>NC_135234.1:643154551-645554551 GCF_051348905.1 Ranitomeya variabilis
CCGGGGGTCCCCGCCCTCCAAATCGGAGGCCGAGGGGCCCCGCCCACCACATCGGAGGCCGAGGTGCCCCGCCCACCAAATCGGAGGCCGAGGGTCCCCGCCCACCAAATCGGAGGCCGAGGGTCCCCGCCCACCAAATCGGAGGCCGAGGGTCCACACCATCCAAATCGAAGGCCGAGGGTCCCCGCCCACCAAATCGGAGGCCGAGGGTCCCCGCCCACCAAATCGGAGGCCGAGGGTCCCCGCCCACCAAATCGGAGGCCGAGGGGCCCCGCCAACCAAATCGGAGGCCGAGGGGCTTCGCCAACCAAATCGGAGGCCGAGGAGCCCCGCCCACCAAATCGAAGGCCGAGCGGCCCCGCCCACCAAAGCGGAGGCCGAGGGGCCTGGCCCCACCCACCAAAGCGGAGGCCGAGGGGCCCCGCCCACCACATCGGAGGCCGAGGGGCCCCGCCCACCAAATCGGAGGCTGAGGGTCCCTACCCACCAAATCGGAGGCCGAGGGTCCCCGCCCACCAAATCGGAGGCCGAGGGTCCCCGCCCACCAAATTGGAGGCCGAGGGTCCCCGCCCACCAAATCGGAGGCCGAGGGTCCCCGCCCACCAAATCGGAGGCCGAGGGGCCCCACCAACCAAATCGGAGGCCGAGGGTCCCCGCCCACCAAATCGGAGGCCGAGGGTCCCCGCCCACCAAATCGGAGGCCGAGGGGCCCCGCCAACCAAATCGGAGGCCGAGGGGCCCCGCCCACCAAATCGGAGGCCGAGGGTCCCCGGCCACCAAATCGGAGGCCGAGAGTCCCCGCCAACCAAATCGGAGGATAAGGGGCCCCGCCAACCAAATCGGAGGCCGAGGGGCCCCGCCAACCAAATCGGAGGCCGAGGAGCCCCGCCCAACAAATCGAATGCCGAGCGGCCCCGCCCCGCCAAACAAATCGGAGGCCGAGGGGCCCCGCCCACCAAATCGGAGGCCGAGGGTCCCCGCCCACCAAATCGGAGGCCGAGAGTCCCCGCCCACCAAATCGGAGGATAAGGGGCCCCGCCAACCAAATCGGAGGCCGAGGGGCCCCGCCAACCAAATCGGAGGCCGAGGAGCCCCGCCCAAAGAAATCGAAGGCCGAGCGGCCCCGCCCACCAAAGCGGAGGCCAAGGGGCCCGGCCCCGCCCACAAAAGCGGATGCTGAGGGGCCCCGACCACCACATCGGAGGCCGAGGGGCCCCGCCCACCAAATCGGAGGCCGAGGGGCCCCGCCCACCAAATCTGAGGCCAAGGGTCCCCGCCCACCAAATCGGAGGCCGAGGGTCCCCGCCCACCAAATTGGAGGCCGAGGGTCCCCGCCCACCAAATCGGAGGCCGAACGGCCCTGCCCACCAAAGCGGAGGCAGAGGAACCCCGCCCACCAAATCGGAGGCCGAGGGGCCCCACCAACCAAATCGGAGGCCAAGCGGCCCCGCCCACCAAAGCGGAGGCAGAGGGACCCCGCCCACCAAATCGGAGGCCGTGGGGCCCCGCCAACCAAAGCGGAGGCCGAGGGTCCCCGCCCACCAAATCGGAGGCAGAGGGACCCCGCCCACCAAATCGGAGGCCGAGGGTCCCCGCCCACCAAAGCGGAGGCCGAGGGTCCCCGCCCACCAAATCGGAGGTCGAGGGTCCCCGCCCACCAAATCGGAGGCCGAGGGTTTCCGCCCACCAAATCGGAGGCCGAGGGGCTTCGCCAACCAAATCGGAGGCCGAGGAGCCCCGCCCACCAAATCGAAGGCCGAGCGGCCCCGCCCACCAAATCGGAGGCCGGGGGTCCCCGCCCACCAAATCGGAGGCCGAGGGTCCCCGCCCACCAAATCGGAGGCCGAGGGGCTTCGCCAACCAAATCGGAGGCCGAGGAGCCCCGCCCACCAAATCGAAGGCCGAGGGGCCCCGCCCACCACATCGGAGGCCGAGGGGCCCCGCCCACCAAATCGGAGGCCGAGGGTCCCCGCCCACCAAATCGGAGGCCGAGGGTCCCCGCCCACCAAATTGGAGGCCGAGGGTCCCCGCCCACCAAATTGGAGGCCGAGGGTCCCTGCCCACCAAATCGGAGGCCGAGGGTCCCCGCCCACCAAATCGAAGGCCGAGGGGCCCCACCAACCAAATCGGAGGCCGAGGGGCCCCGCCCACCAAATCGGAGGCCGAGGGTCCCCGCCCACCAAATCGGAGGCCGAGGGGCCCCGCCAACCAAATCGGAGGCCGAGGGGCCCCGCCCACCAAATCGGAGGCCGAGGGTCCCCGCCCACCAAATCGGAGGCCGAGAGTCCCCGCCCACCAAATCGGAGGATAAGGGGCCCCGCCAACCAAATCGGAGGCCGAGGAGCCCTGCCCAACAAATCGAAGGCCGAGCGGCCCCGCCCACCAAAGCGGAGGCCGAGGGGCCCGGCCCCGCCCACCAAAGCGGAGGCCGAGGGGCCCCGACCACCACATCGGAGGCCGAGGGGCCCCGCCCACCAAATCGGAGGCCGAGGGGCCCCGCCCACCAAATCGGAGGCCGAGGGTCCCCGCCCACCAAATTGGAGGCCGAGGGTCCCCGCCCACCAAATCGGAGGCCGAACGGCCCTGCCCACCAAAGCGGAGGCCGAACGGCCCTGCCCACCAAAGCGGAGGCAGAGGGACCCCGCCCACCAAATCGGAGGCCGAACGGCCCTGCCCACCAAAGCGGAGGCAGAGGGACCCCGCCCACCAAATCGGAGGCCGAGGGGCCCCACCAACCAAATGGGAGGCCGAGCGGCCCCGCCCACCAAAGCGGAGGCAGAGGGACCCCGCCCACCAAATCGGAGGCCGTGGGGCCCCGCCAACCAAAGCGGAGGCCGAGGGTCCCTGCCCACCAAATCGGAGGCAGAGGGACCCCGCCCACCAAATCGGAGGCCGAGGGTCCCCGCCCACCAAAGCGGAGGCCGAGGGTCCCCGCCCACCAAATCGGAGGTCGAGGGTCCCCGCCCACCAAATCGGAGGCCGAGGGTTTCCGCCCACTAAATCGGAGGCCGAGGGGCTTCGCCAACCAAATCGGAGGCCGAGGAGCCCCGCCCACCAAATCGAAGGCCGAGCGGCCCCGCCCACCAAATCGGAGGCCGGGGGTCCCCGCCCACCAAATCGGAGGCCGAGGGTCCCCGCCCACCAAATCGGAGGCCGAGGGGCTTCGCCAACCAAATCGGAGGCCGAGGAGCCCCGCCCACCAAATCGAAGGCCGAGGGGCCCCGCCCACCACATCGGAGGCCGAGGGGCCCCGCCCACCAAATCGGAGGCCGAGGGTCCCCGCCCACCAAATCGGAGGCCGAGGGTCCCCGCCCACCAAATTGGAGGCCGAGGGTCCCCGCCCACCAAATCGGAGGCCGAGGGTCCCCGCCCACCAAATCGAAGGCCGAGGGGCCCCACCAACCAAATCGGAGGCCGAGGGGCCCCGCCCACCAAATCGGAGGCCGAGGGTCCCCGCCCACCAAATCGGAGGCCGAGGGGCCCCGCCCACCAAATCGGAGGCCGAGGGTCCCCGCCCACCAAATCGGAGGCCGAGAGATCCCGCCCACCAAATCGGAGGATAAGGGGCCCCGCCAACCAAATCGGAGGCCGAGGAGCCCCGCCCAACAAATCGAAGGCCGAGCGGCCCCGCCCACCAAAGCGGAGGCCGAGGGGCCTGGCCCCGCCCACCAAAGCGGAGGCCGAGGGGCCCCGACCACCACATCGGAGGCCGAGGGGCCCCGCCCACCAAATCGGAGGCCGAGGGGCCCCGCCCACCAAATCGGAGGCCGAGGGTCCCCGCCCACCAAATCGGAGGCCGAGGGTCCCCGCCCACCAAATTGGAGGCCGAGGGTCCCCGCCCACCAAATCGGAGGCCGAGAGGCCCCGCCTACCAAATCGGAGGCCGAGGGTCCCCGCCCACCAAATCGGAGGCCGAGGGGCCCCGCCCACCAAATCGGAGGCCGGGGGTCCCCGCCCATCAAATCGGAGGCCGAGGGGCCCCGCCCACCACATTGGAGGCCGAGGGTCCCCGCCCACCAAATCGGAGGCCGAGGGTCCCCGCCCACCAAATCGGAGGCCGAGGGTCCCCGCCCACCAAATCGGAGGCCGAGGGTCCCCGCCCACCAAATCGGAGGCCGAGGGGCCCCACCAACCAAATCGGAGGCCGAGGGTCCCCGCCCACCAAATCGGAGGCCGAGGGTCCCCGCCCACCAAATCGGAGGCCGAGGGGCCCCGCCAACCAAATCGGAGGCCGAGGAGCCCCGCCCAACAAATCGAATGCCGAGCGGCCCCGCCCACCAAAGCGGAGGCCGAGGGGCCCCGCCCACCAAATCGGAGGCCGAGAGTCCCCGCCCACCAAATCGGAGGATAAGGGGCCCCGCCAACCAAATCGGAGGCCGAGGAGCCCCGCCCATCAAATCGAAGGCCGAGCGGCCCCGCCCACCAAAGCGGAGGCCGAGGGGCCCAGCCCCACCCACCAAAGCGGAGGCCGAGGGGCCCCGACCACCACATCGGAGGCCGAGGGGCCCCGCCCACCAAATCGGAGGCCGAGGGGCCCCGCCCACCAAATCGGAGGCCGAGGGTCCCCGCCCACCAAATCGGAGGCCGAGGGTCCCCGCCCACCAAATTGGAGGCCGAGGGTCCCTGCCCACCAAATCGGAGGCTGAGGGGCCCCGCCTACCAAATCGGAGGCCGAGGGTCCCCGCCCACCAAATCGGAGGCCGAGGGGTCCCGCCCACCAAATCGGAGGCCGGGGGTCCCCGCCCACCAAATCGGAGGCCGAGGGGCCCCGCCCACCACATTGGAGGCCGATGGACCCCGCCCACCAAATCGGAGGCCGAGGGTCCCCGCCCACCAAATCGGAGGCCGAGGGTCCCCGCCCACCAAATCGGAGGCCGAAGGTCCCCGCCCACCAAATCGGAGGCCGAGGGTCCCCGCCCACCAAATCGGAGGCCGAGGGTCCCCGCCCACCAAATCGGAGTCCGAGGGGCCCCACCAACCAAATCTGAGGCCGAGGGGCCCCGCCCACCAAATCGGAGGCCGAGGGTCCCTGCCCACCAAATCGGAGGCCGAGGGGCCCCGCCAACCAAATCGGAGGCCGAGGGACCCCGCCCATCAAATCGGAGGCCGAGGGGCCCCGCCCACCAAATTGGAGGATAAGGGGCCCCGCCTACCAAATCGGAGGCCGAGGGGCCCCACCAACCAAATCGGAGACCGAGGAGCCCCGCCCACCAAATCGAAGGCCGAGCGGCCCCGCCCACCAAAGCGGAGGCAGAGGGACCCCACCCACCAAATCGGAGGCCGTGGGGCCCCGCCAACCAAATCGGAGGCCGAGGGGCCCCGCCTACCAAATCGGAGGATAAGGGGCCCCGCCTACCAAATCGGAGGCCGAGGGGCACCACCAACCAAATCGGAGGCCGAGGAGCCCCGCCCACCAAATCGAAGGCCGAGCGGCCCCGCCCACCAAAGCGGAGGCAGAGGGACCCCACCCACCAAATCGGAGGCCGTGGGGCCCCGCCAACCAAATTATTCTTACATTTGAATAAATAAAGTATATATGGATTCTAGACTCCCGATTCTTTAGAATCGGGCTGCCATCTAGTATGGGATATCAGCGTACTCAGGACAAATTGGACAACAACTTTTGGGGTCTAATTTATCCTGTTACCCTTGTGAAAATACAAAACTGGGGGCTAAAAAATCATTTTTGTGAAAAAAAAAAGAATTTTTATTTTCACGGCTTTGCGCTATAAACTTTTGTGAAACACTTGGGGGTTCAAAGTTCTCACAACACATCTAGATAAGTTCCTTAGGGGGTCTACTTTCCAAAATGGTGTCACTTGTGGGGGGTTTCAATGTTTAGGCACATCAGGGGCTCTCCAAACGCAACATGGCGTCCCATCTCAATTCCAGTCAATTTTGCATTGAAAAGTCAAATGGCGCTCCTTCCCTTCCAAGCTCTGCCATGCGCCCAAACAATGGTTTACACCCACATATGGGGTATCAGCATACTCAGGACAAATTGCACAACAACTTTGGGGGTCCATTTTCTCCTGTTACCCTTGGGAAAATAAAAAATTGGGGGCGAAAAGATAATTTTTGTGAAAAAATATGATTTTTTATTTTTACGGCTCTGCATTATAAACTTCTGTGAAGCACTTGATGGGTCAAAGTGCTCACCACACATCTAGATAAGTTCCTTAGGGGGTCTACTTTCCAAAATGGTGTCACTTGTAGGGGGTTTCAATGTTTAGGCACATCAGGGGCTCTCCAAACGCAACATGGCGTCCCATCTCAATTCCAGTCAATTTTGCATTGAAAAGTCAAATGGCGCTCCTTTCCTTCCGAGCTCTGCCATGCGCCCAAACAGTGGTTTACCCCCACATATGGGGTATCAGCATACTCAGGACAAATTGCACAACAACTTTGGGGGTCCATTTTCTCCTGTTACCCTTGGGAAAATAAAAAATTGGGGGCGAAAATATAATTTTTGTGAAAAAATATGATTTTTTATTTTTACGGCTCTGCATTATAAACTTCTGTGAAGCACTTGATGGGTCAAAGTGCTCACCACACATCTAGATAAGTTCCTTAGGGGGTCTACTTTCCAAAATGGTGTCACTTGTAGGGGGTTTCAATGTTTAGGCACATCAGGGGCTCTCCAAACGCAACATGGCGTCCCATCTCAATTCCAGTCAATTTTGCATTGAAAAGTCAAATGGCGCTCCTTTCCTTCCGAGCTCTGCCATGCGCCCAAACAGTGGTTTACCCCCACATATGGGGTATCAGCATACTCAGGACAAATTGTACAACAACTTTGGGGGTCCATTTTCTCCTGTTACCCTTGGTAAAATAAAACAAATTGGAGCTGAATTAAATTTTGTGTGAAAAAAAAGTTAAATGTTCATTTTTATTTAAACATTCCAAAAATTCCTGTGAAACACCTGAAGGGTTAATAAACTTCTTGAATGTGGTTTTGAGCACCTTGAGGGGTGCAGTTTTTAGAATGGTGTCACACTTGGGTATATTCTATCATATAGACCCCTCAAAATGACTTCAAATGAGATGTGGTCCCAAAAAAAAAATGGTGTTGTAAAAATGAGAAATTGCTGGTCAACTTTTAACCCTTATAACTCCGTCACAAAAAAAAATTTTGGTTCCAAAATTGTGCTGATGTAAAGTAGACATGTGGGAAATGTTACTTATTAAGTATTTTGCGTGACATATGTCTGTGATTTAAGGGCATAAAAATTCAAAGTTGAAAAATTGTGAAATTTTCGCCAAATTTCCATTTTTTTTCACAAATAAACGCAAGTTATATTGAATAAATTTTACCACTATCATGAAGTACAATATGTCACGAGAAAACAATGTCAGAATCGCCAAGATCCGTTAAAGCGTTCCAGAGTTACAGCCTCATTAAGGGACAGTGGTCAGAATTGTAAAAATTGGCCCGGTCATTAACGTGCAAACCACCCTCGGGCTTAAGGGGTTAAAGTCCTCCAAAAAAACAGAAAACACACATTCGCACTGCTGATTAAAATCCACCCAGGACCGCATTGAGCTGTCCATTCAACACCTGAAGGTTGCAATACCTGTGCATCCGCTCCTTTTGGTAAACTACAGGGGTGCCGCATCCAGAAAAAACAGCAAAAGTGCAAAAATGAACTAAAAGAGGAAAGGAAGGAGCGCACTTACCCTGGAGGAGCTGTGGGTGGGCACTAGGATACCTTCACTGATTTTGTGAGGTACCTGGGGACATCCAACACCATGAACATGGGGTTTACCTCTCAATTTGGAGGAGCCAGTTTGGTTTTTTTGGATGTGAAATTACACATTAATGAAGGGGGCATAACCACAGAAGTATACAGAAAACCTTCTGCTTCAAATTCTTTATTACATTTTAATAGTGCCCATCCGTCTTATATGAAAAGATCATTGCCATATAGCCAATTTCTTAGGGTTAAGAGAATCAATAATGATCCAGCAGGGTTTTCGCAGCAGTTGGTCGATTTAGTGGACAGATTTAGGAAACGTGGATACCCCCCCGGAGTTTTAAGTACTGCTTATAACAGAGCGGTTGCCACAGACATTTCTGTCCCTTCCAAAAAAAAGTGTGACAAAAAGTTCGTATTTAGTTTTAAGTTTGGCCCACTGGACAGTCTCATCAGAACAACTATCCGAAGAAATTGGCAAATTTTGCGGCAAGATCCGGATTTAAAAGAAATTGTAGATAGAGGGCCCTTATTTGCTAGCCGCCGTAGCAGAAATATTAGAGACAGTGTAGTCCGAAATCGGTTCGTGACAAAGAAAGGCAATTGGCTTACTGATAGCATCCCTAAGGGAAACTTTAAATGCGGGGGATGTAGTTTTTGTATCTACCATTCCACTGGAGATAGAGTCAGAGTAGGTCATATACCCCTAGAATGCGTGACCATAGAAATCTACACTATTACGTACCTGGGGCCTTTGAGGCCTGTTTTCAAATAACATGGAATAACTCAAAAAAAATTTTTTTTCAAAGTTATTTGAAAGTAAGCATGGATTCCCACTAGCTCTGGGGTCCGCCTGGACGGGATTTCGTAATGGATCTGACCTCCTGGTGACCCCGGCTAAGGCTGGTAGAACGCGTACCTGGGGCCTCGCAGGCCTGTCAGGTTACTTTTTTATTATTTTCTGTAAAACTACTTTAGTTACAATTTTTAAACTCTAGGTATTCCTCAGCTATATAGTTGTTAGTAATTTCCAGTTGTTCGTATATTTTTATGTTATAGGCATTTCGTATAGCAACGCTTTTTTTGTGACTACCCCATATTCACGTACCTGGGGCCTTTTAGGCCTGTGTGCAAATAACATGGAATAACTCAAATAAAAATACTTTTCAAAGTTTATTTTAAATTTGCAAAGTAAGGATGCATTCCCACTAGCACTGGGGTCCACCAGGAGGGGATCCGTAATGGATCTGACCTCCTGGTGACCTCAGCTAAGGCTGGTGGAATCCCGGCATTCCATCAGCCTTAGCTGGAGTTACCAGGAGGTCAGATCCATTATGGATCACATTCTGGTGAACCCCAGCGCTACTTGGAACATAGCCTAAGATGTGTATAATTCCAAAAAAAAATTATGTACATAAAACAACAAAAATGTAACTGCAATATCATCTGAAACAAATTTACTGAAAACATCTTTTTTGGACATGAATTGGGAAATTCCGACAGCTCCTTGAGGAACTCTAATAATGTTATGTGATGGGGTGCGTGCATGAGCCACAGCAGTACTGTTCCAAAAAACATTTGTTTTAGATGTTCTACTTGCACATTCTGCTGGATCCATTACTTCTTCATCATCTGAGGAATCGCTGGACGATGAAGTTGATACATTAGCTGGTGGAATATACTCTTCATCCGACAAAGAAATGTCACTGTCTTCATCACTATTGAAAATAATCACGTCAATTTCTTGGACAGTCAATCCCCTTGATGTAGACTGTGCCATTGTAATCTTAGATGTGAGTAAACTAAAATGAAAAGTAAAAAATAAAGATTACAATCAGGCTTGTGCACTATACACTGTGTGTGCTAAGACTTTGTTAGTGTTTGTGTGCTTAGGGTAAAGTACAGCCCCCCTACTCTTACCTTCAACAGATCACTTTCTTGTAAGTGCAGTAGAAGCCTCTGGTTTTGGAGCTCAGAAATGTTCTTTGTTACAGACCAAAGAAAGCTGACTTCTTCCTCCAAAGTCTCTCCAGCAACTAGGATTTAGGACTAAAGGACCTGTACTGACATCATAATCACGTTACTTTGTGAGGGGAAACTCCCTTCCAGGATCACATTACCATGTCAGGCAGAATCCACACTCTTCCCAGCAACAGCCATCGACCAATAGTCATAAAGACTGAGTCATAAGTTCTTCCCCAACAACAGTACAGACAAAAAGACTGAGGAGTACATGTAAACCAAAGCAGGCCTCAAAGGCCCCAGGTATGTGAATCTGGGGTAGTCACAAAAAAAGCGTTGCTATACGACATGCCTATAACATAAAAATATATGAACAACTGGATATTACTAACAACTATATACCTGAGGATTACCTTGAGTTTCAAAATTCTAACTAATGTAGTTTTACAGATAATAGAAAACAAGTAACCTAGCAGGCCTGCGAGGCCCCAGGTACGCGTTCTAGGGATACAGCATATAGTGTGGGATTTTATATCCTGCAGAACCACTCATGTAGTCTATGTCCTTTTCTGTACATGCAGGAAGTTTTACATCGGAAAAACGATCCGTCCCCTTTTTGTTCGCATTAGAGAACATTTCAACTCTGTTAAGACAGGGAAGGGAGCACCGAGATTAATAGAGCATGTCCGTACTTACCATGGGAGTGACGTTAGTGCACTCAGATTTGCCGGTCTTGAGCGCGTCACTCTTCCTGAGGGAGGAGGAGATCTGAATCGCCTTTTGCTATGCAGGGAAGCCAGATGGATTCTGCGCACAGAGGCAGCGGGACCATCTGGCTTGAATGAAAAGGTTGATATGTCCGTCTTTTTGTAACAGTTTTATTTCTAACTATTGATTTTTCTTGTTGTCTTATAGGTGATGCATAATGATCAGATTGTTTTTAACATGCAATTTATTGTTTTTAAATGTAATTGTGTTCATGTTTTGAGCAAGGTAGGGGAGGAGTCTGCGACCCAAGTGGGCCTATAAAACACTCCCCGGATCTCACCAGCATGTGGACCCGTTGAAGTGCTATTCAGCACGAAACGATCGTCGTCCTTGGCTGATCTCATCCCTCCCTGCTCTTGACTTTTTATTATGTCCTAATAAAGTGATGTAAAGCTCCTCCAGGGTAAGTGCGCTCCTTCCTTTCCTCTTTTAGTTCAAATTTGCTGCAACCTGTCCTCCACAGAATGCACACCAGGACAGTCCGAAGGCTCAACCTGCCCTGAAGAAAAACGAGGGTGGAAACCAGAATTACAGAAAAAAGGCGAAACCAAAGTGGCCGAGCTGGCCCGATTATTAAGGGCGAACTCAGTCAAAGGCAAGAAGGACCCAATCATCCTGATCAGCAGAAACAAAGCATCTCAGATATGTTTCCAAAGTCTGATTGGTTCGTTCGGTTTGGCCATTTGTCTGAGGATGGAAAGCTGAAGAAAAAGACAAATCAATGCCCATCTTAGCACAAAAGGACCGCCAAAATCGTGAAACAAACTGGGAACCTCTGTCCGACACGATGTTCTCCGGAATGCCATGTAAACGAACCACATGCTGGAAAAACAATGGAACCAAATCAGAGGAGGAAGGCAATTTAGGCAAAGGTACCAAATGGACCATCTTAGAGAAGCGATCACAAACCACCCAGATAACTGACATCCTTTGAGAGACAGGGAGATCTGAAATAAAATCTATGGAAATATGCGCCCAGGGCCTTTTCGGGACCAGCAAGGGCAAAAGCAACCCACTGGCACGAGAACAGCAGGGCTTAGCCCGAGCACAAGTCCCACAGGACTGCACAAAAGAACGCACATCTCGTGACAAGGAAGGCCACCAAAAGGATCTAGCCACCAAATCTCTGGTACCAAAGATTCCAGGATGACCAGCCAACACCGAACAATGAACCTCAGAGATAACTCTACTAGTCCATCTATCAGGGACAAACAGTTTCTCCGCTGGGCAACGGTCAGGTCTATCAGCCTGAAACTCCTGCAGCACCTGCCGCAAATCAGGGGAGATGGCAGACTGTTGTGAATTTGGATTCTGGGCTCCCCCGGTGGCCGCTTGTGGAATTGGACTTGTCATCCTCTTTCCTGTTTCACCTGATTCCATCAGTAGTGGGTGTCGCTATTTAAGCTCATTTCTCTGGTGGTTTCTTGCCGGTCAACAATGTTATCTGATGCCTCTCAGTGCTTGTTCCTGCTTCTAGACAACTACTAGATAAGTTGGACTTTTGTCCATGTTTTGTTTTGCCTATTTGTTCCAGTTCACAGCTGAAGTTTTGTTACTGTGTCTGGAAAGCTCTCGTTGATCAGGGATTGCTACTCTGGCGTTATGAGTTAATGCCAGAGTTTAAGGTAATCTCTGGATGGTGTTTTGTTAGTGTTTTTCTGCTGACCATGAAAGTATACTATCTGTCTTCTGCTATCTAGTAAGCGGACCTCAAATTTGCTAAGACTATTTTCCTGCTGCGTTTGTTGTTTCATCTGAACTCACCGTCATTATATGTGGGGGGCTACTGTCTTCTTTGGAATATTTCTCTAGAGGTGAGCCAGGTCTTATATTTCCCTCTGCTAGCTATTTAGGTCTTAGGCCAGAGCTGGGCATCTAGCGATAAATAGGAAATGCTACCTGGCTATTTCTAGTTGCGCGGCAGGCTTAGTTCATGGTCAGTATAGTTCCATCTTCCGAGAGCTTGTCCCTCTATAGGCTTGCTATGATCTCTGCCTGCAGAGATCATGACAGTTTGACCGGCCAATAAAGTGTTAAAGACCCAGGTTGAGAAAGGAGAGTTATAAGAAGTCTGCTGGTATATTTTTTTTTTTTTTTTTCCCTCCAGTCTGCCTTGCTGCAGTCTTTTTTCTCTCTCTCCTCCTAATCTCTGTATGCTCTGTGTGCACCTGACAATAATGGATCTCCAGAGTGTAACTGCGGGTTTGAATAATCTCATCACGAAAGTACAAAATTTACAAGATTTTGTGGTACATGCTCCGGTATCTGAGCCGAGAATTCCTTTGCCGGAGTTCTTCACAGGGAATAGAGCTAGCTTCCAGAATTTCCGAAATAATTGTAAGCTTTATTTGTCCCTGAAGTCTCGTTCAGCTGGAGACCCTGCTCAGCAGGTTAGGATTGTGATTTCCTTGCTCAGGGGTGACCCTCAAGATTGGGCCTTCTCATTGCCAGCAGGGGATCCTGCGTTACGCGATGTGGATGCGTTTTTTCTGGCCTTGGGCTTGCTTTATGAGGAACCTCATTTGGAACTTCAGGCAGAAAAAACTTTGATGGCACTATCTCAGGGGCAAGACGAAGCTGAAGTTTTCTGCCAAAAATTCCGTAAATGGTCTGTGCTTACTCAGTGGAATGAGTGCGCCTTGGCGGCAACTTTCAGAGAAGGTCTCTCTGATGCCGTTAAGGATGTTATGGTGGGGTTCCCTTTGCCTGCAGGTCTGAATGAGTCCATGACAATGGCTATTCAGATTGATAGGCGTCTGCGGGAGCGCAAACCGGTGCACCATCTGGCGGTGTCTATGGAAAAGACGCCAGAAAGTATGCAGTGTGATAGAATTCTGTCCAGGAGCGAGCGACAGAATTTTAGACGGAAGAATGGATTGTGTTTCTATTGTGGGGATTCTACTCATGTTATATCGGCATGCTCTAGGCGTACAAAGAAGCTTGATAAGTCTGTTTCCATTGGCACCATTCAGTCTAAGTTTATTTTGTCTGTAACCCTGATTTGCTCTTTGTCATCCATTGCCACGGACGCCTATGTTGACTCTGGCGCCGCTCTGAGTCTTATGGATTGGTCCTTTGCCAATCGTTGTGGTTTTGATTTAGAGCCTTTGGAGACTCTTATTCCTCTGAAGGGGATTGACTCCACCCCATTGGCTAATAATAAACCACAATACTGGACACAAGTAACCATGCGTATCAATCCGGATCACCAGGAGATTATTCGTTTCCTGGTGCTGTATAATTTACATGACGATTTGGTACTGGGATTGCCATGGTTGCAGTCTCACAACCCAGTCTTGGACTGGAGAGCAATGTCTGTGTTGAGCTGGGGATGTAAGGGTATTCATGGGGACGTACTTTTGGTTTCTATTTCGTCGTCCATTCCCTCTGAAGTCCCTGAGTTCCTCTCTGATTATCAAGACGTCTTTGACGAACCCAAGCTTGGGTCGTTACCTCCGCACCGTGAGTGCGATTGTGCCATAGATTTGATACCGGGTTGTAAATATCCAAAGGGTCGTTTGTTTAATTTGTCTGTGCCGGAACATGCTGCTATGCGGGAATATATAAAGGAGTCTTTGGAAAAGGGACATATTCGTCCATCTTCTTCTCCCTTGGGAGCTGGGTTTTTCTTTGTCTCAAAAAAAGACGGCTCTTTGAGACCATGTATTGATTATCGGCTTCTGAATAAGATCACTGTTAAGTATCAATACCCATTGCCATTGCTTACTGATTTGTTTGCTCGTATAGAGGGTGCTAAGTGGTTCTCTAAAATTGATCTTCGTGGGGCGTATAATTTGGTGCGGATCAGGCAGGGGGATGAGTGGAAGACCGCATTTAATACGCCCGAGGGCCACTTTGAGTATTTGGTCATGCCTTTTGGTCTTTCTAATGCCCCTTCAGTTTTCCAGTCTTTTATGCATGATATTTTCCGCGATTTTCTGGATAAATTTATGATAATATATCTGGATGATATTCTGATTTTTTCTGATGACTGGGACTCTCATGTCCAGCAGGTCAGGAGAGTTTTTCAGGTTCTGCGGTCTAATTCTTTATGTGTGAAGGGGTCTAAGTGCGTTTTTGGGGTCCAGAAAATTTCCTTTTTGGGGTATATTTTTTCTCCCTCTTCCATTGAGATGGATCCCGTCAAGGTGCAAGCTATTTGTGACTGGACTCAGCCCTCCTCTCTTAAGGGTCTTCAGAGATTTTTGGGCTTTGCCAACTTTTACCGCCGATTTATTGCTGGTTTTTCGGATGTCGTTAAACCACTGACTGATTTGACCAGACAAGGCGCTGATGTTGCTAATTGGTCCCCTCATGCTGTAGAGGCCTTTCAGGAGCTTAAGCGCCGTTTTGCCTCTGCCCCTGTGTTGCGTCAGCCTGATGTGAATCTGCCTTTTCAGGTTGAGGTTGACGCTTCGGAGATCGGAGCTGGGGCAGTGTTGTCGCAGAAAGGTTCCGACTGCTCCGTCATTAGGCCTTGTGCCTTCTTTTCTCGCAAATTTTCGCCCGCAGAGCGGAATTATGATGTTGGGAATCGGGAGCTTTTGGCCATGAAGTGGGCGTTTGAGGAGTGGCGCCATTGGCTCGAGGGGGCTAGGCATCAGGTGGTGGTATTGACTGACCACAAAAATTTGATTTATCTTGAGACTGCCAGACGCCTGAATCCTAGACAGGCGCGCTGGTCTTTATTTTTTTCTCGCTTTAATTTTGTGGTGTCATACCTACCGGGTTCTAAGAATGTTAAGGCAGATGCCCTTTCTAGGAGTTTTGACCCGGACTCTCCTGGTAATTCTGAACCCACAGGTATCCTTAGGGAGGGAGTAATTTTGTCGGCCGTTTCTCCTGATCTGCGGCGGTCCTTGCAAGAGTTTCAGGCGGATAGACCGGATCGTTGTCCGCCTGATAGACTGTTTGTTCCGGATGATTGGACCAGCAGAGTCATCTCTGAGGTACATTCTTCTGCATTGGCAGGTCATCCCGGAATTTTTGGTACCAGGGATTTGGTGGCAAGATCCTTCTGGTGGCCTTCTCTGTCACGAGATGTGCGAGTCTTTGTGCAGTCATGTGACATTTGTGCTCGGGCCAAGTCTTGTAGTTCTCGGGCTAGCGGACTGCTGTTGCCCTTGCCTATTCCTAAGAGGCCTTGGACACACATCTCGATGGATTTTATTTCAGATCTGCCTGTTTCCCAGAAGATGTCTGTCATCTGGGTGGTCTGTGACCGTTTTCTCTAAAATGGTCCATTTGGTTCCTCTGCCCAAGTTGCCTTCTTCTTCTGAGTTGGTTCCTCTGTTTTTTCAGAATGTTGTCCGATTGCACGGTATTCCTGAGAATATTGTTTCTGACAGAGGTACCCAATTTGTGTCTAGATTTTGGCGGGCATTCTGTGCTAGGATGGGCATAGATTTGTCTTTTTCATCTGCTTTTCACCCTCAGACTAATGGCCAGACCGAGCGGACTAATCAGACCCTTGAGACATATCTGAGGTGTTTTGTCTCTGCTGACCAGGATGATTGGGTTGCTTTTTTGCCATTGGCAGAGTTCGCCCTCAATAATCGGGCCAGTTCTTCCACCTTGGTGTCCCCGTTTTTCTGTAATTCGGGGTTTCACCCTCGATTTTCCTCCGGTCAGGTGGAATCCTCGGATTGTCCTGGAGTGGATGCGGTGGTGGAGAGATTGCATCACATCTGGGGGCAGGTTATGGACAATTTGAAGTTGTCCCAGGAGAAGACTCAGCGTTTTGCCAACCGTCATCGTCGTGTTGGTTCTCGGCTTTGTGTTGGAGATTTAGTGTGGTTGTCTTCTCGTTTTGTCCCTATGAGGGTCTCTTCTCCTAAGTTTAAACCTCGGTTCATCGGCCCTTATAGAATATTGGAGATTCTTAATCCTGTTTCTTTCCGTTTGGACCTCCCTGCGTCCTTTTCCATTCATAACGTTTTTCATCGGTCGTTATTGCGCAGGTATGAGGTACCTGTTGTACCTTCAGTTGAGCCTCCTGCTCCGGTGTTGGTTGAGGGTGAGTTGGAGTACGTTGTGGAGAAAATTTTGGACTCTCGTGTTTCCAGACGGAAACTCCAGTATCTGGTCAACTGGAAGGGTTACGGCCAGGAGGATAATTCTTGGGTCAATGCATCTGATGTTCATGCTTCTGATCTTGTTCGTGCCTTCCATAGGGCTCATCCTGGTCGCCCTGGTGGATCTGGTGAGGGTTCGGTGCCCCCTCCTTGAGGGGGGGGTACTGTTGTGAATTTGGATTCTGGGCTCCCCCGGTGGCCGCTTGTGGAATTGGACTTGTCATCCTCTTTCCTGTTTCACCTGATTCCATCAGTAGTGGGTGTCGCTATTTAAGCTCATTTCTCTGGTGGTTTCTTGCCGGTCAACAATGTTATCTGATGCCTCTCAGTGCTTGTTCCTGCTTCTAGACAACTACTAGATAAGTTGGACTTTTGTCCATGTTTTGTTTTGCCTATTTGTTCCAGTTCACAGCTGAAGTTTTGTTACTGTGTCTGGAAAGCTCTCGTTGATCAGGGATTGCTACTCTGGCGTTATGAGTTAATGCCAGAGTTTAAGGTAATCTCTGGATGGTGTTTTGTTAGTGTTTTTCTGCTGACCATGAAAGTATACTATCTGTCTTCTGCTATCTAGTAAGCGGACCTCAAATTTGCTAAGACTATTTTCCTGCTGCGTTTGTTGTTTCATCTGAACTCACCGTCATTATATGTGGGGGGCTACTGTCTTCTTTGGAATATTTCTCTAGAGGTGAGCCAGGTCTTATATTTCCCTCTGCTAGCTATTTAGGTCTTAGGCCAGAGCTGGGCATCTAGCGATAAATAGGAAATGCTACCTGGCTATTTCTAGTTGCGCGGCAGGCTTAGTTCATGGTCAGTATAGTTCCATCTTCCGAGAGCTTGTCCCTCTATAGGCTTGCTATGATCTCTGCCTGCAGAGATCATGACAGCAGACAAAATTACCCCCTCTTTGAGAATACCAGCCGGCTCAGGAACTCCCGGAGAATCAGGCACAAAACTCCTTGAAAGGGCATCAGCCTTCACATTCTTAGAACCCGGAAGGTACGAAACCACAAAATTGAAGCGGGAGAAAAACAGCGACCATCGAGCCTGTCTAGGATTCAACCACTTGGCAGATTCGAGATAAGTCAGATTCTTGTGATCCGTCAAGACCACCACGCGATGTTTGGCTCCTTCAAGCCAATGTCGCCACTCCTCAAACGCCCACTTCATAGCCAACAACTCTTGATTGCCCACATCATAATTGCGCTCAGCAGGTGAAAACTTTCTAGAAAAGAAAGCACATAGTTTCATCACAGAGCCATCAGAACCTCTTTGAGACAAAACAGCCCCTGCTCCAATCTCAGAAGCATCCACCTCGACCTGAAACGGGAGCGAAACATCTGGCTGACACAACACAGGGGCAGAAGAAAAACGACGCTTAAGCTCCTGAAAAGCCTCAACGGCCGCAGAGGACCAATTGACCACATCAGCACCTTTCTTGGTTAAATCAGTCAATGGTTTAACACCACTAGAAAAATTAGCGATGAAGCGATGGTAAAAATTAGCAAAGCCCAGAAATTTCTGAAGGCTCTTCACAGAAGTAGGCTGAGTCCAATCATAAATGGCCTGAACTTTAACAGGGTCCATCTCGATAGTAGAAGGGGAAAAAATGAAGCCCAAAAATGAAATCTTCTGGACTCCAAAGAGACATTTAGACCCCTTCACAAACAAGGAATTAGCACGAAGGACCTGGAACACCATTTTGACCTGCTTCACATGAGACTCCCAATTGTCCGAAAAGACCAAAATATCATCCAAATATACAATCATGAATCTATCCAGGTACTTTCGGAAGATGTCATGCATAAAGGACTGAAACACAGATGGAGCATTAGAAAGCCCGAATGGCATCACCAAGTACTCAAAGTGGCCCTCGGGCGTATTAAATGCTGTTTTCCATTCGTCGCCCCGTTTAATACGCACAAGATTATACGCCCCTCGAAGATCTATCTTGGTGAACCAGCTAGCCCCCTTAATCCGAGCAAACAAATCAGACAGTAGCGGCAAAGGGTACTGAAATTTGACGGTGATTTTATTGAGAAGGCGGTAATCTATACAAGGTCTCAGAGAACCATCCTTCTTGGCCACAAAAAAGAACCCTGCTCCCAACGGTGACGACGACGGGCGAATATGCCCTTTCTCCAAGGACTCCTTTATATAACTCCGCATTGTGGCGTGTTCTGGCACAGATAAATTGAACAGTCGGCCCTTCGGAAACTTACTACCAGGAATCAAATTAATAGCACAATCACAATCCCTATGAGGAGGTAGGGCACTGGATTTGGGCTCATCAAATACATCCCGGTAATCTGACAAGAACTCAGGGACTTCAGAAGGATGGGAAGACGAAATAGACAACAATGGGACATCCCCATGTACCCCTTGACAACCCCAACTGGATACAGACATTGATTTCCAATCCAATACTGGATTATGGACCTGTAGCCATGGCAAACCCAAAACAACCACATCATGCAGATTATGCAACACCAAAAAGCGAATATCCTCCTGTTGTGCAGGAGCCATGCACATGGTCAATTGAGTCCAGTACTGAGGCTTATTCTTGGCCAAAGGTGTAGCATCAATTCCTCTCAATGGAATAGGATACTGTAAGGGCTCCAAGAAAAAACCACAGCGCCTGGCAAACTCCAAGTCCATCAAATTCAGGGCAGCGCCTGAATCCACAAATGCCATAACAGAATAGGACAACAAAGAGCAAATCAGAGTAACGGACAAAAGAAATTTTGGCTGTACCGTACCAATGGTGGCAGACCTAGTGAACCGTTTAGTGCGCTTAGGACAATCAGAGATAGCATGAGTGGAGTCACCACAGTAAAAACACAGCCCATTCTGACATCTGTATTCTTGCCGTTCAGCTCTGGTCAAGGTCCTATCACATTGCATAGGCTCAGGCTTCTGCTCAGAAAACACCGCCAAATGGTGCACATTTTTACGCTCATGTAAGCGTCGATCGATCTGAATGGCCAAGGACATAGACTCATTCAGACCAGCAGGCGTGGGGAATCCCACCATAACATCCTTAAGGGCTTCAGACAGACCCTTTCTGAAAATTGCCGCCAGGGCACACTCATTCCACTGAGTAAGCACAGACCACTTTCTAAACTTCTGACAATATACCTCTGCTTCATCCTGACCCTGACACAAAGCCAGCAAAATTTTCTCTGCCTGATCCACTGAATCTGGTTCATCATAAAGCAATCCAAGCGCCAGAAAAAACGCATCTACATTACGCAATGCAGGATCTCCTGGCGCAAGGGAAAATGCCCAGTCTTGAGGGTGGCCATGTAGCAAAGAAATAATGATTTTTACTTGCTGAATGGGGTCACCAGAGGAGCGAGGTTTCAAAGCAAAAAACAGTCTACAATTATTTTTGAAATTCAGGAACTTAGATCTATCCCCAGAAAACAAATCAGGAATTGGAATTCTGGGTTCTAACATCGGGTTCTGAACTACATAATCTTGAATGCTTTGTACCCTTGCAGTGAGTTGATCCACACAAGAGGACAGACCTTGAATATCCATATCTACACCTGTGTCCTGAACCACCCAGAGGTTAAGGGGAAAAGAAAGACAAAACACACTGCAGAAAAAAAAAAATGGTCTCAGAACTTCTCTTATCCCTCTATTGAGATGCATTAACACTTTGCAGGCCAGCTGTACTGTTATGTTGAGCTGGTGGTTAGGAGCACTAGAAATGACCAGATGAGCAAACTAGCAATACAGGACGAGCTCTGGGAAGTGGGAGCTCTGCTGACCGCAACCCCTAATCCTATCACAACAACTAGAAATAGCCGTGGAGCGTTCCTGACTCTGCCTAGACGCCTCTTCACAGCCTAAGAGCTAACTACCCCTAAAGATAGAAAATACAGCCTACCTTGCCTCAGATAAATTCCCCAAAGAAATAGGCAGCCCCACATATATTGACTGTGAGTTAAGATGGAAGTCACAAACACAGGAATGAAATAGGTTTCAGCATAGGAGGCAAGACTTAACTAAACAGACTGAGGATAGAAAAGGTATCTTTGCGGTCAGCATAAAAAACTAACAAAAACCATGCAGAGTGTGCAAAAGAAACCACCGCACCGACTCACGGCGCGGTGGTGCCACTCTGCATCCCAGAGCTTCCAGCTAACAAGATAAAATCATAATAGTAAGCTGGACAAAAACACAGTGGTAACAAATAAGCTAGCAGGGACTTAGCTTTTGCTGAAGTAGACAGGTCATCTGAAAGATCCAAGAGAACTGAACCAGTACTAGGACATTGACAGCTGGCATCAAGTAACGATCTGAGTGGAGTTAAATAGAGCAGCCAGCCAAGGCCTAAATGAGATCAGCTGGAGAAGGAACCTCAGAACCAGCAGCTCCACTCACAGCCACCAGAGGGAGTCCATGAACAGAACTCGCCGAAGTACCATTCATAACCACAGGAGGGAGCTCGAGAACAGAATTCACAACAGTCTCCGCCAGATCTGTCCCTGAGTCTCTGTCTTTCTAACCCTTTGTCATTATGGAGTGCCCCCAGACGCAAAGCCGCGGGGTACTCGTTACCGGGCCTCTCAGTCTCAATCCTGGGGTTATCACGGGGGCTAGACCCGGTCCGTGACTCTGCTAAGGGGCGTCCAATGAAAGGTGTAATGGTGGTGCGTGGTGGAAGTCGCGATGAATAACGAGGACACAGGGTTGCAGTCTCTTTACCTCTTTACTGAAGGCTTCAGGATCCGCAATCCAGAATACTGCTAACAGGGCTGGCTGAGACCGGCCGGTCCGAAGGCACATCCAGAGTTCCCTTTGCAGGTGGAAATCAGTGCCTACCTTCTAGCGCCTGTGTGTTGTAGTACCTCCCTGCTGAGCACCACGGGATAGTCCTCACAACTGTTGTGTCTGTTTCTGATGTTCTTTCTCACAACTTGTATCTGTTCTGATGTTCTTCTCCATCCCCCGGATGATATGGCTAGGATGCACCCGTATGACGGGTAGGCCTGGAGTTCTTCCGGGACCCTAGCGTCGCCCCTCTCCCACAATTGCCCCCTATGTCTGCTTAGGTGATTTAGGTGAGACAGCCAACCTAAAGTCAACTGCCCTGCCGCTGTTTGAAGTACTGCTTGGAGCCCAATACTTCCTCGTCGTTCCGGCCCTTGGCTACGCGCCTCAGTAGGATGTTGCCATGATCTTAGGGCACGACTCCTACTGGTTTATCTCCTTTTTGCTGCGATCTTGTTTCTCACTTCTCCACAATAAACCTTGCTTCGTTTCCTTTCTTAAGATGCCGCCGCATTCAAGTGCAGGCGCGGCCCCATAACGTTCTGTCCTGTTCGCTAGGTCACTGCCAGGATCCCACCCCTGACAGGGACCCCCCTGAATCTTCTCCCGCAACACCCTCTGCCACAGGATGTTGCCTGGATCCAACCCAGTCAGCTTCTGGCTAACTTCCTATCCAGTCCCCAGTTTTACCAGATTGTGAGGAGTGGCCTAATACATAGAACCCTTTGCTCCCCCTGGTGGCCAGAGTGTGAAGTGTAATGTGTGACTGTGATACCTGGTCAGGTGAACTCCTTTAGTGCCATCAGACGTACCATCACTCCCCTTAGTGGCGGAGCGACATTACTGCAACGACCAGGACTCTGGGGCGCTGCACTCCCCCCCGGTTAAATCCAGTACTCCCGGACTGGGAAGAAAACAACAATACATGTCAGCAAAAGACATACAAAATTTTGAAATGCAATGAACAAGTAAATATAACAGTGCTTTTCTTTATGGGAGGTGAGGACTCTTGAACGTTACAAACAAAAATATGGTTATATATTTTAAATAACATACTATAAATAACTTCTATTACCCAACCGGGTATTCTACTAAGTGCAAATTCTGAACAATAATTTAACTTTTCCTTTAAAGGCGTATAGGCTGAACCCACTAAAGGCTTACTATAAAACTCTGAAATAAAAATTAACTTCTTCTTTACTTCTCTTTTCTAAGTGCAACATTTTTCTTTTTACTCTCTGATTCTTCATATGCAGGACCGCCTGTCTATCTGCCCAGGCCTACTGCCTCTTTTCTTAGTACAGGATCAATTAACCATCTCTCTATGGCTCTCAGGAGGACTCACTAACTAACCCCTACGGGTTTACTTTATTGAAATTCGGCTTTCAACTCTTTCCTGTCCTCAATCTCTAGTAGCATTATTAAACATTCTCTATAACTATCTAACTAACTACATATTACTTCTATGTAAAACATTATGACCATTTACTTTCTTTAAGGCAACATTATACTTTAAGTGCAACTAGTGAACATTCCCTTTAAGAGGGAACCAAGTCTCTTTGAGGTAATCTCTCTATCTGCAAGTCCGTTTAAGGCAAGAGCTTCCATGCTGTACTCAGGAACAGTCTCTTCAAAAAGCTCTCTCTTTTGTAAAACCAGTAGAGGGCACCTTTAAGAAGTTGCGAACTATTTACAATACAGTTTGTGAACCATTCACCGTCCATGATTCGGAAGTCTTTGTAACATGGATGAACAAAAGCAAAAAATAAAAAAACAAGAGCAAAAATAAAAGCAAAAGGGATCCCAGGTAAACAAAGGGATCCCTTTAAGAATAACCCTGGTCGGGTATTAGCAGCAAAAGAGCAGGGAAACAAATGGTTAGCTATGTACAGTTTCAGAGCATTAGGATCTACTCTGGTTCTGGTGGCCTCCACCGGGGCTTTACCTGACAGGTGGCCCTCTGTGGCCCAGACAGGCTTGACTCCAAGTCTACTCCCGGTGCCAGGTACACTCCATGAGTTTGGGTCTTCTGCACGACCAGGTCGTGCGCCGAGATGAGTGTCTGCGTGGGCCGGTGGATAATGCTGGTGGCGGCAGAGGCTGCTGCAGCCGCTTCAGCGGCAAGCTCCTCCCCCTCGGTTCTGGATACTGCCAGGACGGCTGTACAGCGCTGCATGTCCCGGGCCCACCAACCTTTTCCCTTGAGATGCCGGCAATACGCCACCACATCTCCCGGCTTCAGGAGGGATTTGGCGCCATCTCCACAAAGGCAGGGCTCCACCTCGTCCTGGGTAATGCGAACTCTCAGGGCTGCTCCAATTTCTTGGACGAAGCCTTTCCCTTCCTGAGGCTGGTAGACAATCACAACGCTGTTATGATCCTCAGTGGCTTAGGATCACAAATCTAACCAGCTAAGTAGAAGATAATAGGACGAGCTCTGGGGATGTGGTAACTGGACTGACCGCAAACCTGATCCTAACCGCACACACTATAGGTAGCCGTGGAACGTTTCCTGAAATCCTAGACGTCTCTTCATGGCCTGAGAAACTGACTACCCCTAAAGAGAAAGTAAAGACCTCACTTGCCTCAGAGAAATAACCCCAGAGATATAGAAGCCCCCCACAAATAATAACGGTGAGTTAAGAGGAAAAGACAAACGCAGAGATGAAACAGGTTAAGCAAATGAGGCCCGCTAACGCTAGATAGCAGAAAATAGCAAGGGATCTGTGCGGTCAGTAAAAAACCCTATGCAAAAATATCCACGCAGAGAATGCGAGAACCCCCACACCAACTAACGATGTGGGGGGAGCAACTCAGCACCCCAGAGCACCAGCAAGCAGGGAAATCACATATTAGCAAGCTGGACAAAACTCATCATATACTAGGAAACATCTTGAACACAGATGAGCAAAAATAAGCAAACAAAACTTAGCTTCTCTTGGAGAGACTGATAACGGATGTAGACAGGAGCAATCAGAATAGCACTGAATACAACGACAACAGGCAAGGAATGAAGGACCAGGTGGATTAAATAGGAAACCTAACTAGCAAATGACGAGACAGCTGATCCCAGCCAGAAACCTGCAAAATAACAAAAAGAGCCACCAGGGGGAGCCCAAAGAGAGAACTCACACAGTACCACTCACGACCACAGGAGGGAGCCCGGAAACAGAGTTCACAACAGTACCCCCCCTTGAGGAGGGGTCACCGAACTCTCACCAGAACCCCCAGGGCGATCAGGGTGAGCCACATGGAAGCCACGAACCAAATCGGCCGCATGAACATCAGAGGCGACAACCCAGGAATTATCCTCCTGACCATAGCCCTTCCACTTAACCAAATACTGAAGCCTCCGTCTTGAAATACGAGAATCCAAGATCTTCTCCACCACGTATTCCAATTCTCCCTCAACCAGCACCGGAGCAGGAGGCTCAACAGAAGGAACCACAGGCACCACATACCTCCGCAACAAAGACCTATGGAACACATTATGGATGGTAAACGATGCCGGGAGGTCCAAACGAAATGACACAGGGTTGAGGATTTCCAAAATTTTATAAGGACCGATAAAACGAGGTTTAAACTTAGGAGAAGAAACCTTCATAGGAACATAACGAGAAGACAACCACACCAAATCCCCCACACGAAGTCGGGGACCCACACAGCGACGACGGTTAGCAAAGTGCTGAGCCTTCTCTTGTGACAACGTCAAATTGTCCACCACATAGTTCCAAATCTGCTGCAACCTATCCACCACAGAATCCACCCCAGGACAGTCAGAAGACTGAACCTGACCCGAGGAAAAACGAGGATGAAAACCAGAATTACAAAAAAAAGGCAAAACCAAAGTAGCCGAACTAGCCCGATTATTAAGGGCAAACTCGGCCAATGGCAAAAAAGTCACCCAATCATCCTGGTCAGCAGAAACAAAACATCTCAAATAAGTTTCCAAGGTCTGGTTAGTTCGCTCGGTTTGGCCATTCGTCTGAGGATGGAAGGCCGACGAAAAAGACAAATCAATGCCCATCTTAGCACAAAAGGACCGCCAAAATCTGGACACAAACTGGGATCCTCTGTCAGACATAATGTTTTCAGGGATGCCGTGCAGACGAACCACATTCTGAAAAAATAACGGAACCAAATCGGAGGAAGAAGGCAACTTAGGCAAGGGCACCAAATGGACCATTTTAGAAAAACGATCACAAACCACCCAGATGACAGACATTCTCTGAGAGACTGGAAGATCCGAAATAAAATCCATGGAAATATGCGTCCAAGGCCTCTTAGGAACCGGCAAAGGCAAAAGCAAACCACTGGCACGAGAACAGCAAGGCTTAGCCCGAGCACAAATCCCACAGGACTGCACAAAGGAACGCACATCCCGCAACAAGGAAGGCCACCAGAAGGATCTAGCCACCAAATCTCTGGTACCAAAAATCCCAGGATGACCCGCCAACACTGAAGAATGGACCTCGGAAATAACTCTGCTGGTCCATCTATCTGGGACAAACAGTCTCTCTGATGGACAACGGTCAGGTCTATCCGCCTGAAATTCCTGTAACACCCGTCGCAAATCTGGGGAAATGGCAGACAAAATTACCCCCTCTTTCAGGATACCAACCGGCTCAGAAACTCCAGGGGAGTCAGGCACAAAACTCCTAGAAAAAGCATCAGCCTTCACGTTCTTCGAACCAGGAAGGTACGAGACCACGAAATCGAAACGTGAGAAAAACAACGACCAACGAGCCTGTCTAGGATTCAACTGCTTGGCCGACTCAAGATAAATCAAATTTTTATGATCAGTCAAGACCACCACACAATGCTTAGCTCCCTCTAGCCAGTGTCGCCACTCCTCAAATGCCCACTTCATTGCCAACAACTCCCGATTACCAACATCATAATTTTGCTCAGCCGGCGAAAATTTTCTTGAAAAGAAGGCACATGGCTTCATCACAGAGCAATCAGAGCTTCTCTGTGACAAAACAGCCCCTGCTCCAATTTCAGAACCATCAACCTCGACCTGGAAGGGAAGAGAGACATCTGGCTGACATAAAACTGGAGCCGAAGAAAACCGGCGCTTCAGCTCCTGAAAGGCCTCAACGGCCGCAGGAGACCAGTTAGTCACATCAGAACCCTTCTTGGTCAAATCCGTCAAAGGTTTAACCACACCAGAAAAATTAGCAATGAAGCGACGGTAAAAATTAGCAAAACCCAAGAACTTCTGAAGACTCTTAACCGATGTAGGCTGAGTCCAATCATGAATAGCCTGGACCTTGACTGGGTCCATCTCAATAGAAGAAGGAGAAAAAAAAAAAAAGCCCAAAAAGGAAACTTTCTGGACTCCGAAGAGACATTTGGAACCCTTCACAAATAAGGCATTGGCACGCAGGACCTGAAATACCATCCTGACCTGCTTCACATGGGATTCCCAATCATCTGAAAAGACCAAAATATCATCCAGATACACAATCATAAATTTATCCAGATATTCTCAGAAGATATCGTGCATGAAGGACTGAAACACAGAAGGGGCATTAGAAAGTCCAAAAGGCATCACCAAGTACTCAAAATGGCCCTCGGGCGTATTAAATGCTGTCTTCCATTCATCGCCCTGTTTTATACGCACAAGATTATACGCACCGCGAAGATCTATCTTGGTGAACCAACTAGACCCCCTAATCCGAGCAAACAGATCAGACAACAATGGTAAGGGATACTGGAATTTGACCGTGATTTTATTTAGAAGGCGATAATCTATACAGGGTCTCAACGAACCATCCTTCTTGGCCACAAAAAAGAATCCCGCACCAAGAGGGGACGAGGAGGGGCAAATATGTCCCTTCTCCAAAGACTCTTTTACATAGCTCTGCATAGCGGCATGCTCTGGTACAGACAAAATAAACAGTCGTCCCTTAGGGAACTTACTACCAGGAATCAAATTTATAGCACAATCACAATCCCTATGAGGAGGTAGGGCACTGGATTTGGGCTCATCAAATACATCCTGGTAGTCCGACAAAAACTCAGGGACTTCAGAAGGAGTAGAGGAAGCAATTGATACCAAGGGAGCATCGCCATGAATTCCCTGGCAACCCCAACTCAACACAGACATTGCTTTCCAATCCAGGACTGGATTATGAGCCTGCAACCATGGCAGACCCAACACGACAACGTCATGCAAATTATATAACACAAGAAAGCGAATCACCTCCTGATGTGCAGGAGTCATACACATGGTCACTTGAGTCCAGTATTGAGGTTTATTCTTGGCCAATGGTGTAGCATCAATTCCCTTCAATGGAATAGGGAACTGTAATGGCTCAAGGATAAAACCACAGCGCTTGGCAAATGACAAATCCATCAGATTCAGGGCGGCACCTGAATCTACAAAAGCCATAACTGAGTAGGATGACAGAGAGCAAATCAAAGTAACAGACAAAATGAATTTAGGCTGTACAGTACCAATGGTGACAGATCTAGCGAATTTTTTTGTGCGCTTAGAGCATGCTGAGATAACATGAGCTGAATCACCACAGTAAAAGCACAACCCATTCTGACGTCTATGATTTTGCCGTTCAATTCTGGTCAGAATCCTATCACATTGCATAGACTCAGGTTTCTGTTCAGAAAACACCGCCAGATGGTGCGCAGGTTTGCGCTCCCGCAAACGCCGATCAATCTGAATGGCCAAAGCCATTGACTCATTCAGACTCGCAGGTGTGGGGAACCCCACCATAACATTCTTAATGGCTTCAGAAAGACCTTCTCTGAAATTTGCAGCCAGGGCACACTCATTCCATTGAGTAAGCAACGACCATTTCCGAAATTTTTGACAATACACCTCAGCTTCATCCTGACCCTGAGAGAGAGCCAGCAAGGCCTTTTCTGCCTGGTTCTCAAGATTAGGTTCCTCATAAAGCAATCCAAGCGCCAGAAAAAACGCATCCACATTCAGCAATGCAGGATCTCCTGGCGCCAGGGAGAAAGCCCAATCTTGAGGGTCGCCACATAACAGGGAGATAACAATTCTAACTTGCTGAGCGGAATCACCAGAGGAACGAGGTCTCAAAGAAATAAATAATTTACAATTATTCTTAAAATTCAGAAACCTAGATCTATCTCCAGAAAAAAAACTCAGGAATAGGTACTTTTGGCTCAGACATAGGACTGTGAACAACAAAATCCTGAATGCTTTGCACCCTTGCAGCAAGATGATCCACACTAGAAGTCAGACTCTGAATATCCATGTCTGCAGCTGAACTCAAAGCCACCCAGAGATTAAGGGGAGGAGAGAAGCAGGACACACTGCAGAGCAGAAAAAAAAAAATTGAACTCAGGATTTCTCTTATCCCACTTTTGCGATGCATTTAACACTTTTAGGCCTGTTGTACTGTTATGATCCTCAGAGGCTTAGGATCACAAATCTAACCAGCTAAGTAGAAGATAATAGGACGAGCTCTGGGGATGTGGTAACTGGACTGACCGCAAACCTGATCCTAACCGCACACACTATAGGTAGCCGTGGAACGTTTCCTGAAATCCTAGACATCTCTTCACGGCCTGAGAAACTGACTACCCCTAAAGAGAAAGTAAAGACCTCACTTGCCTCAGAGAAATAACCCCAGAGACATAGAAGCCCCCCACAAATAATAATGGTGAGTTAAGAGGAAAAGACAAACGCAGAGATGAAACAGGTTAAGCAAATGAGGCCCGCTAACGCTAGATAGCAGAAAATAGCAAGGGATCTGTACGGTCAGTAAAAAACCCTATGCAAAAATATCCACGCAGAGAATGCGAGAACCCCCACACCAACTAACGATGTGGGGGGAGCAACTCAGCACCCCAGAGCACCAGCAAGCAGGGAAATCACATATTAGCAAGCTGGACAAAACTCATCATATACTAGGAAACATCTTGAACACAGATGAGCAAAAATAAGCAAACAAAACTTAGCTTCTCTTGGAGAGACTGATAACGGATGTAGACAGGAGCAATCAGAATAGCACTGAATACAACGACAACAGGCAAGGAATGAAGGACCAGGTGGATTAAATAGGAAACCTAACTAGCAGATGACGAGACAGCTGATCCCAGCCAGAAACCGGCAAAATAACAAAAAGAGCCACCAGGGGGAGCCCAAAGAGAGAACTCACACAGTACCACTCACGACCACAGGAGGGAGCCCGGAAACAGAGTTCACAACACAACGCCCCATTTCGGCAAGGAGCCATCCGGCAGCTCACCTTGCACTTCCCGCTCCACTTCTCCCTGGAACTCCGCGATTAGATGGTTCCGATATTCTCCCCAAGGGAAGGGCCTGAGGTCGTGCCCCCCCGATAATTTGGGAACAGGCGGTGGGGACACCGGGGCGCCAGTGGTCGCGGTGGTGACTGGGTCAGGAGCGGAGGTGAGGCACCTTCCCTGGGAGTTGTGGCACTGAGTACCCCCGCTTGAGGTAACTCCTCTGGCGCCACTCCATTCTCCTGAGGGAGGCATACGGGCTGGGGGCCGTTCAGACATGGGATGCCCCGTTGGCAGCTCCCCCGTGTCGAAATCCTCCAACGAGGGCATGTCAGAGTAATCCTCCGATGACGGGGGTCGGTGCGGGGCCATTCTTTTCCACAAGCATTCTCTCGTCTCCAGTCCCACATCATCTGAGTCATAGTTTCGTTTCTTTGGTCTCTGCCCGCCATAGAAGATCAGGAGGCGGGTCTCAGCTGCTGACGGACACGTCCTCAGGATACAGAAATATTCAGACTGGGCGGCCATTGTCTTTCACGCTCTCCAGCTCGTGTATGCCCACTTCACGCCCCTCTTCTTCTCCTGCGCTCCTCATAGCGCTGCAATGGCGGCAGTTTTGGCAGGCATTTTTGGCGGCAAATAGCAATACACAGTCTTTGCAATAAGTCACAGTTCAAGCTCAATTCAGACACAGTTCCAAGGCACACATGACCTGATTCTTCAGGCTTAAGTAGATCCTGTTCATGACGCCAAGATGGAGCGCTCCCAGACGCAGGGCCGTGGGGTACTCGTTACCGGGCCTCTCAGTCTCAATCCTGGGGTTGTCACGGTGGCTAGACCCGGTCCGTGACCCTGCTAAGGGGCATCCAATGAAAGGTGTGATGGTGGTGCGTGGTGCAAGTCGTGATGAATAACGAGGACACAGGGTTGCAGTCTCTTTACCTCTTTACTGAAGGCTTCAGGATCTGCAATCCAGAATACTGCTAACAGGGCTGGCTGACACTGGCCGGTCCGAAGGCACATCCAGAGTTCCCTTTGCAGGTGGAAATCAGTGCCTACCTTCTAGCACTTGTGTGTTGTAGTACCTCCCTGCTGAGCACCACGGGATAGTCCTCACAACTGTTGTGTCTGTTTCTGATGTTTTTTCTCACAACTTGTATCTGTTCTGATGTTCTTCTCTGTCCCCCAGATGATATGGCTAGGACGCACCCGTATGACGGGTAGGCCTGGAGTTCTTCCGGGACCCTAACGTTGCCCCTCTCCCACAATTGCCCCCTATGTCTGCTTAGGTGATTTAGGTGAGACAGCTAAACTAAAGTCAACTGCCCTGCCGCTGTTTGAAGTACTGCTTGGAGCCCAATACTTCCTTGGCGTTCCGGCCACAGGCTACGCGCCTCAGTAGGATGTTGCCATGATCTTAGGGCATGACTCCTACTGGTTTATCTCCTTTTTGCTGCGATCTCGTTTCTCACTTCTCCACAATAAACCTTGCTTCGTTTCCTTTCTTAAGATGCCGCCGCATTCAAGTGCAGGCGCGGCTCCGTAATGTTCTGTCCTGTTCGCTAGGTCACTTCCAGGATCCCACCCCTGACAGGGACCCCCCTGAATCTTCTCCCGCAACACCCTCTGCCACAGGATGTTGCCTGGATCCAACCCAGTCAGCTTCTGGCTAACTTCCTATCCAGCCCCCAGTTTTACCAGATTGTGAGGAGTGGCCTAATACATAGAACCCTTTGCTCCCCCTGGTGGCCAGAGTGTGAAGTGTAATGTGTGACTGTGATACCTGGTCAGGTGAACTCCTTTAGTGCCATCAGACGTACCATCACTCCCCTTAGTGGTGGAGCGACATTACTGCAACGACCAGGACTCTGGGGCCCTGCACTTACATATACTTGTCCTGCGTTTAGTCTTGTCTTCTTGGCTTTATTACTTTTTGTCTCCTTTTTTGCAGCATCATTTCTGTCTTTGTCTGGCTCCTGAATGTCCATCATACACCCAGCTTTCCCAGTTCTAGTCTTTTCCGTTCTGCCTTCAGTTTCCTTCTCTCAGACTTGGTCGCCCCTTTGACTCTAGCTGTTGTGTCTCCATCCCCCTTGGGCCTGCTCCTAATGCTCCCTGTATAGGGGGTAGTTCCATCTGGTCTGCTCCTCCTCGGGGGCTCTAGAGCCACGACCCAGAGGGTCCACTCTCGGTTTCTATTCGGAATCCTTACACCCACATCTTCTCGCTTGACCTTCCTGTCCCAGTTTCTAGGGGACCGCAGCACACCACTATTGAAGCCAGAGCAGTGTGAATTGGTTGTTGGTTAGATAGCGGATAATACTTCCAGTCACTTAGCCACCACCACCACCTTGTCTTCCACACGGTCAAGTCTGAGTAGCCGTGAGTGTGGCCAGGATATTCCTCACTCTGATCCTCCTTCCTCCCACCATGCCGAGTACCCTGAGACAACTGATCCCACACTTGAACACTCTGGAGAGCTGTTCAGTTTTCCATTTTAAGATTCAGAAATCTCTGCTGGTCAACTAGAAATGGGGAAAGATGAGATCGCATGTAGAGCTGCCCAAAGCTTTGACCAGCCCCGGTCACACGAAGGCGATGGTGGGAAAGTGTCACGAGAGGTTGACGATGATAAGACACAATTGCCAGAAAGTCAGGAGGAGGAGCAGGGTGCAGATGTGGAAGACAAGGTGGTGGATGACATAGTGACTGACCCAACTTGGCAGGAGGACATGCATAGCAAGGACAGCAGCACAAATGGGGAAGGAGGCATATCCCCCAACAGGCAGGAAGAAGCAGTGTGGTGGCCACAGACAGAAGGCATGCATCCGTTCCCCATAACACCAAGATGAGTGAAGTTGCCATTCCATCTGTGAGATCTTCCCGAGTCTGGCTATTTTTTAAAGACTCTGCCGATAACCCCAAGCAGGCCATTTGCAGCACCTGCCATGCCTGCATCAGCAGGGGTAGCAAAACACCCAGCCTGACCACCACCAGCATGATCAGGCACATGCAAGCAAAGCACCCGACTTTGTGGGCCGAACCCCAGGCTCCAGGACCACTGCCTGTTGGTTGCACCACTGCTTCTTCCACTGTTTTGCATAGAAGCCATTCCCCAGTACACCGTACTTGTGAAGATGCCTCTAGCCCTGCACCTGTTGTGGCCCACAGTCAAGCAGCACCAGAGGATTGCTGGCCCTACGTCAATCAGGGTTGCCCCCACAGTCTACAGCTCCTGCACCTCCTCCTCCTCTTTATCCTCCATCTCTGAAATCAACACATTAGTCAGAAGCTGGAAGCACTGCAGCACTGCCTCAGCCAAGCAGCAACAGGCTGTGCGGAAGCTAATCTGACTAGGTGACAAACCGCACAATGCAGAAGAGTTGTGAATAGCACTGAAAGAGCAGTCAGATGTTAGGATGACACCGCTGAACCTACAGCCAGGCATGGTTGTGTGTGACAATGGCCATAACCTGGTGGCGGCTCTGAGGCAAGGTGAGCTCACACACGTACCTTGCTTGGCCCATGTGCTTAACCTCATGGTTCAATGTTTTCCGAAAAGCTACCCAGAGCTGCCAGATCTGCCAGTGAAAGTATGCCGTCTGTCTGGTCTGTCTGCCCATTTTAGAAAGTCAGCTACAGCTTCAGCCGCCCTTGCCTTGCTTGAGCAGCATTTTTAACTTCCAGCTCACCGACTGTTGTGTGATGTCCCCAAGCGCTGGAATTCTACGCTGCATATGTTGGACAGGATTTGTAAGCAGAAGAGGACTACCAACATCAACAAGGCCGTTGAATTTCAGGTCAGACTCCACACATAAGACCTCAGGAGTGGACATGGATGTCAGACATATGTAACATCCTCCAAAACTTTGAGGACGGCACCAAGATGGTGACCAGCGATGACGCCATAATTAGCATCACCATCCAGCTTCTCAGCATTCTGAAATACTCTCTGCTCACAATCAAAGAGGATGCATTGCAGGCGGAGCACGAGGACATGGAGCAAGGAAACATACAGGGGGATTACACTCAGCCCAGCCTCATGTCTTCTCAACATGGATTGGTAGGCAATGAGGAGGAGGAGGAGGAAGAACAGGAGCTACTTTTATGAGCTATAGAAGGTACTGCAAACACATCTGTATTAGCTTCTGTTCAGTGGGGATGGCCTGAGGACAGGGAGGAGGAGGATGAGGATGAGGAGGACAGCATGGTCAGTCGTCCTGTTGGTGAGGACACGGAAGTCTTGCCTGTTAGTAGTTTGGCACGCATGGCTGACATTATGTTGCGCTGCATTTCACGTGACCCTCGGTTTATCAAAATTTTGGGTGACACTCATTACTGGTTGGTGTCACTTCTAGACTCACCCTACAAGGAGAACTTTTAATCTCTTCTGCCTGAGGCAGAGAGGTGTACTAAAATTTTGCAGTACCACAGGGCCCTTGTAGCGGAATTACTTAGAAAATTCCCATGTGAGAACGCTGGCAGCAGACATCAGAGTTTGTTGCAGAACCAAGGAGTCCAAGCGAGAGAGACAGAAGTACAATCCAGCTCAAGCAGAGGAACAATGGCCAAGTTCTGGGACAGTTTTCTCAGACCCTTCCATCATGGCGGCACAGAGGCAAGGGTTGCTGTCACAAGAAGTGCAATGTTTGGGAAGATGGTGAGGGAGTACCTTGCAGATCATACAAACATCCTCCGTGATTTCTCTGTGTCTTTTAATTATTGGGTATCCAAGCTGGACACGTGGCATGAACTGGCTCTCTATGCCTTGGAGGTCCTGGCCTGCCCTGCTGCTAGTGTTCTGTCAGAGCGGGTTTTTAGTGCCGCTGGTGGAATTATCACTGATAAGCACATCTGCCTGTCAACTGAAAATGCTGACAGGCTGACTCTTATAAAAATGAACAAGGCCTGGATTGGGAAAGACTTCTGTACACCACCAAGCGAAACCAGCGAAACATAACCATAAATACATTCTCTCTTTTGAGGAGGTGCATTCTCATGCACCTCTTCACAACCACACATGGGTATATGCTTCCACATTTGGTCTGTTTGTTGTTCTCCTCCTCCTTATCCTCATCCTATTCATCCAGAACCACTAGATGACCAGGGTGAACGTGCTCTGTACTGTTATAGGCCAGTGATTTTTGGGCATGGGGAAGGCACTATTTAATTTTGTAAAAACAGGACCCCACATTGGGAATTGAGCATTACATTAATTGGGCCTACTTCTTAAGTCTGTCTCCTGCAATGTGTCCTTTAACTGCCACTAGATGACCAGAGTGCACGTGCTCTGTACTGTTATAGGCCGGTGATTTTTGGGCACGGGGGCTGTGAAGGCACTATTTTATTTTTTTTAAAAAAAGGACAACACATTGGGGAATTGGGCATGACATTACTTTGGACCTACTTCTTAACTCGGTCTCCTGCAAACTGTCCAGTTTCTGCCAGTAGATCACCAGGGTGAACGTGGTCTGTATGGCACATTTAGGGATAGGGGGCTGTGACGGCACTATTTTAATCAGACCAAAAAGGACAAAACATTGGGAATTGGGCATGGCATTCCATTGGGCCTATTTCTTAACTCGGTCTCCTGTAATCTGTCCTGTACCTGCCACTAGATCACCAGGGTCAACATGCTCTGTACAGTGCATTTTGGCCAAGGGGGCTGTCATGCCACTCTTTTATTTTTTAAAAAAAAGGATTTTACATTGGGGACTTGGGCATGACATTACTTTGGGCCTACTTCTTAACTCGGTCTCCTGCAATCTGTCCAGTTCCTGCCAGTAGATCACCAGGGTGAACGTGGTCTGTACAGGGCATTTAGGGCTAGGGGTCTGTGATGGCACTATTTTAATCAGTCCTAAAAGGACCCCACATTGGAGAATTGGGCATGGCATTCCATTGGGCCTACTTCTTAACTCTGTCTCCTGCAATGTCTCTTGTTTAACTGCTACTAGATCACCAGGGTGAACATGCTTTGTACTGTTATAGGCCGGTGAAGTTTGGTCAAGGGGGCCTGTGATGGCACTAGTCTATTTTTACAAAAGGTACCCCTCATTGGTGAAACCACATCCTTGTTGGCAAACACTTCATAACATTTGTGTACCTTAAAGAGCTCACTTGAAAAGCTCCTTTTGTGTTGCCTGGTTGCTAACATTGGACACAATACACTTCACATAAATTTGATAAAGCAATGCTGTTACTTTGCCTCTGTAGTTCATTAAAAATATAGCTTTGTCCACTATATTTGTTTCTCTACTTGCGAGCCTTAACTTTGTCTGCCTCAAATGTACAAATGGAGAATATACAAATGGCGATTTGTAAACAAGATTAAAATACTGTATACCGAATGCATTCAGACAATCACATAGCTGCATTTCTTGTAAAACATTTACAGATGTGACAGACAATGCTCATAGTGACACGGTCTTGAAAAATGTTTGTTTATTCACTTCACAAACAGTTCTAAGCCTCTAAGCTTTTATTTTCTAGGGGTTTATGGCGCCTCAGCTGATGACTCCATATCTCAGTTTCATCCAACCTTCAAAAGTGGCCACTTGAAGGTGTTGGGAACCTAGAGTTACTACATAGTGTTATTCACTATATAATACCAGAGAAACATGACTAAGACAGATGACAAAACTGGGGTACCTGTACACGTACAGTGTGCTGATACTTGCATAATTGGGGACACCCATGCAGTGTAGGTAATCTCCCAGAGGTTCTCGGTATTGGTGTGGCTTCTCTGATATTCCAGACGGATGATGTTTAAAAGCCTCTTGGTGATGATCTAAGTATACTGTATGTAGTTAATCTTCATATATACATAATCACTATATTTATTTAATCCTTATATGTACTTATTAACCTGTGTATATTAACACATACAAAAGTGTACGCACTCACACTATTCAATCATGCTAATCCTTGAATTTTGTAGTTTGCAGTAAAATTGCCTTGTATTGCTATTAGCCTTTTTTAAAGCCGTATCTGAACCTTAGTGTTAAAAACATGTCAAATAAAATAGCCAAATTCTCCTGTAAATAGTTGTGCAAAGAGGGAACCATCACACCAAAAAAAAAAAAAATGAGTGTATTTTCCTGGGCCCATCTAGTATGTGGGTTCCAAGGCCTTATAGGGTGCATATGACTGACTATGCAGCAGAGCTCGCCTTCCTGCCAATGTATAAAACAAAGGAGTACGGGAGTACAAAATGCATATTGTGAAGTGGATTTTAATGGGCCCATCCAGTATGTGGGTTCCAAGGCCTAATAGGGTGCATATCACTGACTAGGGTTGAGCGAAATGGGTCGGCAATTTTCAGAAGTCGCCGACTTTTGGCAAAGTCGGGTTTCATGAAACCCGACCCGACCCGACCCCTGTGTGGGGTCGGCCATGAAGTCGGCGATCTTCTGAATCTGGAATCGGAATTCCGATATCGATTCCCGATATGTTTAAGATATCGGGAATTGGTATCGGAATTCAGATTTAAGTGTAAAATAAAGAATTAAAATAAAAAATATCGCTATACTTACCATCTGATGCACCCTGGTACTAAGCGGGAACCTTCCTTCCTTAGAATCAGCCTTCCAGGACCTTGCGGTGACGTCGCGGTGACGTCGCGGCTTGTGATTGGTCGCGCGGCCGCCCATGTGACCGCTCGCGCGACCAATCACAAGCCGCGACGTCACCGTGACGTCACCGAAGGTCCTGGAAGGGCTGATTCTTAGGAAGGAAGGCTGCCGGAAAGCAGCGATTCTACACCCATAGAAATGCATTGAACCGCTAACTTCCCGCATGGGGCTGTGCCCACGTTGCGGGAAGTTAAGCGGATAATGTGCAGATGGTACCCGGGGTGGCCCTGGGAACCATATTTGGGTGTAAAAAAAAGAATTAAAATAAAAAATCATGCTATACTCACCTCTCAGCGCTGCCCGCGGCGTCCGGTCTCAGTTGCTGTGCCGAACAGGACCTGTGGTGACGTCGCGGTCACATGACCGTGATGACGCCGCGGTCACATGACTGTGACGTCACGAAGGTCCTTGTCGGCACAGCCGCTTGCAGCGCCGGGGAGATCGCGACGTCAGAGGGTGAGTATAGCCAATTTTTATTATTTTTTACATTACTATTGATGCTGCATATTGCTGCATATGCAGCATCAATAGTACAGCAGTAATCCCGCAGCGGAAACCGCGGAACAAACCGCGATAAATCTGCAGGGATAACCGCAGCGGGTTTGCCCTGCAGATTTAATCAATTCCGCTGCGGGATTAACCCGCAGAGGAACCCGCAGCGTGTGAACGTGGCCTTATAAGGGTTAAAAATTGACCAGCAATTTCTCATTTTGACAACACCTTTTTTTCAAGGGACCACATGACATTTGAAGTCACATTGAGGGGTCTATATGATAAAAAATGCCCAAGTGTGACACCATTCTAAAAACTGCACATCTCAAGGTCAAGGTACTCAAAACCACATTCAAGAAGTTTATTTAACCCTTCAGGTGTTTCACAGGAATTTTTGGAATGTTAAAAAAAAAATTAACATTTAACTTTTTTCTCCAAAAATTTATTCAGCTTCAATTTGTTTTAATTTACCAAGGGTAACAGGAGAAATTAGACCCCAAAAGTTGTTGTAGAATTTGTCCTGAGTACACTGATATCCCATATGTGGGGGTAAACCCCTGTTGCACGCATGGCAGAGCTTGGAAGGGAAGGAGCGCCATTTGACTTTTCAATGCAAAATTGACTGGAATTGAGATGGGACGTCATGTCTCATTTGGAGAGCCCCTGATGTGCCTAAACATTGAAACCCCCCACAAGTGACACCATTTTGGAAAGTAGACTGCCTAAGGCTGGTTTCACACTTGCGTTTTGATCTGCAGCGTTTTTACAGAAAAAAACGCATGCGTTTTTTCCCCTATGTTTAACATTAAAAACGCATGCGGTTTTTTTGTACACGTTTGGCCGCATTTAACGACGCATGCATTTTTTTGCTGCATGCGTTCTTTTGCAGAAATGCAACATGTTGTAATTTCTAGAGGCTTTTTTTGCCGCAAAAAAAGCATGCGTTCATTTGCGTTTGATTTGCGTCAAAAAATACATTGATGTTTATGGAAACGCATGCGTTTTTGCGTACATGCGTTTGCATGCATTTTTGAACGCATGCGTTTCAATTAAGATAACCATGTCTAGACACTGATAAGACAACCCCTGCCAACAAGGTGATAAAAGGGAGGTTGGGGAAAGTTTCCAGACACTTCTTATCAGACTCTCAAGAAGACAAGACACTGGCAGACCGCATTTTGGAGGACAAGACCCAGATCAATGTGAGTATATCCTACCAATGCCTTTATTTTCTATTTTTTGGCTCTACATGTCCTAATTTCTTCCATTTCTTTCTTTCTACATGCCTCCAAGGCCTCTTTCACACTAGCGTCGTGCACTGCACGTCGCTATGCGTCGTTTGGTTGAAAAAACGCATCCTGCAAAAGTGCTTGCAGGATGCGTTTTTTCACCATTGATTTGCATTAGCGTCGCAAATGGGGTGCAATCCCCATTAGGAAATGTGCTCCACTATTGTTAATGCCATCCAGTGCACATCTTGTCACATGTATGCAGTCCTCGATCAGCCGGTTAAGGGTGCATACTGCTGTGCAAGATGTGAGCACGTTGTGCATTTGGAAGCCCAGATTCTGGATCTAAATGTGCAGCTGGCAACACTGAGATCCATAGACAATATGGAGAGGAGTCAGATGCTCAATGGGATAGATGAGGGGGGGGGATGGTAGGATGGAGCTGCAGGACAGTGAAGTAGCAAGCTGGGTGACAGTTAGAAAGCAGGGTAGAGGGAAGAGTGCCAGGGAGGCTAGTCCTGATCTGGCACACCCCAATAAGTTTGCTAAGTTGGCAGATGAGGGGGGTGCCAGTGCAGGGGTAGCACTGCTGCAGCCAGGCATGTCCTCTGAAAGCCGGAGGAGTGTCTGCTCCAGTAAGGAGGGAAATAGGAGAGCAGGGCAGGCCAGACAGGTACTGGTAGTGGGGGACTCAATTATTAGGGGAACAGATAGGGCAATCTGTCACAAAGACAGGGATCGTCGAACGGTGTGCTGCCTACCTGGCGCTCGAGTCCGACACATCGCTGATCGGGTGGACAGGTTACTGGGAGGGGCTGGTGAAGACCCAGCGATCATGGTGCACATTGGCACAAATGACAAAGTTAGAGGTAGGTGGAACGTCCTTAAAGATGATTTCAGGGAATTAGGCTGCAAACTGAAAGCAAGGACCTCCAACGTGGTATTTTCCGAAATACTGCCTGTACCACGTGCCACGCCAGAGAGGCAACAGGAGATTAGGGAGGTTAATAAGTGGCTCAAGAATTGGTGTAGGAAGGAGGGGTTTGGGTTCCTGCAGAACTGGGCCGACTTCTCAGTTGGCTACAGGCTCTACGCTAGGGACGGGCTGCACCTCAATGGGGAACGTGCAGCTGTGCTGGGGGAGAAAATGGTTAGAAGGTTGGAGGAGTGTTTAAACTAGGGATTGGGGGGAGGGTATTCAATTTATAGGAGGGGAAGATAGTGCAGATAGAGACCTGGGCACAAATAAGGAAGTTGGAGGTGGAGGTGGCGGTGGCGTGGGGGGTGGGGTTAGAACAGTTAATAATTTAGGAAAGAGTAGAGGTACAGAGAGATACATAACATACTAATGCCAGAAGCCTCACCAACAAAATGGACAAATTAGAATTAATGTTGTTGGAGCATAATTATGACATGGTGGGGATATCTGAAACATGGCTGGATGAGAGCCATGACTGGGCTGTTAACTTGCAGGGCTATAGCCTGTTCAGAAATGACCGTACAGATAAGCGAGGGGGTGGGGTGTGTCTATATGTAAAATCATCCTTAAAACCCATCCGGCGTGATAATATAGGTGAATTTAATGAAAATGTAGAGTCCCTGTGGATTGAGATAAGGGGAGGGGGAAAAATAATAAATTACTGATAGGGGTTTGTTATAAATCTCCAAAAATAATGGAAGCAATGGAGAATATCCTTGTAAAGCAAATAGATGAAGCTGCGACTCAAGGAGAAGTCATTATTATGGGGGACTTCAACTACCCTGAAATAGATTGGGGAACAGAAACCTGCAGTTCCAGCAAAGGTAATCGGTTTTTGACAACTATGAGAGACAATTACCTTTCACAACTGGTTCAGGACCCAACAAGGAGGGGGGCACTGCTAGACCTAATATTAACCAACAGGCCAGACCGCATAGCAAATATAAGGGTTGGGGGTCACTTGGGGAATAGTGATCACAAAATAATAAGTTTTCATGTATCCTTTAATAAGATGTGTAATAGAGGGGTTACAAGGACACTAAACTTCAGGAGAGCAAATTTCCAACGGATGAGAGAGGATCTTGGTGCAATTAACTGGGACGATATCCTGAGACACAAAAATACACAGAGAAAATGGGAGACGTTTATTAGCATCCTGTACAGGACATGTGCACAGTATATACCGTATGGGAATAAACATACTAGAAATAGGAGGAAACCAATATGGCTAAATAGAGCTGTAAGGGGCGCAATAAGGGACAAAGAGAAAGCATTTAGAGAATTAAAGGAAGTAGGCAGTGAGGAGGCATTAAATAAATACAAAAAATTAAATAAATTCTGTAAAAAGCAAATCAAGGCAGCAAAGATTGAGACAGAGAGACTCATTGCCAGAGAGAGTAAAAATAATCCCAAAATATTCTTTAACTACATAAATAGTAAGAAACTAAAAAATGATAGTGTTGGCCCCCTTAAAAATAGTCTGGGTGAAATGGTGGAGGAGGATGAGGAAAAAGCCAATATGCTAAATGACTTTTTTTCATCAGTATTTACAAAAGAAAATCCCATGGCAGACAATATGATCAGTGATAACTAGTGTTGAGCATTCCGATACCGCAAATATCGGGTATCGGCCGATATTTGCTGTATCGGAATTCCGATACCGAGTTCCGATATTTTTGCGATATCGGAAATCGGAATCGGAAGTATGGTTCCCAGGGTCTGGAGGAGAGGAGACTCTCCTTCAGGCCCTGGGATCCATATTCATGTAAAAAATAAATAATAAAAATAAAAAATATTGATATACTCACCCCTCCGGCGGTCCCTGCTCTTAGCGGTGCCTCCGTTCCTAAGAATGCAGGGAGTGAAGGACCTTCGATGACGTCGCGGCTTGTGATTGGTCGCGTGAGCGGTCACATGAGCGGTCACGCGACCAATCACAAGCCGCGACGTCATCGAAGGTCCTTAACTCTGCATTCTTAAGAACGGAGGCACCGCTAAGAGCAGGGGCCGCCGGAGGGGTGAGTATATCAATATTTTTATTTTTATTATTTATTTTATACATGAATATGGATCCCAGGACCTGAAGGAGAGTTTCCTCTCCTTCAGACCCTGGGAACCATTCCGCTATTTTGTGTCCCATTGATATGCATTGGTATCGGGTATCGGTATCGGCGATATCCGATTTTTTGGGGATATCGGCCGATCCAATCTGATACCGATACCTTTGCATATCGGAAGGTATCGCTCAACACTAGTGATAACAAAAATTCACAATTAAATGTCACCTGCTTAACCCAGCAGGAAGTACGACGGCGTCTAAAAATCACTAAAATTGACAAATCTCCGGGCCCGTGTGGGATACACCCCCCGAGTACTGCAGGAATTAAGTACAGTCATTGATAGACCGTTATTTTTAATCTTTAAAGACTCCATAATAACAGGGTCTGTACCACAGGACTGGCGTATAGCAAATGTGGTGCCAATATTCAAAAAGGGGACAAAAACTGAACTCGGTAATTATAGGCCAGTAAGCTTAACCTCTACTGTGGGTAAAATCCTGGAGGGCATTCTAAGGGATGCTGTACTGGAGTATCTGAAGAGGAATAACCTCATGACCCAGTATCAGCACGGGTTTACTAGGGACCGTTCATGTCAGACTAATTTGATCAGCTTCTATGAAGAGGTAAGTTCCGGACTGGACCAAGGGAACCCAGTAGATGTAGTGTATATGGACTTTTCAAAAGCTTTTGTTACGGTGCCACACAAAAGGTTGTTACATAAAATGAGAATAATGGGGATAGGGGAAAATATGTGTAAGTGGGTTGAGAGCTGGCTCAGGGATAGGAACAAAGGGTGGTTATTAATGGAGCACACTCGGACTGGGTCGCAGTTAGCAGTGGGGTACCACAGGGGTCAGTATTGGGCCCTCTTCTTTTTAACATATTTATTAATGACCTTGTAGGGGGCATTCAGAGTAGAATTTCAATATTTGCAGATGACACTAAACTCTGCAGGGTAATCAATACAGGGGAGGACAATTTTATATTACAGGATGATTTATGTAAACTAGAAGCTTGGGCTGATAAATGGCAAATGAGCTTTAATGGGGATAAATGTAAGGTCATGCACTTGGGTAGAAGTAATAAGATGTATAACTATGTGCTTAATTCTAAAACTCTGGGCAAAACCGTCAATGAAAAAGACCTGGGTGTATGGGTGGATGACAAACTCATATTCAGTGGCCAGTGTCAGGCAGCTGCTACAAAGGCAAATAAAATAATGGGATGCATTAAAAGAGGCATAGATGCTCATGAGGAGAACATAATCTTACCTCTATACAAGTCACTAGTTCGACCACACTTAGAATACTGTGCACAGTTCTGGTCTCCGGTGTATAAGAAAGACATAGCTGAACTAGAGCGGGTGCAGAGAAGAGCGACCAAGGTTATTGAAGGACTGGGGGGTCTGCAATACCAAGATAGGTTATTACTAGTGTTGATCGATACCATCCGATACTTGAAAGTATCGGTATCGGAAAGTATCGGCCGATACCGGCAAAGTATCGTATCTGATCCGATACCGATACCCGATACCAATACAAGTCAATGGGACTCAAGTATCGGAAGGTATCCCTGATGGTTCCCAGGGTCTGAAGGAGAGGAAACTCTCCTTCAGGCCCTGGGATCCATATTAATGTGTAAAATAAAGAATTAAAATAAAAAATATTGATATACTCACATCTCCGACGCAGCCTGGACCTTACCGCTGTGAACCGGCAGCCTTCTTTGCTTAAAATGAGCGTGTTCAGCACCTTCCATGACGTCACGGCTTCTGATTGGTCGCGTGCCGCTCATGTGACCGCCACGCGACCAATCAGAAGCCGTGACGTCATCCCTCAGGTCCTAAATTCCTAGAAGGGAATTTAGGACCTGAGGGATGATGTCGCGGCTTGTGATTGGTCGTGTGGCGGTCACATGAGCGGCACGCGACCAATCAGAAGCCGTGACATCATGGAAGGTGCTGAACGCGCTCATTTTAAACAAAGAAGGCTGCCGGTTACCAGCGGTGATGTCCAGGGGCCTCCGGACAGGTGAGTATATCAATATTTTTTATTTTAATTCTTTATTTTACACATTCATATGGATCCCAGGGCCTGAAGGAGAGTTTCCTCTCCTTCAGACCCTGGGAACCATAAACTGGAAACTTCCGATTCCCGATACCACAAAAGTATCGGATCTCGGTATCGGAATTCCGATACCGTAAGTATCGGCCGATACTTGCGGTATCGGAATGCTCAACACTAGTTATTACACTTGGGGCTATTTAGTTTGGAAAAACGAAGACTAAGGGGTGATCTTATTTTAATGTATAAATATATGAGGGGACAGTACAAAGACCTTTCTGATGATCTTTTTAATCATAGACCTGAGACAGGGACAAGGGGGCATCCTCTACGTCTGGAGGAAAAAAGGTTTAAGCATAACAACAGACGCGGATTCTTTACTGTAAGGGCAGTGAGACTATGGAACTCTCTGCCGTATGATGTTGTAATGAGTGATTCATTACTTAAATTTAAGAGGGGACTGGATACCTTTCTGGAAAAGTTTAATGTTACAGGGTATATACACTAGATTCCTTGATAAGGCGTTGATCCTGGGAACTAGTCTGATTGCCGTATGTGGAGTCGGGAAGTAATTTTTTTCCGCAAGGTGGAGCTTACTCTTTGCCACATGGGTTTTTTTGCCTTCCTCTGGATCAACATGTTAGGGCATGTTAGGTTAGGCTATGGGTTGAACTAGATGGACTTAAAGTCTTCCTTCAACCTTAATAACTATGTAGCTATGTAACTATGTGTTGTGGCGGACCGTCGGCTGCAAAAAACGTTACACCTCCCCGCACCTCACAATGGGGCAGCGGATGCGTGGAAAAACAGCATCCGCTGCCCCCGTTGTGCGGCGCATTCACTGCTAGCGTCGGTACATCGGCCCGACGCACTGCGACGGGCCGAGTACGACGCTAGTGTGAAAGTAGCCTTAGGAACATATTTAGATGTGTGGTGAGCACTTTTACCCACCAAGTGCTTCACAGAAGTTTACAATGTAGAGCCGTAAAAATAAAAAATCATACTTTTTCACAAAAATGATATTTTCGCCCCCATTTTTTTATTTTCCCAAGAGTAACAGAAGAAATTAGACCCCAAAAGTTGTTGTACAATTTGTCCTGAGTACGCTGATACCCCATATGAGGGGGTAAACCACTGTTTGGGGGCATGGCAGAGCTCGGAAGGGAAGGTGCGCCATTTGACTTTTCAATGCAAAATTGACTGGAATTGAGATAGGACACCATGTCGCGTTTGGAGAGCCCCTGATGTGCCTAAACATTGAAACCCCCACAAGTGACACCATTTTGGAAAGTAGACCCCCTAAGGAACATATCTAGATGTGTTCTGAAAACTTTGAACCTCCAAGAGTTTCACTACACTTTATAACGCAGAGCCTTGAAAATAAAAATTCCTTTTTTTTCCACAAAAATTATTATTTAGACCCCAGTTTTGTATTTTCCCAAGGGTAACAGGAGAATTTGGACCCCAAAAGTTGTTGTCCAATTTGTCCTGAGTATGCTGATACCCCATATGTGGGGGAGAACCACCGTTTGGGCGCATGGCAGAGCTCAGAAGGGAAGGCGCGCCGTTTGGAATGCAGGCTTAGATGGATTGGTCTGCAGGCATCATGTTGCATTTGCAGAGCCCCTGATGTACCTAAACAGTAGAAACCCCCCACAAGTGACCCCATATTGGAAACTAGACCCCCTAAACAACTTATCTAGATGTGTTGTGAGAACTTTGAACCCCCAAGTGTTTCACTACAGTTTATAACACAGCCGTGAAAATAAAAAATCCTTTTTTTTCCACAAAAATTATTTATTAGCCCCTGGTTTTGTATTTTCCCAAGGGTAACAGGAGAAATTGGACCCCAACGTTGTTGTCCAATTTGTCCTGAGTACGCTGATACTCCATATGTTGGGGTACACCCCTGTTTGGGCGCACGGGAGAACTCAGAAGGGAAGGAGCACTGTTAACTTTTTTCAACGCAGAATTGGCTGGAATTGAGATCGGACGCCATGTCGCATTTGGAGAGCCCCTGATGTGCCTAAACAGTGGAAACCTTCAATTCTAACTGAAACCCTAACCCAAACACACCCCTAACCCCAATCCCAACCATAACCCTAACCACACCCCTAACCCTAATCCCAACCGTAAATGTAATCCAAACCCTAACTTTAGCCCCAACCCTAACCCTAACTTTAGCCCCAACCCTGACTTTAGCCCCATCCCTAACCCTAACTTTAGCCCCAACCCTAACCCTAACTTTAGCCATAACCCTAACCCTAACCCCAACCCTAACCCCAACCCCAACTTTAGCCCCAACACTAACCCTAATGAGAAAATGAAAATAAATACATTTTTAAAAATTTTATTATTTTTCCCTAACTAAGGGGGCAATGAAAGGGGGTTTAATTTACTTTCATAGCGGGTTTTTTAGTGGATTTTTATGATTGGCAGCCATCACACACTAAAAGACGCTTTTTATTGCAAAAATAGTTTTTGCGTCTCCACATTTTGAGATCTATATTTTTTCCATATTTTGGTCCACAGAGTCATGTGAGGTCTTGTTTTTTGCTGGCGCAGTTGACGTTTTTATTGGTACCATTTTCGAGCACATGACATTTTTTGATCGCTTTTTATTTCGATTTTTGTGAGGTAGAATGAACATAAACCATCTATTCATGAATTACATTTGGGGGGGCATTTATACCGTTCCACGTTTGATAAAATTGATAAAGCAGTTTTATTCTACAGGTCAGAACAATTACAGCGATACCTTATTTATATCTTTTTTATGTTTTGGCGCTTTTATACGATAAAAACTATTTTATATAAAAAATAATTATTTTTGCATCGCTTTATTCTGAGGACTATAACTTTTTTATTTTTTTGCTGATGACGCTGTATGGTGGCTCGTTTATTGCGGAACAAGATGACGTTTTCAGCAGTACCATGGTTATTTATATCCGTCTTTTTGATTGCGTGTTATTCCACTTTTTGTTTGGCGGTATGATAATAAAGCGTCATTTTTTGCCTCGTTTTTTTTTCTTTCTTTTTTTATGTGTTCACTGAAGGGGTTAACTAGTGGGACAGTTTTATAGGTCGGATTGCTACGGACGCGGCGATACTAAATATGTGCACTTTTATTGTTTTTTTGTTAATTTAGATAAAGAAATGTATTTATTGGAACAATTTATATATATATTTTTTCTTTATTTAGGAATTTTTTTTAACATATATAAATATTTATTTTTATTACTTTGTAACATTGCCCCAGGGGGGGACATCATGTTACAGTGACAGATCGCTGATCTGACACTTTGCAGTGCACTGTGTCAGATCTGACATTCTCTGCAAGCGCCTGCAGGGAGGAGGAGGTTGGAGACCCTTGGAGCGTTGCTCCAAGGGTCTCAGGGAAGCACGCAGGGAGCCCCCTCCCTCCACGATGCTTCCCTGTGACACCGGAACGCTGCGATCATCTTTGATCGCAGTGTGCCGAGGGTTAATGTGCCATGAGCGCGGCTGATCGGTAATGATGTACTATCCCGTTGGCGGTCATATGGGCCCACCCCACCTCGACGAGATAGTATGTAAGATGTCAGAAAGGGGCCATCCAGTATGTGGGTTCCAAGGCCTAATGGGGTGCATAAGACTGACTATGCAGCAGGGCTCGCCTTGCTTCCAATGTTTAAAACAAAGGAGTACGGGAGTACAAAATGCATATAGTGAAGTGGATTTTCTGGGCCCATCAAACATGTGGGTTCCAAGGCCAAATGGGGTGCATATGACTGACTATGCAGCAGGGCTGGCCTTGCTGCCAATGTGTAAATCAAAGGAGTACGGGAGTACAAAATGCATATTGTGAAGTGGATTTTAATGTGTCCATCAAGTATGTGGGTTCCAAGGCCTAATGGGGTGCATATGACTATGCAGCAGGGCTCGCCTTCCTGCCAATGTATAAAACAAAGGCGTATGGAGCACAAAATGCATATTGTGAAGTGGGTTTTCATGGGCCCATCCAGTATGTGGGTTCCAAGGCCTATTGGGGTGCATATGACTATGCAGCAGGGCTGGCCTTCCTGCCAATGTGTAAAGCCAAGGAGTACGGGAGTACAAAATGCATATTGTGAAGTGGATTTTCCTTGGCCCATCCAGTATGTGGGTTCCAAGGCCTAATGGGGTGCATATGACTGACTATGCAGCAGAGCTCGCCTTGCTTCCAATGTATAAAACAAAAGGAGTATGGAGCATAAAGTGCATATTGTGAAGTGGATTTTCATGGGCCCATACAGTATGTGCGTTCCAAGGCTTAAGGGGGGGCATATGAACTGGTAGCAGGGCAGGCCTTGCATTCAATGCAACATTTTTTCAGGAGGCCCTCCTGGACATCTTATGAAAGGGGTATTGTGGGGCGTCGTAATTCTTGGCAGCCCATCCACTCACAGCATAGGCTACAACAGCTTAGGAGACCCACTGTTTCATAATAGCCCTTTAAAGGGCCACTGTCACCCCCTCCAGCCGTTATAAACTAAAAGAGCCACCTTGTGCAGCAGTAATGCTGCATTCTAACAAGGTGGCTCTTTTAGTTTTAGGTTCAAGTACACCCAAAATAAAGCGTTTCTTTTGATACTTAGCCACAATACCGGTCTCTAGCCAGGGAGGCGGGTCCTCACTCCCCAGCTTGAACCGCTACTCTGCCGTCACGCCAATCTTCAGGGGCTTTCGGCACCACCCCCTCAGCGCTGTTTACGCTTCAAAACCGGCGCCTGCGCTGTGTACTACTGTGCTGCGCAGGCGCAGTGAGCTCTGGCCATCTGACGTCACAACCAGGCTTGCAGACTGCGCCTGTGCGGCCGCCCTGCTTGTGAATCCCAGCCCCGCACTCTGCATAATGCATAACACAGTGCGGGGCTGGGATTCCAAAGGCGGGTGGCTGCACTGCCCGCACAGGCGCAGTCTACAAGCCTGGCTGGGACATCAGACGGCCAGAGCTTACTGCGCCTGCGCAGCACAGTAGTACACAGCGCAGGCACCGGTTTTGAAACGTAAACAGCGCTAAGGGGGCGGCGCCGAAAGCCCCTGAAGATTGGAGTGACGGCAGAGTAGCGGTTCAAGCTGGGGAGTGAGGACCCACCTCCCTGCTAGAGACCGGTATTGTGGCTAAGTATCAAAAGGCTTTATTTTGGGTATACTTGAACCTAAAACTAAAAGAGCCACCTTGTTAGAATGCAGCATTACTGCTGCACAAGGTGACTCTTTTAGTTTATAACGGCTGGAAGGGGTGACAGTGGCCCTTTAAGAAGATTAATGCCGCCTGATGCACCTGTAAAAATAGGCTCTGTGACTTTAAGAGTCCCTCCTTCGTACATTAAACAAGATGGGTCTGCTTATGTGTCACACACCACATGACCAGCTAGAGTATTTAAATGTTACAATGACATTTCCCAGTGAATACATTTGTAGTGGTTGAAAGCAATGTTAAATTTGAAAAACGCTTCAAAAACGCTGCGTCTGAACTAAGCCTAAGTGGGAGAGGAAATTTTCGGTCTGGGGTTAAATATTTGGCCTTACAGGCAAGTCATTAACCTGCAAGGGATGTACCTTGACATATTTCCAAGCAAAACCCATTTTGGTTTCATTTTCATGTGTTTTTTTGTGGCACCGGGAAAAATGGCATGAATCTCGGAAAAAAATGATTAACCCCTTAACGACCGCCGATAGGCCTTTTAACGGCGGTAGTTAAGGGTACATAAGCCACAGCGCCGTTAATTAACGGCGCTGTGCAAAAAGTGTATAGCGCCTCCCAGAGTCAGATTTTCTCTGGGGTCTCGGTTGCCGGGGGTAGCCGAGACCCCAGAGAACATGATTCGGGTCAGTTTTTACCAACCCCCGGGTTGCGATCGCCGGTAATTAACCATTTACCGGCAACTGCAAAGAAAAACTCGATTTCCCATGTGATCGCACATCAGAGGACAGAGAAATGGGGTCCCCGATCGCCCCCGATACTCACCCGTCTACCCCAATGCTCCTCGTGGCTCCCGATGGGTGCCGCCATCTTTTTCCAGGAAAAAAATGGCGGGCGCATGCGCACGTCAGAGGACAGAGAAATAGGGGAATTGGGGACCCTGTTATACTTACCAACGTCCCTGGGTCCTCCTGCGTCCTCTCCTGGCCACCGGCTTCTTCCTCCTGGAAGAAAATGGCAGGCGCATGCGCAATGCGCCTGCCGTGATCAGCCGGCCAGCAGAGGAAGATTCTTCCTCTTGTTTTATTTAATAGGATCTCACAGTGACCTAGGGTTAGGATTAGGGTTAGGGCTAGGGTTAGGGTTGGGGTTGGTGCTAAAGTTAGGGTTAGGGTTGGGGCTAAAGTTAGGGTTAGGGTTGGGGCTAGGGTTAGGGTTGGTGCCAGAGTTAGGGTTAGGGTTGTGGCCAAAAGTTAGGGTTGGGGCTAAACTTAGGGTTAGGGTTGGGGCTAAAGTTAGGGTTAGGGTTGGTGCTAAAGTTAGGGTTAGGGTTAGGGTTGGTGCTAAAGCTAGTGTTAGTGTTGGGGCTAAAGTTAGGGTTAGGGTTAGCATTGGTGCTAAAGTTAGGGTTAGGGTTGGGGCTAAAGTTCGGGGTTGGGATTAGAGTTTGGATTGGGGTTAGGGTTGCATTATGGCCTTAGGGTTACATTTAGGATCAGGGTTAGGTTTGGGATTAGGGTTAAGGTTAGGGTGGAGATTAGCATTAGGGGTGTATTGGGATTAGGGTTGAGATTATGATAAGGGGTGTGTTGGGCTTAGGGATTTGGTTAGGGATTAGGGTTAGGGGTGTTTTGGCATTAGGGTTGTGATTAGTGTTATGGTTAGGATTAGGGTTAGGGGTGTGTTAGGAGTCGAGTTCCCACTGCTGCACAGGGGGAATCTCGAGCCGTGTCTGCTGCGGTCTCCCATTCTGCATCGGCCGCAGTAGAGCCTGCTCAGCGGAGACGTCGGTCCCAGCGTCTCACTGAGTCTGATACTGTGCAAAGGGTTACTGCTGTCTCTCCAGGCTCTGCTATTGTACCCTGCACTGATCTGCGGCGAGCAGGCTTTTCTGTGACTAAGTCCTGGTTTGCACACACTGAGCATGCCCAGGGTAAGATCTCTCAGTGGAGATCAAGGGTCACATGCTCAGGTACTGAAGCAACTTCCATTGGTCCTCCTGGAAGGTCCTGTACCTGATCAATTTCTGTGGCAGCCTTCCATTGGTCCTTCTTGGAAGGTCCTGTAGGTGCTGCAGCTATATAAGGTTCTCATGACCGCACGGCCATGCGCTAGTGCCAAATACGTACGAGATCAGCGCCAGTGTGGTCTTGTGTGTGGTCAGGGACCCGGCTGAAATAAGCCCCTAGAATGCTGGCACCTCCGGCGAGGAGTTTTGTGTATGCAGTCAGGGACCCGGCTGAAATAAGCCCCTAGAATGCTGGCACCTCCGGCGAGGAGTTTTGTGTATGCAGTCAGGGACCCGGCTGAAATAAGCCCCTAGAATGCTGGCACCTCCGGCGAGGAGTTTATGTGTGAATTCAGGGCTGGCTAATAGCCGATAGAATTCCGGCTCCACCGGAGAGGAGCCGCGTGTTGGTTGGACTGCATGACCACTGTCGGCTCTACACAATAGCTGTGTCCCCTGTGAGCTAAACAGGGCACAGCGTTCTCTTTACTACGGGCTCTGTGAAGTAACAGAGTTCGTTTATTTTAATTTGCTTCGCCGCCTTACTTAGCAGCAGGTTCTTTCCTGCACGGAGGATCCCGGGTTGCGAACGCACCTATCCCATCTAATAAATATATTCGGTGCGTTCCGCCAACCCTAACAGGGTGTTTTGGGGTTAGGGTTTTGATTAGAGTTATGGATTGGGTTGGGATTAGTGTTATGGGGTGTGTTGGGGTTTGGGTTGGAGTTAGAATTGGGGGGTTTCCACTGTTTAGGAACATCAGGGGGTCTCCAAACACGACAGCCAATTTTGCGCTCAAAAAGTCAAATGGTGCTCCCTCCCTTCTGAGCTCTGACGTGCGCCAAAACAGTGGTTTACCCCTACATTTGGGGGATCAGCGTACTCAGGACTAATTGACCAACAACTTTTGGGGTCCAGTTTCTCCGGTTACCCTTGCGAAAATAAAAAAATTGGGGGCTAAATAATCATTTTTGTGGAAAAAAAATGTATTTTTACGGCTCTGCATCAATCTTCTGTGAAGCACTTGGGCGTTCAAAATGCTCTCCACAAATCTAGATAAGTTCCTTGTGTGGTCTAGTTTCCAAAATAGGGTCAATTGTTCAGGGTTTCTACTGTTTAGGTGCATCAGGGGCTCTGAAAATGCAACATGACACCCGCAGACCATTCCATCAAAGTCTGCATTCCAAAACGGCGCTCCTTCCATTACGAACTCTGCCATGTGCCCAAACAGTGGTCCCCCCACATATGGGGTATCATAATACTCAGTATAAATTGCACAATAAATTTTGGGGTACAATTTCTCCTGTTACCCATGCAAAAGTAAAAATTTGGGGTAAAAAGATAATTTTTGTGGAAAAAATATGATTTTTTTATTTTCATGGCTCTACATTATAAACTTCTGTGAAGCAGTTGGGGGTTCATAGTGCTCACCACACATCTAGATAAGATCTTTGGGGGGTATAGTTTCCAAAATGGGGTCACTTGTGGGGGGTTTCTACTGTTTAGGTAGATCAGGAGCTCTGCAAATGCAACATGATGCCCGCAGACCATTCCATCAAAGCCTGCATTTTAAAACGTCACTACTTCCCTTTCGAGCCCCGATGTGTGCCCAAAGAGTGGTCCCCCCCACATATGGGGTATCAGCGTACTCAGGATAACCTGGACAACAAATTTTGGGGTCCAATTTCTCCTGTTACCCTTGAGAAAATAAACAATTGCGAGCTAAAATATAATTTATGAGGAATGAGGGAAAAAAAAGGATTTTTTATTTTCACGGCTCTATGTTATAAATTTCTGTGAAGCATTGGGGGTTCAAAGTGCTAGCCACACATCTAGATAAGTTCCGTAACGGGTCTAGTTTCCAAAATGGTGTCACTTGTGGGGGGTTTCCATTGTTTAGGCACATCAGGGGCTCTTCAAATGCGACATCGCGTCCGATCTCAATTCCAGCCAATTCTGCATTGAAAAAGTCAAGCCGTGCTCCTTCTCTTCCAAGCTCTGCCATACGCCCAAACAGTGGTTTACCCCCACATATGGGGTATCGACGTACTCAGCCCAAATTGCACAACAATGTTTGGCATTTAATTTCTCCTATTACCCTTGTGAAAATAAAAATTTGAGGGTGAAAAAATCATTTTTGTAGAAAAAATGCAATTTTTTATTTTCACTGCTCTACGTTATAAACTTCTGTGAAGCACCTGGGGGTTTAAAGTGCTCACCATGCATCTAGACAAGTTCCTTAATGGGTCTAGTTTCCAAAATGGTGTCACTTGTGGGGGGTTTCTACTGTTTAGGCACATCAGGGGCTCTCCAAACACAACATAGCGTCCGATCTCAATTCCAGCGAATTCTGCTCTGAAAAAGTCAAACAATGCTCCTTCTCTTCCAAGCTATCCCATGCGCACAAACAGCAGTTTACCCCCACATATGGAGTATCCACATACTCAGGGGAAATCACCCAACAACTTTCATTGTCTATTTTCTCCTGTTACTGTTGTGAAAATAAGAATTTTTGGGTGAAAAGATCATTTTCATATAAAAAATGCAATTTTTTTTATTTTCACGGCTCTACGTTATAAACTTCTGTGAAGCACTTGGGGGTTCAAGGTGCTCGCCACATATCTAGATAAGTTCCTTAATGGGTCTAGTTTCCAAAATGGTGTCATTTGAGGGGGGTTTCCACTCTTTAGGCACATCAGGGGCTCTTCAAACTGGACATGGCATCCGATCTCAATTCCAGCCAATTCTGCATTGAAAAAGTCAAACAATGCTCCTTCTTTTCCAAGCTCTGCCATGCGCCCAAACAGTGGTTTACCCCCACATATGGGGTATCGGCGTATTCAGGAGAAATTGCACAACAAATTTTGTGGTTCATTTTCTCTTTTTACACTTGTGTAAAATAAAAAAAATCGGTTCTGAAGTAAAATGTTTGCAAAAAAAAGTAAAATGTTCATTTTTTCCTTCCACATTGTTTCAGTTCCTGTGAAGCACATAAAGGGTTAATAAACTTCTTGAATGTGGTTTTGAGCACCTTGAGGGGTTTAGTTTTTAGAATGATGTCAAGTTTGGGTATTTTCTGTCATGTACACCCCTCAAAGTAACTTTAAATGTGAGATGGTCCCTAAAAATAATGGTTTTGTAAATTTTGTTGTAAAAATGAGAAATCGCTGGTCAACTTCTAACCCTTATAACTTCCTAACAAAAAAAAAATGTTGTTTCCATAATTGTGCTGATGTAAAGTAGACATGTGGGAAATGTTATTTATTAACTATTTTGTGTGACATATCTCTCTGATTTAAGGGCATAAAAATTCAAAGTTTGAAAATTGCAAAATTTTAAAAATTTTCGCCATATTTCCGTTTTTTCATAAATACTGTAATCGCAAGTAGTGTTGAGCGATACCTTCCGATATGCAAAGGTATCGGTATCGGATTGGAATGGCCAATATCCAAAAAATATCCGATACCTGATACCAATGCATATCAATGGGACACAAAATATCGGAATGGTTCCCAGGGTCTGAAGGAGAGGACTCTCCTTCAGGCCCTGGGATTCATATTCATGTATAAAATAAAGAACAAAAATAAAAAATATTGATATACTCACCCCTCCGACGGCCCCGGCTCTCACCGGTCCAAGCGTCTGCCTCCGTTCCTAAGAATGCAGAGTGAAGGACCTTCGATGACGTCGCGGCTTGTGATTGGTTGCGTGACTGCTCATGTGACTGCTCACGCGACCAATCACAAGCCGCGACATCATCGAGGGTCCTTCACTCCCTGCATTCTTAGGAATGGAGGCACCGCTAAGAGCCAGGGGCCGTCCGAAGGTGAGTATATCAATATTTTTTATTTTTATTCTTTATTTTTTACATGAATATGGATCCCAGGGCCTGAAGGAGAGTCTCCTCTCCTCCAGACCCTGGGAACCATATGCACCGCACACTTCCGATTCCGATTTCCGATATCGCAAAAATATCGGAACTCGGTATCGGAATTCCGATACAGCAAATATCGGCTGATACCCGATATTTGCAGTATCTGAATGCTCAACACTAATCGCAAGTAATATCAAAGAAACGTTACAACTAACATGAAGTACAATATGTCCCCAAAAAACAGTCTGTTAAAGTTTTCCAGAGTTATAACCTTATAAAATGACAGTGGTCAGAATTGTAAAAATTGGCTCGGTCAATAAGTACCAAATTGGCTCTGTCACTAAGGGGTTAAAGCTGTGAATGAGGAGTCAGGAATGCTTCCAGAGGCGATTCCCATAACGTCCCTGTATATTTTGAGCAGTGTTTCCATCATTTTCGAATGTTTTTAGACCTTAAAAGGACCCCGGGGGGATCGCGGTAAAATACTTGGTTCTCCCATAGACTTACATTGGGCTCGTTGCTCGGGTCGAGTACCCGAGTATTCCAATTTGCTCGACCCAAGCAACAAGCACCCGAGCATTTTAGTGCTCGCTCATCACTAATTATAACAGAATATTATAATGTTTCGTATCATTTCTCAAAAACCGTACTTAATAGGAAAAATCTGAAGTCATTTCTGAAATTAGCATAAAAAAATATATGAGGAACCTTTGTAACACAGTCTTATTTATTTCAAATCAAACAACAGCTATGGACAGGGGTTTTCTGAAACCCCTTTATGTTTTTTTAAATTTACTGGACCAGTTACATATAAAACTGAACATAAAATAATTACATAACAGCTAAGGATACATAATACGTTATATTTTATCATATGTATAAAACATATTATCACACACCTTTACCTTCTAATGCCTTTCCATTCACTATTTTATCTGACCTTGTCATGATGGTGTGAACTGTTATGATATACAGTTGTGCTCAAAAGTTTACATAACCTGGCAGAATTTTTGCTTTCTTGGCCTTTTTTCAAAGAATATGAATGATAACACCAAAACTTTTTCTGGTTAATGGTTGGGTGAAGCCATTTATTGTCAAACTGCTGTGTTTTCTCTTTTTAAATCATAATGACAACCAAAAGCATCCAAATGACCCAGATCAAAAGTTCACATACCCTTTTGACTTTGGCCTGATAGCATGCATAGAAGTTGACACAAATGGGTTTGAATGGTTACCAAAGGTAACATCCTCATCTGTGACCTGTTTGCTTGTAATCAGTGTTTGTGTGCATAAAAGCTGAGTGAGTTTCTGGGATCCAGACAGACTCTTGCATCCGTCATCCAGCCACTGACATTTCTGGATTGTGAGTCATGGGGAAAGCGAAAGAATTGTCAGTGGATCTACGGGAAAAGGGAGTTGAACTGTATAAAACAGAAAATGGATACAAAAAGATATCCAAGGAATTGATATTGCCAGCAGCGTTCAAACTATGATTAACAAATGGAAAATCAGGGTCTCTGTAAAAAGATGTTCGTCCTTCGTTTTCGAAGATGACCATGACTTCAGGGTTAGAAGAGAATTAGTAGTTATGGGTCCAGAGGTGGCTGATGAGTCCAATCCAGGCCCTGAAGGTTCGCCCATATACTTGACAAAAGGAAGCAGATGTGTTCAGTACACCAGATTCTACTTGTGCCTTGCGTACAGCGCGCTTTCTTCAGCTGCACGTGCTCCTGAGGGGATCCTGCCCCGCCAACCTGGACAATCCAGGGCAAGCTCTTCCCATTCATTGGTGTTGACTTCCAGGTTTTTGAGAGACACCTTAAGGCATATAGTGCATCTTTATAGTGCTCCTTCTGCCCCTCAGCTGCTCACTTCCCTTGGCACAGTTCTCCGTACAGCAGTTGTTTCGGTAGTCGTCTGTCAGGCATTCTAACCATGTGTCCAGCCCACCTGGCTTGGACCTTCAGCAGTAGAGTATAAATGCTGCAGAGCCCAGTTTGTTCCAGAATTGCAGTGTCCGGGACATTGTCTTGCCACCTGATGTGGAGGAGTCTGCGGAGGCAACTCATGTGGAAATGAATAAGCTGTTTAGCATGCCGGCTGTACACTGTCCAGGTCTCTCTAGCATAGAGAAGTGTGGTGAGGACCACCGTGCAGTAGACCTTCAGCTTGGTGGTAAGGCTGAGTCCCCTTCGTTCCCAGACGTTCTTACGCAGTCTCCCGAAGGCGGCACTGGCTTTGGCGATTCTGTTATTAACCTCAACATCTATGGTTACTTCACAGGAAAGTGTGCTGCCTAAGTAGGTGAAGTTATCAACTGCTTTGAGGTTTTGCTCTTTCACCGTGATACGTGGCTCCTTGTACAGTTTTCCTGGAACTGGTTGATACATGACTTCGGTTTTTCTAATGTTGATCTCGAGACCAAAACTGTTGCAAGCTTGCGAAAAACAGTCCATTTCATGCTGCATCTGCTGTTCCGTGCTAGCGTTAAGTGCACAGTCATCAGCAAATAATAATTCACGGATAACAGTCTCATGCACTTTCGTAACCGCCTTCAGGCGTTTTGGGTTGAATAGCTTGCCATCAGTCCTGTACCTAACCTGGATTCCATCTTCACAGTTGTTAAAGGCATCACTTAACATTGCAGAGAACAGCATACTGAACAGGGTTGGAGCAAGCACACAGCCTTGTTTTATGCCGTTTGTTACTGGGAAAGCCTCAGATACATCTCCATCATTCAGAACCTTCACCATCATGCCATCATGGAACTGCCGGATGACTGAGATGAACTTGCTTGGGCAGCCGAATTTTGCCATGATCTTCCACAGGCCATCTCTACTGACTGTCGAAAGCCTTGGTCAAGACAACAAAAGTTACATAAAGGTCACGGTGTTGCTCCTGGCACTTTTCTTGAAGTTGACGTGCTGAAAAGACCATATCTACTGTTCCATGTTTAGCACGGAAACCACACTGGCTTTCGGGTAATAGTGCTCAAGGTGATGTAAAAAGGCGGTTGAGCAAGAGACGAGCCAATATCTTGCCTGCAGTGGACAGAAGGGAGATGCCTCGATGGTTGTCACAAGATTGGCGATTACCTTTCCTCTTGTATATGTGACTTATACTGGCATCTTTCATCTGTTGTGGAACCTGTTCCTTTGTCCACATATATTGGAATAGTTTGGTCACCGTTTGCATCAGAATAGGGCCGCCAGCTTTAAATACCTCAGCAGGTATAGCATCATTTCCGGGTGCTTTTCCACAAGAAAGTTGTTTTACTGCTTTCCTGACTTCATCTCCACTTGGAAGAAAATCAAGCTCCTTGTTGATTTCTACCTGGGGCAGGCGAGCAATAGCCTCATCATTGATATTGGCAGGGCGATTTAGAATATTATTAAAGTGCTCAGCCCACCGTTCCAGAGTTTGTTTCTTTTCTGTCAGCAGCTTAGTTTCATCTGTGTTAAGCAGAGATGAAGAGCTTGATGACTGGGGTCCAGATACAGCTTTGATCGCATCGTAGAAGCGTTTCTGGTCATGAGTATCTGCATAGCCCTGAATTTCGTCGGTCTTCTTGCTAAACCAGATATCCTGCATCTCGCGCAGCTTGATTTGTACCTTTCTTTTTATGTTGGTAAAGGCACCTTTCTTAGCTAACGACATGGGGTCATTTTGATACACCTTGTACCGCTGATGTTTCTCTTCTAGGAGTGTCTTTATTTCCTCGTCGTTTTCATCGAACCAGTCTTGATTATTTCTGGCTGCTGATCTGAGATGCTCCAGAGCAGTATTATAAACAGCATCTCTCAGAATTGTCCACTGTTCCTCAATGCCAATCTCCTCTGCCTGCAGTATTTAACAGTCTGCCATCAAGGTCATTGGCAAATTCCCTTGCAATTCTTTTATTTTGCAGCTTATAGATATTCAGCCTCTTTGTCCTTTTCTGCCCTTGGGGTCTCCTCGCAGGCAGGATGCGGAGCCTGCACTTAGACACAATGAGGCAATGGTCAGTCCAGCAGTCTACACCACACATGGCCTTCGTCACTCTAAAGTCCATCTCATCCCTTTTCCTGGCAATGATGTAATCAATGAGATGCCAATGCCTTGAGCGTAGGTGCATCCATGATGTCTTCTTGTGTGTGAGTAAGCAGAATAAAGTGTTGGTGATGACAAGGTCATGTGTGGCACACATCTTGAAGAGCAGCAGACCATTACTGTCACACTTGCAGATGCCGTGGCTCCCAATGACCCTTTCCCAGTTTTGATGGTCTGTTCCCACTCTGGCATTAAAGTCTCCAAGTATAATGAGCTTGTCTGCCTGTGGGATTGCAGAAATAAGTGTGTCAAGTTTATCGTAGAACTTATCTTTAATGTCATCCGGATTAGTCATCGTGGGAGCATAGGCACTGAGCAGAGTCACGTGTTTCTTGTTTGTAAGTGGGAGCTGAAATGTCATCAGACGGTCGTTGATGCCCTCCGGAAGCCTGGTAAGTTTACAAGCAAGTTGAGTTTTGATAGCAAATCCCACGCCTGCTTCTCATTTTTCGGTGCTGCCTCAACCACTCCAGAAGAATGTATAACCACCACTATGGTCTGTCAATTGACCCTTGTCTGCCAGGTGTGTTTCACTGAGAGCTGCTATATCAACCTTGTAACAAGCTAGCTCCCGAGCAACCAATGCTGTTCTTCTCTCTGGTCTGTCTACCTTGGTATTATCCAGCAGAGTTCTCACATTCCATTCACACTCTGTAAAAAGAAAACCACGGTCAGGTAGACCAACAAAAATGCCATCCACAACTGCCAGGAAAATTGTTCAGGATGCAAAGAAAAACCCACAAATGACATTAGCTGAAATATAGGACTCTCGGAAAATTAGCGGTGTGGCTGTTTCAAGATGCACAATAAGGAGGCACTTGAAGAAAAATAGGCTGCATGTTCGAGTCGCCAGAAGAAAGCCATTACTGTGCAAACGCTACAAAGTATCTCGCCTACAATACGCAAAACAGCACAGAGACAAGCCTTAAAACAGAGTTGGATCACAGATGTTTTGGGGATGTGTGAGGTACAAAAGCACAGGAAACTTGGCCAAAGTTGAAGGAAAGATGAATGCAGCACGATATCAGCAAATACTGGAGGCAAATTTTCATTCATCAGCCTGCAGGTGTGCATGGGACGTACTTGGACGTTCCAATATGACAACAAAGCAAAACACAAGGCCAAGTCGATCTGTCATTGGCTACAGCAGAATAAAAGTGAAGGTTCTGGAGTGGTTATCTCAGCCTCCTAACCTCAATATCATTGAGCTACTCTGGGGAAATCTCAAATGCGCAGTTCATGATAGACAGCTCAAGAATTTACAGGAACTGGAGGCTTTTTACCAAGAAGAGTGGGCAGCTTTACCATCTGAGAAAATAAAGAACCTCATCCACAACTGCCACAAAAGACTTCACGCTGTCATTGATATTAGAGGGGGCAATGCACGGTATTAAGAAATGGGGTATGTGAACTTTTGATCAGGGTCATTTGGATGTTTTGGGTTGTCATTATGATTTAAAAAGAGAAAACACAGTAGTTTGACAATAAATGGTTTCATCCAACCACTAATCATGAGTGGAGAAAAAGTTTTGATGTTATCGTTCATATTCTCCAAAAAAAAAGGCCAAGAAAGCAAAAATTCTGCAGGGGTATGTAAACTTTTTAGCACAGCAGTATATTCCTAATTTACACCCAACATCAGTAAGGCTAGGTTCACATTGCGTTAGGGCAATCCGTTTAGTGCATACGCTAGCATATTGCGCTAACGCAATGTCACTTTAGGGCTCGTGTTTGCCGATCCCGCTAGCGCAGCGGCCAAGGTCCGTTCCTCGATATCGCAGATCGGGCATCTGTGCTAGCGGGATCGGCAAACGCGAGCCCTAAAGTGACATTGCGTTAGCGCAATCCGCTAACGTATGCGCTAAAAGGATTGCTCTAAGGTAATTTGAACCTAGCCTTAGAATAGACTGTATTACAATAGGGAACATTCTTAAAATATCTATTAATAGAATTATATTATATATGTAGAATATTAAGTATTGTTGAAAATGATTAGAATTACAACAATTTTTTTCTGCTAAATCAGATCAGCCACATTTGGTTGTACTTTGTTCTGTTAATATTTGTGAGCCGGTTTGGGTGCATATTCAGCAAGCAAATAGTCAGATAATACTGTAGGCAGGTATGATAAAGGAATGTAGTAGAGCTTGGCGTCCCAGCCAGCAGCATATCTTGTCCAAGGGTGCACAGCGGTCAAAGCATGTTCCATACAATTGGTAACCTTGTAAATCTTTGGACTTCCCGTCTTTGGTAAACTCTTCAGAACATTTTCATCTGTAGATAAATGAATGAAAATGTTATTCTATAAAATATAAATTCTAATCTTTACTAGTTTATGTAAGCAAGGTCATGCAATTTGATGCCTTTCTGGATAAGATTCACGCAGATGGGAGCTTATTGTAAAACTTTATGAGCAATGATGACAGCGCCTCCCTTGGACCGTGTGCTGTAAATGTTACTATAATAGCAGGAGAAACAGATTAACAGCCAATGGCGGAGCTCCTCTCAGATGATGGCTGAATAACACTGCTGTCATCCGCTGGGAATGAGGCAGGCTCAGCTCCCATACTGCACTTGTCATTAAAAGGTTAAAGGGGATGTCCAGATATTATTTACATTATACAGGTGGATTTGTAACATAAAAGAAGCAAGCAAAGCAGTACTCACCTACTGCCACTTGCCAGGATTCATTGCATTTCGCCCTGTGGTCCTCATTTACTCTGGCAGGATGCAGTCACTGTTCAAAGCTGCAGGAGAACCACTGGGACCTTTGATTAGCTGTCATGGTTAGTGTCTTTAGCAGCACATCATTGTAACCGATGATGCGCTATTGAAAACACTTGACCATGACAATCAATCACTGGTCCCAGCGGTCCTGCTGCCACTTTGAATGGTAACTATTACTTGCTAGAGTAAATGAAGACCATGGGGTGGGATATGTTGAACCCCGGTAAGTGCCGGTGAGGGAGTATCAGATTGGTTGTTGCTTTTTTATTTTACCACTGGCAACTAGGGTTGAGCGAAACGGGTCGATCATTTTCAAAAGGCGCCGACTTTTGGCTAAGTCGGCGTCTCATGAAACCCGATCCGACCCCTGTGCTTGTCGGCCATGCGGTACGCGACTTTCGCGCCAAAGTCGCGTTTCAATGACGCGAAAAGCACCATTTCTCAGCCAATGAAGGTGAACGCAGAGTGTGGGCAGCGTGATGACATAGATCCTGGTCCCCACCATCTTAGAGAAGGGCATTGCAGTGATTGGCTTGCTGTCTGCGGCGTCACAGGGGCTATAAAGGGGCGTTCCCGCCGACCGCCATCTCACTGCTGCTGATCTGAGCTTAGGGAGAGGTTGCTGCCGCTTCGTCAGAAGCAGGGATAGCGTTAGGCAGGGTCCACTAACCACCAAACCGCTTGTGCTGCAGCGATTTCCACTGTCCAACACCACCTTCGGTGTGCAGGAACAGTGGAAGCTATTTTTTTTTTTTTTCCTCAGCGCTGTAGCTCATTGGGCTGCCCTAGAAGGCTCCGTGATAGCTGTATTGCTGTGTGTACACCACTGTGGAAACCAACTGCTTTTTTCAAAGCACATATCCTCTTGTTCCTTCCTTTCTGCACAGCTATCTTTTTTGTTTGTCCACACTTTTTATTTAATTTGTGCATCAGTCCACTCCTATTGCTGCCTGCCATACCTGGCTGAGATTACTGCAGGGAGATAGTAATTGTAGGACAGTCCCTGTTTTTTTTTTTTTTTTTTTTTTTTTTTGTGGGAGATTAAGATTGGCATTTCTGCTACAGTGCCATCCCTGTGTGTGCCATCTCTCACTGAGTGGGCCATAGAAAGCCTATTTATTTTTTCCGTGATTTGTGTTCTAAATTCTACCTCAACACAAAAACACTACATCAATCAGTGGTAGAAAAATATTGGCCTCAGTCAGGGCTTGTGTGCCACTGCTGTGTGTGCTATCTCTTATTCAGTGGGCTATAGAAAGCCTATTTATTTATTTATTTTTTTTCTTATTATTTGGTTTCTAAAGTCTCCCTGAAAAAAAAAAAAAATAAATAAAAAAACAGTGGGAGAGTAATATTGCCCTTTCAGCTTGTGTGCCAGTCTTGACTCCTGGGTGTGCCACCTCTCTCTCTCATTCAGTGGGCCATAGAAAGCCTTTTTTTTTTTTTTTTTTAAATATTATTGGGTTTCTAAAGTCTCCCTTAAAAAACAAAAAATACATAAAAAAACAGTGGGAGAGTAATATTGCCCTTTCAGCTTGTGTGCCAGTCTTGACTCCTGGGTGTGCCACCTCTCTCTCTCATTCAGTGGGCCTTAGAAAGGCTATTTATTTTTTTGTTTTTTTTAATATTATTTGGTTTCTAAAGTCTCCCTGAAAATAAAAAAAAAACTTAAAAAAACAGTGGGAGAGTAATATTGCCCTTTCAGCTTGTGCGCCAGTCTTGACTCCTAGGTGTGCCACCTCTCTCTCTCTAATTGTGGGCCATAGAAAGCCTTTTTTTTTTTGTTTTTCTTTTAATATTATTTGGTTTCTAAAGTCTCCCTTAAAAAACAAAAAATACATAAAAAAACAGTGGGAGAGTAATATTACCCTTTCAGCTTGTGTGCCAGTCTTGACTCCTGGGTGTGCCACCTCTCTCTCTCTCATTCAGTGGGCCATAGAAAGGCTATTTATTTTTTTGGTTTTTTTAATATTATTTGGTTTCTAAAGTCTCCCTGAAAATAAAAAAAAACTTAAAAAAACAGTGGGAGAGTAATATTGCCCTTTCAGCTTGTGCGCCAGTCTTGACTCCTGGGTGTGCCACCTCTCTCTCTCTAATTGTGGGCCATAGAAAGCCTTTTTTTTTTTGTTTTTTTTTAAATATTATTTGGTTTCTAAAGTCTCCCTTAAAAAACAAAAAATACATAAAAAAACAGTGGGAGAGTAATATTGCCCTTTCAGCTTGTGTGCCAGTCTTGACTCCTGGGTGTGCCACCTCTCTCTCTCATTCAGTGGGCCATAGAAAGGCTATTTATTTTTTTGGTTTTTTTAATATTATTTGGTTTCTAAAGTCTCCCTGAAAAAAAAAAAAAACTTAAAAAAACAGTGGGAGAGTAATATTGCCCTTTCAGCTTGTGCGCCAGTCTTGACTCCTGGGTGTGCCACCTCTCTCTCTCTAATTGTGGGCCATAGAAAGCCTTTTTTTTTTTTTTTTTTTTAAATATTATTGGGTTTCTAAAGTCTCCCTTAAAAAACAAAAAATACATAAAAAAACAGTGGGAGAGTAATATTGCCCTTTCAGCTTGTGTGCCAGTCTTGACTCCTGGGTGTGCCACCTCTCTCTCTCATTCAGTGGGCCATAGAAAGGCTATTTATTTTTTTGGTTTTTTTAATATTATTTGGTTTCTAAAGTCTCCCTGAAAATAAAAAAAAAAAAACTTAAAAAAACAGTGGGAGAGTAATATTGCCCTTTCAGCTTGTGCGCCAGTCTTGACTCCTGGGTGTGCCACCTCTCTCTCTCTAATTGTGGGCCATAGAAAGCCTTTTTTTTTTTGTTTTTTTAAATATTATTGGGTTTCTAAAGTCTCCCTTAAAAAACAAAAAATACATAAAAAAACAGTGGGAGAGTAATATTGCCCTTTCAGCTTGTGTGCCAGTCTTGACTCCTGGGTGTGCAACCTCTCTCTCTCATTCAGTGGGCCATAGAAAGGCTATTTATTTTTTTGGTTTTTTTAATATTATTTGGTTTCTAAAGTCTCCCTGAAAATAAAAAAAAAAAAACTTAAAAAAACAGTGGGAGAGTAATATTGCCCTTTCAGCTTGTGCGCCAGTCTTGACTCCTGGGTGTGCCACCTCTCTCTCTCTAATTGTGGGCCATAGAAAGCCTTTTTTTTTTTTTTTTTTTTAAATATTATTGGGTTTCTAAAGTCTCCCTTAAAAAACAAAAAATACATAAAAAAACAGTGGGAGAGTAATATTGCCCTTTCAGCTTGTGTGCCAGTCTTGACTCCTGGGTGTGCCACCTCTCTCTCTCTAATTGTGGGCCATAGAAAGGCTATTTATTTTTTTGGTTTTTTTAATATTATTTGGTTTCTAAAGTCTCCCTGAAAAAAAAAAAAACTTAAAAAAAACAGTGGGAGAGTAATATTGCCCTTTCAGCTTGTGTGCCAGTCTTGACTCCTGGGTGTGCCACCTCTCTCTCTCATTCAGTGGGCCATAGAAAGGCTATTTATTTTTTTGGTTTTTTTAATATTATTTGGTTTCTAAAGTCTCCCTGAAAATAAAAAAAAAAAAACTTAAAAAAACAGTGGGAGAGTAATATTGCCCTTTCAGCTTGTGCGCCAGTCTTGACTCCTGGGTGTGCCACCTCTCTCTCTCTAATTGTGGGCCATAGAAAGCCTTTTTTTTTTGTTTTTTTAAATATTATTGGGTTTCTAAAGTCTCCCTTAAAAAACAAAAAATACATAAAAAAACAGTGGGAGAGTAATATTGCCCTTTCAGCTTGTGTGCCAGTCTTGACTCCTGGGTGTGCCACCTCTCTCTCTCATTCAGTGGGCCATAGAAAGGCTATTTATTTTTTTGGTTTTTTTAATATTATTTGGTTTCTAAAGTCTCCCTGAAAATAAAAAAAAAATAACTTAAAAAAACAGTGGGAGAGTAATATTGCCCTTTCAGCTTGTGCGCCAGTCTTGACTCCTGGGTGTGCCACCTCTCTCTCTCTAATTGTGGGCCATAGAAAGCCTTTTTTTTTTTTTTTTTTTTTAAATATTATTGGGTTTCTAAAGTCTCCCTTAAAAAACAAAAAATACATAAAAAAACAGTGGGAGAGTAATATTGCCCTTTCAGCTTGTGTGCCAGTCTTGACTCCTGGGTGTGCCACCTCTCTCTCTCTAATTGTGGGCCATAGAAAGCCTTTTTTTTTTTTTTTTTTTAAATATTATTGAGTTTCTAAAGTCTCCCTTAAAAAACAAAAAATACATAAAAAAACAGTGGGAGAGTAATATTGCCCTTTCAGCTTGTGCGCCAGTCTTGACTCCTGGGTGTGCCACCTCTCTCTCTCTAATTGTGGGCCATAGAAAGCCTTTTTTTTTTTTTTTTTTTTTAAATATTATTGGGTTTCTAAAGTCTCCCTTAAAAAACAAAAAATACATAAAAAAACAGTGGGAGAGTAATATTGCCCTTTCAGCTTGTGTGCCAGTCTTGACTCCTGGGTGTGCCACCTCTCTCTCTCATTCAGTGGGCCATAGAAAGGCTATTTATTTTTTTTGGTTTTTTTAATATTATTTGGTTTCTAAAGTCTCCCTGAAAATAAAAAAAAAAAAACTTAAAAAAACAGTGGGAGAGTAATATTGCCCTTTCAGCTTGTGCGCCAGTCTTGACTCCTGGGTGTGCCACCTCTCTCTCTCTAATTGTGGGCCATAGAAAGCCTTTTTTTTTTTTTTTTTTTAAATATTATTGGGTTTCTAAAGTCTCCCTTAAAAAACAAAAAATACATAAAAAAACAGTGGGAGAGTAATATTGCCCTTTCAGCTTGTGTGCCAGTCTTGACTCCTGGGTGTGCCACCTCTCTCTCTCTAATTGTGGGCCATAGAAAGGCTATTTATTTTTTTGGTTTTTTTAATATTATTTGGTTTCTAAAGTCTCCCTGAAAAAAAAAAAAACTTAAAAAAACAGTGGGAGAGTAATATTGCCCTTTCAGCTTGTGCGCCAGTCTTGACTCCTGGGTGTGCCACCTCTCTCTCTCTAATTGTGGGCCATAGAAAGCCTTTTTTTTTTTGTTTTTTTAAATATTATTGGGTTTCTAAGGTCTCCCTTAAAAAACAAAAAATACATAAAAAAAACAGTGGGAGAGTAATATTGCCCTTTCAGCTTGTGTGCCAGTCTTGACTCCTGTGTGTGCCACCTCTCTCTCTCTCTAATTGTAGGCCATAGAAAGGCTATTTATTTTTTTGGTTTTTTTAATATTATTTGGTTTCTAAAGTCTCCCTGAAAAAAAAAAAAAACTTAAAAAAACAGTGGGAGAGTAATATTGCCCTTTCAGCTTGTGCGCCAGTCTTGACTCCTGGGTGTGCCACCTCTCTCTCTCTAATTGTGGGCCATAGAAAGCCTTTTTTTGTTGTTTTTTTTTAATATTATTTGGTTTCTAAAGTCTCCCTTAAAAAACAAAAAATACATAAAAAAACAGTGGGAGAGTAATATTGCCCTTTCAGCTTGTGTGCCAGTCTTGACTCCTGGGTGTGCCACCTCTCTCTCTCATTCAGTGGGCCATAGAAAGGCTATTTATTTTTTTGGTTTTTTTAATATTATTTGGTTTCTAAAGTCTCCCTGAAAAAAAAAAAAACTTAAAAAAACAGTGGGAGAGTAATATTGCCCTTTCAGCTTGTGCGCCAGTCTTGACTCCTGGGTGTGCCACCTCTCTCTCTCTAATTGTGGGCCATAGAAAGCCTTTTTTTTTTTTTTTTTTTAAATATTATTGGGTTTCTAAAGTCTCCCTTAAAAAACAAAAAATACATAAAAAAACAGTGGGAGAGTAATATTGCCCTTTCAGCTTGTGTGCCAGTCTTGACTCCTGGGTGTGCCACCTCTCTCTCTCTAATTGTGGGCCATAGAAAGGCTATTTATTTTTTTGGTTTTTTTAATATTATTTGGTTTCTAAAGTCTCCCTGAAAAAAAAAAAAACTTAAAAAAACAGTGGGAGAGTAATATTGCCCTTTCAGCTTGTGCGCCAGTCTTGACTCCTGGGTGTGCCACCTCTCTCTCTCTAATTGTGGGCCATAGAAAGCCTTTTTTTTTTGTTTGTTTTTTTAATATTATTTGGTTTCTAAAGTCTCCCTTAAAAAACAAAAAATACATAAAAAAACAGTGGGAGAGTAATATTGCCCTTTCAGCTTGTGTGCCAGTCTTGACTCCTGGGTGTGCCACCTCTCTCTCTCATTTAGTGGGCCATAGAAAGGCTATTTATTTTTTTGGTTTTTTTAATATTATTTGGTTTCTAAAGTCTCCCTGAAAATAATAAAAAAAAAAACTTAAAAAAACAGTGGGAGAGTAATATTGCCCTTTCAGCTTGTGCGCCAGTCTTGACTCCTGGGTGTGCCACCTCTCTCTCTCTAATTGTGGGCCATAGAAAGCCTTTTTTTGTTTGTTTTTTTTTTAATATTATTTGGTTTCTAAAGTCTCCCTGAGAAAAAAAATAAAATAAATTAGGTGGGAGATTAATATTGACATTAGTGCTTGAGTGACAGTCCTGCGTGTGTGTCATCTCTGTGATTTTGTGCCACAGAAAACAGAGTGTGTAACATTGTGCCTGATTTTCCTTGTGGTCTCACCAACCTGTTAAGGGATATTGAAATCATACTGAAGTTATAGCTCACCGTGTAAGTTGTTTGACAGCAACAAATAAAGTTACTTTGGTTAAGATTTTAAAACAATGAGGAAGTCTGGTGCAAGAGGTCGTCGTGGGCGTTCATTGTCAGCCGGTAATGATGGTAGTGGTAGTGGAGCATCAGGTGGTCGTGGGGATAAAAATATTCCACCTAAGTCTGGAGCTGTGGAGCCAGTTTCGTCGTCAGGCTACACAAGGCCTCGAACGCTCTCTTTTCTGGGAGTAGGAAAACCGCTTTTAAAGGCGGAGCAGCAACAGCAAGTTTTGGCTTACATTGCAGACTCAGCCTCTAGCTCTTTTGCCTCCTCTTCCGAAACTGGTAAATGTAAAAGCAGCGCGTCGCTTGTGGATGTTCACGGTCAGGGACAAGTCGCTTCCTTGTCCTCCTCAGCAAAAACTACAACAAGAGAGAAGGATGCAGCAGGCGACACAACGGGTCACTCCATGGAGCTCTTTACACATACCGTCCCTGGCTTAGAAAGTGAAACATTTAACAGGCCATGCCCATTACAAGTAGATTCTGACATGGAGTGCACTGATGCACAGCCACAGCCAGAGTACTATGCTGCTCCTTTGACTCAGACCACCACATTGCCCTCTCAGGGTACAGATCCACAATCAGACCCTGATGAGACTATGTTGCCCCGCCACGAACGCTATACCACCGACCGACACAGTGACACAGACGAAGTTGCACACGAGCTCGAAGAGGAGGTAATAGATGACCCAGTTATTGACCCCGATTGGCAGCCATTGGGGGAACAGGGTGCAGGCGGCAGTAGTTCAGAAGCGGAGGTGGAGGAGGGGCCGCAGCAGGCATCAACATCGCAACAGGTTCCATCTGCCGGGCCCGTATCTGGCCCAAAACGCGTGTCAAAGCCAAAACCTGTTGGAGGACAGCGTGGCCATCCGGTTAAAGCTCAGTCTGCAATCCCTGAAAAGGGATCCGAGTCTAGGAAGAGTGCAGTCTGGCATTTTTTTAAACAACATCCAACTGATCAGCGCAAAGTCATCTGTCAAAAATGTTCAACTAGCTTAAGCAGAGGTCAGAATCTGAAAAGTCTAAATACTAGTTGCATGCATAGACACTTAACCACCATGCATTTTCAAGCCTGGACTAACTACCAAACGTCCCTTAAGGTTGTAGCACCCTCGGCCAATGAAGCTAGTCAGCAACGCAACATCCCTTCCGTCACTGTAAGGCCACCATTTTCCGCACCACCGGCAGTATCTGTGCAGGTTTCTTTGCCAGCCAAAAGCAGTCAGGGTCAGGGAACCACCAGTTTTGTAGGAGGAAATATTGCATCTAGGGCACCGGCGGAAACAATACCGTCTCCAACCGTCTCTCAGTCTGCCATGTACACCGGCACACCCGAAAGTTCCACGATCTCCAGCTCTCCAGTCCAGCTCACCCTACATGAGACTCTGGTTAGAAAAAGGAAGTACTTATCCTCGCATCCGCGTACACAGGGTTTTAACGCCCACATAGCTAGACTAATCTCGTTAGAGATGATGCCCTACCGGTTAGTTGAAAGCGAAGCTTTCAAAGCCCTGATGGAGTACGCTGAACCACGATACGAGCTACCCAGTCGACACTTTTTTTCCAGAAAAGCCATCCCAGCCCTGCACCAGCATGTTAAACAGCGCATCGTCCATGCACTCAGGCAATCTGTGAGTACAAAGGTGCACCTGACTACAGATGCATGGACCAGTAGGCATGGCCAGGGACGTTATGTGTCCATCACGGCACACTGGGTGAATGTGGTGGATGCAAGGTCCACAGGCGACATCAATTTAGGGACAGTTGTGCCTAGCCCACGGTCTAGGAAACAGTTGGCTGTAGGCGTTCGCACCCCCTCCTCCTCCTCCTCCTCGTCCTCCTGCAGAAGCTACAGCTCTTCCACAGAACGCAGTCTGCCAACCACTCCATCGGCAGATGACACTGTTGCACACCAGTTGTCCCATTATGGGCCAGCTACTGCCAAGCGTCAGCAGGCTGTATTGGCTATGAAGTGTTTGGGCGACAACAGACACACCGCGGAAGTTCTGTCCGAGTTCTTGCAACAAGAAACGCAGTCGTGGCTGGGCACAGTAGATCTTGAGGCAGGCAAGGTAGTGAGTGATAACGGAAGGAATTTCATGGCTGCCATCTCCCTTTCCCAACTGAAACACATTCCTTGCCTGGCTCACACCTTAAACCTGGTGGTGCAGTGCTTATTGAAAACTTATCCTGGGTTCTCCGACCTGCTCCTCAAAGTGCGTGCACTTTGCTCACATATCCGACGTTCGCCTGTACACGCCAGCCGTATGCAGACCTATCAGCGGTCTTTGAACCTTCCCCAGCATCGCCTCATCATAGACGTTGCAACAAGGTGGAACTCAACACTGCACATGCTTCAGAGACTGTGCGAACAGAGGCGTGCTGTTATTTATTTGTGGGAGGATACACGGGCAGGCAGTAGGATGGCAGACATGGAGTTGTCAGGTGTGCAGTGGTCTAAGATACAAGACATGTGTCAAGTCCTTCAGTGTTTTGAGGAATGCACACGGCTGGTTAGTGCAGACAACGCCGTAATAAGCATGAGCATCCCCCTAATGCGTCTGCTGATGCAAAGTTTGACGCACATAAAGGAGCAGGCGTCTGCACCAGAGGAAGAGGAAAGCCTTGATGACAGTCAGCCATTGTCTGGTCAGGGCAGTGTACAGGACGAGGTAGCGGGCGAAGAGGAGGTGGAGGACGAGGAGGATGATGGGGATGAGTATATTTTTAATGCCGAACCTTTCCCGGGGGCACAGGAAATTGGTTGCGTGTCACGGCCGGGTTCTGGTTTTTTGAGGGACACAAGTGACGTAGATTTGCCTGCAACTGCCCCTCAACCAATCACAACCGGAGATTTGACAACTGGAACTTTGGCCCACATGGCGGATTATGCCTTACGTATCCTAAAAAGGGACACACGCATTACGAAAATGATGAACGATGACGATTACTGGTTGGCCTGCCTCCTTGATCCACGCTATAAAGGCAAATTGCAAAATATTATGCCACATGAGAACTTGGAACTAATATTAGCAACCAAACAATCAACTCTTGTTGACCGTTTGCTTCAGGCATTCCCAGCACACAGCGCACGTGATCGTTCTCACACGAGCTCCAGGGGGCAGCAGACTAGGAGTGTTAGGGGTGCACACATCAGAAGTGGCGTTGGACAGAGGGGTTTTCTGACCAGGTTGTGGAGTGATTTTGCTATGACCGCAGACAGGACAGGTACTGCTGCATCAATTGAAAGTGACAGGAGACAACATTTGTCCAGTATGGTTACTAACTATTTTTCATCCCTTATCGATGTTCTCCCTCAACCGTCATTCCCATTTGATTACTGGGCCTCCAAATTAGACACCTGGCCAGAATTGGCAGAATATGCATTGCAGGAGCTTGCTTGCCCGGCAGCAAGTGTCCTATCAGAAAGAGTATTCAGTGCTGCAGGTTCAATATTAACCGAAAAAAGGACTCGTCTGGCTACCCAAAATGTTGACGATCTAACATTTATTAAAATGAACCACAACTGGATTTCGAAATCTTTTGCCCCACCTTGCCCGGCCGACACCTAGCTTTCCTATGAAAAGCTCTTGCCTGTGAATTACTTTTCTAATGTCTAATTTGCTGCAGCTGATTGTACAGCATACGACATGTTTACACCTCCCTAAATGGCAAAACTCCCCACACGGGGCCGTGGTATCGCGACTTGGCGCAAGCACCCGTGAGACTGCTGTTTGTCTGAAGAGGTGGGTGTGCTCGCTTTTGGTTGACGGCATTGCTACTGGGTCCCTCATAGTACAATGTAGTGTCTCTGGCGGTGGCGGTGCGCACCCAACGTCAGACACACCGTTGTAACATGAGGGGCCCTGGGGCGGTCCCGCCGGCCTCAAGAGAGTTCCCCCCTACCCCAGCTCAAAATGTGCTCTACCACGTGCAAAATTATGTCGCACAGCTCCACCAATCTTTAGTCTATTCGCTGACATCATTCAATGTCTGGCACTGACAATACAAATTTGTAGACATCTATGATGCAACTTAAAGTAGTCTGTGTCTGTGTCCTATATTGGCACCATTAAATAGTTACTGCCAAATTACTATGTCAGAAACTCAGTAGATGAGCCCACCCCTGTACCTAAGTATGCCACCTTTTTTTTTGTTTTGGTTGTTTTGCGAGACATTAACATCTATTTATATTTTGGGAGTACTGGGACAGACACTCCTTGCACTACTCCTCCACTCACCACCAAGCTGCCTGTGTATCCATGTAACCGCTGTAAAACTGCCATGAGCCTATTGTTTGTTATTTTAGGCCTTTGATAGCCTGTCTGCGGTCCCTACTTTAAATACTCCTCCACTCATCACCAGCTGCCTGCCCGTGTATCCATGTAACCGCTGTAAAACTGCCATGAGCCTATTGTTTGTTATTTTAGGCCTTTGATAGCCTGTCTGCGGTCCCTACTTTAAATACTCCTCCACTCATCACCAGCTGCCTGCCCGTGTATCCATGTAACCGCTGTAAAACTGCCATGAGCCTATTGTTTGTTATTTTAGGCCTTTGATAGCCTGTCTGCGGTCCCTACTTTAAATACTCCTCCACTCACCACCAAGCTGCCTGTGTATCCATGTAACCGCTGTAAAACTGCCATGAGCCTATTGTTTGTTATTTTAGGCCTTTGATAGCCTGTCTGCGGTCCCTACTTTAAATACTCCTCCACTCACCACCAAGCTGCCTGCCCGTGTATCCATGTAACCGCTGTAAAACTGCCATGAGCCTATTGTTTGTTATTTTAGGCCTTTGATAGCCTGTCTGCGGTCCCTACTTTAAATACTCCTCCACTCATCACTAGCTGCCTGCCCGTGTATCCATGTAACCGCTGTAAAACTGCCATGAGCCTATTGTTTGTTATTTTAGGCCTTTGATAGCCTGTCTGCGGTCCCTACTTTAAATACTCCTCCACTCATCACCAGCTGCCTGCCCGTGTATCCATGTAACCGCTGTAAAACTGCCATGAGCCTATTGTTTGTTATTTTAGGCCTTTGATAGCCTGTCTGCGGTCCCTACTTTAAATACTCCTCCACTCACCACCAAGCTGCCTGTGTATCCATGTAACCGCTGTAAAACTGCCATGAGCCTATTGTTTGTTATTTTAGGCCTTTGATAGCCTGTCTGCGGTCCCTACTTTAAATACTCCTCCACTCACCACCAAGCTGCTTGCCCGTGTATCCATGTAACCGCTGTAAAACTGCCATGAGCCTATTGTTTGTTATTTTAGGCCTTTGATAGCCTGTCTGCGGTCCCTACTTTAAATACTCCTCCACTCATCACCAGCTGCCTGCCCGTGTATCCATGTAACCGCTGTAAAACTGCCATGAGCCTATTGTTTGTTATTTTAGGCCTTTGATAGCCTGTCTGCGGTCCCTACTTTAAATACTCCTCCACTCATCACCAGCTGCCTGCCCGTGTATCCATGTAACCGCTGTAAAACTGCCATGAGCCTATTGTTTGTTATTTTAGGCCTTTGATAGCCTGTCTGCGGTCCCTACTTTAAATACTCCTCCACTCATCACCAGCTGCCTGCCCGTGTATCCATGTAACCGCTGTAAAACTGCCATGAGCCTATTGTTTGTTATTTTAGGCCTTTGATAGCCTGTCTGCAGTCCCTACTTTAAATACTCCTCCACTCATCACCAGCTGCCTGCCCGTGTATCCATGTAACCGCTGTAAAACTGCCATGAGCCTATTGTTTGTTATTTTAGGCCTTTGATAGCCTGTCTGCGGTCCCTACTTTAAATACTCCTCCACTCATCACCAGCTGCCTGCCCGTGTATCCATGTAACCGCTGTAAAACTGCCATGAGCCTATTGTTTGTTATTTTAGGCCTTTGATAGCCTGTCTGCGGTCCCTACTTTAAATACTCCTCCACTCATCACCAGCTGCCTGCCCGTGTATCCATGTAACCGCTGTAAAACTGCCATGAGCCTATTGTTTGTTATTTTAGGCCTTTGATAGCCTGTCTGCGGTCCCTACTTTAAATACTCCTCCACTCATCACCAGCTGCCTGCCCGTGTATCCATGTAACCGCTGTAAAACTGCCATGAGCCTATTGTTTGTTATTTTAGGCCTTTGATAGCCTGTCTGCGGTCCCTACTTTAAATACTCCTCCACTCATCACCAGCTGCCTGCCCGTGTATCCATGTAACCGCTGTAAAACTGCCATGAGCCTATTGTTTGTTATTTTAGGCCTTTGATAGCCTGTCTGCGGTCCCTACTTTAAATACTCCTCCACTCACCACCAAGCTGCCTGTGTATCCATGTAACCGCTGTAAAACTGCCATGAGCCTATTGTTTGTTATTTTAGGCCTTTGATAGCCTGTCTGCGGTCCCTACTTTAAATACTCCTCCACTCACCACCAAGCTGCCTGCCCGTGTATCCATGTAACCGCTGTAAAACTGCCATGAGCCTATTGTTTGTTATTTTAGGCCTTTGATAGCCTGTCTGCGGTCCCTACTTTAAATACTCCTCCACTCACCACCAAGCTGCCTGTGTATCCATGTAACCGCTGTAAAACTGCCATGAGCCTATTGTTTGTTATTTTAGGCCTTTGATAGCCTGTCTGCGGTCCCTACTTTAAATACTCCTCCACTCACCACCAAGCTGCCTGCCCGTGTATCCATGTAACCGCTGTAAAACTGCCATGAGCCTATTGTTTGTTATTTTAGGCCTTCGAAGCCTGTCTGCGGTCCCTCCTTCCACTAGGCCTCCACTGACCAGACCACTGCTACCCGTGTACCCCTGGAACCAATTTTAAAGTGCCTACAGCCAGCCCATTTTATTGTGTTAGGCCTTCGAAGCCTGTCTGCGGTCCCTCCTTCCACTAGGCCTCCACTGACCAGACCACTGCTGCCCGTGTACCCCTGGAACCAATTTTAAAGTGCCTACAGCCAGCCCATTTTATTGTGTTAGGCCTTCGAAGCCTGTCTGCGGTCCCTCCTTCCAATAGGCCTACACTGACAAAGGTACACCTGACAACAGACACATGGACCTGTAGGCATGGCCACGGAAGGTTACGTGTCCTTTGTGGCTCAATGGGTTAATGTATTGGATGCATGGTCCACACAGGGGACAGCCTGCTAAGTCTGTATGCAGTCCCTAATTCAAGTTGTCCTCAACTGAATAAAGCTGAGCTTCTACCTTCTGGCTCTCATTAAGTGTTTTTTAAAAAACAAAATGGTGGTTCCGGCCTACTAACGGTGTCTGCCCCTGCCTGGTGTTGCCCTCAACTGAATAAAGCTGAGCTTCAACCTTCTGGCTCTCATTAAGTGTTTTTTTAAAAAACAAAATGGTGGTTCCGGCCTACTAACGGCTTCTGCCCCTCCCTGGTGTTGCCCTCAACTGAATAAAGCTGAGCTTCTACCTTCCGGCTCTGATTAACTGCTGTTTTTAAACACATTGCTGGTTCCGGCCTACTAACGGCTTCTGCCCCTCCCTGGTGTTGCCCTCAACTGAATAAAGCTGAGCTTCTACCTTCCGGCTCTGATTAACTGCTGTTTTTAAACACATTGCTGGTTCCGGCCTACTAACGGCTTCTGCCCCTCCCTGGTGTTGCCCTCAACTGAATAAAGCTGAGCTTCAACCTTCTGGCTCTCATTAAGTGTTTTTTAAAAACAAAATGGTGGTTCCGGCCTACTAACGGCTTCTGCCCCTGCCTGGTGTTGCCCTCAACTGAATAAAGCTGAGCTTCAACCTTCTGGCTCTCATTAAGTGTTTTTTAAAAAACAAAATGGTGGTTCCGGCCTACTAACGGTGTCTGCCCCTGCCTGGTGTTGCCCTCAACTGAATAAAGCTGAGCTTCAACCTTCTGGCTCTCATTAAGTGTTTTTTAAAAACAAAATGGTGGTTCCGGCCTACTAACGGCTTCTGCCCCTCCCTGGTGTTGCCCTCAACTGAATAAAGCTGAGCTTCTACCTTCCGGCTCTGATTAACTGCTGTTTTTAAACACATTGCTGGTTCCGGCCTACTAACGGTGTCTGCCCCTGCCTGGTGTTGCCCTCAACTGAATAAAGCTGAGCTTCTACCTTCCGGCTCTGATTAACTGCTGTTTTTAAACACATTGCTGGTTCCGGCCTACTAACGGTGTCTGCCCCTGCCTGGTGTTGCCCTCAACTGAATAAAGCTGAGCTTCAACCTTCTGGCTCTCATTAAGTGTTTTTTAAAAAACAAAATGGTGGTTCCGGCCTACTAACGGTGTCTGCCCCTGCCTGGTGTTGCCCTCAACTGAATAAAGCTGAGCTTCAACCTTCTGGCTCTCATTAAGTGTTTTTTAAAAAACAAAATGGTGGTTCCGGCCTACTAACGGCTTCTGCCCCTCCCTGGTGTTGCCCTCAACTGAATAAAGCTGAGATTCTACCTTCCGGCTCTGATTAACTGCTGTTTTTAAACACATTGCTGGTTCCGGCCTACTAACGGTGTCTGCCCCTGCCTGGTGTTGCCCTCAACTGAATAAAGCTGAGCTTCAACCTTCTGGCTCTCATTAAGTGTTTTTTAAAAAACAAAATGGTGGTTAGGGCCTACTAACGGCTTCTGCCCCTCCCTGGTGTTGCCCTCAACTGAATAAAGCTGAGCTTCTACCTTCCGGCTCTGATTAACTGCTGTTTTTAAACACATTGCTGGTTCCGGCCTACTAACGGCTTCTGCCCCTCCCTGGTGTTGCCCTCAACTGAATAAAGCTGAGCTTCTACCTTCCGGCTCTGATTAACTGCTGTTTTTAAACACATTGCTGGTTCCGGCCTACTAACGGTGTCTGCCCCTGCCTGGTGTTGCCCTCAACTGAATAAAGCTGAGCTTCAACCTTCTGGCTCTCATTAAGTGTTTTTTAAAAAACAAAATGGTGGTTCCGGCCTACTAACGGTGTCTGCCCCTGCCTGGTGTTGCCCTCAACTGAATAAAGCTGAGCTTCAACCTTCTGGCTCTCATTAAGTGTTTTTTAAAAAACAAAATGGTGGTTAGGGCCTACTAACGGCTTCTGCCCCTCCCTGGTGTTGCCCTCAACTGAATAAAGCTGAGCTTCTACCTTCCGGCTCTGATTAACTGCTGTTTTTAAACACATTGCTGGTTCCGGCCTACTAACGGTGTCTGCCCCTGCCTGGTGTTGCCCTCAACTGAATAAAGCTGAGCTTCTACCTTCCGGCTCTGATTAACTGCTGTTTTTAAACACATTGCTGGTTCCGGCCTACTAACGGTGTCTGCCCCTGCCTGGTGTTGCCCTCAACTGAATAAAGCTGAGCTTCAACCTTCTGGCTCTCATTAAGTGTTTTTTAAAAAACAAAATGGTGTTTAGGGCCTACTAACGGTGTCTGCCCCTCCCTGGTGTTGCCCTCAACTGAATAAAGCTGAGCTTCAACCTTCTGGCTCTCATTAAGTCTTTTTTAAAAAACAAAATGGTGGTTAGGGCCTACTAACGGTGTCTGCCCCTCCCTGGTGTTGCCCTCAACTGAATAAAGCTGAGCTTCAACCTTCTGGCTCTCATTAAGTGTTTTTTAAAAAACAAAATGGTGGTTAGGGCCTACTAACGGCTTCTGCCCCTCCCTGGTGTTGCCCTCAACTGAATAAAGCTGAGCTTCTACCTTCCGGCTCTGATTAACTGCTGTTTTTAAACACATTGCTGGTTCCGGCCTACTAACGGTGTCTGCCCCTGCCTGGTGTTGCCCTCAACTGAATAAAGCTGAGCTTCAACCTTCTGGCTCTCATTAAGTGTTTTTTAAAAAACAAAATGGTGTTTAGGGCCTACTAACGGTGTCTGCCCCTCCCTGGTGTTGTCCTCAACTGAACAAAGCTGAGCTTCCACATTCTGGCTTTCGGCCTATACTATCAGATATTAAACTGCATTTGGCCTACTAGTGTGGTTAGGCCCTTGAAACAGTGTCTGCTGCTCTTGGGTTTGCTACTCCACTGAACAAAGCAATGCCGCCTGTTTAGTCCTGTTACCAATTTTGATCTGCATTTAGCCTACTTTATTCTTTGGCCCTATATCTGTTTCCTCATCATCCTGCCCATTGCCCAGCCACTGCTAGATGAGTCTGCTGGTACATTGACCTAGACCACTACATTCCCCTTGTACTCTACACAGCCAGAATCTGACCCTGCTGAAAGTAAGGTTCCCCTTCCTGCATATTATACCACCTTACACAGGGACAAAGAGGAAGGTGCAGATGCAAGTGCAGGTTCCTTCATCAGGTGGGGGGGCATACTCGTTGGCGACGTCACTGGCACAGGGCCACTCAGAGTACGCAAAAGTGTCGCTGCTGGTGGGAGGCGCCCCTGCCATGCAAACACACCGCCGTACTTTGAGGGGCCCTGTGCCAGTGCCAATGCGAACGAGTGGGCCCCCCCTGCTTGCTCAGGATCACAGCACTTGCAACGTTGAAATACTTACCTCTCCCTGCTCCACCGCCATGACGTAGTCCATGTTTCCTGGGCCCACTAAAACCTTGAACCAGCCCTACCCCCACAACTTTTGCCAAATGACCCCCAATTTCCAGTGCCCAACTATTATTATAAAGTTAATTAAGATTGACAAGCTTCAGAAAACAAGAATGGATGTTTTTGGCAGTAAAATGTGCACTGTAGGTGTTTTCCTGGCCTCCACTCACTGCCGGCTATGCTTCCCCATTGACTTGCATTGGGTTTCGTGTTTCGGTCGATCCCCGACTTTTAGCGATAATCGGCCGACTTCACTCGACTCGACTCTGGACTAAATCGGGTTTCACAAAACCAGACTCGATCTTAAAAAAATGAAAGTCGCTCAACCCTACTGGCAACATTTAAGTTTTTCCTGGACACCTGACTTTAAGTATCACCCTGCATACAATAAGCCATGTTGTACAGACCTAACATCACAGCACACACATCAGAAAATCGCTGTGGAAATGTCAGGGCACACGTCACATAGTCACAGGTATCACAGACACTGAGCTCACATTGCATGCTCAAATGTTGCATGTCACATGGGTACACAAGCACAAAACAAGGGATAAGCACCGAGCACACAAGTACAGGATATACACAGCAAAAACCACACTGTGAACATTATTAGTAATTAGAGTTGAGCGACTTTTACTTTTTTCGGATCGAGTCGGGTTTCGCGAAACCCGACTTTGTCAAAAGTCAGGTCGGGTGAAATCGGCCAATTATTGCGAAAAGTCGGGGGCCGACTGAAACACGAAATCCAATGCAAGTCAATGGGGAATGAAAGTCGGCAGTGTGTGGAGGACAAATTCTTATTACTTAAGCTTGTTAATCTTAATTTACTTTATAATAATAGTTAGGCATTGAAAACTGGGGGTCATTTGGCTAAAGTTGTGGGGGGTAGGGCTGGCTCAAGATTTTCGTGGGCCCAGGAAACAGAATACGTCACGGCAGTGGAGCAGGGAGAGGTAAGTATTTCAACTTTGCAAGTGCTATGATCCTGAGCAAGCAGGGGGGGCCCACTCGTTGGCACTGGCTCAGGGCCCCTCATAGTACAGCGGTGTGTTTGACGGCGGGTGGTGCCTCCCACTGGCAGAGACACTTTTGCATACTATGAGGGGCCCTGTGCCAGTGACGTCGCCAACAAGTATGCCCCCACCTGATGAAGGAAACTGCACTTTCATCTGCACCTTCCTCTTTGTCCCCGTGTAAGGTGGTATAGTATGCGGGAAGGGGAACCTGACTTTCAGCAGGGTCAGATTCTGGCTGTGTAGAGTGCAAGGGGAATGTAGTGGTCTGGGTCAATGTACCAGCAGACTCATCTAGCAGTGGTTGGGCAATGGGCAGGATGAGGAGGAAACACAGATATAGGCCCAAATCATAAAGTAGACTAAATGCAGTTCAAATGTGGTAACAGGACTAAACAGGCGGCATTGCTTTGTTCAGTGGAGGAAAACTGTAATGAATGGCAGACACAGTTAGTAGGCCCAAATATTAAAGTGGGCTAAATGTCTGCCAAAAAATTGTTCATAAATAAACAGGCGACATTGCTTTGCTCAGTGTTGGAAAATTGTAATGAGTAGCAGACTAAGTTAGTAGGCCCAAATAATAAAGTGGGCTAAATGTCTGCCAAAAACTTGTTCATAAATAAACAGGTGACATAGCTAGGTATAGGGGTGGGCTCCTCTGCTGAGTAGCAGACAGTGGTAGTAGGCGCAAAGTATTAACTGGTCTAAATGGAGGCCAGGGCCCCTGTATATTTTAACTATCATCTATCATTTCAACAAATTTGTATTGGCAGTGCCATTGAAGGATTTAACAGCACAGACTACACAGTGGTGGAGCAGGGAGAGGTAAGTATTGCAAGTGGTAGAGCACTGTTCGAGCTGGGGGAACACTCTCTCGTGGGCGGCGGTACTGGCACAGGGCCCCTCATATTACGATGGTGTGCTGACGTTGGTTGTGCACCACCACTTTTGGTTTGGGTGAAGGACACAAGGAAACGTCTTGTTCCTGACCGGGAGCATCCACTGACGACTCGCTGCTTTTATATTTGGAACTTTCTGAAGAGGAGGTGAAAGAGCTAGAGGCTGAGTCAGCAAGGAAAGCCAAAACTTTTTCCTGCTGCTCCGGCTTTAAAAGCTGTTTTCCTACTCCCAGATAAGGGAGCCTTCGAGGCCTTGTGTAGCCAGACGATGATGCTGGCTCAACACCTCCAGCCTTAGGTGCTATTGTGCTTTTGCCACTACCACCAGATGCACCACCACCACCACCATCAGTACCAGCTGGCAACCACCGCCCACGGGCTCTTCCACCAGACTTCCTCATTTTTTGGAAAATCTAACCAAAATAACAACCGTTATATGGTACTGTAAAACAAGGTAGAAGCAGGGCCGTATTTGCCACTAGGCACGTGAGGGCACGTGCCTAGGGTGGGGACAATGCAGGGGGCGGCACCTGAGCAAGGTTTGTTTTTTTTTGTTTTTTTTTTAAAGCTGGGTCACCTCCCGACCGACCCCGCCCCAATGCCCCCCCGCTCGCCCGCCTGCCTCCCACCCGCCCTCCTTGAAGACGATACTCACCCTGCTCCAGCGATGCCTGGTCTCGGCGTCTGGAGCTCGTCCTGAATGAGCGGTCACGTGGTACCGCTAATTAAGGTCATGAATATGCGCATATTCATGACCTTAATGAGCAGAGCGGTATCACCTGACCGCTCACGCAGGAAGAAGGTGCTGCTCGCCAGGAGTCGGGACAGCCAGAGGGATGTCGCGGCCGTGCGGTGAGGAACAGGTGAGTATGAGGGATGGGGGGACAGGGGAGGGGGGAAGAAGGAGGACGGTAAGCCGCGCCATTCAAGGGGGGGGTGAATATGAGCCATGCATACAGGGAGGGGAAATATGAGCCATGCATACAGGGGGGTGAATATGAGCCATGCATACAGGGGGGTGAATATGAGCCATGCATACAGGGGGGGGGAAATATGAGCCATGCATACAGTAGGGGGGTGAATATGAGCCATGCATACAGGGGGGGTGGAATATGCTATATGAACCATGCATATGGGGGGGGGAATATGAGCCAAGCATACGGGGGGGAAATATGAGCCATGCATACAGGGGGGGGAATATGAGCCAAGCATACAGGGGGGGAAATATGAGCCAAGCATACAGGGGGGGAAATATGAGCCATGCATACAGGGGGGTGAATTTGAGCCATGCATACAGGGGGGGGGTGAATATGAGCCATGCATACAGTAGGGGGGTGAATATGAGCCATGCATACAGTAGGGGGGTGAATATGAGCCATGCATACAGTAGGGGGGTGAATATGAGCCATGCATACAGGGGGGTGAATATGAGCCATGCATACGGGGGGGGGGAAATATGAGCCAAGCATACAGGGGGGGGGGGAATGTGAGCCATGCATACAGTAGGGGGGTGAATATGAGCCATGCATACAGGGGGGTGAATATGAGCCATGCATACGGGGGGGGGAATATGAGCCATGCATACAGTAGGGGGGTGAATATGAGCCATGCATACAGGAGGGGGGTCATTATACAGTATGGAGAACTGTGTGTGGCCATAATACAGTATTAAGCATCATGTGTGGCCGTTATACAGGATGGAGCATCATGTGTGGCCATTATACAGAATCGAGTATCATGTGTGGCCGTTATACAGGATGGAGCATCATGTGTGGCCGTTATACAGGATGGAGCATCATGTATGGCCATTATACAGTATGGAGCATCATGTGTGGCCATTATACAGTATGGAGCATCATGTGTGGCCAATGGCCATTATACAGTATGGAGCATCATGTGTGACCGTTATACAGTATGGAGCATCATGTGTGGCCGTTATACAGTATGGAGCATCATGTGTGGCCATTATACAGTATGGAGCATCATGTGTGGCTATTATACAGTATGGAGCACTGTGGCCATATTTTTTCGTTTATAATTATTGTATATAAAACAGTGTGATCAGCAGTGCTAAATGGCTGTGGTTGGGACGTGGATATGGGTGTGACTAGTGAAATGGGTGTGGTCAGAGGCGTGGCCGCAAACTTTATACCTCCTTCCCTTCTTCAAAAGTTGGCAAATCCCATAGGGAATGAATGAGGCCGAACGCAGTGTTGCTGTAAGTGATCCGTTACGCGGCACATGCAGAAAAACTGCCGGATCTGCTGCAAAAGGCGACTTTCACATCAGCGATTCTTGCCAAAGTCACTGCCGATAGTGTCATACTCACCAAAGGGGGAGGCAGCGCTAAAAGTGCCTAGGGCAGCAGAAACTCTAAATACGGCCCTGGGTAGAAGGTGTATATAAACTTGTTGAGAATTTAAATATCCCTTTTTTGGGGGGAGACTGAACCAAAACTCAGGCCCTGTGCATAAAACAACACAATGTAAGTGGCAGAAAGTGGCTGGCTGATATACGACAAACTAACAGGACTAACGTATATCCCCTTTGTGAAAATTTGAATCTCACTTTTTTTGAGGCGAGACTGAACCAAAACTCAGGCCCAGTGTATATAACAACGCAATCTAAGTGGCATAAAGTGGCTGGCTGACATACAACAAACTAACAGGACTGAAGTATATCCACTTTGTGAGAATTTGAATCTCACTTTTGTTTTTGGAGACTGAACCAAAACTCAGGCCCAGTGTATAAAACAACACAGTGTAAGTGGCAGAAAGTGGCTGGAAGATATATGAAAAAATACAAGGACTGTAGTACAAATTCAATCTCCCTACAATGATCTCAGGACAAGTATGGCAGCAATAAAAAGGACTGCTGCACACAAAAGTGTGGACAAATAAACAAGATAACTGTGCGGAAAGGAGCAACAGGATTTTTGCTTTTAAAAAAGCAGTTGGTTTGCACAGCAGCGTGCAAACAGCAATGCAGCTATCAGGGAGCCTTATAAGGCAGCCTAATAAGCTACAGAGCTGATGCACAAAAATATAGCCTCCACTGTCCCTGCAAAAAAAAGGTGGTGTTGGACAGTGGAAATCGCTACAGCACAAGCAGTTTGGGGGTTAATTTTCCCTCCCTAACTATATCCCTTCTTCTGATGAAGCTGCAGCAACCTCTCCCTATGCTAAGATAGGCAGAAGTAAGATGGCGGTCGGTGTGCACGCCCCTTTATAGTTCCTGTGACGCCGCAGAAAGCAAGCCAATCACTGTCATGCCCTTCTATAAGATGGTGGGGACCAAGACCTATGTCATCACACTGCTCACACTCTGCGTCCTCCTTCATTGGCTGAAAAATGGCGCTGAAAGCGTCATATGAAACGTGACTTTTGCCCGCAGATCGGCGACCTCATGGCCGATCCCACACTAGGATCGGGTTGGGTTTCATGAAACCCAACTTTGCCGAAAGTCGGCGATTTTTGAATTTGTCCGATTCGTTTCGCTCAACCCTATTAGTAATACCTACCCCTTTGAGTATCCATTTTCATCAAGAGCCTATGAATGGAGAGCTCTGCCTAGATTGTTAGTTATATTGGAGGGCAAAGCTTAAGCCCTACCCCAGTTTAAACAAAACTATTATTCTAAAGCTCTCTTTACTTTAGGTTTCCCCTTCCTGCTTTGCCACTTTGTTTATTAGCAGACAGCAGACATATAGCAGATGCAGAGTCAGAGGGTAGATTCTCTGACTGCACAAAGGAGAAGCTTCACACAGTGTGAGCCACAGGGATTCAGGAAGACAGAAGTGATAGTTCTGCCCTCATAGAATGTTCTGACGCCCGGCGTCAGTCTCCTAAGACGGTTACTGTGTGCATTACAGCAGCTATGCAAGAATGTAGATGGCACCTATACAGGTGGAATCAGGAGGAAGAGGCTCACTATGGGTTTGGACGGCGCGACCCACAAGGTATCTGCTGGGTTGGGCAAATGGTCATTCCGGGTCTGGCAATACCCTTTTAAAACGAACATTTAAGGCCCTTTAGATTGATCAGTGGTAATTACTACCGAATGAATGGCTATCCATTAATTGAACAGCAATGTATTATCACTAACTTATGTATATATATATATATATATATGTAAATATATATATATATATATATATATATATATATATATATATATATATATATATATACAACTTTTATACTATCTTGAGAAACAGCTATGGACCCCATTCCTGAAGGTGTTTTTGCGAGTTTTCAGGGGCAAAACACTTTCAGATGCGGCAACATTTTTATGCAAATCAAAAGTTATGCAAAAAAATGTGCGACTTTTGGAGTTTTCACATCAGTCCTGGGTGACTTTGCCAAAATGGGTGGAGCATGAGCTGGACAGAGTGTTGTTCAGCCTACCCAACTAATTCATTAAATATTAGTGCCACAAATTTTGCCAATTTCTGACTGGAGTACATTTCTGGCAGAGGGGCACATCAATTATAAGATGCGCATAATACATTAAGTGGACTGCCACCTCTTAATATATTACATGCATTTTCCTCCATCTGCCTCATTTATTAAGAGTGCTGCGCAAAATACCAGTCTTGAGGAATCTGAGCTTGAAGTCATGGCCAAAAGTGTTGGCACCCTTTAAATTGTTCCAGAAAATGAAGTATTTTTCCCAGTTAAGTTCCGCAATTACACATGTTTTATTATGCACATTTATTTCCTTTGTGTGTATTCGAGCTGCACAAAAAAACCTGAAAAAAACGCAAACTGGACATAATTTCACACAAAACCTCAAAAATGGTTCGGTCAAAATTGTTGGCATCTGTTGCGATTCCACTGCTGTGTCTTGGATGTAATAACTAACAGCTTAGTCGCCCAATCTAGTGTTGGGGCATGCCGAGCTCTCTGTATTTTGAGTGACAGATAGTCCATGAAATCTGAGACTGGGAGGTGCTGAGCTTCCTTCGGGTGTTCATTGTTCCTAGTGATTACTCAGCTACTTACAGTCATAGCAGAAAGTTTTGGCACTCTTGAAATTGTTACAGAAAATGAAGTTTTTCTCCGGGAAATCATTGCAATTACACGTTTTGCTATGCACGTTTATTTCCTTTGTGTGTATTGGAACAACAGAAAAAACGAAGAAAAAAGGTAAATTGGACATAATTTCACACAAAACACCAAAAATGGGCTGGACAAAAATGGCACTCTCAACTTAACATTTGGTTGCACACTGTTAGAGTTGGCGGATTGCACTAAATTAAATTAAACTATAAAGTGCAATCCCAACCCGGGGTCCACCATGCAGAGAAGAATAACTGCTTCTAATGTGAATAATGACAGATAAAAAACTAGCGAATGTTCCTCCTTAAACACACTGAGTTAAACTCCACACAGTGTGAATGGAACACAGAAAACCAAACCCAAACACAAATCAGAGGTGCACAGGGAAAGGAGTGCCTACTCAGCTAACAACCGAGGGGCACAGGGAAGGTTAGTACCAGCTCAGCTAACCTCCGAGGGGTACAGGGACAATAGGAAGTGTGCAATACCCTGATAGCACCACTGCTAAAGAACACGTGGGTAGAACTTGCTCTGTGGTGCAATACCCTGTTAACCCCACAGGGAAGTATATGGGACAGAAAACATAGCAAAAACTCAGCAGAACACACAGCAAACCTCTTCTCCAGAGGAGCCGGAATTCTAATGATTAGATGCCAGCCCTGAACTCACACAGCCAATCTCCTCTCCAAAGGTGACAGAATTCTAATGGCACAGGACCAGCCCTCAACACTTGCTGACACGGATCACTGATGTCCCACTGGTAGCTGATAGGGTGAAAAGCACACCAAATGCACAGACAGAGCGGTAGCGTATCCACCCACTCACACAATAAACACAAGTGACGCTAGCATACCCGCGTGCTTCACTGGAAGCACCAGCCCCAGGCTCCACCCCAAACATTCACACCCATTCGGACGAGGCGTTGTCCGTGTTCCAATCCAGAGCTGCCATATCACCAGAGCAGAAAGTATCCAAGCACCAATGACAAGGCGCCACATCACGGACATGCTCAGTAAGGTGAATTCTGGTCTTAGACTCCAGAGAGTGAGGCTGCCACTGAATACCACTGGTTACCATAGACTTTAGCTGGAGAGTCAACAGTAACCACAGGTATAACAGGAGCCTGATCAAAATGCCAGCACCAACGTCTGCTCTAAGCAGCAGACCCACCAGCCAGACCTGAATGGGAGACCCGACAGGGAAGTTCTGGCCTCTAAGACACACCCTTTGGAATAAATAATTGCAAATAACCGCTTCCTATAACCATCAACAAGCTTCTTACACCTCTGATCTAGAATTTTGTACCATTTTGCAAACTGCTCCAATTCTCACATATTTGAAGGGTGACATCTCCCAATAGCAATTTTAAGATATCTCCAAAGGTGTTCAATGACATTTATATCCTGACTCATTGCTGGCCACTTCAGAACTTTCCAGTGCTTTGTTTCTATTTAAAGATGTCTTACTGCCTCTGCCTCTCTCAAGATTGTCAAAGGATTTTGGGTTGCAATGCAGTGCTCAGTGTCAGAAAGCTGTGTTTGCATCCAAGGTAATGGGTCTTCCAGGGGTACAATGACCCCAAACATAGTTCAAGAAGCTCACAAAAAAGGATGCAAATCACTGGAGAGTTCTGAAGTGGCCAACAATCAGTCCGGATCCAAATCCCATTGGTCACCTGTGGAGAGAACTGAAAATTGCTGTTTGGAGAAGGCACCCTTCAAATATGAGAGACCTGGAGTAGTTTGCAAATGAAGAGTGGTCCAAAATTTCATTTGAGCATTATAAGAATCTTGTTGATGGTTATTGGAAGTGATTGATTGCAGTTATTTATTCCAAAGGGCGTGCAACCAAATACGAAATTGAGGGTGTCAACAATTTTGTCCTGCCCATTTTTGGGGTTTTAGGTAATATTATGTCCAATTTGCCTTTTTTAGCTGTTTGTTTTAGTGTTGTTCCATTACACTCTAAGGAAATAAACAGGTGTATAACAGACCGTATAATTGCAATAATTTTCTGGGAAAAATACTTAATTTTCTGGAACAATTTAAAGGGTTCCAACAATTTCGGCCATGACTGTATATCTCTATTAAATCTGCATATTAGTTTCCATGATGCAGTGACAGATTCATCTTATGATCAAGATCAACATCGCCTGATGAACCCTATTGAATTAATGGGGTATATGCGTGACCTGTCTGTCATTTTGACTAGAAGGATAAATCTATTTTTATGAAATGTGATGAATGCTACCATGGAGGTTTTTAACAGGGCATCCAATACATAAGTTAACACAGTCCATGTTATTTACTACCTTCATGTTTGGCAAAATTAAAGTGATATTTTAAGTAGATCTGGTTTCTTGGATTCCTATCATCTGTTTCTATTTTAACTGGGCTTTTGCAACTAAGGTTTTCTGAACTGTATCTATAGGTATAAACTTACATTGTTCATAGTATTGCTTGCCATAGATCTCTTTAATTTCTGTGGAGAGATTCCCCCAAAGACGCTTTAAGTTATTTACATGAGCATCATTTGAGAGCAACATCATTGTTTGGAAAGCACCTGGTTCTACTATAGAGACCTTTACTCCAAACTCACGTAGTTCCCTCCTGTAGATAAAAAGAACAACATTGTTATAGTTAGTGTGCAGATCCATTTACACGCATCATTTTAAAACCAACTGCTTAATATTGTGTAGGTTCCTCTCATGTCGGCAAAACAACTTTGACCTGTTGTCCATCTTATTCACACAGGGTAGGGAAGAAAAAGTTTTCTTGAAAACTGAACAGATCCAGTAACAGCTGCAAATCACGCAGGTCTTTCTCATCTTTCTCCATTGGGTTCCAGGTGAGAGAATGGAAAAAGAACCAGGGGGTAGCAGATGGTCTACTGGATCACCTGACTGATCTCTTCTTCTTCTACATGTAGGGTAAGAGGCTGACAGGAGCTGCCATACCCATCTTCCCCTAATGTCCATGTGTGGTCATGTAAATAATGTTTACGTGTATTGTATTACTATTGATGTGGTTATTATAATGTGTACAAGTTTTATTTCTACTTTGTTTTGATGCTGTGAAAAGATCAGGGAGAGATATGAAGGATAGGATTGGGTATAGTTCAGTGGGGCACACTAGAGTTAGGGAACTGGAGTATCAGTAAAGGAATAGTTTTTCTAAGGGAGTTACAGTTTAGTGGGAAACTAATAGGTTAAAGGGAACCTATCACCCCGTTTTTTTCGGTATGAGATAAAAATACTGTTAAATATGGCCTGAGCTGTGCATTACAATAGTGTAGTTTGTGGACCCCGATTCCCCACCTATGCTGCCGAAATACGTTACCAAAGTAGTCATTTTCGCCTGTCAATCAGGCTGGTCAGGTCGGATGGGCGTGGCTTCTTCCCCCAGATATTGCGTAGTTTTCCGTTGGTGGCGTAGTGGTGTGCGCATGTCCAACGTCCCCAATCCTGCACGGGGGGGTGAAAATAGCAGCGATGTCCGTTATTCCATTGGTGGTCGGTGGGCGCGGCCATCTTCCTTTGGCCGCGCGTGCGCAGAAGCGGCGCTCTGCTGGCCGCGGCTTCAGGAAAATGGCCGCGGGATGCCGCGCGTGCGCAGATGGAGATCGCGGCGGCCATTTTCCTGAAGCCGCGGCCAGCAAAGCGCCGCTTCTGCGCACGCGCGGCCAAAGGAAGATGGCCGCGCCCACCGACCACCAATGGAATAACGGACATCGCTGCTGTTTTCACCCCCCCGTGCAGGATTGGGGACGTTGGACATGCGCACACCACTACGCCACCAACGGAAAACTACGCAATATCTGGGGGAAGAAGCCACGCCCATCCGACCTGACCAGCCTGATTGACAGGCGAAAATGACTACTTTGGTAACGTATTTCGGCAGCATAGGTGGGGAATCGGGGTCCACAAACTACACTATTGTAATGCTCAGCTCAGGCCCTATTTAACAGTATTTTTATCTCATACCGAAAAAAACGGGGTGATAGGTTCCCTTTAAGTTAGGTTCACATGTCAAGGAGTGACAGCATAGTGGGAGGGGCCAGAGCAATATTAGTTGGGGCACTTCCTGAGGTGAGTTAGTTAGTGAGAGAGTGGAGTAAGAACCGTGAGGTTGTGTCAGTGGAGTTTAATAGAAGAAATCCAGCAGTCCAGAGCCTATGGGGCTAAAAGTTGCACGAGAGGACTAAGGCAGCATGACAGTGACTAGGCTTAACGGGAAATCCTGGGACGTCCAAGACCTACGGTCTGAGAAGAATTGGCAGCAGCATCCTTTGTTTTCACCCATGGAGGGGAAAATGGATGGGGAATTCCAGTCAGAAGCTAGTTTGACTAGTCGAAAGCTGCTATACCGAAGGATACGGTGCGGAATGGAGAGATTTCAGTAAAACCAAGGGACAACACTGAGGAAGGAATGTTTATGTTTTGTGAAAATGGCTGTATGGTGTCTGTGACTAAATTGGATGAGCAAAGTAAAGTTGTTGTGTTGAAAATTAACTTGGACTCTGATAATCATTGCGTGATGCTGAAGAACTTCGGGACTCTGCAACCTGAGGTGGACTCGAACTCAGAAGTGAGTGATTGGCATTGCACACACATCACACAGCTACCAGGACAGTATGTATTATTTGTAGGGTGCAGAGGATGGAAACGCAGCAACCCCTCGCCATGGCTACCTCCCTGGCCCCCTTACAAGTAGCACACCAGCTGTCCCACTTTACTCAACATGCCATAAGAACTTCGGCCTCCACGTGGATTGCATGAGAATGCTGATAACTTCAAAACATGGCACGTCTTGACCTCTACATATAACTATCTATTACATACAGTGGACTTATTCATGACAGAATCCTTTTTTTTTTTTAGTAGGAATCCGTCAACATGACTCTCCTACAATTTTCAATCAATGCATACTCTTCTTTACAGTAATACTCCAAATCTATCAGATTACAGGGGCATCTCCTGTGTACAGTGCATTCTTCAAGTGATCCAACAGAATATCAATTGGGTCTAGTCTCTGGCTGGGTCATTCCAAAACTTTGATCTTTTTTGTGGCAAAGATTTTCTTTTTTTATTTCGGATTCACGCCTAGGGTCATTGTAAAATGTGAAATTCCTATTCAGAGTTTTAGCATAGATTTAATGTAAAATTGACTTATAATTGTAATTGACTACAAATTAACATGAGAACAAATGTGATTGACACTTTCTGAACACAAGAACATCTCCAATTATAGGAGGATGTTAATACATGTAACTTCATTATTTTAGTTTTGTTGTTTTTATTTTCCCCTTCAAAATGATTTCTGTTTGTATTTCAATGGAATTGTACAGATTTTCGGTGACATTAAATATTGAAAAAGTTCTGAAATGATTCTTCCTGGTATGATATTTTTACATGATAAAAACTTGTCATTTAAACAGGGGTGTGTAGAATTTTTATATCCAGTGTATGTGCTTAAATGAACATGAAGCAAGATGTAAAGCATGGCATATTAGCAGCCATATGCACTATTCTTACCAAAGTTACGTTTTTGACACAATTTTTCAAACTTACCTTAAACTGTCAGAGAAAGCCTCCACACCAAACTTTGACAGGCTATAACCTCCACCAACATATGACAGTCTTCCCACAACACTAGATACGTTAACAATACGTCCTTTGGCTTTTCTTAAATGAGGCAGTAGATGTAAAGTCACATCCACCATACCAATCAAATTCACATTCAGAACCTTGAGAAAATCTTCCTTTTTTTGCCATTCATTGGGAGCAAGAGCAAACCCATACCCTGCATTATTAACTAAGCCCCAGAGCCCTGCAATGTAGAAAAAAAAAACAATGAGAAAAAGTCTATACAATAAAAAAGAATTTTAATGTCTTTCTGTGAATATCTTGCTCATCTCCAAACTTAAAGCAAATCTGTCAGTAGGCTCAACCCTCATAAGCTGTCTACTTGAGCATGCAGGTCATAGAGTTGAAAGAAACTGATACATTAACATCTGTGATGGGATGTTTTCTTGCAGGAAAATTCACTTTTTTCTTTAAATCTAAATGAGCAGTGAAGAGTGAAAGGGGGAGTTACCAGTGTGAGACATAATGACTGATGTTCTGTTCTCCTGATCTCACTGCAGAGCTGTGCCTGATTATTACTAACACAGTACAGCAGAGCTGAACTTTGCTCATTACAAACATATCTGAAGCTCATAGTGCTATCAGCTCTGCTGTAAAGCTGTGTCTGAATACAACTAACCCTCCTTCAGCTTCTTTCTCACATGCAGCCAGTGTAGAGTTAGAGGAGTACAACTGAGCTGACAGTGGAGCGCTCCCCCCCTAGAGTAGGGCAATGGGGTACTCGGCACCGGGTCCTTCGGTTCAGGGGATGTCACGGTGGCCCAACCCGGTCCATGGCCCTCTGGAGGGGTGTCCAATAAAGGGAAATAGTTTTTATGATTTTGAGAAAGGTCTTTAAAGGGGTAGTTCGTGACGCCACCTGTGGTATTCGGTCAGGATGACCGACTCTGCTTAGGGGTCCGCTGGGGTGATGTGGTGGCAGCTAGATGGTATACCTTCCCACAGGTGAAGTGTGTCCCCAGGGCTTCCCAGAAGTGTAGATGGTGATGGTGGATGATGTGAGGCGCAGCGAATAACGAGGACACAATGTTGCAGTCTCTTTACCTTTTACTGGAGGCTTCAGCATCCACAGTCCAGGGTACAGACCACAGGGTAGGCAGAGTCCAGCCAGTCTGAAGGCAAATCCAGAGTCCCCTTATCCAGGTGGAAATCAGTAGCCTTCCTACTAGCGCCTGTGTGTTGTAGTACCTCCCTGCTGAGCTTCTCGGTAAGGTCCTCACAACTCTTGTAGATGTTCTAGATGCTATTTCTTCCTTTCTGTCCCCCAGATGGTATGGATAGGACAAACCCATTTGACTGATGGCCTGAGGCTTGTTTATAGGGACCCTAGAGACGCCACGACCCCCACAAGTTGCCACTGTGTCTTCTTAGGTGTTAAGGTCGGGCAGCCAACTTAGAATTGACTGTCCTGCCGGTCTCTGAAGTAAAGCGCAGAGACTATTACTCCCTCGGTGTTCCGGCCACCGGCTACGCGCCTCAGAAGGAGGCAGCATATTTCAGGGCAGAACTCCTCCTGGTGTTTTCTCCTTGTGCTATGACTTCGTTTCTCACTCTCTACAAATCACTTCTCTTCATGGCCGTTCTTAGGATGCTGCCGCACGTGGGGCAGGCTCAGCTCTGTGTCTTTCTGTTCTAGCTAGACCTCTGAGAGTATCCCACCTCTGCCAGGGGCCCTCTATCTGCAGCTCCGATGTTCCTCCTTTCCCCCTGTCTGCCTGACAGGTGTTGCCTGGGCAAAGCCCAGCCAGCTTCTCTCTAACTTTCTATCCAGCCAACCAGTTTTACCCTTCTGTGAGGAGTGCCCTAATAGATAGGAGCATGGCTCCCCCTGGTGGTCTGGAGTGTGAAGTGTGGTGTATGGTTTGTGATACCTGGTAGGTAGATCTCCTTTATTGCCGTCAGACGTAATATCACTCCCCCTGGTGGAAGAATTACATTACTGCAACAACCAGGACTCTGGGGCGCTGCAACAGCACTGTGAGAGGAGAACTACCACTGCAGATATGTTTGTAATGAGGCAAAATTCAGCTTTGCTAAACTGTGTTAGTTGCAATCACACACAACTCTGCAGTGAGATCAGAAGTGCAAACTGTCAGTCATTACATGTCTCACACTTCATTTAAAATAATCTCTGGAGGCAGACTGTCTTAACGGCTCATTTATATAAAATAAAAATAAGGAAAAGCGAAGAGCTGTGCTGCAGAGCTGAGCTGTAATGTCATCACATAAATGCTCTGTCCCAGGCACCAGGGAACAATTCACCATATATATGGACTAGAAGACTAGCTGTATATGTGACACACTGCAGCTCTCTTTTCTCAATTCTCTAATGTTTTAGGAAAAAAATCTGGGCTTCCTAATGTTTAGAATCCAATATCTCTGAAAAAGAGACTGGCGAAAAAAAAAAAAAAGATTTTTTTTCTGGCTCTTCAACTCCTTTCTAGGAACCTGATCATCAGGCAGCATGTAGAAGAGTCTCTAATATAAATATAAAATACAACTTTTATTTAATACCTCTAAAATGATACAAACAGAATAAACACCCGATTGTGAATAAGCACCATCACCAAGTTATATAAAAATACAGAGGCACCCAGGGGAGGTGCCTGTCCCTATATGTTGCCTTTCTCACCCTACCTGACAGCGGAGGTTGGCACCCTATGTCCTGCGCTTTGGCGCCCCCACTCGACGGTGGCTCTCCCTGTCTGCCCTATTATGCCCAATCGTGGCAGGGGAGTGAAAAAGATGCCTAAAGGGTGAGAAAGATAGTTGTAGGGAGGTATGTCGTATGTCTTTGGGTCCTATAATAAAGCTAACTAGTACTGGTATAATAACTAGACTAGCTATACTTTGTTATCTTGATCTCTGCTTATATTGGTGAGCTTCTGTATATTTTATTTATATTGTTGCTTGCCATGCTGAGAAGTCTTCTTATATAGACCCCTGACTACTTAATGAACAATACAGAAGCTAAATGGATATCATAATAAGAACCTATTGTCTATAAGTAGACGAAGAAATAGAGTGGAAAGTCATTAGAGTGATATCTTATCTTATTCTTATTATACCAGATATACATGCCAATGTGGATACAGCATAAACTGGCCTAACTACCAAATGGTAAAAGATGTACTTCTAATAGAAAAATTTGATAATATCAGCAGTTACCAATATGTCTATAATGGCATAATAAATATTAACATACAGTAAGCAAGCTAAGAGACCCATAAGCATGATATACCCAAAAGAAAGCAAAGTCCAGCTCACCATAGTTGACATCTCTGAATATTCGGAGCACGGAACCGCTGTGTCAGGGCGTGGAGGGATCAAAGAAAAAAGGAAAATCCAGCTCAACGAAATTTCGTTGAGCTGGATTTTCCTTTTTTCTTTTATACCCAAAAGACCAACATATTTACTCATTTCTATCTAGTGGTGCAATAACCTCCAAGTACTGCAGACAACAGTAGTGCAACAAACCACACTCAACGCGTTTCCCCTCTGCTGAGGTTCATCAGGAGTAGATAAATCAAACATAGCCAAAAGGCTCCACTTTGTTGACCAAGCATCATAAACAGGGGAGCATTGTCTCGCTGAGTCCGGCCACCATGCCTGTCTCTCCAATATTGCTGCTAAGCTAAGTATCATTGGTTATCTTGTATCTATGTTTTGCAACAAAGTGGAGCCTTTTGGCTATGTTTGATTTATCTACTCCTGATGAACCTCAGCAGAGGGGAAACGCGTTGAGTGTGGTTTGTTGCACTACTGTTGTCTGCAGTGCTTGGAGGTTATTGCACCACTAGATAGAAATGAGTAAATATGCTGGTCTTTTGGGTATATCATGCTTATTGGTCTCTTAGCTTGCTTACTGTATGTTAATATTTATTATGCCATTATAGACACATTGGTAACTGCTGATATTATCAAATTTTTCTATTAGAAGTACATCTTTTACCATTTGGTAGTTAGGCCGGTTTATGCTGTATCCACATTGGCATGTATATCTGGTATAATAAGAATAAGATAAGATATCACTCTAATGACTTTCCACTCTATTTCTTTGTCTACTTATAGACAATAGGTTTTTATTATGATATCCAATTAGCCTCTGTATTGTTCATTAAGTAGTCAGGGGTCTATATAAGAAGACTTCTCAGCATGGCAAGCAACAATATAAATAAAATATACAGAAGCTCACCAATATAAGCAGAGATCAAGATAACAAAGTATAGCTAGTCTAGTTATGATACCAGTACTAGTTAGCTTTATTATAGGACCCAAAGACATACGACATACCTCCCTACAACTATCTTTCTCACCCTTTAGGCATCTTTTTCACTCCCCTGCCACGATTGGGCATAATAGGGCAGACAGGGAGAGCCACCGTCGAGTGGGGGTGCCAAAGCGCAGGACATAGGGTGCCAACCTCCGCTGTCAGGTAGGGTGAGAAAGGCAACATATAGGGACAGGCACCTCCCCTGGGTGCCTCTGTATTTTTATATATCTTGGTGATGGTGTTTATTCACAATCGGGTATTTATTCTGTTTGTATCATTTTAGAGGTATTAAATAAAAGTTGTATTTTATATTTATATTAGAGGTTAGCGGTGACTACATGATTATAGACTCTAATTGACCATACTTATACTGTGAAATTTTTGAAGCATGTAGAAGAGACTAGCTGAATGATTTCAACCATATATGTTTGATTCTGAAATTCTGCGATGTTCCAGAGAAAAACAATATTTTAAAATCCAAATGGGAACCAAGCTGCATGGGAGACTAGTACAAAAGCCGGCGTCAGTGAGACACATATATGTATTTATATTTCATACAGAGCTAGATAGCCGAATAGCCGGTAATTCAATTGTCAGCTTTTGTTAAATAATTACCGAACCAAATGAGACATGGTTTACATACATTAAACCATTGCATATCCGTTAGATTTTTATATATCCTTCCCTAATAATGTTAGTAGTGTGTGTGTGTGTGTAAATTTTGGGAGCTGTAGGTGTTAAATTAAAGGGTTAATTCACGGAAAAAACTGGCGTGATCTCCCGCGCAATTTTCTCCGCCAGAGAGGGAAAGCCAGTGAGTGAGGGCAGATATTAATTGCCTAGAGAGGGACTGTGGTTATTGATCCCCCCGGCTAAAAACAACCACCCTCAGTCACCCCAGAAAAGGCGCATCTGTAAGATGCGCCCATTCTAGCACTTAGCCACTCTCTTCCCACTGTCCTGTGGCACTGGCATATGGGGTAATAAGGGGTTAATGTCACCTTGCTATTGTAAGGTGACATTAAGCCTGGTTAATAATGGAGAGGAATCAATAAGACACCTACCATTATTAATCCAATAGTATGAAAGGGTTAAAAATACACACACATTAAGAATAAAGTATTTTAATGAAATAATAAAACACAGGTTATTAATATCTTTATTTAACGCTCAATCCAAATGAAGCCCTCGTTCTCCTGTTATAAATTCCAAAATAAAAAAGCAACCATATCCCATACCTGTCCGCCGTACAGTCAAGTCCCATGCTGTAAATCCATCTCAAGGGGTTAAATGGTTTACAACCGGGAGTGCTGTTAATGCGGCTGCTCCCGGCTGTAAACGACTGGGGAATGAATGAAATGCAGGAAGGAGAGCTTCGGTGACTAGCGCTTCTTTTGGATTGAGCGTACATTAAAGTATATTAAAAACCTGTGTGTTTCATTATTTCATTAAAATACTTTATTCTTATTGTGTGTGTGTATTTTCAACCCTTTCATACTATTGGGATAATAATGGATAGGTGTCTTATTGACACCTCTCCATTATTAACCAGGCTTAATGTCAACTTACAATAGCACGGTAACATTAAATCCTTATTACCCCATATGCCAATGCCACAGGCAGTGAAAAGAGAGAGGCTAAGTGCATGCTGCGATTTCCCTCGCACATAGAATATGGCCGAGAAAACAACGGATGATGGGAACTGCCCCCTATATTAACATTGGTCCGAGTGCTATGCGATTTTTTATTGCATAGCACTAGTTCATATTACGGTCTAGTGTGACTCCGGCCAAATAGTGAGTTACTGGCAGCTTCTCCATGCCTGTTTCCCTTGAGTGACAAGTTTCCCATTGTGTGCATGTATAAAGGAAGACCTGTCAGTCACTGGAAGTGGGAGGAGAGAATCTATTGGGATCCCACTAATCTGACTAATCTTTCATGCGCCTTGATCCCTTGTGGCTAGTGTTGAGCATTCCGATACCCCAAGTATCGGGTATCGGCCGATATTTGCTGTATCGGAATTCCGATACCGAGATCCGATACTTTTGTGGTATCGGGTATCGGTATTGAAACAACATTAATGTGTAAAAGAAAGAATTAAAATAAAAAATATTGCTATACTCACCTCTCCGACGCAGCCTGGACCTCACCGAGGGAACCGGCAGCGTTGTTTGCTTAAAATGCGCGCATTTCCTTCCTTCCGTGACGTCACGGCTTCTGATTGGTCGCGTGCCGCCCATGTGGCCGCGACGCGACCAATCACAGCAAGCCGTGACGTAATTTTCAGGTCCTTCTAGGCATTCAGTATTTTAAAATTACGTCCCGGCTTTGTGATTGGTCGCGTCGCGGTCACATGGGCGACGCGACCAATCACAAGCCGTGACGTCACGGGAGGCAGGAGACGTGCGCATTTTAAAATGCGCGCGTGTCCAGCCTCCCGTGACATCACGGCTTGTGATTGGTCGCGTCGCCAATGTGACTGCGACGCGACCAATCACAAGCCAGAACGTAATTTTAAAATCCTGAAGGACCTGAAATTACGTCACGGCTTGCTGTGATTGGTTGCGTCGCGGCCACATGGGCGACGCGACCAATCACAAGCCGTGACGTCACGGGAGGCTGGACACGCGCGCATTTTAAAATGCGCGCGTCTCCTGCCTCCCGTGACGTCACGGCTTGTGATTGGTCACGTCGCCCATGTGACCGCGACGCGACCAATCACAAAGCCGGAACGTAATTTTAAAATACTGAATGCCTAGAAGGACCTGAAAATTACGTCACGGCTTGCTGTGATTGGTCGCGTCGCGGCTACATGGGCGGCACGCGACCAATCAGAAGCCGTGACGTCACGGAAGGAAGGAAAAGCGCGCATTTTAAGCAAACAACGCTGCCGGTTCCCTCGGTGAGGTCCAGGCTGCGTCAGAGAGGTGAGTATAGCAATATTTTTTATTTTAATTCTTTATTTTACACATTAATATGGTTCCCAGGGCCTGAAGGAGAGTTTCCTCTCCTTCAGACCCTGGGAACCATCAGGGATACCGTCCGATACTTGAGTCCCATTGACTTGTATTGGTATCGGGTATCGGTATCGGATTAGATCCGATACTTTGCCGGTATCGGCCGATACTTTCCGATACCGATACTTTCAAGTATCGGACGGTATCGCTCAACACTACTGGTGGCTTTTAAAGAATGTTTTTCTCTGAAATGCTGCAGTATTTCAAAGTCTAACATACCTGGTTGAAATCATGAAGCAAATGTCTGATGCATTCTGCCCATGCATTGCGCAGCATGTATCGGCTATCAGGTTCCCTTTAACATATAAAAATGAGTGAAAGTAGTAAATAGTAACCGTTAGGGTAGAGCGAAACGGATCGGACATTTTCAAAAGTCGCCGACTTTCAGCAAAGTCGGGTTTCATGAAATCCGACCCGATCCCACTGTGGGATCGGCCATGCGGTCGGCGATCTTCGCGCCAAAGTCGCGTTTCATATGACGCTTTCCCCGCCATTTTTTCAGCCAATGAAGGAGTGTGGGCAGCGTGATGACATAGGTTCCGGCTTGCTTTGTGCGGCTTCACAGGGGGTAAAACCGCCATCTTATTGTTTGGGATATAGCGATTTGCACAGTGTAACACAAACTTTGCAGGGACGGAGGAGAGAGAGAGAGAGAGAGAGAGAGAGAGAGAGAGAGAGAGAGAGAGAAAAAAATCCCCATTGACTTGCATTGGGTTTCGTGTTTCGATTGCCCCCCCGACTTTTCACAATAATCGGCCGATTTCACACGATCCGACTTTCGAGACAGTCGGGTTTCACGAAACCCAACTCGATCCTAAAAAAGCAAAAGTCGCTCAACCCTAGTAACCGTGATTTAAATTTTTTTCTGATTAAATGAATAGTATAGAAAAACATAAATAACTTTCTTATATACAGTTGTAGCCAAAAGTATTGACACCCCTGCAATTCTGTCAGATAAGACTCAGTTTCTTCCTGAAAATGATTGCAAACACAAATTCTTTGGTATTATTATCTTCATTTAATTTGTCTTAAATGAAAAAAACACAGAAGAGAATGAAGCAAAAAGCAAAACATTGATCATTTCACACAAAACTCCAAAAATGGGCCAGACAAAAGTATTGGCACCCTCAGCCTAATACTTGGTTGCACAACTTTTAGCCAAAATAACTGCGACCAACCACTTCCGGTAACCATCAATGAGTTTCTTACAATGCTCTGCTGGAATTTTAGACTATTCTTTTTGGCAAATGGCTCCAAGTCCCTGATATTTGAAGAGTGCCTTCTCCAAACTGCCATTTTTAGATCTCTCCACAGGTGTTCTATGGGATTCAGGTCTGGACTCATTGCTGGCCACCTTAGAAGTCTCCAGTGCTTTCTCTCAAACCATTTTCTAGTGCTTTTTGAAGTGTGTTTTGGGTCATTGTCCTGCTGGAAGACCCATGACCTCTGAGGGAGACCCAGCTTTCTCACACTGGGCCCTACATTATGCTGCAAAATTTGTTGGTAGTCTTCAGACTTCATAATGCCAAGCACATGGTCAAGCAGTCCAGTGCCAGAGGCAGCAAAGCAACCCCAAAACATCAGGGAACCTACGCCATGTTTGACTGTAAATGTAAGGAGGTTGCTTTCCCTGCTCCTTGCCTGGAACCACTTAGTCAGACAGCTGGGTTGTTGGGGGGAAACTTTCTGCCCTGGACAGGGGGGACGTGGTGGCTGCTGGGAAAAGAGAGGGGAGTGGTCAGAAAAAGTGCGGGAGAGAGCGCGCCAGAGAGGGGACAGCGTGCCAGAGAGAAAGCAGGCTGCAGCGCCGTGCTCCCCATGACAGAGTGCTCCCCGTGAGGGCACTAAGGCTGGAGTGAGAGTGGGGACTTGGAAGCCTCCATAATCTGAGAAGACTCTTCCCCTGACAGTGCAGAGACAGTGACTCAGTGCAGCCCTGGTGACCGCAGTGACAAGCAAAGATCCCTGAGTGAGATAAGTAACTGCCCAGTGTGTGTGTGACATCGTTACTACAGAGAAGCCGCCAGGCTTAGGGAGACTCCTGCAGCAGTGACGGAGAGACTGTGCTATTTCCTGGTTCCAGTTTCACTTTGAGAAGAACAGGCTGCAGAGGCTTAACCCCGGACTTTCCAGGAGACACAGAAGAGACTTCAGGATCTCAAGCCCTGCTGGTGACTGTATCCACATTGGGAAAAAGGACCCTCCAGTCAGCACCTCCCTGGGCTGATAAGTTACAAGAACACTCGTTAACCCTTTTGATTCCGCTTAACTGTTTACTGTTTGACTCTATTAACCCCCTGTTTACTCCCTGCGAGGAGAATTTTACCCCTGTTAATAAATCCCCTTCAACAGTTAGTCTGTCTGTTCCGTGGTGACATACGCAACCATGCACTCTATTACACTTGGTGTAGTCGGCAGGATGTCACACAGTAGCGCGGAAGGGGCAGACCAAGCAGTTGAGGGAGGACCCAGGTCTAGCATCTCCCTGGGAGCCATGTTAGCTAACCTGCCAAAATTTTCAGGGAGTAATGTCATGTTGTGGGGTTGGACGGAGCGCATCCGAGGGATGATGCGGATGCATCCTATGACACCGGCTCTGCAGGTGGAAATAGCTGCGATGGCCCTAGAGGGGGATGCACCGGCCTCTGTTATGCTCAGACCCCCCCAGGCGAGAGATACCCTGGACAAAGTATTACGTATACTTGAGGAGACGCATGGGGACCCCACTGACGTAGGGGAGCTGCGCATTCGACTGTTCCGCCAGGTGCAAAGAGACGGGGAGACCGTGACTCAATATATGAACGCACTGAAAGAGCTTCATACTGCCATTATACTGAAGGACGGCGTAGGTGTGGGGTCAGTTGACGTTGTGCTGCGAGACCAACTGTTGACAGGCTTGCGAGATGTGTTGATGAAACAGGCCCTGCGAGAGCGCATGAGCGTAAAGCTAGATATGACTTTCTCTGAGGTCGGGAGTGAGGCACGCATGCGCGAGCAAGGGGTGGTAGTGCCAGTGGGAAAGGTATGGAGCAGGGAGGTAACAGCTCCTCAATGGGTAGAAGACTTGAAGAAGGAGGTTAAGCGAGTCCGTGAGGAGGTGGCTGAATATAAGAAGATCCCTGCTGCAGAGTACAGCCCTTCGGTGCGAGAAAGAGAGACCGCCCCCCAAAGTGAGACTAGTGCCGCTCGGCAAAGAAGACTGCCTAGATGCTACAACTGCAGAGCACCCAGTCAAAATGAAGAGGAGGCGATGTGGACCCGAGATTCCCAGCTGAAGATAAGAAGAATCTGGGAGGAGATTGAGAGTCTGGGGAAAGCCCTTACTGCCGTTTTGGGGACCAGCGGCATACCCCGAGGTAACGTGCGGAAGCCGACAGAAAGAGATAGAGGAGAGGTGCGCAGCATGAAGAAGGCTTCGGTGGTGGCCCCAGAGTGTAACTCCGTATCCTGGGGTGAAGAGCAACCGCAGATGAGAGATGTCCCCCGCCGAGGTTGACGATCCAGACTGAAGCGCCCTCCAGACAGACGCAGACGTGAGTGCTGGTCGTGCAGAAAGGTGGGACACATGTCCAGAAATTGCCCTACTTGAGAAGAGCAGTGGCAGAAATCCGCTCACCCCTCTGAGGGTCCTGCTAACTGGAGGGAACGTCGCCCCTGGAGGGAATGGTACGGCAGGAAGAGAAGAGTTCCACCTAGGGCAAGACAGTACCACAATGTCGGATGCCAAGGAGAGGTGGAGAAGGTGTCAAGCATCTCTGGTGAAATGACTGCACTGTCCCAATGCGTAAAGGAGAACCTGGTGGATCTACAGCCTGGGTCTGAAGGTTTTGTTGGTGAGACTCAGTCCGGAGGAAAGAAAGTGAGGTTCACTCGAGAAGACCACCAAAGTGCTTTACTACCTCGCCCAGCATGAGTTCCCGAAGAAGGAGAGAAAGTGCGGAGTGTTCCTGCGACACTCGTTTTCAAGGTCCGAGCCGATGAGAAGGAGGAACCACTGACGTCGTCCCCTGAGGTGAAGAATGTGCTGGCTGTCAGCTCACCAGTTCCTGATCGGACAGGGGAAATGGAACAGCTGTGTGAGACAGGGCGCGTGGCTGAGAAGCCCTGCGAAGTGATGCCTGCAGAGCCCGGCGCAGATGACAAAGAGTCCGGCCTGCATGGTCTTAATTCATCTGACTCAAGCTTCGACAAGAATGCTCCTGTCAAAGAGAGGGGGAGCTATGGAGAAGAATTGCTTGTACTAAGCCCCCAAACTGAGGAGCCCGAACAAGAAGTCCCTAAAGTTTCCGACAACGACAAGGAGGAGGATGAATCATCTACGCAGACATCTGCTAGCGGCAAAGCTAAGAAGAAGAAGAAGAAGAAGAAAAAGAAGAAGACAGCAGTTGTTGATGAAGCAGAGAAAGCATATCTCAACCTGACTGATGAGCAGCTCCTAAACCATTTAGTCTGGGAGTATGTACAAGAAGAAAGGCAGAAGGAGATGCTAGAATCGCAGGTATCTGACTCCCCTCCAAAGAACAAAGAGAAGCACGAAGAGTCCTCGCCCGTGGAATGGTGAGCTTTAAGAAAGGGGGAATGTAAGGAGGTTGCTTTCCCTACTCCTTGCCTGGAACCACTTAGTCAGACAGCTGGGTTGTTGGGGGGAAGACTTTCTGCCCTGGACAGGGGGGACGTGGTGGCTGCTGAGAAAAGAGAGGGGAGTGGTCAGAAAAAGTGCGGGAGAGAGCGCGCCAGAGAGGGGACTGCGTGCCAGAGAGAAAGCAGGCTGCAGCGCCGCGCTCCCCATGACAGAGTGCTCCCCGTGAGGGCACTAAGGCTGGAGTGAGAGTGGGGACTTGGAAGCCTCCATAATCTGAGAAGACTCTTCCCCTGACAGTGCAGAGACAGTGACTCAGTGCAGCCCTGGTGACCGCAGTGACAAGCAAAGATCCCTGAGTGAGATAAGTAACTGCCCAGTGTGTGTGTGTGACATCATTACTACAGAGAAGCTGCCAGACTTAGGGAGACTCCTGCAGCAGTGACGGAGAGACTGTGCTATTTCCTGGTTCCAGTTTCACTTTGAGAAGAACAGGCTGCAGAGGCTTAACCCCGGACTTTCCAGGAGACACAAGAGACTTCAGGATCTCAAGCCCTGCTGGTGACTGTATCCACATTGGGAAAAAGGACCCTACAGTCAGGACCTCCCTGGGCTGATAAGTTACAAGAACACTCGTTAACCCTTTTGATTCCGCTTAACTGTTTACTATTTGACTCTATTAACCCCCTGTTTACTCCCTGCGAGGAGAATTTTACCCCTGTTAATAAATCCCCTTCAACAGTTGGTCTGTCTGTTCCGTGGTGACATACGCAACCCTGCACTCTATTACGTAGGGACCGGGGTTCTTTTCTTTGAATGCCTCTTTTTTCTCCTGTAAACTCTATGTTGATGCCTTTGCCCAAAAAGCTCTACTTTTGTCTCATCTGACCAGAGAACATTCTTCCAAAACGTTTTAGGCTTTTTCAGGTAAGTTTTGGCAAACTCCAGCCTGGCTTTTTTATGTCTCGGGGTAAGAAGTGGGGTCTTCCTGGGTCTCCTACCATACAGTCCCTTTTCATTCAGACGCCGACGGATAGTACGGGTTGACACTGTTGTACCCTCGGACTGCAGGGCAGCTTGAACTTGTTTGGATGTTAGTCGAGGTTCTTTATCCAACATCCGCACAATCTTACGTTGAAATCTCTTGTCAATTTTTCTTTTCCGTCCACATCTAGGGAGGTTAGCCACAGTGCCATGGGCTTCAAACTTCTTGATGACACTGCGCACGGTAGACACAGGAACATTCAGGTCTTTGGAGATGGACTTGTAGCCTTGAGATTGCTCATGCTTCCTCATAATTTGGTTTCTCAAGTCCTCAGACAGTTCTTTGGTCTTCTTTCTTTTCTCCATGCTCAATGTGGTACACACAAGGACACAGGACAGAGGTTGAGTCAACTTTAATCCATGTCAACTGGCTGCAAGTGTGATTTAGTTATTGCCAACACCTATTAGTTGTCACAGATAAGTTACAGATGCTGTTAATTACATAAATTAGAGAAGCGTCACATGATTTTTCGAACAGTGCCAATACTTTTGTCCACCCCTTTTTTATGTTTGGTGTGGAATTACAGTATATCCAATTTGGCTTTAGGACAATTCTCTGTGTTTTTTCATTTAAGACAAATTAAATGAAGATAATAATAATGAAGAATTTGTGTTTGCAATTATTTTTAGGAAGAAACTGAGTATTATCTGACAGAATTGCAGGGGTGTCAATACTTTTGGCCACAACTGTAGCTTATTACAAAATCTGCTTTTTTCTTCTCCAGCACTGATCATTCATTTTCAAAATTCTCAATTTATGGGTAAAATCTGTATTCAGTGATGACAGACTTTTATATTACTTAGATGGGAGTTACTGAATACAGATTTTACTTGTGAACTGAGAATGAATGATCAGTTTTGGAAGAGAAAGAAGCAGATTTCTCTGAGAAGATATATAAGAAAGGTTTTTATTATCACATATAATACTAATTCATGAAATAAAAATTGAACCGATGGTTACTCGTTAAGCTGATTTTGCGGTTTTACTAAAACAGTTAACATCTTATTGTGTTTACCCTTTACCCTCATAGTTTTAATTGATGTTGAGTGATAAAACAAAATTTTTAAATATTGAACTTATTGCCTTTGGTTTTGTGCCCTATAGTTACCTAAGGAAAATGTAGAGATACGGTATCCAGCTGTTTTTTGGATAATCAATTTTTATTAGTAGAATTGAAAAAAAATGGAACATTCTCTGCAATATAGAAAAAAATCTGATAGTTTTTCTTACATGTTTCAGACTGAATTTCAGTCCTTTCTCAAGGATGATTCTTTATATCCCATCCTTTGTCTATTGCTTCCACTGAACAAGAGTGATCTTTCATCAGAGCCGAGGATTCGCTGCCTACTTCAACTTGGCTGTGCTAGATCACACTCTCTTATTTACTTCAATTACCTGATTACTTCAATAACCCTGATCCCACAGGAAGTGTACAGACTGATGACGAATGTAAAGCTACCAGTCCAGCGCAGGGATTCAAAGGAGGCAAGAGTCTCAGCCTTGAATTCTGCAAGCTTCTGACAGCAATGATCCCATACTTTATCTATTTGTGGGGCTGCTGATGTCCCCCCAGATTGTTTGGGCCTGAGAAATGAAGAGTATTTAATCCACCTACAAAGTAATCGGACATGGCTTTCATTGTTCTATTATGCAAAATTACTAGCATTTACAACAGGGTTACCAACCTACTTTTCCATTTTTTTTTCAGGATAACTGAACCAAAATTCAAGAAATGGCCAAAACAGTGTCCCCAAAGTTTTTGGTTCCAAAATAATGGTGTGATAACAATAATTACCCTCAAAAGTGGCACCTCTGAAAACAATGTCCAGATGACAAATAGTATGTTTATGTAAAGTGGTTCACTAGAAACTAGAGCTGAGTGGATAGACTTCGAGTCAAATTTCCTGAAATGTGCAAGTCGTGACAAATTCGAACAATTTGTTATTTGATTTGTGGGGATAGCAAAAAAAAATGCCTGACACCACTGACACCAATTCACTCACTGCTGAATATTTCATAAGACAGAGAGTGGGCTTATGACAATAGACATGGCCACATGGACTTCCTCACAAGCACACAGCACATTCCTCATAGGTATAAAAAAGGCATAAATCTGATAGAGGTGTACTACTACAGAAAAAAAAGAAAATGCTAGTGATCATCTCGGTCTGTGAATGACAATACAAAGATTTAAGTGACAGGTAGGTGCTGAACCTGCAGCGTCAATGTAACTGTGAGCAGATTGATCTGAGATATGCGTTGGTACAGCACCTTAATAACACCATTATTTTTTCTTTTTTTATTCTTGATGCACTGCAAACAAAGATGACAGTTTAATATCCTTGTCTTAATTTTGTGTTTTGTACAAATTTTCAGTAGTAGCCAGACAGAAATGTGTATGCAAGGCTACTGCTCCATAATACAATTTCAAATATTAGGAGAAAGTCAACAGGACTAAGGTGATTTTCCATGATTAAAAAGAGGAAGCAACAGATATGCCACCATTTCTAGAACAAAAATGAAAAAAAGAGAAACCTTTGCTCTACTCCTAGACAACCGCTTTATCCTTTTAAAGAAAAATGGAATAATAATAGATTACCTTTACTTCCAACCGTAGCGGCCACCTTTTCGGCAGCAGCGCTTACACTTTTGCTGTCGGTAACATCCAATATTATTGTTTGCAGTCTACTGGAGGTCTCTTTCTTTAGGTTTTCCGCCCCTTGATTGGTCAGACAAGCAGCCAGGACCTTCATTCCACGTTTATCTAACTGCTTTGCCAATAGGTTTCCAAATCCAGAGTCACATCCAGTGATAAAGACATATTTGTCGGTGAGATTTTCCAGAATCAGACTTTGTCTATGCCATCTGTACAAGAAGATCAGGACAAATACCACCAACAGAAGGAGCCACATGATGGGAGATGCAATTTTAACCTGCAATGTGATCAGCGATTGAAGGTGAGGTTTTTTTACATGTAACTAAGCAATACTGAAAAAAAAAACATAATTCCAAATAACAGCTAAAAACTGAAGATTTTGTCAAAATAATGAAGTCTACTCACCCTAAAAGTTCAATACAGAACACAGATCTACAAAAATAAAAATTCAGGTGCCAAGGTTTTTTTTTAATAAATTTAAGATATTTTGAGGGTGCTAAATTCTAAGATCCCATTACTTTTGCTGAACTGGTTCTAGCTTTTGGGACAATTCATCCATGAAAATAATGCATTCCCCCAATTCAACTTGTGTGCGATAGAAAATGCCATAGCTTTTGGTCTTTTAATCTGCTTGACTCTTTAACAGTGTCTTAGGTAATGAAATATCCTATATAATTATTTTGCATTTCAATTTGTAGGCTTATAAAAGGGACTTTTTGATTCTACTGTAATTAATTCATTATTGAACTATTAAATATCTCAAAAACTACAGGTCCTTCTCAAAAAATTAGCATATAGTGTTAAATTTCATTATTTACCATAATGTAATGATTACAATTAAACTTTCATATACTATAGATTCATTATCCACCAACTGAAATTTGTCAGGTCTTTTATTGTTTTAATACTGATGATTTTGGCATACAACTCCTGATAACCCAAAAAACCTGTCTCAATAAATTAGCATATTTCACCCGACCAATCAAATAAAAGTGTTTTTTAATACCAAACAAAAAAACCATCAAATAATAATGTTCAGTTATGCACTCAATACTTGGTCGGGAATCCTTTGGCAGAAATGACTGCTTCAATGCGGCGTGGCATGGAGGCAATCAGCCTGTGACACTGCTGAGATGTTATGGAGGCCCAGGATGCTTCAATAGCGGCCTTAAGCTCATCCAGAGTGTTGGGTCTTGCGTCTCTCAACTTTCTCTTCACAATATCCCACAGATTCTCAATGGGGTTCAGGTCAGGAGAGTTGGCAGGCCAATTGAGCACAGTAATACCATGGTCAGTAAACCATTTACCAGTGGTTTTGGCACTGTGAGCAGGTGCCAGGTCATGCTGAAAAATGAAATCTTCATCTCCATAAAGCATTTCAGCCGATGGAAGCATGAAGTGCTCCACAATCTCCTGATAGCTAGCTGCATTGACCCTGCCCTTGATGAAACACAGTGGACCAACACCAGCAGCTGACATGGCACCCCACACCATCACTGACTGTGGGTACTTGACAGTAGACTTCAGGCATTTTGGCATTTCCTTCTCCCCAGTCTTCCTCCAGACTCTGGCACCTTGATTTCCGAATGACATGCAAAATTTGCTTTCATCAGAAAAAAGTACTTGGGACCACTTAGCAACAGTCCAGTGCTGCTTCTCTGTAGCCCAGGTCAGGCGCTTCTGCCGCTGTTTATGGTTCAAAAGTGGCTTTACCTGGGGAATGCGGCACCTGTAGCCCATTTCCTGCACACGCCTGTGCACGGTGGCTCTGGATGTTTCCACACCAGACTCAGTCCACTGCTTCCTCAGGTTCCGGTCACCTCTTCTCGTTGTACAGCGTTTTCTGCCACATTGTTTCCTTCCAACAGACTTACCATGCCTTGATACAGCACTCTGGGAACAGCCTATTTGTTGAGAAATTTCTTTCTGGGTCTTACCCTCTTGCTTGAGGGTGTCAATGATGGCCTTCTTGACATCTGTCAGGTCGCTAGTCTTACCCATGATGGGGGTTTTGAGTAATGAACCAGGCAGGGAGTTTTTAAAAGCCTCAGGTATCTTTTGCATGTGTTTAGAGTTAATTAGTTGATTCAGAAGATTAGGGTAATAGGTCATTTAGAGAACCTTTTCTTGATATGCTAATTTATTGAGACAGGTTTTTTGGGTTATCAGGAGTTGTATGCCAAAATCATCAGTATTAAAACAATAAAAGACCTGACAAATTTCAGTTGGTGGATAATGAATCTATAGTATATGAAAGTTTAATTGTAATCATTACATTATGGTAAATAATGAAATTTAACACTATATGCTAATTTTTTGAGAAGGACCTGTAGAGCCTGGTAAAACTGAAGTCATTTTCTTAATCGGCACCATAAACTTAATATAAAACCGTTCCGACATCTTTGGCACCAAAATCACTGTATACCAGTGAATAAATATGGCTAAAAAAAAGACACATCATGTTCATGACTAGTGATTGATGGACAACGCCATGGCTGCTTTCGCTATTTTCTTGGATATTGGGCAGCTCACAGTAAACGTAAAGTATATACAGTTCCGGCAAAAACAATCTTTACAAGTTCAGTGAAACCACAAAATCTTAACATTCAAGTGTTTTATTGTGAATAATGCATTACAATTAGTATTGAAAAGTGAAGCTTTGATTGGCTGCTATGGGCAACTTTGGGCAACTGAGCCAGTTTTAACATTAGAAAGTTTTTCATTATCTCCCCCATTGTGTACACTTTTAAGAAGTGAAATAATGATGCGGATTTTACATGTAAAAACAATTCTGTCGCAAAAGTGTAAAGATTTTTTGCCGGCACTGTACACCTGCGATTTTAATGCATAAAGGTATCAACTCCACCAATAGCAGAGACTGAACAATACTGGAGGAACATATGGGAGAAGGAAAAAACACACAACACAGGTGTAATGTGGCTGCAAGATTCGAGAATGAAACACAGCAACCACCTAGAGCAAGAATCAGTCACCATTACAGAAGCAGATATCCAACACCGGGTCAAGAACATGAAGAGCTGAACAGCACCTGGTCCTGACAAAATCCTCACCTACTGGCTAAAGAAATTAACAGCAGTACATGAACGCATGGCAAAGTAGATGAACCAACTGCTAGAAGCAGGCCACCACCCAGCTTGACTAACACAAGGAAGAACAATGCTGATCATGAAGGTTCCTCACAAAGGAAAAGTTCCATCCAACTACTGCCCAATAACCTGCCAGACAGACCAATCTCAGCACAGCCTGGATTAACTACAGGAAAGCCTATGACTCAATGCCACACACATGGATTTGTGAATGCTTGGCTCTCTGCAATGTCAACAGAAAATTTAGAACCTTCCTCAGAAACTCAATGGGGCTATGGAGAACAACATTGGAAGTCAACTCAAGACAACTAGCTCAAATGACCATTAAATGTGGCATATACCCAGGTGATGCACTTTCCCCATTGCTGTTCTGCATAGGCTTGAACCCCCTCAGTCAGATAATTACAGAGTCTGGCTATGGCTACAAGTTCAAGAGTGGAAGCACCATCAGTGTCAGGACTCTGAACATTTTTTACCTTTTGTGCATTACTGCCCTTTTCCAAGATGGCGTCTTTGGTCTCATGTGCACTGTGTCTTCCTGCTATAAAACTCCACTCCAGCCTTCAGTCTGTGCTAGAGTATTCTGCCTTGCATCCAGCTCCTGACCTCTGATTACTCCGTGGCTATATACCTGCTCCTGTGAACCTGTGTGGTGATCCTGCTACTCTGCTCTGAGTTCCTGATGCATACACCAGTTTCCAGTAATCCTCCTTCATCTGCTGCTCGTGTTTACTTCCATCTGCATTTGCTGGACATGTAAGCTGTTTCTACTCTGCAAAAACCTGAGACTATTAACCAGGCCTCCCTGGTTGAGCTAAGATATTATTTGAACTGCCTTATAAGCTTATCTATCTGTGTTTGGACTAAGACAAGGATTTATTCGTGTCAAGTATCCTCAAGAATAACTGTGCTGCATAGACTTTCTGCTTGATTGCATTTTCCTCTGAAGTTTCCTATAGACTGCTAAGCTGCGTTTAATATTTACACCAAGTGTTGTGGACTTGAGTTTCTCTCTGCACCTGTTTGAATCACCATGTGATAATATAGATTTTACCACTTATAAAACTGTGTCCTGTAGTTGTCTTGTTCCATGCAAAGAGTCTCCTGAGTTATCCCCTATAATTATTACAATCAGCCACCTCCTCTACATGGATGGAATCAAGCTGTATGCGCAAAACGAGACATCAATTCACTAATCCACCTGAGAAGGATCTACAGCGAAAACATCGGAATGTCCTTCGGACTGGAGAAGTGCGGTCAGTTGGTATTAAAGAGAGGCAAGGTAGTCAATGCATGGATGTCTCCACCCTAAGTGTAACACACAAAGATTGCATGCCAGCAGAAAGGAGGGTGGTTGAGGCTTCATAAGCTACCATCACGGATGAAACAAGGAGTATCAAGGAATATATCACAAAAATGGCACCAAAAGTTGAGATGCTGAAAGCCTAAGGCAGCAACAGATCTGGAAAGAAGAACAGGAAATGAAGCACCATGGCAAGACAAGCCGCTGCATTGGATGTACCATCGACAGATAATGGAGATGGCTGACATGAAGAAACCCTACCAATGGCTGGAGAAAGCTGGATTCTGAGGCACCACAGAGGCACTAATAATAGCGACACAAGACAAGCACTAAGTACCAGATCCATAGAAACAGGAATCTACCACACAAGACAAGACCCAAGGTGCAGGCTATGCAAAGAAACCTCAGAAACAGTCCAGCACATAGTTACATAGTTACATAGTTACATAGTTATTAACCCCTTCACCCCCAAGGGTGGTTTGCACGTTAATGACCGGGCCAATTTTTACAATTCTGACCACTGTCCCTTTATGAGGCTATAACTCTGGAACGCTTTGACGGATCTTGGCAATTCTGACATTGTTTTCTCGTGACATATTGTACTTCATGTTAAATGTAAAATTTATTCGATATAACTTGCGTTTATTTGTGAAAAAAATGGAAATTTGGCGAAAATTTTGAAAATTTTGCAATTTTCCAACTTTGAATTTTTGTGCCCTTAAATCACAGACATATGTCACGCAAAATACTTAATAAGTAACATTTCCCACATGTCTACTTTACATCAGTACAATTTTGGAACCAAAATTTTTTTTTGTGACGGAGTTATAAGGGTTAAAAGTTGACCAGCAATTTCTCATTTTTACAACACCATTTTTTTTTAGGGACCACATCTCATTTGAAGTCATTTTGAGGGGTCTATATGATAGAAAATACTCAAGTGTGACACCATTCTAAAAACTGCACCCCTCAAGGTGCTCAAAACCACATTCAAGAAGTTTATTAACCCTTCAGGTGTTTCACAGGAATTTTTGGAATGTTTAAATAAAAATGAACATTTAACTTTTTTTCACACAAAATTTATTTCAGCTCCAATTTGTTTTATTTTACCAAGGGTAACAGGAGAAAATGGACCCCCAAAGTTGTTGTACAATTTGTCCTGAGTACGATGATACCCCATATGTGGGTGTAAACCATTGTTTAGGCGCATGGCAGAGCTTGGAAGGGAAGGAGCGCCATTTGACTTTTCAATGCAAAATTGACTGGAATTGAGATGGGACGCCATGTTGCGTTTGGAGAGCCCCTGATGTGCCTAAACATTGAAACTCCCTACAAGTGACACCATTTTGGAAAGTAGACCCCCTAAGGAACTTATCTAGATGTGTGGTGAGCACTTTGACCCACCAAGTGCTTCACAGAAGTTTATAATGCAGAGCCGTAAAAATAAAAAATCATATTTTTTCACAAAAATGATCTTTTCGCCCCCAATTTTTTATTTTCCCAAGGGTAAGAGAAGAAATTGGACCCCAAAAAATGTTGTGCAATTTGTCCTGAGTACGCTGATACCCCATATGTGGGTGTAAACCATTGTTTGGGCGCATGGCAGAGCTTGGAAGGGAAGGAGCGCCATTTGACTTTTCAATGCAAAATTGACTGGAATTGAGATGGGACGCCATGTTGCGTTTGGAGAGCCCCTGATGTGCCTAAACATTGAAACTCCCTACAAGTGACACCATTTTGGAAAGTAGACCCCCTAAGGAACTTATCTAGATGTGTGGTGAGCACTTTGACCCACCAAGTGCTTCACAGAAGTTTATAATGCAGAGCCGTAAAAATAAAAAATCATATTTTTTCACAAAAATGATCTTTTCGCCCCCAATTTTTTATTTTCCCAAGGGTAAGAGAAGAAATTGGACCCCAAAAAATGTTGTGCAATTTGTCCTGAGTATGCTGATACCCCATATGTGGGTGTAAACCATTGTTTGGGCGCATGGCAGAGCTTGGAAGGGAAGGAGCGCCATTTGACTTTTCAATGCAAAATTGACTGGAATTGAGATGGGACGCCATGTTGCGTTTGGAGAGCCCCTGATGTGCCTAAACATTGAAACTCCCTACAAGTGACACCATTTTGGAAAGTAGACCCCCTAAGGAACTTATCTAGATGTGTGGTGAGCACTTTGACCCACCAAGTGCTTCACAGAAGTTTATAATGCAGAGCCGTAAAAATAAAAAATCATATTTTTTCACAAAAATGATCTTTTCGCCCCCAATTTTTTATTTTCCCAAGGGTAAGAGAAGAAATTGGACCCCAAAAAATGTTGTGCAATTTGTCCTGAGTACGCTGATACCCCATATGTGGGTGTAAACCATTGTTTGGGCGCATGGCAGAACTTGGAAGGGAAGGAGCGCCATTTGACTTTTCAATGCAAAATTGACTGGAATTGAGATGGGACGCCATGTTGTGTTTGGAGAGCCCCTGATGTGCCTAAACATTGAAACTCCCTACAAGTGACACCATTTTGGAAAGTAGACCCCCTAAGGAACTTATCTAGATGTGTGGTGAGCACTTTGACCCACCAAGTGCTTCACAGAAGTTTATAATGCAGAGCCGTAAAAATAAAAAATCATATTTTTTCACAAAAATGATCTTTTTGCCCCCAATTTTTTATTTTCCCAAGGGTAAGAGAAGAAATTGGACCCCAAAAAATGTTGTGCAATTTGTCCTGAGTACGCTGATACCCCATATGTGGGTGTAAACCATTGTTTGGGCGCATGGCAGAGCTTGGAAGGGAAGGAGCGCCATTTGACTTTTCAATGCAAAATTGACTGGAATTGAGATGGGACGCCATGTTGCGTTTGGAGAGCCCCTGATGTGCCTAAACATTGAAACTCCCTACAAGTGACACCATTTTGGAAAGTAGACCCCCTAAGGAACTTATCTAGATGTGTGGTGAGCACTTTGACCCACCAAGTGCTTCACAGAAGTTTATAATGCAGAGCCGTAAAAATAAAAAATCATATTTTTTCACAAAAATGATCTTTTCGCCCCCAATTTTTTATTTTCCCAAGGGTAAGAGAAGAAATTGGACCCCAAAAAATGTTGTGCAATTTGTCCTGAGTACGCTGATACCCCATATGTGGGTGTAAACCATTGTTTGGGCGCATGGCAGAGCTTGGAAGGGAAGGAGCGCCATTTGACTTTTCAATGCAAAATTGACTGGAATTGAGATGGGACGCCATGTTGCGTTTGGAGAGCCCCTGATGTGCCTAAACATTGAAACTCCCTACAAGTGACACCATTTTGGAAAGTAGACCCCCTAAGGAACTTATCTAGATGTGTTTTGAGAGCTTTGAACCCCCAAGTGTTTCACTACAGATTATAACGCAGAGCGGTGAAAATAATTTTTTTTTTTTTTCTCAAAAATGATTTTTTAGCCCCCAGCTTTGTATTTTTACAAGGGTAACAGAATAAATTGGACCCCAAAATTTGTTTTCCAATTTGTCCTGAGTACGCTGATACCCCATATGTGGGGGGGAACCACTGTTTGGGCGCATGACAGAGCTCGGAAGGGAAGGAGCGCCATTTGGAATGCAGACTTAAATGGATTGGTCAGCAGCCGTCACGTTGCATTTGCAGAGCCCCTGATGTACCCAAACAGTACAAACCCCCCACAAGTGACCCCATATTGGAAGCTAGACCTCCCAAGGAACTTATCTAGATGTGTTTTGAGAACTTTGAACCCCCAAGTGTTTCACTAAAGTTTATAGCGCAAAGCCGTGAAAATAAAAATTCCTTTTTTTTTTTCACAAAAATGATTTTTTAGCCCCCAGTTTTGTATTTTCACAAGGGTAACAGGATAAATTAGACCCCAAAAGTTGTTGTCCAATTTGTCCTGAGTACGCTGATACCCCATATGTCGGGGGGAACCACTGTTTGGGCGCATGACAGAGCTCGGAAGGGAAGGAGCGCCATTTGGAATGCAGCCTTAAATGGATTGGTCTGCAGGCGTCACGTTGCATTTGCAGAGCCCCTGATGTACCCAAACAGTACAAACCCCCCACAAGTGACCCCATATTGGAAACTAGACCTCCCAAGGAACTTATCTAGATGTGTTGTGAGAACTTTGAACCCCCAAGTGTTTCACTACAGTTTATAATGCAGAGCCGTGAAAATAAAACATCTTTTTTTTCCCACAAAAATGATTTTTAGCCCCCCAAATTTTTATTTTCCTAAGGATAACAAGAGAACTTGGACCCCAGAAGTTGTTGTTCAATTTGTCCCGAGTACGCTGATAACACATATGTTGGGGTAAACCCCTTTTTGGGCGCACGGGAGAGCTCGGAAGGGAAGGAGCACTGTTTTACTTTTTCAACGCAGAATTGGCTGGAATTGAGATTGGACGCCATGTCGCGCTTGGAGAGCCCCTGATGTGCCTGGACAGTGGAAACCCCCCAATTCTACCTGAAACCCTAACCCAAACACACCCCTAACCCTAATCCCAACGGTAACCCTAACCACACCCCTAGCCCTGACACACCCATAATTCTAATCCCAACCCTAATCCAAACGTAAATGTAATCCAAACCCTAACCCTAACTTTAGCCCCAACCCTAACTTTAGCCCCAACCCTAACTTTACCTCCAACCCTAGCCCTAACCCTAACCCTACCCCTAACCCTAACCCTAAACGTGACTGAAATACGTGGCACTGAAATACGTGGCACTGAAATACGTGGCACTGAAATACGTGGCACTGAAATACGTGATACGTGGCACTTAAATACGTGGCACTGAAACACGTGGCACTGAAATACGTGGCACTGAAATACGTGGCACTGAAATACGTGGCACTGAAATACGTGGCACTGAAATACGTGGCACTTAAATACGTGGCACTGAAATAAGTGATATTCACATAAATACGTGGCACTGAAATACGTGGCACTGAAATACGTGGCACTGAAATACGTGGCACTGAAATACGTGGCACTGAAATACGTGGCACTGAAATACGTGGCACTGAAATACGTGGCACTGAAATACGTGATACGTGGCACTTAAATACGTGGCACTGAAACACGTGGCACTGAAATACGTGGCACTGAAATACGTGGCACTGAAATACGTGGCACTGAAATACGTGGCACTGAAATACGTGGCACTGAAATACGTGGCACTTAAATACGTGGCACTTAAATAAGTGGCACTGAAATAAGTGATATTCACATAAATACGTGGCACTGAAATACGTGGCACTGAAATACGTGGCACTGAAATACGTGGCACTGAAATACGTGGCACTGAAATACGTGGCACTGAAATACGTGGCACTGAAATACGTGGCACTGAAATACGTGATACGTGGCACTGAAACACGTGGCACTGAAACACGTGGCACTGAAACACGTGGCACTGAAATACGTGGCACTGAAATACGTGGCACTTAAATAAGTGGCACTGAAATATGTGATATGTGGCACTGAAATACGTGGCACTGAAATACGTGGCACTGAAATACGTGGCACTGAAATACGTGGCACTGAAATACGTGGCACTGAAATATGTGATACGTGGCACTTAAATACGTGGCACTGAAACACGTGGCACTGAAATACGTGATACGTGGCACTGAAATACGTGGCACTGAAATACGTGGCACTGAAATACGTGGCACTGAAATACGTGCAACTGAAATACGTGGTACTAAAATATGTGGCACTGAAATACGTGATACGTGGCACTGAAATACGTGGCACTGAAACACGTGGCACTGAAATACGTGATACGTGGCACTGAAATACATGGCACTGAAATACGTGGCACTGAAATACGTGGCACTGAAATACGTGGCACTGAAATACGTGGCACTGAAATACGTGGCACTATGACTGTCAGAAAATGTTCATTAAACGGTTAGGGGTGAGGTTAGGGGTAGAGTTAGGGTTAGGGTTTGGATCCCTTTATCACCTTGATGGTGGTGGGTGGCTTTTCAGTGTGTTTTCTGTTTTTTTCGATAAAAATGCATGCGTTTTTAACGCAAACAAACGCATGTGCTTAAAAACGCAAGAAAATACTGCAGGTTGTATTTCTGAAAATGAACGCATGCAGAAAAAAACCGCATGCGTTTGAAAACGCGACCAAACGCGTACAAAAAAACCGCATGCGTTTTCAATGTTAAATATAGGGAAAAAACGCATGCGTTTTTTTGTGCAAAAAACGCTGCAGACAAAAACGCAAGTGTGAAACCAGCGACGCTTTTTATAGCAAAAAAGTTTTTGCGTCTCCACATTTTGAGACCTATAATTTTTCCACATTTGCTCCACAGAGTCATGTGAGGTCTTGTTTTTTGCGGGACGAGTTGACGTTTTTATTGGTAACATTTTCGGACATGTGACCGTTTTTGATCGCTTTTTATTCCGATTTTTGTGAGGCAGAATGACCAAAAACCTGCTATTCATGAATTTCTTTTGGGAGAGGCGTTTATACCGTTCCGGGTTTGGTAAAATTGATAAAGCAGTTTTATTCGTCGGGTCAGTATGATTACAGCGATATCTCATTTATATCATTTTTTTTATGTTTTGGCGCTTTTATACGATAAAAACTATTTTATAGAAAAAATAATTATTTTGGTATCGCTTTATTCTCAGGACTATAACTTTTTTATTTTTTTGCTGATGATGCTGTATGGCGGCTTGTTTTTTGCGGGACAAGATGACGTTTTCAGCGGTACCATGGATATTTATATCAGTCTTTTTGATCGCGTGTTATTCCACTTTTTGTTCGGCGGTATGGTAATAAAGCGTTGTTTTTTGCCTCGTTTTTTTTTTTTTGCAGTTTTATAGGTTGGGTCATTACGGACGTGGCGATACTAAATATGTGTACTTTTATTGTTTTTTTTTTTAATTTAGATAAAGAAATGTATTTATGGGAATAATATTTTTTTTTTTTTTTCATTATTTTGGAATATTTTTTTTTATTTTTTTTTACACATTTGGAAATTTTTTTTTTTACTTTTTTACTTTGCCCCAGGGGGGGACAATACAGATCGGTGATCTGTCAGTTTGCATAGCACTCTGACAGATCACCGATCTGCGAGAAGTACAGGCTGCTTCACAGTGCCTGCTCTGAGCAGGCGTCTGTGAAGCCACCTCCCTCCCTGCAGGACCCGGATCCGCGGCCATCTTGGATCCGGGTCTGGAGCAGGCAGGGAGGGAGGTAAGACCCTCGCAGCAACGCGATCACATCGCGTTGCTGCGGGGGGCTCAGGGAAGCCCACAGGGAGCCCCCTCCCTGCGCGATGCTTCCCTGCATCGCCGGCACATCGCGATCATGTTTGATCGCGGTGTGCCGGGGGTTAATGTGCCGGGGGCGGTCCGTGACCGCTCCTGGCACATAGTGCCGGATGTCAGCTGCGATATGCAGCCGACACCCGGCCGCGATCGGCCGCGCTCCCCCCGTGAGCGCGGCCGATCGGCTATGACGTACTATCCCGTCGGCGGTCATACGGGCCCACCCCACCTCGACGGGATAGTACGTCAAATGTCGGGAAGGGGTTAAGGTTGAAGGAAGACTGTAAGTCCATCTAGTTCAACCCATAGCCTAACCTAACATGCCCTAACATGTTGATCCAGGGGAAGGCAAAAAAACCCCATGTGGCAAAGAGTAACTCCACCATGGGGAAAAAAATTCCTTCCCGACTCCACATACGGCAATCAGACTAGTTCCCTGGATCAACGCCTTATCAAGGAATCTAGTGTATATACCCTGTAACATTATACTTTTCCAGGAAGGTATCCAGTCCCCTCTTAAATTGAAGCAATGAGTCACTCATTACAACATCATACGGCAGAGAGTTCCATAGTCTCACTGCTCTTACAGTAAAGAATCCGCGTCTGTTATTATGCTTAAACCTTCTTTCCTCCAGACGTAGAGGATGCCCCCTTGTCCCTGTCTCAGGTCTATGATTAAAAAGATCATCAGAAAGGTCTTTGTACTGTCCCCTCATATATTTATACATTAAAATAAGATCACCCCTTAGTCTTCGTTTTTCCAAACTAAATAGCCCCAAGTGTAATAACCTATCTTGGTATTGCAGACCCCCCAGTCCTCTAATAACCTTGGTCGCTCTTCTCTGCACCCATAGTGGCAGGATGCAAAATGCAAGCAGGAACAGTGTATACTGAACGCCACAATCAAGTAGTGGGAATTGTATACAGGAACATCTGCACAGCATATGGACTAAGTCCCCCTAAGTCCAAGTGGGAGACCCCAGAGAAAGTTGTGGAGAATGAAAGGGCTAAAATCCTGCAGAACTTCAAGATCCAGATGGATAAGGAGGTGTTGGACATTGTGATAGTAGACAAGGATCAGAAGACAGCAATGATAATAGGTGTGGCAGTGCCAAGTGACAGCAACATCAGAAAAAAAGGAATATGAGAAGCTGGAGATTTCTCAGGACAACTGGAGAAGATGTGAAAGGTGAAAGCAACAATGATTCCACTGGTGATAAGAGCACTTGGAGCAGTGACCCCTAAGTTGGAAAAATGTCTACAACAGATCCCAGAAGCAACATCTGAACTCTCAGTCCAGAAAAGCGAAATGCTGGGAACAGCTAAGATTCTGCGTGCATGGAACCCCCAAACTCCCTCAAACTCCCAGAGGACCCGAAGTTATATATATATATATATACATATATATTTACTCTGGTACGCTCACTGTCAAGCTCCGCAATAACTCAAGACAACTAGTGGCCACAACCAGTTAGTTTGTACAGGCCAATTGGACACCCGTTACATGTAGAACATGGCTTCAGGGGTGCCACATCATAAAATATAAAGGGATAACAAAAGACATGACTCCATCTGTAATATTATAGTCAACGACCCTGTTGGTGCATACTCCAAATCCCATTTTGAGAAGGATCCAAACATAAGCCCCAATGGAGCCACTGAACGCAATGGCAAATATAATGCGAACACAGACTAAATTTATAAACATAGGCATATTTATAAATATGCAGTATAAGGAATCAACCATTTGAAGCATAACATGTACAGTGGGAAAAATTAGTATTTGATATACTGCCGATTTTGCAAGTTTTCCCACCTACAAAGAATGGACAGGTCTGTAATTTTTATCGTAGGTACAATTCAACTGTGAGACAGAATGTAAAAATAAAAAAACAGAAAATCACATTGTATGATTTCTAAATAACACAGGTCTGCGACTAAAAAGCAGTTTGATTATTTTCATCTAATTTCCATGTATTTTGGTGTGCTGAAAACGAAAAAAAATTTTAAAAAATCCTGGACGTCAGGATTTGCCATAAAATGCAAAAATCTCTTCAAATTTAGAATATTTTTTCTCAATTTTGGGTATTTTTTTATCTTAGGGTTTTGAAAGTCAAAATTACTATTAATTAATTCACATCAATGCATTGAAGATAAACAATGCCAAAAAATATAACTTTCAAAGAAAATAACTTTCAGAGTGAGCTAATGAAACCAGCATCAACATGTTGCAAGCTGAACGAGCAGGCTCTGACATGCCCGGGCTTGATTCAATTGTTTTATCTTGGTTCTCGCCTGTTCACACTTTTTCATCTCAGTTCGTGTTAGCTCGTCATATTCAACCGTGTTTCCCAAAATTAGCATTATGGCTCCGCGGAAGTGTATTAATTCGCCTGACAGTTTCTGTTACATTTGTGGTGAATATACAGTGTTGAAGCAACAGCTGAATTTTACAAACTTTGTGAAAAAAGTATACTTCGCTTATTTCGGACTAAAGCTTGGAGATCAAGATAAAGCTTGGGCGCCTCATAAAGTGTGCAAACGGTGTGTTGAGGACCTCCGAAATTGGTTCAAGGGTAAGAAAAAAGCTTGCTGTTATGGGATTCCTATGGTATGGCGAGGACAAAAGAACCATAGTGACAATTGTTACTTTTGTTCATGCAATGTGAAAGGGTATAATTCAAAATGGAAGCATTCCATTTCATACCCCAATATTCACTCAGCAATTCATCCCATCTCCCATGGCACACATATACCAGTACCCAAGGCCCCTGCTACCTTGAAAGAGATAACTAGCTCCGATGAAGGTGGAGTCATACCTGATCCAGATGATGAATTAACTTCTGACTTTGAGGCCATGTGCACACGTTCAGGATTTTTCGTGTTTTTTTCGCTATAAAAACATGATAAAAACGTGGAAAAAAAACCGCTTACATATGCCTCCTATTATTTACAAGGTATTCCGCATTTTTTGTGCAAATGTTGCATTTTTTTCCGCGAAAAAATCGCATCGCGGAAAAAAAAGCAACATGTTCATTAAAAATGCGGAATTGCAGGGATTCCGCACACCTAGGAGTGCATTGATCTGCTTACTTCCCGCACGGGGCTGTGCACACCATGCGGCAAGTAAGCAGATCATGTGCGGTTGGTACCCAGGGTGGAGGAGAGGAGACTCTCCTCCACGGACTGGGCACCATATAATTGGTAAAAAAAAAAAGAATTAAAATAAAAAATAGTGATATACTCACCCTCTGATGGCCCCCAAAGTGTTCCCGCCTCTCCGGTGCATGCTCTCTCTTCCGTTCCTATAGATGGTGTGGTTCAGGACCTGTGATAACGTCGCTGTCTTGTGATTGGTCGCGTGACCGCTCATGTGACTCACGCGACCAATCACAAGCCGCGACGTCATCGAAGGTCCTGAACCACACCGGCATCTATAGGAACGGACGCCGCTGAGGAGATTGGCTGTGTGCAGAGGGTGAGTATAACCATTTTTTTATTTTTTTTATTATTTTTAAACATTCTATCTTTTACTATAGATGCTGCATAAGCAGCATCTATAGTAAAAAGTTGGTCACACTTGTCAAACAGTATGTTTGACAAGTTTGACCAACTTGTCAGTCAGTTTTCCAAGCGATGCTACTGATCGCTTGGAAAACTTTAGCATTCTGCAAGCTAATTACGCTTGCAGAATGCTAAAAAAAAGTGAAAAAAACGGAAAAAAAACGCAAAAAAAAATGCGGATTTCTTGCAGAAAATTTCCGGTTTTCTTCAGGAAATTTCTGCAAGAAATCCGGACGTGTGCACATACCCTGAAGATGACACAAGACCAAAATTGTTTTCCCAGGAGGAGATGAATGATTTGGTAAGAGACTTGAATCTTCCCAAAGATGCCGCTGAGTTACTTGGATCAAGGCTCAAAAGGAAGAATTTATTGTTGCCAGGAGTGTCTTTTTCATGGTTCAGATATCGTGAAAACGAGTTCGTTCCTTACTTTGCCCAGGAAGATAAGTTGGTTTATTGCATTACTGTCGAAGGTTTGATGGGTCAATTCAAAATCCAATATGATTCAGCGCAATGGCGTCTTTTTATAGATTCTTCAAAAAGAAGTCTCAAGGCAGTTTTACTCCACAACGGTGGTTTTTATGCTTCCATCCCTGTAGGTCATTCTGTACACCTCAAGGAAACCTACGAGAACTTGGAATTGGTTCTTCGTAAACTTAGATATGAAGACCACGGTTGGCAAGTGTGCGGGGATTTGAAAGTCTTGTGCATGCTGCTTGGGCAACAAGCTGGGTATACCAAATACCTTTGTTTTCTGTGTTATTGGGACAGTCGAGACCAACAAAATCACTGGACCATGAAGAATTGGCAGCCGAGGGTGCTCACAGTTGGTGAAAAAAATGTCCTCTGAGAAACTTTGGTTCCTCCCCATAAAGTTCTTCTACCACCTCTAAACATAAAATTGGGATTGATGAAGCAATTCGTAAAATCACTTCAAAAAGATGGAGAATGCTTCAAATACTTGGTCATCAAGTTTCCAGGCCTCTCGGAGGCAAAACTGAAGGAAGGTGTGTTCGTCGGACCAGACATTGGAAGGCTTATCAATACCATGACGCATCCTCAAAAAGAAGGGTGGTTTGCATTTAAAGAGGTCGTAGAGAAATTTTTAGGCACTAACAAAGACCCTGACTACAAAAAAATCGTCGGTCGAATGCTGAAAGCATTTCAAACTTTAGTTTGCCTGATGAGTTTCAAAGTGCATTTCCTCCATTTCCACCTTGACAACATTCCTGAAAATTTGGGAGCTGTGAGTGAAGAGCAAGGTGAACAATTCCACCAGGACATTAAAGAGTTGGAAAGAAGATACCAGGGAAGATGGAGCATTACAATGATGGCAGACTACTAGTGTTGAGCATTCCGATACTGCAAGTATCGGGTATCGGCCGATACTTGCTGTATCGGAATTCCGATACCGAGATCCGATATTTTTGTGATATCGGGTATCGGTATCGAAACAACATTAATGTAAAAATGTGTAAAAGAGAGAATTAAAATAAAAAATATTGCTATACTCACCTCTCCGACGCAGCCTGCACCTTACCGAGGGAAGCGGCAGCGTTCTTTGTTTAAAATTCGCGCTTTTCTTTCCTTTACGTGAGTCCCGGCTTGTGATTGGTTGCGTGCCGCCCATGTGACCGGGACGCAACCAATCACAGCAAGCCGTGACGTAATTTCAGGTCCTTCAGGATTTTAAAATTACGTTCCGGCGTTGTGATTGGTTGCGTCGCAGTCACATGGGCGACGCAACCAATCACAGCAAGCCGTGACGTAATTTCAGGTCCTTAAGGATTTTAAAATTACGTCCCGGCTTTGTGATTGGTTGCGTCGCAGTCACATGGGAGACGCAACCAATCACAAGCCGTGACGTCACGGGAGGCTGGACACGCGCGCATTTTAAAATGGGCGCGTGTCCAGCCTCCCGTGACGTCCCGGCTTGTGATTGGTTGCGCCGCGATCAACCAATCACAAGCCGGGAGGCTGGACACGCGCCCATTTTAAAATTTTAAAATGCGCGCGTGTCCAGCCTCCCGGCTTGTGATTGGTTGACCGCGGCGCAACCAATCACAAGCCGGGACGTCACGGGAGGCTGGACACACGCCCATTTTAAAAAGCGCGCGTGTCCAGCCTCCCGTGACGTCACGGCTTGTGATTGGTTAATGGCGGCCATGTTGCCGGGACGCGGACCAATCACAGCAAGCCGTGACGTAATTTCGTCACGGCTTGCTGTGATTGGTCCGCGTCCCGGCAACATGGCCGCCCTGACCAATCACAAGCCGGGACTTCACGTAACCAAGTAAAAGCGCAAATTTTAAACAAACAACGCTGCCGGTTCCCTCGCTGAGGTCCAGGCTGCGTCGGACAGGTGAGTATAGCGATATTTTTTATTTTAATTCTTTCTTTTACACATTTATATGGATCCCAGGGCCTGAAGGAGAGTTTCCTCTCCTTCAGACCCTGGGAACCATCAGGAATACCGTCCGATACTTGAGTCCCATTGACTTGTATTGGTATCGGGTATCGGTATCGGATTGGATCCGATACTTTGCCGGTATCGGCCGATACTTTCCGATACCGATACTTTCAAGTATCGGACGGTATCGCTCAACACTACAGACTACTGTTGGACGCTTCAGAGAGACATTCCAGATGCTACTCACAAGCGTAAATGTACCAATAGAAGCCTAAAAGGGAAGAAGAATCAATTTTAGTGTGTGTTAGTGAGCTCAATGCAGTTAAAAAATGATTTTCATGAAACATTTGTAATAAAAAAATAATTTTATGAGTCTTTATGAGGTATTGTCTTATTTAACAGTTACTTAAATTGTCAGAAAACGTGATGTCCTATCACAAAACGGAGGTCATTTTCGGATTCAGCGCACTTAAAAACATAAAGATTACGTGGAATAACCAAAACAGCTCTTGAAAAAAATTTTTTTGCAGACCTGTGTAACTAAATTGCATTTTATTAGATAAAATAAGTATTCGATCACCTACCAACCAGCAAGAATTCTGGCTCTCACAGACTTGTTACTTATTCTTTAAGAAGCTTCTCTCCAGTCCCATGGGTGTGGGGGGCAGTGAATATTCAGGAGCAGTTACACATCATTGCCTGGCCACTGCAGGAAGCCAGCAGCTGCTGCTACTGTACTTGCTGCTAAGGCTACTTTCACACTAGTCCATCGGTACGGGCCACCGCAAACCGTCGGTAAATGTAGCACAATGTGGGCAGCGGATGCAGTTTTACAATGCATCCGCTGCCCATTGTGAGTTCCAGGGAGGAGGGGGCGGAGTTTCAGCCACGCATGTGCGTTCAAAAATGGTGGAACCGACACACAAAAAAAGTTACATTGAACGTTTTTTTGTGCGTCGCGGCTGCCAAAACACGACACATCCGTTGCACGACGGATACGACGTGTGTCCATACGTCGCAATGCATCGCTAATGCAAGTCTATGGAGAAAAAACGCATTCTGCGGGCAACTTTTTTTCTCCAAAACAATGCATTGCGACGTATCCCTAAAGACGCTAGTGTGAAAGTAGCCTTAATAGCAATGAATACTCACTGCCCTTCACGCACATAGTCCTAGCGTTGAGAGCAGTCAGTATTCTGGCAGCTGTGCTCTGCTTGTAAGCAGCGCATGATGTCCCTGCCATGCTCTGCTTACTAGCAGAAATCAGCTGCTGGCATCAGAATAAGGTATTGCAAGGGAGTGCAGGAAGTTTAGTTAGATGTTTTTTTAAAATATTTTTCTGATGGGCGTCGTGTATACCAGGATAGGGATGAGAGTGCCATGCTTACAAGGATAGGGATGAGGGGGCCATGCTCACCAGGATAGTGATTAGGAGCCATGACTACCAGGATAGGGATGAGGAGCCATGCATACAAGGATGGCGATGAGGAATCCATGCATACCAGGATAGAGATGAGGAGCCATGCCTACAAGGATAGGGAAGAAAAAAACATGCATGCCAGGATAGGGATGAGTAGGCCATGCATACCAGGATAGGGAAGAGGGTGCCATGTATACAAGGATATGGATGAGGAAGCCAAGCATACCAGGATAGGGAGGAGGAGCCAATCCTTCTAGGATAGGGATGAGGGGGCCATGCATACCAGGATAGGGATGAGGGGTCCATACATACTAAGATAGGGATAAGGGGGCCATGCATACCAGGATAAGGATGAGGGCTCCATGCATACCAGGATAGGGATGAGGAGCCATGCCTACCAGGATAGGGATGAAGAGCCATGCATACAAGGATGGAGATAAGGGGGTGATGCATACCAGGATATGGATGAGGAGACAATGCATGCCAGGATAGGGATGAGGAGACCATGCTTACCAGGATTGGGATGAGGAGCCATGCCTACCAGTATAGGGATGAGAGGGGCATGCATACCAGAATAGGGATGAGGGGGCCATGCATACCAGGATAGGGATAAGTGGGCCATGCATACCAGGATAGGGATGAGGGGGCCATGCACAACAGAATAGGGATGAGGAGCCATGCCTACAAGGATGTGGATTAGGGGGCCATGCTTATAAGGATAGGGATGAGGAGACAACGCATACCAGGATAGGGATGAGGAGTCCATGCATACCAGGATGGGGATGCATGGTCGAGAATCTGTGTGAGAACTGCTGTTCACAAACGATCTCCATCAAACCTCACTGAGCTCGAGCTGTTTGCCAAGGAGGAATGGGCAAGAATTTCAGTCTCTCGATGTACAAAACTGATAGAGACATACCCCAAGCGACTTGCAGCTGTAATCGCAGCAAAAGTTGTCACAACAAAGTATTAAGTTAATATTAATAATATTGCACGCCCCACTTTTCAGTTTTTGAATTTCCACAAAATTTAAAAATAACCAATACATTTCGTTCAACTTCACAATTGTGTTCCAGTTGTTGTTGATTCTTCACCAAAAATTTACATTTAGTATCTTTATGTTTGAAGCATGATATGTGGTAAAAGGTTGAAAAGTTCCAGGGGCCAGCCAAATACTTTCGTAAGGCACTGAAAAATGGAGGTTGGCTATCTTAGTTTAGACATTGGTTCATATCAAGACACACCATCTGGTATCGGGCCTCCTGATGAGCCGTGAAGGCGAAACGCGTTGAGGCAGTGGAAGGCGGGTGGCATATTTTTCAGATGAGTACCTTGACATCCTGATTAGTGTTGAGCCACCTCCCTAGTGTTCAAGTTCGGTTCGGTTCGTCGAACTGGGAAGTGTTCGACGAATGTTCGTTGAACATTCGACGAACACCGTCGAACCCCATGGAAACCAATGGGAGGCAAACACAAACACATACAAATACATAGAAAACACATAGAAAACACCTTAAAAGGTGTCCAAAAGCTGGCAAACTGTTCAGAGGACACAACAAACATATGGAAAAGTCACAACTACATATAGTCATGCGAACAGAAAAGAGGTAGAGGAGTAAAAGGATTAGGAGATACAGATATAGGCATGTCATGCCCTTCTAAAATCAAGAAAGGCTGGGGTAAAAATCTAAAATCACCCTACCAACACCCAGACGCCGTGACCAAAAAAATTAAATTAGGTAGAATGGCGGTGGGTCCATTCAGAACACTTTCCTTAAAAGACGTAGTGGTACCCCCGTTGGGAGTTGTACCAAAGAAGGAACCCAATACATTCAGACTAATCCACCATTTGTCATATCCAATGGGCAGATCAGTAAACGACAACATCGACGCGGAACCAAGTACAGTACTATGTACTGTACCTCCTTTGACGAGGCAATCAGGTGGGTCAAGAAGTTGGGAAGGGGCACCCTAATGGCCAAAACAGACATTGAGGGGGCATTCCGGTTACTACCTGTGCCTTCGAATAGTGTCCTTCCATTGGGCTGCTTCTGTGAAGGAGCATACTACATAGATCGCTGTTTGCCCATGCAGTGCTCCATAACCTGCTCACTATTTGAGGTGTTTAGTTTCTTCCTCGAATGTGTCGTCATGGACGTTTGTAAGGCGGCACATATTATCCATTACCTCGATGACTTCTTATGCCTGGGCCCAAAAGATTCGCCACAGTGTGAATACACGCGGTAGTCCACCTGTGAGAAGGAGAGAGCTGGAGGGAGAGTGGACACCCCAGAGCCGAGGGGCTAGATTCAGAAAGAAAGAAGGCGGTGTAGCTTGCTTCATGGGTGGGGTACTCTGCAGAGTAGCAGAAATTGCTACCAAGCCCAAAAGGATTTCCTGGACCAGATGCAGTTAAAAAAATAGTAGGTAAACTTAGGTAAACAGGCGGTGTAGCTTGCTTCATGGGTGAAGTACGCTACTGAGTAGCACCAAATTCTACTAGGCCCAAAAGGATTTCCTGGGCTAGATGCTAATAAAAAATAGTACTTAGGTAAACAGGCGGTGTAGCTTTCTTCATGGGTGGAGTACTCTGCTGAGTAGCAGAAAATGCTACTAGGTACAAAATGATTTCCTGGGCTAGATGCTGTTAAAAATTAGTAATTAGATCAACAGGTGGTGTAGCTTGCTTTATGGGTGGGGTACGCTGCTGAGTAGCACAAAATGCTATTGGGTACAAATTATTTCCTGGGCTAGATGCAGTTAAAAATTAGTAATTAGATCAACAGGCGGTGTAGCTTGCTTCTTGGGTGGGGTACGCTGCTGAGTAGCACCAAATTCTACTAGGCCCAAAAGGATTTCCTGGGCTAGATGCCATTACAAAATAGTACTTAGGTAAACAGGCAGTGTAGCTTGCTTCATGGGTGGGGGATGCTGCTGAGTAGCACCAAATTCTACTAGGCCCAAAAGGATTTCCTGGGCTAGATGCCGCTACAAAATAGTACTTAGATAAACAGGAGGTGTAGCTTGCTTAAAGGGTGGGGTACGCTGCTGAGTAGCACCAAATTCTACTAGGCCCAAAAGGATTTGCTGGGCTAGATGCCGTTACAAAATAGTACTTAGGTAAACAGGCGTTGTAGCTTGCTTCATGGGTGAAGTACGCTACTGAGTAGCACCAAATTCTACTAGGCCCAAAAGGATTTCCTGGGCTAGATGCTATTAAAAAATAGTACTTGGGTAAACAGACGGTGTAGCTTGCTTCATGGGTGGGGTACTCTGCTGAGTAGCACTAAATGCTACTAGGAACAAAATGATTTCCTGGGCTAGATGCCGTTAAAAATTGGTAATTAGATCAACAGGCGGTGTAGCTTGCTTCATGGGTGGGGTACTCTGCTGAGTAGCAGAAATTGCTACTAGGCCCAAAAGGATTTCCTGGGCTATATGCCATTAAAAATTAGTAATTAGATCAACAGGCGGTGTAGCTTGCTTTATGGGTGGGGTACGCTGCTGAGTAGCACAAAATGCTATTGGATACAAAACGATTTCCTGGGCTAGATGCAGTTAAAAATTAGTAATTAGATCAACAGGCGGTGTAGCTTGCTTCATGGGTGGGGTACACTACTGAGAAGCACTAAATTCTACTAGGCCCAAAAGAATTTCCTGGGCTAGATGCCGTTAAAAAATAGTACTTAGGTAAACAGTCGGTGTAGCTTGCTTCATGGGTAGGGTACGCTGCCGAGTAGCACCAAATTCTACTAGGCCCAAAAGGATTTCCTGGGCTAGATGCCGTTAAAAAATAGTACTTAGGTAAACAGGCGCTATAGCTTGCTTCATGGGTTGGGTACGCTGCTGAGTAGCACCAAATTCTACTAGGCCCAAAAAGATTTCCTGGGCTAGATGCCATTAAAAAATAGTACTTAGGTAAACAGGCGGTGAAGCTTGCTTCATGGGTGGGGTTCGCTGCTGAGTAGCACCAAATTCTACTAGGCCCAAAACTATTTACTGGGTTAGATGCAGTAAAAATTGAGATACACAGGCGTGCAGACACTGCTCCTAGGCCCAAGACTATTTACTGGGTTAGATGCAGTAAAAATTTAGATACACAGGCGTGCAGACACTGCTCCCAGGTCCAAAACTATTTACTGGGTTAGATGCAGTAAAAATTTAGATACACAGGCGTGCAGACACTGCTCCTAGGCCCAAAACGATTTACTGGGTTAGATGCAGTAAAAATTTAGATACACAGGCAAGCAGACACTGCTCCTACGCCCAAAACTATTTACTGGGTTAGATGCAGTAAAAATTTAGATACACAGGCGTGCAAAAACTGCTCCTAGGCCCAAAACTATTTACTGGGTTAGATGCAGTAAAAATTTAGATACACAGGCGTGCTGACACTGCTCCTAAGCCCAAAACTATTTACTGGGTTAGATGCAGTAAAAATTTAGATACACAGGTGTGCAGACACTGCTCCTAGTCCCAAAACTATTTACTGGGTTAGATGCAGTAAAAATTTAGATACACAGGCGTGCAGACACTGCTCCAAGGCCCAAAACTATTTACTGGGTTAGATGCAGTAAAAATTTAGATACACAGGTGTGCAGACACAGCTTCTTGTCCCAAAACTATTTACTGGGTTAGATGCAGTAAAAATTGAGATACACAGGCGTGCAGACACTGCTCCTAGACCCAAAACTATTTACTGGGTTAGATGCAGTAAAAATGTAGATACACAGGCGGTGTAGTTAGCTTCACAGGCGGATACTCCGCTGACATGCAGACACTGCTTCTAGGCCCAAAACTATTTACTGGGTTAGATGCAGTAAAATTTGAGATACACAGGCGTGCAGTTAGCTTCACAGGCGGGCTACTCCGCTGACATGCAGACACTGCTCCTAGGCCCAAAACTATTCGTCGAACGTCTCGAACACCGCCCAAAACAGCTCGAATTTGAAATTGGCGAACAGTTCGACTCGAACACCGCTCATCTCTAATCCTGATCTTAATACTCCGCTGCTTTAGGGGTGTCAGTCGCAATTGAGCCACATGTTATAAGGCAGCTCTATGTGTTGCTATCACTATATGTCTTTTATTACTTAATACATTGTGGTTTTGGTCATTGGACTACAAACAAGCTTCTTTGCTCTCAGGTGGGATCAAATTTAGGGACTGATGTGTGAGGCCTACTTTATATCTGTACCTATAAAAGCCACCAGTGCCATGTGTACTTGAATGTTTTTAAATGTTCCTTGGGGTCCAGGGTCCGCTTATCTGCAGGTGTGATCTATGTTTAATTATAGTTGTTCCTTTAGTGTTCATGGGGACCCAAATTTGGCGATAGGGTGCATCTAGGGAATCTTAGGGGTAGCATCGCTGAGCGGGGGTGCCACAACGTTATCCCCCTAGGGTGCCAACCTCCGCCATTAGGAAGGAACAAGCATAAATACACACTTGGGATTCTAGTATACTCCAAGGGTGTGTTGTTTTTTCACGGTGTGTTTTTTTGTGGTGTGTACGGATCACTGGATGGTGGTTATTACAAATTGGTAATAAAGATTGCATCTTTTTAAATTAGGTTTCTATATGATACCTCTTAACTGTGACCCTAGGAGATATATATATATATATATATATATATATATATATATATATACTGTATATATATATATATATATATATATATATATATATACTAGATGGTGGCAAGATTCTAACGCATCGGGTATTCTATAATATGTATGTTTGTATGTATATAGCAGCCACATAGTATATAGCACAGGCCACGTACCAAACAGTATATAACACAGCCCACGCAGTATATAACATTGCCCACATAGTATTGCCCACGTAGTATATAGCAGCCAAGTAGTTTACACTCACTGGCCACTTTATTAGGTACACCTGTCCAACTTCTTGTTAACACTTAATTTCTAATCAGCCAATCACATGGCGGCAACTCAGTGCATTTAGGCATGTAGACATGGTCAAGACAATCTCCTGCAGTTCAAACCGAGCATCAGTATGGGGAAGAAAGGTGATTTGAGTGCCTTTGAACGTGGCATGGTTGTTGGTGCCAGAAGGGCTGGTCTGAGTATTTCAGAAACTGCTGATCTACTGGGATTTTCACGCACAACCATCTCTAGGGTTTACAGAGAATGGTCCGAAAAAGAAAAAAAATCCAGTGAGCGGCAGTTCTGTGGGCGGAAATGCCTTGTTGATGCCAGAGGTCAGAGGAGAATGGGCAGACTGGTTCGAGCTGATAGAAAGGCAACAGTGACTCAAATCGCCACCCGTTACAACCAAGGTAGGCCTAAGAGCATCTCTGAACGCACAGTGCGTCGAACTTTGAGGCAGATGGGCTACAGCAGCAGAAGACCACACCGGGTACCACTCCTTTCAGCTAAGAACAGGAAACTGAGGCTACAATTTGTACAAGCTCATCGAAATTGGACAGTAGAAGATTGGAAAAACGTTGCTTGGTCTGATGAGTCTCGATTTCTGCTGCGACATTCGGATGGTAGGGTCAGAATTTGGCGTAAACAACATGAAAGCATGGATCCATCCTGCCTTGTATGGAGCATCTTTGGGATGTGCAGCCGACAAATCTGCGGCAACTGTGTGATGCCATCATGTCAGTATGGACCAAAATCTCTGAGGAATGCTTCCAGCACCTTGTTGAATCTATGCCACGAAGAATTGAGGCAGTTCTGAAGGCAAATGGGGGTCCAACCCGTCACTAGCATGGTGTACCTAATAAAGTGGCCGGTGAGTGTATAACACTGCCCACGTAGTATATAGCAGCCAGGCTGTATATAACACTGCCCACGTAGTATATAGCACAGCCCATGTAGTATATAGCACAGCCCCTGCAGTATATAACACAGGCCACGCAGTATATAACACTGCCCACGTAATATATAGCACAGTCCACGCAGTATATAACAGCCCACGCAGTATCTAACACTGGCCACGTAGTATATAGCAGCCACGCAGTATATAACACCTCCCACATAGTATATAGCAGTGTGGGCACCATATCTCTGTTAAAAAAAATTTAAAATAAAAAATAGTTCTATACTCACCCTAAGTCGTCCAGCGAAGCTGTGTTGATGCTCGCGCGGCTGCCGCCAGCTTCCGTTCCCAGCGATGCATTGCAAAATTACCCAGATGACTTAGCGGTCTCACGAGACCGCTAAGTCTTCTGGGTAATTTCACAATGCATCGCTGGGAACGGATGCTGGCGGCAGCCATGCGCGCCTGGGCGGACGACGGAAGGTGAGAATAGCAGGTTTTTTGTTTTTTATTATTTTTAACATTATTATTATTATTATTTATTATAGCGCCATTTATTCCATGGCGCTTTACATGTGAGGAGGGGTATACATAATAAAAACAGGTACAATAATCTTGAACAATACAAGTCACAACTGGTACAGGAGGAGAGAGGACCCTGCCCGCGAGGGCTCACAATCTACAAGGGATGGGTGAGAATACAGTAGGTAAGGATAGAGCTGGTCATGCAGTGGTTTGGTCGATCGGTGGTTACTGCAGGGTGAAGGCTTGTCGGAAGAGGTAGGTCTTCAGGTTCTTTTTGAAGGTTTCGATGGTAGGTGAGAGTCTGATATGTTGTGGTAGAGAGTTCCAGAGTAGGGGGGATGCGCTAGAGAAATCTTGTATGCGATTGTGGAAAGAGGAGATAAGAGGGGAGAAGAGAAGGAGATCTTGTGAGGATCGGAGGTTGCGTGCAGGAAAGTACCAGGAGACGAGATCACAGATGTATGGAGGAGACTGTTATGATCCTTAGTGGTTGAGGATCACAGATTACTCCAGCTAAGTAGCAAACATAGGACAAGCTCTAGGGAGGTGGCAAACTGGACTGACCGCAAATCTGAACCTATCCAAACACACTAGAAGTAGCCGGTGAACGTGCCTAAAAAATCCTAGACGTCTCGAGCCAGCCTAAGGAACTAACTACCCCTAGAGAGAAAGAAAGACCTCTCTTGCCTCCAGAGAAATAATCCCCAAAGATATAGAAGCCCCCAACAAATAATAACGGTGAGGTAAGAGGAAGGCACATACACAGAAAGCAGATTCAGCAAATGAGGCCCACTAATACTAGATAGCAGAAAATAGAAAAGGGAATCTATGCGGTCAGTAAAAAACCCTTACAAAATATTTACTCTGAGATTTCAAGAACCCCCACACCAACTAACGGTGTGGGGGGAGAAACTCAGTCCCCTAGAGCAACCAGCAAGCGAGGAAATCAGATTTTAGAGAGCTGGACTAAAAACATAATGAACACTGAAAATCAAAAAATGATCAACAAAAACTTAGCTTGTCTTGGAGAGACTGAGAGCAAGGTAGACACCAGGAATCTGAAGAGCACTGAATACATTGCTAGCAGGCAAGGAACTGAGTATCCAGGTAGTTAAATAGGAAACCAACCAAGGATAACGAACCAGCTGATGCTGCCAACCTGCAGAAAGACAACACTACACAGTACCGCTTGTGACCACTAGAGGGAGCCCAAAAATAGAGTTCACAACAGGAGACAGGTTGTCGATGGCTTTGTATGTCATGGTTAGGCTTTTGTACTGGAGTCTCTGGGTAGTGGGGAGCCAGTGAAGGGATTGACAGAGGGGAGAGGCCAGGGAATAGCAGGGGGACAGGTGGGTTAGTCAGGCAGCTAAGTTTAGAATAGATTGGAGGGGTGCGAGAGTTTTCGAGGGGAGACCACAGAGCAGGATGTTACAGTAGTCGAAGCGGGAGATGACGAGGGCATGGACTAGGGTTTTTGCAGATTCTTGGTTTAGGAATGTACGGATCCGTGAAATATTTTTTAGTTGAAGGCGACAGGAAGTGGAAAGGGCTTGGATATGCGGTTTGAAGGAGAGTTCAGTGTCAATGATTACCCCTAGACAGCGAGCTTGTGGGACTGGGGAGAGTGGGCAGCCGTTTACTGTAATGGATAGGTTCGTTGGGGGGGTCGCATGAGATCTTTTTACTATTGATGCTGCATAGGCAGCATCAATAGTAAAAAGTTGGTCACACAGGGTTAATAGCAGCGTTAACGGAGTGCGTTACCCGCGGCATAACACGGTCCGTTAATGCTGTCATTAACCCTGTGTGAGCTCTGAGTGGAGGGGAGTATGGAGCGGGTGCCGAGCACTGACTGGATGGGAGTAGGGAGGGACTAATTCTCGGCCGGACTGTGCCCATCGCTGATTGGTCGCGGCAGTCAGGACAGGCAGCTGGTGAGACCAATCAGCGACGTGGGATTTCCGGGACAGACAGACGGAAGTACCCCTTAGACAATTATAATAATATAATTATAATGGCCTAATAAATAATATATCCCTACCAAGCCCCCTCCCATAACTACCGGGTCTGCTCAGTCTTGTTAGGCCTACTGCCTATGATATTCCAAATGTAGCGGGCTATTAATGATGAAGTCAGGCTCAATGACGTCACTACATCACACCAGCCTATGCGGACATCCTATTGCGGTATTTTATACTGTAGAGAAACTAACATTTATATCTCCATTGGTGTAGGGTTTTCCTGCAGTGACCAGGTAATTACCATTGGAGATCTCCTCAGGAAAAAAGATGCAAAGTCTGAGATTCTTTTATGCAAGAAATGGAAAACATTGATGCTCTTAGACACATTGGTTGACCAAGATTCTTAGTGCAGCGGGTAAAAGATACATCATGTTTACTTTTCTTCTAAATTGGAAGATGTCCAACAGTGCAATCAGTTCTGAACAGAAAGCAACCAGTGGGACCCAGCTACACCCATCAACTGTTTACAGAAGTCTGGGCGGATGTGGTCTTTAGGGTAAAATTGTGGCCAAAAAGCTATATCTTTGATATGGAAACAAGGTCAAGCAATTCAACTATAATAAAAACATAGTGTAGGGATTCACTCTCTCTGGTAGGCATTAGGCAGCATTTACACAGGAAATGCAGTTTTGGTCCAAATAGGAGCAGTTTTTATGGCTTTCCACAGGTTGCACAGCAACAAAACAAAATGCATAAATATACCATATGCTCACTGTGAATTTCCCAATAACCAGCCTAAATGTGGAAGCAGCTGTGACCTCGTCCATCACTCGTCAATCAATTAGTGGCAGCAGAGTTGCGTTCCATTGACAAACTAGTAGCATCAGTGAGATCCGGGTGATCTCTCCAGTGTTATCTGTGACAAACTGGTAATAGTGGTGGTATCTGCATGACCCCATAGGCTGTTATCCTTGACAACTGGTGGCAGAGATGGGATTTATACACACCCCACCCTGGCTGTGATACTGTTATTCTACGGGGGTGCAATCGCATCTACTGTATGAGCCAGAAACTAAGTGCACCATATGGTGCATAAAACTCTTCCTAACAAAAGAGAATTTCTCATATGCAATAAAAACCACACAAGTAAACAACATAGACCCATAGATAGAACACAGCCAAGCATTGTGACACTGCAAAAATTCTTCCAATGTTCCTTAATTTCTGCAATAACAAGAGACCATTATAATTATTTCAGATTTAGAATCTGTTTGACCTTAGTTTCTTCCTACCTTTATTTGGTGTTATTGGAACTTGCTATATACTGCTATGTACTGGTTGAGCCCGTTGGTGATGTGGCATTCCTCTCTGGAGTTACGGTAGTTGGCTTCTGGAGAGGAAAAAAAGTTTGGAGTTTAAATACACTGAACTGAACAGGAAAGGTGGGAGGAGGCAGAAATAGGGGTCTTGTAGTGCCAAGAGTGTGACTAATGTGTAAGCTTGGCATGTAAGGGCTTTTTGATTAAATGAAACAAATCAAGTCATCTTTACAATTAAATCGACATAGAAAGACCAAAACAAGCACTAACATACTTGTATGTGCAAAACTGGTAAACAGAAAGACAAAACCAGAAATAGTCAGTAAGAATATTACTGGGAAGGATCTTCTAAAATGTCATGTCTGTAAAAACTTGATTATGCCTGCATTCGCTGGTTATACTTTATCCTGGCATTTGGCAAATATTAATAATTATGGTAATCCTAATTGACCTAAAACGGGAAAGGTTTATTCTGATTTCATGTCAGATATTGAGAAAAACATACATATGTGTCTTTTTATATAGTGTATGTAAACTTCTGGCTTCAACTGTATCTCCCTTACTGCCCACTGGGTAAATGAAGTGGCGGCTGGGCCTGAGGCAGAAAGGGTTTTGGCACATGTCCTTCCACCACTGAGGATAGCTTGATGTTTCTCTGTCCATGTTACCTCCTTCTCCTACTCCACTTCCTCCACCGCCTCCTCATCCAGTCAGCATAACATCTGTACAACCAACTTCAGACACAGCCATGAGAAAATGACAGTAGGCTGTTCTGCTGCTGAACCTCAAGCCCGGCCTGGTGGTATGCGATAACAGGGGAAATCTTGAAGCAGCTCTAGGCCTAGCCAGATTGATGCACAACCATCACCTGGTACATGTGCTGAAATTGTTGGTCCAGAGCTTCCTGAAAAATTACCCCAAGATTTCAAACCTGCTGCAGAAAGAGCAGGCTGTCTGGCATTCTCACCCAGCTGCTCGCCAGTCTGCGCTGCACCATTACTTTTACCTTCCCACTCACCACCTCATATACAACATACCCACAAAGTGGAATTCCACCTTGCATATGAGAGAGAGACTGTGCAAGCAGAAGTGGGCTTCAGATGCAGTGGAGCTTCAGATGCAGCACATACGGGTTAGTTGCTCTGCGGAACAACACTACTACACGACCAACAGGTGGGTCTCCATGTGGGACATGTGTACTGTGTTGCACTGCTTCAAGTACTCCATGAACATGGGCAGTGCTGATGATGCCATCATCAGCGTTACTATCCCACTTCCATGCCTCCTTGAAAAAACGTCACACCATTTTCAGTCCAGTCGCCTACACATGACTCGGAGGGTAGGTTCCAAAGGCTGCCAGGTGCACAACTGTCCAGTCTTTGGACAGTTTTGGAGGATTAGGAGGAGGAATAGGAATCGTGTTCACAGCAGGGTGGCACTCAAATAAGCTCATAGGCATCACTGGAGCTTTCGTGGTGGGTACACAGTACACAGATGATTCACCTCCCACCAGGGACAGCTTGTCGTTGCCTGGCACACATGAGCTAATATATGCTGGTGTGCCTGCGCAACAAAGGTTTCCTGGATTATTTTCAGTGCAGATTACTGTGTGGCCACCCTGATACAAAGACAACTAGTCATAATTCCTTCACCGAGACGCAAAAGGAAAATCCGTGAATACTGCACAGTCTGGCAGACATACTACTGACGGCACCCCCACCTAACTGCATGGGCTCAGTGGAAGCACAAGATGGAGGAGGAGAAAGTTACCAATGGAGCTGGGGCACCAGCATCAACTCAGAAGGGAGGGTTAGCCTTGCTGAAATATGGAAAAACCTTCCTCAGTACGTCACAAGATCCAGCACCACCATGTGATACGGTCGGAATTAGCAGGAGGCAGAGTCTCTATAACATGGAGGAGTGTGTCCACACTTCTCCATGTGGTAAATTCTGGGTCTGCCCCATTTAACTTCTGGGTCTTCAAATTGGACACATGGCCTGAGCTTGCTCTTTATGCCTTGGAGGAGTTGGCCTGCTTGCGGCAAGTGTACTGTTGGAATGTGTGTTTAGCTTGGCAAGGGATGTCATCACAGACAGATGCATCCACATCTCCGCAGCCAAAGTGGGTAAGTTCACATTCATTAAAAACAACCAGGCATGGATCCCACAGGACTTGTTCATACCTTTGGCTGAATAGAGAAGTGTACCAGCTGCACCTAGCCAATTTAGACCATGTGCACACTTTGAGTATTTGGTGATATTTTGTACCTCAGTAGTTATAAGCCAAAACCAGGAGTGGAGCAGTCAGAGGAAAAGTATAATAGAAACACGTGCACTTCTTCTGCATTTTTTTGCCCACTCCTGGTTTTGGCTTACCAATAATGATGTAAAATACTCACCAAATACTTAACGTGTGCAAGTGGCCTTATAATCCACTGCAATTTGTTTGGTGTGCTTGCCATTCCCAATGTTTTAGGGCCTCCCCAAATTAAAACATTCCACCTACACTGCCACGTCCACTTCCTCCTCAATCTCCTCCTCCACTTCGACCTCCACCTCCAGGTTTAAGATTGATATTTATTTATTTATTTATTTTTATTATAAGTCACTTCCCTATCCACATTTGTTTACAGGGCAATTGTCCTGCACTTATCCCTATTTGGCTTCTTTCTGCAGCCTCCTAGCCATTACTACAACCATTTTACAGCACCAAAGTGTGGATCCCCATTGACTTTTATGGGGATCAGGTTCAAGTTCAGGTAGAGGTCTGGTATTTAAACCAAAGTTCGGTCGAACCTTCCGATTGTGAACATTCACGGGTCTGCACAACCCTAATTGTAACTGTTTAGTAATTCATCTATTGTGTCAAGTTGCATTGCTGAATTTACATACTTTGGTCTTGGTACTTTGGCATCTGGGTAGGCACACTATGGTCTACAGCTACATAGCTTCATATGCAGTACCTATGAGACACAGTGTGTTCTGACACTTTTGAATCATAGAAAGGTTATCTGTTCAGCAGTTTGTACAGCTCTTTTGTGGGATTAGCCCATATGCACTAGCTTTTCCATGTGTGTCAATGAGTTTTGGGATAGCAGCACGCTAAAAGCATGATGTGAATAACAAGGTTAGCTAAGAGGGACATGGAGATTTATGATTTTTAATGTAGTTTGGGGAAACTTTAAATGTCATATCATGTCATTGTATTCTTTGTTCTAAAACACATGTTCCTCTCTGCAATATGAGGTTATCATGTATACTCCCTTTGCTGCAAGGTGCAGCTTTCTTTGTCTAAACCATGTATAAAAAGCCCCTGATACTGTTGTTCAGGGCCATTACATCGCCATTCTGATGCCGTGCCACACCATGGCCAGGCTAGGGCCAAACCATCGCCAGATATCCCAGCGTCACTTTGTCTTTCTGGACTCCTGTTCGTGCCTGCATGCTTTGTCTCTGACTTTTATAAAACTGTTCTGCTGTGAAATCTCAGAATAAACTACAGTCTTATATATTGAGAGGAAAGCACGCGGCAACACTCACCGAGCCTGTGATAGGAATTCAACTTTATTGAAGCATCTTTGTACCAATCTTCACGGCACGGGGGAGCAACAGAAGAAGAAATGTGAGCAGGAAAGGAACGACGGCCGTTTCACGCCAAAGTCGGCGCTTCTACCCGTAGAAGCGCCGACTTTGGTGTGAAACGGCCGTCGTTCCTTTCCTGCTCACATTTCTTCTTCTGTTGCTCCCCCGTGCCGTGAAGATTGGTACAAAGATGCTTCAATAAAGTTGAATTCCTATCACAGGCTCGGTGAGTGTTGCCGCGTGCTTTCCTCTCAATATACATTTTATGCACTGTTTTCTAACGCGAGCACCTCCTGAGTACGTCAGTTCTAGTGGCCAATTACGCACCAGGTTTTCACTACAGGCTGTGCAGCTTGTTTTTTCTTCTCTCGTTGATAAACTACAGTCTTAGCTTGATAAAAGGATTGTCTACATATTCTTCCCGCCTCTTCCACCTCTCAGTAAGGACTTTCTTACAAGCAGGTTTTTAGTTTGACTGGTACAATCATAACAGGTAGGCACACACGGCTGTCAACGACTTGTCTGATACAGACCCCTTGGGTCATTTTTTGGAAAACTTTGCACATTGTGCAATGGTGAAAATTGTACTCCCTATCTATAGCAATTATAATAACTGCAAAATTTATTGTGAGGTCCCCAGCACGATCTCTTTCAGCATGTATTTGGTTGCCTGATGTTGATTTTTGGGTCTGTACTTGGACATTTTGGAACATCAATGAATTAATATGCTCCACACACTTCTTCAGGTTTCAGCTTTTTACAGAATAATAATGAGTAATGAAACATGCTCTATATATATGCTGCTTTTTCGAAAATCTTAACCACACATTCTTTTTCAAGGGAAATTCTGCAAAATACCTCTGTTATCATACACCATATACTGCTCACATATGCAGCATCCCATTTGGTGGGTGGAATGCCTGTGTACAAAATCTGTCTTAAACCACTGGCCCTCCCCTGTGTTATGGCTGTCACAATCTTCTGTCCAGGAAGCAGGCGCTGATGCCTCCTGTCCACAACCTGCAGTTGCAAAGACAACCGTCAGCAACCACGTCCAGCTCATTGTCCCAGCGCAGCATTCAGTTGTTCCTTGTCAGCATATATGTCAGTTCACAAATTGTTAGTTAGATAGGGCATACATATTCGTTACCACTTTACATTGTCCGGTGCTGGACAAAGACCAATGCTGGCTTTTCCAGACTCCTAAATTAGACTTGTGTCTCTTTCTTAAAGTGTTGCTTCCCTTAAATTTTCTAAATTTGGGTCCTAAAAAAAATGGAGGTGGGTAGTGCCCAGTTTCTGATCATTTTAAGCATGTCTAAGAGACTGGGTTTATACGCTCCACAGACCTATTCAGGCCGCAGCCTTGCACATATTGGAACATGGTCATTACCATGCTAAGGCCTTTACCTGAGCTCTCTAGCACTGCCTGTCACCTGAGTAATACACTCCACGGACCTCGTTACTCTCTGAGACATATCCTGTAATTGCTCCATTATTGCCCAAAACCATACAATGGATACATTCTACCTGGTTGTGAGGTTTCCATAAGAAGTGCGTAGGCTTGGGAAGATTGATCGATCCCTTGAGAAGGCTGCTTCCAAGTAAAATGAGGCTTGTACATGTTCCTGACATGGGTTTCAGGCCTGACAGACTGACCACAATACAGGCCCTCTCTTGCATACACTGTATTCAGAATTTAATTATAATGCTTTTGTGTTTGGTAGAATCCAATGTACTGTCATTGAGCATACAGCTCCCCCAACTCCTGTATTATATTCACCTTAAAGTGGCTTCACCTGCTATGACAGTGGCTCCATTGGGATCCGGTGGCCAAAATGATCTGTGGAGATCACTAAACACAGGTTTCATGGCACCTGCTGGTCCTCTGAAAACGTGAAGCGATGGCTTCATAATGACATGGCGGTGTATGTCAGGGTGGTGGTGGGCAAAGCCCAAAATTCAAATGGGCATGTTTTAGCTGGCATTCTAAAGTGATGGGGAATATGTATTCCACTATCTAGCTAACAATTTGGAATGAGGGTGGGACCTCCCAAATATAGGAGTGAGAGCTCTCCCAAACGTATGGTACAGGACCACCTGAGGACCCTTCCCAAACTCAGGTTTCACAGCACCTGCTGACCCTCTGAAAATGTGAAACGAGGGTCGCATAATGGCATGGCGGTGGATGTGGTGGTGGCGGGCGAAGCCTAACCTTCAAATGGGCATGTTTCAGCTAGCATTCTAAATTGATGGGGAATATGTATTCAACTATCAAGCTAACAATTTGGAATGAGGGAGGGACCTCCCAAATGTAGGAGTGAGAGCCCTCACAAATGTTAAAGGAAAAAAATAAAGCCAAAACGCTTTTTGTGAACATATGCTAAAGGGGAGATATAATTTTTTTTTTATTTTGCCTTATATACATGTTATGAAAGAAAAATGTTTCTTAGCATTTTTCCCTTTAAAAAAAAAATTACGTTTGGTAGGTATAAATCTGTAAATCTGGTGTAAAAGTCTGACAACACTATTCCCAGATACCATATGTGAGTCAGAAAGGCATGCAGGCATCTTTTCCATGCTGTTCCCATTTAGTTTTAGCTCTTTCCCATCCATTTCAGCTTTTTTCTCATGCTCCCAGACCTGTTTGTTGGGTCCAGCAGAAAAATATTCAGCTTTTGTATTGACTTGCATTGGATTCAATATTCATAGATATTAGAAATGATTTGTGATGATTTTCCCAAATCTGAATATTTCACTATTCGCTCATCACTAGTATTGACTGTTATATGCTAGAGGGTCTGACCTCTCCTGTGGTTGTTGGACTACCTTGGCTCACTCTGCACAAACCTGTGTTAGATTGGTAGACTTGGATGATGGTAAAGTGGAGTGAGTATTGTCAAGGACACTGCTTGGGCACCCAGTCTGTGCCTAAATATTTGGCTGATTTTGGGGATGTGTTTTTGGAGCAGGGGTGCCAAGAACATCCTCCCCATCATTCTTATGAATGCACCAATAATCTTGTCCCTGGGGCCAATCTGCCAAAGAGCGGGATATATAATATTTCTGGTCCAGAGAGGCACCATACAGCTCCATCAGCAGAAAAATAAAAAAGTTATAGCTCTAAGAATAAAGCAATGCAAAAGTAATATTTTTTTCTGTAAAATAGTTTTTATTGTATAAAAGCGACAAAACATACAACTATATAAATGAGGTATCACTGTAATCGTACTGACCCGAAGAATAAAGCTGTCTTAGCAATTTTACTACACACAGAACGATATAAAAAACAAAAAGCAGTTCCTGAATTGCTGGTTTTTGTTCATTCTGTCTCCCAAAAACCACAATAGAAAGCATTCAAAAAATGTCATGTGCCCAAAAATGGTACCAATAAAAATGTCAGCTCGTACTGCAAAAAACAAGGCTCGCATGGTACTGTCAGCCAAAATATAAAAATATTATAGCTCTCAAAATGTGGTGATGCAAAAACTAGTTTAATAATTTTAAATAAAAAGTGTCATTTATTGTGTTACAGCAGCCAAGCATAAATACCCACATAAATCTGGTATCGCTGTAATCGCACTGACCCGAATGCCTAATCAATTACACCGCAAGAGGAACGACGTATAAAATAAAACCAATTCTTCACCTACTGTTGATTTTTTCATTCTGCCTCCCAAAGCTCGCAGTAAAGGTACCGTCACACTAGGCGATATCGCCAGCAATCCGTGACGTTGCAGCGACCTGGATGGCGATATCGCTGTATTTGACACGCAGCAGCGATCTGGATCCCGCTGTGAAATTGCTGGTCGCTGCTAGAAGGTCTGCACATTATTTGGTCGCTAGGTCGCCGTGTATCGCCGTGTTTGACAGCAAAAGCGACGATACCAGCGATATTTTACACTGGTAACCAGGGTAAACATCGGGTTACTAAGCGCAGGGCCGCGCTTAGTAACCCGATGTTTACCCTGGTTACCAGCGTAAAAGTTAAAAAAACAAACAGTACATGCTCACCTGCGCGTCCCCCAGCCTCTGCTTCCTGACACTAAAGCGCCGGCCCTAAACTGAAAGTGAAAGCAACAGCGGTGACGTCACCGCTCTGCTGTTAGGGCCGGAGCTCAGTCAGTGTCAGGATGCAGAGGCTGGGGGACGCGCAGGTGAGTATGTGCTGTTTGTTTTTTTAACTTTTACGCTGGTAACCAGGGTAAACATCGGGTTACTAAGCGCGGCCCTGCGCTTAGCAACCCGATGTTTACCCTGGTTACCCGGGGACCTCGGCATCGCTGGTCGCTGGAGAGCGGTCTGTGTGACAGCTCTCCAGCGACCACACAGCGACGCTGCAGCGATCGGCATTGCTGTCGCTATCGCTGCAGCGTCGCTTAGTGTGACGGTACCTTAAGGCTTGGCGCACATTTATCCTGCGCTCTGCTTTGAGCGCTTACACTGGGATTTCCAGTGAGGCAGATGGAGTCATTGTGGACGCCATATGACCCGTGTTCCGGCGGCATCCATCTTTTTAGACTTGCACAGTTGTGTGCACTTCTGAAAAGGACACCACTGAACAAAGGGCAGACAGAGTCCAAAGTAAATCTGCTGCCTCATTAGGCCACGTTCACACGCTGCAGGTTCCTCTGCGGGTTAATCCCGCAGCGGAATTGAAAATCTGCAGGCAAAACCGCTGCGGTTATCCCTGCAGATTATCGCGGTTTGTTCCGCGGTTTCCGCTGCGGGATTACTGCTGTACTATTGATGCTGCATATGCAGCAATATGCAGCATCAATAGTAATGTAAAAAATAATAAAAATTGGCTATACTCACCCTCTGACGTCGCGATCTCCCCGGCACTGCAAGCGGCTGTGCCGACAAGGACCTTCGTGACGTCACGGTCATGTGACCGCGGCGTCATCACGGTCATGTGACCGCGACGTCACCACAGGTCCTGTTCGGCACAGCAACTGAGACCGGACGCCGCGGGCAGCGCTGAGAGGTGAGTATAGCATTATTTTTTATTTTAATTCTTTTTTTTACACCCAAATATGGTTCCCAGGGCCTGGAGGAGAGTCTCCTCTCCTCCACCCCGGGTACCATCGGCACATTATCCGCTTAACTTCCCGCAACGTGGGCACAGCCCCATGCGGGAAGTTAGCGGTTCAATGCATTTCTATGGGTGCAGAATCGCTGCGATTCTGCACCAAGAAGTGACATGCTCCTTCTTTTTTTCTGCAGAAAATCCGCGCGGATTTTCCACAGAAAAAAATACATTTCCAGTAGACCTTGGACTAATTTATCCATCGATTTTATCACTAATCTACCAGTGTTGGCAGGTAATACTGTAATTTTTTTGGTAGTGGACAGATTCAGTAAAATGTCTTGACTCTGTTGTTTGATGTTTGATGCTCCCGGGTTGGCTTATTATGTCTTCGGGTTCTTTGATATTAATAATAATAATTGTGATGAGTTTGTGATTTGTGACGGCAGGGTTCTGAATTCTCACAGCGCATGCACTGCACACTTTTAGGATTCTCCCTTGCAGATGGCAGCACAAGTATGCGATTTCTATAGTTCTGACCACATTCCAACCAGACGTGTTTGGCATCACTCAGTTCATTTTCAATTAGCGAGACCTTGCATGTCTAGTCGGCATGTGACCGCATGCATGCAAATCGTATTGCGCACTGTGAGAATTCAGAATCTGCAATCATAGAATGACTGCAGGCTCATGAAAAACTTGGACAACCCCTTATGTGCGCCTAACATAATAAAAGACATGAAAATTAGTCAGTATCACAAAAAAAATTTACATCTAGGTACCTTATAGATGGTGTTGTCTCTGATTGAGAAGCTCGTTATCACGTGACCGTAAGTATGAAAATTGCAAATGAGTGAATTGTGATGACTGATGGAACAGACGAGCAGTGTTGAATCCTGACATAGGGCTGAGTCTCTATACTGTACAGTGTGCTTGAGTGCCCACTTTTTTCTACATTTTTGCTATCTCTATACTGTACGTCTTCATTAGTGTTGAGTGAGTATACTCGTTGCACGGGTTTTCCCAAGCACGCTCTGGTGGTCTCCAAATATGTGTTAGTGCTCGGAGATTGTTTTTGTCCCCGCAGCTGCATGATTTACAGCTGCTAGACAGGCTGAATACATGTGAAGATTCCCAAGCAACATGGCAACCCCAACATGTATTCAGTTTGTCCAGCAGCTGTAAATCATGCAACTGAGGCAACGCAAACTAAATCTCTGAGCACTAACAAATACTCGGAGATCACCCGAGCATGTTCAGGAAAACCCGAGCAATGAGTATACTCTTTCATCACTACTCTTTATCATAATTCCCCTCCTTGGCTTACTGTCCCCGCTGGCTGTGCCCTTACACTGCCCCTCAGGCTACACCCCCACTACTCAGTCTCTATTCTGTGCCCACTCAATTTTCTACCCCCATACTGTCTCTTCACACTATTCCCCTCCCTCCTCATACTGTCTCCTCTTACATCCCCCCTGTTCACCATACTGTCTCCTCACAGTTACCCTGGATAGTCTCCTCACACATTTTCCCCTCTCCTCATACTGTCTCCTCTCAATCCCCCTGTTCACTACACTGTCTCCTCATATATTTACCCCCTTCATGCTCTATATTGCCTGCTCACACTTCCCCCCGACTCCCCATACTGTTTTTCCATACATCCCATCAACATCACTCGCCATACTGTGTCTGCATACATTCCCCCTTTGCTCCCCATACTGCAGTCACACCCAACCCCCCACTCACCATACTGTCTGCACCCATCCTCCCCTTACTACTCAGTGTCCGCCCCCATTCGCCCATTCACCATACTGGGTCTGCACTCATCCCTCCATATTGTTTCCTCATACATGCCGCATCTCTTCTTACTCCTCATTTTGTCTTCAAATTTCTCTAGCTGCCCATATTCTGTGTGCACCTGTCCCTTCCTTGCTTCCCAAACTGTATCCTCAAATCTTCCCCCTCCATGCACTTAATCTTTGGTATCTTCAGCTCCACTGGAGCACTTATCACCAGTGTGCGCCTCTGCAGTGCTGGCGAGTGACATCCACAGGGTGACCACATGACCTGATCATACTGCTGGAGTCACTGTGACAATTGATCTATGGGAGCCGGTGTGCTGCAGCTTCTCTTGACAACCAGCACAGAGAACGACCGATTTCCAGTCCAGAGGGTGTAGAGCATGGTTCTTTAGCTAGGACGCTGTGGCAGCATGGCACAATTATCGGAAGCCAGGTAATAAGTTAGAAAAGAGTAGTTTGTGAAACTTGTTTATACTGTTTGTATTGAACTGTGCATTGCCATAGCTGGACTGCAGCTTGTGTGACATGCTCCAGCTATCTATCCTTATATCTATTATTACTGTTATTATTACAATAACTGTTTAGTCTTATTTTACGGCATATATTTCTATGTTTTTCAATAAAGCATATGTTTTGTTTCTATCTCCTCGTCTACTGTATGATGTTTAAGTCCTGCCAGGTGGTGTCGTTCAGACACCACTATAGGATTAGCTGTAGTTTAAGAGATTGAGGCCTACTATTTTTAGAATTTTTCAGGTTTTTGTTGTTTCTAGCTGGGGAAAAAAATCAAACATGTCAAGGTCAGAAACAGATGATCAATATCATGGACAGAAGGACAACATCCGATCCAAAACCATAGAAATAGCTAGGTCAGTCTCCTGGAAGTTATGCAAAGTAAGCAAATATAGAATAGTCAATTAGTCCAATGTAAAACCAGAGGGAGTGGGCATCCTATGATTAATAAGAGCTTGCATGGTGTATAAACTTTATTAAGTTAAAGAGTATGCCATTTGCTTTGGGTGCCCTCTCAATCCAGCCCTGCTGACCTGGGATTCTGGATTTTAGCGTGTTCCTTTTAGTATGTAGGATTCCACACTTAGCGATGGCTGGAATGCAGGCATATGCAGTAGACAGTTTAAGAACAACTATATTCACAATGAAGAAGCAGGTTTGGTGGTTTAAACGATGGCTTTAGTATCAATAGAGGTATAGAAATAGTATATACAGCAGTAGCGTAGCTACCAGGGTGGGGCAGAGGGGGCCATCGCCGCGGGCCCGGTCCTCAAGAGGGGGCCCACCCAGAGCTACGCTACAACTGTATTGGTGCGCGCAGAGCGCCGATACAGTTACATTCTGTGGCAGAACAGGGAGAATCTACCTCCCTGCTCTGCCGCCAGCCGCTATGGGGCCCCTGAGCAGGTGGGGGAACCCGGGGGAACAGCAGTGTGCCCCCCGCCCATCACTGCAAGGTCAGCTGTTTCAGCATTTAGCTGCTACAGCTGACTGCAATGATGAGGGAAGGAGCGCTACGCTCCTTCTCTCATCATCCTCCTGTCAGCGTCTGACGTCACTGACACTGACAGTGGGCGCGATGACATCACCACCTGGCGCCCGCTGTTAGGAGATGAGCGGGAGCTCGGAGCACCACTGGAACAAGGAGGAAGAGAGGTGAGTATTTATTTACTGGATTTTTTTATGGGGGCTGCCTTATAATACAGGGTCTGCCTATGGGGGTACTCCCTTATACTACAGGATCTGCCTATGGGGGTGCTGCCTTATACTACAGGATCTGCCTTTGGGGGTGCTGTCTTATTCTACAGGATCTGCCTATGGGGTGCTGCCTTATACTACAGGGTCTGCCTATGGGGTGCTGCCTTATACTACAGGGTCTGCCTGTGGGGTTATGCCTTACACTACAGAGTCTGCCTATGGGGTGCTGCCTTATACTACAGGGTCTGCCTATGGGGTGCTGCCTTATACTACAAAGTCTGCCTATGGGGTGCTGTCTTATACTACAGGGTCTGCCTATTGGGTGCTGCTTTGTGCTATAGAGTAGGCCTATGGGGAGTGCATTATACTATATTTAGGATGATCTGGTGCATTATGCTATATGGAGGCCATCTAGTGGGCCATTGTACAGTGTGGGTATTACAGTGAAGGGGCCATCATACAGTGTTGGAGCCATCAAACAGTTTGGGGGCTATTAAGGGGTCAGTATACCATGTGGGTGGTGCTATACAGTGAGGGGGCATTATGCTGTGTATAAGAGAACATTATACTGTGTATAGGGGAGCGGTACAGGGGGGAGACTCAAGACATTATTCAAAGTTAAGTGGGCACTTATTGTTATAGGGGAACTCAGGTTACTGTGACTGTCAAAGGGGCACACAGGGCACAATTATTTTCTAGGGAGCAAAATGTGGGCACTGTTTTCTAGGGCACTTGCACCCGGCATTACTATATTCTATAGGGTTGCTGTATGTCACGGCGCCGCTCAGTGCCGCCGCTCCGCCTGCCGCTCCGCCTGCCGCTCCGCCCCCTGTTCGCCGACATACTTACCCGACCCGGCGCGCTCCTGCAGTGTGCGCGTGCCTTCCAGTCTCTTCTCCTCCAGTCTCGCCGCTGGTCCCTGGCTCCCATCGGGTGCGCATGCGCACTCCACTCTCCAACTCCTGCGCATGCGCACTTCCTTCCTCCGCTCTGCAGATGCTCCGTTCCTCCTCTCTTTGACCCTGGAGGACCCTGACCCGGAAGTCCTTCTGCGTCTCTTCTATTTAATGTAACTCCTTCCTCTGCTCCATGCCTGATTGTCATTTGTCCTCATTTGACCCAGGTCCCTCCATATCTTGCTCTGTCCTGTGCGTTTGCCATACCTTGCTCTGTCCTGTGCATTCGCCATACCTTGCTCTGTCCTGTGCGTTCGCCATACCTTGCTCTGTCCTGTGCATTCACCATACCTTGCTCTGTCCTGTGCATCCGTCATACCCTGCCTGTCCTGTGTTCCGCCATAACCTGCCTGTCTTGTGTTTCCGCCATTCCCTGCCTGTCCTGTGTTCCCACCATATCCAGTCTGTCCTGAGCGTCCACCATATGCAGCCTATTCTTAGTCTCAGTCAATGCCAGTCAGTCCTGTCTCCGTTATAGCCAGTTCTGCGTCTTTTCCACTCCTAATTCCTGTCCCCAGGTATCAGCTTCTGCGGCAATAGTAGTCTCCCTCGGGCCTGCCCCTAACACTTCCTGTATTGGGGGTGGTCCACCAGGCCAGCTCACCCTTGGGAGGTTCGTTGTCATGGTTCTGCGGGTAAAATTTAGGAGTTCCAAAAGAGCTGACACTGTAGAATTTAGAAGGCACAAAGAACCACACAGCAGGTGCAGTAATAAGGACCCATAAGGCAGCAGCGGCTCAGTATTGTGGTATCAGCAGGGTGAGGAGTAATGGCTGGAATATGAGAAGTGAAATGTGTCTTTGTTGTATTCTCTGCAGCTGAGTCCTGGCTGGAAGAAGTTGTCATGTCAGTATGGGCCAGATGGAAAAGACAGGAAAAGTGAACGATTCCATCAGAAAGAACGTCAGAGCTAAGTCACCATCTGTAAGGCTGTATGCCCACGTTGCGTTTTTTATGCGTTTCTGCCGCATTTTTTGATGCTGTGGAAACACATAAAAACTCTTAAAAACCGCATTCCCATGCAATCCTATGGGATTCCGCAGTTGCTGTGCCCATGCTCTGGATTTTCCCACATAAGATCCATGAACAGAGAAGAAGTACATACTACGGTATCAAGTCTAGTACCGATGCAGTCTCCCCATCCTAAAAGACTCAGATGGGAGCAAGATCTGAGCTTGGAAGAAGAAGTCTCAGCCTACTCTATATCGGTTTCCGGGGAAGAAGAATGTTCCTCAGCCGTACTTCCAGAAGAAAGGAAGAGGAATCTGTTTTCTTCTGAAAACAAACAAGCTCCAGCAGGCCGTCAGAAGAACCATGAAGGTGGAAGACACCACAGAACCTCTAACAGTCCAAGATGAGATGTTCGGAGGACTCAGTGCTCGCAGGAACTGAGTGTTTCCAGTAAATCATCATATAACGGAGATGATCCTGGAAGAATGAGAAGACGTTGGGAAGAAGTTCATATTCCCAAGAGACTTTAAATACCGCCTTCCATTCGATCCAGAGGAAACTAAAGTATGGTAATCTGTGCCAAAGGTTGATATACCAGTGACTAAAGTCTCTCAGATCTGTTATACCACAAACCCGGAAGGGCTCAGTAATGAGCACATTAGATTTTAAAAGTGCCTACTACCAGGTCCCTATCCATGCCTCCCATCTATCAAAGACCGAGATCACATACAACACTTCCAGTTCAGATGCCTATCATTCGGTCTCTCTTCTGCTCCCCGAATCTTCACCAAACTCATGGCAGAGGTTATGGCCTTCCTGAGAGAAAGGGAGATCCTGATAGTTCCTTACTTGGATGACATCCTGCTCATAGCGGATTCCCCAGAACAGATGGAAGAACATTTGACGACAACCGTGTCAGTCCTAGAGAAACTAGGGTGGCTAATAAATCTAAAAAAATGAAATTTCAAACCAGAAACAAAGAAGCTGTTTCTTGGAGTTCTCCTGGAGGGTCCTGGGTTTTATGACCTCATGTATTCCCAGTGTTCAATGGAACCAGTATCATTCAAGACACTTACAGCAAGAGGTCCTTACAGTATGGGACGGGAGAGAGACATCACTGAACAACAGGATGCAATTATCTGAAGAAGCAAAAAGGTCACTGTCATGGTGGACCACTGTAACAAATCTCGAGAAAGGAAGACGCTGGAGAACATCTCCGTGTGTGAACATCACTGTGGAAGCAAGCCTCAGAGGCTGGGGGGCTACATGGAAGAAAGTTACTTCCAAGGAGCTTGGCCCATGTCAATACACAACAGGCTGTCAAACTACAGAGAGCTCAGAGCAGTCTGGGAAGTTCTAAAGAGATATCGGGAGGAGTTAAAGGATCGACATATCCGAATCTTCTCAGACAACTCGACAACAGTTGCCTTCCTACTACATTAGGGAGGTCCAAGACACCGTCACTTGCAGGATATGTCAGTCGCAATATTCTCCTGGACAGAACTCACAGTAAAATCAATCATGGCAGTACACCTGAAAGGCTCTGAAAATCAAGTGGCAGACTTTCTAAGCAGGGGAAAGGTGTAACCCACAGAGTGGTTCCTAAACCAGGATGTCTTTGTTCAGTTAACCCATCGATGGGGCACACCGGAAACAGATCTCTTCGCCTCCAGGAAAAATACAAAAAACAGAAAAGTTCTTCTCTTTAAATCCAGGAGACAGGCCGGCAAGGATAGATGCCTTGGCACAGAGTTGGAACATGAGTCTCGCTTATGCATTTCCACCACTTGCTCTAATACCGAGAGTCTTAAGGAAGATTCTGGAGAGCCAGGCATCAGTAATCCTAATAGTACCATACTGGCCCAAAAGGAGCTGGTTCTCTCTACAAGTGGATGTCCTTGGAAGAACCAGTCCATCTACCAGCAATACCGAGCCTCATAATTCAGGGCCATCAAAACCCGGGAATATTACAATTGGCGGCTTGAATCTTGAGAAAGAGATCCTCAGGTCAAAAGGCCTGTCAGAACCAGTCATTGCTACTAGGGTTGAGCGACCTTTACTTTTATAGGATCGGGTCGGGTTTCACGAAACCCGACTTTTTCAAAAGTCGGGTCGAGTGAAATCGGCCGATCCTATAAAAAAGTCGGGGTCGGGGTCGGCCGAAACTCGAAACCCAATGCAGTGCATTGGGTTTCCAATGGTTCCCAGGGTCTGAAGGAGCGGAAACTCTCCTTCAGGCCCTGGGATCCATATTTAAGTGTAAAATAAAGAATTAAAATAAAAAATATCGCTATACTTACACTCTGACGGGCCCTGGTACTAACCGGGAACCTTCCTTCCTTAGAATCAGCCTTCCAAGACCTTGCGGTGACGTCGCGGTGACGTCGCGGCTTGTGATTGGTCGCGCGGCCCCCATGTGACCGCTCGCGCGACCAATCACAAGCCGCGACGTCACCGTGACGTCACCGAAGGCCCTGGAAGGGCTGATTCTTAGGAAGGAAGGCTGCTGGAACGAAGCCGAGGGTGAATATATTCCTATTAGGTATATACTCACCCTCGGACACGCCCTGCTTCTTTCCAACAGCCTTCCTTCCTAAGAATCAGCCCTTCCAGGGCCTTCGGTGACGTCACGGTGACGTCGCGGCTTGTGATTGGTCGCGCGAGCAGTCACATGGGAGCCGCGCGACCAATCACAAGCCGCGACGTTACCGCGACGTCACCGCAAGGTCCTGGAAGGCTGATTCTAAGGAAGGAAGGTTCCCGGTTAGTACCAGGGCCCGTCAGAGGGTAAGTATGGCGATATTTTTTATTTTAATTCTTTATTTTACACTTAAATCTGAATTCCGATACCAATTCCCGATATCTTAAACATATCGGGAATCGGTATCGGAATTCCGATTCCAGATTCAGAAGATCGCCGACCTCATGGCCGACCCCACACAGGGGTCGGGTCGGGTTTCATGAAACCCGACTTTGCCAAAAGTCGGCGACTTCTGAAAATTGCCGACCCGTTTCGCTCAACCCTAATTGCTACCATCCAAAAGAGCAGGAAGCCGGTGACTCCAGCAATATATGCAATATATAAGTCTGGAAAAAGGTCTGCTCACAAAATACAGTTCCAGTATCCATTTCCCAGGGCCCAGATATTCCTAGGATCCTAGATTTCCTTCAGTCTGGCTTTGATAAGGGGTTAAGGCCTAGTACGTTAAAGGTGAAAATTTCAGCCCTGAGTTCCTTCTTTGACTTTCCGTTAGCCAATCATCCCTGGGTAGCGAGATTTATTAAGGCCACTCAACGTCTCAGGCCCACAATACGTGGTTCAGTACACCCCTGGGATCTCAACCTGGTTTTAAATGAACTATGTAAAGAGCCATATGAGCCCCTAGATCAGGCACACCTAAGATCAGTAACCCTCAAAGCCCTTTTCTTAATAGCAATAACATCGGCAAGACGTATTGGCGAAATTCAGGCCGTCTCCATAAAGGACCCATATTTGAAGATTCAAGAAGGCTGTATCGTCATACGACTGGATCCCGACTTCCTTCCCAAAGTTGTTTCAGATTTCCATAGAAGTCAGGAAATCGTACTGCCAACTATTTGCCAAAACTATAGTAATGAGAAGGAGCGCTCTCTTCACTCTTTGGACGTAAAGAGGACAGTTCTTCATAACTTAAAAATCACACACAACTGGAGAGTGGACTCTAATCTCTTCATCCAGATGGCTGGAAGTAACAGAGGGAAGAAGGCATCCAAAGCTACACTAGCTAGATGGATAAAGTCAGCTATTACCACCGCATATGTTGCAGCGGGGAAAACCCCACCGGAGAGCCTCAAGGCTCACTCGCTGAGAGCAATCTTGGCTTCATGGACAGAAAGGGCTGGGGTTTCTATGGACCAGATCTGCAGGGCCACAACTTGGTCTAAGTCAAATATCTTTTGCAGGCATTATAACTTGGACGTTCTGTCAAACCAACAGACGGCCATTGGGAGGAAAGTCCTCCAAGCTGTAATCCCACCCTAAATAGGAGTTATTTGATATTTCTCCTGGTGGTGTTGTCAGGAGGGACATCCTGGAAAGTAGGAATTAGTCCTACCGGTAATGGTGTTTCCAGGAGTCTATCATGACAGCACCCCTTATATACCCTCCTTTGGATTTCCTGTCTGATATCTGATATGAACATGTGTAGAGAGGAAGTTCAATAAAATAGCGTTGCATCCATCCTGGAGTGGTACTTGGGAAAATCACTGAAGGGTGGTGGTGAAGAAGGGCTATTTAACCTTTTCTGTGTTCCTGTCCCTATAAAGGATACGAAGGACAACCTCCTGGTGGTAATGCTGTCATGATGGACTCCTGGAAACCCGATTACCGATAGGACTAATTCCTACTTTTTTTTATTATTTTCAACATTCTATCTTTAACTATTGATGCTGCATAGGCAGCATAAATAGTAAAAACTTAATCACACTTGTTTTCCAAATTCCGCATGCGTTTTACCCGCGGTAGGGAGTGCGAAAATGCTGCGGACATTTGTTATGGAAATATTAGGGTTGGATAAATATATCCCTGTGTGTGCTGTGGCCGCTCCCAATTAGACTGAGTATTTTGAGCGCTCATCAAGAATGGACTGTACACAACTGTGACAGAACAACATTCCATCAATACTGAATTTTATTGTACATACATAGTTTTATATTTTCACATAGAAAGGAGTGGTTAGGGGTTGTCAGGGGTAGTTAGTTAATTATCATATTGTCTAGCTCCTCTGTCATTGGTTATCTAAACATATATGGAATATTGTGATTAATGCTCATATGACTGCTGATTAAGCTGAGACATCTGATCAGCAGTCATCAGACATCTGACTCTCTTCTGCTTTAGGGATGGAAAACCCCATATGATCTGTCTGGGTTATATCAGTTCAGTTCGTGTCAGCCATTTTAAACCATTGATTATAATGTATATATTTGCTGTGAGCATATAAGTATATATTTGATTATAGAGGAGTATACATGCAAGTGAGATCTACATGATATATATATTTCTATCACAAGCCCCCCTTAGATATCACTTGCCCTAATCCTAGCCTCCTGTCCCAAAGCGCTGCAACTCTTTTGTGCTCTTGGCGAACTGACACAAGCCTAACGCCTGTGCCCCACTCCATACAGACTTTTCGCAAATGGGCGGTCAGGAGATCTGTCCCTAACGGGGGTTCGTTGCAATCAGTCTCTTAGTCAATAGCATGTGTAGTGAGCGATGTGTAGTCTTTATCAGGTAGGTCATCTTTTCGGTCAGGCAGGGCATCCACGACATCATTCTGGCTTGGGTGTCATCTTCTGGTAGGGGAGCTTTCTTGCCATGCGATGAGTGGATCCAAGTGGGTCTTCCATCCAGTTTCACAGAGTTTGGTGTCATCAGCAGCACTTGAGCAGGATCATCAAATCTGGGATCGAGTGGTGTTCTCCTTACAAGCTTTTTCACCAACACCCAGTCTCCTGGCTTCTAGGAGTGCATACCGGACACTGAATCTGGATCTGGCAATGAAGAAAAAAACTCGAGAATGGATGTTAGCAAGTTTCTTGGTGATTTCAATTACAAAAGCAGACAAAGTATCATATTACATAATCAGCTGCTAAGGGAAAGGATACCCCTAACCTGGGACTAGACACAAACAAAATTTCATATGGTGACAGCTTTTCTGGGCCTCTGGGAGTGTGCCTAACACTGAGTAGTGTGATTGGGAGTGTGTAGGCCTAAGTCTGACCCTACTGCTGACTAGATCTCTCATGTGAGGTTTGCTGTGAATGCGGGTCCCTGGTCACTCTCTATCACTTCTGGGACCCCATAGCTGCATATCTCGTCTCTGAGAGTAGCTTCTTTGCTGACTGGTTCTTCACTGGGAAAGCTTCTGGCTGTCATCTTGAGAACATGTCCACGGCCACAAGGGCATATTCGAATTCTCCACTTGGCGGCATCTGGATGTGGTCTATCTGGATCCTTTGGAAGGGGGTACAGTGGTCTGGCAAGTTGATGTGTGGGAACTTTCTTCATTCTTCCAGGGTTGCATTTGCCACAGGTCAGACAGCTGTTTATGAACTTGGCTGTTAGGGTGGAGATTTCTGGAGCGAACCAGTAAGCACCAATCGGATCATTCATCTGTGTCTTTAATCTGTGCGTGGGCCCATGTGCCCACTGGACCACCATAGGGTACATGCTTCGGGGTAAACAGGGTTTGTAGTCCATTTAGTATACCCTTCCTTCTTCATGTGTTGCTCACTTCTGCATCCAGCATTCCTTCTTGTCCTTTGGGGCTTGCTCTTGCAACTTTTTTGAGCAGATCCCAGGATGTCATCTTGTCAGGTTTCCTGTCTTCAGTCGTCCTGTAGTAGCCGTCCGGCTCTACGACCTCTTCCACTTGTCCATATTGTCTTTCCTTGACTGTTTCTTTGGCTGCCATATCTGCCATGTTGTTGCCTCGTGCCCCTACTGTGTTCAGTTTTCCATGCGCTTTGACTTTTAGCATTGTCACCACTTTTGGAAGTTGAAGTGTGTTCAGCAGGTCCTTAATGGCTCCATTGATGCTTCACGGTTGTTCCGCTTGCTGTGAGGAAGTCCCTTGCAGCCCAGATGGGTCCGAAGTCGTGTGCTATGCCATGCAAGTACCTTGAATCGGTAAACATTTTCTCAGTCTTGTCTTCTGCCATCTGGTAGGCCTTCATCAGCGCTATCAGTTCTGCTTCCTGGGCTGACAGACTGGGCGGCAGACTTCTGGACCACAGGATCTCTTGATTGCTGGTCGCTGCACCTCCCGTGTGGAATCTTCCTTCATCATCTGCAAATCTGGAGCCATCCACATAGAGGATCAACTCTGGGTTGGTCAGTGGCTCTTCTGCCACCTTGGGTAGTCCTGCTGTTTCCTGTTGCATGATGCTGAAGCAATCATGGACATCCGTCCGGAGCAAATTCAGATCCCTGCAGAAGGTATCATGCAGATTTTGATCAGACTTTTTATCTGAGGATCCGTATCTGTATCCCCCCTTGGGAGTGGGAGTAGAGTGGGCGGATTGAGGACTGTGCATTTGGAGATGGTGACATTGTTGGGCAGGAGTAGAGAGCACTGGAGGCGAAGATGCCTGGCGGTGGAGAGATGTTTTAGCTGGGTTTGGTTGAGGATTGCTGAGATGTCATGCAGAGCCAGGATTTCCAATGGTTTTTCCACTGATGTCAGTAGTCCTGTCCAGGAGGGCGTGTGCTGCAACTGCTGCTCTCATGCGGGAGGAAGAGGCTTCCCTTGCAACTGGATCCAGGCAAGCTGAAAAGTAGTCCGAAAGTCTCTGCTTTCCCCCCTGAGGCTGTGTCAGGACTCCAGTAGCAAGGCCTTCTCTTCTCATCAAGTAGAGACGGAATGGCTTCTTGTAGTCAGATAGGCCTAGTGCTGGCGCTGAGACTACAGAGCCTTTTAACTTCTTGAACGAACTGAAGGCCACATCTGTCTGGAGGAACGGGGTCACACTGACGTATTCACACAGAGGCTGCATTAGGACGGAAGCATCAGGGATCCAGGCTCTGCAATATGAAACTAGACCAAGGAAGGCCTGTAGCACCTTTGGAGTTGTCGGAGGGACCATCTTCTCCACTGTGGTCTTCCGGTCATCTGTCAGGTGTTTCGCCTGGTGAGCAATACAGTGTCTCTGGAACGTAACTTGCTTCAGACACCACTGGACTTTGTTCTTTGAGATCTTGCAGTGCTGCTCCGCCAGGTAGAGTAGGAGATACAAGGAATGGGCTTTACACGTGTCAAAGTCAACTGCACAAAGGAGTAGATTGTCCATGTATTGTAGCAGGGTTACTTCTGCTTGTTCTGTGACTCAGTTGGTGAGAACTGTGGACATTGCTTTGGTGAACTGTGAAGGGCTGTTCTGGGCCCACTGTGGCATCACTGTCCATGTGTGGTGTCCCCCCTGGTGCATTAAGGCAAACAGGAATTGGTCATCCGGGTGAAGGGGGAACACTGGAGAAAACCTTAGTCAGGTCGGTCACTGTGAACACTTTTGCTGTGGCAGGCACATTCGAGAGCAGAGTGTGCGGATTCGGCATAATTGCAGTTTCAAACACTGTGGTGTCATTCACAGCTCTCAGGTCATATACCATTCTGAACTTGGCTGGCGCTCCTTTTACAGTCTTTTTCTTGACGGGGAAAAGCGGGGTATTGCAAGGCGATGTGCGAGGAACAATGATTCCTATTTCCAGGTAGACCTTCAGTTGGTCAGAGGCAGCTTGACTCTAGGCCTGGCCTGGGCCTTACGAGGGTACGGGGTTCATGGCTTGAGTGACACCCGTACTGGGGCAACTTGAGGTTTTCTCATGTGCTGGGGTCCCTTAGACCATAGACTTTCTGGTACTACATCCAGTACCTCCTTGGGTAGGCCTCATCGATTGTTTAATGTTCTTGTAGGGCCGCCAGCATGACTCTTCTCGGGTCAGGGATGAAGAAAGTGTCACTGTCCCATCTTCCTGGAACACTGTGGTTGCCTTCAGCTTCTGCAGTAGGTTCGCTCCCAGTAGGTTGAGTGGCAGGTCCTTTACACCACAAACTGGGACAGGATAGAGTGTCCTGGCTGAGTGCACACGCTCAGTGGCTTTGTAAGCTGAGAATGTCTGACTTGACCATCAATGCCCATGCGAGACACAGAGGATTCTGATAGGCAGGTGGGATCAGTGAGTTCCACATGTGTCATCACACTTCTGGCTGCACCACTTTGGATCTGACAACGCCATCCATTTTAAGGGTAATTTGAGGTACTGGTCTTGCAGATGAAGTTTTACATGTCAGGAGCGTAGTGTCTTGCAGACCTGGCTTGCTTGCCTCTGTCCTATGGACGGGGTACTTCACTGCTTTCTGCACTTCCTCCTTGACCTGTTTCTCTGGACCAACTCTTGGATTGCATGGGTCCAGTCTCTCCGGGGGCGTGAGTGCTTTGCACTGGTTCTGGAAATGGCCAAACTTGCCACAGATGTAACACTTGACACTTTTTCTGTCTTTGTAGGGTGGTTGCGCTTTCAGGTCAGTGGTCACCATGAGAGGGGCTGTCTTCTGCACCCCTGGTTGGGACTCAATCCCTTTGGCTACTGTGGACAACGGCATGATGGGTACTGTAGCGGCAGCGGGGTCCGGCCTGCTGATTGAAGCTGCGGTGGTAAGACGGGGCCTGCAGGTGCATTCGTGGCGAGGCCCGGGGTGCCATGAGACCGGCGGCTGCATCCAACCCAAGGTCTTGGGGCGTTACAGGGGCTGTGGCTGCATCTGCCATCACTTCTTCCTCCTGCTCCGACATAGCTTCTCCCCTTTGCTAACCTTATTGAGGTCGGTGTCTCCTCTCTGGAGTCTGCAGCGGTTCTTCTGGTGTGTTGGTCGGCACTTTGCAGCGTCTTCACCTCTGGCTCCCCTTCCAATGTTCTCAGCAGCACGGCACCCGTTTCCTTCTTCGCGCTCTTTGTGGTGCTATAATGGCGGCAGTTTTGGTGACAATCGGCAATAAACAGTCTCCTAGGCGCACATAAAACATTTTTTCTGGGTCAGTCCACTGCTATTGACCTGTTCCTAGGCCTAGCCACTATCAGTGGTTTCCTAATTGGCTGTCTCAGTCCATGCACAAAGGCCTGTGTATCTGGTCATGACTCATGAATGGTGAAGCCCAAGTCTTGGAATACTTGCATTACTCTGCCATGAAACTTCTTTACAGACTCTGTCTTATCTTGGCTCATGTCATGGCTTGTCCTGCCAATCTGCCTTTGGCCCACTCTCTGAGCTGTTCAATTAGCTGTGGCCCTGACTCCCAAGCGTGTACGTCTGATTCTGCTGGAGGTTTGAATTGTTCCTTCATGATTGGCCAGAGTGCATCACCTGCTTCTATTTTCATTCATGGCCCAGAGATCATTCCAGGTGGCTGCATATGTTTACTGCTTCTGCTACATTCTTAGGTAAAATGGCATGGGATGCATCCCTGGGTCTGGACTATTGTCACCTGACTAGAAGTGCAGTGCACATAGTGTAATGGTGGTGCCTCTATCTGCCCCTGCATTCTTGGTGCCTGTGGGTTTCTTTTCTAGTACTAGACAGCATGTATGATGTTCCCTCTTCATCTTCATCAGAGGAATATTTGTGACTGGGGTCGTACACTGACTGATTTTGGACTTAGAAGTTGCTTTTTTTTTTTTTTTTTTTTATGTGAGGATGTCTCCCCCCTTGCTGAAGCTATGATGGATTAGGATTATAGTTTCATGTTGGTGTGAATGTGGATGTAGGCAGCTCTGACCGGTGCTGAAGCTGTACATTATCAATACATAGTGATATCAAAGTTCATGTAAAACCTTAAGGGTTACAATATTGTTGACTGTGAAATGAGGTAACGGAGGATCTGTCAGTGAGCTCGTTCTGATATCACTCCTCCCCCCTCTGCACCCAGGGCTGAGCTGTCTGCTACCTGATGTGTCTAGGGCTGCCCACTGTTGGCTAAGGGGGGCTTTCACCTTCTCTCCCCGATATCACAAATGGCAATGGCTAGACTGTGCCAGGGACACCTTGTGCTGTAAGCACCATATTGTTTGAATTGGGCGTTGGCCCAGCCGGCAACACGGAGGAAAAAAAAAGGAAGAAGAAGGAGGAGGGGGTGATGAGTGAGACAAAGGAATAGTAGGAGGGGAGAGAGAATGTGGAGAGAGAGAGAAGAAAGGTGTGGTGGGGGAGTGGATAAGGAGGGAGGAGAAGATGGAGGGTGGAGGGAGGAGAGAGGGAGGAGAAGAGAGGAGTGGAGAAAGAGGGGAAGAGAGAGAAGAGAAAAAATGTGGAGGAAGAGGAAAGGAGAGAGAGAGAGAGAGAGAGAGAGAGAGAGAGAGTGCGGAGAGAAAAGACTGACAGAGGAAAAAGAGGATAGATTAGAACAACAAGAATAATAGAGAGGAGCAATTTTGCCTTCTCCCTGTAGGGAGAGACGGGGCGCACCACATACTGTGCAAAAATAACTACCTACACCATGGATTCTGCTAAAAGCAGACTGCGCAGATTCTCCTGTCTCATACCCACAAAAATCACTTCCTGGTTTGCTCACATAACTTTCTGTACCATCTAAACGATGTAAGCTCTGCTGCCACTTCATACCATGTATTAGTTTTCAGCAATCTAACATCAGTTAACTTCCCCTATTTTCCTTTCTACGTCATGCCACTCCGCAGCTTGAAGTCTGCCATTCTAATGAATTTCACGTACTTTATACCTTCCAAAAATCTTCACATACTTAACACCTTCGTATTCTGTCACTATCTAGGGGCTGTTTTCTCATCAGGAAGTAAAAAGACTTTCCTGTTGCTCGGCCACTCTATTCCCCATAGCAAAAGCAAAAAATGAAAAAACACACAAAAATGAAAAAAAAAAAAACAGTACTAAGAAAAAGAAAAAACTTCTAAAAATGAGTATATAAAACTCTAAAAAAAAAAAAAAACGATAAGAAAAACCGTCAAAAACTTAGTTCACAACCAAAAACTCAAAACTTTGATACAAGAGGAAAAAAATTTTTTTTCAAAAATAAAATAAATAAAAAAAAAAAAAAAAAGGTAAAGAGATTGAAGATTGAGGAAAACTTAATTAAAAACTTTAAAATGCCGCAAAAAGAAAGACCCTTTAAGAGAGTAAAAAAAAAAAAAAAATTAATAATTAAAACGGCTTTTCTCTTTTTTTTTTTTTTTCCTTTAGAATCTCTGCGCTCAAATGCAGTCAGAGACACACTTCCTCTTTTTAATCCGTCGCTGTATGCCATTGCCATAATATCAAATGTCACTAAAATCACATTTCTGAAAACACTTAGGTCACATCAAAAAATGATGGATACAATTTAACTTCTTCACAAAAAGCTACACATAGCCAGCATTGCAAAAGAAAAAGGAAAAAAAAAAAAACAGATATGACAGTGTGATTTACAATGCATATCTCTCCTCTCAGCTGAAAAAGAGGAAGTTCATGAAAGAAGGAAAAAAAACCCAAAACTTTCTTTTCACTATTTCATGCTTCTTAAAGCGGCAATAGTACATGACACAAACAGACACAGATAGACAATCCGAGAGACGCCCTTTTAAATTCTGTGACACATGCAGGTTGCGCTGGGAACAGACTACTGCCAATCGCACTGGACGCACCTGCGCCCGGGTTCTACCACCCCGGTCCGGACGTCCTGACTGGATCACCGGCACTACGGGAATCTGCAGTAGCCCCTCTAAGTTATCACTACCCGTGCCTGGATCATGGGACCACCTGCCCCGGAACTCTGCGTGTTCCTCCTATGCACGGGAATCCTGCAATAACTTATCGAGCGATTTGAACTCCTGCGGTCTGTTTCTCAGCAACCACAAACAAAAGTCACTTTTTCCTTCCTCTCTCGGATTTTACACAAACACATACACGGTCCACAGCAGACACCTCCCAGGGTGGATTCGTGGCTACGGATTTTTTTACACTACCTGGGAATTTGTGACCACATCTTACCGGCAAGAAGCATAGACAAGGACTGGGCACAGGGGACTTTCAGGTAAGATGATAACATTTTCTTACCTTACTTATGGAGCTGCGCAGTCTCCTGCCCCTGTGCCAGGCCACGCTACAACTTCCGTATCTCCGGTAAGAAGGATCACGTGCTTTTCATTCGGGCCCCACGTTGGGCGCCATTAATGTTATGGAAATATTAGGGTTGGATAAATATATCCCTGTGTGTGCTGTGGCCGCTCCCAATTAGACTGAGTATTTTGAGCGCTCATCAAGAATGGACTGTACACAACTGTGACAGAACAACATTCCATCAATACTGAATTTTATTGTACATACATAGTTTTATATTTTCACATAGAAAGGAGTGGTTAGGGGTTGTCAGGGGTAGTTAGTTAATTATCATATTGTCTAGCTCCTCTGTCATTGGTTATCTAAACATATATGGAATATTGTGATTAATGCTCATATGACTGCTGATTAAGCTGAGACATCTGATCAGCAGTCATCAGACATCTGACTCTCTTCTGCTTTAGGGATGGAAAACCCCATATGATCTGTCTGGGTTATATCAGTTCAGTTCGTGTCAGCCATTTTAAACCATTGATTATAATGTATATATTTGCTGTGAGCATATAAGTATATATTTGATTATAGAGGAGTATACATGCAAGTGAGATCTACATGATATATATATTTCTATCACACATTTCTGCAGCATTTCTGCAACGTGGGCACATAGCCTAACTGTGCTATGATCTCTTATATGTTCTGTAGGGCTGGCATTTACCACTGACCATATGCGGTAATATCCATGTTGGTCTATGTATAGACATTATCTTTCTATATCATTATAGTGCCGTCATCTGCTGAGGTTCTCTTCCACTATTAGGGTGCATCACCGAGTTGTAATCAAGGTTACCTGGTTAGGGGCCCACTCAGAAGTTTCGCCCCCCCAAACCAAAACCCTAGCTACGCCTCCTATATACAACAATTGTGAGCCTCGCACGTGCATCACTTTATAAAGCCTGCTGACAATCTCTTTAGTAGCTTTTACCTTAATTCAGCCAAGTGTGTGTGTATGTATGGGTCCATTAACATGGACTGAGCAGTGCCACTAAATGGTCGCAAATCACAGGCAGACCCAAGTAAGCAATGTGCAGTGAGACATCTATAATAGATTATTTCACCCTATGAATGAACTTTTCGCTAGTTCAACATGTTATCAGCAGTCTGTTTACAGGGAAAGATTATTATGAAATGAGCTTTTTTTAACCCCTTTACACCCCGAAGCCTGTTTTCACCTTCATGACCAGGCTAATTTTTACAGTTCTGACCAGTGTCATTTTATATGGTAATAACTCTGGAATGCTTCAATGGATCCTACTGATTATGAAACTGTTTTTTCATAATATATTGTTCTTCATGATTGTGACAAAATTTGTGAAAAAGTTATTTGTGAAAAAATTGGAAATTTGGCAAAAATTTCAAAATTTCCAAACTTTTCATTTTTATTAATTTGTTAATAAATAACATTTCCCACATGCCTACTTTACATGAGCACAATTTTTGAAACAATTTTTTTTTTTTGCTAGGAAGTAGTGATGAGCGAACGTGCTCGCCACTACTCGTTACTCGCCCGAGCATTTCCGGGATTATTCGGCAATAACTGCAGTCTCCACCCCATGTTTTTGGCGGACTTTAGAGACCCAATCACGGTGCAGGGATTGTCTGCCAGGCCATGAAATGCCACAGCCATCTTTGATATGGACGTGCAGTGATTGGCTGGTGCATACAGCATCATCCCGAGTATAAAAGACCTGGCGCCGCCCTGCTCGCCGTATTCTGTTCCTGTTTCAGCGAGAGTAGGGAGAGCTGCTGCCAAGATAGGGACAGAATCATGGTTTTAGAGTTAGTGTAGGTCTTCAACTCTTACATCCACAACTCCTGATAAACGAACAGTCCTTTTTAGGGCTAATTCGTGGGTCCCGATATTGCAGCGCTAGGTAGGCAGGGCACAGCATATCCACATCAGTGCAAGGCCTGCAGGCACTGTATGTGCGTCCATTGGTCCCACTGCATCCTTCCCGAAGCTCCGTAACTGCCTGCTGCTGCAGCTTATTTACTGTCTATATACCTATTTTTTTTTTTTTTTTTTCCACAAATTCACCCCCCCAAAAAAAAAAATTACAGTCTGTTCTCTCAGACTGAGGCCTGTTGAAAAGTGATAGTTTGTCAGGCATACGTAGCATGGTTGTGTGTGCTACCCTTGTGCCCCCTTTTTTTTGGGTGTTTTAAATTCACCGAAAAAGGCCTCATATATCTGCGTGCTCCAAGTTTGGTCATTGGAGGCCAGTGTACTTATTTTTTGGCTGTGTGATACTCAAATTCTATATAACGCTATTTAGCATTACAAAAATGAAAGGCCACAGATTTGCCAGTGTGGTATTTCCGTTACAGCCGTCATATATCTCTGTGCTCCAAGTTTGGACATTGGAGGCCGGTGTACTTATTTTTTGGCTCTGTGATACTCAAATTCTAAACAGCACTATTTAGCATAAATTAACTTAAAAAAAAAAAAAAGAATACAGTCTGTTAGGTCAGGCTGAGGCCTGCCTGGTGTTTGGGTTTGAAAAATCATAGATTTGCAGGCATACTGATCACCAGAGTTGAGCGACTTTTACTATATTAGGATCGAGTCGGGTTTCGCGAAACCCGACTTTGTCAGAAGTCGGGTCGGGTGAAATCGGCTGATTATTGCAAAAAGTCGGGGATCCGACTGAAACATGAAACCCAATGCAAGTCAATGGGGAAGCAAAGTCGGCAGTGAGTGGAGGACAGGAAAACACCTACAGTGCCCAGTTTAATGCCAAAAACATCCATTCTTGTTACTTAAGCTTGTCAATCTTAATCTACCTTATAATAATAGTTAGGCATTGAAAATTGGGGGTCATTTGGCTAAAGTTGTGGGGGGGGTAGGGCTGGCTCAAGTTTTTCGTGGGCCCAGGAAACGCGGACTACGTTGAGCAGGGAGAGGTAAGTATTTCAACTTTGCAAGTGCTGTGATCCTGAGCAAGCAGGGGGGGCACACTCGTTCGCATTGGCACTGGCACAGGGCCCCTCAAAGTACGGCGGTGTGTTTGACGGCGGGGGTGCCTCCCACCGGCAGAGACACTTTTGCATACTATGAGGGGCCCTGTGCCAGTGACGTCGCCAACGAGTATGCCCCCCCACCTGATGAAGGAACCTGCACTTTCATCTGCACCTTCCTCTTTGTCCCCGTGTAAGGTGGTATAGTATGCGTGAAGGGGAACCTGACTTTCAGCAGGGTCAGATTCGGGCTGTGTAGAGTGCAAGGGGAATGTAGTGGTCTGGGTCAATGTACCAGCAGACTCATCTAGCACTGGCTGGGCAATGGGCAGGATGAGGAGGAAACACAGACATAGGCCCCAATAATAAAGTGGGCTAAATGCAGTTCAAAATTGGTAACAGGACTAACCAGGTGGCATTGCTTTGTTCAGTGGAGGACAACTGTAATGAGAGACTGACACAGTGAGTAGGCCCAAATAAGTAACTAGGCTAAATGCAGTTCAAAATTAGTAACAGGACTAACCAGGCGGCATTGCTTTGTTCAGTGGAGGACAACTGTAATGAGTGGCAGACACAGTTAGTAGGCCCAAATAATAAAGTGGGCCAAATGAAGTTCAAAATTGGTAACAGGAGTAAACAGGCGGCACTGCTTTGTTCAGTGGAGGTGAAAAGCAAGGAGCGGCAGACACCATTAGTAGGCCCAACTAAACAAGTAGGCCAAATGCAGTTTAATATCTGATATATGCTGAAAATTGAAGCTCATCTTTACTCAGTGGAGGAGAAAAGCAAGCAGCAGCAGACACCGTTAGTAGGGCCCAACCAAACTAGTAGGCCAAATGCATTTTCATATTCTAAATATAGGCCGAAAGCCTGAAGATTGAAGCTCAGCTTTGTTCAGTGGAGGAGAACACCAAGGAGCGGCAGACACCGTTAGTAGGGCCCAACCAAACTAGTAGGCCAAATGCATTTTCATATTCTAAATATAGGCCGAAAGCCTGAAGATTGAAGCTCAGCTTTGTTCAGTGGAGGAGAAAACCAAGGAGCGGCAGACACCGTTAGTAGGCCCAACCAAACAAGTAGGCCAAATGCATTTTCATATTCTAAATATAGGCCGAAAGCCTGAAGATTGAAGATCAGCTTTGTTCAGAGGAGGACAGCTGTATTGAGTGGTGCAGACAGACACAAGTAGTAGGCCTAAAATAAGAAAGTAGGCTCAATGCAGTTTAAAATAGGTTACAGGGGTACACAGGCAGCATTGGTTTGGTCAGCGGAGGACAATTGCAAGGAGTGGCGCAGACCTTCTAGGCCTAAAATAAAAAAAGTAGGCTCAATGCAATTTAAAATGGGTTACAGGGGTACACAGGCAGCATTGGTTTGGTCAGCGGAGGACGATTGCAAGGAGTGGCGCAGACAGATTTACTAGGCCTAAAATAAAAAAGTAGGCTCAGTGCAGTTTAAAATGGGTTACAGGGGTACACAGGCAGCATTGGTTTGGTCAGCAGAGGACGATTGCAAAGAGTGGCGCAGACTTACTAGACCTAAAATAAAAAAGTAGGTTCTATGCAGTTTAAAATGGGTTACAGGGGTACACAGGCAGCACTGTTTTGGTCAGCGGAGCACAATTGCAAGGAGTGGTGCAGACAGACTTACTAGGCCTAAAATAAAAAAGTAGGCTCAATGCAGTTTAAAATGGGTTACAGGGGTACACAGGCAGCATTGGTTTGGTCAGCGGAGGATGATTGCAAGGAGTGGCGCAGACTTACTAGGCCTAAAATAAAAAAGTAGGCTCTATGCAGTTTAAAATGGGTTACAGGGGTACACGGGCAGCATTGGTTTGGTCAGCGGAGGACGATTGCAAGGAGTGGTGCAGGCAGACTTACTAGGCCTAAAATAAAAAAGTAGGCTCAATGCAGTTTAAAATGGGTTACAGGGGTACACAGGCAGCATTGGTTTGGTCAGCAGAGGACGATTGCAAGGAGTGGCGCAGACTTACTAGGCCTAAAATAAAAAAGTAGGTTCTATGCAGTTTAAAGTGGGTTACAGGGGTACACGGGCAGCATTGGTTTGGTCAGCGGAGGACGATTGCAAGGAGTGGTGCAGAAAGACTTACTAGGCCTAAAATAAAAAAGTATGCTCAATGCTGTTTAAAATGGGTTACAGGGGTACACAGGCAGCATTGGTTTGGTCAGCGGAGGACGATTGCAAGGAGTGGCACAGACAGACTTGCTAGGCCTAAAATAAAAAAGTAGACTCAATGCAGTTTAAAATGGGTTACAGGGGTACACAGGCAGCATTGGTTTGGTCAGCGGAGGACGATTGCAAGGAGTGGCGCAGACTGTCATGTCGGACGCTGTTCAGACCAGGTCGTCCGACAGACAGCGGTAATTCCGCTTTTGACCACTATTTGCTCATTGGCGTCTGCTAGATTTTATCTAGCTGTTCCGGGGTTAATTAGACGATTGCAAGGAGTGGCGCAGACAGACTTACTAGGCCTAAAATAAAAAAGTAGGCTCAATGCAGTTTAAAGTGGGTTACAGGGGTACACAGGCAGCATTGGTTTGTTCAGCAGAGAACAATTGCAAGGAGTGGCGCAGACTTACTAGGCCTAAAATAAAATAGTAGGCTCTATGCAGTTTAAAATGGGTTACAGGGGTACACGGGCAGCATTGGTTTAGTCAGCGGAGGACGATTGCAAGAGTGGTGCAGACAGACTTACTAGGCCTAAAATAAAAAAGTAGGCTCAATGCAGTTTAAAATGGGTTACAGGGGTACACAGGCAGCATTGGTTTGGTCAGCAGAGGACGATTGCAAGGAGTGGCGCAGACTTACTAGGCCTAAAATAAAAAAGTAGGTTCTATGCAGTTTAAAGTGGGTTACAGGGGTACACAGGCAGCACTGGTTTGGTCAGCGGAGCACGATTGCAAGGAGTGGTGCAGACAGACTTACTATGCCTAAAATAAACAAGTAGGCTAAATGCAGTTTAAAATGGGTTACAGGGGTACACAGGCAGCATTGGTTTGGTCAGCAGAGGACGATTGCAAGGAGTGGCGCAGACAGACTTGCTAGGCCTAAAATAAAAAAGTAGACTCAATGCAGTTTAAAATGGGTTACAGGGGTACACAGGCAGCATTGGTTTGGTCAGCGGAGGACGATTGCAAGGAGTGGTGCAGACAGACTTACTATGCCTAAAATAAACAAGTAGGCTAAATGCAGTTTAAAATGGGTTACAGGGGTACACAGGCAGCATTGGTTTGGTCAGCAGAGGACGATTGCAAGGAGTGGCGCAGACTTACTAGGCCTAAAATAAAAAAGTAGGCTCTATGCAGTTTAAAATGGGTTACAGGGGTACACAGGCAGCATTGGTTTGGTCAGCGGAGGACGATTGCAAGGAGTGGTGCAGACAGACTTACTAGGCCTAAAATAAAAAAGTAGGCTCAATGCAGTTTAAAATGGGTTACAGGGGTACACAGGCAGCATTGGTTTGGTCAGCAGAGGACGATTGCAAGGAGTGGCGCAGACTTACTAGGCCTAAAATAAAAAAGTAGGTTCTATGCAGTTTAAAGTGGGTTACAGGGGTACACAGGCAGCACTGGTTTGGTCAGCGGAGCACGATTGCAAGGAGTGGTGCAGACAGACTTACTATGCCTAAAATAAACAAGTAGGCTAAATGCAGTTTAAAATGGGTTACAGGGGTACATAGGCAGCATTGGTTTGGTCAGCGGAGGACAATTGCAAGTCGTGGCGCAGACAGACTTACTAGGCCTAAAATAAAAAAAGTAGGCTCAATGCAGTTTAAAGTGGGTTACAGGGGTACACAGGCAGCATTGGTTTGGTCAGCAGAGAACGATTGCAAGGAGTGGCGCAGACTTACTAGGCCTAAAATAAAATAGTAGGCTCTATGCAGTTTAAAATGGGTTACAGGGGTACACGGGCAGCATTGGTTTGGTCAGCGGAGGACGATTGCAAGGAGTGGTGCAGAAAGACTTACTAGGCCTAAAATAAAAAAGTAGGCTCAATGCTGTTTAAAATGGGTTAGGTTACAGGGGTACACAGGCAGCATTGGTTTGGTCAGCGGAGGACGATTGCAAGGAGTGGCGCAGACAGACTTGCTAGGCCTAAAATAAAAAAGTAGACTCAATGCAGTTTAAAATGGGTTACAGGGGTACACAGGCGGCATTGGTTTGGTCAGCGGAGGACGATTGCAAGGAGTGGCACAGACTTACTAGGCCTAAAATAAAAAAGTAGGCACTATGCAGTTTAAAGTGGGTTACAGGGGTACACAGGCAGCATTGGTTTGGTCAGCGGAGGACGATTGCAAGGAGTGGCACAGACTTACTAGGCCTAAAATAAAAAAGTAGGCACTATGCAGTTTAAAGTGGGTTACAGGGGTACACAGGCAGCATTGGTTTGGTCAGCGGAGGACGATTGCAAGGAGTGGCGCAGACTTACTAGGCCTAAAATAAAAAAGTAGGCTCTATGCAGTTTAAATGGGTTACAGGGGTACACAGGCAGCATTGGTTTGGTCAGCGGAGGACGATTGCAAGGAGTGGCGCAGACTGTCATGTCGGACGCTGTTCAGACCAGGTCGTCCGACAGACAGCGGTAATTCCGCTTTTGACCACTATTTGCTCATTGGCGTCTGCTAGATTTTATCTAGCTGTTCCGGGGTTAATTTACCTAATCCTCGGATTGGAAGCTGGGCCATTCCCATGGCCTTTAAATAGTTCTCCTGTTCATCGGGCGTCGCCGATTATAGCTTCTGTCTTGTGCGTTGTTATCTCGGTCTGGAGTGGACAGCTGGTTGTTGGAGATTCGTTGCTGGTGGTATATTTTCCTCTGTCTTATTTACTCCTTCCTATATTTGTATTTATTTTGCCCTGCACATTTATAGTGTATTCCTGAGTGACTGCGGTGTGGTGTATATTTTCCTTTATCTTTGTCTGTGCTAACTGTGGATATTGGAATATTACCTCTTCACTGGTGGAGGGCGGAGGTATCAGCCTAGGGTTAAAACAGGAGTCAGGGTGAGGTTCGAGGCCTGGACATGCACACCATCAGTGTAAACTCCAGGTGGAGGGTCAGTCAGGATTTCCCTAGTCTGAGGGAAACTGCAGGGGCCCGGGTTTTTAGCTCTCGCTCACCTAGTCTCCCCGTGACATTATAATCGGCCCAACAACAAAAAAAAGGGGGTTTCTTTTTTTTTTGAGTTTTGTCATGGATCCCATGACTTCCATAACCCGCCAGTTGGAGGCGCTGTCCCTACAGGTCACTGAGTTGAGGGGGGCAGTGCAGCAACAGGGACTAGCAGTATCTAATGTGCAGGCTGGAGCGACAGGAAGAGTTGCTGAGCCTAAATTTCCTTTGCCTGAAAGATTTACTGGGGAACACAGTAAATTTGTTTCTTTTCGTGAAGCTTGCAAACTATATTTCCGCATGCGCCCGATCTCCTCGGGTAATGAGGCTCAGCGTGTGGGCCTGGTGTTGTCATTGTTAAGCGGGGATCAGCAAGCATGGGCGTTTTCTTTGCCATCTGATTCTGTTGCATTTGACTCTGTGGAGAGTTTTTTTTCTTCTTTTGGGAAAATCTACGATGAACCTGACAGAATGGCTCTAGCAGAATCTAAGATACACCCTATTCGCCAGGGGGAGCGAGTTGCAGAGGATTACTGTTCTGAATTTCGTCGCTGGGCGATCGATACACAATGGAATGATCCAGCATTGCGGAGTCAGTTTATACATGGGATTTCTGGAAGGGTTAAAAAAGCCCTTCTGATGTACGAGACTCCTGCTTCTCTAGATTCCGCCATGAGTCTGGTTGTCCGCTTTGATCGTCGTTTGCATCAGGGGGAGCATGAGACGCCGCCTGTGGGAGAAGGTTTTGGTTCACGTGAGGTAGCTGCAGGTGAACCCACGGAACCTATGCAAATCGCAGGGGTGTCACATGTCAAGCGTCAAGCCCCTGAGTGAGCTCAGGAAGCAGGGAGCCTGTTTTTACTGTGGTAAAACTGGTCATTTTATTAACATCTGTCCTCTGCTGACTAAGAAAAACGCAACGGCGGAAAACTTCTAAGCTCAGAGGGTGTGGAGGAGACCAATCTGAGCTTATGTATATCCTCCATGGTGGTTTCTCAATGCATGCTCCCTGCTAAGGTTTTTATTGCTGGCAGTGAGCTGCCAATTACTGTTTTTGTGGATAGTGGTTCAGCCACAAATCTCATTGATGAGGAGTTTGCGTGCACAGCAGGTTTTAGGATTGAAAAACTGTCTCATCCTATGCGCGTGGTCACCATCAATGCTGCTCCTCTCTCTCAGGGGGAGATAACTGAATTTGTGGCTGAGGTGAAACTCCACATAGGAGTTCTACATTCCGAGCGGGTTACATGTAAGGTGCTCAGGAATCTTCCTGCTCAGGTGGTTTTGGGTTTTTCTTGGTTGTCTATGCACAACCCGGTAATTGACTGGAAAACTCAGGACATAATTCGGTGGAGCAAGTTCTGCCAGGAGAATTGCCTGGCCACATGTGTGGCTGCGGTGACTTCAAGCATTCCGGAGTCACTTCTAGATTTTGTGGATGTGTTCTCTGAGAAGGGTTGTTCAGAGTTGCCGCCACATCGTCCTTATGACTGTTCTATCAGGTTTAAACCAGGGGCCAAATTGCCTAAAGCAAGGATGTTTAACATCTCCGGTCCGGAGAGACAAGCGTTAAAAGATTACATTGCTGAAAGCTTGAACAAAGGGCACATCAGGCCGTCATCCTCGCCGGTGGCAGCAGGGTTCTTCTTCGTGAAGAAGAAAGATGGCGGTTTACGCCCGTGTTTGGATTTCAGGGAGTTGAACCAGATTACGGTTCGTGATCCATACCCTATGCCTCTGATACCAGATTTGTTCAACCAGGTGGCAGGTGCTAAGTGGTTTACCAAGCTTGACCTCAGGGGGGCGTACAACCTCATAAGAGTCCGTCAAGGTGATGAGTGGAAGACGGCTTTTAATACCCCTGAGGGTCATTTTGAAAATTTGGTGATGCCATTTGGGTTGACTAACGCACCTGCAGTGTTCCCACATTTCATCAATGATGTGTTCTCGCATGTTTTGGGGAAATTCGTTATCGTGTATCTAGATGACATTCTCATATATTCTTGCGACCGTGATGCTCATTTAGATCATGTCAGGCAGGTGTTACAGCTTCTCAGAGAGAATAAGCTGTATGCTAAACTTGAGAAATGTGTATTTTCTGTTCAAGAGTTGCCTTTCTTGGGTTATATTGTGTCTGCTTCTGGGTTTAAAATGGACGCCGCTAAGGTGCAGGCGGTGCTGCATTGGGAACGTCCTGATAACCTGAAAGCACTTCAGCGGTTCCTTGGGTTTTCTAACTACTATAGGAAATTTATCAAGGATTTTTCCATCATTGCTAAACCGCTAACTGACATGACTAAAAAGGGTACCAATTTCTCCGTTTGGCCTGAGGCTGCTGTGCGCGCATTTGAATTTCTTAAGAACAGTTTTGTTTCAGCCCCCATTCTTGTGCAGCCAGACGTATCTAAACCCTTTGTTGTGGAGGTCGATGCGTCTGAGGTTGGTGTGGGGGCAGTGCTGTCACAAGGCTCATCTTTGAGTGATTTGCGTCCATGCGCCTATTTCTCCAAGAAACTGTCGTCCGCCGAACGTAACTACGATATCGGCAACAGGGAGTTGTTGGCAATTAAGTTGTCCTTTGAGGAATGGCGACACTTCTTGGAGGGGTCGGTACATCAAGTTACTGTTATTACCGATCATAAGAATCTACTGTATTTGGAGTCAGCCAAGCGTCTGTCCCCCAGGCAGGCTCGCTGGACATTGTTTTTCACGCGGTTCAATTTTGTGGTCACTTACAGACCGGGGTCTAAAAACACTAAGGCGGATGCTCTGTCCAGGTGTTTTCCGGGGGGAGAACCTCGGGAGGATCCAGTACCCATCCTCCAAAAGGGTGTTGTGGTTTTAGCTCTCACTACCGAGGTTGAGGCTGAGATTGCCGAGGCTCAGGAGGAGGTACCATCTGAGCTTCCCGTCAACAATTCTTTTGTACTGCTTCATCTCTGCCTAAAGGTTTTGGTGCAGCATCATGATGCTGTCCTGGTGGGCCACCCAGGGGTTAGAGGTACCTTGGAGTTGGTGTCACGTCAGTTTTGGTGGCCCAAGATCTGACAGGACGTGGTCTCATACGTGTCAGCTTGTACCACGTGCGCTAGGGCTAAGACGCCTCGCTCCCGTCCTGTTGGCACACTACTTCCTCTTGAGGTACCTAGTAAGCCTTGAACTGAAATCTCCATGGATTTCATCACTGATTTGCCCTCATCAGCTGGGAACATGGTCATCTTGGTGATTGGTGATCGGTTTTCTAAAATGTCGCACTTTGTGTCTTTGCCTTCATTGCCTAACGCTAAGACTCTGGCTCAGGTATTTGTGCAGGAGGTGGTCAGACTTCATGGGGTTCCGTCTGACATCGTGTCTGATAGGGGGTCTCAGTTTGTGGCAAAAGTTTGGAGAGCATTTTGCTCACGGCTGGGGATCAAGTTATCTCATTCTTCGGCGTTTCATCCTCAGTCAAATGGTCAGACTGAGCGTATGAACCAAAATTTGGAACAAAACTTACGCTGCTTTGTCTCTGATAACCAGGAGGAGTGGTCTACCTTTCTTCCTTTGGCTGAGTTTGCCATCAATAATCACCGCCAGGAGTCGTCTGGGGAGTCTCCGTTTTTTTGTGTTTACGGGCTACATCCTCAATTTTGTACCTTGAGTCAGAGGGGCTCTTCCGGCGTTCCGGAGGAGGACCAGTTGGGGACACAATTGTCATCAGTCTGGAGGAGAGTTAAGGAGCGCCTGTTGAGTATGGGTGCTAGGTACAAGCGTGTGGCTGACAGTAGGCGTGTGCCAGGTCCGGACCTGAGTGTGGATGACTGGGTGTGGTTATCCACAAAAAACATAAGACTCAAAATACCGTCCCTTAAATTGGGTCCACGGTTTATTGGTCCATTTAGGGTCACCGCCGTCATTAACCCAGTAGCGTACCGATTGGAGCTCCCTACGGTGTATAAGATACACAACGTGTTCCACAGGTCTCTTCTAAAGAAGGTGGTGGGTTCTGTGGACGCAGCGCCTATGCCACCTCCAGTCTTGGTGGATGGTAATATGGAGTTTGAAGTCTCCAAGGTGGTAGACTCTCATGTAGTGCACCGCACTTTACAGTACTTGGTACACTGGCATGGTTATGGGCCTGAGGAGAGGTCCTGGGTACCAGCCTCAGACATTCATGCGGATCGGCTGGTCAGGTTTTTTCATTGTCGCCATCCAGACAAGCCGGGTCCTATAAGCCGTGAGGGCCCTGGGGTCCCTCGTAGAAGGCGGGGTACTGTCATGTCGGACGCTGTTCAGACCAGGTCGTCCGACAGACAGCGGTAATTCCGCTTTTGACCACTATTTGCTCATTGGCATCTGCTGGATTTTATCTAGCTGTTCCGGGGTTAATTTACCTAATCCTCGGATTGGAAGCTGGGCCATTCCCATGGCCTTTAAATAGTTCTCCTGTTCATTGGGCGTCGCCGATTATAGCTTCTGTCTTGTGCGTTGTTATCTCGGTCTGGAGTGGAGAGCTGGTTGTTGGAGATTTGTTGCTGTGGTGTATTTTCCTCTGTCTTATTTACTCCTTCCTATATTTGTATTTATTTTGCCCTGCACATTTATAGTGTATTCCTGAGTGACTGCGGCGTGGTGTATATTTTCCTTTATCCTTGTCTGTGCTAACTGTGGGTATTGGAATATTACCCCTTCACTGGGTGGAGTGCGGAGGTATCAGCCTAGGGTTAAAACAGGAGTCAGGGTGAGGTTCGAGGCCTGGACATGCACACCATCAGTGTAAACTCCAGGTAGAGGGACAGTCAGGATTTCCCTAGTCTGAGGGAAACTGCAGGGGCCCGGGTTTTTAGCTCTCGCTCACCTAGTCTCCCCGTGACACAGACAGACTTACTAGGCCTAAAATAAAAAAGTAGGCTCTATGCTGTTCTAAACTGGTAACAGGAGTAAACTGGCGGCACTGCTTTGTTCGGTGGAGGACAACTGTAAGAAGCGACTGACACAGTAAGTTGGCAAAAATAGTAAAGTGGGCTAAATGTCTGCAAAAAAATGTTCCTAAATAAATAGGTGGCAAAGCTAGGTACAGGGGTGGGTTCCTCTGCTGAGTAGCAGACAGTGGTAGTTCGCGCACAGTATTCACAGGTCTAAATGGAGGGCAGGGCACCTGTATATTTTTACTATCATCTATCATTTCAACAAATTTGTATTGGCAGTGCCATTGAAGGATTTAACAGCACAGACTAAACAGTGGTGGAGCAGTGAGAGGTAAGTTTTGCAAGTGGTAGAGCACTGTTTGAGCTGGGGGGGACACTCTCTCGTGGGTGGCGGTACTGGCCCAGGGCCCCTCATATTACGACGGTGTGTCTGACGTTTGGTGTGCACCACCACCACCAGAGACACTTCATTGTACTATGAGGGACCCTGTGCCAGTGCCGTCGGCCAAAAGTGGGCACACCCACCTGTCCAGGCAAACGGCACTCGCAAGGGTGCTTGCGCCAAGTGGTGACCACGGCCCCGTGGGAGGAGTCAGCCCATTTAAGGAGGTGTAAAAATGGCCTATAGTGGACATTCAGCAGCTGCAAATGGAGGAATTGGAGCAGTCAGTAAGAGGAGTCCAAAAGCAAGACCTTTTTACGGGAAAGCTACGTGTCAGCAGGGGAAGGTGGGGCAAAATAATTAGAAATCCATGATTGGTTCATTTTAATAAAGGTTAGATCATCAACATTTTGGGTAGCCAGACGAGTCCTTTTTTCGGTCAGTATTGAACCAGCAGCACTGAATACTCTTTCTGATAGCACACTAGCAGCTGGGCAAGCGAACTCCTGTAATGCATATTCTGCCAATTCAGGCCAGATGTCTATTTTAGATGCCCAGTAATCAAAGGGGAATTACGTGTGAGGGAGAACATCGATAAGGGAGGAAAAATAGTTCGTAACCATACTGGACAAATGTTGTCTCCTGTCACTTTGAATTGATGCAGCAGTACCTGTCGTGTCTGCGGTCATTGTGAAATCACTCCACAACCTGGTCATAAAACCCCTCTGTCCAACGCCACTTCTGATTTGTGCACTTCTAACACCTCTGCCATGTTGCCCCCTGCAGCTCGTGTGAGAACCATTACCGCCGCTGTGTGCTGGGAATGCCTGAACCAAACAGGCTACAAGAGTTGCTTGTTTGGTAGCCAATATTTGCTCAAGGTTCTCATGTGGCATGATATTTTGCAATTTCCCTTTATAGCGTGGATCCAGGAGGCAGGCCAACCAGTAATCGTCATCGGTCATCATTTTGATAATGCGGGGGTCGCTTTTTAGGATACGCAAGGCATAATCAGCCATGTGGGCCAATGTTCCAGGTGTCAAATAACTGCTTGTGCTGGGTTGAGGAGCACTTTCTGGCAAATCAACATCACTTGTCTCCTGCAAAAACCCTGTACCTGACCTTGCAACGCCACCAGTTTCTATTGCCCCCTGAGAAGCTTACTCCTCCCATAAATATTCATCCCCATCATCCTCCTCCTCCTCCTCCTCTTCATCCGCCACCTCATCCAGGAGAGTTCCCTGAGCAGACAATGGCTGACTGTCATCAAGGCTTCCCTCCTCCTCAGCTGCAGATGTCTGCTCCTTAATGTGCGTCAAACTTTGCATCAGCAGACGCATTAGTGGGATGCTCATGCTTAGGATGGCGTTGTCTGCACTTACCAGATGTGTGCATTCCTCAAAACACTGAAGGACTTGACAGAGGTCTTGTAGCTTCGACCACTGCACACCTGACAACTCCATGTCTGCCATCCAACTGCCTGCCTGTGTATGTGTATCCTCCCACAACTACATTACAGCAGCCTCTGTTCGCACAGCCTCTGAAGCATGTGCAGTGTGGAGTTCCACATTGTTGCAACGTCGATTATTAGGCGGTGCTGGGGAAGCTTCAACGATCTCTGATGGTTCTGCATACGGCTGGAGTTTACGGGCGACCGGCGGATGTGCAAGCAAAGTCTTCGCACCTTCAGGAGAAGGGCTGGTAACCCCGGATAACTTTTCAGGAAGCACTGCACCACCAGGTTCAAGGTGTGAGCCAGGCAAGGAATGTGTTTCAGTTCTGAAAGGGCTATGGCAGCCATAAAATTCCTTCCGTTATCACTGACTACCTTGCCTGCCTCAAGATGTACACTGCCCAGCCATGAATGAGTTTCTTGCTGCAAGAATTCGGCCAGAACTTCCGCAGTGTGTTTGTTGTCGCAGAAAAACTTCTTTTACAACACAGCCTGCTGTTCCATAATGGGACACCTCGTGTGCAACACTGGCAGCTGCGGATGGAGTGGTAGGGCGACTGCGCTCTGTGGACGAGCTTTCGCTTCTGGAGGAGGAGGAGGAGGGGTGTCGAACGCCTACTGTCAACTGTTTCCTAGACCGTGGGCTAGGCAGAACTGTCCCACTATGGCTGTCCCCTGTGGACCCTGCATCCACCACATTAACCCAGTGTGCTGTGATGGACACGTATCGTCCCTGGCCATGCCTACTGGTCCATGCATCTGTTGTGAGGTGTACCTTTCTACTGACTGATTGCCTGAGTGCATGGACAATGCGGTCTTTCACATGCTGGTGGAGGGCTGGGATGGCTTTTCTCGCAAAGAAGTGTCAACTGGGTAGGTCATAGAGTGGTACTGCATAGGCCATCAGGGCTTTGAAAGCTTCGCTTTCAACCAACCGGTAGGGCATCATCTCTAACGAGATTAGTCTAGCAATGTGGGCGTTCAAACCCTGTGTACACGGATGTGAGGATGAGTACTTCCTTTTCCTAACGAGAGTCTCTTGTAGGATGAGCTGGACTGGAGAGCTGCATATGGTGGAACAAGCAGCGGTGGTGGTGGTGGTGGTGGACATGGCGGATTGAGAGAGGGTTGGTGATGGTATTCTTGGTGTTGACCTACATACAGTGTTTCCTACCAAAAACCTTGTGATTCCCTGACTGCTTTGGCCTTGCGACGATACTTCCGCATTTGCTGCAGGTAGTGTCCTAAACGGTGGGCTTACAGTGAGGGAAGCAATGTAGCGTTGCTGACTACCTTCATTCTGAGCGGGTGCACCAACGTAACGGGACGTTTGGTAGTTAGTCCAGGCTTGCAAGTGCATGCTGGTTAAATGTCTACGAATGCACGTTGTATTTAAATTTAGGGGATTCTTCCCTCTGCTAAAGGTCTTTGAGCATTTCTTACAGATAACTTTACACTGATCATTCGGATCTTGGTTAAAAAATTGCCACACTGCACTCTTCCTACTATCGAATATCTTTTCAGGCATTGCACGCTGTGCTACTTTCACCGGATGGCCACGCTGTCCTAAAACTGGTTTTGCTTTTGACACACGTTTTTGGCCTGATACGGGCCTGCCAGATGAAAGCTGTTGCAATGTTGATGCCTGCTGCGGCTCATCCTCCTCCGCTTCTGAGCTACTGCCAGCGGCACCCTGTTCCCCCAATGGCTGCCAATCTGGGTCAACAACTGGGTCATCTATCACCTCCTCTTCAATGTCCTGTGCACCTTCCTCTGAGTCACCGTGTAAAGTGCTATAGCGTTCGGGACGGGGCACCATAGTCTCATCAGGGTCAGATTCTGGCTTAGTACACTGCGAGGGCAATGTAGTGATCTGAGTCAATGGAACAGCATAATAATCTAACTGTGGCTGTGCATCTGTGCACTCCATGTCCAATTCATCTTTTAATGGGCTGTTAACAATTTCCCTTTCTAACCCAGGCATGGTATGTGTAAAGAGCTCCATGGAGTAAACTGTAGTGTCGCCTGCCGCATCCTTCACTTTTGGTTTGGGTGAAGGACACAAGGAAGCGACTTGTTCCTGCCCTGGAGCACCCACTGATGACTCGCTGCTTTTAAATTTGGAACTTTCGGAAGAGGAGGCGAAAGAGCTAGAGGCTGAGTAAGCAAGGAAAGCCAAAACTTTTTCCTGCTGCTCCAGCTTTAAAAGCGGTTTTCCTACTCCAAGATAAGGGAGCCTTCGAGGCCTTGTGTAGCCAGACGATGACGCTGGCTCAACAACTCGAGCCTTAGGTGCCATTTTGCTTTTCACACTACCACCACATGCTCCACCACCACCACCACCATCATTACCAGCTGGCAATGACCGCCCACGGCCTCTTCCACCAGACTTCCTCATTTTTGGCAAAATGTAACCAAAGTAACAACTGTTATATAGTACTGTAAAACAAGGTAGAAGGTGTATATAAACTTGTTGAGAATTTAAATCTCCCTTTTTTGTGTGGGAGAATGCTGCAAAAAAAAAAAGGCCCACTGTATTACACTACACAGTATAAGTGGCCGAAAGTGGCTGGCAGATATACCACAAACAGGACTGACGCAGATGCACTTAGTGGCAATATAAATCTCCTTTTTATGTGTGGGAGACTGCTGGAAAAATCAGGCCCACTGTATTACACTACACAGTTTCAGTGGCAGACAGTGACTGGCAGATATACCACAAACAGGACTGACGCAGATGCAGTTAGTGGCAATATAAATCTCCCTTTTTATGTGTGGGAGACTGCTGCAAAAAACAGGCCCACTGTATTACACTACACAGCTTCAGTGACAGAAAGTGGCTGGTAGATATACCACAAACAGGACTGACGCAGATGCACTTAGTGGCAATATAAATCTCCCTTTTTATGTGTGAGAGACTGCTGGAAAAATCAGGCCCACTGTATTACACTACACAGTTTCAGTGGCAGAAAGTGGCTGGCAGATATGCCACAAACAGGACTGATGCAGATTGCACTTAGTGGCAATATAAATCTCCCTTTTTATGTGTGGGAGACTGCTGCAAAAAACAGGCCCACTGTATTACACTACACAGCTTCAGTGACAGAAAGTGGCTGGCAGATATACCACAAACAGGACTGATGCAGATGCACTTAGTGGCAATATAAATCTCCCTTTTTATGTGTGGGAGACTGCTGGAAAAATCAGGCCCACTGTATTACACTACACAGCTTCAGTGGCAGAAAGTGGCTAGCATATATACCACAAACAGGACTGACGCAGATGCTCTTAGTGGCAATATAAATCTCCCTTTTAATGTGTGGGAGACTGCTGGAAAAATCAGGCCCACTGTATTACACTACACAGTTTCAGTGGCAGAGAGTGGCTGGCAGATATACCACAAACAGGACTAACGCAGATGCTCTTAGTGGCAATATAAATCTCCCTTTTAATGTGTGGGAGACTGCTGGAAAAATCAGGCCCACTGTATTACACTACACAGCTTCTGTGGCAGAAAGTGGCTGGCAGATATACCACAAACAGGACTGACGCAGATGCACTTAGTGGCAATATAAATCTCCCTTTTTATGTGTGGGAGACTGCTGGAAAAATCAGGCCCACTGTATTACACTACACAGTTTCAGTGCCAGAAAGTGGCTGGCAGATATACCACAAACAGAACTGACGCAGATGTGCAGCGCCCCAGAGTCCTGGTCGTTGCAGTAACGTCGCTCTGCCGCTAAGGGGAGTGATGCTGCGTCTGATTGCACTAAGGGAGTTCACCTGACTAGGTATCACACACTACACTTCACACTCCGGCCACCAGGGGGGGTGGTCCTATCTAGTAGGCCACTCCTCACACTCTGGTAAAACTGGGGGTTGGACAGGAAGACAGGGGAGAAGTAGCTGGGAAGAGCTAGAGAGAGGACCTGTCAGGGATGGGATCCTGGCAGACTCCTAAGAGAACGTAACAAGTGAGCAACGGGAATACAGCAAAGAGGCAATAGGACCAGAAGGAGTCGTGCTGAAAGATCTAGGCAACATCCTTCTGAGGCGCAAACAGTCGGTGGCCGGAAAGCCGAGAAAGTAAGAGACTTTAAGCATTACTTCAAACCACGGCAGGACAGCCAATTATAGGTTGGCTGTCTCACTTAAACACCTAAGCAGACAACGGAGGCAGCTGTGGGAGAAGGGCGACTCTAGGGTTCCGGAAGAACTCCAGGCCTACCCCGTCATACGGGTGCGTCCTAGCCGTATCATCTGGGGGACGGAGAGAGAACGAACATCAGAGGCAGACAGAATCAGTTGTGAGGACTATCCCGGGGTGCTCAGCAGGGAAGGACTACAACACATAGGCGCTAGCAGGTAGACGCTGATTCCCACCTGTTAAGGGGACTCCTGATGTGCCTTCGGACTGGCCGGTCTCAGACAGCCCGGTTAACAGTGCTCTGGATTGACTATCTCGAAGCCTTCAGTAAAGAGGTAAAGAGACTGCAACCTGGTGTCCTCGTTATTTACTGCGACCTGCACTGCATCACCATACCTCCACCTTCATTGTACTCCCCTCAGTAGGGCCACGGGCCGGGTCTAGCCACCGTGACAACCCCAGAGCAGAGACTCAGAGGCCCGGTACCGGGTACCCCTCGGCCCTGCGGCAGTGGGGGTGCTACAACTTGGCGTCATGAACAGGATCTACTTAAGCCTGAAGAATCAGGTCATGTGTGCCTTGGAACTGTGATTTATTGTGCTTGGTCTGTGACTTATTGAAAAGACTGTGCATTGTTATTGCCGCCAAGAGTTCCCGCCACAATTCGCCATCGCCGCGCACGGAGGGAGGAGCTTTAGCTTCGTGGGCGGAACCGGTCAAAAGAAGCGCGGAACGAGAAAGCGAGGTAAAGTGTCAACCCCGGAAGAGGAACTCCGACCTCCAGCAGGTTAGTGGGAGGAAGGGACAGCCATGTCTGAGTCAGGGGGAGCGGAGGCGGCGGTCGCAGCCGTGGACGCAGAGGCAGCTCCGGTCCCCGTAGCGGACGTAGCCGCGGCCCTAATACCACCACTGGTGGCCGCAGAGCCCGCTGCCCCTTAGCCAGTTGGACACTGCCGCTACCACAATGGCCATAATGCCCTTCTCTATGCCGTACCTGCCCGGAGCGGCCTGGCTCCCGCGATACTCCGGGGAGTCGCACACATTAACTGATTTTAAAGAAGGAATCTGCAGCCTGCTCGAGTTCTATCCCCTGACGGAGCCTCAGAAGGTTCATATGATAATCGGCCAACTCTTCGGGGCGGCTCTGAGAGAAGTGAAGTCCTGGCCCGCCGCGGATAAGGGAACTGCACAGCAGGTTTTTGCAAAGCTTAAAGCCACCTTCGATACCCGCACTGCTACAGAAATTAAACTGACTTTCTATGGATGCAAACAGAGACCGCAGGATAGCTTACGGGACTATGCCCTTAATCTCCAGGAGGCACTGCGGGCCATTAAGCAAAGTGACCCCGACAGCATGCAGGATGAGGATAAACTCCTGAAGGAGTGGTTCATTGAGGGGCTCCTGTGCAGTCACCAACGGGGCCAATTGCACTTCCTGGCCATGCAAAATCCAGACTTGACTTTTGTGCAATTCAAGGATAATGCTATCCAGGCGTTGCAGGAGCGACAGCCCAGCCGTGCAGCGCCTCCCAGGCGTCCCGCTCTCACGTACCACCAGGAGGTGGCGTCAGATGCCCCAGTCGCCGCCGAGGCCGATGCCCAGAGCCTAGAGGACGACTCCCCTGCAGGACTCTGCCTCCAGATGCAGGAGCTGACCAAGAGGGTTGCTGCCCTGGCCCGGACGGTGCAGTCCCTACAGGAGGCCCCCAAGGAGAAGATCCAGCTGGCCTCCAGACCAGAGGATGTCCCTTGGATGCGACAGAGGAGGACTCCGCCGACCAGAGGCCGGGACGACGATCGCTTCCATCGGGATGGACGACCCATCTGCCACCGCTGTCATCAAGTGGGCCACCTTGCAAGGTACTATCCTTTAAACGAGCAACCCCTGGGGCAAAGGGCCAACCCCCAGGAGTAGGACGGTCAGGCCCACAGCATTGGAGAGCCAAATACATTGGAGGGCGACCAGTTCTTCCTGTAGTGGTTGACGGTATCCCCATGAACGCTTTGCTGGACACCGGTTCTCAGGTGACGACTATGCCTTACGTGCTTTATAAACGGTATTGGGAGGACACCGATATTACTCGTGGCCCCGATGACGATTTCACCATAATAGCCAGTAATGGTCAGCCATTGCCACAAGTGGGGTATAAAGAGGTCACCATCAAGGTGGGGCGGGTGGAATTGAAAGCCCAAGGGATTGTGATTGTTGATATTGATCGCCGAGAATGTAATCCCATGATGACTATTGGTACTAATGTTATAGAAAATTGTCTTGCAGAAGTTATTGTTTTGTTGCAACAGGTAGCAGAAACCGCTGGCCACAGTGAACAACGCGCCCTGCAGAAAGAAATCAGAGCTCTGATGCAGAGGCAGCAGGTAGAGCTGACTGGTGGTGAGATTGGTCGTGTCACTGTGAGTGATTCAAACCCCATCGCGATACCCCCCAGGAGTGAGATGTTAATGTGGTGTCGGGCAGCCATAGGCCTCAGGGGTAAGGACTACCAGGCCTTGGTAGAACCCGTATATTCAGACAATAGGCCTACTATCCTGACAGCCCGTGGGGTGGTCGACGTCCGTCAGGGGAGGGTGCCTGTACGTGTCCTCAATTGTGGGGAGGAAGAGGTCCACCTCACCAAGTATGCCACGCTCGCCCAACTGTTCGCTGTCAATAATAGTGTGATACAGACACCTGGACCCTTGGTCCCATCAAACGTGGCGGAGGACAACGGTTCTGCAGGGCACTCGAAAGATTGGTGTCGGGAATTGCATGTGGGCACTGACTCTACCCCATCCCATCAGAAACAGGGGGCCTACAGGGTGGTTCACGAGTACGAGCAGGTATGCAGCAAACACCCCTTAGATTTTGGACAGGTGAAAGGGATCCAACATCACATCCCCATGGGAGATCACCGACCCATAAAAGAGAGATATCGCCCTGTACCCCCAGCTCATTACCAGTGTGCCAAGGACATGTTGCGAGAAATGAAGGAGGCTGGGGTGGTGAGAGACAGTTGTAGCCCCTGGGAAGCTCCATTAGTCCTTGTTAAAAAGAAGGATGGTACAATGAGGATGTGTGTTGATTACAGGCAGTTGAATCGCATTACACATAAAGACGCATACCCACTGCCCAGGATAGAGGAGTCTCTGGCTGCCTTAAAATCTGCTAACTACTTCTCTACCTTAGATCTCACCAGTGGGTACTGGCAGGTTCCCGTGGCGGAGGGGGACAAAGAGAAGACGGCCTTCACGACACCGATGGGTCTCTGCGAATTTAACTACATGCCCTTCGGATTGTGCAATGCCCCGGGGACGTTCCAGAGGATGATGGAGTGCTGCCTGGGGCACAAGAACTTTGAAACTGTACTGCTGTATTTGGATGATGTCATTGTCTTCTCTAAGACCTACGAAGACCATCTGAAGCACCTGGCTGAGGTGTTTGAAGCCCTGTCCAACTTTGGCTTAAAGGTGAAACCGTCCAAATGTCATCTGCTGAAACCTAAAGTGCAGTACCTGGGCCATGTGGTGAGCACCGAAGGAGTGGCCCCAGACCCCGACAAGGTCACGGTGATCCAGGACTGGCCAAAGCCCAGCAACCTCCACGAAGTCCGGCAGTTCCTCGGGCTGGTAGGCTATTACCGGAGGTTCATTAAGGACTTCACCAAGAAGGCTGCGCCCTTGCAAGACCTGTTGGTGGGCCAATCAAAGAAGACCAAGGGGAAGAACACCCCATTTGATTGGAACAAGGGGCTGGAGGGATCCTTCACTTGCTTAAAGTCGGCACTGACAGGAGAAGAGGTACTGGCCTATCCCGAATACGACCAACCGTTTGTGATGTACACGGATGCCAGTAATGTAGGATTGGGGGCTGTGCTGTCCCAGGTCCAGAAAGGCCAGGAGTGGGTAATCGCTTACGCCAGCAGGAAGCTTCGTCCCACGGAAAGGAACCCTGACAACTACAGTTCCTTTAAGCTGGAATTCCTTGCCATCGTCTGGGCAGTGACAGAGAGGTTCAAACACTACCTGGCCTCAGCGAAATTTACCGTCTTCACGGATAACAATCCGCTAACGCATCTGGATACCGCCAAACTCGGGGCCTTGGAACAGCGGTGGATGGCCCGGATGTCCAACTACGACTTCACCATCAAGTACCGGGCAGGATGCAAGAATGCAAATGCCGATGCCTTGTCCCGAATGCCCAATTTGCCAGAAACGGGGGAAGACCCGGAGGCACTTGAAGAGGTGGAGCTGCCTGCATTCCATCGCCCCAAAGCCACTCAGAACTCCCATCATGTGAAGAACAGGCACAAGAACCAACCGGATGCCACGCTGAATCCCCTGCCCCATCACGGATGGGCGGAGACCCAGGATGGTGACCCCGCGGTCCGTCGGGTGAAAGAGCTCTTGACGCAGGCAGGGTTGCATCCTGGCCCAGATGATCCACAGGAGACCCAACAGCTGTGGAAGGGGAGAAGCAAACTGTTTATCCATGATGGCAAGCTGTGCCGGAGAAGCATCGACCCACGTACTCACGAATTGGAATGGCAGATAGTAGTGCCAAGGCGAGATGCGCCCATGGTTCTGGGAGCCTACCACGATGGAGCCGGGCATTTCGGATGGAAGAAGCTGGAGAGGCTACTCCGAGGGAGGTTCTATTGGATTGGCATGAAGAGAGCCATTGAGAAGTGGTGTCGAGAGTGCGGTCCATGTAGCCTACGCAGGAGGGACCGTGGCAGCCAACGGGCTCCCTTGCAGCCTATCATCACCAAGCGGCCGCTCGAACTGGTCGCGCTGGATCATGTGAAGCTGACACCTAGCCGGTCATGCTATGTCTACGCTCTTACCATCGTGGATCACTACTCCAGATTTTTGGTGGTTGTGCCTGTCAAGGATCTAACGGCCAGGACGGCCGCCAAGGCTTTCCAGCAGTACTTTTGTAGGCCCCATGGCTACCCGGAGAAGGTACTGACCGATCAGGGACCAGCATTCGAAGCGGAAGTGTTCCAAGAGTTCTGCCAAATGTACGGGTGTAAGAAGATCAGAACCACACCGTATCATCCCCAAACCAATGGGATGTGCGAAAAGATGAACCAGGTGGTGATCGACTTACTAAAGACCTTGCCCGTAGAGGAACGGAGCCTGTGGCCAACAAAGTTGCCTGACTTGGTGGACATATATAATCACATCCCAGAAAATTCCACCAACTGCACTCCAGCGTACCTGATGCGAGGAAGGTCTAGCAAGTTACCCGTTGATCTGGACATGGGGGTCCTAACCCCCGAAGATACATCGCCGGATGCCGATTGGGATACCGAGAGGCGGCAAAGGTACCGCGAGGTACAAGAGTGCATGGAAAGAAGCCTTGCTCAGGCCAGGCAAAAACAGGAAAGGGACTACAACCAGCATGCCCCTGCAATTCCTTTGCCACCTGGTGAGCACGTACTCAAACGAAAGAGGAGGCTACACAAACTCGACGACCAATGGGAAGCGGAACCGTATACCGTCCTGCCATCCGATTTCGACAACATGAAGGTTTGCCTCATCAGCAAGGATGGAGGGGAGACCTCGACGGTGATATCCAGGGACCACCTTAAAGCCTGCCCTGATAAGCTGAGAGCGAGGGAAATGGATCCAGGAACCTCCCCACCTGTAGAAAAGGAGAAGATGATCCACACTGTCCTTGGTGACTTTCCCCAGTCCTGGACTCAGATAAATCAGGCCATCGTGGTACCTGTTCTAACGTTCCACCAGCTGAACCCACCAGAACCAATGGTGGTACCAGATCATCCGGCCCCGCAACCTCAACAAGCCCTACCTGAAGATGCCGTGCCGACCGTTGAACTGGCAAATCCTCCCTCTGCTATCGGCGAACCTGCCGTACCCACTGTTGCTAGCAGCAGCCCTGAGAGCTCCAGCCTGCCAGTGCTACCCAGACTCACTAGAAGCGTAGCTAGAAGACAGTGCATTACACCAGCGGTAGCAAGCATAGCGGGCCCTGTTAGGCCAATAGCAACCCCTGCGCTGCGAAGGTCTACACACAGCACTCAGAATCAAACTCCCCTCCGCTACAAAACTTGGAGATATTAATGAGGGCTGCTATTTAGTTGAAAATGTTTGTGTACATATCTTTTGTTACAGGTTTTAAAATGGACAAACAGAGTAATGGACAGTGAATCACTCCAAAAACTTCTAAAAGGGGACCCCTTTGTTTACCCGGGGTCCCCGCAGTTTCAACCACTGAACTAAGAGTCATAAACTGTGCATGACCTAACATTTGCAACGTTTAAGAGCCCTTACCTCCCATAAAGGGAAGCACTGTTATGTTTAATTGTTTATGATATTTCAAAATTTTGTGTGTTCTCTGTTGACATGTAGTGTTGTTCTTATTTTCCCAGTCCGGGAGTACTGGATTTAACTGGGGGGGAGTGCAGCGCCCCAGAGTTCTGGTCGTTGCAGTAACGTCGCTCTGCCGCTAAGGGGAGTGATGTTGCGTCTGATTGCACTAAGGGAGTTCACCTGACTAGGTATCACACACTACACTTCACACTCCGGCCACCAGCGGGGGTGGTCCTATCTAGTAGGCCACTCCTCACACTCTGGTAAAACTGGGGGTTGGACAGGAAGACAGGGGAGAAGTAGCTGGGAAGAGATAGAGAGAGGACCTGTCAGGGATGGGATCCTGGCAGACTCCTAAGAGAACAACGTAACAAGTGAGCAACGGGAATACAGCAAAGAGGCAATAGGACCAGAAGGAGTCGTGCTGAAAGATCGAGGCAACATCCTTCTGAGGCGCAAACAGTCGGTGGCCGGAAAGCCGAGAAAGTAAGAGACTTTAAGCATTACTTCAAACCACGGCAGGACAGCCAATTATAGGTTGGCTGTCTCACTTAAACACCTAAGCAGACAACGGAGGCAGCTGTGGGAGAGGGGCGACTCTAGGGTCCCGGAAGAACTCCAGGCCTACCCCGTCATACGGGTGCGTCCTAGCCATATCATCTGGGGGACGGAGAGAGAAAGAACATCAGAGGCAGACAGAATCAGTTGTGAGGACTATCCCGGGGTGCTCAGCAGGGAAGGACTACAACACATAGGCGCTAGCTGGTAGACGCTGATTCCCACCTGTTAAGGGGACTCCTGATGTGCCTTCGGACCGGCCGGTCTCAGACAGCCCGGTTAACAGTGCTCTGGATTGACTATCTCGAAGCCTTCAGTAAAGAGGTAAAGAGACTGCAACCTGGTGTCCTCGTTATTTACTGCGACCTGCACCGCATCACCATACCTCCACCTTCATTGTACGCCCCTCAGTAGGGCCACGGGCCGGGTCTAGCCACCGTGACAACCCCAGAGCAGAGACTCAGAGGCCCGGTACCGGGTACCCCTCGGCCCTGCGGCAGTGGGGGCGCTACAGATGCACTTAGTGGCAATATAAATCTCCCTTTTTATGTGTGGGAGACTGCTGGAAAAATCAGGCCCACTGTATTACACTACACAGTTTCAGTGGCAGAAAGTGGATGGCCGATATACCACAAACAGGACTGACGTAGATGCACTTAGTGGAAATATAAATCTCCCTTTTTATGTGTGGGAGACTGCTGGAAAAATCAGGCCCCCTGTATTACACTACACAGTTTTAGTTGCAGAAAATGGCTGGAAGATATATATATATAAAAAGGGACTGTACTACAATAACAATCTCCCTACAATTATCTCAGGAAAGGTATGGCAGCCAGCAATAAAAAGGATTGCTGCACACAAAATTGTGGACAAATAAACAATAGAACGGTGCAGAATGGAGCAACAGGACTGTTGCTTTTAAAAAACCAGTTGGTTTGCACAGCGGCGTACAAACAGCAATGCTGCTATCAGGCAGCCTTATAAGCTACAGAGCTGATGCACAGAAATCTAGCCTCCACTGTCCCTGCAAAGAAAAGGTGGTGTTGGACAGTGGAAATCGCTACAGCACAAGCGGTTTGGGGGTTAATATTTCCTCCCTAACAATATCCCTGCTTCTGACGAAGCTGCAGCAACCTCTCCCTATGCTCAGATCAGCAGAAGTAAGATGGCGGTCGGCGTGCACGCCCCTTTATAGCCCCTGTGATGCCGCAGAAAGCAAGCCAATCACTGTCATGCCCTTCTCTAAGATGGTGGGGACCGAGACCTATGTCATCACGCTGCCCACACTCTGCGTCCACCTTCATTGGCTGAGAAATGGCGCTGAAAGCGTCATACGAAACGCGACTTTGGTGCAAAGATCGCCGACAGCATGGCCGATCCTACGCTGGGATCGGGTCGGGTTTCACGAAACCCGACTTTGCCGAAAGTCGTCGATTTTTGAAAATGTCCGATCCGTTTCGCTCAACCCTAATGATCACATATTATTTCACTACTAATAAAGACATTTGTGTTGAGCATTTGAAATAATGCAGTAGTCCATTTAAAATGGTTAAGTGGCAAGAGGCAAAGGACGAGGAAGTGGATGTGATACTGATGGTGCATTCAGAGGACGAGGCCGTGGGCAATGTGAAAGTTGGCAACAACAAAGACCCACTGCCACGACCGCGCATACTTACCTGCCTTCTCCCATCCCTCGGCGCGCTCCCGACTCTGTCCCTTGCTGCTCCTCCGCTGCCTTTTCTGGTTCCCGGCGCGTCTTTTCTTCGCGCATGCGCAGTCGCGCCTCCTGCGGCACCGGGCTCCCTGGGAGGTGGCGAACCAATGGCTCCGTCCCAATATGGAGGCGCCCATCGGGTATTTCTTCCCGGCGTCTTCCCAGGTAAGACGCTTTAACTTCTGAGGTTATTCGCTGTTCCTTCTTGTCAGCGTTCCTGTGTCTCTTTCAGGCTCCTCCGTGTCTCCGCTATTCCAGCCCCGTCTTTCCCCTCTGCCTCTGCCTTACCTGCCCTGTGCCTGTGCTCCGTGTCTCCACCATACCTGTCCCGTGTTTTTGCCCAGTGTCCCAGTGTCTCCGCCTTACCTGCCCTGTGCCTGTGCTCCGTGTCTCCGCCATACCAGCCCCGCCTGCACCTTAACTCCGTGTCTCCGCTGTATTGGTCCTGTGTCTCCGCCATACTTGCCCAGTGCTTGTGCCCGTGTTTCCGCCGTACCGGTCCTGTGTCTCTGCCATACCTGCTCCGTATCTCCGTCATATCTGCCCTGTGCCAGTGCCCTGTGTCTCCGCCTTTCCAGTACTGTGTCTCAATCATACCTACTCCGTGTCTCCGCCAGATCTGTCCCTGAGCCTCTGTCTTTCTAGTCCTTTGTCATTACATATACTTGTCCTGCATTTAGTCTTGTCTTCTTTGCTTTATTACTTTTTCTCTCCTTTTTTGCAGCATCATTTCTGTCCTTGTCCGGCTCCTGAAGTTCCATCATATACCCAGCAGAGGAATGGTTAAAGGATCTGGGAATGTTTAGCTTGCAAAAAAGGCTAAGAGGAGACTTAATAGCTGTCCACAAATATCTGAAGGGATGTCACAGTGCAGAGGCATTATCCTTATTCTCATTTGCACGTAGAAACATTAAAAGCAATGTAATGAAACTGAAAGGGAGAACATACAGATTAGAAAAAACTTTTTGACAGTGAGGATGATAAATGAATGGAACAGGCTTCCACGAGAGGTGGTGAGTTCTCCTTCAATTGAAGTCTTCAAACAGAGGCTGGACAGACATCTGTCTGAGATAGTTCTTGAATGCTGCATTGAGCAGGGGGTTGGACATGATGACCCTTGAGGTCCCTTCCAACTTTAACATTCTATGATTCTATGATTTCTGGGATGGCTGAAAGCTGATGTTTAGTCTGTGACGGGGCCAATATCCATGGACCTTTCCTAGGCTATTCATATCAGCAGCAGCTGTGTGCCTAGCCTTTGCTGGTTATTAATTATAGGGGAACCCTATATTATTTTGGGGGGAGTCCCCCATTTTAATACCCAGTAAAGGATAAGTAGGCAGCTGTGAACTGATATTAATAGCCTGGGAAGCTCCATGGGTATTACCCCCCTTCCATGCTATAAATATCTGCACCCAGCTGTCCACTTTCCCTCTGCTGGTTAATAAAATTTAGGGGGAAACCAAGCCATTCTTTTTTCTATAAAAATGTATTTATTAAAAAAAATACATGTACAGTAAACTACACATGCAAAGCACTGATTATATATCTCACTCACATGTTTATGTATATCTTTCTGTATCTATCCATCTGTCTCTCTGTCTATCTATCTATCTATCTATCTATCTATCTATCTATCTATAAACACTGCCCAAAAAAATAAAGGGAACACTAAAATACCTCAGCATAGATATCACTGAATGAAATATTCCAGTTGTAAATCTTTATACATTACATAGTGGAATGCTTTGAGAACCATAAAACATAAAAATGATTATTGTAAATCAAAACATCCTATGAAGGTCGGGATATGAAATGATACTCAAAATCATAGTGAAAAATTTAATTACTGGCTGATCCAACTTCAGTGGAAATACCTCAAGACAATGAATTGATGCTCAGTAATGTGTGTGGCCTCCATGTACCTGTATGACCTCCTTATAACATCTGGGCAGGGTCCTGATGAGGCTGCAGATGTTCTCCTGAGGGATCTTCTCCTCCCAGACCTGGATTAAAGCATCAGTCGACTCCTGGACAGTCTGTGGTGCAATGTGGCATTGGTGGATGGAACAAGACATGATGTCCCAGATGTGCTAAGATTCAGGTCTGGGGAATGGGCAGGTCAGTCTATAGCATCACATGAGGTAGCCACATGAGACCTAGCATTGTCATGCATCAGAAGGAACCCAGGGCCCAAGGCACCTGCATATGCTCTCACAATGGGTCTGGGGATCTCTTCCCGATATCTAATGGCAGTATGGGTATCTTTGACTAGCACATGGAGGGCTGTGCGGCCCTCCAAAGAAATGCCTCCCCACACTATACTGACCCACTGCCAAACTGCATGCAGGAATATGCTGAAGGCAGCAGAATGTTCACGCCATTTCCAGACTCTGTCATGTCTGTCTCATGTGCTCAATGTGAACCTGCTCTCATCTGTTAAGAGCACAGGGCACCAATGTTTAATCTGCTGATAATAGTGATCTCTGGCAAATACCAATCGCTCTGCATGGTGTTGGTCTGTAAACACACAACCCACTTGTGGACGTTGTGCTCTCATACCACCCTCAGGGAGCCTGTTTCTGATAGTTTGAGAAGACACATGGATGTTAGTGGCCTGCTGGAGGTCATTTTGCAGGGCTCTGGCACTGCTCCTCCTGTTGCTCCTTGCATAAAGGAGGAGGTAGTGGTCCTGCTGCTGGGTTTTTAACCTCCAACAGCTCCCTCCATGTCTCCTGGTGTACTGGCCTGTCTCCTGGAATCTGTTCCATGCTCTGGACACTGTGCTGACAGATGCAGGTACCCTTCTTGTCACAACTCACATCGATGTGCCATCCTGGATGGCTGCACTTCCTCAGAACCTTCTGTGGGGTGTAGACACCGTCTCTAGAGAGCAATGACAAAATGCAAAAGTGACGAAAACAGTCAAAAAGAATGAGAACAGAGAAATGGTCTGTGGTCATCACCTGCAGAACCACTCCTTTTATAGGGGTTGTCTTGCTAATTGCCTATAATTTCTAATTGTTGTCTGTTCCATTTGCACAACAGCAGGAGAAATTGATTCACAATCAGTGTTGCTTCATAACTGAAAATGTTGATTCCACAAAAGAGTGATTGACTTGGCATTGTTACATTGTATTTAAGTGTTCAATTTATTTTTTTGAGCAGTGTACATTATATATCTTGAAGAATATTTCCTTGAAAGCTATGTACAAATGACCCAATCACTAGGATGCTTGGTGATAAAAATTGCATTGCATTCGCATGAAAATCGCATGACACACATCCCAATTGTGTGGTCCAATATCAAACAGTTTTCTTAATAGTGATGTGTATGAGCCCATACATTCAGTTATGTGTAAAAAAAAAATAAACTGAGGGTTAGTCTGCTAATTCAATTTCTATTGATTGGCAGCAGCAGAGACACCACATTGATAGCCCTGCAATCAATCACTAAGCTCCGAGACTCATGCTGTGTACATCGGTAGTGATGCTGAGCTCAGCTCTGCTCTGGATGCTTGTAACCGGTCTTTAGAGCCCCGCTGCTGAGAGAAAATGAACTTTATTTCCACCAGCAGCGTTGAACTTTCAGTCAGAGGCTGGTGCTGGCACAGTTTCAGTCACCAATCTGTGGATAGAGCGCGGCGGACACGACACTGACTGACAGACGATTTATCATTAGGGACAATTGTGAGTCACTTTGAGGGCACGGTTACTCAGCTCAAAATCTCTCAGAGTTTGATCTGAGTGTGATCCGATTCTTTCTCATGAGAGAATCCCAGCACAGGTGTGGTGAAGATGAGGAACTTAATTTTTCCATCCTCTCCATTGTCTAAGTGGGCAGATGTCGGACTGCACTCAGATGACATCTGAGTGCAGTCCGATGTTTCATACACACACACACTCACATACATATGGGTGCATGTGGTCCAATTATCGGATGCACATGCAGCATGCTGCAATTATTTTCTCATGCAGAATCTGCACTGCCCCACAATATAACATTGGCCTGCCGAATACCATCTGATAAAACTTGTCCATGTTATATGCTAGTGTGACCAAGACCAACTACTGTATCCAGATTTCATATCTGTTCTCCACCCCATTTTCTCTGCCAACAATGTGTTTGATTTTATACAGCTGTGAGGTGGTCAGGGTGGTAGTCATGGTGAGGGGCTGGCACCCCGCAGATACTGTTTTCCGCTTTAACTTTACTTGATAAACAATCCATGTTAGTTTCAGTACAGCACAAGTTCATGTTTTCAGCCTCAGCTTTCCCTCGCAATGCTGGCTCCTCTAGCCTCTGAGATGCTCGTCTTAGCTCTGCGGTCCCATACTCAGCCTGAGCTTTCCCTCTTAATGCTGGCTCCTCTAGCCTCTGAGATGCTCGCCCTAGCTCTACGGTCCCATACTCATCCTGAGCTTTCCCTCTTAATGCTGGCTCCTCTAGCCTCTGAGATGCTCGTCCAGGCTCTGCGGTCCCATACTGAGCCTAAGCTTTCCTTCTCAATGCTGGCTCCTCTAGCCTCTGAGATGCTCGTCCATGCTCTGCGGTCCCATACTGAGCCTCAGCTTTCCTTATCAATGCTGGCTCCTCTGGCCTCTGAGATGCTCGTCCTGGCTCTGCGGTCCCATACTCAGCCTCAGCTTTCCCTCTCAATGCTGGCTCCTCTAGCCTCTGAGATGCTCATCCTAGCTCTGCGGTCCCATACTCAGCCTCAGCTTTCCTTCTCAATGCTGGCTCCTCTAGCCTCTGAGATGCTGGTCCTGGCTCTGCTGTCCCATACTCAGCCTCAGCTTTCCCTCTCAATGCTGGCTCCTCTAGCCTCTGAGATGCTCGTCCCAGCTCTGCGGTCCCATACTCAGCCTCAGCTTTCCCTCTCAATGCTGGCTCCTCTAGCCGCTGAGATGCTCATCCTATCTCTGCGGTCCCCATATTCAGCCTGAGCTTTCCCTCTCAATGCTGGCTCCTCTAGCCTCTGAGATGCTTGTCCTGGCTCTGCTGTCCCATACTCAGCCTCAGCTTTCCCTCTCAATGCTGGCTCCTCTAGCCTCTGAGATGCTCGTCCAGGCTCTGCGGTCCCATACTGAGCCTCAGCTTTCCTTCTCAATGCTGGCTCCTCTAGCCTCTGAGATGCTCGTCCTGGCTCTGCGGTCCCCATATTCAGCCTGAGCTTTCCCTCTCAATGCTGGCTCCTCTAGCCTCTGAGATGCTCATCCTAGCTCTGCGGTCCCATACTCAGCCTCAGCTTTCCCTCTCAATGCTGGCTCCTCTAGCCTCTGAGATGCTGGTCCTGGCTCTGCTGTCCCATACGCAGCCTCAGCTTTCCTTCTCAATGCTGGCTCCTCTAGCCTCTGAGATGCTCGTCCTGGCTCTGCGGTCCCCATATTCAGCCTGAGCTTTCCCTCTCAATGCTGGCTCCTCTAGCCTCTGAGATGCTCATCCTAGCTCTGCGGTCCCATACTCAGCCTCAGCTTTCCCTCTCAATGCTGGCTCCTCTAGCCTCTGAGATGCTGGTCCTGGCTCTGCTGTCCCATACTCAGCCTCAGCTTTCCCTCTCAATGCTGGCTCCTCTAGCCTCTGAGATGCTCGTCCCAGCTCTGCGGTCCCCATACTCAGCCTCAGCTTTCCCTCTCAATGCTGGCTCCTCTAGCCTCTGAGATGCTCATCCTATCTCTGCGGTCCCCATATTCAGCCTGAGCTTTCCCTCTCAATGCTGGCTCCTCTAGCCTCTGAGATGCTCGTCCTGGCTCTGCGGTCCCATACTTAGCCTGAGCTTTCCCTTTCAATGCTGGCTCCTCTAGCCTCTGAGATGCTCGTCCTGGCTCTGCGGTCTCATACTTATCCTGAGCTTTCCCTTTCAATGCTGGCTCCTCTAGCCTCTGAGATGCTTTTCCTGGCTCTGCTGTCCCATACTCAGCCTCAGCTTTCCCTCTCAATGCTGGCTCCTCTAGCCTCTGAGATGCTTGTCCTGGCTCTGCTGTCCCATACTCAGCCTCAGCTTTCCCTCTCAATGCTGGCTCCTCTAGCCTCTGAGATGCTTGTCCTGGCTCTGCGGTCCCATACTCAGCCTCAGCTTTCCCTCTCAATGCTGGCTCCTCTAGCCTCTGAGATGCTCATCCTAGCTCTACGGTCCCATACTCAGCCTGAGCTTTCCCTCTTAATGCTGGCTCCTCTAGCCTCTGAGATGCTTGTCCTGGCTCTGCGGTCCCATACTTAGCCTGAGCTTTCCCTCTTAATGCTGACTCCTCTAGCCTCTGAGATGCTCGTCCTGGCTCTGGGGTCCCCATATTCCTGCACCCACTTTCCCTTTCTGGTTCCCACTCCAGCTTCCCTTCACTGGGAGATGAAAAAGGTTCCTCTATCCTGATTCGAGCTATAGGTCCCAAATTCTCTAAGGAATACCATCATACCTTGTGGTGGCTGACCGCATTCTGCTTTTCCCAAGCGTTCTGTGCCTTTCCGTAATTTGTGTCCCTCAGGCCTGTTCAGCCTTCTCCTGAATCACTCTCCAGCACTTTCTTAATGTTACACCTATAGTACACTATTTTACACTGCGCCTCCTGACTGAGAATCAGGAAGTGTCCCACTGACAAACTCGCTCACTCTTACCTGTCCCAACTTGAATATCCCCTTATTTCCTTAACTATTCCTATACTGACACCCTAGTTTTCCTGACTCTATTGTGCCCCACAATACTAAACCCAATTATATCCTAATTTATAGCTACCCTCTTATCTTATCCTTTATATCTTTCCCAAATCACTATGCATAAATGACATTTAATCACTGTATAATAACATTACGCGAATACAGTAACTTTCCTAAAATTCTATTCAGCAGCACATAGTATAACAGTGACTTTCAGCACACATTTAATACTGTACCTACACTGTTTAGAGGGGGAGAGGCACATTCCAGCCTGTGTCACTCCCTTACACAGCAGCACAGTCAGCACATTTCCCTCCAACATTCCCTTACTTCAGAGCAGAACCTTGAAACTATTACAGGTGAGTAATAGTTCAGAATGTTCAGCTTCTTGTAAAATTAAGTTGATTCCTATTTCCCAAACTTTTGGAAGGATTAGAATTGAAATCCATAACTTTCAGCAACTTTTGTTTTATTCTATATATATTTTTAAACTGTTTTTGCACCCCTCTATCAGATATAGTGCTTTGGTATCCACAAGGATCATGTATACAGCTAGAAACAGTTAGCTATCACATTTGAATTAACAAATATGATTTAATGTTCAACCGAAGGAACAGGAAAGCAGAACTCCTGGAAGAGAAAGTTTTTGTTAAATGACAGACACAAGTTCTGCCCATAGACTATAAGGGTATGTGTCCACGTTCAGGATTGCATCAGGATTTGGTCAGGATTTTTCATCAGTATTTGTGAGCCAAAACCAGGAGTGTGTGATAAATGCAGAAGTGGTGCATATGTTTCTATTATACTTTTCCTCTAATTGTTCCACTCCTGGTTTTGGCTTACAAATACTGATGAAAAATCCTGACCAAATCCTGATGCAATCCTGAACGTGGACACATACCCTTATTTTACTACAAACAAAATAGTAATTTGTCTGTAATTATGCCAGTCACAATAATCTGACTGAAGGTCCTCAGGCATGCAGTCCTTATGTACATGAAGGATTTTTTTTTTTTTTTTTTTTGGGGGGGATATTTAAAAAAAAAAAAATCCCAGACCTCTATTATTTTTCTACAGCTGTTAATGAGATTAGACAGGACCTTTAGACAAAAATAATCAAAGAAATTTTAAGTGTAGAATTTCCACGCTTTTTTGTACTTCACTGACACATTTCGTATTTTATAAAAAAAAATAGCATTCATTACTATGTGCAAAATGTCCAAGACATGTGCACATTGATGACATCCATGTGCACTGTTTTTTTAAATTATTTTAGATAATTAAAAAATTTGCCACACGTATGCCACACGTAAACTGATATCTCCGGTACTGTTTTTTCTGATACCGGAAATTATCAGAACGTGTGAAAAAAAGTTAGCACAACCATTGTACGTTCTTAATAGACCCACAATATTTTATCTCTAATTCTTGGATTGAAAGTAGCATTTATTGCAGGATTTTGTTAACAATATTGTTTTGTACTGCTAGGTTAATTATTTCTGATTAAATAGGAGTCTACTATAAACCATTCCAATTTTATATCTTCAACATGCTATGATTAGCGTGCATTACTTCCTGTCTATTGTTTGTGGAGTTGTAAGTGATATGTTATTCTGAAGATGTAAAAATTGGAATGTTTTTAACTATATGTTGGATTTTGGCTCTCAGTTTTCACTATTCCTTGCCTAGAGAGCTGCCATACGGCCCCAGTTGATACATTTGAGCTGATGCATAGTCCTGCTCATCGTTATTGGCACCCATGAAGTTTAAGTATACAATGTGGAATATCTCCTGAAAAAAAAAAAGAATCAAATGAAACAGTTTTTTTTTTATAGCGCACTCGTGATAAATACAAAAGAGCAAATGATAAACAATAATTTAAAACAAACAACAATGGTAGGGAAAAATAGAAAAACCTATAGCTTGCTGTGACACTGGCATTGGCGCCCTTTACATTAAATTAGCATGGAAACACAATTTGACTCACCTGTGCTAAATCATAAATGAGAATCACCTGTGATTAATTGGCGGTGCTCATGTGACATGAATTAGCCAATTAATGATGACTTCTGTGTTTTAAAAATCCACATGGTAGGCCCTGTTCCTTTTTCAGAATGGTGAAGACAAAGTGTCACGGGGTTACCGTGACAGAGAGAAGCCAGAAGACCGCAGTGCTCCTACTTCTGCGCTGAAAAGAATCACTTGACCTTCTTCTTAAAAGGTGTAAATTTGTTTTGGAAGTACCTGGGTTAATCGGTCACCATTTTGAGAGCCCTGGGAGCTAGGACTCTCAGCTGAGCACAGTTAGCCACTCCTATCCCCTATATAATCTGGGTCCTGACTGACACACATCGCCAGAGATCACTTTTGCTGCATGGTTGGGAGCATAGTATTTGGATGTTATGTGAGAAGGCATTTGGTGGGTTTATCTGTGACTGTTGATTGCTTTAGTAAGTGTGATAATTCCCTTTCCTTCTCCTACCTTGGTTTTACCCAAACCTCCATTCCCTGATGCATTCCTCTGTTATATGTGAGTGAATATTTGTATGCCTGGTAGTTTCAGTTTCCCCTGTTTGCAATACCTTGTTAGTCTGGTCAGTTGCAACAGTGCTCAATGTTATTAAGAAGTTTGCCAAACATAGTACCATCAAAAACCTCTCAGGATGTGGGGGAAAGAGGAAAATTGACAAGAGATGTCTTCGAAGGTTGGTGATGGTTTCAGCAAGTACCATGCGCCGCACACTAAACCAAGAAGAGCTTTATGGGCAAAGGCCAAGGAAGAAACCATTGATGCAGAAAAGACATAAAAAGAACCAACTGAGCATCCCCTTGACAAACCACAATCTTTCTGGGAAAATGTTCTGTGGACAGATGAAATAAAAATAGAGCTTTTTGGCAATGCAAAGCAACAGTTTGTATACAGATGGTGCAATGAAGCTTATAAGAAAAAGAACATAATTCCAACAGTTAAGCATGGTGGAGGATCTGTAATGCTGTCTGATTGCTTTGCTCTGTCTGGTATGGCCTTGACCGTGTAACAGGAATCATGAAATCAGAGAATTATCAAAATGTCCTACTCAGTGTAAGAAAACTTGGTTTGAGTTGAAGATCATGGGATCCACCAGCAAGACAATGACGAAAAGCACACATCCAAAAGTACACAGGAATGGTTGAAAAAGAAAAAATGGACTGTTTTAAAATGGCCAGCAATGAGCCTTGACCTCAATCTCATTGAAAATCTTTGGGGTGTGCTGAAATCTGCCATTGGGAAAAAGAACCCTGCAAACATTCAAGAGCTTGAACAAACTGCAAAGGGAGAGCGGGAGAAAATACCAGCTAAGAAGTGTCAGAAGCTTATAGATGGTTACAAGAAAGACTGTCATCAATACCAAACGGTGTGCCACCAAGTATTAACCCCTTTACCCCAAAGGTGGTTTGCATGTTAATGACCGGGCCAATTTTAACAATTCTGACCACTGTCCATAAATGAGGTTATAACTCTGGAATGCTTCAACGGATCCCGTAACATATTGTACTTCATGTTAGTGGTAAAATTTCCTTGACATTACTTGAGTTTATTTGTGAAAAAAATGGAAATTTGGCTAAAAGTTTGAAAATTTCGCAATTTTTCAACTTTGAATTTTCATGCCCTTAAATCACAGAGATGTGTCACACAAAATACTTAATAAGTAACATTTCCCACATGTCTCCTTTACATCAGCACAATTTTGGATCCAAAATTGTAAGGGTTAAAAGTTGACCAGCAATTTCTCATTTTTACAACACCATTTTTTTTAGGGACCACATCACATTTGAAGTCACTTTGAGGGGTCTATATGAAAGAAAATACCCAAGTGTGACACCATTGTAAAAACGGCACCCATCAAACCATATTTAACCCCTTCACCCCCAAGGGTGGTTTGCACGTTAATGACCGGGCCAATTTTTACAATTCTGACAACTGTCCCTTTATGAGGTTATAACTCTGGAACGCTTCAACGGATCTTGGCGATTCTGACATTGTTTTCTCGTGACATATTGTACTTCATGATAGTGGTAAAATTTCTTTGATATTACCTGCGTTTATTTGCAAAAAAATGGAAATTTGGCGAAAATTTAGAAAATTTTGCAATTTTCCAACTTTGAATTTTTATGCCCTTAAATCACAGAGATATGTCACACAAAATACTTAATAAGTAACATTTCCCACATGTCTACTTTACATCAGCACAATTTTGGAACCAAAATTTTTTTTTATTAGGGAGTTATAAGGGTTAAAAGTTGACCAGCAATTTCTCATTTTTACAACACCATTTTTTTTTTTAGGGACCACATCTCATTTGAAGTCATTTTGAGGGGTCTATATGATAGAAAATACCCATGTGTGACACCATTCTAAAAACTGCACCCCTCAAGGTGCTCAAAACCATATTCAAGAAGTTTATTAACCCTTCTGGTGCTTCACAGGAATTTTTGGAATGTTTAAATAAAAATGAACATTTAACTTTTTTTCACAAAAAATTTACTTCAGCTCCAATTTGTTTTATTTTACCAAGGATAACAGGAGAAAATGGACCCCAAAAGTTGTTGTACAATTTGTTCTGAGTACGCCGATACCCCATATGTGGGGGTAAATCACTGTTTGGGCGCATGACAGAGCTCGGAAGCGAAGGAGCGCCATTTGACTTTTCAATGCAAAATTGACTGGAATTGAGATGGGACGCCATGTTGCGTTTGGGGAGCCCCTGATGTGCCTAAACATTGAAACCCCCCACAAGTGACACCATTTTGGAAAGTAGACCCCCTAAGGAACTTATCTAGAGGTGTGGTGAGCACTTTGACCCACCAAGTACTTCACAGAAGTTTATAATGCAGAACCGTAAAAATAAAAAATCATATTTTTTCACAAAAATTATTTTTCGCCCCCAATTTTTTATTTTCCCAAGGGTAAGAGAAGAAATTGGACCCCAAAAGTTGTTGTACAATTTGTCCTGAGTACGCTGATACCCCATATGTGGCGATAAACCACTGTTTGGGCGCATGGGAGAGCTCGGAAGGGAAGTAGCACCGTTTGACTTTTCAATGCAAAATTGACTGGAATTGAGATGGGACGCCATGTTGCGTTTGGGGAGCCCCTGATGTGCCTAAACATTGAAACCCCCCACAAGTGACACCATTTTGGAAAGTAGACCCCTAAGGAACTTATCTAGAGGTGTGGTGAGCACTTTGACCCACCAAGTACTTCACAGAAGTTTATAATGCAGAACCGTAAAAATAAAAAATCATATTTTTTCACAAAAATTATTTTTCGCCCCCAATTTTTTATTTTCCCAAGGGTAAGAGAAGAAATTGGACACCAAAAGTTGTTGTACAATTTGTCCTGAGTACGCTGATACCCCATATGTGGCGATAAACCACTGTTTGGGCGCATGGGAGAGCTCGGAAGGGAAGTAGCACCGTTTGACTTTTCAATGCAAAATTGACAGGAATTGAGATGGGACGCCATGTTGCGTTTGGAGAGCCACTGATGTGCCTAAACATTGAAACCCCCCACAAGTGACACCATTTTGGAAAGTAGACCCCCTAAGGAACTTATCTAGATGTGTTTTGAGCGCTTTGACCCACCAAGGGCTTCACAGAAGTTAATAATGCAGAGCCGTAAAAATAAAACAAAAATTTTTTCCCACAAAAATTATTTTTTTAGCCCCCAGTTTTGTATTTTCCCGAGGGTAGCAGGAGAAATTGGACCCAAAATCTGTTGTCCAAGTTGTCCTGAGTGCGATGATATACCATATGTGGGGAGAACCACTGTTTGGGCGCATGGGAGGGCTCGGAAAGGAAGGAGCGCCATTTGGAATGCAGACTTAGATGGAATGGTCTGCAGGCGTCACATTGCGTTTGCAGAGCCCCTAATGTACCTAAACAGTAGAAACCCCCACAAGTGACACCATGTTGGAAAGTGGACCCCCTAAGGAACTTATCTAGATGTGTGGTGAGCGCTTTGACCCACCAAGGGCTTCAAAGAAGTTTATAATGCAGAGCCGTAAAAATAAAACAAAAATTTTTTCCCACAAAAATAATTTTTCAGCCCCCAGTTTTGTATTTTCCCGAGGGTAACAGGAGAAATTGGACCCCAAAAGTTGTTGTCCAATTTGTCCTGAGTGCGCTGATACCCCATATGTGGGGGGAAACCACCGTTTGGACGCATGGAAGGGCTCGGAAGTGAAGGAGCGCCATTTGGAATGCAGACTTAGATGGAATGGTCTGCAGGCGTCACATTGCGTTTGCAGAGCCCCTAATGTACCTAAACAGTAGAAACCCCCCACAAGTGACACCATGTTGGAAAGTAGACCCCCTAAGGAACTTATCTAGATGTGTGGTGAGCGCTTTGACCCACCAAGGGCTTCACAGAAGTTTATAATGCAGAGCCGTAAAAATAAAACAAAAATTTTTTCCCACAAAAATTATTTTTCAGCCCCCAGTTTTGTATTTTCCCAAGGGTAACAGGAGAAATTGGACCCCAAAAGTTGTTGTCCAATTTGTCCTGAGTGCGCTGATACCCCATATGTGGGGGGAACCACCGTTTGGATGCATGGGAGGGCTCGGAAGGGAAGGAGCGCCATTTGGAATGCAGACTTAGATGGAATGGTCTGCAGGCGTCACATTTCGTTTGCAGAGCCCCTAATGTACCTAAACAGTAGAAGCCCCGCACAAGTGACCCCATTTTGGAAACTAGACCCCCCAAGGAACTTATCTAGATGTGCTGTAAGAACTTTGAACCTTTGAAGTGTTTCACTACAGTTTATAACGCAGAGCCGTGAAAATAAAAAATCTTTTTTTTTCCCACAAAAATTATTTTTTAGCCCCCAGTTTTGTATTTTCCCAGGGGTAACAGGAGAAATTGGACCCCAAAGGTTGTTGTCCTATTTGTCCTGAGTACGCTGATACCCCATATGTTGGGGTAAACCCCTGTTTGGGCACATGGGAGAGCTCGGAAGGGAAGGAGCACTGTTTTACTTTTTCAACGCAGAATTGGCTGGAATTGAGAACGGACGCCATGTCGCGTTTGGAGAGCCCCTGATGTGCCTAAACAGTGGAAACCCCCAATTATAACTGAAACCCTAATCCAAACACACCCCTTACCCTAATCCCAACAGTAACCCTAACCACACCTCTAACCCTGACACACCCCTAACCCTAATCCCAACCCTATTCCCAACCGTAAATGTAATCTAAACCCTAACCGTAACTTTAGCCCCAACCCTAACCCTAACTTTAGCCCCAACCCTAACTGTAGCCTTAACCCTAGCCCCAACCCTAGCCCTAACCCTAGCCCTAATGGGAAAATGGAAATAAATACATTTTTTTTATTTTTCCCTAACTAAGGGGGTGATGAAGGGGGGTTTGATTTACTTTTATAGCGAGTTTTTTAGCGGATTTTTATGATTGGCAGCCGTCACACACTGAAAGATGCTTTTTATTGCAAAAAATATTTTTTGCATTACCACATTTTGAGAGCTATAAATTTTCCATATTTTGTTCCACAGAGTCATGTGAGGTCTTGTTTTTTGCGGGACGAGTTGACGTTTTTATTGGTAACATATTTGGGCACGTCACATTTTTTGATCGCTTTTTATTCTGATTTTTGTGAGGCAGAATGACCAAAAACCAGCTATTCATGAATTTCTTTTGGGGGAGGCGTTTATACTGTTCCGCTTTTGGTAAAATTGATAAAGCAGTTTTATTCTTCGGGTCAGTACGATTACAGCGATATCTCATTTATATTATTTTTTTATGTTTTGGCGCTTTTATACGATAAAAACTATTTTATGGAAAATATAATTATTTTTGCATCGCTTTATTCTCAGGACTATAACTTTATTTTTTTGCTGATGATGCTGTATGGTGGCTCGTTATTTGCGGGACAAGATGACGCTTTCAGCGGTACCATGGTTGTTTATATCTGTCTTTTTGATCGCGTGTTATTCCACTTTTTGTTCGGCGGTATGATAATAAAGCGTTGTTTTTTGCCTCGTTTTTTTTTTTTTTTTCTTACGGTGTTTACTGAAGGGGTTAACTAGTGGGCCAGTTTTATAGGTCGGGTCGTTACGGACGCGGCGATACTAAATATGTGTACTTTTATTGTTTTTTTTTTTTGTTTAGGTAAAGAAATGTATTTATGGGAATAATATTTTTTTTTTTTTTCATTATTTTGGAATATTTTTTTTTATTTTTTTTTTACACATTTGGAATTTTTTTTTTTTAACTTTTTTACTTTGCCCCAGGGGGGGACAATACAGATCGGTGATCTGCCAGTTTGCATAGCACTCTGACAGATCACCGATCTGAGAGAAGTGCAGGCTGCTTCACAGTGCCTGCTCTGAGCAGGCTTCTGTGAAGCCACCTCCCTCCCTGCAGGACCCGGATCCGCGGCCATCTTGGATCCGGGTCTGGAGCAGGCAGGGAGGGAGGTAAGACCCTCGCAGCAACGCGATCACATCGCGTTGCTGCGGGGGGCTCAGGGAAGCCCGCAGGGAGCCCCCTCCCTGCGCGATGCTTCCCTGCACCACCGGCACATCGCGATCATGTTTGATCGCGGTGTGCCGGGGGTTAATGTGCCGGAGGCGGTCCGTGACTGCTCCTGGCACATAGTGCCGGATGTCAGCTGCGATAGTCAGCTGACACCCGGCCGCGATCGGCCGCGCTCCCCCCGTGAGCGCGGCCGATCGGCTATGACGTACTATCCCGTCGAGGGTCAGATAGGCCCAGGTCACCTCGACGGGATAGTACGTCTAAGGTCACAGAGGGGTTAAAGGGAACCTGTCACCTGAATTTGGCGGGACCAGTTTTGGGTCATATGGGCGGGGTTTTCGGGTGTTTGATTCACCCTTTCCTTACCCGCTGGCTGCATGCTGGCCGCAATATTGGATTGAAGTTCATTCTCTGTCCTCCGGAGTACACGGTTCCCTTTAAGAAGTTTATTAACCCTTCAGGTGTTTCACAGGAATTTTTGGAATGTTTAAAAAAAATGAACATTTAACTTTTTTTCACAAAAAATGTAATTCTCATCCAATTTGTTTTATTTTACCAAATGTAACAGGAGAAATTGGACCCCAAAAGTTGTTGTACAATTTGTCCTGAGTACACCGATACCCCATATGTGGGGGTAAACTATTTGGGCGCATGGCAGAGCTTGGAAGGAAAGGATCTGACACTTTGCAGTGTACTGTGTCAGATCAGCGATCTGACAGGCACTGCAGGAGCTCTGTGGCCATTTTGGATCCGGGGCCTGAAGAGAGGAGGACGGAGGAGACCCTCGGAGCAACGCGATCACATCGCGCTGCTCCGAGGATCTCAGCGAAGCACGCAAGGAGCCCCCTCCCTGCTCGATGCTTCCCTATGCCGCCGGAACGCTGCGATCATGTTTGGTCGCAGTGTTCCAGTGGTTAATGTGCCACATAGTACCGGATGTCAGCTGTGATAGCTGACACCCGGCCGCGATCGGTCGCGCTCCCCCCGTGAGCATGGCTGATCGGTGATGACGTACTATCCCGTCGGTGGTTATACAGGCCCATACCATCTCGACGGGATAGTATGTCTAATGTCAGAAAGGGGTTAATTAGGAGTGCCTTTATTGCTGTACATGCTGTCTATTCTATGTCTTATTTGAAATTACAACATGTAAGTTCAAAAACAATGTTTTATTGTTGTATTACTTTGGACCACTAATTTAAAAATCCTGGGGATATAACTTGGGAAAATGTTCAATTATTTCTGAAAATATTGTACAGTCTATGAAAAAAATGAATGCGTGCCAATAATGGTGAGCAGCACTGTATTACACTCACCATGTTAATTATTATACAACAATATGTGTTAAAAAAACCTTTTGTGCGAATAACCTGTGTGTCGACAGCTATAAATGAAATCCAAGGTTGTTTGGCAGCTGTAGTTCATTAATTATAGAGAGAAGGAATAGTCTGTGATCTGCACTACTGTGATAAAGAGTGCTTTAAAGGGAACCTGTCACCCCCAAAATCGACAGTGAGGTAAGTCCATCAGCATCAGGGGCTTATCTACAGCATTCTGGAGTGCTGCACATAAGCCCCCGATGTATCCTAAAAGGTGAGAAAAAGTGGTTATATTATGCTCACCCAGGGGCGGTCCCGGTCCGGTCCGATGGGTGTCGCGGTCCGGACCGGCGCCTCCTATCTTCATGAAATGACGTCCTCTTCTGGTCTTCACACAGCGGCTCCGGTGCAGGCGTACTTTATCTCCCTGTTGAGGGTAGAGCAAAGTACTGCAGTGCGCAGGCGCTGGGCCGCTCTGACCTTTCCCGGAACCTGCGCACTGCAGTACTTTGCTCTGCCTTCAACAGGGCAGACAAAGTACGCCTGCACTGGAGCCGCAGCTTGAAGAACAGAAGAGGACATCATCCTATGAAGATGTGAGGCCCCTGACCGGACCGCGACGCCCATCGGATCGGACCGCCCGCCCAGGTGAGTATAATATAACCTCTTTTTCTCATCTTTCAGGATACATCGGGGGCTTATCTACAGCATTACAGAATGCTGTAGATAAGCCCCCGATGCCGGTGGGCTTAGCTCACTGTCGATTTTGGGGGTGACAGGTTCCCTTTAACATGCAAGACTACAGACTGCAGATAAATAAATCATGGGCTGTAGGAAATGATATTCATGAAATAGTACATATTTCTCTCGCAGAGTTTAACTTTTCTCAATAATATCTGGTGTGTTTCACTTATTTAGTATACTACTAATATATAATGGTTAGTTTAATGTTATTCAACGGCTTGAAAAAGTATCCACCCCCTTGGTATTTTTTGTGTTTTGCTACCTCACAACCTAGAATATCTGTTTTTTTAGGACTTCCATCAACTCATGTAAAGAACATGCCTACAACTGTGAACATTAGATTTTCTTTTTATTGTTAAGCAAACAACAAAGGACAAAATAAATGAAAGCGTCAATGTGCATAACGGTTCAACCCCTAAAGTCAGAACTTTGTAGAGCCTCTTTGAGCTTTCTACATCTTGCCACTGAGATTTTTGCCTATTCCTCAAGGCAATACATCTCCAGCTCCTTCAAGGTAGATGGTTTCCTCTGGTGAGCACCAATCTTTAAGTCTGACCAAAAATTTTCAATTGGAATAAGGTTTGGGCTTTAACTAGGCCCCTCCAAAACATTTACAAGTTTCCCCTTAAGCCACTCGAGTGTTGCTTTATCAGTATGCTTTGGGTCATTGTCTTGTTGGAAGGTGGACCTCTGTCCTAAGTCTCACATAACTGAGACTGAAAACAGTTTTACTCAAGAATGTCCCTGTATTTTGCATCATGCTCCCCTCGACTCAGACAATTTTCCCTGTCCCTACTGCCAAAAAAACATCCCCACAGTAATGATGCTGCCATCAACATATTTCACTCTCAGGATGGTGTTCTTGGGGTCATGAGTTGTGTTGAGCATTCCCATACTGCAAATATCGGGTATCGGCTGATATTCGCTGTATCGGAATTCCGATACTGAGTTCCGATATTTTTCTGATATCGGAAATCGGAATCGGAAGTTTCTATAAGTTCCCTGTCATCTTCGGCGTGTGCGGTGCGTATAGTTCCCAGGGTCTGGAGGAGAGGAGACTCTTCTTCAGGCCCTGGGATCCATATTGATGTAAAAAATAAAGAATAAAAATAAAAAATATGTATATACTCACCCCTCCGATGGACCCTGGACCTCAGCGGTGCAAGCGTCTGCCTCCGTTCCTAAGAATGCAGTGAGTGAACAGGACCTTCGATGACGTCGCTGTCACGTGACCGCTCATGTGACTGCGACGTCATCGAAGGTCCTTCACTCACTGCATTCTTAGGAACGGAGGCAGACGCTTGCACAGATGAGAGCCAGGGTCCGTCGGAGGGGTGAGTATATACATATTTTTTATTTTTATTCTTTATTTTTTACATGAATATGGATCCCAGGGCCTGAAGGAGAGTTTCCTCTCCTTCAGACCCTGGGAACCATCCAGGATCGCTTCCGATATTTGTGTCCCATTGACTTGCATTGGTATCGGGTATCGGTATCGGCGATATCCGATATTTTTTGGATATCGGCCGATCCAATCCGATACCGATACTTTTGAATATCGGAAGGTATCGCTGAACACTAGTCATGACTCATGAGCTGTGTTGATTTAGCACCAGATACTTTGTGGCCAAAAAGTTCAATTTTGGATTCATCTGACCACAGCGCCTTCTTCCATACATTTGGGGATTTTTTGGCAAACTCAAAATGAGCCTACATTTTTTGGGGGGTAAATAAAGGCTTTTTTCTGCCCACTCTTTCAAAAAGTCCATCTTTGTAGATTGTACGGCTGATTGTGGTCATACGGACCAATACTCCAGTCTCTGCTTGGGAACTCTATAGCTCCTACAGGGTTACCTTTGGCCTTTGTGGCCTTTCAGAAAAGGTATGTGTATATATACTGACCAACCATATGACATTTAGATTGCACACAGGTGGACTTCCATTCACTAAGCATGTCACATATCAACGTAATTGCTTGCACTAGAAATTTTTAGGGGCTTCTCCTCAAAAGGGGTGAATATATATGCACATGCAATTTTTAGTTATTTGATCCCATTAATTTAGCTTCTGCCTATATTTTTCTCAATTCACTTCACCAACTAGGACTATTTGGCATTCATGCATCACACACAAATCAGATTACAAAAATATTTAAACACAGGTTGCAACGTACAAAAAATAAGTAAAAATAAGTAAAAAGGTAAGGGAGGGGAATACTTTCACAAGCCACTGTATAGCACATGTATAAAAATTATTATTTCTAAGAAATATAAATATTACTTGTTTCTTTCCTAGGTTGCAGTAAGATCCTGCCATGTGGCTTTCTCTGCTGGTCCTGGTGGGTCTAATTCTCCTGTATAGATGGTACAGACAGAGTCAGATTTTGGAGAATCTCACCGATAAATATGTGTTTATCACTGGATGTGACAGTGGATTTGGAAACCTGCTGGCTAAACAGCTAGACAAACGTGGAATGAAAGTTCTGGCTTCATGTCTAACAGAGAAAGGGGCTGAGAATCTGAAGAAGGAGGCCTCAAGTCACTTACAAACAGTAATTCTAGATGTTGCAGATAGCCAGAGTGTCAACTCAGCTGCCAAGTGGGTTTCTAATATTGTTGGAAATCATGGTAAGTACTACATATTACTATAAAATTAAACACAGGAATAAATATCCACTCACCCAGGGCTTCCTTAAAGTCTGCACAGTTTCAATGCAAACATCCTATTTATTCGGCATATAGGCGACTTGTGAATGTTCCATTAAAGGGCTTGTGCACGTGGCAGTATTCTGCTTGTGTACAAGCTCCAGCTGTAATAGCCTAGTCATAGATTTTCTTAAGAGTCCATGAAACGTTTGAGTCCTGTTTATGTAAGAGGGTGGCAGATTCTTTGTCAACCCACTTACCGGCTTAAAGGAGTTATGGATCCCACCAGAGTTTCCTCAGCTACAGGGGCAGTTTACATACCTGTCTCTCTGGTGCTGGTGTCCTTTTCCGCCTCCGCTGGGGTCAGGTGCACTAGTGGCAGGGTTGATTTCTGCGGTGTTGTCGTCTTCTCCAGCAGCGTCTCGCTTTCCGGCTCAGCTGGGGTTAAAGGTGCGGGCTCCGGGTCTTTCGTCGGCGCCTCCATCTTTTTCAGCAGTGCCTCACTTTCTGGCTCCGCCGGGACTGTAAGAGCTGGTGGTAAGTTTTGTTGCTGTGCGGTCGTCATCCTCCGAATCAGGGACTCCTTCCATGTGGCCACCACTGCCATCTGGATCCGCAGGAGTCATCGGGGCTGCTCCTCCATCTCTACGCCGAGTAGCTCCGGATCCAAGGTGGTTATCAGGTCTGGGGTTTCTTGTTGCTGACCGGGCACATCCTCTCTGGTGTCGGCAGGTCCCGGAGGCTCTCCACTGCTGTCTGCCATCGCTCTCACCAGGTAGCGTGCAGCCATGCTGCGGCCACGCTTTCCCGCATCTTCCTCCTTCTTTTTGCTTCGTGGGCGGTCTCTGCCCACTTCCCTGCCGGCCATCTCCAGGGATGGATCCATCCTCCTAACAGACATGTCTTGTCTCCATTAAAGTCTCTGTAGTGGGTGGGTCCTGCTTTTGTGCCGATTCTTGAGCTCCACCCATGGCAAAACATCCTCCTCATTCTCTATCCGCCTCGTGGTACAATAATGGCCGCCATTAAAAAATCTCACACAGTATAACACAGTCCATGGTGCACAGTACCTGGCGATGCCAGGGCACAGATCCTGTTCGTGATGCCAAGTTGAGTCACCTGCCAGGACCTAGGGGTACTTGGTACCGGGTCCGGTTATCGTTAAAGGGGAGGTCACGGTGGAGGCGACCCGGTCCGTGGCCCTGGGTGCCCGAGTAAAAGGGATCGTTTTAAAGGGATTTGAAAAGCAGTAATAGTTTATGATGCCACCTGTACTCGGTCAGGGGTGATCGACACTGCTTAAAGGGGTCCTCTGGGGGGTGCTGAACAGGGATGGTGTATGCCGGCAAATAAATGGAGGACACAGGGTTGTAACATCTTTACCTGGTTTACTGGTTGAATCAAGCCACAGTCCAGGGTACCAGCAACAGGTGGTGATGTGGTCCAGCCGGCCTGGAGGCAATAGTGTATCCCTCTCCCAGGTGAGGTCCATAAGCCCTCCTGCTCAAGCTCGAATGCAAGGTCCTTGCTGCCTGTGGCTCCCTAACAAAGTCCTCTCTCTCCTGTCCTGTCCCCATATGTTGGGCAGTGTGAGCCTTTTTATAGGGTCTCTATCACGACCCGGGCTCTTTGTATACTGCTGCAGCTTCAAGTGTGGGTGCGGGCAAATTACATAAAGTCCTTTGCCCTATGGTTCTGCTGTGCGACCTACAGTTCAACATTACCTCGGGCTCCCGATGCCCAGTTTCTGTGCTTCGGCTCAGAGGGTGCCCGGTCACAGTTCCCCTCTAAGTCCTTTCCTTCTCCTGTGCTTCATTCTTCAGATTCTCACTACATTCCAACCCTTCAGGTTATCTTCCTTTCCTGGAGCTGCAGCTCACATATGGCTGCACGGTCCCACTCTCTGCTCTCAGTCCTCTCTCCTCCACTGTCTCTGAACAACTCACTAACTCCTCCTCCAGACCAGAATACACATATCTGGGGGAAGCTCCCCTTAATCCGTGTTCAGAGCTCCCCCTTCTGGCCTGGATTCAGAATGTGTTGCATGTAGGTGCTTACCTGATAAAGGAAATCTCCTCCTTGCCTCCAAGCATGATATCATCTTCCCCAAAAGGAAGGCAACATCACTGTAACAACCGGTTACCTGGGGTGTTACACATGTGTCACGGCAGTGTAACAGTCACAACATGTGCATGGCGAGCCTGTTTGTTGGACTCTCCATGTGGAGCGCCCCCACTGCCGCAGGGCCGAGGGGTACCCGGTACCGGGCCTCTGAGTCTCTGCTCTGGGGTTGTCACGGTGGCTAGACCCGGTCCGTGACCCTGCTGAGGGGCGTCCAATGAAAGGTGTAGATGGTGGTGATGTTGCAGGTCGCCGTAATTAATGAGGACACCAGGTTGCAGTCTCTACCTTTTTACTGATGGCTTGGAGGTACCCAATCCAGAGCACTGTTAACAGGGCTGGCTGAGACCGGCCGGTCCAACGGCACATCCGGAGCTCCCTTTTCAGGTGGGAATCAGTGTCTACCTTCTAGCGCCTGTGTGTTGTAGTCCTTACCTGCTGAGCACCCCAGGATAGTCCTCACAACTTATTCTGTCTGTGTCTGATGTTCGTTCTCTCCGTCCCCCAGATGATATGGCTAGGACGCACCCGTATGACGGGGTAGGCCTGGAGTTCTTCCGGGACTCTAGAGTCGCCCCTCTCCCACAGCTGCCTCCGTTGTCTGCTTAGGTGTTTAAGTGAGACATCCAACCTATAATTGGCTGCCCTGCCGTGGTTTGAAGTAATGCTTAAAGTCTCTTACTTTCTCGGCGTTCCGGCCACCGACTGTTTGCGCCTCAGAAGGATGTTGCCTCGATCTTACAGCACGACTCCTTCTGGTCCTATCGCCTCTTTGCTGTATTCCTGTTTTTCTCACTTTTTGTCCTTTCTTGGGAATCTGTCAGGATCCCATCCCTGACAGGTCCTCTCTCTAGCTCTTCTTCGTTACTTCTCCCTGTCTTCCTGTCCAACCCCCAGTTTTAAATCAAATATTGATATGCACCAGTCTATTAAATTGTCAAAAAGCAAGGTGTGACTAATAATATAAAATATAACTTTTAATATATATATATCTATTAAAAAGTTGGTATGTCCAACTATATAAAACACACAAAAGACTCTACAAAAAAATCCCCAAATCAGGGGAATAGTATAAGAACCTAACCCTCGAAATTACTACACACACATCAGTGCATCAGCAATACAAAGGGTACAATATGCGCTCCAATCTCGGAGTGTTTGAGCACAACCATATACCACACAGTTGTGACCGTCAGCTGCCCCCACATGTCATATGGAGATGCAGTATTTGAACATAACCCAAAGGTTTATATGTCCATGAGCGATCGCATACCAACTGCCCCCACTTGTCATAAGGAGATGCAGAAAAATGCGAACCAATGCCAGAATAATTGGAACAATCTCACCTCGGACCTTCCTGTGATATGGGTGAGAGCTCCCGTGAAAACAGCATCCAGAGGGGGGGGGGGGGGGCTATAATTCTGGCCACACATCAACCCGTCCACACTGTTCAAGCGAATAATCAGGACCCCATAAATCACCGCATGTTTCCTCTCTCTAGCTCTTCCCAGCTACTTCTCCCCTGTCTTCCTGTCCAACCCCCAGTTTTACCAGAGTGTGAGGAGTGGCCTACTAGATAGAACCACTCCCCCTGGTGGCCGGAGTGTGAAGTGTAGTGTGAGTGTTACCTGGTCAGGTGAACTCCTTTAGTGCAGTCAGACGTAACATCACTCCCCTTAGTGGCAGAGCGACATTACTGCAACGACCAGGACTCTGGGGTGTTGCACCTGCATGTGTTGTTACTGTCACACAGCCGCGGTGCCGAACAGCTGACTATCAGGAGTGATCCAGGTATCCAGATTCCCGATGCAGCTATTCAGTAAGCTCTATAGTTATTTGGATAAGGAGTTGTCCAAAGCCTTTTGCTCATCCCTAAAGTTTATTTCTGTAATGATGACTGGTTATTGTGCTAGGAGGTTTCTATGATTTGTTCTCAGGTCTTGCAGCCACCTTGTGCTGGTATTGTGCGTTTTTTCCCTCTTGCATATGTTCTTCCAGTATTGTTCAGTCTTTGCTGTGGATGGAGTTGCTACCTCTATGGTTTTACAGTTGAGAGTACACCTTGGTTGGTTAGGACTTCAAGTGGAGTTAGGCCTTTATACTTGTCCATTTTAATAGGGCTGGTGCAGTTTTCAGCCACAGCATGACTGCTATGTGTGAGCACAGCCACTTTCTGAGAAAATACAGTATATCTCGTGCAGGTCATACAAAGCTTTCCCAGCCTGCAAAACAGGTAATGAATAATACACAGGCAACATTTTTTAAAGCAAGAAGCAATTATCATTTCTAATGATGTAACAATGCAACATATTGATCAATATAAACAATCATTTTCTCTGATAAAAAGAGAGAATTCCCTCTATCCTGCACATTACATGGATTTTGAGCACTGGCGGTTATTGACACTGATCTGTGTAAGCAATAAGAAAATGACAGGGGTCCCCAATTGTGAAAAAGAAAACTTTGCTTATTCATCACTGTTTCTTTTTTTTTTACTATATCCAGGAGTGCTGGCGTTCTTCTGAATTGATGTTCATGGTTGGGTCTTGCACCCTTCTGTAATGTACAAAGAGCTGGTGTTAATCTTTATCTGCCAAACCAACATCTTACAAAACAAAAAAACAACAACACATCAATAGCTCAAAAAACTTGTTACATATGTTTTATTGTGAAAATTGTTAACCAGTTAACAACCATCAGTTGTTTGCAGGTTTATGGGGTCTTGTGAACAATGCTGGATTTGGATTTGTATTCGGTCCTAATATGTGGACAACAAGAGAAGATTTTGCGAAAGTGGTGAACATAAATCTAGTGGGACTCTTTGATGTGACAGTGAACTTGGTACCTTTACTCATAAAGGCGAGGGGCCGAATTGTTAATGTTTCCAGCTGTGGCGGAAGACTGTCTATTGTTGGAGGAGGATATTGCCCATCTAAGGCTGGGATTGAATCTTTTTCAGATAGTCTTAGGTAAGTAGCATTCATGTTCCTGTGTTTTTCAATGTAGAAGAAATGGAAATATAACATAAAAGACACAGCAAATGTGAAACAGGCAACTAAAAACTGTAAAAATTTTGAAACTGCTAAGCTCACAATGCTCCCACTTTTCCAAGACCTCATACTAGGCCTAGGCAAAGTATAACTTTTTCACTGTCAGAGAAAGGCACAAAGTCATAACGTGAGGGTTAATATTGTTTGTTAACAATTATTTAACCCCTTTGCGAAATGCGCTGTACTAGTATGGCACAGGTCGCTTCTCTCCCTTTGATGTGGGCTCTGGCGCTGAGCCCACATCTTTCCCGGCACATGTCGGATGTTTTGAACAGCTGACGTGTTCGGAACAGCCGCGCATGGAATCACAATCCTCCCACGGCTATTGACCCATTAAAATACAATAACAGGCGATTAAAAGATTGTGTCTGCACCAAAATGGTATCAATAAAAATGTCAGCTGGGCACGCAAAAAATAAGCCCTTATCCAACCTGAGATCACGAATAATAAAGATGCTACAGTCTCAGAAAATGGCACATTTTTGGATTTTTTTTCACCACTTAAAAAATAACGTAGATATGTTTGGTGTCTATGAACTCGTAATGACCTGAGGAATCATAATGGCAGATCAGTTTTAGCATTGGGTGAATATGGTAAAAAAAAAATCCAAAAAACCGTTGTGGAATTCCACTTTTTTTGCAATTTCACAGCACTTGGATTTTTTTTCTCCTTTTGAGTACACGTTATGGTAAAACTAATGATGTCGTTCAAAAGTACAACTCGTCCCATAAAAAACAAGCCCTCACATGGTAATATTTAAGGAAGAATAAAAATGTTATGGCTCTGGGAAAAGGCGTGCAAAAAACAGAAACGCAAAATCAAAAATGGGCTGCAAAGGGGTTAAAGCAATTGTCTATTACGGGATAGCCCTTTCTTAAGTGCCATACATAAAATGTAAAAAATAAAAATTCTCCCTGGCCAGGATCGTTCTTGCGTTGTTTCTAGTGATGAGCGACTATACCCTGGGGACTGAGCTCTACCTGTGGGGAGCTATAACAACTCTGCTGCAACATCATCAGCCCCAGTGGTCCCCCATTAAGCAGCATCGGCCATCCCTGGCCAAGTACCACAGGTGGCGTCACAAACATTTCTCCATAGACTTTATTTGCCATTACACTTCATCCCCTTTAATTGGACGCCCAGGGCCACGCACCGGGTCACTGCTACCGTGACTTTCACCTTTAAGTACCACCGGACCCGGCCTGAGTACCCCATGGTCCTAGCGGGCGCTCCAATATAATTATAACAGATGAGGAGGATGAAGTAAAACCTAGGCAATAGGGCATGAAGAATCAGCTCCAGCATATGAAAGCACCCATAATTACTCTCTTCACTGTAGTAACACTGTGAAAAATCATGTTTTAAACAAAATTGTGAACATTACTTTATATGACTGTTGGGAAACAACTAGTGATGAGCGAGTATACTCGTTGCTCGGGTTTTCCCGAGCACGGTCGGGTGGTCTCCAAGTATTTGTAACTGCTCGAAAATTTAGTTTTTGTTGACACAGCTGCATGATTTACAGCTGCTAGCCAGCCTGAGTACATGTGGGGGTTGCCTGGTTGCTAGGGAATCCTAACATGTATTCAAGCTGTCTATCAGCTGTAAATCATGCAGCTGAGGTGACGAAAACGAAATCTCCGAGCACTAACAAATACTCAGAGATCACCAGAGCATGCTCGGGAAAACCTGAGCAACAAGTATACTCGCTCATCACTAGTCAAGTTCTGTTTATTAATTCACAGGTATAGCTCTATTCTTATGTTAATAAAACTGCTTTGTGAAAGCTATAAATTTAGGTCTGTGCAGCTGCCATATACCATATGTCCTCATTCCATTGCAGAAGAGAACTTCGAGATTTTGGAGTGAAAGTTTCTGTAATTGAACCAGGTGCCTTTAGGACAGGAATGGGGGTAACAGAACCTCACTTGAGGACTCTAGAACGTATGTGGCTGAATGTTCCTGCACAAGTAAAAGATTGCTTTGGAGAATCATACTACCATCAATGTAAGTCAACATGTTATTATCAGTGAAGTATGACCACCTCACAGCTCCAAATGTGGCATATATGGCAGAAAAGAGACACAACAATATGTGTGTTTCAAGTTAAAGTAACTCATCAAATTTTCATCATTATCATGTAGATAATTTCTATAGTTTACTTTTTCACACAGATGCCCAAGGCTTGGCTACTCTAACTGGCAAAACCAACCCAAAACTCTACCAAGTAACAGACTGCATGGAACATGCCTTAACTGCTGTTCATCCATGGACAAGATATTCTCCTGGCATAGACTGCAAGCTTTTTTACCTACCTTTATCTTACTTACCTACTGTCTTATGTGATTATCTCTTGTGTCTATCATCACCCAAACCAGCACTTCGTGTAATGTAAACATATTTTTGGTCCTTTTGTCTGTGGTAAGTGTATGGAATAATATAGCACTTGTAATTTTCATTCAGGTAAAAATATTCAACCAGTTTATTTTTATCTTTAAAATTGTTATGAAATGTTATTGCAACAAATTGCTAATACCAATGTTATCTCTAATAAATATTCTAGTGGCAAACCCTAAAGACTCACGAACCTTACATCTCAAAATAACTTTTCAAGCTAGCGAATTTAAACAGTTTGCAAATTGTTACAAGCAGGGGTGGACACTGACAGCTTGGGGGCCCTGTGCAACAAATGTGTCTGTGCCCCCCTTGTTTTATGGCGACAAAGCAACAGATTATAGAGTATATATCTGGAATGCCCGCTCCATCTGCAATAAACTCCACGTGATTCACAACCTCTTTACCTCTCGTAATCTTTCCTTTCTGTGCATCACTGAAACATGGCTGACACCCTCTGACACAGCTTCCCCTGCTGCACTATGTTATGGTGGCCTCCTTTTCACCCACATTCCTCGCCCTGGCAACAAACATGGTGGAGGAGTGGGCCTTCTCCATTCTTCCAACTGTACCTTTAACCCAATCCCACCTCTACCCTCCCTTATCCTTCCCTCTTTTGAAGTCCACTCTGTCTGCATCTACTCCCCCTACAACCTGCAAATGGCTGTCATATACCGACCTTGGGGCCTGACCACTGCCTTTATTGACCAATTCTCCACCTGGCTCCTTCACTTTCTGTCTGCTGACATTCCCACCATCATCATGGGTGTCTTCAACATCCCCATTGACACCCACCAGTCAGCAGCCTCCAAATTCCTTTCCCTTACTTCATCTTTTGGACTTACTCAGTGGTCCTCCACAGCCACCCACACAGACGGACATACATTAGACCTGGTCATCACCCGTCTGTGCTCCCTATTTAATTCACAACCTCCCCTCTCCCTCTATCTGACCACCATCTACTCACTTTCTCTTCCCTGTACTCCTCACCTGTCACCCATGTCCAGCAACATGCGCACCCCCGCAGAAGCCTCTCACACCTTGACACCCACATGCTCTCTGACTCTATCCTACCACTAGCATCCATATCCTCACTCCATGACACAGACACTGCCACTAGTTTCTACAATGCCACTCTCGCATCAGCCATCGACTCAGTCACCCTTGTCATGCACAGCAGAGTGCAACAAATCAACAGACAACCCTGGCACAATAACATCACTAAAAAGCTTCTGAAAGTATCCAGAATTGCAGAATGGCGTTGGAAGAAAATGCATTCGCAAGATGATTTTACCGTACTCAAACAAGCAACAGTTGCATTCAAATCAGCTCTCCCCTCTGCTAAACAGGCCTATTTTACATCCCTCGTATCTTCTTTATCCCACAACCCCAAACAGTTGTTCAACACTTTTAACTCCCTCCTCCGCCCACCACTGCCCCCTCTGAGTTCCCTAATCATTGCTGAGGACTTTGCCACACATTTCAAAAATAAGATAGACCAAACAAGGCAAGTCTTTGTTGTCAAACCACCACAACCCCTTTGTATACCAGACCAATGCCCTAACCCCATAACTTCCCTCTCCAAAATCACTGAAGGGGAGCTTGCACATCTTCTCTCCGAATCACACCTCACCACTTGTGCGCTTGACCCCATCCCATCTCCTACCCAACCTCCCCACCACACTAATCTCATCCTTAACCCATCTCTTCAACCTATCACTAACTTCTGGTACCTTCCCCTCTGCTTTCAAACATGCCACAATCACACCTATCCTCAAAAAGCAATTCCTTGACCCGAGCGCTATGTCCAGCTATTGCCCCATATCTTTGTTCCCATTTGCTTCCAAACTCCTTGAGCAGCACGTCCATGCTGAACTTTCCTCTCACTTTGCATCTAACTCTCTCTTCGACAACCTACAATCTGGCTTCCGTCCCCACCATTCCACTGAGACTGCCCTGACCAAAATTATTAACGACTTACTTACAGCCAAAGCTAACAGACAATTCTCTATACTCCACCTTTTAGACCTGTCCTCTGCTTTCAACACCGTTGACCACTGCCTCCTACTACAGATCCTCTATTCCTTTGGTGTCAAAGACCTTGCCCTATCGTGATCTCCTCATAACTTACCATCTGCACATTTAGCGTTTTCTACTCCCATACTACCTCTTCATCTCGCCCCCTCTCTGTTGGGTGTCCCTCAAGGCTCTGTCATAGGACCCTTACTCTTCTCAATCTATACACTCGGCCTAGGACAACTCAGAACGTCCTATATGGCTACCAGTGCCATCTATATGCTGATGACACTCAGATCTACCTCTCTGGCCCAGATGTCACCTCTCTGCTCTCCAGAATCCCAGTATGTCTATTAGCCATATCCTCCTTCTCTTCTCGCTTCTTCAAGCTCAATGTGGACAAATCTGAACTAATTATCTTTCCTCCATCTCGTATATCTTCCCTACCTGATCTATCTATCAAAATAAATGAAATCACACTTTCTCCTGTTACCAAAATGTGCTGTCTTGGAGTAACCCTTGACTCTGCCCTGTCCTTCAAACTGCACATCCAAGCTCTCGCCACCTACTGTCGTCTCCAACTCAAAAATATTTCCAGAGTCCATCCTTTCCTCAACCCTCACTCTACCAAAATGCTTGTGCATGCCCGCATCATCTCCCGCCTCGACTACTGCAACATCCTCCTTTGTGACCTACCTTCTAACACTCTCGCACACCTACAGTCCATCCTTAACTCTGCTGCCCGACTAATTAATCCCTCCTTGCTACACTCCTGCTTCCCCTCTTTGCAAATCCCTTCACTAGCTCCCTATTTCCCGGCGTATCCAGTTTAAACTAACTAACACTAACCTACAAAGCCATCCATAACCTTTCTCCTCCGTATATTTCCAAACTAATCTCTCAATATTATTATTATTATTATTTATTTATATAGCACCATTGATTCCATGGTGCTGCACATGTACTCACGTAATCTCCGGTCCTCCAAGACCTCCTTCTCTCCTCCACGCTTATTCGCTCCTCATCCAATTGCCTCCAAGACTTCTCCCGAATATCCCCCATCCTCTGGAATTCTTTGCCCCAACATGTCCGGTTATCCACCACATTTGAATCCTTCAAAACAAACCTGAAAACCCACCTCTTCAAGAAAGCTTACAACCTGTAATGACCACACGGCCACCTCTACACCATCGGAGCTACTGTAACCCCCAACCTACTGTCTCCTTCCCCATAATCCTGTAAAATGTAAGCCCGAAAGGGCAGGGTCCTCTTCCCTCTGTACCAGTCTGTCATTGTTATTTTGTTTACTGTAAGTGATATTTGTGTTTTGATGTGTAACACCCCAGATAACTGGTTGTTACATTGATGTTGCCTTCCTTTCAGTGAGGGCGATATCATGCTTGGAGGCAAGGAGGATTCCCTTTACCAGGTAAAGCACCTACAGGCAACACATTTTGAATCCAGGCCAGAAGGGGGGACTCTGAACCCGGATTCAGGGGAGCTTCCCCAGATTTAAGTATTCTGGTCTAGAGGAGGAGTTAGTTCAGTCTGGAGAGACAGTGGAAGAGTGAGGACTGAGAGCAGAGACGGTGGGACCGAGCAGCCAAGTGTGAGCTTCAGCCCCAGGAAAAGAAGATAACTTGAAGGGTTGGAATGTAGAGAGTATCTGAGGAACAAAGCACAAGAGAAGGAAAGGGCTTGGAGGGAAACTGTGACCGGGCACCCTCTGAGCCGAAGCGCAGGAACCGGGCATCGGGAGCCCAAGGCTGTTGTACTCCAGGTCGCATAGCAGAACTGGAGGGCAAAGGACTTTATGTGGGAAGCGTCACCATCTTTGCTGCAGTAACATCACCCCAGAAGACACCATTAAGCAGCGTCGGTCCCTCTGACTGAGAACCACAGGTGGCGTCACGAACACAAGCTTATTTACATCTCCCTTAAAAGACCTTCCCCTTTTAATTGGCCGCCCAGGGCCACGGACTGGGTCACCACCGTGACATCCCCTTTAAGGACCGGACACGGTACAGAGTACCCCACGGCCCTGGCGGGCGACTCAGATGTAACCCCTTCTCATGTACAGCACCCTGGATTTAATGGTGCTATATAATTAAATAATAATAATAATACAAAATATATACAGCCCACTGGCGCTATCCGCTACCAAATACCAAGGTAACAGTTTGAGCCTCTATGTTTAAGTATATGCATTAACATTAATACACATGTGGTGGCAGTCTGGTATATGTACAGTATTGTATAAGTACATTGTGGTTCTGGACACAGTGCATCCCGCTTTCCTGAAGTACAGTGGTGTTCAAAAGTCCTGCATAGGCATAGGATAAATTGATATTTCAAGTTTTAAACGTTTTCTGTCGAATATCTTTGATGCTAATATGACATATCATATATGGTTTTGTTCATAATACAATTTTGCATTCTCTCCCTGTAATATTTTTAGCTTTTGAAGCAGTTTTGCCTGAAATTATAGCAACAATATGGGAATTGAAAGCAGAACTAAATATTGTTCAGCTTCAGATCCAAAATTAGCCAATCACAGATGAGGTTCTTGTGACCAATCATAACCTGGATATGGCAGCCAATCACATTGCATTACATTGCATCACATCTGCTGCTTTGTTTGTTGCTTTTATCTGTTGCTCTATCTAGTGAGTCATACTGTAGAATTTTATGATGGGAGCCTTCAGATTTTTGTCAGCGGAGGATCGTGTGCGAGTTGTGGTGCTACATGAAGAGGGTTATACTGGCCCCCAGATCGCAAGGAAGGTCGGCTGTAATCAGAGTACAGTCGTAAGAATTTTGCAGAAACATAAGCAGCTTGGAATTACCCAGGACAGGCCCAGATCTGGTCGGCCCAGAAAGTCAACTAAAAGAGAGGATGGGGACTGTATAGCAGCCAATGGTGTTGGAAGGCTTCATATTGTGGAGGGTATGGTTAATGCAAAAAAATACATAGACATCCTTAATAAGAAAATGCTTCCTTCTGCTCAACACCTGTTTTCAGGGGATTATATCTTCCAGGATGATAATGCTCCTTGTCACAGAGCTAAGACAGTAACGGAATGGAAAAAAAAAGAACAAGGTGGCTACTATTGACTGGCCAGCTCAGTCCCCGGACCTCAATCCAATTGAAAATTTGTGGCACAAGGTATCATTAGAGATATCTAGAAAACAGCCAAGGACCAAGAGTGAGTTGATTGAGGCTCTGATACAGGCCTGGAACCACATCATCACTCGTGAACATCTGCAGAAGCTTGTTCACTCAATGCCACAGAGATGCAAGCTGGTGCTCAAGAGCAAAGGCTGGCCAATAAAGTATTATAAGCTACAGATGCACTCAAAAGGCCCTTTTCAGGACTCTGAATTAAATAAAAAATAATAAATCTTAAAAAGTAAAATTTAAGTCTGTGTGAACTTGCATTGGAAGTTAATGAACTTAGAAACCTGTTCACCATTCTACACACTGTACTGGTGTAGGTATGGTTATGCTGTAAAAAAAATATCAAAAATGCGCATACCATAACAATTTATACACTTCGGACATTCAAAAATGAGTATGGCATACAATGAGGGATTAGAAAAACATATATGTTCCACCAGTTTCACTGTAGAGATGCAGAAGTATGAAACATATAGTTTTCTTCACGCCTATGCAGGACTTTTGAACACCATTGTAAGTAGGATCAGTGCACCCAGTTTTTCTTGCAGCCTATACCCACAGTATATCCAGAAAAAGGGCTATATAGCATAATGCTCATCCATAAACATAATGATATCAAACCAGAAAATAAGTATGGATCACAGAGCAATAAAAATATGAAGTTTTTATTAATAATCACATCCAAAAGATTTTTTTACTTGATAAAAATACATAAATATGGAAAAGATTAAAAAAAGAAGAGAAGGGAATATGTGACACCTAAGTGCCACGTCCGCAAATAGTTGGTTAAATCACAAAGGGCAAAATTAAACAGCAAGCGTATATAAGGCTAGTTTCACACTAGTGTTTTGAGGAGCTGCGGAGGGCTGCGGACTTCCTCCGTGAAGCCCTGCCCTCGGCCGCTAGCTATGCCTACATCCGCATGCGGCCTGAGTACCTATCTTTAACATTAGGTATGCAGGTCGTGCCACTGTATGCGGATGCTTCCGCATGCGTTGTTTTGACGATGCGGAGAAAAAAAATTGCTACAAGCTGCGTTCTACGCTGGTTGCCGCATCGTCAAAACGACGCATGCGGCCGGAAGCATCCGCATAAAGCGGCACGACCTGCGTATCTAATGTTAAAGATAGGTACGCAGGCCGCATGCCGGCCGCATGCAGTAGTAGGCGGAGCTAGCGGCGGAGGTGCGGCCAAGGGCGGGGCTTCACGGAGGAAGTCCGCAGCCCTCCGCAGCTCCTCAAAACGCTAGTGTGAAACTAGCCTAAACTCATATACCTATTTCCAGATTACATAAAAAATATTTGGCAAATAGTGCACACAATACAAGCTACTACGAGAGCTAGTAAAATAGGTTCAAATACTTCACGTATAAAGTGGCAAGTGCATGATAAGATAAGATAAAGGTAATCCTATAAAGAAAAGGCCAACTCAATAATATCCTCTTAAAGGTATAGACAAATAAGGGGTATGTGAATAATCAGAGTAATGAAATGAAAGCGCTCCCATAATGAACCTTGATCAGGGACGTGGAAAACGGATCCCAACGCACAATTCGCAAAAATGCTTCCTCGGGAGGGGCGTCAATCAGGAGTCATCGTGGGCTCTTGTCTGGTCTCTTCCTCACATGGCGGTACTGGTACATCCATGGGATTACCGTCTCTGCGGCTGAGGACCCCCTACTGTGTCAGGGACGGTCCACCACTCGTCATCGATTTCACCATCAGGCATGACAGATTCAGGAAGTGGAGTAGTGCCTTCAGGCGACAATGGCGTAGAACAGACCTCAGACCGGCAGGGCTGCAGCATATTTCTGTGAAGTACTCTAGGGGCGGATGCCCCACTCTCAATCTGCACCTTGTAGACAGGGCCATTAGCATACACTCGCTCGATTACACTGTACTTCCCATCTCTCACTTAGTTTTCCCTTGGGGCGTTTCTCTCTGACTAATACTCGGTCTCCGGGGTGGAGCGGTAACTCTTGAGACGGTTTGCGGCCCGTATGTTCTTTTTCTTGCAAGTGCTGACCCGCTAACCGCCGTATCGTTTGTAATCGTTGCCGATGCTCTTTCACCCAGTTTGCTCCATGAGCTCCTCAGGCTGTTCCAAATTCAGCTCAATGATGCCTCGTCCAGCTCTTCCAAACAGCAGTAGATAAGGGGTATAACCCATGGTGGAGTGGACCCGATTGATGTGGGTCCAGACCAACTCTGGCAGGTAGTCTGGCCAACACGCCTTCTTATCCTCCTCCAACGTTCTCAGCATTTGAAGTAAGGTTTGGTTGAAGCATTCATATGCTCCGTTACCTTTAGGCTGGTAAGGGGTGGTCCGGGACTGCTCAATGCCATACATACGATACAGTTCTTCCATCACCTTGCCTTGGAAACATGCGCCTTGGTCGGAGTGGATGCGCTTTGGGCACCCATACACCCGGATGAAGTCTTGACAGATGGCTCGTGCCACCAATTCCGCAGTCTGATCTCTAGTCAGTGTGACTACTGCGAATTTAGAGAAATGATCGGTCACCACCAAACAGTACTGTAGCCCCGGGCCGAGTGTCCCACGAGGAGATAGTTGATCATCTAGATTTCGTTAGTTTGTATGGTCTGGATGGGTGCCCTCTGTTCGGTACTCCTAATGAGGTCACACTCGACATTGCCGGCAAACTTCTTCCACCACAGACTCCAACCGGGGGCAATATACATACCGCTGTAACCATTGGTAGGTCTTTGTGGGGCCGAAAACACAATGATATCATCCAGATAGATCAGGGTAGCCTCAAAATTTAAGTCTCCCAAACACTTTTCCATCAGTCGTTGAAACATGCCCGGAGCATTGGAGAGCCCGAAGGGCATCCGGTTAAACTCGAACAGCCCCATAGGGAGGATGAAGGCTGTTTTCTCTTTGTCTTTCTCTGCCACGGCTACTTGCCAGTATCCGCTTGCTAGGTCCAGGGTGGAGAAGTACTTAGCTTTCCCCAACGCTGTCAAGGATTCCTCGATGCGGGGCAACGTATACGAGTCTCGAACAGTGCAGGCATTGAGTTTCCTGTAATCTACACAGAACCGGATGGTCCCATCCTTTTTCTTGATGAGCACCACCGGGACTGCCCAAGGGCTCTGACTACTCTCACCACTCCTGAATCCAGCATCTGCCTCAGTAATGTTTTCACCTCTTGATACATCTTGTGCGGGATCTGCCGGTATCGTTCTCAAATTGGACGAGCTTCACCGGTTGGTATCTCATGCGTGATGGCTTCAGTACAGCCGAAATCCTCGGCGTGACGGGCGAATGCGGCCTGATTTTCCCACAGCATAGTTTCTATTGCTTGCTCACGCTCAGGGCCCATAGCCGTCACATCCACTTCCATTTGATCAATGATGACCCATCCACTCCACTCCAGGGATGGTGTCTCTTCGGCCCCCGCAGCAACTGCTAGGGTCCACGCCACACCTTCTTTCAGATATAAAGACATCTCCTTCTGACTCACCATTTCATCCTTATGTAGGTACACCAGGGCCAGATCTGTCCCTCGTGGCAAGGTGACCTCCCCGGGTCCTACATTCAAAGCTCTTATCGGGACATGTCCTTGCTGGACCACATCTGTTGTATGAGCTATCATGACTTCTTGGTCCACTCCTCCGCCTACCACAGGCTGAACAATCACTTCCAACCCATCAAAGTTGCGATGAGTCCCCACTGGAAGGTATACTACTGTATAGTTTCTTGCTCAAGAGGCAGGATTACAGGTTCTTTACCAGGAGCCCTGATGAACCCTACCATCTGATAAGATGGCACACTCTTCTGCATCCCATATATGCGGATCAGTCGTTGAAGGGCTTGAGTAGGATTATGTGTAGTAACCTTCTTCCAATATCCAGGTCCCCGTTGATCGAGTTCACGTAGGATATTCATTCCCAGTACTACAGGCACATCTTCTTTGATCGGCACAGGGACTAGCAGGATCCCTTTTCTCCCTACTTCTTGCCCACAGATTAGAATATTCATCCACACGACGCCTGTGACCGGGATCGGTTGTTGGTTGGCAGCAAACAACCGGATCATTGTCTCTTTTTCTGGCTTGGACAGGGCCTGGAAATGCTGCCTGAAATACGTTTCTGGCATCGTCATCACTTGTGACCCGGTATCTATCAGGCAATCCACTAGAATTCCCTCGAATTCAGCATGCAGCAATCAAGTGTTCGTTATGATATGGAGTGGCCTCTCTCCTCGCCTCCGCCACAGAGTGTCACACTACTGCGGGGGTTGGTAGTTTAACGGCAGCTTCTGCTGGCCTTGAGTATAGTTCCAACAGTCTCTGGCAAGGTGCCCCCATCCTCCACATTCCCAGCATTGGATGCCTCCTCTTCGCCGGGGGCACCTCAAGCTGTCATTGTGCCTCCAATGCCTGATGGGAGGGGGCTTGCTCCCACCGATCCCGTATCGGTCAGGCTGAAGAATGGTTGCTTGAGTACGATGAGTCAGATTGTTGTAGTTCCCCCACACTTCACTCCATCTGGGTCAGTTTCTCTTGCACATTGACAAAGGACCGCTGCAAGTCTTGCACCACCTGGACCAGCACCTCCTGATGGTTTGTGTCCCCTCTGGTATTGGCGCCCTGGACACACATCACCCCAGATGCACAGCTCTCTTCTTTACTTCGGGCCACTGTTTCCGCCAGGATTTGATGAAACGTAAGAGCTTGATCTGCCCGGACCCGTTCTGACAGTGCTCGCCTCAAAGATGTGCTGTGCAGTCCCAGAATTAATTGCTCCTGGAGTATCTGGTCTTTAGACCCCATGCCACCAAATCTATCTGCCTCCTTTCTCTGCGCCTCCGCTAACACTTCTTGCAGTGCTGTTGCATACTGAGAAATTCCTTCTTCCCGCTGCAGCCTAGAGAAAAATTTGGCGTAAAGGTGTCGGGCGCTAGCAGTCTCAGTAGATCTCTTCCAGGAACTTCACGAGCTCCTTCAGGGTACTGCGGGTGAGTTCTGGTTGTAGGCAGACGTTTCTACAGGCTTCTCCCTCTAGGGCAGTTAAAGCAATGTCCGCTTCAAGGTCTGGGCTGATGTTATAAAGCTTCAGGGTGCTTTGCAGCCGGGACACCCAGTCATAAAGTGGCATATTATTGCCGTTAAACTTTGGTAGCACACTAACTATGGTGCTCCATATAATAGGGGCACTAAATAATGATAAAGTGCAAGAGTGCTGTAATAAATCCTCAATGACACGCACTCAATATATAATTGCACATATCCCCATATGGCCTATAGCCTATTACACTGTACTCAAACTAGCACACAGTGTAATAGGCTATAGGCCATATGGGGATATGTGCACATATGTGCTCTTGCACTTTATCATTATTTAGTGCCCCTATTATATAGCACACTGGTCACATTTATTTGTTTGTCTGTCTGTATGGTCTGCTGTTTGTCTATTTTTCTCACACTTGAGGGTTGCCCAGGGTGAGTCAGGACGAGCCTACGTTGAGCGGGGGCGCCATTGCGCAGGATTTATAGGGTGCCAACCTCCGCAGCAAGGTAGGGTATAGATAGTCAGTATATTAAGGGACTGAGTGCACCCTGTATCTTTTTTCAGCCAAACATTGGACGTTTTTTAGGTCGTGATTGCTGTTGTTTTTATCTTTATCTATAATAAATGTTATGTTTTATTATGTATTAGATTTATCTGTTGATTCAGTGCTGGTTGTCGGTGAACTTTATGTTTTTGGGCACTCACAATATATATTTTTTCTGTGATACGTGTAGTCTCTTAAAGTAACAGCATGTTCCTTACTGGGACAATAGTAATCCCATCATCCGGCTACTGTTATATTGTCAGGTGACATCAAGCCCACGGATTAGTAATGGAGAGGCATCTTTAAGACACCTATCAATCAATATACCTAATTTGGATGTGTCCGTGTGTCTGTGCACAATCAGTCATTCACAGCTGAACAGTAATTTAGGTATCCATAGTTACTACCACTAGCAGCTAACTGCCTGGGCATAGCCATGGATACCTAAGGAGAGGAGCTCTCTCTGGGGGCGAGTTAAGGCATTTGCCTTTTTTGCAACACTCAGGCAACACTGAGGCAACAATGTGAGGCAACATTGTAAAGATGGATCAAATTGAGGGCCCTGCTGCACGCAGAGAAGCGAATTGCATATGGATGCATAACCTGCATATTAATGAAACAGAAGACAAACGAAATTGTCGAACTGCTGATGCAGCCTGACAGAGGGCGGCCAGAGAAAGAGAAACAAAGTAACTGAATCACGTAGAGCATCTAATGCTGCACAACAAAGAGCAACACGCAGTGCACAAAGTGCTACACATATTTCACAAAAAAGAGAACAAGGTAGAATACATGTTCAAAATGCAAGAGCCAATTGATGACGGCAAGTTACATTTGCCGCTAGAGGACTTCTCAATCAAATTGATGAGACGTATTGAAGAGCACAATGCTGGCGAACTGACATTTCGATGTCAGTTCTGCCAATCTAAAAATTTCAAAGATGAAATGGTGCAGGATAAAACATTCCCTTCCTGCTGCAAGAGAGGGCGCATCCCATTGCGTCCCATTAGTATGGATGATCAATTAGTCAAGTTGATGAAAGGAGAGCATCATCACTCCAATAACTTTATGGCTAATATAAGACAATACAATAGCTCGCTTGCTTTAGCATCAATGGGAGCGACACCTCCTGGGCATGGTCCATACTGTTTTTGAATTCATGGATAAATTTACCACAGAACTGCCCCATTGCATCCCTCTGTGGGTAGTACTCCCAAGTTTGCCCAGATTAATAACTTGGACAGTGAAGAAGTATTAAGTACAAGAAGTCAAGCAAATAAAAAGTGCGTCCCAGCACTGCTATCATCTCTTGGAGAGAAAATGAAAGCAATTAACCCACTCGCAAGAGCCTTCAGAATGATGAGGGAATTTGAAATAGAGGAAGAGAGGATTGCTGAATTAGAAAATCGCGATCCACTCGAAATAACAATGTCAATTATAAATGACTACAATGATGACCAGAGGCGCTACAATGCACCAAGGTGCAATTAAGTAGCAATAATTTATCAAAATGCAATGGGTGAACCTCCATTTATTAGGGACATCAGAGTTCATCTCAAAAGTGAAAACCAAACTGTTCAAATCAGCTTTTTTTACAGAAAGTGTGATGCAATAACATATCCACTTCTATTCCCATATAGGGACACTGGATGGACAATAAATTTGACAACTCCAATTGCCCTAAGTGTGCAACATCAAGGAATTGGTGACATTCATCTACCATCCGTACCAGTGGATCAAGATCGACAAGAAAAAAATCACCCTGTTGCAGTACTATGCATACAAGCTTGCCATTCATGACAAGTTCAATCCCCTTTTAAATGCTGGGAAGTTGACACAACAATTTATCGTTGACAGTTACGTCAAAATTGAATCTGACAGGATCAAGTATATAACACAGAATCAAAAGGCATTACGCATCGACAGTTATGCCGGCATTATGGATCACATCCACAATGCTGCATTACACCAAGGACTAAAAGCTGGGACACCAATAATTTTACCGACCACTTTCATTGGAAGCCAATCAATGTTGAGATATGTGCTTCAATAAAAAGTGTTAAATATCTTTTCAAATATGTATACAAAGGACATGACTGTTCCAATATCAAGTTTGATACATTAAACTGGAATAAACCAGCCATGTTCCTAGATTCTTGGTGTATTAGCGCCCCTGAGGGCATGTGGAGAATCAGAAAAAATAAAATGCATGATGCTTCACATACCATTAAAAGGCTTGCTGTTCACCTTGAAAACATGCAGCAAGTGTTTTTCGAAGATGGTAATGTGGATATGGTTATATCGGACTCAAAAGCCTCTACTCTGCAGGCTTATTTTGAGTTAAACAGGGTTGACGCTTCTACCCATTAGTATTTGTTCCGTGAAATCCCTGAACACTATGTCTGGGATAGAAAAGCTGCACCAGAAGGATGGAAAAAACAACGGGCTCAATTTGGGAAAACAATTGCCCGAATGTATACAGTCTCTTTAACAGATGGTGAGCTGTATTACCTAAGACTCCTTTTATTTCACGTAAGAGTAGCAAAGTCTTATGCTGACATAAGGACTGTCAATGGAGTCATACATGACACGTATAAAAATGCGTGCATTGATCTTCATGTTTTGGAAGATGATTCCCAATGGGAACACGGTATAACGGATGCAATCGCTTTCTAAATGCCCTAGCAACTTCGCAAATTATTTGATATAATTTTTGCATATGGGGAACCAGCTAAACCATTGGCATTATGGCAAAAATATAAAACCGAATTTATGGAGGATTACACCAGGCTGTATACTCCAGAAATTGCTGAACAACTGGCTCTTTGTGATATTAATGAAGTGCTCTTAAGCAATAAAAAGTCCTGTGCTGACTACGGATTGCCACCTCCAGTAAATGTTTCAGATGAAATACTGGACCAACTGAATTATGCTGTAATAAAGCAGGAAGCTGAGCAATTGAAAGCTATGCTTAATGAAGCTCAGAAATCAGCTTTCAATGCAATTATTCAAGCAGTCAATGCTGCATCACAGCCAGATGACACTAGCTCACACTGTTTTTTTTCTGGATGGCCCAAGAGGCAGTGTGGTAGACATTTTTGTACAACTGTTTGCACAAGACACTACAAGCAGAAAAGAAGTCTATTTGCTCAGTAGCCTCCACTGGATTGGCGACTACATTAGTACAAAACGATAGCACCTACCATTCCAAGTTTGGCCTTGGAATTACAACAAATGAAACCACAGTGTCAAAAATTAAGCCAACCTCACTTCAAGCAAAGGAGCTTAGGGAGTTCGTCTGTCGTTATTTGGGACAAAGTAGCAATGACTCCCTGTTTTAATATGAACGCTGTGGATAATTGGTCCAAGACATATGTGGAAAAAAAATACCATTTGGTGGTAAAGTTTTCATAAACGGTGGTGACTTTTGTCAAACCCTACAAATAGTGGAAGGTGGAAAAAGAGCCCAAATTGTGCAGTCCCCCATTAAATACTCAAAATCCTGGAATCAGTTTTCACGGTTCCAGTTACAACAGAATATGAGAACGTCTCAGGACGAAGTTGAGTACAACTCATAGTTACTGAAACTTGGCAATGGAGAGTTGTCAAATGTATTTGGTCTACTAGAAGACATAATTGAAATCCCGATTTCTTTTACTGAAGAGGGTGCTATAATTACAGCTATTTTTGGCAACTCAATTGAGATTAAGATGCAACGGCAGAAGCAATTGCCAATAAAGCAATTCTTACGCCATTGAATGATGACGTTCACACCTAGAACGACAAAATTCTTAGTCAAGTTCAAGGTGAACACTCAACATATCGCTCCGTGGACACAATTGCGGAGAGGAGGGTGTGATTCTCACAGATTACCCTGTACAGTTTCTTAACTTTTTGAATCCCACTGGGATGCCTCCTCATGAACTAAAGCTGAAACCAGGAGCTGTAATTATGCTCCTGCGTAATCTTAACAGAAAGTGTGGCCTTTGTAATGGTACAATGCTTTATGTGAAAAGCTTGAAAGCAAAGTTATTCATGCCCTTGCTTTAAATGGAAAAGCGAAGGGTCAGAAAGTTCTTATGCCAAGAATTGACCTGATTTCCAAAGGAAAAAACTTGCCTGTCCAGATGCGACGGCATCAGTTTCCTGTCATGTTGGCTTTTGCAATGACCCTCAATAAATCTCAGGGACAGGCCTTGACTATTGTAGGAATTTATTTGCCTCTCCCAGTGTTTTTTACACAGGCAGTTATATGTGGCTTTCTCCAGGGGAAGGAAAAGCCAACAAATAAGGGTCAAAATATTTGAGACACAGAAGCAAGGTAAACTTATTCCTAATGTTGACAAATAGTTTACTGTCAACTGTGTGTACAAAGAAGTCTTTTATTAAGCTTTTTAACAATTGTGAAAGCCAAAAAATGTTATACGCAAAAGCGGGACTAACTCCTAGCCGCGGTCTATGAACCAAACATTGGGCATGGGCAGGGCCTTGGGGACAGATCCCAAGTGCACTCAACCATGTGAAATAGCTTACACTCAGGAACATTAAGGAATAGCGCTATCGGATAGCTCTACCCATTCATTTCCTTTAGGAATAGGGCTATGGGATAGCTCTACCCGTTCACTTTCTTCATGGATAGCGCTATCGGATAGCTCTACCCGAACAGTATTAACTACAGAGCTTTTTCATACACAAGGTAGGAGTGGCAGGAGAGGTACACCAGGTATTTATGTTTGCTATTAGTCTGCACATACGCCAGTCTGGTGCGTGGGTACACCCCATTGCGAGGTCAGTCTGCTGCGTGATTACACCCCATTGCGTGGGTCATAATCACAGCGCGCGCCCGAAGGCGAAGAGAACATAGCCCAGCATATATGAGAACTAGCTCTTGGAGGATGGAAACTATACTGACCATGAACTAAACCTGCCGCACAACTAGAAGTGGCCGGGTAGCATGCCTACGTTTTTTTTATTCCTAGATGCCCAGCGCCAGCCGGAGAACTACCTAATCCTAGCAGAGGAAAAGACAGTCCTGGCTCACCTCTAGAGAAATTTTCCCAAAAGGCAGACAGAGGCCCCCACATATATTGGCGGTGATTTAAGATGAAATGACAAACGTAGTATGAAAATAGGTTTAGCAAAATCGAGGTCCACTTACTAGATAGCATGAAGACAGAAAGGGCACTTTCATGGTCAGCAGAAAACCCTATCAAAACACCATCCAGAAATTACTTTAAGACTCTAGCATTAACTCATAACACCAGAGTGGCAATTTCCGCTCACAAGAGCTTTCCAGACACAGTAACGAAACAGCAGCTGTGAACAGGAACAAAATGCAAAAACACACAAGGACAAAAGTCCAACTTAGCTGGGAGTTGTCTAGTAGCAGGAACATGCACAGAAAGGCTACTGATTACATTGTTGACCGGCATGAAACTGACAGAGGAGCAAGGTTATATAGCGACTCCCACATCCTGATAGGAGCAGGTGAACAGAGGGGATGATGCACACAAGTTAAATTCCACAAGTGGCCACCGGGGGAGCCCAGAATCCAATTTCACAACAGTACCCCCCCTCAAGGAGGGGGCACCGAACCCTCACCAGAACCACCAGGGCGATCAGGATGAGCCCTATGAAAGGCACGGACAAGATCGGAGGCATGAACATCAGAGGCAGTGACCCAAGAATTATCCTCCTGACCGTATCCCTTCCATTTGACCAGATACTGGAGTTTCCGTCTGGAAACACGAGAGTCCAAGATCTTTTCCACAACGTACTCCAACTCACCCTCAACCAACACCGGAGCAGGAGGCTCAACGGAAGGCACAGCTGGTACCTCATACCTGCGCAACAATGACCGATGAAAAACATTATGAATCGAAAAGGATGCAGGGAGGTCCAAACGGAAGGACACAGGGTTAAGAATCTCCAATATCTTGTACGGGCCGATGAACCGAGGCTTAAACTTAGGAGAAGAAACCCTCATAGGGACAAAACGAGAAGACAACCACACCAAGTCCCCAACACAAAGCCGAGGACCAACACGACGACGGCGGTTGGCAAAAAGCTGAGTCTTCTCCTGGGACAACTTCAAATTGTCCACCACCTGCCCCCAAATCTGATGCAACCTCTCCACCACAGCATCCACTCCAGGACAATCCGAAGATTCCACTTGACCGGAGGAAAATCGAGGATGAAACCCCGAATTACAGAAAAACGGGGACACCAAGGTGGCAGAGCTGGCCCGATTATTGAGGGCGAACTCCGCCAAAGGCAAAAAAGCAACCCAATCATCCTGATCCGCAGACACAAAACACCTCAAATATGTCTCCAAGGTCTGATTAGTCCGCTCGGTCTGGCCATTAGTCTGAGGATGGAAAGCAGACGAAAAAGACAAATCTATGCCCATCCTAGCACAGAATGCCCGCCAAAATCTAGACACGAATTGGGTCCCTCTGTCAGAAACGATATTCTCCGGAATACCATGCAAACGAACAACATTTTGAAAAAACAGAGGAACCAACTCGGAAGAAGAAGGCAACTTAGGCAAGGGAACCAGATGGACCATCTTAGAGAAACGGTCACACACCACCCAGATGACAGACATCTTCTGAGAAACAGGCAGATCCGAAATAAAATCCATCGAAATGTGCGTCCAAGGCCTCTTCGGGATAGGCAAGGGTAACAACAATCCACTAGCCCGAGAACAACAAGGCTTGGCCCGAGCACAAACGTCACAAGACTGCACAAAGCCTCGCACATCTCGTGACAGGGAAGGCCACCAGAAGGACCTTGCCACCAAATCCCTGGTACCAAAGATTCCAGGATGACCTGCCAACGCAGAAGAATGAACCTCAGAGATGACTCTACTGGTCCAATCATCAGGAACAAACAGTCTACCAGGTGGGCAACGATCAGGTCTATCCGCCTGAAACTCCTGCAAGGCCCGCCGCAGGTCTGGAGAAACGGCAGACAATATCACTCCATCTTTAAGGATACCTGTGGGCTCAGAATTACCAGGGGAGTCAGGCTCAAAATTCCTAGAAAGGGCATCCGCCTTAACATTATTAGAACCCGGTAGGTAAGACACCACAAAATTAAACCGAGAGAAAAACAACGACCAGCGCGCTTGTCTAGGATTCAGGCGCCTGGCAGACTCAAGGTAAATTAAATTTTTGCGGTCAGTCAATACCACCACCTGATGTCTGGCCCCCTCAAGCCAGTGACGCCACTCCTCAAAAGCCCACTTCATGGCCAAAAGCTCCCGATTCCCAATATCATAATTCCGCTCGGCGGGCGAAAATTTACGGGAAAAAAAAGCACAAGGTCTCATCACGGAGCAGTCGGAACTTCTCTGCGACAACACCGCCCCAGCTCCGATTTCAGAAGCGTCGACCTCAACCTGAAAAGGAAGAGCAACATCAGGCTGACGCAACACTGGGGCGGAAGAAAAGCGGCGCTTGAGCTCCCGAAAGGCCTCCACAGCATCAGGGGACCAATCAGCAACATCAGTACCCTTCTTAGTCAAATCAGTCAATGGCTTTACAACATCAGAAAAACCAGCAATAAATCGACGATAAACGTTAGCAAAGCCCAAAAATTTCTGAAGACTCTTAAGAGAAGAGGGTTGCGTCCAATCACCAATAGCCTGAACCTTGACAGGATCCATCTCGATGGAAGAGGGGGAAAAAATGTATCCCAAGAAGGAAATCTTCTGAACCCCAAAAACACACTTAGAACCCTTCACACACAAGGAATTAGACCGCAAAACCTGAAAAACCCTCCTGACCTGCTGGACATGAGAGTCCCAGTCATCCGAAAAAATCAGAATATCATCCAGATACACAATCATAAATTTATCCAAATAATCGCGGAAAATGTCATGCATAAAGGACTGGAAGACTGAAGGGGCATTTGAAAGACCAAAAGGCATCACCAAATACTCAAAATGGCCCTCGGGCGTATTAAATGCGGTTTTCCACTCATCCCCCTGCTTGATTCGCACCAAATTATACGCCCCACGGAGATCAATCTTAGAGAACCACTTGGCCCCCTTTATACGAGCAAACAAATCAGTAAGCAGTGGTAACGGATATTGATATTTAACCGTGATTTTATTCAAAAGTCGATAATCAATACACGGCCTCAAAGAGCCGTCTTTCTTAGACACAAAGAAAAAACCGGCTCCTAAGGGAGATGACGAAGGACGAATATGTCCCTTTTCCAAGGACTCCTTTATATATTCTCGCATAGCAGCGTGTTCAGGCACAGACAGATTAAATAAACGACCCTTAGGGTATTTACTACCCGGGATCAAGTCTATGGCACAATCGCACTCCCGGTGCGGAGGTAGTGAACCAACCTTGGGTTCTTCAAAAACGTCACGAAAGTCAGACAAGAATTCAGGAATCTCAGAGGGAATAGATGATGAAATGGAAACCAAAGGTACGTCCCCATGAGTTCCTTTACATCCCCAGCTTAACACAGACATAGCTCTCCAGTCGAGGACTGGGTTATGAGATTGCAGCCATGGCAATCCCAGCACCAAAACATCATGTAGATTATACAGCACCAGAAAGCGAATAACCTCCTGGTGATCCGGATTAACACGCATAGTCACTTGTGTCCAGTATTGTGGTTTATTACTAGCCAATGGGGTGGAGTCAATCCCTTTCAGAGGTATCGGAGCCTCCAATGGCTCCAAATCATACCCACAGCGTTTGGCAAAGGACCAATCCATAAGACTCAAAGCAGCGCCAGAGTCGACATAGGCGTCCGCGGTAATAGATGACAAAGAACAAATCAGGGTCACAGATAGAATAAACTTAGACTGTAAAGTGCTAATTGAAACAGACTTGTCAGGCTTCTTAGTACGCTTAAAGCATGCTGATATAACATGAGTTGAATCACCACAATAGAAGCACAACCCATTTTTTCGTCTAAAATTCTGCCGCTCGCTTCTGGACAGAATTCTATCACATTGCATATTTTCTGGCGTTTTCTCAGTAGACACCGCCAAATGGTGCACAGGTTTGCGCTCCCGCAGACGCCTATCGATCTGAATAGCCATCGTCATGGACTCATTCAGACTCGCAGGCACAGGGAACCCCACCATAACATCCTTAATGGCATCAGAGAGACCTTCTCTGAAAATCGCCGCCAGGGCGCACTCATTCCACTGAGTAAGCACAGACCATTTGCGGAATTTTTGGCAGTATATTTCAGCTTCATCTTGCCCCTGAGACAAGGACATCAAGGCCTTTTCCGCCTGAAGCTCTAAATGAGGTTCCTCATAAAGCAACCCCAAGGCCAGAAAAAACGCATCCACATTGAGCAACGCAGGATCCCCTGGTGCCAATGCAAAAGCCCAGTCTTGAGGGTCGCCCCGGAGCAAGGAAATTACAATCCTGACCTGCTGTGCAGGGTCTCCGGCAGAGCGAGACTTCAGGGACAAAAACAATTTGCAATTATTTTTAAAATTTTGAAAGTGAGATCTATTCCCCGAGAAGAATTCAGGCAAAGGAATTCTAGGCTCAGACATAGGTGCATGAACAACAAAATCTTGCAAATTTTGTACCTTTGTGGCGAGATTATTCAAACCTGTAGCTACACTCTGAAGATCCATTTGAAACAGGTGAACACAGAGCCATTCAAGGATTAGAAGGAGAGGAAGAGAGGAAGGCTGCAGTATAGGCAGACTAGCAAGTGATTCAATTAAGAGCACACTCAGAACTAGAGGGAAAAAAAAAAAAAAAAAATTGTAGCAGACTTCTTTTTTCTCTCCTTTCTCAGCCAGTAATTTAACCCTTTTTTGGGCCAGTCAAACTGTCATGATTCTCAATGGCGAGAGAACATAGCCCAGCATATATGAGAACTAGCTCTTGGAGGATGGAAACTATACTGACCATGAACTAAACCTGCCGCACAACTAGAAGTGGCCGGGTAGCATGCCTACGTTTTTTTTATTCCTAGATGCCCAGCGCCAGCCGGAGAACTACCTAATCCTAGCAGAGGAAAAGACAGTCCTGGCTCACCTCTAGAGAAATTTTCCCAAAAGGCAGACAGAGGCCCCCACATATATTGGCGGTGATTTAAGATGAAATGACAAACGTAGTATGAAAATAGGTTTAGCAAAATCGAGGTCCACTTACTAGATAGCATGAAGACAGAAAGGGCACTTTCATGGTCAGCAGAAAACCCTATCAAAACACCATCCAGAAATTACTTTAAGACTCTAGCATTAACTCATAACACCAGAGTGGCAATTTCCGCTCACAAGAGCTTTCCAGACACAGTAACGAAACAGCAGCTGTGAACAGGAACAAAATGCAAAAACACACAAGGACAAAAGTCCAACTTAGCTGGGAGTTGTCTAGTAGCAGGAACATGCACAGAAAGGCTACTGATTACATTGTTGACCGGCATGAAACTGACAGAGGAGCAAGGTTATATAGCGACTCCCACATCCTGATAGGAGCAGGTGAACAGAGGGGATGATGCACACAAGTTAAATTCCACAAGTGGCCACCGGGGGAGCCCAGAATCCAATTTCACAACAGCGCGCAATCACTTGTCCATTACTAACTCTATAGTTATATGATAAATACACAGCCAGAATAAAGTCCGTTAGTTGAAAGAATGACACAGACTCCTTTAATAATCTCAATTAAATCATACTTACGATCTCATCTCATTCCACCGAAGCCCTCAATCTTCTGTAATAAACCAAAAATAAAAAACAACAATATATCATACCTGTCCATCGTTCTGTCCCACGCCATGATCCATGTCTGGGGGATAATTAGTTTTCAACCTGGAGGGTGCCAAGATACAACCGTCCAGGCTGAAAACCACTGGTGAATGAACATCTGCAAGCGCAGCCTCAGTGATTACTTAGCAGTGACGTCACTGAGGCTCTCTTCCCAGATGGGATGAACTGTGGTGACCTCGGTGAGATCCCCACTAGCACCATGAGAAAGTCACACGGTGCAGAGGCGAGTTCACCAGTAGAATCTCACTGCAGTACCATATTTGTGCCGAATTTGTTTGGCAATCATTTTCCGAACATATTCGCTCATCTGTAGTTAAAGCTAAACTGGTTAGCGTTTGCTACAATTTTATTATTATAAATTAGTGTTTATTCATATAGTGCTATTTTATTCCGCAACGCTGATTTTCCCCCATGAAAGTCGGGAGTGTCCATTATTTGGAAAGTTGGATAAAAATGTAGCAAAGACGTCCATTGAGTGAAGCTGAATTGTAAAAACTTGCTATCACCTCAGAATCTGAAGAAGATATCCAAATGGAAAATGTGTCGGAAAATGAAGACCACATAAGTGGTGGGGAAAGTGATTCGGAGAATTCTGATTCTGAAGTTGGATCTGATGATACCCAGACAACTAGACGGATGCAAACAATTCAGTCTAAAAACAAATATAATTTGGAACTTGCAGCCTTCTGCCTGGGCAGAAAAATTGTCCTCTGTGAACATCAGATAATTCGTTAATAACTAGCTGCTACTAGAGAAGTTTGGGATAAATAGTGAAAATTATAGAATACTGGTGAAAATGTCACTGTGGACGAACAGCTTGTGGAATTCCGAGGTAGGTACCCATTCAAACAATATACAGTATACCAAGTAATCCAGCAAAGTACGGCTTCAAGATATGGACACTGTGACAGCTTCAGTTCCTATGCTCTAAACGTTTAGGTGATAATGAGCCCCATATATTGCTCCATACAGAATAATGGGCCACATATATTGCTCCCTACAGAATAATGGGCCACATATATTGCTCCATACAGAATAATGGGCCACATATATTGCTCCATACAGAATAATGGGCCACATATAATGCTCCATACAGAATAATGGGCCTGATATAATGCTCCCTACAGAATAATGGGCCCCATATAATGCTCCATATAGAATGGGCCCCATATAATGCTTCAAACAGAAAGGGCCCCATATACAGAATAATGGATCTCATATAATGCTTCATGCAGAATAATGGTCCCCATATAATGCTGTATACACAAAAATTGACCCCATATAATGCTCCTTATAGAATAATGGACCCATACAGAATGAGCCCCATATAATGCTCCATACAGAATAATGGGCCCCATACAGGATGATGGGCCTCATATATTGCTCCATACAGAATAATGGGCCACATATATTGCTCCATACAGAATAGACCCCATATAACGCTCCATATAGAATAATGGGCCCCATATAGTGCTACATACAGAATAATGGGCCACATATATTGCGCCATACAGAATGGGCCCCATGTAATGCTCCATACAGAATAATGGGCCACATACATTGCTCCATACAGAATATATCCCATATAATGCTCCATATAGAATAATGGGCCCCATATAGTGCTCCACACAGAATAATGGGCACCATATAATGCTCCATACAGAATAATGGATCTCGTATAATGCTCCATACAGAGTAATGGGCCACATATATTGCTCCATACAGAATAGGCCCCATATAATGCTCCATACAGAATATTGGGCCCCATATAATGCTACATACAAAATGCACCCCATATAATGCTCCATACAGAATAATGGATCTCATACAATGCTCCATACAGAATAATGGGCCCCATATAATGCTGAATACACAAACATTGACCCCATATAATGCTTCATATAGAACAACGGACCCTAAATATTGCTCCATACAGAATGGGCCCCATATAGTGCTCCATACAGAATAATGGGCACCATATAGTGCTACATACAGAATAATGGGCCCCATATAGTGCTCCATACAGAATAATGGGCCCCATACAGTATGTTGAGCCTTATATTGCTCCATATAGAATAATGGGCCCCATATTATGCTCCAAACAGAATAAGGGGCCCCATATAATTCTCCATACAGAATAAGGGGCCACATATGTTGCTCCATACAGAATAGACCCCATATAATGCTCCATATAGAGTAATGGGCCACATATGTTGCTCCATACAGAATAGACCCCATATAATGCTCCATATAGAGTAATGGGCCCCATATAGTGCTCCATACAGAATAATGGGCACCATATAGTGCTACATACTGAATAATGGGCCCCATATAGTGCTCTATACAGAATAATGGGCCCCATATAATGCTCCATACAGAAAAATAGGCCCCATGTAATGCTCCATACAGAATAATGGGCCCCATATAATGCTCCATACAGAATAATGGGCCCCATGTAATGCTCCATACAGCATAATGGGCCCCATATAATGCTCCATACAGAATAATGGATCTTATACAATGCTCCATACAGAATAATGGATCTCATACAATGCCCCATATAGAATAATGGGCCCCATATAATGCGTCGTATACAATGGGCCCCATATAATGCTCCATACAGAATTGGCCCCATGTATTGCACCATACAGAATAATTGGCCCCATATAATGCTCCATACAGAATAATGGATCTCATATAATGCTCCATACAGAATACTGGGCCCCATATAATGCTGCATACACAAAAATTGAACCCATATAATGCTCCATACAGAATAATGGATCCTAAATACTGCTCCATACAGAATGGGCCCCATATAATGCTCCATACATAAAAAATAAATAATCAAATACCTCTCCTTGTTCCTTGCTGGCTGCAGCTCCGGTCTCCTCAGCATCTTCTGACTCCCTGCACTGCTCAGCAGAGGGCGTGCCGTAGTGACGTCATCGCGCCCTCTGCCTTGAGATGTCACAGAGTCAGAAGATGCGTTATAGACTGGAGCTGCAGAGCAACAGGAAGAGGTTGTATTTCAAACAGTTTAAAGCATGATAGGGGAGGGCCCGGTGGCAACACCGGCGCTGGCACGGGGCTCCCTCGACTTATGGGCCCCATAGTGTGACGGTGTCCCCGATGGCGAGAGGGCCGCCCTGCTTGCTGAGGGCCCCAACACTTGCCCGGGTGCACCAGGTGGTGACGCCAGCTCTTTACACAGTTGCCTATTTTCGTGTGTACTATTGATTTATGAAATAAAAATTAATAAATAAAAATAGATACTTTGTAATATCATGCGTGATGAGGAGACAACCAAAGTAATCTCAAAAGCTTGCTTTGTAACATCATTTATTTTATTATTAGCCACTAAAAGGTATCATAAATACAAGATTATTATTTTAGAGAGAAATCAATCAATCAATCAATCAATCACAGTTCCATGTATGACCCTTCTAGTTTGTGCAATAGATGGGGTCAGATCCCTCAGCCTATGATTTCAGCAGTTTACAAGAATGATGGCATCATGCTGCCCCCTAGTGGCATCCTCACTAGACTAGACAAGTAGAAGGAAGGGAATGTATCAATTCATATAATACAAATGCATTATTTCTAATGAAAGGAAGGATTAAGCTGCGATCTAAAATTAGCTTTGGACTGGCATAAAAAGCATCATAAGTACAAGGTGATAAAAGCTAAATCGGATCTCTTGTGGACTGAAACTGTGAAATAATGGTAAAAATAGTGTCGTGGCCTGAATGCTAAAAGGGCTTTCCAGTTTCAGAAACCTCTGTGCCTCAACAGCAGTTTGTTTAACAAGTTATGCCTTACTCACATTCCCCATGTCTGGCGCTGGGTCTCTGACGCTGCTTTGGGTGTTTGTTATTATCTGAATTGCTGACATCACATTGACATCACTGCAGCTAATTAGTGAGGGCAGCAGCTTGTGCTGTCAACTTATAACACCCCAGGTAACCGGCTGTTACAGTGACATTGCTTTCCTCATGGGGAGAGTGATGTTGAATCCCAATTAATGTCCTGCATTAGGAGGAACCCAGGGCCAACCGCAACAGCATATGGTCTCACAAGGGGTCTGAGGATCTTATCACGGTACCTAATGGCAGTCAGGCTACCTCTGGCGAGCACATGGAGGGCTGTGCGGCCCTCCAAAGAAATGCCACCGCACACCATTACTGACCCACTGCCAAACCGGTCATGCTGAAGGATGTTGCAGGCAGCAGATCGCTCTCCATGGCGTCTCCAGACTCTTTCACGTCTGTCACATGTGCTCAGTGTGAACCTGCTTTCATCTGTGAAGAGCACAGGGCGCCAGTGGCGATTTTGCCAATCCCGGTGTTCTGTGGCAAATGCCAAGCGTCCTGCACGGTGTTGGGCTGTGAGCACACCCACCATCTGTGGGCGTCCAGCACTCAGACCATCCTCATGGAGTCAGTTTCTAACTATTTGTGCAGATGCATGCACACTTGTGTCCTGCTTGAGGTCATTTTCCAGGGCTCTGGCAGTGCTCCTCCTGTTCCTCCTTGCACAAAGGCTGAAGTAGCGGTCCTGCTTCTGGGTTGTTGCCCTCCTACGGCCCCATCCACATCTCCTGGTGTACTGGCCTGTCTCCTGGTAGCGTCTCCAGCCTCTGGATGCTACGCTGACAGACACAGCAAACCTTCTTGCCACAGCTCGCATTGATGTGCCATCCTGGATGAGCTGCGCTACCTGACCCACTTGTGTGGGTTGCAGAGTCCATCTCCTGCTACCACGAGTGTGAAAGCACAACCAACATTCAAAAGTTTCACAGAACCGCAAAAGAAGCTCATGAAGTTTATAAAATAAATCAAGTTTATTTCAATCCAATAAAAACACATAAATTGTATACAATGGATGCCTCATCAAAACAACTAGCGACTAACAGCCACAGACACATTAGCTTCCATACAGGTATATACCAAGATAGGCAATGTAACCTTATAGTACCAAACCAAACACCTTTATTTAGATCTATTCAAAATACATGCAAGTGATGCATTGCTTCTATTAGTAGCCAGTTTATAGCAATCATCTTCTAAAGGTGTATTAAGGTGTCTCAGTGCAAAGTGCCTAAAGGATAAAGTGCAAAGATCACATACTAATACCTGTTGTAACGTGCCGATAAGCTGCGTCTCACCCCGACGCGCGTTTCGTGTATTCTTCTTCCGGGGGCATGTGTTAGTGAGGAGGCTAGTAGACCCTTTTAAATAACTATTGTCCAATCAAAACTCCCTATGTTTATTGCCCAGCATTACTACATCTGTGTCCGTGAAGTCGGCCCATATTTAGTGACGTAATGGCGCACAAATCACTCGTGCGAATCATCCCATCTCTAACCGGTGGAACGCAAGCTTTCCACTCCAAGAGCGGAAGTCAGGCGTTCATGTATGATCAACGCGAATGCGTGCTACCTGCCGCTCATCAATGTAAGCCTACCACTCCGCGTTGTTTGTAAGCTGTGACATAGCGACGCATCCGGTGTTTGTACAACCCCCACAAGGATATCCCACCTCCGGCTGGGAGAACGCAAGTGTTCCACTCCGTGCAACAGAGTAGAAGTCCGGAGCATCCCTGAATCATCAGAGGTGGAATATCCGGAGCTGTTAAAACAGCGCATGCATACCGCCACAGCAGAAATAACCTACAATTCAGTGTTAATAGTGCTCATATATTGTACTTAAAAATGTGAATACATTTACCAATACTAGTTAAATATTTATGGTGACGAAAAGGCAATACTATGTATCTACCGCCTATAACCCTTATGTAGCATATTACAAACATATGCAAATAGTACCCCATTACGAGGCAAATAGTGACTATGTGACAATAAGAAACATTAAAAAAATACTCAACTATCCCACATACATAGAATTCTAAAAGTGTACCATTCTACATAAAATAGTGTTCTACTAAAAACATGGTGACTTCATTACCAACTGACATATATTAGTGGCCTAGTGAAAAATTACATATATAATTAGTAGACTATATATAGCCATATGTCATACTAACACATGTGGTAACATTCAAAAATGGTTAAACCGCATTTAAAATAAATAACACCTAAACATAAAATTGAAAATACTCATGAATAGTAAATATTACAAAACAGTTAGTAGATTTCTTTAAACATGATGGACACAATTAACCCCCGGTTTCCAAGACCCAATAAGTCCACAGGATCAAGAAAGGGGAATAGCTTTATATATGTCTGACTCTTCACCAAATCCTTTTACAGCGGTTGTTTTCATGGCATAGTTGATCCATCCTATTCACTGGCCGGAAAGATAAGCCAAAAGACCACAGGCACCAGGCTAATTCATGTGATGTTGACATGATCTCGAAGAGGAACAATAGTATCCATTAATATACGTATAGAATAAAATAAAACATTAAAACCAATACCAACAGAAGGTCCACCCACCCCATAAAAACTTGTCTAATATAGAAGCGTCATTAGTCGAGATAGAAGCACCCATACAAAACATATTAGACGCTTTTTGACGCCAGGCAGATTCCCTGGCTTTGTAATCCATTGTAAGCACTCGGACACTCTGTTTGAAAACAGAAGGTAAATATAAATACATATTAGTCCAATTAACCTAAGACCTCAGGTCACACTCATTATATAGCAATTGTTTCACAGAACCGCAAAAGAAGCTCATGAAGTGTATAAAATAAATCAAGTTTATTTCAATCCAATAAAAACACATAAATTGTATACAATGGATGCCTCATCAAAACGACTAGCGACTAGCAGCCACAGACACATTAGCTTCCATACAGGTATCTACCAAGATAGGCAATGTAACCTTATAGTACCAAACCAAACACCTCTATTTAGATCTACTCAAAATACATACAAGTGATGCATTGCTTCTATTAGTAGCCAGTTTATAGCAATCATCTTCTAAAGGTGTATTAAGGTGTCTCAGTGCAAAGTGCCAAAAGGATAAAGTGCAAAGATCACATACTAATACCTGTTGTGACGTGCTGATAAGCTGCGTCTCACCCCGACGGCAATTTTTGCGTGCCAAACAAATCTGTACTAATACTCAAGACTATAGGGGCTATAGCAAAAAGAATGTGAAAAGAGGTTATCAACGTGCTCTAAACACCTCAAGAACAGATCTGTTGTATAAAGAAAAGACATGTGAATCTGATAAACCAAATGAGGTGCGTATGATCACAACGTACCACAATAAATGGCATCGATTCAGGGATATCCTGAATAAGCATTGGAATGTATTATATACAGACCCTATCTTGAAGAAGATTCTGCCTGAAAGACCACTGATTGTGGCAAAGATCTAAAAATCTGCGGGATCTTTTGGTCCATAGTTTATATAATCCGTCTGGATGCAGTACTTCAAGTTACACCATTAATTCTGGGTTTTACCCATGTGGATTATGCAAAGCATGCACAAATCATGTAGACTAAAGAATTTTCAAATTGGGATAAATCTAAGAGCTATACAATAAGAAAACATATCACACTTGCCTCTCGTGGTGTAATTTACCACGCCACATGTCCATGCAATAAAATCTACATTGGTCTAACAACAAGAGAATTGAAAATTCGGACACGTGAGCATTTCAGAGACATTAAAAAGGCAGTGACGGTGGAAGATGAATCGACCCTCAAAACCCTCCCCAAACACTTTAAGAAATACCACCAATGCAACCCGTATGGGCTTAGAATCAAAGGTATTGATTTGGTATCACTGGGGATAAGAGGGGGGAATATTGGCAAAGTTTTGGCACAAGTGGAAAGTAGGTGGATATACCACCTAGGCACATTAGCACCTCAGGGGTTAAACGAGAGTTTTGGCTTCGGGGCATTCCTGTAAACTTCCTGTCTGTATAGGAGTTTTTATGGGGTGGGTGGACCTTCTGTTGCTATTGGTTTTAATATTTTATTTCATTCTATATGTATATTAATGGATACTATTGTTCCTCTTAGAGATCATGTCAACATCACATGAATTAGCCTGGTGCCTGTGGTCTTTTGGCTTATCTTTCCAGCCAGTGAATAGGATGGATAAACTATGCCATGAAAACAACCGCCTTAAAAGGATTTGGTGAAGACATATATAAGGCTATTCCCCTTTCTTGATACTGTGGACTTATTGGGTCTTGGAAACCGGGGGTTAATTGTGTCCATCATGTTTAAAGAAATCTACTTACTATTTTTGAAATATTTACTATTCATGAGTATTTTCAATTTTATGTTTAGGTGTTATTTATTTTAAATCTGGTTTTACCATTTTTTAATGTTACTTACGGTATATGTGTTAGTATGACATATGGCTATATATAGTCTACTAATTATATATGTAATTTTTCACTAGGCCACTAATATATGTCAGTTGGTAATGAAGTCACCATATTTTTAGTAGAACACTATTTTATGTAGAATGGTACACTTTTAGAATTATTTGTATGTGGGATAGTTGAGTATTTTTATAACGTTTCTTATTGTCACATAGTCACTATTTGCCTCGTAATGGGGTACTATTTGCATATGTTTATAATATGCTACATAAGGGATATAGGCGGTAGATACATAGTATTGCCTTTTTGTCACCATAAATATTTAACTAGTATTGGTAAATGTATTCACATTTTTAAGTACAATATACGAGCACTATTAACACTTTGAATTGTAGGTTATTTCTGCTGTTTCGGTATGCATGCTCTGTTTTAACAGCTCCGGATATTCCACCTCTGGCGATTCACTGATGCGCCGGACTTCTGCTCTGTTGCACGGAGTGGAACACTTGCGTTCTCCCAGTCGGAGGTGGGATATCCTTGTGGGAGTGGTGCGAACACCGGATGCATCACTATGTTGCAGCTTACAAACAACACGGAGTGGTAGGCTTACATTGATGGGCGGCAGGTAGCACGCATGCGCGTTGATCATACATGAACGCCTGACTTCCGCTCTTGGAGTGGAAAGCTTGCGTTCCACCGGTTAGAGATGGGATGATTCGCATGATTTGTGCGCCATTACATCACTAAATATGGGCCGACTTCACGGACACAGATGTAGTAATGCTGGGCAATAAACATAGGGAGTTTTGATTGGACAATAGTTATTTAAAAGGGTCTACTAGCCTCCTCACTAACACACGCCCTTGGAAGAAGAATAGGCGAAAAGCGCGTCGGGGTGAGACACAGCTTATCGGCACATTACAACTGATATTAGTATGTGATCTTTGCACTTTATCCTTTAGGCACTTTGCACTGAGACACCTTAATACACTTTTAGAAGCTGATTGCTATAAACTGGCTACTATTAGAAGCAATGCATCACTTGTATGTATTTTGAATATATCTAAATATAGGTGTTTGGTTTGGTACTATAAGGTTACATTGCCTATCTTGGTATATACCTGTATGGAAGCTAATGTGTCTGTGGCTGCTAGTCGCTAGTCATTTTGATGAGGCATCCATTGTATACAATTTATGTGTTTTTATTGGATTGAAATAAACTTGATTTATTTTATACACTTCATGAGCTTCTTTTGCAGTCATGTGAAACAATTGCTATATACGGAGTGTGACCTGAGGTCTTAAGTTAATTGGAGTAATATGTAAACAACATTCAAAAGTGACCAAAACATCAGCCAGAAAGCATTGGTACTGAGATGTGGTCTGTGGTGCCCACCTGCAGAACCACTCCTTTATTGAGTGTGTCTTGATAATTGCCACTAATTTCCATCTGTTGTCTATTCCATTTGCACAACAGCATGTGAAATTGATTGTCAAACAGTGTTGCTTCCTAAGTGGACAGTTTGATTTCACAGAAGTTTGATTTACTTGCAGTTATATTCTGTTGTTTAAGTGTTCCCTTTATTTTTTTTGAGCAGTGTATATTATAATATACAGCTCTGGCAAAAATTAAGAGACCACCACATCAAAACCCTCTCATGGGCAGCCCAATATCCAGACCTGAACCCCATTGAAAACCTCTGGAATGTAATCAAGAGGATGATGGATAGTCACAAGCCATCAAACAAAGAAGAACTGCTTAAATTTTTGCCCCAGAAGCAGTGTGAAAGACTGGTGGAAAGCATGCCAAGACGCATGAAAGTGCAGCGCCCCAGGGTCCTGGTCATTGAAGCAATATCAATCTCCTCTAGGGGAGGGTGGTGTTACATTTGGAGGCAAAGAAGGACAACTGCATCCAGGTATCACAAACATGCAACATATTTCACACTCCAGGCCACCAGGAGGAGCTCTTGCTAATATTTATTAGGTCACTCCCCACACTTTGGTAAAACTGGTGACCTGTAGGGAAAGTTAGTCAGTTGCTGGCTGAGCTTCGCTCAGGTAGTTGGTCCCTGACAGGGGTGGGATCCTGTCAAAGATCGAGGAAGAAGGACACAGAGCTGTGCATGCCCTCAGAGCTGCAGCTCTTAGGAAGAGATATTGAAGGCAGAACTGTATTGCAGCGAGTGTGCAAAGAAGTCGTAGCAAAGGAGTGGATATCAGAAGGGGACCAGCCCTACACATGCTGCCTCCTTCTGAGGCGCAGAATCCCAGTAGCCGGAACACCGAGGGAGTAACTACCCTTTATGCCTTGCTCCAGAGACCGGCAGGACAGCTAATTTCACGTTACCTGTCCACCCTACACCCAGGAGGCACGGTGGCAACCTTAGAGGTTGGGGCATGATAGAGTCCCTATAAACCACCTCAAGCCACCACCAGTCATACGTGTTTGTCCTATCCTATCCGGGGGACAGAGAGAGAGACATAACATCTACACAGTTGCGAGGACCTTATGAGAAGCTTAGCAGTAAGGGACTACAACACTGCAGTGCTAGAGGAAGGCTACTGATTTCCACCTGGACAAGGGAACTCTGGACTTGCCTCCAAACTGTCCAGACTCGGCCAGCCCTGTGATCTGGTGCCCTGGAATGTGGATGCTGAAGTCTTCAGTAAAGGTAAAGAGATTGCAACCTTGAGTCCTCGTTCTTCAGTGCGCCTCTCACCATCCACCATCTACACACTGGGAAGCCCTGGTTATATACTTCACCAATGGAAAGGTATACCATCTAGCTGCCATAACATCACCCCAGCGGACCCCTTAAAGCAGCGTTGGTCACCCTGACCGAATACCACAGGTGGCGTCATGAACACAAACTTTATCCTTTTAAAGACCTTTCCCTTTTACATGGACGTCCCAGGGCCATGGACCGGGTCAGACACCGTGACATCCCCCTGTGAACCACAGGACCCGGTACTGAGTACCCCACGGCCCCATGGGGGTGCTGCAAACTTTGGCATCACGAACAGGATCTACTAAAGCCTGAAAATCGGGTCATGTGCGCCTAGGAACTGTGCCTAACCATGATTTATGCTAAAAGACTGTGTGACTGATGAACTGTGATTTGCAGCCAAAATTCCTACCAAAACCGCCGCCATTAAAGCGCCACGAGGAGCACAGGAGAAGAAGGGCGTGCCAACATGGGAGGAGACTACCAAATTGGTGCCAGAAGTGATGAATGCCCCCTCTGACTGCTGTTACGTGATGAGGACGTGCCCAGCAGCCAAGGAGGTCCCCCCCCTTATTTGCAATGGCGGGAACAAGGAGAAGGAGTCCCGCCCCCAGAAAATGGAGGAGCAGCGTGCATGTGTGGCCGCAGATCCAGGAGCAGGGATGGCGACCAGCGGGTACCTGAATGATGACGAAGTGACCCAGGACCATCCCAGGCCCAGGGGCGAACCCGGACTCTTCACTACAGGAGGATCCGAACTTCTTGGAACCGCAGGTGGAGGAGCCGAGTCACCAACTCCTGGGCTCAGAACTGACCGCGGTGAAAAAATGGAAGTCGACTCTGTGCAGGAAGATCGTGCCAGAAGAATCGTGGTCTGGGCAGCAGCAGACTCCAGCGTCCTTGTCACGGGTTCCTTCTCTGGCATCACACAATCAACAGAGCAAGAGAATAGTGAACAATTCCAAGACCTTTATTTAGGCAAAACACAAAAGGTCCATATATACGATCCATCACACAAAGGATTAAATATTCCAGAACACGAATGCAGATCAGTTACAGAATAAAAGTCCAACAATCCAGCACAGTGGATAACAGTCCATATTCCCTTCTTTCTCTCTCTGACATGCTTTCTTCACATCATGGGTTCCACACAGGATCTGAATTCCCCCCAGTTCCTGTCCTCTCCTTATGTCCAGGAGTAGCCAGACAGGTTGGGGCGGTTTTCAGGCCTCCCACACCTGACAAAGGTGCCAGGTGGATTAAGGCACTACAGGGGGTCTTTGTTTCAACAAGGTAGTTCAATATGTCATTAGCATATTAGCAAACAGGTTTATTCACTGACCCTGTGGAGATAACAGTACAGGAATGTGGGGGCTGATATCAGATGGCAAATAACAGCAATTCATCAATTGGCAAATAAATCATACTACAAGAGAGCACCATGATAATCAGTAAAATATAAAAATACACAAAATGATACCCACCTAACATATCACACCATCACAGTCCTCATCAGCGGAGTGGACCGGCATCGGTGGAACCACATCAGACGCAGGTACAGAAAACTCCCCTGCCCCAGTGACCGATCCCGCTCCAGCGACCACTCTCCCCCCAGCCACTGATCCTGCTTCAGTGACCGTTCCTCCTCCAGACTGCGACCGAACTCCAGCCATCGCTCCAGCTCTAGTGACTCCCCACACCACTGACGAGACACCACTCCCGGTCCTAGCGACCGAGGGCATACCGCTGGACGTGAGTCCTGAGGGGTGATCTTCCGATGGGATGCTCCGAGAGATGGGTTGAACGGGTCCTATATTGGAATCCTCACCTGGGAGGAGTATAGACAATGCCTGCTCTTACACTGGAGAGACAGAAAGGAGCAGGAAGCCCAGTGTAAAGTGCAGACCCACAAAACAAAACGATGTAACAGGCGTCCAGCGACGTGGGGGATAGTAGTAGGCTTTCACCCGAAAAGGGGTTGGGGCTTCATTCAAGAACTGGGACTGCAGACAGAAGTCTATGTCGCCAGCCATGACCTGGAACCCCATCTCCGGGATGGACATCCTGACCGAGATTTCTGCGGAGGGGATCATGTGACCAACACCCGCTACTGGAGCGAGAAAGGCTGGTACGCCAGAAACGTTAAACGATGTGCACCTGCAGTAGCGTCACCTGGTGCCAAAACTAAGACCACCAGCACTATCCCTTCAGTCTCTGAAACAGCGACTCCTCAAACCAACACTACTACAACCGTGTGCATAATCACCACCACTGAGTCAACTGCTGTAGCAAATGCTATAGCTGACATCCGTACTCAGACAGCTAATGACTTGACCACACATGAGAAACAAACCAATGAAGTTGATGTAGCATCAGATGACGACTCGGATACAAACCTTCCCAGGCCAGGAAGTGTTCGTTACCGGCTGATGCCCTGCAGACTACTATAAGGGAATCACACGAATCTGAAAACAACTGTATATAGTTAACTGTTATCTCTTTGCTGTTACCGTTTACAAGTTCATACACCCTACCAGGGTTACTTCTTAAAGGGGTCCTCAGTTCCAGGAGGATCCTATATTTGCACCAGTTTGCACAAGTTACTTGAAAAGAACTGTGAATCATGAACTGTGCATGATCAGAAACTGTCCATTGTAAATAGTTTGCACCTTCTTAAAGGTGTTTCCCACTGGTTTTACAAAAAGAAGCTTTTACAGAGACTGCTTCTGAAGCAGACTGTTGCTAATTTTGTTGTGAGAACTGCTTTATTTTACAGAGACCTGAAGAAAAACCCGTTGGTGTGGCAGAATTCCGGGTCGGGATACACGACTTGTAGCCCGCCCCAGAGCCAACGTTGGGGGTTAACAACTAAAGCGAACTGCCTAACATACGATCACAAAGTGATCCCTTCCATATATATATGTGACCAATAAGAGAGCAAAGAAGGTGCACATATGTAAAAAGGTATAAATTTATTGAATCAACATATATCATAACATATACAAAACAAATGTAGAATAGATCAATAAATACATATATAATAGCATGTCAATACCCTATAAAATAGGGGAGGAACAAGGAAAGCTGTTTATAAGCAAAAAACCGATAGGGTACACCACTCAGAGAGGATAAATGTCCTAAAGAAAGTAATAAGCTGTCACAATTAGTATGTCACAGATTTGTTCTTATCATAGTGGGTCAAATACCACTAGATGTAAAGAATGGCCCATATAATAGCACAGATGGTGACAAGATCCCATAAGGATATCAAACCTAAATAACGGCTAGGTACATATTACATATCGGAGCTACGTGGTGTCTCAAATATATATAACTGCTGTGCACCAAATACAATATACCACAGTGAGCTCACATATTACCTGCAGTCATTATATGTCCCTGAGTGGTGGTCCCGTAGCGCACCTCGACGCGCGTTTCACTGCCCCCGCAGTTTCGTCAGGAGATCTTGTCACCATCTGTGCTATTATATGGGCCATTCTTTACATCTAGTGGTATTTGACCCACTATGATAAGAACAAATCTGTGACATACTAATTGTGACAGCTTATTACTTTCTTTAGGACATTTATCCTCTCTGAGTGGTGTACCCTATCGGTTTTTTGCTTATAAACAGCTTTCCTTGTTCCTCCCCTATTTTATAGGGTATTGACATGCTATTATATATGTATTTATTGATCTATTCTACATTTGTTTTGTATATGTTATGATATATGTTGATTCAATAAATTTATACCAACGTTGGGGGTTGATAACGGGTCCCTTGCTTCGTTCCTGTTGTTACAGTGTTAATAATTTGCACTTGGAGCGCCCCCAAGGGTAGCGGGGTACTTGGTACCGGGTCCTTTGGTTCTCAAGGGGGATGTCACGGTGACTGACCTGGTCCGTGGCCCTTGGGACGTCTGTGTAAAAGGGAAAGGTCTATAAGGGGAATGTTCGTGATTCCACCTGTGGTATTCGGTCAGGGTGACCGACGCTGCTTTAAGGGGTTCACTGGGGTGATGTTATGGCAGCTAGATGGTATACCTTCCCACAGGTGAAGTATGTCCCCAGGGCTTCCCAGTGTGTAGATGGTGGATAGTGAGAGGCACAGTGAAGAACAAGGACACAAAGTTGCAGTCTCTTTACCTTTTTACTGAAGGCTCAGCATCCACAGTCCAGTGTACCAGACCACAGGGCAGGCAGAGTCCGGCTGGTTTGGAGGCAAATCCAGAGTCCCCTTGTCCAGGTAGAAATCAGTAGCCTTCCTCTAGCGCCGTGTGTTGTAGTACCTTACTGCTAAGCGTCTCATAAGGTCCTCACAACTGTTGTAGATGTTACAGATGTTATGTCTCTCTCTGTCCCCCAGATGGATAGGACAAACCCGTATGACCGGTGGCTTGAGGCGTTTTACAGGGACTCTATCATGCCCCAGCCTCTAAGCGGTGCCACCTTGCCTCCTGGGTATAGGGCGGGCAGGTAACATGAAAATAGCTGTCCTGCCGGTCTCTGGAGCAAGGCATAAAGGACTGTTGCTCCCCCAGTGTTCTGGCTACCGGGATCCTGCGCCTCACAAGGAGGCAGCCTGTGTAGGGCAGAACTCTGATATCCACTCCTTTGCTACGACTTCTTCACCCTCTCTGCAATACAGTCCTCCTTCAGTGTCTCTTTCTAGAAGCTGCCGCACTCAGGGCAGGCACAGCTCCGTGTCCTTCTGTCTCGGCCTTTGACAGGATCCCACCCCTGTCAGGGACCAACTACCTGAGTGAAGCTCAGCCAGCAACTCCTAACTTCCTCACCAGGCAACCAGTTTTACCTAAGTGTGAGGAGTGCCCTAATAAATAGGAGCATAGCTCCCCCTGGTGGCCTGGAGTGTGAAATGTGTTGTATGTTTGTGATACCTGGATTCAGTTGTCCTTCTTTGCCTCCAAACGTAACATCACTCCCCCCTAGAGGAGAAAGATATTACTGCTACGAATAGGACCCTGGGGTGCTGCACCCCCACCATTAATTCCAGTACTCCCGGACTGGGAAAAGAAAACAACAATATATTAGCAAAAGACATAAAAAATTTTAAATGCTGTAAAACAAGTTAATATAACTGTGCTTCCCTTTATGGGAGGTGAGAACACTTAAACATTGCATAACACCCATGCACACCCATGTGTTCATGCACCCAGCTCTCCAGCCTGCTCTCCTGCCTTGTCTGTCTATGAAGTGCACATAGTACATCACCCAACTTTCCACACAGACTTTCCTCTGCTCCTAGCATTCACATGGTATGTTCATGCACCCAGCTCTCCAGCCTGCTCTCCTGCCTTGTCTGTCTATGAAGTGCACATAGTACATCACCCAACTTTCCACAGAGACTTTCCTCTGCTCCTAGCATTCACATGGTATGCCTTTCAGCTAACCCCAATTTACCCAAGTGTTATTTATGACCTTGTTTACTCTGGCTTGATTGTATGCATCTGATCCACCCTTAATTCTCTGACCAAGATGAACAGAGACCACTCCTCTCTGCTTCACACCTGAATGCACTTAGTTGGACATATATTGCATGTCCCAAGTCTGCATTGACTTTAGTCTGCAGTGTGATTCCTATAAGTGTGTCATAGAAGTGTGTCGATTAATTTAGAATTAAAACCAGAATTGAACCAGAAGGGAACTGAAGGTAACTGGCAAGTCACTGTAAACAATGTTTCTGTTTGTTTTCACTTTCACCCCTATAATGCTTCACTTTCTACTAACTCCCCTAATCCCAACACCTAGTAAGGAACTGTTCATCTCTTCCTCAATCCTCCCCATCCATCCCACCTCCTCCTCAGAACTGTTCCTCAACATACAATCCTCTGTCTCAAAGCACAGACAGACCCCTCATGCCCTCTCCTGCTCCCACCTGCTAACACTTTCTCTGCTCCTTCTCACTGCTGGTGATATCTCTCCTAATCCTGGTCCTCCTCACCACATCCCCACAGTCAGTTCTACCTCCCATCCACGCTCTATCACAAATTTCCATAACCTCTCTAACCTTATATCCTTTCGCCCGGCCACCGCTTCCCCAGTCCCACTAACAGGAGCTATGTGGAACGCTCGCTGTAATAATTATAGGGGATAACTCAGGAGACTCTTTGGTGGAACAAGACAACTACAGGACACAGTTTTATAAGTGTTAAAGTCTATATTATCACACGGTGATTCAAACAGGTGCAGAGAGAAACTCAAGTCCACAACACTTGGTGCAAATATCAAATGCAGCTCAGCAGTCTATAGGAAACTTCAGAGGAAAATGCAATCACACAGAAGGTCTATGAAGCACAATTATTCTTGAGGATACCTGACACGAATAAGTCCTTGCTTAGTCCAAAACACAGATAGATATGCTTATAAGGCAGTTCAAATAATATCTTAGCTCAACCAGGGAGGTCTGGGTAATAGTCTCAGGTTCTTGCAGAGCAGCAACAGCTTACATGTCCAGCAAATGCAGATGGAAGTAAACACGAGCAGCAGATGAAGGAGGATTACTGGAACTGGTGTATGCAGCAGGAACTCACTGCAGAGTAGCAGGATAACCCCACAGGTTCACAGGAACAGGTATATAGCCATGGAGTCACCAGAGGTCAGGAGCTGGATGCAAGGCGGAATACTCTAGCACAGACTGAAGGCTGGGGTGGAGTTTTATGGCAGGAAGACACAGTGCACATGAGACCAAAGATGCCATCTTGGAAAAGAGCAGTAATGCACAAAAAGGTAATAAAAAATGTTCAGAGTCCTGACATTACTCCCTCCTTAGAAGCGGCCTCAGGACGATCCTGGACCTGGTTTCTCAGGTAATCTCTGATAAAAACGAGAAATTTTCCGTTGGGCAATGATGTTTTCCACAGGTTCCCAAGAGTCTTCCTCAGGGGGATATCCCTGCCATCTTATCAGTTATTGGAGCCGATTCCTGCGAATCCTGGAATCAACAATTTCCTCCACCACAAATTGTTCTTGCCCATCAATCACCACAGGCTGCGGAGGTGGCACAACACGTCCCTGGAAGGTATTAGGAGATACAGGCTTTAGTAAAGATACATGAAAAACTGGGTGTACCTTCATAGTCCTAGGCAGCTTCAGCCAGCAGGCCACAGAGCTCACAATACCGTTGATCTTGAAAGGGCCAATGAATTTCTGTCCAAGTTTTTGTGAAGGAACGTTTAACTTCAGATTCTTAGTTGCTAACCACACGGAATCTCCTATCTTGAACATGGGTGCAGGTTTAGGGAATCTATCAGCCGATCTCTTATAACGTTCTTGAGCTGGGGTCAGGGATTCCTTCAGAATCTCCAGATTTTGCCTCATCGCAGTCAGCCTTTCCTCCACTGCCGGAACCGGAGAATTAATTGGAGACCTAGGTAAGATACACGGATGATAACCCAGATTGGCAAAGAAAGGTGTAAATTTAGTGGAGGCGCTCTGAGAATTGTTATATGAAAATTCGGCTAACGGCAGCAACTCCAACCAATCATCCTGGAGATGGCTGACATAGCATCTTAGATATTATTCCAGCATCTGGTTGGTACGCTCAGTCTGACCATTTGTCTGGGGATGGTAAGCGGAAGAGAGACAGACATTAATATTGAGTGCCGAGCAAAACCCCTTCCAGAATCTTGAAGTGAACTGCACTCCACGGTCGGAGATGATCTCATCCGGAACCCCATGCAACTGAAAGACATTCTGTATAACCAAGTTCACTGTATCTTTAGCTGAGGGGAGGCCGGTGCATGGAACAAAATGAGCAGCTTTAGTCAGGCGATCAACTACCACCATGATTGTATTCATGCCCCCCGATGTAGGCAGCTCCACAATAAAGTCCATTGATATAGACCTCCAAGGGCGGGACGGAAAAGGTAATGGTTGTAAAATACCCGTAGGTGCCACATGAGGAGTCTTGTAACGAGCACATACCTCACAAGAGAGAACATAGTCCTTGGTATCCTTCAGGCAAGTTGGCCACCAGAAGAATCGGCTCAGGAACTCTTGTGTCTTCTGTACCCCCCTGTGACCAGCCAAGTTGGATGTACCAACTTGAGGATCTGCAGACGGACGACCTCAGGGACATAGATATGTCAATCTCTAAACCACATGCCACCCTTAAAGACAAGATTAATATCCACAGGTGGGTTGGCCAGAAATACATCACCGTCATAGGCCTCCCTGCACTCTTTCCACAAGTCCTGATCGTGGATAACTCCGATGAAATTGGCATCAGATAGAATGGTCTTGGACGGGGCTCCAGGTACGGAATCCGCAGCATGGATTCGGGATAAAGCATCAGCCTTCCCATTAAGAGAACCTAGACGGTACAAGATAACAAAGTTAAATTGATTTAAAAATAAGTTCCAACGAGCCTGACGAGGTGAAAGACATCTAGCGGATCTAAGGAACTCTAAATTGCGATGGTCAGTTAGCACTATGATCTGTTGTGCAGCTCCTTGCAGATGATGCCTCCATTCTTTGAAAGCCGCAATAATAGCCAGCAATTCCTTGTCTCCCACATCGTAATTCTTCTCTGCTGAGGTTAGTCTACGGGAAAAGAAAGCACAAGGATGTAGCAGACACTTCTCTCCAGTTCTTTGGGAGAGAATAGCCCCCAAAGCATTATCAGAAGCATCCACCTCCACAATGAAAAAAGTGTTGGATCTGGGTGTATCAACAGCGGTGCTGATGTGAAACAGATCTGAAGCCGATCAAAAGCTTTTTGAGCCTGTGATGACCACTTAAAGGGCTTTTCCTTCTTTGTCAAGGAAGTAATGGGACGGACAATATCAGAAAAATTTTGAATGAAGCGTCTGTAGAAATTTGCAAAACCAATAAAACGTTGGACCTCCTTAACGTTCTTGGGTACCGGCCAATCAAGGAGAACCTGAATCTTACCAGATTCCATGTCCAGCCCCTGGGGAGAGATGATATAACCTAAGAACTGTATCTCAGAACTATGGAACTCGCATTTCTCTGGCTTAATATACAGATGGTTCTCTTTCAGACGTCTTAAAACAGTTTTGACATGTTCTTCATGTTCCTCATGGAGTCACCAGAGGTCAGGAGCTGGATGCAAGGCAGAATACTCTAGCACAGACTGAAGGCTGGGGTGGAGTTTTATAGCAGGAAGACACAGTGCACATGAGACCAAAGATGCCATCTTGGAAAAGGGCAGTAATGCACAAAAAGGTAATAAAAAATGTTCAGAGTCCTGACACTCGCTCTGTCTGCAATAAGCTTTCCTACATCCACGATCTTTTTGTTACTACCAAACTTTCCTTCCTCGCCATCACTGAGACCTGGCTCACCCCTTCTGACACAGCCTCTCCTGCTGCACTCTCGTATGGTGGCTTCCACCTTTCTCACACACCCTGCCCCAGCAGCAAGCATGGTGGAGGAGTTGGATTTCTCCTGTCAGATAACTGCTCCTTCACCCCAATCCCACTGCCACCCTCTGTTACCCTCCCTTCCTTTGAGGTGCCCTCTGTGTGCATCTACTCCCCCTCCAACCTCCAACTGGCTGTCATTTACCGCCCCCTCAGGGCCAGCCACCACCTTCTTTGACCATTTCACCAACTGGCTACTTCATTTCCTTTCTGCGGACATCCCCACTATCATCATGGGCGACTTCACTATCCCCATTGACACTACCCTCTCAGCTGCCACTAAACTTCTATCTCTCACTTTCTTCTTTGGCCTCACTCAATGGTCTTCTGCAGCCACTCACAAAGATGGTCACACACTGGAGCTCATCTTCACCCGCCTCTGCTCCCTGTCTAAACTCTCTAACTCACCTCTTCCTCTTTCTGACCACAATATACTCACATTCTCTTCCCTCTCCACTCCTTGTCTACAATCCCTACCCTACAAACTTGCACACCCTTGCAGAAATCTTAAACACCTTGATCTACATTCACTCTCTGAATCCCTCCTCCCTCTCACAGACATAAGTTCCCTACACAATGCGGATGACGCTGCTGCTCTATATAACACCACAATAGCTACAGCTTTGGAATCTCTTGCCCCTCTCACACATACCAAAGCTCGCAAAATCAACAGACAGCCCTGGCACACCAGCCTGACCAAAGAACTGAGGCGAGCTTCCAGGGCTGCTGAGCGGAGATGGAAAAGATCCCACTCCAACAAGCACTTCATCGCATTTAAACAGTCCCTCACTACTTTCAAGACCACACTCACCACAGCAAAACAAACCTACTTCTCATCTCTCATATCCTCCCTGTCTCACAACCCTAAACAGTTATTCAACACCTTCAACTCTCTCCTCTGTCCCCTAGCACCTCCTCCCTCCCCACTCATCTCAGCTGAAGACTTTGCCTCATTTTTCAAGCAGAAGATTTCAAGCAGTGCCTCGTGGCAGTGTATTGGTGGCGGTTTTGGTGGGAATTTTGGTGGTCTTTTGCAATACACAGTTCTTTAGTAAATCACAGTTCAAGCACGATTCTGGCACAGTCTCTAGGCGCACATGACCCGATTTTTCAGGCTTTAGTAGATCCTTTTCGTGATGCAAAAAGATTTGGCGCGCCCCCAAGGGCAGCGGGGTACTCGGTACCGGGTCCTTCGGTTCTCAAGGGGGATATCATGGTGGCTGACCCGGTCCGTGGCCCTTGGGACGCCCGTGTAAAAGGGAAAGGTCTTTAAGGGGAATGTTCATGACGCCACCTGTGGTATTCGGTCAGGGTGACCGACGCTGCTTTAAGGGGTCCGCTGGGGTGATGCTATGGCAGCTAGATGGTATACCTTCCCACAGGGGAAGTATGTCCCCAGGGCTTCCCAGTGTAGATGGTGAAAGGCGCAGTGAAGAACGAGGACAAAAGGTTGCAGTCTCTTTACCTTTATACTGAAGGCTTTAGCATCCACAGTCCAGGGTACCAGACCACAGGGCAGGCAGAGTCTGGCCGGTTTGTAGGCAAATCCAGAGTCCCCTTGTCCAGGTAAAAATCAGTAGCCTTCCTCTAGCGCTGTGTGTTGTAGTACCTTACTGCTAAGAGTCTCATAAGGTCCTCACAACTGTTGTAGATGTTACAGATGTTATGTCTCTCTCTCTCTCTACACAGGCTGCCTCCTTCTGAAGAGCAGGATCCCGGTAGCCAGAACACCGAGGGAGAAACGACCCTTTATGCCTTGCTCCAGAGACCGGCAGGACAGCTAATTTCACGTTACCTGTCCGCCCTACACCCAGGAAACACGGTGGCACCGCTTAGAGGCTGGGGCATGATAGAGTCCCTATAAACCGCCTCAAGCCACCAGTCATATGGGTTTGTCCTATCCTAGCCGGGGGAAAGAGAGAGAGACATAACATCTACACAGTTGCGAGGACCTTATGAGAAGCTTAGCAGTAAGGGACTACAACACTGCAGCGCTAGAGGAAGGCTACTGATTTCCACCTGGACAAGGGAACTCTGGACTTGTCTCCAAACCGGCCGGACTCGACCAGCCCTGTGATCTGGTGCCCTGCACTGTGGATGCTGGAGTCTTCAGTAAAGGTAAAGCGATTGCAACCTTGTGTCCTCGTTCTTCAGTGCGCCTCTCACCATCCACCATCTACACACTGGAAAGCCCTGGGAATATACTTCCCCTGTGGGAAGGTATACCATCTAGCTGCCATAACATCACCCCTGCGGACCCCTTAAAACAGCGTTGGTCACCCTGACCGAATACCACAGGTGGCGTCACGAACACTAACTTTATCCCTTTAAAGACCTTTCCCTTTTACACGGACGTCCCATGCCACGGACCGGGTCAGCCACCGTGACAACCCCCTGTGAACCGCAGGACCTTGTACCGAGTACCCCACAGCCCCATGGGGGTGCTCCAAAAGCTGTGATTAAAAATCATTGTTATTACACAAAATAATGATTTCTGAATTCTTCTTGAGTTAAAACATTAGTATTGTTGTTTCACAGCTTTTTTCCATGAGTTTACAGTACCATGTAAACCTATGGAAAAGAAAATCCGCAGTGCACATGCTGTGGAAAAAAATTTAGATTTACCAAAATCAGTCCGGAAAAATCGACAGGACTTTCTGCAACATGCGCACATAGCCTAACTGATCATGTCAGAACGCATAATTGCTTCTACATGGGCTGCTGGCCAATCAACAGGCCTGTGTGGCAAAATCCAGGTTCGCACATGTGCAGTACCACTTTCCGGACATGTAGACGCCATCTTGGATGTGGAACCACATTCTTTCATAAAGAGCCGATCTGTTCACATTATAATACCTAGAAAAATTCTCCAAGTGTCCACTATTCGTATGTAGATCACTTTCCTTCACTCCAGTAGGTCAACATATACAGTTATATGAAAAAGTTTGGGCACCCCTATTAATCTTAAGCTTAATGTTTTATAAAAATTGTTTTTTTTGCAACAGCTATTTCAGTTTCATATATCTAATAACTGTTGGACACAGTAATGTTTCTGCCTTGAAATGAAGTTTATTGTACTAACAGAAAATGTGCAATCTGCATTCAAACAAAATTTGACAGGTGCATAAGTATGGGCACCCTTATCATTTTCGTGTTTTAAATACTCCTACCTACTTTTTACTGACTTACTAAAGCACTTTTTTTGGTTTTGTAACCTCATTGAGCTTTGAACTTCATAGCCAGGTGTATGCAATTATGAGAAAAGCTACTTAAAGTGGCCACTTGCAAGTTGTTCTCCTGGTTAAATCTCCTCTGAAGAGTGGCATCATGGGCTCCTCAAAACAACTGTCAAATGATCTGAAAACAAAGATTATTCAACATAGAAAAAAATCTCTAAATAGATTAAATAAATTAATTCAATTTCACAAGAAAATGTTTTAGAAAAATACTAAAAATATTAATCTCTCGCCCTTCATGCAGCCGTTTGTCCACCTTGGGTGAATTGCCATGTATCTGTAACAAAAAATGTACATAAAAAGATTAAAAAATATTCTCTTATACATTAAAATCATATGCTAATTCAGAGCCTCAACCCACACTGTATCAAATTTTCTTGAGATATAACTTATATTATTTTTACTAAATCATAGAATGCACCTTGAAATCGACATTCAATCCCTTTGGTTTTAGAGTATCTCTGTCACCCCCTCTCCTTTGTACTGGGATTGTGTCTATAATTCTGAAACACAATTGTTTCTCCGTGTGATTAAACTCGGCAAAATGTTTGGAGACAGGGAGATCTAAACACTTTTTTCTTATAGTGTATCTATGATGGTGGATACGTGTCTAAAATTCACAGGTAGTTTCATCTACAGTATATAAAGCAAATTGCATGGGCAATGTAGCATATACACCACATGGTCTGAGTTACACGTCATAAAATGGTCCATATTATATACTTTAGAGGTGCGAGTATGTTGAAAACTCACACCCTTCTTCCTGAGAGAACAATTTATACAAGACAGAAAGGGAAAACGACCCTTTCTGACCTTGCCTGTTAAGGAAGTTTGTTGAGACTTTTTAAATGACCTAATAATTAGAGTTGAGCGACTTTTGCTTTTTTCGGATCGAGTCGGGTTTCGCGAAACCCAACTTTCTCAAAAGTCGGGTCAGGCGAAATCGGCCGATTATAGCATAAAGTCGGGGGCCGACTGAAACACGAAACCCAATGCAAGTCAATGGGGAATCAAAGTCGGCAATGGGTGGAGGACAGAAAAACACCTACAGTGCCCAGTTTAATGCCAAAAACATCAATTCCTACTACTGAAGCTTGACAATCTTAATTTACTTTATAATAATAGTTAGGCATTGAAAACTGGGGGTCATTTGGCTAAAGTTGTGGGGGGGTAGGGCTGGCTCAAGATTTTCGTGGGCCCAAGAAACGCCGAATACGTCACAGCGGTGGAGCAGGGAGAGGTAAGTATTTCAACTTTGCAAGTGCTGTGATCCTGAGCAAGCAGTGGGGGCCCACTCGATGGCATTGGCACTGGCACAGGGCCCCTCATAGTACGGCGGTATGTTTGACGGCAGGTGGCGCCTCCCACCGGCAAAGACACTTTTGCGTACTGTGAGGGGTCCTGTGCCAGTGACGTCGCCAACGAGTATGCCCCCCACCTGATGAAGGAACCTTCACTTTCATCTGCACCTTCCTCTTTGTCCCCGTGTAAGGTGGTATAGTATGCGGGAAGGGGAAACTGACTTTCAGCAGGGTCAGATTCTGGCTGTGTAGAGTGCAAGGGGAATGTAGTGGTCTGGGTCAATGCAGCGCCCCAGAGTCCTGGTCGTTGCAGTACTGACGCTCCGCCACTAAGGGGAGTGATGGTATGTCTGATGGCACTTAAGGAGTTCACCTGACCAGGTATCACAGTCACACATTACACTTCACATTCTGGCCACCAGGGGGTGAATGGTTCACAAACTGTATTGTAAATAGTTTGCACCTTCTTAAAGGTGCCCTTTACTGGTTTTACAAAAGAGAGAGCTTTGTGAAGAGACTGTTCCTGAGTACACCATGGAAGCTCTTGCCTTAACCGGACTTGCAGATGGAGAGAGTCTGCATTACCTCAAAGAGACTTGGTTCCCTCTTAAAGGGAACGTTAACTAGTTGCACTTAAAGTATAATGTGCCTTAAAGAAAGTAAATGGTAATAATGTTTTACATAGGAGTAATATCTAGTTCGCTAGATAGTTATAGAGAACTAGACTGTGGCCCGATTCTAATGCATCGGGTATTCTAGAATATGCATGTCCCCGTAGTATATGGACAATGATGATTCCAGAATTCGCGGCAGACTGTGCCCGTCGCTGATTGGTCGAGGCAACCTTTATGACATCGTCGCCATGGCAACCATTATGACATCTACGTCGATACTGTGCCCGTCGCTGATTGGTCGAGGTGAATTCGCTGCAGACTGTGCCCGTCGCTGATTGGTCGAGGCCTGGCGGCCTCGACCAATCAGAGAAGCGGGATTTCCAGGACAGACAGACAGACAGACAGACAGACAGAAAGACAGACAGACAGACGGAAAAACCCTTAGACAATTATATATATAGATGTTTGATAATGTTGCTAGAGATTGAGGACAGGAAAGTGTTGAAAGCCGAATTTCAGTAAAGTAAACCCGTAGGGGTTAGTTAGTGAGTCCTCCTGAGAGCCATAGAGAGATTGTTAATTGATCCTTTATTAAGAAAAGAGGCAGTAGGCCTGGGCAGATAGACAGGCGGTCCTGCATATGAAAAATCAGTGAGTAAAAAGAAAAATGTTGCACTTAAAAGAGAGAAATAAAGAAAAGGTAAATTTATATTTCAGAGTTTTATAGTAAGCCTTAAGTGGGTTCAGCCTATAGGCCCTTAAAGGAAAAGAAAAGATAAATTATTGTTCAGAATTTGCACTTAGTAGAATACCCGGTTGGGTAATAGAAGTTATTTATAGTATGTTATTTAAAATATTTAACCATCTTTTGTTTGTAACGTTCAAGAATCCTCACCTCCCATAAAGGGAAGCACTGTTATATTTACTTGTTCATTGCATTTCAAAATTTTGTATGTCTTTTGCTGACATGTATTGTTGTTTTCTTCCCAGTCCGGGAGTACTGGATTTAACCAAAGGGGAGTGCAGCGCCCCAGAGTCCTGGTCGTTGCAGTACTGACGCTCCACCTCTAAGGGGAGTGATGTGTTATGATCCCAGTGGCAGAGGATCCGAAAACCTGACCTGCTTAGTACTAAACAATAGACCAGCTCTGGGGTGGTGGTAACTGGACTGACCGCATACCTGATCCTAACCACACACAACTATAGGTAGCCGTGGAACGTGCCTAAAATCCTAGACGTCTCGTCACGGCCTGAGAAACTGACTACTCCTAGAGAGAAAGCAAGACCTCCCTTGCCTCAGTGGAAATGATCCCCAAAGATATAGAAAGAACCCCCCCCACAGATAATAACGGTGAGTTAAGGGGAAAATACAAACACAGAGATGAATCAGATTTAGCAAAGGAGGCCCGCTAATACTAGATAGCAGAAAATAGAAAGGGATCTATGCGGTCAGTAAAAAACCCTCTAAAAATCCACTCAGAGAATGCGCGAGCCCCTCACACCAGCTAACGGTGTGAGGGGAGCAAGTCTGAACCCCAGAGCTACCAGCAAGCAGGAAATCACATGTTAGCAAGCTGGATTAAACTCATCATACACAAAGCACATATTGATAACTGATGAGAGAACAAAACTGAAAAGCAAAACTTAGCTTGACTTGGAGAGACCAAACGTAGCCAGATGAAATCAGAATAGGTCTGAACACATTGACAGCAGGCAACAAGTGAAGTTGCAGCTGAGCTAAATAGAAAACCTCACTGGTGGATAACGAGACAGCTGATCCTGCCTCAAACCCGCAGGAAGATAAACAAAACCACCAGAGGGAGCCCAAAGACAACACTCACACAGTACCAGTTGTGACCACAAGAGGGAGCCCACTAACAGAGTTCACAACAGTACCCCCCCTTGAGGAGGGGTCACCGAACCCTCATCAAAACTCCCAGGGCGATCAGGATGAGCTACATGGAAGGCACGAACCAGATCGGCCGCATGAACATCAGAGGCGACAACCCAGGAATTATCTTCCTGACCATAGCCCTTCCACTTAACCAAATACTGAAGCCTCCGTCTTGAAATACGAGAATCCAAGATCTTCTCCACCATGTATTCCAATTCTCCCTCAACCAGCAGCGGGGCAGGAGGCTCAACAGAAGGAACCACAGGCACCACATACCTCCGCAACAATGACCTATGGAACACATTATGAATGGCAAACGATACTGGGAGGTCCAAACTAAATGACACAGGGTTAATAACTTCCAAAATCTTATAAGGACCGATGAACCGAGGCTTGAACTTAGGAGAAGAAACCTTCATCGGGACAAAACGAGAAGACAACCACACCAAATCCCCAACACAAAGTCGGGGACCCACACAGCGACGGCGGTTGGCAAAGCGCTGAGCCTTCTCTTGTGACAACTTCAAGTTGTCCACCACATGGCTCCAAATCCGCTGCAACCTATCCACCACAGAATCCACCCCAGGGCAGTCAGAAGACTCCACCTGACCCGAGGAAAAACGAGGATGAAAACCAGAATTACAAAAAAAAAGGCGAAACCAAAGTAACAGAACTAGCCCGATTGTTAAGGGCAAACTCGGCCAATGGCAAAAAGGTCACCCAATCATCCTGATCAGCAGAAACAAAACATCTCAAATAGGTCTCCAAGGTCTGATTAGTTCGCTTAGTTTGGCCATTCGTCTGAGGATGGAAGGCTGACGAAAAAGACAAATCAATGCCCATCTTAGCACAAAAGGTCCGCCAAAACCTGGACACAAACTGGGATCCTCTGTCAGACACAATGTTTTCAGGAATCCCGTGCAAACGAACCACATTCTGAAAAAACAGCGGAACCAAATCAGAAGATGAAGGCAACTTAGGAAAGGGCACCAAATGGACCATTTTAGAGAAACAATCACAAACAACCCAGATGACAGTCATTCTCTGAGAGACAGGAAGGTCCGAAATAAAATCCATGGAAATGTGCGTCCAAGGCCTCTTCGGAACAGGCAAGGGCAAAAGCAACCCACTGGCACGAGAACAGCAAGGCTTAGCCCGAGCACAAACCCCACAGGACTGCACAAAGGAACGCACATCCCGCGACAAAGAAGGCCACCAAAAGGACCTGGCCACCAACTCTCTGGTACCAAAAATTCCAGGATGACCTGCCAAGACTGAGGAATGAACCTCAGAGATAACTCTGCCGGTCCATCTATCTGGGACAAACAGTCTCCCTGGTGGGCACCGGTCAGGTCTGTCTGCCTGAAATTTCTGCAGCACACGTCGTAAATCTGGGGTAATAGCAGACACAATCACCCCCTCTCTGAGAATACCAGCCGGCTCAGAATCTCCAGGGGAGTCAGGCATAAAACTCCTAGAAAGAGCATCAGCCTTCACATTCTTCGAACCAGGCAGGTACGAGACCACAAAATTGAAGCGAGAGAAAAACAACGACCAGCGAGCCTGTCTAGGATTCAGGCGCTTGGCAGACTCAAGATAAATCAGATTCTTGTGATCAGTCAAGACCACCACACGATGCTTAGCTCCCTCGAGCCAATGTCTCCATTCCTCAAATGCCCACTTCATTGCCAACAACTCCCGATTACCAACATCATAATTCCGCTCAGCAGGTGAAAACTTTCTTGAAAAGAAAGCACATGGCCTCATCACAGAGCCATCAGAGCTTCTCTGCGACAAAACAGCTCCTGCTCCAATCTCCGAAGCATCCACCTCGACCTGGAAAGGAAGAGATATATCTGGCTGACACAAGACAGGAGCAGAAGAAAACCGGCGCTTCAGCTCCTGAAAAGCCTCCACAGCCGCAGGAGACCAATTAGTCACATCAGAACCCTTCTTGGTCAAATCCGTCAAAGGCTTAACAACACCAGAAAAATTGGCGATGAAGCGACGGTAAAAATTAGCAAAACCCAAGAACTTCTGAAGACTCTTAACAGATGTAGGCCGAGTCCAGTCATGAATAGCCTTGACCTTATCTGGGTCCATCTCAATAGCAGAAGGAGAAAAAATGAAACCCAAAAAAGAAACCTTCTGGACTCCAAAAAGACATTTTGAACCCTTCACAAATAAGGCATTAGCCCGCAGGACCTGAAATACCATCCTGACATGCTTCACATGGGACTCCCAATCATCAGAAAAGACCAAAATATCATCCAGATACACAATCATGAACTTATCCAGATATTCACGGAAGATGTCATGCATGAATGATTGAAACACAGAAGGAGCATTAGAGAGTCCAAAAGGCATCACCAAGTACTCAAAATGGCCTTCGGGCGTATTAAATGCTGTTTTCCATTCATTGCCCTGCTTGATACGCACAAGGTTATACGCACCACGAAGATCTATCTTGGTGAACCAACTAGAACCCCTAATCCGGGCAAACAAATCAGATAACAAAGGCAAAGGATACTGAAATTTGACCGTGATTTTATTTAGAAGGCGATAATCAATACAAGGTCTCAGCGAACCATCCTTCTTAGCCACAAAAAAGAACCCCGCACCAAGAGGAGAAGAGGACGGCCGAATAAGTCCCTTCTCAAGAGACTCCTTTATATAACTCCGCATGGCAGCATGTTCTGGCACAGACAAATTAAAAAGTCGTCCCTTAGGGAACTTACTACCAGGAATCAAATTTATAGCACAATCACAATCCCTATGAGGAGGTAGGGAACTGTTTGGGCTCATCAAATACATCCTGGTAGTCTGACAAAAACGCAGGGACTTCAGAAGGAGTGGAAGAAGCAATTGACACCAAAGAAGCATCATCATGAATACCCTGGCAACCCCAACTTAACACAGACATTGCTTCCCAATCCAGTACTGGATTATGAGTCTGTAACCATGGCAGACCCAAAACTACAACATCATGCAGATTATGCAACACAAGAAAGCGAATCACCTCCTGATGCACAGGAGTCATGCACATGGTCACCTGAGTCCAGTACTGAGGTTTATTCTTGGCCAATGGTGTAGCATCAATTCCCCTCAGTGGAATAGGGAATTTTAATGGCTCCAAGACAAAACCACAGCGCTTGGCAAATGACAAATCCATTAGACTCAGGGCAGCACCTGAGTCCACAAAAGCCATAACCGGGTAGGAAGACAGGGAACAAATCAAGGTAACAGACAAAATGAACTTAGACTGTAAAGTACCGATGGTGACAGATTTATCGATCTTTTTTCTGCGTTTAGAGCATGCTGAGATAACATGAGTAGAGTCACCACAGTAAAAACACAACCCATTCTGACGTCTATAATTTTGCCGTTCATTTCTGGTCAGAATTCTATCACATTGCATAGACTCAGGTCTTTGCTCAGAAAACACCGCCAAATGGTGCGCTGGTTTGCGCTCCCGCAAACGCCGATCAATCTGAACGGCCAAAGTAATGGAATCATTCAGACTAACAGGCGTGGGGAACCCCACCATGACATCGTTAATGGCTTCAGAAAGACCTTTTCTGAAATTTGCAGCCAGAGCACACTCATTCCATTGAGTAAGCACCGACCACTTATGAAATTTCTGACAATACACCTCTACTTCATCTTGACCCTGAGAGAGAGCCAAAAAAGCCTTTTCTGCCTGGTTCTCAAGATTAGGTTCCTCATAGAGCATTCCAAGCGCCAGAAAAAACGCATCCACATTAAGCAATGCAGGATCTCCTGGCGTCAGTGCGAAGGCCCAATCCTGAGGGTCGCCACGCAAGAAGGTAATAACAATTTTAACCTGCTGAGCGGAATCACCAGAGGAACGAGGTTTCAAAGAGAGAAACAACTTACAATTGTTCTTAAAATTCAGAAACTTAGATCTATCTCCAGAAAATAATTCAGGAATAGGTATTTTCGGCTCTGACATAGGACTGTGAACATCAAAATCCTGAATACTTAGTACCCTTGCAGCAAGATGATCAACACTAGAAGTCAAACTTTGAATATCCATGTCTGCAGCTGAACTCAAAGCCACACAAAGATTAAGGGGAGGAGAGAAGCTAGACAAGCTAGACACACTGCAGCAGAGGAGGAGGGAAAAAAAAACAAAAAAACTCCAGGCTTCTCTTTATCCCGCTTCTGCAATGCATTAACACTTGGCCTGCTGTACTGTTATGATCCCAGTGGCAGAGGATCCGAAAACCTGACCTGCTAAGTACTAAACAATAGACCAGCTCTGGGGTGGTGGTAACTGGACTGACCGCATACCTGATCCTAACCACACACAACTATAGGTAGCCGTGGAACGTGCCTAAAATCCTAGACGTCTCGTCACGGCCTGAGAAACTGACTACTCCTAGAGAGAAAGCAAGACCTCCCTTGCCTCAGTGGAAATGATCCCCAAAGATATAGAAAGGACCCCCCCACAGATAATAACGGTGAGTTAAGGGGAAAATACAAACACAGAGATGAATCAGATTTAGCAAAGGAGGCCCGCTAATACTAGATAGCAGAAAATAGAAAGGGATCTATGCGGTCAGTAAAAAACCCTCTAAAAATCCACTCAGAGAATGCGCGAGCCCCTCACACCAGCTAACGGTGTGAGGGGAGCAAGTCTGAACCCCAGAGCTACCAGCAAGCAGGAAATCACATGTTAGCAAGATGGATTAAACTCATCATACACAAAGCACATATTGATAACTGATGAGAGAACAAAACTGAAAAGCAAAACTTAGCTTGACTTGGAAAGACCGAGACCAAACGTAGCCAGATGAAATCAGAATAGGTCTGAACACATTGACAGCAGGCAACAAGTGAAGTTGCAGCTGAGCTAAATAGAAAACCTCACTGGTGGATAACGAGACAGTTGATCCTGCCTCAAACCCGCAGGAAGATAAACAAAACCACCAGAGGGAGCCCAAAGACAATACTCACACAGTACCAGTTGTGACCACAAGAGGGAGCCCACTAACAGAGTTCACAACAGTGATGGTACGTCTGATGGCACTTAAGGAGTTCACCTGACCAGGTATCACAGTCACACATTACACTTCACATTCTGTGTTGTGAATTCTGCTTTTGGGCTCCCTCCGGTGGTTGTAGGTGGTAATGCAGTTGCCCATGAGTTGCAGCCCTGGTCAGGTGTATCTGCTGATTGCAGTTCTGACTGGGGTATTTAGGCGTGCAGGATTCATTTGTCCTTGCCAGTTGTCAATTGTTCTTGGGAGGTTATGGACCTCTGCCTGGTTCCTCCTGCCTTTCTGCCAAATCAGCAAAAGATGTGTCTGGGTTTTTTTTCCTGTGGACACACATGCAGTGTGCTTCACAATTCAGTGCTATTCTTTGTGTTTTCTTGTCCAGCTTCGATTGTGTCAGTATTTTCTCAGTCTTGTTGGATTCTCTGGAGTGGCAGATATACATTCCATGTCTTTAGTTAGATTGTGGAACTTTTTGTATTATCTGCTGTGGATATTTTTGGAAGGGTTTTAATACTGACCGCCTAGTAATCTGTCCTATCCTTTCCTATTTAGCTAGAGTGGCCTGTTTTGCTAAATCCTGTTTCTACCTGCGTGTGTCTATTCTTCTCCTAATCACAGTCATTATTCGTGGGGGGCTGTGTTGTGTATCCGCTTTTTGGGCTCCCCTGGTGGTTGCTGGTGGTACTGGTGACTTGTTTGCACTTTGCTTCTTCTGTTCACCTGCTTCCATCAGTGTTTGGGAGTTTCCTATTTAGCCTTGCTCTCCAGTCATTTCCTTGCCGGTCATCATTGTAACCAGAGCCTTCGGTTGCATGTTCCTGCTACTAGTCTGCTGATCAGCTAAGTGGACTTTGTCCTTTTTGTTTTGTACCTTTTGTCCAGTTTGCAGTTTTTGTAATTCTCTGTAGCTGGAAGCTCTTGCGGGCTGAAATTGCCACTCCTGTGTCATGAGTTGACACAGGAGTCTTAAAGTAATTTCAGGATGGTTTTTGAAAGGGTTTTCAGTTGACCGTGAAGTCCTCTTTTGTATCCTTCTGCTATCTAGTAAGTGGACCTCTCTTTGCTAGATCTACTTTCATACTGTGTATGTCTTTTCCTCTTAATTCACCGTTATTACATGTGGGGGGCTGCTATCATCTTTTGGGGTATTTCCCTAGAGGTAAGCCAGGTCTGTTTCTTCCTCTACCAGGCGTAGTTAGTCCTCCGGCTGGCGCGTGGCATATAGGAAGCCGTAGGTATGCTCCCTGGCTACTGTTAGTTGTGTGGTAGATTTAGCTCACGGTCAACTCGAGTTTCCATCACCCGAGAGCTCGTTCGTTACTTATGTGTTTTTTACGTTCCCTTGCCATTGGGAACCATGACAGTATGACCGGCCCACAAAGTGTTAATTGTTTGGGCTGAAGCAGGAGAAAAAGAAGTGTTGAAGGGAGATTTTTTTTTTTTTTCTTCTTTCCCTCAGAGTTTTGCTGCCTAGCCCTTAATTGCTGTCTAGCTGCTTCTTACCTCCTCTTAACCCTTGAATGGCTCTGACCTTAGCTGTTTAACATGGATGTCCAGAGTTTGGCTGCAGGTTTAAATAATCTTGTTACGAAGGTTCAAAATTTACAAGATTTTGTTATACATGCTCCTATTTCTGAACCTAAAATCCCTACACCAGAGGTGTTTTCCGGAGATAGATCTCGGTTTTTGAATTTCAAATATAATTGTAAATTATTCCTTTCTCTCAGACCTCACTCCTCAGGAGATCCTGTCCAGCAGGTTAAGATTGTAATCTCTTTGCTGCGAGGTGACCCTCAAAATTGGGCATTTTCATTGGCACCAGGGGATCCTGCGTTGCTCAATGTGGATGCGTTTTTCCTGGCTTTAGGGTTGCTTTATGAGGAACCTAACTTGGAGATTCAAGCTGAAAAAGCTTTGATAGCCCTATCTCAAGGGCAAGATGAAGCGGAGATATACTGCCAAAAATTTCGTAGGTGGTCTGTGCTTACTCAGTGGAATGAGTGCGCCTTAGCGGCAAATTTCAGAGAGGGCCTTTCTGATGCCGTTAAAGATGTTATGGTCGGGTTCCCTGCGCCTACAGGTCTGAATGAGTCCATGACAATGGCAATTCAGATTGATCGGCGTTTGCGGGAGCGCAAACCCGTGCACCATTTGGCGGTATCTTCTGAAGAGACGCCAGAGAAAATGCAATGTGACAGAGTTATGTCCAGAAGCGAGCGGCAGAATTATAGGCGTAAAAATGGGTTATGCTTCTATTGTGGTGATTCTGCTCATGTTATATCGGCATGCTCTAAGCGTACTAGGAAGGTTGACAAGTCCATTTCAATTGGCACTTTACAGTCCAAATTTATTTTGTCTGTAACCTTGATTTGTTCATTATCAGTTATTACCGTGGATGCCTATGTGGACTCAGGCGCCGCTCTGAGTCTTATGGACTGGTCCTTTGCCAGGCGCTGTGGGTTTGATTTAGAGCCTCTGGAAGTCCCTATACCTCTGAAGGGTATTGATTCTACACCTTTGGCTTGTAATAAACCACAGTTCTGGACGCAAGTGACTATGCGTATGACTCCAGACCATCAGGAGGTGATTCGCTTCCTTGTGTTGTACAATTTACATGATGTTTTGGTGCTTGGATTACCATGGTTACAGTCTCATAACCCAGTCCTTGACTGGAAGGCTATGTCTGTGTTAAGCTGGGGATGTCGGGGGGCTCATGGGGACACTCCTATGGTGTCCATTTCGTCATCTATTCCATCTGAGATTCCGGCATTTTTGTCTGATTATCGTGATATTTTTGAAGAGCCTAAGATTGGTTCACTCCCTCCTCACAGAGATTGTGATTGCGCCATAGATCTGATTCCTGGTAGTAAATTTCCAAAGGGTCGTTTGTTTAACCTATCTGTACCTGAACATGCTGCTATGCGCGAGTATATTAAGGAGTCCCTGGAAAAGGGACATATTCGTCCTTCTTCATCACCTTTAGGAGCCGGTTTTTTCTTTGTCTCTAAAAAGGATGGCTCTCTGAGGCCTTGTATTGATTATCGTCTCCTGAATAAAATTACAGTCAAATATCAGTATCCGTTGCCTTTGCTGACTGATTTGTTTGCTCGCATAAGGGGGGCTAAGTGGTTCTCTAAGATTGATCTTCGTGGGGCGTATAATTTGGTGCGAATTAAGCAGGGGGATGAGTGGAAGACCGCATTTAATACGCCTGAGGGCCATTTTGAGTATTTGGTAATGCCTTTCGGCCTTTCAAATGCACCTTCTGTCTTTCAGTCCTTAATGCATGATATTTTCCGGGAATATTTGGATAAATTTATGATTGTGTACTTGGATGATATTTTGATTTTTTCTGATGACTGGGAGTCTCATGTTCAGCAGGTCAGGAGGGTTTTTCAGGTTTTGCGGGAGAATTCTTTGTGTGTAAAGGGTTCAAAGTGTATTTTTGGGGTTCAAAAAATTTCATTTTTGGGGTATATTTTTTCCCCTTCTTCTATTGAGATGGACCCTGTCAAGGTTCGGGCTATTTACGACTGGACGCAGCCTACTTCTCTGAAGAGTCTCCAGAAATTCTTGGGCTTTGCTAATTTTTATCGTCGATTTATAGCTGGTTTTTCTGGCGTTGCTAAACCTCTGACGGATTTGACTAAAAAGGGTGCTGATGTTGCCAATTGGTCCCCTGCTGCCGTGGAGGCCTCTCGGGAGCTTAAGCGCCGCTTTTTGTCTGCCCCTGTGTTGCGCCAGCCTGATGTTTCTCTTCCCTTTCAGGTTGAGGTCGATGCTTCCGAGATCGGAGCGGGGGCGGTTTTGTCGCAGAAAAGTTCCGACTGCTCAGTGATGAGACCTTGTGCGTTCTTTTCGCGAAAATTTTCGGCCGCCGAGCGAAACTATGATGTTGGTAATCGGGAGCTTTTGGCCATGAAGTGGGCATTTGAGGAGTGGCTTCATTGGCTTGAGGGTGCCAGACATCAGGTGGTAGTTTTGACTGATCACAAGAATTTAATTTATTTGGAGTCTGCCAGGCGCCTGAATCCTAGACAGGCACGTTGGTCGTTGTTCTTTTCCCGGTTTAATTTTGTGGTCTCGTACTTACCGGGTTCTAGGAATGTGAAGGCAGATGCTCTTTCTAGGAGTTTTGAGCCTGACTCTCCTGGGAATTCTGAACCTGCTGGTGTCCTTAAGGATGGAGTGGTTTTGTCTGCTGTCTCTCCAGATTTGCGACGTGCTTTGCAAGAATTTCAGGCGGATAGACCTGATCGTTGTCCGTCTGGTAGACTGTTTGTTCCTGACGAGTGGACCACTAGAGTCATCTCGGAAGTTCATTCTTCTACTCTGGCAGGTCATCCGGGAATCTTTGGCACCAGAGATTTGGTGGCTAGATCCTTCTGGTGGCCTTCCCTGTCTCGAGATGTGCGTGTTTTTGTGCAGTCTTGCGATGTGTGTGCTCGGGCCAAGCCTTGTTGTTCTAGGGCTAGTGGGTTATTGTTGCCATTGCCTATTCCGAAGAGGCCTTGGACGCACATCTCTATGGACTTTATCTCGGATCTCCCTGTTTCTCAGAAGATGTCTGTCATCTGGGTGGTGTGTGACCGTTTTTCTAAAATGGTTCATTTGGTGCCATTGCCTAAGTTGCCTTCCTCATCTGAGTTGGTCCCTCTGTTTTTTCAAAATGTGGTTCGCTTGCATGGTATTCCGGAAAACATCGTTTCTGACAGGGGTACCCAGTTCGTGTCTAGATTGTGGCGGGCAGTCTGTGCCAGGTTGGGCATTGATTTGTCCTTTTCGTCTGCATTCCATCCTCAGACCAATGGCCAGACGGAGCGAACTAATCAAACTTTGGAGACTTATTTGAGGTGTTTTGTGTCTGCGGATCAGGATGATTGGGTTGCCTTTCTGCCGTTGGCGGAGTTTGCTCTTAATAATCGGGCTAGTTCTGCCACTTTGGTTTCTCCTTTCTTTTGCAATTCAGGGTTTCATCCGCGTTTTTCATCTGGTCAGGTTGAATCTTCGGATTGTCCTGGAGTGGATGCGGTGGTGGATCGGTTGCATCGGATTTGGGGACAAGTGGTGGATAATTTGGAATTGTCCCAGGAGAGGACTCAGCAGTTTGCTAACCGTCGTCGTCGTGTTGGTCCCCACCTTCGCGTTGGGGACTTGGTGTGGTTGTCTTCCCGTTTTGTCCCTATGAGAGTTTCTTCTCCCAAATTTAAGCCTCGGTTCATCGGTCCTTATAGGATTTTGGAGATTCTTAACCCTGTTTCCTTTCGTTTGGACCTCCCGGCATCTTTCGCTATCCATAATGTGTTCCATCGGTCATTGTTGCGGAGATATGAGGTACCGGTGGTTCCTTCTACTGAACCTCCTGCTCCTGTGCTGGTGGAGGGTGAATTGGAGTACGTCGTGGAGAAGATCTTGGACTCCCGTATTTCCAGACGGAGACTTCAATATCTGGTTAAATGGAAAGGCTATGGTCAGGAAGATAATTCTTGGGTAACTGCCTCTGATGTTCATGCCTCGGATTTGGTTCGTGCCTTTCATAGGGCTCATCCAGATCGCCCTGGCGGTTCTTGTGAGGGTTCGGTGCCCCCTCCTTAAGGGGAGGGTACTGTTGTGTATCCGCTTTTTGGGCTCCCCTGGTGGTTGCTGGTGGTACTGGTGACTTGTTTGCACTTTGCTTCTTCTGTTCACCTGCTTCCATCAGTGTTTGGGAGTTTCCTATTTAGCCTTGCTCTCCAGTCATTTCCTTGCCGGTCATCATTGTAACCAGAGCCTTCGGTTGCATGTTCCTGCTACTAGTCTGCTGATCAGCTAAGTGGACTTTGTCCTTTTTGTTTTGTACCTTTTGTCCAGTTTGCAGTTTTTGTAATTCTCTGTAGCTGGAAGCTCTTGCGGGCTGAAATTGCCACTCCTGTGTCATGAGTTGACACAGGAGTCTTAAAGTAATTTCAGGATGGTTTTTGAAAGGGTTTTCAGTTGACCGTGAAGTCCTCTTTTGTATCCTTCTGCTATCTAGTAAGTGGACCTCTCTTTGCTAGATCTACTTTCATACTGTGTATGTCTTTTCCTCTTAATTCACCGTTATTACATGTGGGGGGCTGCTATCATCTTTTGGGGTATTTCCCTAGAGGTAAGCCAGGTCTGTTTCTTCCTCTACCAGGCGTAGTTAGTCCTCCGGCTGGCGCGTGGCATATAGGAAGCCGTAGGTATGCTCCCTGGCTACTGTTAGTTGTGTGGTAGATTTAGCTCACGGTCAACTCGAGTTTCCATCACCCGAGAGCTCGTTCGTTACTTATGTGTTTTTTACGTTCCCTTGCCATTGGGAACCATGACAGGGCTGCCTATCCTTTGGGGGTCTGCTCTGAGGCAAGGTAGAATTCCTATTTCCCTCTATAGGGGTATTTAGTCCTCCGGCTGTGTCTAGGTGTCTAGGTTCTTGTTAGGCACACCCCACGGCTACTTCTAGTTGTGGTGTTAGTTCAGGATTGCGGTCAGTACAGGTTCCACCAACTCCAGAGAAAGTTCCATGCGGCTCCAAGGTCACCGGATCATAACAATTCTGGCCACCAGGGGGAGCAAAGGGTTCTATGTATTAGGCCACTCCTCACAATCTGGTAAAACTGGGGGCTGGATAGGAAGTTAGTCAGAAGCTGACTGGGTTGGATCCAGGCAACCTCCTGTGGCAGAGGGTGTTGCAGGGGAAGATTCAGGGGGGTCTCTGTCAGGGGTGGGATCCTGACAGTGACCTAGCGAACAGAACAGAACGTTATGGAGCCGCGCCTGCACTCAAATGCGGTGGCATCCTAAGAAAGGAAATGAAGCGATGTTTATTGTGGAGAAGTGAGAAACGAGATCGCAGCAAAAAGGAGATAAAGCCAGTAGGAGTCGTGCCGTAAGATCGAGGCAACATCCTACTGAGGCGTGTAGCCGGTGGCCGGAACGCCGAGGAAGTATTAGGCTCCAAGCATTACTTCAAACAGCGGCAGGACAGTTAATTTTAGGTTGGCTGTCTCACCTAAATCACCTAAGCAGACATAGGGGGCAATTGTGGGAGAGGGGCGACGCTAGGGTCCCGGAAGAACTCCAGGCCTACCCGTCATACGGGTGCGTCCTATCCATATCATCTGGGGGACGGAGAAAGAACATCAGAACAGATACGAGTTGTGAGAAAAGAACATCAGAAACAGACACAACAGTTGTGAGGACTATCCCGTGGTGCTCAGCAGGGAGGTACTACAACACACAGGCGCTAGAAGGTAGGCACTGATTTCCACCTGCAAAGGAAACTCTGGATGTGCCTTCGGACCGGCCGGTCTCAGCCAGCCCTGTTAGCAGTGCTCTGGATTGCGGATCCCGAAGCCTTCAGTAAAGAGGTAAAGAGACTGCAACCCTGTGTCCTCGTTATTCATCGCGACCTGCACCACGCACCCTCATCTCACCTTTCATTGGACGCCTCTAAGCAGGGTCACGGACCGGATCTAGCCACCGTGACAACCCCAGGACTGAGACTGAGAGGCCCGGTATCGAGTACCCCACGGCCCTGCGTCTGGGGGAGCTCCATCAATGTACCAGCAGACTCATCTAGCAGTGGCTGGGCAATGGGCAGGATGAGGAGGAACACAGATATAGGCCCAAATAATAAAGTGGGCTAAATGCAGTTCAAAATTGGTAACAGGACTAACCAGGCGGCATTGCTTTGTTCAGCGGAGGACAACTGTAAGAAGTGGCTGACACAGTGAGTAGGCCCAAATAAGTGAGTAGGCTAAATGCAATTCAAAATTGGTAACAGGACTAACCAGGCGGCATTGCTTTGTTCAGCGGAGGACAACTGTAAGGAGTGGCTGACACAGTGAGTAGGCCCAAATAAGTAAGTAGGCTAAATGCAGTTCAAAATTGGTAACAGGACTAAACAGGCGGCATTGCTTTGTTCAGCGGGGGACAACTGTAATGAGAGGCTGACACAGTCAGTAGGCCCAAATAAGTAAGTAGGCTAAATGCAGTTCAAAATTGGTAACAGGACTGAACTGGCGACATTGCTTGTTCAGCGGAGGACAACTGTAATGAGAGGCTGACACAGTGAGTAGGCCCAAATAAGTAAGTAGGCTAAATGCAGTTCAAAATTGGTAACAGGTCTAACCAGGCGGCATTGCTTTGTTCAGTGGAGGACAACTGTAAGGAGTGGCTGACACAGTGAGTAGGCCCCAAAAAGTAAGTAGGCTAAATGCAGTTCAAAATTGGTAACATGACTAACCAGGCTGCATTGCTTTGTTCAGCGGAGGACTGGCTGTGTAGAGTGCAAGGAGAATGTAGTGGTCTGGGTCAATGTACCAGCAGACTCATCTAGCAGTAGCTGGGCAATGGGCAGGATGAGGAGGAAACACAGATATAGGCCCAAATAATAAAGTGGGCTAAATGCAGTTCAAAATTGGTAACAGGACTAACCAGGCGGCATTGCTTTGTTCAGCGGAGGACAACTGTAAGGAGAGGCTGACACAGTGAGTAGGCCCAAATAAGTAAGTAGGCTAAATGCAGTTCAAAATTGGTAACAGGACTAACCAGGAGGCATTGCTTTGTTCAGTGGAGGACAACTGTAAGGAGTGGCTGACACAGTGAGTAGGCTCAAATAAGTAAGTAGGCTAAATGACGTTCAAAATTGGTAACAGGACTAAACAGGCGGCATAGCTTTGTTCAGCGGAGGACAACTGTAATGAGAGGCTGATACAGTGAGTAGGCCCAAATAAGTAAGTAGGCTAAATGTCTGCCAAAAATGTTTTCACAAATAAACAGGTGGCATAGCTAGGTACAGGGGTGGGCTCCTCTGCTGAGTAGCAGACAGTGGTAGTAGGCGCAAAGTATTAACTGGTCTAAATGGAAGCCAGGGCCCCTGTATATTTTAACTATCATCTATCATTTCAACAAATTAGTATTGGCAGTGCCATTGAAGGATTTAACAGCACAGACTACACAGCGGTGGAGCAGGGAGAGGTAAGTATTGCAAGTGGTAGAGCACTGTTCGAGCTGGGGGGAACACTCTCTCGTGGGCGGTGGTACTGGCACAGGGCCCCTCATATTACGACGGTGTGTCTGACTTTGGTTGTGCACCACCACCGTCAGAGACAATTCATTGTACTATGAGGGACCCTGTGCCAGTGTCTTCACCCAAGAGTGGGCACACCCACCTGTCCAGGCAAACGGCACTTGCACGAGTGCTTGTGCCAGGTGGTGACCACGGCCCTGTGGGAGGAGTCAGCCCATTTAGGGAGGTATAAAAATGGCCTATGGTGGACATTCAGCAGCTGCAAATGGAGGAATTGAAGCAGTCAGTAAGATGAGGCCAAAAGCAAGACATTTTTCAGGCAGGCTACATGTTAGCAGAGGAAGGTGGGGCAAAATAATTTGAAATCCATGATTGGTTCATTTTAATGAAGGTTAGATCATCAACATTTCAGGTAGCCAGACGTGTCCTTTTTTCGGTCAGTATTGAACCAGCAGCACTGAATACTCTTTCTGATAGCACACTAGCAGCAGGGCATGCGAGCTGCTGTAATGCATATTCTGCCAATTCAGGCCAGGTGTCTATTTTAGATGCCCAGTAATCAAAGGGGAATGACCTGTGAGGGAGAACATCGATAAGGGTGGAAAAGTAGTTCGTAACCATACTGGAAAAATGCTGTCTCCTGTCACTTTGAATCGATGCAGCAGTACCTGTCGTGTCAGCGGTCGTTGCGAAATCACTCCACAACCTGGTCATAAAACCCCTCTGTCCAACGCCACTTCGGATTTGTGCACCTCAAACACCTCTGCCATGTTGCCCCCTACAGCTCGTGTGAGAACCATCACCACCGCTGTGTGCTGGGAATGCCTGAACCAAACGGTCTACAATAGGAGTATAAAATGCAACAGCCCCATAGGAGTATAAAATGCAGAAGCCCAATAGCAGTATAAATGTGGCAGTCCAACAGCAGTATAAAATGGATCAGCCACATAGGGGTATAAAATGCATCAGCCCCATAGGAGTATAAAATGCATCAGCCCCATAGGAGTATAAAATGCATCAGCCCCATAGGAGTATATAATGCAGCAATCCCATAGGAATATAAAATGCAGCAGCCCCATAGGGGTATAAAATGCAGCATCCCCATAGGAGTATAAAATACACCAGCCCTATAGCAGTATAATGCAGCAGCCCCATAGGAGCATAAAATGCAGTAGCCCCATAGCAGTATAATGCAGCAGCCCAATAGCAGTATAAAATGCAGCAGCCCCATAGGAGTATAAAATGCAGCAGCCCCATAGGAGTATAAAATGCAGCAGCCCCATAGGAGTATATAATGCAGCAATCCCATAGGAATATAAAATGCAGCAGCCCCATAGGAGTATAAAATGCAGCATCCCCATAGGAGTATATAATGCAGCAGCCCTATAGCAGTATAATGCAGCAGCTCCATAGGAGCATAAAATGCAGTAGCTGTCATGTCGGATGCTGTTCAGACCAGGTCGTTCGACAGACAGCGGTAATTCTGCTTTTGACCACTATTTGCTCATTGGTGTCGGCTAGGTTTTGTCCAGCTGTTCCAGGGTTAATTTACCTGATCCTCGGATTGGAAGCTGGGCCATGCCCATGGCCTTTAAATAGTTCTCCAGATCATTGGGCGTCGCCGATTATAGCTTCTGTCTTGCATTGTTATCTCGGTCTGGAGTGGAGAGCTGGTTGTTGGAGAATCGTGGTGGTGCTGGTGGTGTATTTTCCTTTGTTTTATTTACTCCTTCCTATATTTGTGTTTATTTTGCCCTGCACATTTATAGTGTATTCCTGAGTGACTGCGGCGTGGTGTATATTTTCCTTTATCCTTGTCTGTGCTAACTGTGGGTATTGGTGTATTACATTCACTGGGTGGAGGGCTGAAGTTTTCAGCTTAGGGTTGTAACAGGAGGCAGGGTGAGGTTCGAGGCCTGGACATGCACACCATCAGTGTAAACTTCAGGTAGAGGGTCAGTCAGCATTTCCCTAGTCTGAGGGAAATTGCAGGGGCCCGGGTTATTAGCTCTCACCCACCTAGTCTCCCCGTGACATTATAATCGGCCCAACAACAACAAAAAAAGGTGTTTCTTTTTTTTTTTGTGTTTTGTCATGGATCCCATGACTTCCATAACCCGCCAGTTGGAGGCGCTGTCTGTTGTGAATTTGGATTCTGGGCTCCCCCGGTGGCTACTGGTGGAATTGAACTGGTGTCTTCATCTTCTCTGTTCACCTGTTCCCATCAAGATGTGGGAGTCGCTATATAACCTTGCTGCTCTGTTAGTTGCTTGCCGGTCAACAATGTTATCAGAAGCCTCTCTGTGCTTGTTCCTGCTCCTAGACAACTACTAGATAAGTTGGACTCTTGTCCATGTTTGTTTTTGCATTTTTGTTCCAGTTCACAGCTGTAGTTTCGTTACTGTGTCTGGAAAGCTCTTGTGAACAGGAATTGCCACTCTGGTGTTATGAGTTAATGCCAGAGTTTTAAAGTAATTTCTGGATGGTGTTTTCGATAGGGTTTTCAGCTGACCATGAAAGTGTCCTTTCTGTCTTCTGCTATGTAGTAAGTGGACCTCAAATTTGCTAAACCTATTTTCATACTACGTTTGTTATTTCATCTCAACTCACCGCCAATACATGTGGGGGGCCTCTGTCTCCTTTCGGGGTATTTCTCTAGAGGTGAGATAGGACTAATATTTTCCTCTGCTAGCTTTATTTAGTCCTCCGGCTGGTGCTGGGCATCTAGAATCAACGTAGGCATGCTACCCGGCCACTGCTAGTTGTGCGTTAGGTTTAGTTCATGGTCAGCTCAGTTCCCATCTTCCAAGAGCTAGTTCCTATATCTGCTTATGCTATGTTCTCTTGCCATTGAGATCATGACAGTTTGACCGGACCAACAAAGTGTTAATTGTTTGGGCTGAAGCAGGAGAAAAAGAAGTGTTGAAGGGAAATTTTTTTTTTTTTTTTTTTTCCCCCTCAGAGTTTTGCTGCCTAGCCCTTAATTGCTGTCTAGCTGCTTCTTACCTCCTCTTAACCCTTGAATGGCTCTGTGTCCACCTGTTTGTAATGGATCTTCAGAGTGTAACTGCAGGTTTGAATAATCTCGCCACGAAGGTACAAAATTTGCAAGATTTTGTTTGTCATGCACCTGTATCTGAGCCGAGAATTCCTTTGCCGGAATTTTTCTCGGGGAATAGATCCGGGTTTCAGAATTTTCGAAATAATTGCAAATTATTTTTGTCCCTGAAATCTCGCTCTGCCGGAGACCCTGCACAGCAGGTCAGGATTGTGATTTCCTTGCTCCGGGGCGACCCTCAAGACTGGGCTTTTTCATTGACACCAGGGGATCCTGCGTTGCTCAATGTGGATGCGTTTTTTCTGGCCTTGGGGTTGCTTTATGACGAACCTCATTTGGAGCTTCAGGCAGAAAAAACTTTGATGTCCCTATCTCAGGGGCAAGATGAAGCGGAAATTTACTGCCAAAGATTCCGTAAATGGTCTGTGCCTACTCAGTGGAATGAGTGCGCCCTGGCGGCGACTTTCAGAGAGGGTCTCTCTGATGCCATTAAGGATGTTATGGTGGGGTTCCCTGTGCCTGCGGGTCTGAATGAGTCCATGACAATGGCTATTCAGATCGATAGGCGTTTGCGGGAGCGCAAACCAGTGTACCATCTGGCGGTGTCCACTGAGAAGTCGCCAGAGAGTATGCAGTGTGATAGAATTCTGTCCCGAAGCGAGCGGCAGAATTTTAGACGGAAAAATGGGTTGTGTTTCTATTGTGGTGATTCTACTCATGTTATATCAGCATGCTCTAAGCGCACTAAAAAGCTTGGTAAATCTGTTTCCATTTGCACCTTACCGTCTAAATTTATTCTATCTGTGACCCTGATTTGCTCTTTGTCATCTATTACCACGGACGCCTATGTCGACTCTGGCGCCGCTTTGAGTCTTATGGATTGGTCCTTTGCCAAACGCTGTGGGTATGATTTAGAGCCTTTGGAGACTCCTATTCCTCTGAAGGGGATTGACTCCACCCCATTGGCTAATAATAAACCACAATACTGGACACAAGTAACTATGCGTATTAATCCGGATCACCAGGAGATTATTCGCTTTCTGGTGCTGTATAATCTACATGATGATTTGGTGCTAGGATTGCCTTGGCTGCAATCTCACAACCCAGTCCTCGACTGGAGAGCTATGTCTGTGTTGAGCTGGGGATGTAAGGGGGCTCATGGGGATGTACCTGTGGTTTCCATTTCATCATCCATTCCCTCTGAAATTCCTGAGTTCCTGTCTGACTATCGTGACGTCTTTGAAGAATCCAAGCTTGGTTCGTTACCTCCGCACCGAGAGTGCGATTGTGCCATAGATTTAATCCCGGGTAGTAAATACCCAAAGGGTCGTTTATAGTGTTGAGCGATACCGTCCGATACTTGAAAGTATCGGTATCGGAAAGTATCGGCCGATACCGTCACAGTATCGGAATCCAATCCGATACCGATACCCGATACCAATACAAGTCAATGGGACTCATGTATCGGACGGTATCCCTGATGGTTCCCAGGGTCTGAAGGAGAGGAAACTCTCCTTCAGGCCCTGGGAACCATATAAATGTGTAAAAGAAAGAATTAAAATAAAAAATATCGCTATACTCACCTGTCCGACGCAGCCGGGACTTCAGCGAGGGAACCGGCAGCGTTGTTTGTTTAAAAATCGCGCTATTACTTGGTTACGTGAATTCCCGGCTTGTGATTGGTCAGGTCGGCCATGTTGCCGGGACGCGGACCAATCACAGCAAGCCGTGACGAAATTACGTCACGGCTTGCTGTGATTGGTCCGCGTCCCGGCAATATGGCCGCCCTGACCAATCACAAGCCGGGACGTCACGGGAGGCTGGACACGCGCTCATTTTAAAATGGGCGCGTGTCCAGCCTCCCGTGACGTCACGGCTTGTGATTGGTTGCGCCGCGATCAACCAATCACAAGCCGGGAGGCTGGACGCGCTCATTTTGAAATGGGCGCGTGTCCAGCCTCCCGTGACGTCACGGCTTGTGATTGGTTGCGCCGCGATCAACCAATCACAAGCCGGGAGGCTGGACGCGCTCATTTTGAAATGGGCGCGTGTCCAGCCTCCCGGCTTGTGATTGGTTGACCGCGACGCAACCAATCACAAGCCGTGACGTCACGGGAGGCTGGACACGCGCCCTTTTTAAAATGAGCGCGTTTCCAGCCTCCCGTGACGTCACGGCTTGTGATTGGTTAATGGCGGCCATGTTGGCGGGACGCGGACCAATCACAGCAAGCCGTGACGTATTTTCGTCACGGCTTGCTGTGATTGGTCCGCGGCCCGGCAACATGGCCGCCCTGACCAATCACAAGCCGGGACTTCGCGTAACCATGTAAAAGCGGGAATTTTAAACAAACAACGCTGCCGGTTCCTGCGCTGAGGTCCCGGCTGCGTCGGACAGGTGAGTATAGCGATATTTTTTATTTTAATTCTCTATTTTACACATTTTAACATTAATGTTGTTCCGATACCCGATACCCGATACCACAAGAGTATCGGAATCCCGGTATCGGAATTCCGATACAGCAAGTATCGGCCGATACCCGATACTTGCAGCATCGGAATGCTCAACACTAGTCGTTTATTTAATCTGTCTGTGCCTGAACATGCTGCTATGCGAGAATATATAAAGGAGTCCTTGGAAAAGGGGCATATTCGTCCATCGTCATCTCCCTTAGGAGCCGGTTTTTTCTTTGTGTCAAAAAAAGACGGCTCTTTGAGACCATGTATTGATTATCGGCTTTTGAATAAAATCACTGTTAAATATCAATACCCATTGCCGTTGCTGACTGATTTGTTTGCTCGCATAAAGGGGGCCAAGTGGTTCTCTAAGATTGACCTTCGTGGGGCGTATAATTTGGTGCGAATCAGGCAGGGGGATGAGTGGAAAACCGCATTTAATACGCCCGAGGGCCACTTTGAGTATTTAGTGATGCCTTTTGGTCTTTCTAATGCTCCGTCAGTTTTCCAGTCCTTTATGCATGATATTTTTCGCGATTATTTGGATAAATTTATGATTGTGTATCTGGATGATATTCTGATTTTTTCGGATGACTGGGACTCTCATGTCCAGCAAGTCAGGAGGGTTTTTCAGGTTTTGCGGTCTAATTTTTTGTGTGTGAAGGGTTCTAAGTGTGTTTTTGGGGTACAGAGGATTTCCTTTTTGGGATATATTTTTTCCCCCTCTTCCATTGAAATGGATCCTGTCAAGGTTCAAGCTATTTGTGATTGGACGCAGCCCTCTTCTCTTAAGAGTCTTCAGAAATTTTTGGGCTTTGCTAACTTTTATCGTCGATTTATTGCTGGTTTTTCGGATATTGCTAAACCATTGACCGATTTGACTAAGAAGGGTGCTGATGTTGCTGATTGGTCCCCTGATGCTGTGGAGGCCTTTCGGGAGCTTAAGCGCCGTTTTTCCTCTGCCCCTGTGTTGCGTCAGCCTGATGTTGCTCTACCTTTTCAGGTTGAGGTCGACGCTTCTGAGATCGGAGCTGGGGCAGTGTTGTCGCAGAAAAGTTCTGACTGCTCCGTGATGAGGCCTTGTGCCTTCTTTTCCCGTAAATTTTCGCCCGCTGAGCGGAATTATGATGTTGGGAATCGGGAGCTTTTGGCCATGAAGTGGGCTTTTGAGGAGTGGCGCCATTGGCTTGAGGGGGCCAGACATCAGGTGGTGGTATTGACTGACCACAAAAATTTGATTTATCTTGAGACCGCCAGGCGCCTGAATCCTAGACAGGCGCGCTGGTCATTATTTTTCTCTCGGTTTAATTTTGTGGTGTCATACCTACCGGGTTCTAAGAATGTTAAGGCGGATGCCCTTTCTAGGAGTTTTGAGCCTGACTCGCCTGGTAACTCTGAGCCCACAGGTATCCTTAAGGATGGAGTGGTATTGTCAGCCGTTTCTCCAGACCTGCGGCGGGCCTTGCAGGAGTTTCAGGCGGATAGACCTGATCGTTGCCCACCTGATAAACTGTTTGTTCCTGATGATTGGACCAGTAGAGTCATCTCTGAGGTTCATTCTTCTGCGTTGGCAGGTCATCCTGGCATTTTTGGTACCAGGGATTTGGTGGCAAGGTCCTTCTGGTGGCCTTCCCTGTCACGAGATGTGCGAGGCTTTGTGCAGTCTTGTGACGTTTGTGCTCGGGCCAAGCCTTGTTGTTCTCGGGCTAGTGGATTATTGTTGCCCTTGCCTATTCCTAAGAGGCCTTGGACGCACATCTCGATGGATTTTATTTCAGATCTGCCTGTTTCTCAGAAGATGTCTGTCATCTGGGTGGTGTGTGACCGTTTTTCTAAGATGGTCCATTTGGTTCCTCTGCCCAAGTTACCTTCTTCTTCCGAGTTGGTTCCTCTGTTTTTTCAAAATGTTGTTCGTTTGCATGGTATTCCTGAGAATATCGTTTCTGACAGAGGGACCCAATTCGTGTCTAGATTTTGGTGGGCATTCTGTGCTAGGATGGGCATAGATTTATCTTTTTCGTCCGCTTTCCATCCTCAGACGAATGGCCAGACCGAGCGGATTAATCAGACCCTGGAGACATATCTGAGGTGTTTTGTGTCTGCTGACCAGGATGATTGGGTTGCTTTTTTGCCATTGGCGGAGTTCGCTCTCAATAATCGGGCCAGCTCTGCCACTTTGGTGTCCCCGTTTTTCTGTAATTCGGGGTTTCATCCTCGATTTTCCTCTGGTCAGGTGGAATCTTCGGATTGTCCTGGAGTGGATGCTGTGGTGGAGAGATTGCATCAGATCTGGGGGCAGGTGGTGGACAATTTGAGGTTGTCCCAGGAGAAGACTCAGCTTTTTGCCAACCGCCACCGTCGTGTTGGTCCTCGGCTTTCTGTTGGGGATTTGGTGTGGTTGTCTTCTCGTTTTGTCCCTATGAGGGTCTCTTCTCCTAAGTTTAAGCCTCGGTTTATCGGCCCGTATAAGATATTGGAGATTCTTAACCCTGTTTCCTTCCGTTTGGACCTCCCTGCATCCTTTTCTATTCATAACGTTTTTCATCGGTCATTATTGCGCAGGTATGAGGTACCGGTTGTGCCTTCTGTTGAGCCTCCTGCTCCGGTGTTGGTTGAGGGTGAGTTGGAGTACGTTGTGGAGAAAATCTTAGACTCTCGTGTTTCCAGACGGAGACTCCAGTATCTGGTCAAGTGGAAGGGATACGGCCAGGAGGATAATTCTTGGGTGAATGCATCTGATGTTCATGCCTCCGATCTGGTTCGTGCCTTTCATAGGGCCCATCCTGATCGCCCTGGTGGTTCTGGTGAGGGTTCGGTGCCCCCTCCTTGAGGGGGGGGTACTGTTGTGAATTTGGATTCTGGGCTCCCCCGGTGGCTACTGGTGGAATTGAACTGGTGTCTTCATCTTCTCTGTTCACCTGTTCCCATCAAGATGTGGGAGTCGCTATATAACCTTGCTGCTCTGTTAGTTGCTTGCCGGTCAACAATGTTATCAGAAGCCTCTCTGTGCTTGTTCCTGCTCCTAGACAACTACTAGATAAGTTGGACTCTTGTCCATGTTTGTTTTTGCATTTTTGTTCCAGTTCACAGCTGTAGTTTCGTTACTGTGTCTGGAAAGCTCTTGTGAACAGGAATTGCCACTCTGGTGTTATGAGTTAATGCCAGAGTTTTAAAGTAATTTCTGGATGGTGTTTTCGATAGGGTTTTCAGCTGACCATGAAAGTGTCCTTTCTGTCTTCTGCTATGTAGTAAGTGGACCTCAAATTTGCTAAACCTATTTTCATACTACGTTTGTTATTTCATCTCAACTCACCGCCAATACATGTGGGGGGCCTCTGTCTCCTTTCAAGGTATTTCTCTAGAGGTGAGATAGGACTAATATTTTCCTCTGCTAGCTTTATTTAGTCCTCCGGCTGGTGCTGGGCATCTAGAATCAACGTAGGCATGCTACCCGGCCACTGCTAGTTGTGCGTTAGGTTTAGTTCATGGTCAGCTCAGTTCCCATCTTCCAAGAGCTAGTTCCTATATATGCTTATGCTATGTTCTCTTGCCATTGAGATCATGACAGCTGTCCCTACAGGTCACGGAGTTGAGGGGGGCAGTACAGCAACAGGGACTAGCAGTATCTAATGTGCAAGCTAGAGCGACAGAAAGAGTTGCTGAGCCTAAATTTCCTTTGCCTGAAAAATTTGCTGGGGAACGCAGTAAATTTGTTTATTTTCGTGAAGCTTGCAAACTATACTTCCGTATGCACCGATCTCCTCGGGTAATGAGGCTCAGCGTGTGGGCCTGGTGTTGTCATTGTTAAGCGGGGATCCCCAAGCATGGGCATTTTCTTTGCCATCTGATTCTGCTGCTTTTGACTCTGTGGAGAGTTTTTTTTCTTCTCTTGGGAAAATCTATGATGAACCTGACAGAATGGCTCTGGCAGAATCTAAGATACGCTCCATTCGCCAGGTGGAGCGAGTAGCAGAGGATTACTGTTCTGAATTCCGCCGCTGGGCGATCGATACCCAATGGAATGATCCAGCATTGCGGAGTCAGTTTATTCATGGGGTTTCTGGAAGGGTTAAAAAAGCCCTTCTGATGTACAAGACTCCTGCTTTTCTAGATTCCGCTATGAGTCTGGTTGTCCGCATTGATCACCGTCTGCGTCAGGGGGAGCATGAGACACCGCCTGTGGGTGAAGGTTTAGGTTCACGTGAGGTTGCTGCAGGTGAGCCCACGGAGCCTATGCAAATCGCAGGGGTGTCACATGTAAAGCGTCGAGCCCCAGAGATCAGGAAGCAGGGAGCCTGTTTTTACTGTGGTAAAATTGGTCATTTTATTAAGATCTGTCCTCTGCTGCCTAAGAAAAACGCAACGGCGGAAAACTTCTAAGCTCAGATGGTGTGGAGGGGACCAATCTGAGCTTATGTATATCCTCCATGGTGGTTTCTCAATGCATGCTCCCTGCTAAGGTTTTTATCGCCGGCAGTGAGCTGACAATTACTGTTTTTGTGGATAGTGGTTCAGCCACAAATCTCATTGATGAGGAGTTTGCGTGCACAGCAGGTTTTAGGATTGAAAAACTGTCTCATCCTATCCGTGTGGTCACCATCAATGCAGCTCCTCTCTCTCATGGGGAGATTACTGAATTTGTGGCTGAGGTGAAACTCCACATTGGGGTTCTACATTCCGAGCGGGTTACATGTAAGGTGCTCAGGAAACTTCCTGCTCAGGTGGTTTTGGGTTTTCCTTGGTTGTCCATGCACAACCCGGTAATTGACTGGAAAACTCAGGACATAATTCAGTGGAGCGAGTTCTGCCAGGAGAATTGCCTGGCTACATGTGTGGCTGCAGTGACTTCAAGCGTTCCGGAGTCACTTCTGGATTTTGTGGATGTGTTCTCTGAAAAGGGTTGCTCAGAGTTGCCGCCACATCGTCCCTATGACTGTTCTATCAGGTTTAAACCAGGGGCCAAGTTGCCTAAAGCAAGGATGTTTAACATCTCCGTTCCGGAGAGACAAGCGTTAAAAGATTATATTGCTGAAAGCTTGAGCAAAGGGCACATCAGGCCGTCATCCTCGCCGGTGGCAGCAGGGTTCTTCTTTGTGAAGAAGAAAGATGGTGGATTACGCCCGTGTTTGGATTTCAGGGAGTTGAACCAGATTACGGTTCGTGATCCGTACCCGATGCCACTGATACCAGATTTGTTCAACCAGGTGGCAGGTGCTAAGTGGTTTACCAAGCTTGACCTCAGGAGGGCGTACAACCTCATAAGAGTCCGTCAAGGTGATGAGTGGAAGACGGCTTTTAATACCCCTGAGGGTCATTTTGAAAATTTGGTGATGCCTTTTGGGTTGACTAACGCACCTGCAGTGTTCCAACATTTCATCAATGATGTGTTCTCGCATGTTTTGGGGAAATTCGTTATCGTGTACCTAGATGACATCCTCATATATTCTTGCGACCGTGATGCTCATTTAGATCATGTCAGGCAGGTGTTACAGCTTCTCAGAGAGAATAAGCTGTATGCTAAACTTGAGAAATGTGTATTTTCTGTTCAAGAGTTGCCTTCCTTGGGTTATGTTGTGTCTGCTTCTGGTTTTAAAATGGACGCCGCTAAGGTGCAAGCGGTGCTGCATTGGGAACGTCCTGATAACCTGAAAGCACTTCAGCGGTTCCTTGGGTTTTCTAACTACTATAGGAAATTTATCAAGGATTTTTCCATCATTGCTAAACCGCTAACTGACATGACTAAAAAGGGTACCAATTTCTCCGTTTGGCCTGAGGCTGCTGTGCGCGCATTTGAATTTCTTAAGAACAGTTTTCTTTCAGCCCCAATTCTTGTGCAGCCACACGTATCAAAACCCTTTGTTGTGGAAGTCGATGCATCTGAGGTTGGTGTGGGGGCGGTACTATCTCAAGACTCATCTTTGAGTGGTTTGCGTCCGTGCGCCTATTTCTCCAAGAAACTGTTGTCCGCTGAACGTAACTACGATATCGGCAACATGGAGTTGTTGGCAATTAAGTTGGCCTTTGAGGAATGGCGACACTTCTTGGAGGGGTCGGTACATCAGGTTACTGTTATTACAGATCATAAGAATCTGCTGTATTTGGAGTCAGCCAAGCGTCTGTCCCCCAGGCAGGCTCGCTGGGCATTGTTTTTCACGCGGTTCAATTTTGTTGTCACTTACAGACCGGGGTCTAAAAACACTAAGGCGGATGCTCTGTTTAGGTGTTTTCCGGGGGGTGAACCTCGGGAGGATCCAGTACCCATCCTCCAAAAGGGTGTTGTGGTTTCGGCTCTCACTACCGAGGTTGAGGCTGAGATTGCCGAGGCTCAGGAGGAGGTACCATCTGAGCTTCCCATCAACAAATCTTTTGTACCACTTAATTTCTGCCTAAAGGTTTTGGCGGAGCATCATGATGCTGTCCTGGCTGGCCACCCAGGGGTTAGAGGTACCTTGGAGTTGGTGTCACGTCGGTTTTGGTGGCCCAAGATCCGACAGGATGTGGTCTCATACGTGTCAGCTTGTACCACGTGCGCTAGGGCTAAGACGCCCCGCTCCCATCCTGTTGGCACACTACTTCCTCTTGAAGTACCTAGTAAGCCATGGACGGAAATCTCCATGGATTTCATCACTGATTTGACCTCATCAGCTGGGAACACGGTCATCTTGGTGATTGTTGATCGGTTTTCAAAAATGTCGCACTTTGTGCCTTTGCCTTTGTTGCCTAACGCTAAGACTCTGGCTCAGGTATTTGTGCAGGAGGTGGTCAGACTTCATGGGGTTCTGTCTGACATTGTGTCTGATAGGGGGTCTCAGTTTGTGGCAAAATTTTGGAGAGCATTTTGCTCACGGCTGGGGATCAAGTTGTCTCATTCTTCGGCGTTCCATCCTCAGTCAAATGGTCAGACTGAGCGTATGAACCAAAATTTGGAACAGTACTTACGCTGCTTTGTCTCTGATAACCAGGAGGAGTGGTCTACCTTTCTTCCTTTGGCTGAGTTTACCATCAATAATCACCGCCAGGAGTCGTCTGGGGAGTCTCCGTTTTTTTGTGTTTATGGGCTACATCCTCAATTTTGTACCTTGAGTCAGAGGGGCTCTTCCGGCGTTCCGGAGGAGGATCAGTTAGGAGCACAATTATCATCAGTCTGGAGGAGAGTTAAACAGTGCCTGTTAAGTGTGGGTGCTAGGTACAAACGTGTGGCTGACAGTAGGCGTGTGCCAGGTCCGGATGACTGGGTGTGGTTATCCACAAAAAACATAAGACTCAAAATACCATCCCTTAAATTGGGTCCACGGTTTATTGGTCCATTTAGGGTTACCGCCGTCATTAACCCAGTAGCATACCGATTGGAGCTCCCTACAGTGTATAAGATACACAACGTGTTCCACAGGTCTCTTCTAAAGAAGGTGGTGGGTTCTGTGGACGCGGCGCCTATGCCACCTCCAGTCTTGGTGGATGGTAATTTGGAGTTTGAAGTCTCCAAGGTGGTTGACTCTCGTGTAGTGCGTCGTTCTTTACAGTACTTGGTACACTGGCGTGGTTATGGGCCTGAGGAGAGGTCCTGGGTACCAGCCTCGGATATTCATGCGGATCGGCTGGTCAGGTTTTTTCATCGTCGCCATCCAGACAAGCCGGGTCCTATAAGCCGTGAGGGCCCTGGGGTCCCTCGTAGAAGGCGGGGTACTGTCATGTTGGACGCTGTTCAGACCAGATCGTTCGACAGACAGCGGTAATTTGACCACTATTTGCTCATTGGCGTCGGCTAGGTTTTGTCCAGCTGTTCCGGGGTTAATTTACCTGATCCTCGGATTGGAAGCTGGGCCATGCCCATAGCCTTTAAATAGTTCTCCGGATCATTGGGCGTCACCGATTATAGCTTCTGTCTTGCATTGTTATCTCGGTCTGGAGTGGAGAGCTGGTTGTTGGAGAATCGTTGCTGGTGGTGTATTTTCCTTTGTCTTATTTACTCCTTCCTATATTTGTGTTTATTTTGCCCTGCACATTTATAGTGTATTCCTGAGTGACTGCGGCATGGTGTATATTTTCCTTTATCCTTGTCTGTGCTCTGTGGGTATTCGTGTATTACATTCACTGGGTGGAGGGCGAAGGTTTTCAGCTTAGGGTTGTAACAGGAGGCAGGGTGAGGTTCGAGGCCTGGACATGCACACCATCAGTGTAAACTTCAGGTAGAGGGTCAGTCAGCATTTCCCTAGTCTGAGGGAAATCGCAGGGGCCCGGGTTATTAGCTCTCACCCACCTAGTCTCCCCGTGACAGTAGCCCCATAGCAGTATAATGCAGCAGACCAATAGCAGTATAAAATGCAGCAGCCTCATAGGAGTATAAAATGCAGCAGCCCAATACCAATAGCAGTATAAAATGCAGCAGCTCCATAGGAGTGTAAAATGCAGCAGCCCCATAGGAGTATAAAATGCAGTAGCCCTATAACAGTATAATGCAGCAGCCCAATAGCAGTATAAAATGCAACAGCCCCATAGGAGTATAAAATGCAGCAGCCTAATAGCAGTATAAAATGCAGCAGCCCCATAGGAGTATAAAATGCAGTAGCCCCATAGGAGTATAAAATGCAGTAGCCCCATAGCAGTATAATGCAGCAGCCCCAAAGCAGTATAATGTGGCAGCCCCATAGCAGTATAAAATGCAGCAACCCCATAGGAGTATAAAATGCAGTAGCCCCATAGCAGTATAATGCAGCAGCAAAATAGCAGTATAAATTGCTTCAGCCCCATAGGAGCATAAAATGCAGCAGCCCAATCGCAGTATAAAATACAGCAGCCCCATAGGAGTATAAATTGCTGTAGCCCCATAGCAGTATAATGCAGCAGCTCAAAAGCAGTATAATGTGGCAGCCCCATAGCAGTATAAAATGCAGCAGCTCCATAGGAGTATAAAATGCAGTAGCCCCATAGCAGTATAATACAGCAGCAAAATAGCAGTATGAAATGCAGCAGCCCCATAGGTGTATAAAATGCAGCAGCCCAATAGCAGTGTAAAATGCAGCAGCCCCATAGGAGTATAAAATGCAGCAGCCCCATAGGAGTATAAAATGCAGCAGCCCAATAGCAGTATAAAATACAGCAGCCCCATAGCAGTATAAAATGCAGCAGCCCCATAGGAGTATAAAATGCAGTAGCCCAATAGCAGTATAAAATGCAGCAGCCCCATAGGAGTATAAAATGCAGTAGCCCCATAGGAGTATAAAATGCAGTAGCCCCATAGCAGTATAATGCAGCAGCCCCAAAGCAGTATAATGTGGCAGCCCCATAGCAGTATAAAATGCAGCAACCCCATAGGAGTATAAAATGCAGTAGCCCCATAGCAGTATAATGCAGCAGCAAAATAGCAGTATAAATTGCTTCAGCCCCATAGGAGCATAAAATGCAGCAGCCCAATCGCAGTATAAAATACAGCAGCCCCATAGGAGTATAAATTGCTGTAGCCCCATAGCAGTATAATGCAGCAGCTCAAAAGCAGTATAATGTGGCAGCCCCATAGCAGTATAAAATGCAGCAGCCCCATAGGTGTATAAAATGCAGCAGCCCAATAGCAGTGTAAAATGCAGCAGCCCCATAGGAGTATAAAATGCAGCAGCCCCATAGGAGTATAAAATGCAGCAGCCCAATAGCAGTATAAAATACAGCAGCCCCATAGCAGTATAAAATGCAGCAGCCCCATATGAGTATAAAATGCAGTAGCCCAATAGCAGTATAAAATGCAGCAGCCCCATAGGAGTATAAAATGCAGGAGCTCACAGGAGTATAAAATGCAGTAGCCCCATAGCAGTATAATGCAGCCGCCCAATGGCAGTATAAAATGCACCAGCCCCATAGGAGTGTAAAATGCAGCAGCCCCATAGGAGTATATAATGCAGTAGCCCCATAGCTGAATAATGCAGAGGCCCAATAGCAGTATAAAATGCACCAGCCCCATAGGAATATAAAATGTGGTAGCCCAATAGCAGTATAAAATGCAGCAGCCCCATAGGAGTATAAAATGCAGCAGCCCCATAGGAGTATATAATGCAGCTGCCCCATAGGAGTATATAATGCAGCTGCCCCATAGGAGTATATAATGCAGCAGCCCCATAGGAGTATAAAATGCAGCAGTCCCATAGGAGTATATAATGCAGCTGCCCCATAGGAGTATATAATGCAGCAGCCCCATAGGAGTATAAAATGCAGCAGCCCCATAGGAGTATATAATGCAGCAGCCCAATAGCAGTGTATAATTAAGCAGCCCAATAGCAGTATAAAATGCAGCAGCCCCATAGGAGTATGAAATGCAGCAGCCTCGTAGGAGTATAAAACGCTGCAGCCCCATAGCAGTATAATGCATCCCCTTCCTCCCCCATAGTAGTATAATGCATGCCCATACCAGTATAATATGCCCCATACTGTGGCTTTACAAAAAAAAAAGTTTTTGCTTACCTGGCCGAGCTCCAGCGATGTCCTCACCCACGATTTGGCTGAGGTATGCAGCATCGTTCCGGCGTATGACAGTGATGTCATACGTCGGCGATGTGCGCTGTGATGTCAGCTGCCGGCCTGTGATTGGTGGGCGGCTGTTAACTCTTGCTGTGCTGGAGGAATCTCCTGCATGGCAACAGATTTTAACAGAACATGTGTGCAATCAGTTACCGAAGCGACAGAATCCTGCTGCTGCAGGCACGGTGAGCAGAACAACAGTGGGGGCTCGCTGCTCATTGGGCCCCATACGCCAGTAAGGGCAGTAATGCCCTGATGGTGGCCTACCTGGCCCGGCAGCATGTATTGTGGGTTGAAGATTTGCTGGTGTCGGCGTGGTTGGATCATATGGATCACAGAATCTTTACAATTACAGTATCATACAAGAACCAAAAACAAATATGTTCACATATACACAAACACACACGTGTTTATATACATACACATACATACATGCACACACTCATATTCACATACACATATATACACAGATACATACACATATGCATACACATACATACATAAACACATGCACATGTGACACCCCAGGGTCCTGGTTGTCACAGTGGCATTGCTTTCCTCATGGGGAGAGTGATGTCACGCTTGGAAGCGATGGAAGATTCCTCTTAACAGGTAATTAGCACATACAGCACCGTTCTGACTCCAGGCCAGAAGGGGGAGCTCTACACCTGACTACAGGGGAGCTGCTCTCTCTGGTCGGGAGGAGTTAGTTGCTAGGCAGTTGCTAGGCAGTTAGGAAGATTTAGACAGTTGGTGCCAGACAGCAGACTGGAGCAGTCTGAGGCAGAAGGAAGAGTGAGGGGCCGTACAACCTGAAGTGCTGTAGCTCCTGGATAGCGATATACAGAAGGAAGAACAGCTTTTAATGAACGTGCTGGAGAGCGAAGCACAGGAGAGTAACAACAAGGGAGAATAGTTGCTATTGGGCTACCTCCCTGACAAAGTGCAGATACCGGTAGCTGGAAGACCGAGGTTGTGTCATACTCTGGGAGGCACAGCAGAAACCGACATGACAAGTAGACTACACGTAACCTGTCCGCCCTAACACCCAGGAGACACAGTGACACACAGAGCCCGAGTCATGATAGAGGCCCTGTAAAAAGGCTCGAGCCACCTGTCATACAGGTTTGTGTCCCACCTTTATGGAGGACAGAGAGAACTGAGAGGACCTTGCCAGAAGCCATAGGCAGTAAGGGACTTCAATACCACCACGCAAAGAGGAAGGCTTTTAACTCCACCTGGTAAAGGGGACTCTGAATTCGCTTCCAAGCCGGCCGGACCCTGCCTGTACCTGTGATCAGGTACCCTGGACTGTGGCTGCCTGCTACCATCAGTAATCCAGGTAAACAGACTGCAAACCTTGTGTCCTCCATTTCTTTCTACACCACCCATCTCCATCTACACATGGGAGCCCTGGGGACCTACTTCACCTGTGGGAAGTTATACCATCTAGCTGCCTTCACATCACCCCAGAGGACCCCTTTAAGCAGCGTTGGTCTACACTGACCGAATACCACAGGTGGTGTCACGAACTTTCTTTATTTAAAAAAAACCCTTTAAAGACTTTCCCTTTAACATGGGCGCCCAGGGCCGTGGACCGGGTCGCCGCCGCCATGACACATTCATTTAAGTACCGGACCCGGTACCGAGTACCCCACAGCCCTGGCGGGCGTTCCACACACAAATGTATAAACTTCCTGTAAGGGGGAGAAACTAACCAGGTTTGCCTCATCCGTATCAGGTCTGGAACCGTTGGCTCTGTCACCTAGGATACAGGGGGGAGAGCTTGGGGTGTCCCTGTTCTCAAGAGAAGGCGGTGCAACTAAGCAGACAGTTAATGCGCATGCAGAATTCCAAACAGTTCAGGCAGGAAAGGCATGCACGCAAGAGTCCTCTCAGGGAAGATCAGTTGTGAGGCGACGGGGTGGTGCTGACTGGAGCCGGGGACGAGAGGAGACGCTGACAGGAACCAAACAACGGGGTCCCACTGAGAAACCACATATAATGCTGTCCTCGCTAACACCGCTGTCCCCGCTTACGTCGCAGACCTTTGAGAGACTGCTGACTCAGCCGACGACGCTGACAAGACCACCCCAGCCAGGAGTACTGACTGTGGGAGGCAAGGTCAGTCTACGGTATACAGGCACTCATCGGTACGGCACAGCGGAACGAGCTGGCCATTATAGAGTGTGTCAGGACAGTGTCACTGGGTCCGGCAATGTAGGGACTCTCACCGCTGAGGGAAGAGACTATTCCTCCTTCCTCCATTCATCCGTTGGGGCCAGTGCCCGCGATAATACCACAGACTATCACCGCCATCGCCAGGTTCACCAGAGGACATCGCCACCGCCAGGACCACCAGAGGACACCACCATCATCAGGGCCACAGGAGGACACCATTAACGCCAAGGAAGTTTCCCCTATTTTTTCACAGAACTGTGACAGATCCCTTTTTTAAAATGTCCTCAGTCACAGGCAGGAGTACACCCGTGGCTGATGCCCAAAGTGTTAAGAGTATTATTTGTATTATTCTCCCCTGTTTGTTAAAAAACCTTCCTCCCTATTAGTTTTCTCTGTATTAGGTAAAACCTTGCTCCTTATATAGGAATAACTATTGTTTATTAAACCCCTTGTCAACCTGTGATCTGCCTCCTGTCCATCACTGCATCCCGCAGCCTGCTTATATACACATGTAAAGACAGTCACACAGGGCCGGCTCCAGGTTTTCGTGGGTTGCGGATGAAAGAGTCTCAGTGAGCCCCTATAACACATACCACGATTCATGATGCACAGATATGGCAGAGAAATATAGGAATAGTACAATGCCAAAAATTTCGCTTACTTCTTACATTACATGAGTGACATCTATTGTAAGTTCTACAACAGCTCAGAAACCGAATAGTATGGTCCTCCATATAGTATTTTGGGCACCACATAGTCCTCCACACAGTATTATGGGCCCCACATAGTCCGCCATACAGTATTTTGAGCACCACATAGTCCTCCACACAGAATTATGGGCACCACATAGTGCTCCATACAGAATAATGGACCTCTCCACATCACTGAATGATAGCAGCGTAACATAAACTAAAATTCAATGTCTTTTTTTGGGGAGGTTTATTCCCATGCACCTCTTCACACCCACACATGGGTATACGCTTCCTGATTTGACCTATTTGCTGTTGTCGTCCTCCTTCTCCTCATCCTCTTCATCCACCACTACTAGATCACCAGGGTTACGTGGTCTGTGATGCAACAGCTACATCATTTTTTAAAGGGTGTTTATGATGCCCGTAACAATTTTTTTTATACAAGATGTTGATGTATACCCCCAAGGGGGAAATGTTTGTCAGCCCATATACTTACTGCATGGGCATTACAAGTATAGGAGACCCGCTCCTTTGTAATGGAAAGGAACAGATGATTATGAGGCCCTCCTCCACATATCATCCACCACCACTAGATCACCAGGGTGACCGTCAGGCCCGGATTGATAATCTGCCCAGATTGGCATTTGCCCGATGGGCCGGCAGCTCTGAATTGCAAAGTGGCAGTGGGCCCTTTAAAACTTTTGAAGAAGCCCCTATTTGCACGTGCTGTCACACGTTCATGCACAGAAAAGGATGCGGCGGCGCTTGTGATGATGTGCGCATGGCAGCTGCGGTGGCTCTTGTCGTAACGCGTGCACGGCGGCCGCGACGGCACTCGGCGCGGACAAGCAAGGTGGTGTGCGCACACAGGAGCTTTATTCAAAACTTTGCTTTCCTTATCACCGTCACCAGTAAAATTCAGAATCCGCACCTCTCCTCTGCATGTCTGCCTTTCCCCACATCTCAAGGATCTGGGTAAGTCCCAAGATCAATGTTTCCATGTATATACAATATTAGTGATACTTCTAGTGCTGTATATATGTTATGTATGTGATACTGTAGTAGCAGTGTAACTTATATAATGTGTATACAGCAGTAGCAGTATCACCTATATATTGTTTATAGAGCAGTTTGTATACAATATGTAGGTGATACTGCTGCTTATTTATATGATTGTATATATTTATATATTTATATATTGTATATATAACAGTTGCAATATCACCTATATGATGTATACAGACTGCTCTATTATCATTATGTAGGCGCTATAATGATAAATAATAATAATTAGAAATAAAAGTTTTCCTTTCTTATTTAAAAATAACAAACACAGTTAGACTCACCAAATGCCTATTCCATCGAAGCCCTCGATCTCCTGTAATAAAACTAAAATAAAAAAAACAACAATATCCCTCACCTATCTATCCTTCTGTCCCACGCCGTAATCCATGACTGGGGGAAAACAGTTTTCAACCTGGATGGTGCCAAGATGCGACCATCCAGGCTGAGAACCACTTGTGACTGAACTGCTGCGAGAGCAGCCTCAGTGACTGGCGGTGACGTCATCGAGGTTACCTCTGGTCACTGAGGCTCTGTTCCCAGCCGGGCTAAACTGCTGTGACCTTGGTGACATCCCTACTAGCACCGTGAGGGTTAATATCCATGGCCCCTTGCAAGCCTGGGAATACCAGCCCACAGCTTTCTGCTTTAGCAAGGCTGGTTGATAAATATGAGGGGACCCCTGCCATTTTTTTAAAATTATTTATTTAAATAATTAACCCCTTTCTGACATCGGACGTACTATCCCATCGAGGTGGGGTGGGTCCATATGACCACCGACGGTATAGTATGTCCAGCACGATCTGCCGCGTTCATGGGGGGAGCGTGGCCGATCGCGGCAGGGTGTCAGCTGTCTATCGCAGCTGACATCCGGCACTATGTGCCAGGAGCGGTCACGGACCGCCCCCGGCACATTAACCCCCGACACACTGTGATCAAACATGATTGCAGTGTTCCGGCGGTATAGGGAAGCATCGTGCAGGGTGGGGGCTCCCTGCAGGCTTCCCTGAGACCCCCGGAGCAACGCAATGTAAACACGTTGCTCCGAGGGTCTCTTACCTCCTCCTCCCTGCAGCAGGTCCGGATCCAAGATGGCTGCGGCATCCAGGTCCTGCAGGGAGGTGGCTTCATTGCGCCTGCTCAGAGCAGGCACCTGGAAGCCTCCAGGAGCTGTGCACGTCAGATCGCCGATCTGACACAGTGCACAGCAAAGTGTCAGATCGACGATCTTACACTATAACATCATGCCCCCCCTGGGGCAATGTTATAGTGTAAAAAAAAAAAAATTCACATGTGTAAAAAAAAATAAAAAAATTTCAAAAAAAATATATATATTGTTCCTATAAATACATTTCATTATCTAAATAAAAAAAAAACAATAAAAGTACACATATTTAGCATTGCCGCGTCCGTAGCGACCCGACCTATAAAACTGTCCCACTAATTAACCCCTTCAGTGAACACCGTAAAAAAAAAAAAAAAAAAAAAGAGGCAAAAAACAACGCTTTATTACCATACCGCCAAATAAAAAGTGGAATAACACGCGATCAAAAACACAGATATAAATAACCATGGTACCACTCAAAACACCATCTTGTCCCGCAAAAAACGAGCTGCCATACAGCATCATCAAAGAAAAAAATAAAAAAGTTATAGTCCTCAGAATAAAGCGATGGAAAAATAATTATTTTTTCTATAAAATAGTTTTTATCGTATAAAAGCACCAAAACATAAAAAAATGATATAAATGAGGTATCGCTGTAATCGTACTGACCCGAGGAATAAAACTGCTTTATCCATTTTACCAAACTCGGAACGGTATAAACGCCTCCCCCAAAAGAATTTCATGAATAGCTGGTTTTTGGTCATTCTGCCTCATAAAAATCAGAATAAAAAGCGATCAAAAAATGTCACATGCTCAAAAATGTTATAAATAAAAACGTCAACTCGTCCCGCAAAAATCAAGACCTCACATGACTCTGTGGACCAAAATATGGAAAAATTGTAGCTCTCAAAATGTGGTAATGCAAAAAATATTTTTTGCAATAAAAAGCATCTTTCAGTGTGTGACGGCTGCCAATCATAAAAATCCACTAAAAAACCCGCTATAAAATTAAATAAAACCCCCCTTCATCACCCCCTTAGTTAGCGAAAAATAAAAAAATTAAAAAAATGTATTTATTTCCATTTTCCCATTAGGGTTAGGGTTAGGGCTAGGGTTAGGGCTAGGGTTAGGGCAAGGGCTAGGGTTAGGGCTAGGGTTAGGGCTAGGGTTAGGGCTAGGGTTAGGGCTTGAGTTATGGCTAGGGCTAGGGTTAGGGCTAGGGTTAAGGCTACAGTTAGGGTTGGGGCTAAAGTTAGGGTTAGGGTTTGGATTACATTTACGGTTGGGATTAGGGTTGGGATTAGAGTTAGGGGGTGTGTCAGGGTTAGGGGTTTGGTTAGGGTTACCTTTGGGATTAGGGTTAGGGATGTGTTTGGATTAGGGTTTCAGTTATAATTGGGGGGGTTTCACTGTTTAGACACATCAGGGGCTCTCCAAACGCGACATGGCGTCCAATCTCAATTCCAGCCAATTCTGCGCTGAAAAAGTAAAACAGTGCTCCTTCTTTTCCGAGCTCTCCCGTGCGCCCAAACAGGGGTTTACCCCAACATATGGGGTATCAGCGTACTCAGGACACATTGGACAACAACTTTTCGGGTCCAATTTCTCCTGTTACCCTTGGGAAAAGACAAAACTGGGGGCTAAAAATAATTTTTGTGGAAAAAAAAGATTTTTTATTTTCACGGCTCTGCGTTATAAACTGTAGTGAAACACTTGGGGGTTCAAAGTTCTCACAACACATCGAGATAAGTTCCTTGGGGGGTCTAGTTTCCAATACGGGGTCACTTGTGGGGGGTTTCTACTGTTTAGGTACATTAGGGGCTCTGCAAATGCAATGTGATGCCTGCAAACCAATCCATCTAATTCTGCATTCCAAATGATGCTCATTCCCTTCCGAGCTCTGCCATGCGCTCAAACGGTGGTTCCCCCCCACATATGGGGAATCAACGTACTCAGGACAAATTGGACAACAACTTTTGGGGTCTAATTTCAACTGTTACCCTTGGAAAAATACAAAACTGGGGGTTAAAAAAATAATTTTTGTGAAAAAAATAATAATTTTTATTTTCATGGCTCTGCGTTATGAACTGTAGTCAAACACTTTGGGGTTCAAAGCTCTCACAACACATCTAGATGAGTTCCTTAGGGGGTCTACTTTCCAAAATGGTGTCACTTGTGGGGGGTTTCAATGTTTAGGCACATCAGTGGCTCTCCAAACGCAACATGGCGTCCCATCTCAAATCCAGTCAATTTTGCATTGAAAAGTCAAATGGCGCTCCTTCGCTTCCGAGCTCTACCATGCGCCCAAACAGTGGTTTACCCCCACATATCGGGTATCGGCATACTCAGGACAAATTGTACAACAACTTTTGGGGTCCATTTTCTCCTGTTACCCTTGGTAAAATAAAACAAATTGGAGCTGAAGTAAATTTTTGGTGAAAAAAAGTTAAATTTTCATTTTTATTTAAACATTCCAAAAATTCCTGTGAAACAACTCAAGGGTTAATAAACTTCTTGAATGTGGTTTTGAGCACCTTGAGGGGTGCAGTTTTTAGAATGGTGTCACACTTGGTTATTTTCTATCATATAGACCCCTGAAAATGACTTCAAATGAGATGCGGTCCCTAAAAAAAATGGTGTTGTAAAAATGAGAAATTGCTGGTCAAATTTTAACCCTTATAACTCCCTAACAAAAAAAAATTTGGTTCCAAAATTGTGCTTTTGTAAAGTAGACATGTGGGAAATGTTACTTAATAAGTATTTTGTGTGACATATCTCTGTGATTTTATTGCATAAAAATTCAAAGTTGGAAAATTGTGAAATTTTCAAAATTTTTGCCAAACGTCCGTTTTTTTCACAAATAAACGCAGGTAATATCAAAGAAATTTTATCACTATCATGAAGTACAATATGTCACGAGAAAACAGTGTCAGAATCACCGGGATCTGTTGAAGCGTTCCAGAGTTATAACCTCATAAAGAGACAGTGGTCAGAATTGTAAAAATTGGCCCGGTCATTTACGTGCAAACCACCCTTGGGTGTAAAGGGGTTAAATAATACGGCGTGGGGACCCATCAATTCTTGATAACCAGCCTTGCTGAAGCTGACAGCTGAGGGTTGCAGCTCCCAGCTTTGAGTTTTGCCTGGCTGGTTAACAAAAATACAGGGGAAACCACGCCGTTTTTTTCTTATTTATTTACAGCGCAGGAGTGGTTGATGAATACTCCCATCCGCCGCTCCTGGTCTCGCTGTTATTAGTGGCAGCAGGTGTCAGATGATGGGAGCAGTTGTTCAATCAGCTGACACTAGTGACCGGAGATAAACTTTATACCTCTGTTCACAGCTGAGCACTCATGCTGTCTTTTGACAGCGTGGGAACCGCGGCTCTCTGACCGGCGGGGATGATTTCACCACCTATCAGAAGCAGTGTTTGCCACGCTGTCATGCACATGACAGCACAGCAAACACTGGATGATCAGGCCCCCATCAAGTGAATGGGGTCCGGGTACTGTTCTGGTACTTGAATCCGAACGTTTTGTAACTGTTTGGCCGAACCCGCCGGACCCGAACGTCCAGGTATCTAGGTATGGCTATGGTATCTAAGGCTATGTTTCCACGGGGTGTATTGGCAGCGCTTTGAAGCAGCAGATACCCCGCTCCACACAAAGCACCGCCCCCTGTTGTAAATGCGGTAATTCCGCATGTGTTCAATGAACACACGCGGAATCACCGCATTGTATTCATAGGCCAGGTTATTTATCTTGGAGCGTCTCTGCAAGATAAATAGACATGCTGTGGTTGGTAAAGACTCACCGCATGTCCGGATACGCAGGGCCGCCGGATGCGGCCCTGCATGCATAGTGGAGATGGGATATCATAAAATCCCCTCCACTATGCTGTAATATCGGGACACTGCGGCTTGGACGCTGCGGCTGTACGCAGCGTCCAATCCGCAGCAAAAACTCAAGCAATACGCCCCATGGAAACATACCCTAATAGGTGATACTGCTGTATATACATTATATAAGTGATACTGTGACTATACACAGCAGTTGCAGTATCACCCATATAATGTATATGCATTAGTCTCAATGTGATAGGAGACACCTCAAGTGCTGAATATATATCAAATTGAGATTACTGCATATACAATATATAGGTGATACTGCAACTGTTAGATATACTATAGGTGATACTGCATTTATATAAATTAGTAGCAGTATCACTAGTGTTGAGCGATACCGTCCGATACTTGAAAGTATCGGTATCGGATAGTATCGGCCGATACCCGAAAAGTATCGGATATCGCCGATACCGATACCCGATACCAATACAAGTCAATGGGACACCAAGTATCGGAAGGTATCCTGATGGTTCCCAGGGTCTGAAGGAGAGGAAACTCTCCTTCAGGCCCTGGGATCCATATTACTGTGTAAAATAAAGAATTAAAATAAAAAATATTGATATACTCACCTCTCCGGAGGCCCCTGGACATCATCGCTTGTAACCGGCAGCCTTCTTTGCTTAAAATGAGCGCGTTTAGGGCATTCCATGACGTCACGGCTTCTGATTGGTTGCGTGCCGCTCATGTGACCGCCACGCGACCAATCACAAGCCGTGACGTCATTCTCAGGTCCTAAATTCCGAATTCTAGGAATTTAGGACCTGAGAATTACGTCACGGCTTGTGATTGGTCGTGTGGCGGTCACATGAACGGCACGCGACCAATCAGAAGCCGTGACGTCATGGAAGGTGCTGAATGCGCTCATTTTAAGCAAAGCAGGCTGCCGGTTACCAGCGGTGAAGTCCAGGGGCCTCCGGAGAGGTGAGTATATCAATATTTTTTATTTTAATTCTTTATTTTTTACATGGATATGGATCCGAGGGCCTGAAGGAGAGTTTCCTCTCCTTCAGACCCTGGGAACCATACACTGGGAACTTCCGATTCCGATTCCCGATACCACAAAAGTCCGATACCACAAAATTCCGATACCGCAAGTATCGGCCGATACCCGATACTTGCGGTATCGGAATGCTCAACACTAAGTATCACCTACATATTGTATACAGACTGCTCTATACACAACATATAGGTGATACTTTTACTGCTGTATATACATTATATATGTGATGCTGCTGTATATACATTATATAAATGATACTGTGACTATATACAGCAGTTGCAGCATCATAATGTATATACAGTAGTCTCAATGTGATATATTTAGCAGTTGTGGTGTCTCCTATGTGATATTTATGTGTGACTCCTACATGATGTATGTGCGACACCCGCTAGGGCCATGGGGTACTTGGAATTGGGTCGGACGGTTCTAAAAGGGGTGGTCACGGCAGCAACTGAACCAGTCCGTGGCCCTGGGTGTGCAATAAAAGGGATGAGGGAAATGTTGGTAGGGGATTTTTCGTGACGCCACCTGTGGTATTCGGCTATAAGTGGCCGACGCTGCTTAGGGAGTCCGCTGGGGCTGATGGTGATGCAGCTGGGATGGTTCTACTCCACACAGGCAGAGCAGAGGCCCCATGGCTACCAGACCAGTCTATGAAGGGTTGTGGATATTGGGGTGCAGGAATCATTGGAGGACACAGGGACTGTAGTTTCAGTACCTTTAAATGTAGGTGCAGTTCGGAGCACAGGTAACAGGTGGTATTGGAGATCCAGGCAGCCTGGAAGCAGTTCAGAATTTCCCTAGCTATGTGGGGTTAGAAGCCTCCCTACTGCACTGTTCTCTGGGTTCCTGATGCTTTTAGTTCTCCTCAAGTCCCACTCAGTCTGTCCACTTAGTGAAACACTACCCGCGTGGTCGGCAGCTTTAGCCTGTTCCAGGTGTCACTCCCTCGTGGTGACTCCGGGCTCTGGTATGTGGCTGTGCCTTTGGGTGTCAGTTGTGGCCAGGAGACCTGCAATCTCCTGTCCTCTGGATTTGGCTGCTGGGCCTGTAGTTCTCACACAACCACAGACTCCGGTGTCTGCTCTGTTGCACTCAATCCTGGGGTGAGCTCAGTCACAGCTCCACTCCCAGGCTCTCCTCACATGCTTCCTCTCCCTTCTTTGTCTCACACTGAACTCACTAACCCCGCCTCCAGGCCAGAACCTATAGGGAAGCTACCCTAAAACCGAGTTTAGAGCTCCCCCTTCTGGTCTGGAGTCAGGAAAGGTGTTGTATGCCAGCGCACCTGCTAAGGGAATCCCCTCTTGCTTCCAGGCATGTCATCACCCCCTGTGAGGGAGGCAATGCCACTGTGGCAACCGGACTCCTGGGGTGCCACATATGCATCATAATATAGTATAATACTGTCTTAATTATAATGTAGAGTTGTATATATAGAGTAGAGCTGTTCATATAGTAGGAAGCTGTGTATATAGTCTATAGTATATAGTGTGGAAACCACCCTATATACACAGCCACAGCTCTACACTATAAAATATATACACCGCTCCACTCTATATTCCTTAACACAGTATACAGTGTGGAGCTGTATATATTGTGTATACTCCTCCTGTCCTGCATACATGGTGTAAATATAAGTATCTGCTCTAAGTGTGTGTATATATGAAAATAAGAAGCACTCCGATTAATTGTAGAAAGTGGAGTACTCTTTATTAGCCCATAAGACAATGTTTCGGATCCATAACAGATCATTCTCTGCTATGGATTTGAAATGTTACGACATGGGCTAATAAAGAGTCCTCCACTGTTCTTTTATTTAATCAGTGTGCTGATTATTTTCTTTATATAAATCCCTTTAATTTAAGGGTATCCTAAAAGCATTTCACCCAGTGGTTAATATTTTGTGGTGCTCAGTTAGAAATCATAAATTTAATGCCCTAGCATAAAAGATAAATTTTATTATTAAAACCAGGCAAACTAAACTAACAGAAAAAACACACCCAAAATTGTGCTCAAAACAAAAAATGCCCAAAGAAAAACTAAAGGGGGGACCCTAGACACCCCTAGCTGCGGCCTCTATATGTCCCCTACCTGGCTGCGGAGGTTGACGCCCTATGGGGGAACATTATGGCGCCCCCGCTCCACGGTGGCTGACCCTGAAGGCCCTGATGCACCATGTCGCCACTAAGAAAGGCCTCTACCCACAAACCAAGGGGTCCTCTACCACTAAACAGAGGACTGCCTATGCTAGGGAAAGGCTAGGTCCCCAATTAAACCATTTAAAAGCAATGTATGAACACAAGGCGCATATAAGTCACAATTGATCTCGCAGACTATAGGAGAGCTACTATTCCAACCTAGGTGATTTAGATATCCCTCTATTAATAGAGCAGGAATCCCCGGATGGCCTGTATACTCCACATAAATATATGCAGTAGGGATGGCTCCCACTTTTAACTGAATATATGCATCATCATTTTGATCCTCTACATATCAATTAGGTGCTTAATAGTACCAACAAAAAACACTTTGCATATAAATCAACATGTGTGAGATACAGTGATACTCATCTCAAAGTCTATCTGCGGTAGTTCCCCAAGCGCCATTACTAATAACCGCCTCGACGCGTTTCACCCATTCAGGCTCATCAGGAGGCCGATGCAAAGATGACGTGTGTCATATATAATGATCAATAGCAAAACCACAGTGCTCAGTTAGGACACATATATCAAGGACGACATCACCACCCGGCGCAAGCTTGTAAGTGCCGAGGTCCACAAGCCGTCGGGGACTTGGCATGCTATGGGGCTTGTAAGTAGTGGGGCCCAGGTGCCAGCACCAACACAGTTGAAAGCAATGATGAATGAGGGAGCCATCCGCTGATGCTCCCTCTCCTATCATTTCCCCTCTTCATCTGAGTTCCGTGACATCTTAGGGCAGAGGGAGCAATGACGTCACTACAGCGCATCCTTTGTGCCGAGCAGTGCAAAGGGTTGGAATACTCTGAGGAGACCAGAGCAGCTGGGGAACAAGGAGAGGTATTATATGGGGGCCATTCAACTGTATGAAGTAATATTTGGGGCTCATTATACTGTATGGAGTTATATATAGGGCCCATTATACTGTATGGAGTAATATATGGGACCCATTATACTTTATTAACTAATATATGGGGCCCATAATACTGTATGGAGCATAATGTTTGCTCATTATACTGTATGGAGGAATTTTTGGGGCCCATTATACTGTATGGAGCCACTTATGGAGCCATTATGCTGTATGGATCATTATGTGGTGCCCATAATACTGTATGAATGACTATTGTAGTTCCCATAATATTGTATGGAGGACTGTGTTGCCCATAATACTGTATGGAGGACTGTGTGGTGCCCATAATATTGCATGGAGGACTATATGGTGCCCATAATTCTATATGGAGGACTAAGTGGTGCCCATAATACTGTATGGAGGACTATATGGTGCCCATAATAATGTATGGAGGACTATATGGTGTCCACAATACTGTATGGAGGACCATATGATGCCCATATTACTGTGTGGAGAACTATATGGTGTCTATAACACTGTATAGAGGACTATATGGTGCCCATAATACTGTATGGAGGACTATGTGGTACCCATAATATTGTATAGAAGACTGTGTGGTGCCCATAATACTGTATGGAGGGCTGTGATGCCCATAATACTGTATGGAGTACATCCACCTCTCGTGTCTCCCCTTTTCCTCATAGTTTGTAAGCTTGCGAGCAGGGCCCTCATTCCTCTTGGTATCTATTTTGAACTGTGATTTCTGTTATGCTGTAATGTCTATTGTCTGTACAAGTCCCCTCTATAATTTGTAAAGCGCTGCGGAATATGTTGGCGCTATATAAATAAAATTATTATTACTATTATTATGGAGGACTATGTGGTCCCAAATTCTTAAGTTCTTACCTATCTTCTGGATATGGGATGACTTTCTGTTTGTTATGGATCTCACCGCTGGGAGCCCCATGATCCTGGGCTGTAGCTTTGAAGAGCACCATGTAAATGGAGCTGTGGTCGATCAAAACGTACTGTGGCGCGATTCACATGTGGCTCTTCAAATAACTCCATTAAGAGAGTGGTGAGGGGACGACAAAGTATAGCAAAAATCCACTGATCGGGGCTGATTAGTAGTAGAGTATATAAGCTGGTTGGGATTGTGTAGCAGGGCTGCTTTTTTGTCCCAATCCGGCTCTGGTGACCGTGGTCTATGAAGCAACAGCCACAATTTTTTTAAATGGTGTTTATGATGCTTGTAACAAAAATTTGAATACAGTATGTTGATGTATACCCCCAAGGGGGAAATGTTTGTCAGCCCATACACTTACTGCATGGGCATTACAAGTATAGGAGACCCTCTCCTTTGTAATGGGAAGGAACAGATGTTTATGAGGCCCTCCTCCACGTCTCTTCATCCACCACCACTAGATCACCAGAGTGACCGTGGTCTGTGATGCAACAGTCACAAATTTTTTTTACTGGGTGCTTATGATGCCTGTAACAAAAATGTTTATACAGTATGTTGATGTATACCCCAAATGTTTGTCAGCCCATACACTTGCTGCATGGGCACTACAAGTATATGAGACCCGCTCAATTTGTAATGGGAAAGAACAGATGTTTATTAGGCCCTTCTCCACGTCTCTTCCAAGGGGTACTGGGGTGTGTTCAAATTTGGGGCAGGCCTTGCATTCAATGCATAGGCAAACAGTATGGGAGAACCACTTCCTAATAATGGGAACTGAAGGTTTTGGACAGCTTCAACACTGCAATGCTCCATTGCTGGGTCTTCATCCTCAACACTGCAACCCTCCACTGCAGTTTCTTCAGCCTCAACACGGAAATTCTCCACTGGAGGTTTTTTAGCCTCAACACTGACATTCTCCACTGCTGCGTCTTAATCCTCAAAACTGCAATTCTCCAATGCAGGTTCTTCAGGCTCAACATTGAAATGCTCCTCTACCGGGTCTTCAGCCTCAACACTGAAATTCTCCAATGCAGGATTGTCAGGCTCAACACTGAAATGCTCCACTGCCAGGTGTCTAGCCTCAACACTGCAATTCATCAATGCGGCTCTTTAGCCTCAAAGCTGCAATTTGCCAATACCGATTCTTCAACCTCAAAACTTCAATTCTCCACTGCCGGGTCTTCAGCCTCAATACTGCAATTCACCACTGCTGGCTCTTCAGCCTCAAAACTGCAATTTGGCAATACTGGGTCTTCAGCCTCAAAACTGCAATTCACCAATGACCGGTCTTCAGCCTCAACACTGCAATTCGCCAATGCCGGGTGTTTAGCCTCAACACTGCAATTCGCCAATGCCAGGTCTTCAGCCTCAACACTGCAATGCAATACCGGGTCTTCAGCCTCAACACTGACATTCTCCAATGCAAAGTCTTCAGGCTCAACACTGAAATGCTCCACTGCCTGGTGTTTATCCTCAACACTGCTGTTCTGTCTTCATACACGTTGATACGGTGTGTGATCTGACTTACGGCATAAAACACTTCTGTCTCCCAAATAACCAGACTGTTCTCTGTAGTCCAACTTGTTTATTGGTAAACATGAGCACCATAAAACTATAAGAATACAAATGATTTGGGTAAGTATTGGGCAAATAACAGCACAACTGATACTTATAACTAGCAGGGAAAGCATACAGGATGATGCAACTTCTACATGTAACTACATACAGTAACTCACAGATAATAGATTTCCCAGGTACTAGTTGCTATACAGTAATCACATTCTGTAGAACACTATATTGCAAGAACAGGGATAACAATCTTACTGGATAAACTTAACCAGGATGGTAAGTAAGTAAGGTATTTCCAGACAGCAGATAAACACGTGTGTCTCGGGGAGTAACAGAGAGAAAATGGAGGTTCCTCTTCCCAAAATGCCTTGGTGCAACCCACAATGCAACACTCTAATTATTACTAAAAAACACAGGTAATAAATTTAACCACCACTGGGTGGTGCTATAACACAGCAAACCAAAACACTAATAGTACTAAAACTTTAACGCTTGAAACGAACCCCTGTCCTTCATTAGAAAGGGCAGAACACTCCCCGCTTGGCATCAACCGATGCCACACACAGCTCTTTTGGCGAAAACAGTAAGACAAGTTCCGCAACTGGTCTGAGGAATTAAACGAACGAGGGCACGAACAAGCAAATTCCAAGTTGAGAACTTGTTGAAATGGTGGGATTTGAGGTGATTGCCTTTAGTCACCGTACGTAGAACGGATACCTGAGGGCGGATTTCCTCATCTGCCTCTGGATCCACCAGTTCAAATATGTTTGACTCGTCCATGTATGGCGTCGAACGGTATAAGAATGTGCAGCGCCCCAGAGTCCTGGTCGTTGCAGTACTGTGGCTCTGCCACTAAGGGGAGCCATGGTACGTTCGATGGCACTGAAGGAGTTCCTCCAATCAGGTATCACAGACACCAATATGTTTCACAGCAGGGCCTCCGGGGGGAGCTAAGGGTGCTATTCATTAGGCCACTCCCCACCATAGTGGATAAACTGGGGGTCAGGCAGGAAGTTAGAGAGAGAACGCTGACGGGATTGAACAGAGCAACACCCTGTGGCAGAGGGTGTTGTGAAGGGAGAGACTGTAGGGTCTCTGCCAGGGGTGGGATCCTGGCAGAGGCTTGGCATTGAGAGAACGTAACGGGACCGTGCCTGCTCAGCTTAGCGGCGGTGCCCAAGAAAGGACTAGAAGCGAGGCAGATTGTGCTGAGTGAGAAACGAGATCAAGCAGAAGGAGAATACCAGCAGGGGTTTTGTTGAAAGAGGCAGCACCCTGCTGAGGCGCAATACCGGTGGCCGGAACGCCGAGGGAGTGGATTAGAATACAGCTTCAAGCCATACTCCAAACAGCGGCAGGACAGTCGGTCTCAGGCGGGCTGTCTACCACATATCACCTATGAAGTCTTGGGGGGCAATTGCGGGAGAGGGGCGTCTCTAGGGTCCCGGAAGAACTCCAGGCCTACCTGACAAACGGGTGCCATTCCAACCTGAATACAGGGAGGGGTGGATTACAGAGGAACATCAAATCGAGTTGTGAGGGAACTTAAGAAACAGACACAACCGTTGTGGGGTCACTTTCCGTGAGCACAGCAGGGAAGGACTACAACACATAGCGCTAGAAGGAAGGCACAGATTTCCACCTGAGAGGAGGACTCTGGAGGTGCCATTGGACCGGCCGGACTTGCGTAGCCTGGTGAACCGTGTTCTGGACTGAGGACTCAGAGATCTCCAGTAAAGAGGTAAAGAGACTGCAACCTGGTGTCCTTGTTATTTACTGCGACCTGCACCCCACAACTGCGCCGCTACATCGCTATCATTACTACCAACACCCACACCTTTCATTCTACTGTGCGCCCCACGGCAGGGTCACGGACCGGGGCCTAGCCGCCGTGACAACCCCAGAAGCAGAGACTCAGAGGCCTGGTACCGGGTACCCCTCGGCCCTGCGGCGGTGGAGGGGGCGCCACAGAACTTGGCGTCACGAACAGGATCTACTTAAGCCTGAAGAATCAGGTCATGTGTGCCTAGAGACTGTGATTTACTGTGCTTGAACTGTACTTTATTGAGAGGACTGTGTGTTGTGCCATTTGCCGCCAAAATCCACCGCCATTGCAGCGCTGAGGAGAGCGCAGGAAGAGAAGAGGGGCGTGGAGTGGGCGTAGGCAAGCTGGAGAGCGCGAACAGCCATGGCCGCCCAGTCTAAGTATTTCTGTGTCCTGAGGACGTGCCCGTCAACAGCCGAGGTACGCCTCCTGATCTTGGTCGGAGGGTGGAGACCATGGGGACAGGGCCGCCCACGGAAGAGACCGCGGGAGGAAGACGCGGGAAAAGAACGAGAAATGGCGACACCCGGAGCACCACGCGGCGCCGACCCGGTTCGGCCTGAGCCTGCACAGCCTGAAATAACCCCGGGGACGCCAACACTGCGGGGTCTGATCCCCACAGAGCCATCGATGGGTCGACCCCCTTTGCCGCTGTCCGAGGAATGTGTGGCTGCAGCCGAGGCCAGACAGCTAAGCCGCCGGCTGAAGGCCGCTGCCCGAGTGCTCACCCGGTTAGGTGAGCCCACGGAGATCCGTCTGACTCCAGCGTCTCCTGTCCCCTCCCAACTGACCGCGGCTGGAAGTACGCTATCAGCACCGGATTTAAAGATCATGCCGGACGCCGAGCATCTACGGTGTCTGATGGCAGCATGGCGGAGCCGGCCCCAACTTGCAGAACAAATTGATCTGGTCAGTGTTCCAGAGATTCCGTCCTCACACTGGGGTGTAGTGGTGGCCTTCAATCCCCGGTATGGAAGAGGGGTGATTCAGGAAATTGGAGAGCCGCTGCAGGTCCGCGTGGATCGGGAGGAGGTGGAACCTTGCAGCGGGAGGCTCGATCGTGACCTGGAGCCAGGAGATGCCGTCACCTACACGAGGTGGAGGAAGGACACTGGCGAGACGGGCTGGTTCGCCCGAGGTGTTCAGCGATGCGTTGCCCTCCAGGCTGCTGGAACACAAGAAGGGGATGATCCCGTAGGGAAGGCAGCGGGACCCGGCCCCGCGGAATCACGAGAAGCACAGCCTCGCCGCGCCCCAGAAGGACGGGTGCACCTGCCGACAAGGAGGACCTCCCGGCGAGGGATTTTATCATTACTGGGACCGGAACGGCGTCCTGGCTCACCGGTGCGATCTGTTGGCCTGGTGAGGCCGGATAAGAGGTCGCCTTCCGCAGAACCCCAGTAAGATTTTATTGCTTTATAAAAATGTAAATAGTTTTCCTTTAACTGTTCCTGATTGTTTGTTGCTAAACCCGTCCAGGGTAAACTTTAAAAGGTGACCCCTTTGTTGACCCGGGGTCACTATTGTTGTTTTCCAGAAGTTTTACACAAACTGCAGTAATCATGGACTGTGCATGATTCGAACTTCCTTGTAAATAGTTGCACCTTCTTAAGGGTGCCTCCTACTGGTTTTAGTTAAAAGACACTTTGCGAAGATACCTTTCCTACTGGTTTTAGTTAAAAGACACTTTGCGAAGATGCCATTCCGGAGCCTTTGCGTGGACTGGTAGGCTGAGAAGACGAGCTACCTCAGAAAGGCTTGGTCCCCTCTTAAAGGGGATGCGTGGAATTGAACTTGAAAGCGATACTGTTTTAGAACGGTAATATGATGATGCTTTGAGAAAGAATGTAACTGTTTTACATGAAAAGTTATATGTGTTTAAATTGTTTGAATTGTGAAATCTGAAAATAATGTTTTGTGAAAGGAAAATATGCAGAGAGCCCGCAGGGGTAGAAGTAGAGATCTGCATAGTTGAAAGTAAAGAAGTAATGATGAAGGTGAGGATAGAAGGTAAACCCTGCGTCCCCATAGAAAGTTACTTTGTTACTAAGGACAGAAAGCGAACCCGTAGGGGTTAGAGAGTGAGTCCTTAAAGGAGCCGAGTAGAGCTGGCTCAGAGTTCTTTAAACGAAAGGAATGTTATGTCTATACTATGTATAGTAGCGAAAGGCAGTAGGCCCTGGCTGAACGGGGCGGTCCTGTAAAAGAAAGGAGAGGCAGTAGGTCTGGTGCCATAGGGACAGGCGGTCCTGCAGGTTCAAAGTAGGAGAATGTGAAGTTACCCTACCCTGTAATGTGATTATAGGAAGGCCTTTGGTAAACTAAGAGTGTATGTTTCTTAAAGGCAATGTTAATTTATTGTTCCAGAATTTGCACTAAGTAGAATACCCGGTTGGGTAACAGGAGTTATGTATAGCCTGTAATTTATAATGTTGACTATGTTTGTAACGTTAAAAGTGTCCTCACCTCCCATAAAGGGAAGCCTGTTCAAGTATACTTATTGTTTTGCACTCAACAAAATTGTATGTCTGTTTACTAATCTGTATTGTTGTTTTTCTTCCCAGTCCCGGAGTACTGTGTTTAACCAGGGGGGAGTGCAGCGCCCCAGAGTCCTGGTCGTTGCAGTACTGTGGCTCTAAGGGGAGCCATGGTACGTTCGATGGCACTGAAGGAGTTCCTCCAATCAGGTATCACAGACACCAATATGTTTCACAGCAGGGCCTCCGGGGGGAGCTAAGGGTGCTATTCATTAGGCCACTCCCCACCATAGTGGATAAACTGGGGGTCAGGCAGGAAGTTAGAGAGAGAACGCTGACGGGATTGAACAGAGCAACACCCTGTGGCAGAGGGTGTTGTGAAGGGAGAGACTGTAGGGTCTCTGCCAGGGGTGGGATCCTGGCAGAGGCTTGGCATTGAGAGAACGTAACGGGACCGTGCCTGCTCAGCTTAGCGGCGGTGCCCAAGAAAGGACTAGAAGCGAGGCAGATTGTGCTGAGTGAGAAACGAGATCAAGCAGAAGGAGAATACCAGCAGGGGTTTTGTTGAAAGAGGCAGCACCCTGCTGAGGCGCAATACCGGTGGCCGGAACGCCGAGGGAGTGGATTAGAATACAGCTTCAAGCCATACTCCAAACAGCGGCAGGACAGTCGGTCTCAGGCGGGCTGTCTACCACATATCACCTATGAAGTCTTGGGGGGCAATTGCGGGAGAGGGGCGTCTCTAGGGTCCCGGAAGAACTCCAGGCCTACCTGACAAACGGGTGCCATTCCAACCTGAATACAGGGAGGGGTGGATTACAGAGGAACATCAAATCGAGTTGTGAGGGAACTTAAGAAACAGACACAACCGTTGTGGGGTCACTTTCCGTGAGCACAGCAGGGAAGGACTACAACACATAGCGCTAGAAGGAAGGCACAGATTTCCACCTGAGAGGAGGACTCTGGAGGTGCCATTGGACCGGCCGGACTTGCGTAGCCTGGTGAACCGTGTTCTGGACTGAGGACTCAGAGATCTCCAGTAAAGAGGTAAAGAGACTGCAACCTGGTGTCCTTGTTATTTACTGCGACCTGCACCCCACAACTGCGCCGCTACATCGCTATCATTACTACCAACACCCACACCTTTCATTCTACTGTGCGCCCCACGGCAGGGTCACGGACCGGGGCCTAGCCGCCGTGACAACCCCAGAAGCAGAGACTCAGAGGCCCGGTACCGGGTACCCCTCGGCCCTGCGGCGGTGGAGGGGGCGCCACAAATGTAGGGCCAGTAAACAAGGTAGTGTCATTAAGGTGTCTTGCTTCAACGGATCTAGTTGCGTGGTCTGCAGGATTGTGGTCTGTGGACACATAGTGCCACTGTTTAGGTTCGGTGGATCTCCTGATCCTTAGCACCCGATTGCTGACATAGACATAGAAGCGATGACTTTCATTGCAAATGTCCCCCAGCACTACCTTGCTGTCAGTGTAGAACTCGACTTCTTTGATTTCCAGGTCCATTTCTGTCGAGATAAGCTCAGCTAACTCTACTGCTAGCACAGCTGCACTGAGTTCCAGTCTGGGTACTGTGTGTTCACGGAGTGGGGCCAGTTTTGTCCGGCTCATAACAAGCCTTACGTGGCATTGTTCGTTGATGTCAGTAGTTTTCAAATACGCCACTGCTGCAATTGCTTTGGTTGAGGCATCGCAGAAGATACAAAGCCTTTGCATCTTGATTTCTGTTGATGGTACAGAAGCATATGGTCGTGCCACGTAGAGACTTGACAGGGCTCCTAAAGAGTTCTTCCATCTTACCCACAAGTCTCTTTTCTCGCTGGGAAGCAGATCATCCCAATCGGACGTCTCTTGGGTGAAGTCTCTCAACATCATCTTACCTTGGATAGTTACAGGGGTTACAAATCCCAAAGGATCGTACAAGCTGTTTACAATGGACAGGACGCCTCTACGCGTGAAGGGTTCCTCTTCTTCGCTGATCTGGAAGGTGAATGCATCCTTTTTCAAATCCCAGAGTAAACCCAGGCTCCGCTGCATGGGAAGGGAGTCCGTGCTTAAATCCAAGTCATTTAAATCGGTTGAGTAATCTTGAGAGGGAAAGGCTGCCATTAGTTTTTGGCTGTTGGAAGCAATTTTGTGCAACCTCAAATTGGATGAAGCGAGCATTTCTTGTGCCCTTTTCAGGAGACTGACTGCCGACTCCTCTGTGGGTGTGGATTTCAGGCAATCATCTACGTAGAAATCCTTTTCTACAAACAGTCTTACATCCGATCCATACTTCGCTTCACCCTCTCTGGCTGAATGTCTGAGGCCATAGATAGCGACAGCAGGGGAGGGGCTGTTCCCAAAGATGTGTACCTTCATACGATATTCCACGATGTCCTTGTAGGGGTCATTATCGCGGTACCAGAAAAACCTCAAGTAGTTTCTGTGTTCTTCTTTAACAAGGAAGCAGTGAAACATCTGTTGTATGTCGGCCATAAATGCTACTGCATCTTTGCAGACACGAAGAAGTACTCCCAGAAGTCTGTTGTTGAGGTCTGGACAAGACAGAAAGACGTCGTTTAGAGAAACACCTTTGTATCTGGCACTTGAGTCAAATACTACTCTTATCTGACCTGGATTCTTCGGATGATACACACCGAAAATAGGTAAGTACCAACATTCCTCGGAATCTTGAAGTACAGGTGCAATTTCCGCATGGCCACTCTGGAATATTCTCTCCATGAAGGTAAAAAAGTGTTCTCTTGTTTCTGGTGCCTTCTGCAGTTTGCGTGTAAGGGAGACAAATCAACTGTAGACAAGTTCTCTGTTGTTGGGTAAGCGTTGCCTCTGTGGTTTGAATGGTAAAGGTGCGACCCAACTCTTTGATTCATCTCTTACTATCTCTCGCTCCATGATGTCCAAGAACAGTCTGTCCTCTATGGACATTGCTACCTGGTTGTCTGTGGAAAACTGCACGCCCTATATGATCTTGCTCACCGTCGCATGCATGGTCTTCACAGGAAGGATTAGAAAACGGACAAGGTGGAGGGGTGTGGTGTGGCAATTCTTTAATCAGGAAACTGCTCTCGCATGGCTGGAAGAGAGACGGACTTCCATTCTCGAGGGTATTGGTGAGCATGCTGTTGACTGATGTCGGCCTGTGTGCTCCACCCAAACAGACGTCTCCCACAATGACCCATCCTAGGTCAAGTCTCTGAGCATATGGGGCATTTTGTGGGCCGATAATCTGTCCTCTAGCCTTGTGGACCCGTAGTATGTCTCTTCCGAGGAGTAAGACGATAGGAGCTCCTTGGTCAAGCTCTGGTATCCGGTGAGCTATACATCTCAAGTGGGTGTGATGAGCTGCTACCTCTGGTGTAGGTATCTCAGACCTGTTGTCAGGAATCTGGTTGCACTCCAGTATTGATGGCAAGGATAAGCAGGTTTAACCGTCCACAGACTCTACTTTGAATCCGGTCACTTTCCTCCCTGCCGTCTCGACAGTACCTGCACATGTCTTCAAGGAGTACGGAGAGCCGGGACCAGCAATGTTGAAGGTGTCGAAGAGAAAGGACTTAGCTAGAGACCTGTTGCTCTGATCGTCCAAGATTGCATATACCTTGATTGCCTTATCCCGTTGGCTCGCTGGGAATACTCTGACAAGACAGATCTTCGATCAGGATCTTCCTGCTACGAGTTCCTTGCAGATCTCTGTACACTGAGAAGTGACCACTGGGGTGTCCATGTCAGTGTCCATCTGTTTTTCGGCAGACTCTTCTACTCGCGACGATACCCCTGAGGGTGGTCCAGGATGTAAGGCCATGTTGTGCTCCACACTACTACATTCTGTGCATTTCACACTGGTTTCACAGTTCTTGGCGAAGTGTGAGGTCGTCGCGCAGCATCTGAAGCATATCTTGTTTTCCTTTAGGAAACTCTTACGCTCTTCTAGAGACTTCTCCCTGAAGGCTCTACATTTTAGTAGAGGATGAGGTTTCTTGTGTAGGGGGCAGTGTTTGCTGAGATCTTGGGGTTTGTTCTCTTCTGGAGAGGACTTACTTGCCCTGTAAGGAAAACCTGTGGAGGTAACATTAGTTTTGTGGATTGCCACTGGTGTTTTACTGGGTTTTACACCAGAGGCAGTGGTACATGACATAGTGAAATCGAAACTGGGGTCATTTCTAACTTTAGCCTGCTGAGCAACAAAGTCTACAAACACCCTGAAAGGAGGAAATGGTACCTTATGAGCCTGTTTGTAACGGGAGCCGTGACTGACCCACTTTTCTTGTAAGTTGTAAGGGAGCTTTTGGACAATCGGGTTGACACCTCTGGCAGTGTCCAGGAATGCCAACCCTGGTATGTCACCTTCTGCCTGAGCAGCATGTACCTCCATTAACAAGTCGCTCAGTTCCCTGAGCTTTTGATAACCCTTATTTGATATCTTGGGGAAATCATCAATTCTTTTATACAAAGCGTTTTCTATAGCTTCTATTGACCCATAACATTATTCGAGTCTCTCCCACACCATGCGAAGTCCTGTGTGTGGGTACTTTATGTTAATGTTCCTGATTCTTTTGGCGTGTTCAGCTGACTCGCTCCCAAGCCACTTAACCAGTAGATCTAACTCTTCACTACTGGAAAGATGCAAGTCTCTGATGGCATTCTGGAAAGAGGCTCGCCATGCTCTGTAGCTTTCAGCTCGATCAGTGAACTTTACAAGTCCCTTGGTCACCAGCTCCCGGCGGGTAAAGAACCTTGCAAAGTTCATAGTGGCTGAGTCAGTGCCAACGTGAGCTGGTGTGCTGTTGTCATGCGGTGTGTGTGGTGCATCCTCATACCTGGTAGGAGCTTCTGGCTTAGGAAAGTCTGTATAAAACCGTTCTGAAGTGAAGGGTGTCCCTGTCAGTCTCGGAGGAGGCCATACCTTCTGTTCTGTAAGACGGTAGTGGTGGTCGACGTCGTTTCGCAGGCTACCTTCCTGCTTCCAGTACGGTGTTTGGAGGAAAGATCTCTGGTAATCTGTATAGGCTGGTTCGTGTAACGGATCAGAGTTATCTTCTATTCTGGGATGTTGGTGGACGTATTTTGAGACGCGATGAGCAGGGTCCTGACGATCAAGGTCTGGTCCACGTACGTCGCTGTCACGCTCAGATTCAGGAAACTCGACGGCTTCTAAGAACTCAGCTTTGGCTATTGCGGCTGCTGCTTCTTTTTCAGCGGAAAGCCTTTCTAAGGTCGCTCGCAGGTGTGCTGCATCTGCGTCTCTATTGGCTTGCAGGCGGGCTCTTTCTGCTTCTTGCTCTGCTTGCAGGCGGGCTCTTTCTGCTTCTTGCTCTGCTTGCAGGCGAGCTCTTTCTGCTTCTCTATCTGCTTGCAGGCGAGCTCTTTCTGCTTCTTGCTCTGCTTGTCTTAACTTTAACTGCATCTCTTGCGCAGCGAAGGAGGATCTTACTTTCGCCGCCTCAGCTTCTGCTTGGGAGAGGGTGACAGACCTTTTCAAGGAAGACTTGCTGGAGCGGCTTGTTTGGGAGCTCGTCCCGAGTGAAGATGCTCGACTTGCAGACATTTTGTGTCCGTTTGCAGGCTGTAGGACGTCTCAGAGCGGGTAGGAATGACTTCAGCGTGGACTGAGATGTGTCATGCTTGGTGGGCTGCACTCGGTACTTGTGACTGTATGGCGGCCGCTGCGGTATCTGCAGGCAGTTACCTTTAATGCTTGAAACGAACCCCTTTCCTTCATTAGAAAGGGCAGAACAACTGCAATTCGCCAATGCCGACTCTTAAGCATCAAAACTGCAATTCACCAATACCAGGTCTTTAGCCTCAAAACTGCAATTCTCTGCTGCTGGGTCTTCAGCCTCAACACTGCAATTCACCACTGCCGGGTGTTCAGCCTCAACACTGCAATTCTCCAATGCAAGATCTTCAGGCTCAACACTGAAATGCTCCACTGCCGGGTGTTTAGCCTCAAAACTGCAATTCACCAATGCCGGTTCTTCAGCCTCAACACTGCAATTCACCACTGCCGGGTGTTCAGCCTCAACACTGCAATTCTCCAATGCAAGATCTTCAGGCTCAACACTGAAATGCTCCACTGCCGGGTGTTTAGCCTCAACACTGAAATTCACCAATGCCGGGTTTTCAGCCTCAACACTGCAATTCGCCAATGTGGCTCTTCAGCCTCGAAACTGCAATTCACCAATACCGAGTCTTCAACCTCAAAACTGCAATTCCCCACGGCTGGGTCTTCAGACTCAACACTGCAATTCGCCACTGCCGGGTCTTCAGCCTTATCACTGCAATTCGGCAATGCTGGTTCTTCAGCCTCAACAATGCAATTCGCCACTGCCAGGTCTTCAGCCTCAACACTGCAGTTCTCCATGGCAGGTTCTTCAGACTAAACACTGAAATGCTCCACTGCCGAGTCTTCAGCCTCAACACTGCAATTCTCCACTGCTGGTTCTTCAGGCTCAACACTGAAATGCCCCACTGCCGGGTGTTCAGCCTCAACACTGCAATGCAATGCCGGATCTTCAGCCTCAAAACTGACATTCTCCAATGCAAGTTCTTCAGGCTCAACACTGAAATGCTCCACTGCCTGGTGTTTATCCTCAACACTGCAATTCACCAATGCCGGCTCTTAAGCCTCAAAACTGCAATTCGACAATACCGGGTCTTCAGCCTCAACACTGCAATTCGCCAATGCTGGTTCTTCAGCCTCAACACTGCAATTCTCCACAGCAGTTTCTTCAGGCTCAGCACTGAAATGCTCCACTGCTGGGTGTTCAGATGCAATACTGCAATTCTCCAGTGCAGGATCTTCAGGCTCAACACTGAAATGCTCCACTGCCAGGTGTTTAGCCTCAACACTGCAATTTGCCAATGCGGCTCTTCAGCCACAAACCTGCAATTCGCTAATACCGGGTCTTCAGCCTCAACACTTCAATTCGCCAATGCCGGTCCTTCAGCTTCAACACAGCAATTTGCCACTGCCAGGTCTTCAGCCTCAACACTGCATGGCAGGTTCTTCAGGCTCAACACTGAAATGCCCCACTGCCAGGTTTTCAGCTTCAACACTGCAATGCAATGACGGGTCTTCAGCCTCAGCACTGACATTCTCCAATGCAAGTTCTTCAGGCTCAACACTGAAATGCTCCACTGTCTGGTGTTTATCCTCAACACTGCAATTCACGAATGCTGGGTCTTCAGCCTCAAAACTGCAATTCACCAATGTCTGGTCTTCAGTCTCAAAACTGCAATTCCCACTGCCGGGTCTCCAGCCTCAACACTGCAATTCCCACTGCCGGGTCTTCAGCCTCACAATGCAATTCGCCAATGCCTGGTCTTCTGCCTCAACACTGCAATTCTCCACTGCAGGTTCTTCAGGCTCAACACTGCAATTCTCCCCTCTGGGTCTTCAGCATCAACACTGCAATTTTCCACTGCAGGTTCTTCAGCCTCAACACTGCACTTCTTCAATGCCAGGTCTTCAGCCTCAACACTGCAATTCCTCAATGCCGGGTCTTCAGCCTCAAAATTGCAATCCTCCACTGCCGGGTTTTCAGCCTCAACACTGCATTTCGCCAGTGCGGGGTCTTTAGCCTCAACACTGCAATTCGCCAATGCTGGGTCTTTATCCTCAACATTGCAATTCTCCAATGCAGGTTCTTCAGGCTCAACACTGCAATGCTCAACTGCCGAGTGTTCTTCATCAACACTGCAATTCTGCACTGTAGTTTCTTCAGCCTCAAAACTGAAATTCTCCACTGCAGGTTTTTCAGGCTCAATACTGACATTCTCCACTGCCAGGTCTTCATCCTCAAAACTGTAATTCTCCAATGCAGGTTCTTCAGGCTCACCAGTGCAATTCAGTGAATAGGCAAACAGTTTGGGAGTATCAAATTACTAATAATTGGAACTTTGGTTTCATATGGCCATCCTGTATGTGTGTTCAAAGGGTTATTGGGGTGCGTGTAACTTTGGGGCTGGGCAGGCCTTGCATTCAATGCATAGGCAAACAGTATGGAAGTACCAAATTACTAATAATTAGTGTTGAGCATTCCGATACCGCAAGTATCGGGTATCGGCCGATACTTGCGGGTATCGGAATTCCGATACCGAGATCCGATACTTTTGTGGTATCGGGAATCGGTATCGGGATTAATATCAATGTGTAAAAGAAAGAATTAAAATAAAAAATAGGGATATACTCACCTCTCCGACGCAGCCTGGACTTTACCGCTGTAACCGGGAGCCGTTGTACCTAAAAATGCGCGCTTGAAGGGCCTTAGATGACGTCACGGCGCTCTGATTGGTCCATAGCGGTCGCGTGACCGCTACGCGACCAATCACAAAGCAGTGACGTCACCTAAGGTCTTTCAAGCACTTGAAAGACCTTAGGTGACGTCACTGCTTTGTGATTGGTCGCGTAGCGGTCACGCGACCGCTACGCGACCAATCAGAAGCTGCGGACGTCTTCTAAGGTATTTCAAGCGCTTGAAAGACCTTAGGAGATGTCACGGCTTTAAGATTGGTCGCATAGCGGTCACGTGACCGCTATGGACCAATCAGAGCGCAGTGACCTCATCTAAGGCCCTTCAAGCACGCATTCTTAGGTACAACGGCTCCCGGTTACGGCGGTAAAGTCCAGGAGCCGCCGGAGAGCTGAGTATATCCCTATTTTTTATTTTAATTCTTTATTTTACACATTGATATGGATCCCAGTTTCCTCTCCTTCAGACCCTGGGAACCATACAGGATACCGTCCGATACTTGGTGTCCCATTGACTTGTATTGGTATCGGTATCGGATTAGATCCGATACTTTGCCGGTATCGGCCGATACTTTCCGATACCGATACTTTCAAGTATCGGACGGTATCGCTCAACACTACTAATAATGGGAACTTTGGTTTCATATGGCCATCCTATACATGTGTTCAAAGGGTTTTTGGGGTGCGTGTAACTTTGGGGCTGGGCAGGCCTTGCATTCAATGCATAGGCTAACAGTTTTGGAGTACTAAATTACTAATAATGGGAGCTTTGGTTGCATGTGGCCATCCTGTATGTCTTGTCAAGGGGTTATTGGGGTGCGTCCAAATTTTGGGCAGCCCTGCCACTCACTGCATGCGCAATAACATGATAGGAGACCCACTGTTCAATAATGGGAACAACAAAGCATACCTGGCTGATGGCTCTCTACACTCCCTGACAGAAGTTATGTCACTTATCCATGTTATGTAAATATAAGCTTATAACCTGACATTAAATTCATCCATTGGTTGTATAAATTATTCTTTTGAAAGCTGAAACCCTCTGAGATGTGGTTTAGGTTAAGAAAATAAATTGGCATCAATGCAGAAATATTGATCAGTTAATGGACACAGAATGGTCAGATTTTGGCAAGACAAAAGTTTTGTCGCCTGGTCATATAATGCCCCCAATCCTAGTTTACATCCTCACCAGTGCTCAGTAAATGATCGCTTAATTAGTGTGTGTATAAAAAGAAATCCAGCACCCCAGACCTTCACTTGAACTGTAGCTTGAGCTCCGACAACATGCCAGAAACCACCCTGCCACCAAAGCCTGGAATATCAAGAGGCTGAAGACCAGATCCACTGCAGAGGTGGCTGGCATCTTTAATGTGTCTCAGCGTCAAGTACAAAGAATTAAAAAAGATTTGAAGAGACTGGAGATGTGTTTGACAAGCCCAGGTCCGGCAGACCCCGCAAGACAACTGCTCAGGAGGAACGTTTGTTGGATAGAAAATCCAAAGCAAGGCCCTCTTCCACTGCAGCAGATTTCCCACAGGCCTGGTCACCTCAAGTCCCTGTGTCAACTAGAAGAGTTTGTAGGATTCTGTCTCGAAATGGCCTCCATGGTCGAATCAGTGCCCAGAAGCCAGCACTAAACAAAAGGCAAATAAAAAAAATGTGGCATTTGCAAAGTCCCACAGCCTGCTAAACAGATGGACGCTGGAAAAGTGGCAGAAGGTGGATTTCTCTGATGAATCTTCAGTAGAATTACCCCACAGCTGCCGCAAATACTGCAGGAAACCTACTGGAGCCCTAATGGATCCAAAATACACCCAGAAAACAGTTACATTTGGTGGTGGAAAGATCATGGTCTGGGGTTACATTCAGTATGGGGGTGTGCAAAACATTTGCAAGGTGGAAGGCAATATCAATAGCCTAAAATATCAAGAAGTATTAGCTACCTCTTATATTCCAAACCATAAAAGGGGTCAAATTCTGCAGCAGGATGGTGCTCCATCTCATACATCCATCTCTACAACAAAGTTCCTCCAGGCAAAAAAGATCAAGGTGCTCAAGGACTAGCCAGCCCAGTCACCAGACATGAACATCATTGAGCATATTTGGGGTAGGATGAAAGAGGAAACTTGGAGGACAAAACCAAAGAATCTAGATGAACTCTGGAAGGCATGTAAGACTGCATTCTATGCTATTCCTGATGACTTCATTAATAAATTGAATGAATCATTGTTGAACCGCATGGATGCAGTCCTTCAAGCTCATGGAAGTCACACAAAATATTAAACATGACTCTAATAGCACCACAACTTCATTCACCAATGTTATGCAACATATATTTGTATTTTAAGTTAATTATTTGTTTGAATATCACATTACTTTCTGTGGGCGACAAAACTTTTGTCTTGACAAAATCTGACCATTCTGTGTCCGTTAACAGATCAATATTTCTGCATTGATGCTAATTCATTTTCTTAACCTAAACCACATTTCGGAGGGTTTCAGCTTTCAAAAGATTAATTTATACAACCAATGGATGAATTTAACGTCAGGTTATAAGCTTTTATTTACATAACATGGGTAATATACCAAAAGAGGCCTCTCAAATAATTAATCAGGCCACAAAATGTTCAGTTCAAACATATAATTTATTTATAACAACTGAGATAAAAGTTCATCACTCAACATATACAATTTCATAATAATATACAGAATGCCTCCTAATCCAAAAACTGGTTTCGTGTGCAGTGCAAATATCAAGACAATAGCCTACTTATGATACATAATGAAGTAAGTCACTAAATAACTTGTTCCTTAGTCATTGTTAGCCCAAATAGTAGGTATTATGTCAAATGAATTGCCTAATATACTATGCTAAAGTGCCAGTGTGCATAAATATATACTGTAACTATTTTGTCCAAACAGCCTATAAGGCTTGTATAGTAATATGCACCACAGTTAATCCATCCTAAATGTTGCCAAAACCATGAAGTACTTTATGGCACCTAAGCTATTAATACTTGCAAAAAGGTCAAACCCAGACCACAACTGCAGCACAGTCATAAGATCATAATTACCTCTTGTGCACTCACATGAGACCAGCAAGAAACCCCTATGTGCGTTTCGATAAGTTCTTCTTCCGGGGGCGTGTCATGAAAGGAGGAAATGAGGGTCTATTTAAACCAGTCCCCAGCCAATCATCCTTGTGCTAATTCGAATCAAATCTTAATTGCCACAGATGTATACAAAAAAGTCCGACGCTATATCCGGAGCGCCAGGCAAATGGTGACGTAGCTGTGCAGTGCCGCGTTGCCTAGCGACCATAACGCTTCCAGGAGAGAAGGCTGCCTCGTGATCACTCGGCATAAACAGCCCCTGTCGTATGTAGTGCGCAGCTGTGGAAGTGGAAGGAGGAGACATTATCCTCTAGTGTCACGTTACCACTGGTGGTCCACTGGTGGACTTCTCACTTCCTATGCCTCTAGGACCCCTTCCTTCTCTTCCTTCTGTCGTTTCACTTTCCTTCAGCTTTTTCTCTCTCTAGCTACACAGACACACACACATATATACACTATATACACAGACACACACACACTTACCACACTTATCATCTGCACCACATCCAGGCTTATGCGATCGTAGCACTCCATGCCGGCAGCTAAAAACAGGAAGACGGGAATGTGGGAGTTTCCGCTTCCTGGATTATGGGATGTGCATGCATGGCATTATGGGATTGCCATTATGGGATGGACATTGTGTTGTCACTTCCTGTTTTACCGCAAAAATAACGCTAGAAATCCGCAAATTTTTATATGTTTGCGGATTTCTAGCATTTCAATGCAAGTCTATGTGTGCGGAAAATCAGCGATTCCGCAAAATATTAATTAACATGTTGCTTTTTTTTCCGCAATTCGTTTTTTTTCGAGGAAAAAAACGCAACGTTTGCACTATTTTTGCGGAATACATAAAAACGATTGGGAACCATATGTAAGCGTTTTTTTCACGTTTTTATCGCGATTTTATAGCGAAAAAAACGCGAAAAATCCTGAACATGTGCACATGGCCTGACAGTGAGCTCCTTCTCAGCATGTATGCTTCTTTTCACTTCTCACTTACTGACTAACTTTCTAGATCTTTACTGACACCCCCTACTGTTTCCATGACATCTCTTTCTCCACCCACACCCTCTACCTATTAACCCTCTCCAGACTGGGATGAGGCCATGCTCCCTTAGGGTCCGCCCAGGTGCCCTGACTGAAGTGTCTAGTGTTGGATGCTGGTGTTAGGGTTCTGTGCAGTGCCACCTCCTTACCTGAGAGTGGAATACCACACGTCTGGATGAGATGCAGTATCTCTGTGGCAACTGGACCCCAGGGGCACCACAATACTGACCGTAGCAACAGGATACAGCATGTCCACAATATGGTGAAAGTACTAACTGATGAAAAACAGAAAAACACTTTTCACTGAGTTGGCAGTTCATATATAGTTCCTCCAAAGCTGGGTGTCCCTGTGACTCTCCTCCACTATTCACACTAGGTAGATTTTAACATTAGAGAGTTTAGTTACTGTCCTAATTGGGTACACCTTGCTGTGGGTACACCTTGCTTATGTTTTTTTTAATCAAAAACAGTATTTACTAAGTACCCTATGTTAATTATTTAATGCACTTGCTTTTTAACTTATTTATTTTCATTATGGTATACGCACATAATTGTTTTTTCTTTGGTTTTGTACTAACTGATGAGTCTGCCCCATTTAACTATTGGGTGTCAAAATTGGATACATGACCAGAGCTTGCCCTGTAAACCTTGGAGGTGCTGACCTATCCTGCAGCAAGTGTCATGTCAGAGCATGTCTTTAGCATCGCAGGTGGTGTCATCACAGACAGGTGTATCCACCTGTTCCCAGACAACTTGATGAAGAGAACATTCCTAAAAATGAACAAGGCGTGGATCACAAAGAACATCACTGTGCCTTTGGCAGACTAGGCAATTATACCGGTCACACCCAACCATAGTTACACTGTGTTTAGCCACTGTTTCGTGTTGTTGCTTCCCAAAATTTAAATAGCTCCCCCAAAAAATAAATTAAAACAGTGTTGGCCTCCTCACCCTTTTTCATGTACACCACCTCGTCCACCTACAATCTCTCCTCCACTTAAACCTATGCCTCATGGTTCTATTCTTTTATTGTTAATTTCTTGTTTATTATTTTTCTCACTGATTTCTCTCCCTTCTTCCACATACACCGCCGCATTCACCTCCACCCTTGCTTCCACCTGGACATCTACATAATGGTTGAATTTGTTTTATTTTTGTTATTTTTTGTTGACTATGTTATTTTATGTTATTTGTTTAAAAATGTATATTTTTTAAAGTGTAGGCCCCCTCCCCTTTTTCCACGTACACCACCACATCCATCTCCATCCCCTCCTCCACTTGGACATCTGTGTCATGATTTTATTTTTTTTGTTTTTGGTTATTTCATTTTTTGTCTTCGTTATTTTAAGTTATTTGCCTAAAAACAAATGTGGAATGGATGATGGATGCAAGGATAAATGAGGGAGGGATGGATGGATAAGGGATGAATGAATGGATGGATGGACCTATTTTCGATAACCAACTAAGGGAAAGCAGACATCTGGGGGCTGCAGCTCAGCTGTCTGCCTTCTCTTAGTAAGTTATTAAAAATCGCTGGGAACCCACAATTTTTTTTCATTTATTTATTACTAATGCAAATAAATGTAAAAAAATACATTGGGTCTCCACTATTTTTAATAACGAGCTGAGGGAAAGCTGATGGTTGGAGGCTGACGGTAATATTCTGGGTCTTGGTTCAATGTCCATAAAAGTTCCGAGGCTATTAATATTAGCTTACAGCTGCTTTCTTAGCCTTTACTGGTTATTATCCTGGGAGACTTTAATATCCCCATAAGAAGCTCCACCTCCATATCTGCATCCCAGCTTTTATCTCTAACCACTTCTCTTGGCCTCTCACAGCATTCAACCTCTGAGACACACAAAGATAGTAACGCCCTTGATCTGGTCTTTGTCCGGCTCTATTTAATCTCTTACCTACATAACTCACCTCTTCCCCTCTCTGACAACAACATTCTCTCCTTCATGCTCACAAATCCTTGCCTATTCAACCAATCAGGGCACAGAAACCATCCACAATGTCATGACACAAGGACTTCTGTGATTGGTTGCTAAAGTCACATGTCCCTGGCCATAGGAAAAGCAGACATCTTGCTTTGCTAGCGCCATTTGCTCAGTGTCAGGCTGGAGTCACACACAATGTATAAAAAATCTGTCCGATTTTGTCTGCTGAGAATCGCACAAATATTCTCCGTATGGTGATCCGTATCTCATCCGTGTGCAATGATTTTCTCACACACTTGCAAAATGAGCAAATAATGGCTGAGCCTTTCCTGTCACCTGCCCAATGCCTGAGAATTTCTCGCAAGTCACACTGATGGTTCGTGTGCATGTGTGATTTTTTTCTCGCACCCATAGACTTGCATTGCCGTTACTCAGCTGAGATACGCGGACAATCGCAGCATGCTGCGATTTCACTCGCATGTGTAATACGGATGAGAAAAAAACAGAAGATGTGATCTCCCCCATAGAGAAATACTGGTCAGAGTGCTATGCGATTTTTTATCGCATAGCACTTGTCTGTATTACAGACTAGTGTGACTTCAGCCTCACAGTGCAGAGCGGTCTATCCTGTGCTAGTGCTCTTGCTGCTGAAAGTAAACTTGTCCTGTGTGAAATTGAAGTAGATTATGAAAAAACTGTGTGGCAGCCTCCGAAAGCCGCATTAGGCCAGACTTCCACTTAAAACTAGTTAGGCCTAATATATTCTGGCAGCCACAAGGCCCAATTAGCGACTCCAAATCGTTTGTGCTAAAACTGTGTTTCAGTGGCAACTCAGAAGGCCAGATTTCCACGTAAAAATTGTTAGACATAACAGTGTTATTAAGGCACAATATCTAAGAAAATAAATAGTGATTGTTCATTTAGCGAAAGATGACTGACAGCTGTGGGCAAGAGTTGTGAAACAGCAAGGTACAAGCGTGGAGGGCTACTTACAACATGAGTGGGAAAAAGTGAGGTTGTGGTGGAAGGGGGAATAGGCTTGGTGTTCGACGTGTACATAGTTTAGGTGTTAATGTGAATGAAAGCTCAACTGGACAAACTGTTTCGTCCTATCCAAAGACCACTGACAACATCTGTTATTAGTGGGCCTACTCGACTTGCTTTCTTTGGCAGCCGCACAGCCGTACACCTTGTAAATGAGGCTCAGAAAGAGCATGTGCTCCAGTGGGTGGCCAATGCTGCATCAAGTAGCCTCTCCTGCTCTTCCTCCACCTTAGCAACACACACAGTACAATCCTCAGAGGTGGCACCCCAATCACCCTTGTTTCTCCCCGTGTCAAAATATTTACTTAACTGACTGTGGGGAACCTCAGATGTGCCGTTCTGAAGAACTGATCACACATTGTATTCCACTGGCATCAGAGGTCTTCTCCAAAGAATCACAAAATCCAGAGGAGGAAAGCATCTGAACCGATGCCCAAAATTTTTCATGTTGGATCCGGGGCCAGATGAAGTAGGGTAGCAGCAGAATCTAGGCCCTCGTCATCAGACGTTTACCTCCAAGGGTGGAGGTGATTCTGATGAGACTCAGAAACTAGAGGAGCACACGGATTGTACTGTGGTGTCAGGACAGGAAGAGGAGGAATAGAATTTCCAAGGTAAGGAGTGTGAGAATAGAGAGGATGATGATGAGGTTGTAGATTCCACTTGTTGTGAGCCCAGAGGTATGCAGCTGAGTAGCTCAGCAGATGAGGTGGAGGAGGACGAGGAAGATGAGGTTATGCTGCTGCTTCCCACACCTACACGAAGTGATGCAACCACAGCAAGCACTGCATCCTCAACCCAAACTCTGGCTGTGGCCAGCACTGGACATGAGTGTGCATTTCACTGGACATTTTTTGAGACTGCAAAGGATAATCCAACACATGTTATATTTCAAATTTCCCCAAAAAATCTCAGTTGAGGCAAAAATTGCAATAATTTTGAAAATTACATGCATGAACCGGCACATGCTCAATCAAAATGCCTTAGTGTGGGAATCTCACTGTGCTAAAAGGTGGACTAGTGGGCCTCGCCAACTACCGGCTGTCCCATCAACCCCATGTGCAGCTTCTTTCCCCTCTGTCACTAGTCCAAGTCTTTTCACACAGGTCTCCGGCCACAGAAACTACAGTTGTTTACTCACTACAGTCATGGTGAATGAGAGCCGATCAGCTGGTACGGAAGTACACTTGACTGCTGCTTTCGTGTCACCTTGTAAAACACATTTTTCGCAATCTACCATAACATCTCCGCTTTCACCTCACTCACAGTCCAGCATGTCGCAGAAAACATCAAAAATCTCATCCAGGGTGCATTTCACCACTGACACCAGGACGAGCAAACATGGGCAGTGGCATAACATCTCACTGACTGCGCACTGTGTGATTCTGGTGTCTTTGGGGGTAGGCGGTCAAGGGGCTGCTCCACAAGCCTTTGAATCCACAAGGCTTGCTAGACAAACCTCTGTATCTAACACTTCCTCCATTGATTCTGTATCTTCCATCTCCTCTAGGGCCTCCACCTGTGCTCTCAACCAATCCCTTAATCAGACACACGTAACAGCAGTGCAGATAGGTATCTCCCCCACTTCCGTACTGAGCAGCCATGGCTCACCGCAATCAGGCAAAGTTTAAATTAATTTGCCTTGGAGATCGCAGTCACACAGCTGAAGAGTTGTGGACAGGTATCCAGGCCGAGTCAGGTAACCTGGAAACAGGGAAGGCCATGTGCAATAGCATGGCAAACCTGTTGGCGATCATACGGCGTGGCAACCTCCCACATGTGCCTTGTATATCTCACATCCTCAATCTGTTGTTTCGCAATTTCTCTGCCACTATCCCAGCCTGGATGCGGTGCTGCAAAAAGTGCTGTCATTGTGTGCTCATTTCTGATGATTGAACCCCGCAGGTCATCGACTTGCATCAATACAGAGGTCTTAGTCCATGCCAGTTAACAGGTTGATATGCGATGTGCCAACATGGTGGAATTGCACTCTGCACATGTTGCAGCTATTTTGGCAGCAGCAACAACGAGCCCTGACACAGTATATCATGTCGTATAGCCTGGGCCAGTGAAACAAAACACGTGAGCACAGCTGCTAAGGTGCGCGGGTAGGTTCCCAAACCATATACGTGTAAATACAAAGAACCCGGCACTCAACTTAAATTGAGATTTTTTATTCAGTAGTACGAACAAAGTACTACTGAATAAAAAATCTCAATTTAAGTTGAGTGCCGGGTTCTTTGTATTTACACGTATAGCCTGGGCCAACGTAGTAAAGACGTGGCGCATATCATGTTTACGGAGTGGGCACAGATTAAGGACCTCTGCACCCTTCTGCACAATTTTTAAATGGCTATTAAGATAGATAGTGCTGACAATGCCTTCATCAGCATCACTATTCCGGTCATCTACATGCTGGAGCACACTTTGAATGTCTGCGTGAGGAGGTGATGGTTCCAGAAGAAGAGATGGAAACAGAGGAGGATGCGAAAGGGATAACAATATCTCAAGTTTCGGACTGTCTTCACACAGTCGGGTGCCAATGGGGGTGTGGCTTACATCGATCAAGGAGGACTCATGGTACCAGACAAACTGTTAGTGAAGATGCAGGAGACAAGGAACAAATTAAGGAGGAAGAAGTGATGGACACAAAAGTCAGGACATGAAGAGGATAATGATACGCTCTCTATTGTTCGTGGTTGGCGGGAGAGGACAGAGGTGTACCCCACCACCAACACACCATGGACTTGGACCTCATTTAAGCGCCCGACACATGAGCACCTTCTTGCTGCACTATCTTCAGCATGATGCCCATATTCTTAGGGTTAGAAATAGTGCTGACTACTGGATTGCCGCTCTGTTAGATCCATGGTACAAGATTAAATTTAGCCAGATGCTTCCCACTTGAAAAGGGATGCACGCATGCTGAAGTAGCGAAAATATGCTTGCAAACAACCTTAAGAGTGGTTTCCCCCAAGACAGCAGTGAGGCACACAGTGTGCATCCCAGCTGTAGACGCCCAACCCCAGGAACCTCAAGGCATCATAACTAGTGATGAGCGGGTAAACTCATTGCTCGGGTTTTCCCGAGCTCGCTCGGATGGTCTCAGAGTATTTGTTAGTGCTTGGAGATTTAGTTTTCGTTGCTGTAGCTGCATGATTTACGGCTGCTAGACAGGCTGAATACATGTGAGGAATGCCTGTTTGTTAAGGAATTCCCACATGTATTCAGGCTGTTCAGCAGCCGTAAATCATGCAGCTGAGGTGACGAAAACTAAATCTCCGAGCACTAAAAAATACTCGGAGATCACCTGAGCGTGCTCGGGAAAACCCGAGCAACGAGTATACTCACTCATCACTAATCATAATCAAAACATTAGCAGCAGCAGCAGCAGTGTAAGTGGCATAAGCAATTTCTATGAGTCGTTTAGACCAACTTGTGCACCAGCAGAACAGAGTACAAGTCTGACATGTTATGAATAACTGCAGAGGATGGTGCAGGAGTATCTGGAGCTCAATATCAATGCCATCAAGGGGAAATTTTGACCCTTTTACATTTTGGTCTTCAAAAATTGAAGAGTGGCCAGAGCTTGCCTGTCTCGCCTTGTAGTTTTTGTCATGCCCGTCAGTCAGCATTCTCTCAGAATGTGTCTTCAGCACTGCTGGTTGTGTCCTGATGGATAAGTTCATCTGGCTGCTTGCTCAAATTATACACCACCTAACTTTCATCAAAATGAAAAAGTCATGGATCTCCAATGGCTTTTACACACTAGTCGCAGATTGGGCCGACTAGGCAATGGTGTTGCTTTTAGTGTCCTGTATTCATCTTGCGTTATTGCAGTCTGTGCCATCTTTGTGTTGTCTTCTGTGCTAGCTGTTGTCACTGCTGCTGATCTTACAAACAATTTTCTGAAAATGTGGAGACTTAATGTTGGGTCTCCATCTGGTGGATTGCCTGTGGTGGAAGATGTGTCAGAGGCCAATTATACTTTTTCTAACCTGTGGAAATTAATGCCACTTTTGTGCTGTGTGACATTTATTTTTTGAAATGTGGAGACTCAAATTTGGGTCTCCATCTGGTGGGTTGCCCATGTAAGTATGGCTCTCAGACAGCCAGCTCAATAATCAGTGTAACCGCAGCAATCAAGATAGAAAATTATGATGACATACCCAATGAGTACAGGAGTGAAGGGCCAACAGCTTACCCAAACGCGTGTTTCGGAGCAGCCAGCTCCTTCCTCAGGGGGCGCCCCCTGAGGAAGGAGCTGGCTGCTCCGAAACACGCGTTGGGGTGGGCTCTTGGCCATTCATTCCTGCACCCATTGGGTATGTTATCATGATTTTCTATCTTCATTGCTGTGGTTACACTGATTATTGAGCCTATGTTACATTTGCAATATAATATATTAGATAAGCGTTACTGCAGTGTTATGTCATTTTACTATGCAGGAGTGGCTGGTCAACTTTAGCCCTCTTTTGATGTGTGGTCGTTGTGCACGCGCAACTTCCTCGTCCCCCCTTTTTTTTTTTTTTTTGCTATTGTACCTGTATATAGTGTTAATCTGCAGGTTAATAGTGCTATGAAGGCGCCCTGCTGCTGTACTGAAAGTATGGCACTCGGGAGAAAATTAGCTTTTAACCTATTGCCAAAAACGCACCAAAAACTCATTAAGGCCTGACACATTGCACTATTATCTGATGCCACAAAACCCTTTTTATAACATGATTAACATACCATATATACTCAAGTATAAGCCCACCCGAGTATAAGCCAAGGCACCGACTTTTGCCACGGAAAACTTGGTAAGCTTATTGACTCAAGTATAACCCTGGTATCCATTGTCCCTTCATCCCTGTCATGCTATGCATGGCTCCCCCTTCCCTGTCTTGGTATAAATGCCTCCACGTCCCTGCCCTTGTCTGCATGCCTCCCCCATTCCTTCCCTGTATGCATGCCTTCCCCATACAGTCCCTGTATTTCTGCCTCCCCCCTTTTTTTCTGTCCCTCTATGCATGCCTCCCCCTTTCAGTCCCTGTATGCATGCCTCCCCTGTTCAGTCCCTGTATGCATCTCCACTGTTCAGTCCCTGTATGTATGCCTCCCCCATTCAGTCCCTGTATGCATGTCTCCCCATTCCATCCCTGTATGCATGCATCTTTATCCCCTGTGTGCATGTTTCCTATTGAAAAAACAACAAAACATCACCTACCTGCGCGCCCTGAGTGCTGACACTGCATCTCGTTCTGGCAACCGGCGCCTGCCTGCAGCTCTTCCTGTGCTCAGCGGTCATGTGGTACCGCTCATTAAGGTGATGAATATGCGCTCCACGCCTATGGTAGTGGAGATGCGTCCATATTCATCACCTTAATGAGCGGTACTGTTATGGACCTGGTGGTTAGGAGCACCCAGAATGACCTGATAGTCAAACTGCAAAATAGGACGAGCTCTGGGAAGTGGGAGCTCTGCTGACCGCAACCCTAATCCTATTATCACACACACTAGAATTAGCCGTGGATCGTGCCTAACTCTGCCTAGACGACTCTTCACAGCCTGAGAGGTAACTACCCCTAAAGAGAACTACAGCCTCACCTTGCCTCAGAGAAATTCCCCAAAGGAAAAGGGCAGCCCCCCACATATATTGACTGTGAGGTAAGAGGAAGGCACAAACACAGGAATGAAAACAGGTTTCAGCAAAGGAGGCCAGTCTTACTAAATAGACAGAAGATAGATAAAGGGATCTTTGCGGTCAGCACAAAAAACTACAAAAAGCCACGCAGAGTGAGCAAAAAACCCCCGCACCGACTCACGGTGCGGTGGTGTCACTCTGCAACCCAGAGCTTCCAGCTAGCAAGACAATATCATGATAGCCAGCTGGACAGGAACTTAACAGGTACTAAGAAATATATTCAGCACACAAATGAACAACAAATGAGCTTAGCAGGGACTTAGCTTCTGCTGGAGTAGACAGGTCATCAGGAGATCCAAGAGAGATCTGAACCAGTACTGATACATTGACAGCTGGCATCAAGTAACGATCTGAGCGGAGTTAAATAGAGGAACCAGCCCAGTCCTAAACGATGCAGCTGAGGAAGCCACTTCCAGACCAGCAGCTCCACTTTCAGCCACCAGAGGGAGTCCATGGACAGAACCCACAGAAGCACCATTCCTGACCACAGGAGGGAGTTCGAGAACAGAGTTCACAACACGGTACCACCTGACCGCTGAGCACAGGAAGTGCTGCAGGCAGGCGCCAGTGGCCGGACCGAGATGCAGTGCCAGCACCAAGGGCACACAGGTACAGTAGGTGAGTATGATGTGTGCGCGGTCTCCTGGCACTCGCTGCTCCGCCGCCAGCTTTCTGTACCGTGACTCCTGTATAAGCCGAGGGGGCATTTTCAGCACACAAAAAATGTGCTGAAAAACTCGGATTCATACAGATTTTCTGAGCCATAGCCATGATTACTGTAGATACAGTAGGATGAAGTATAACCAATTCTTTTATATTGTTTTTATCCCCAAAAAATGCTAAGCATCAAGCCACACAACTTATACTTACTGAAGAATATAAATGAGCTACTCCCACAGCCCTAAAGCTATCTAACTCAACCCTTTTTTAAGCAGACTAAAAGTGATTGCAACACAAATTATAGAATCAAACAGGTGAATTGCTCGAAGGCTTCATATACTAGACAGGATTGGCAGGACTTGCGAAAGAAAGAAGAAAAAGCCCTGCACCTTAGAAGGATCTTATCTGCACTTATCAAATTCATTTAGTGCCTTTAGAGGTACCTAATATGAGAGTGGCTTATATATGCTGCTTATTTGACGGAATAAAGACATTTTAATGTGCGTATCCTTCTACGTTTTACTTATCTGATGGATATATGTATTTCCTTGCCTGAACAGGGTCCGTGGAGCTGGTAAGGAAGTGAGAAAGCTGAAAGCACTTGCTGGGACTCCAGACCAGAAGATCTAATCTTCTAAACAGCATTGGATATTAGTCCACAATAGCGCAGACAACAAAAGGGTATGTATATAGCCATATATTCAAATTGAAGCTAACTGTAACACTATTGTCTTTTGAAACATTACACATTTTCTTTAGAATAGTTGTATTAAAATATAATTCTTATAATATATTTTTTTAAACCTACAAATATTCAAGTTTTTCAATAGTTACATTTAAATCACACCTTTTTCATTCAATATATATTTTGTTCACCTAATGGTTTTTAGCGGACCTCAATGAGTTTGGGAATGTGTGCAAGATTAGTGTTTTCTGCTGGAAAAATGCTGAGTAAAATATGACCATTTAATGTGTTTCTACTTGTGTTTTTCCTTTTCATTTCATTGGGTAAAAATGCTGCAAAAATACTGAAAGAAATGACATGCTGCAAGTTTGAAAAAACACGTTTAGGCTAAAAAGAATCTGCCACCAAACCTAAGAGCAGCATAATGTAGAGGCAGAAATGCTTATTCCAGTGATGTTTCACTTACTGGAATGCCTGCTGTAGTTTTAATAAAAAGCAGTTTTACCATCAGGAGATTATTACTAGAGGACTAGTAATCCTGCTGCAATGATTACTCCATACTCATGAGCTCTGTATAACTCCGGCAACACTATTGATTGGCAACATTCTGCATATGCACAGAGTACACATCAAGCCACCTATCAGTGGTGCGGGTGGAGTTAGGCCGGCGTCACACTAGGTGTAAGACAATACGGTCCGTTTTTTTCGGCCATAATACGCAGCAATGTTCCCAAAATAGTGATCCGTATGTCATCCGTAGGCAGGGTGTGGCAGCGTATTTTGCGCATGGCATCCTCCGTATGTAATCCGTATGGCATCCGTACTGTGAGATTTTCTCACAGGCTTGCAAAACCGACATCTAATGGATTTATGGGCTCAAATGTTCGGTAAAACATATATACAGTATATATATACTAGCTATTGAACCCGTTCTACGCCCGGGTGGCGAGCATTTATATTGGTATATGGTCTCCATCCTGGTATGTGCTGCTCCCATTTTGCTCTCCCATCCTGTCATGTGCTGCTCCATCCTGCGTCCCCATCCTGTCATGTGCTGCTCCACTGTGTCATGTGCTGCTCCATCCTGCATCCCCATCCTGTCATGTGCTGCTCCACCGTGCCATGTGCTGCTCCATCCTGCGCCCCATCCTGTCATGTGCTGCTCCACCGTGTCATGTGCTGCTCCATCCTGCATCCCCATCCTGTCATGTGCTCCCATCCTGCGCCCCCATCCTATCACGTGCTGCTCCATCCTGCGCCCCCATCATTGCGGGTGGCTGTGCGGAGTGCGGGCGGCTGTGCGGAGTGCGGGCGGCTGTGCTGAGTGGGGGCGGCTGTGCTGAGTGCGGGCGGCTGTGCTGAGTGCGGGCGGCTGTGCTGAGTGCGGGCGGCTGTGCGTGGCGGTGCTGGGTGCGGGCGGCTGTGGGTGCTGTGCTGGGTGCGGTGGCTGTGCTGGGTGCAGCGGCTGTGTGTGGCTGTGGGCGGCGGCTGTGCTGGGTGTGGCGGCTGTGCGCGGCTGTGCTGGGTGTGGCGGCTGTGCTGGGTGCGGCGGCTGTGGGTGGCTGTGCTGGGTGCAGCGGCTGTGCGTGGCTCTAGGCAGCTGTGCGTGGCTGTGGGCGGCTGTGCGTGGCTGTGCTGGGTGCGGCGGCTGTGCTGGGTGCGGTGGCTGTGCTGGGTGCGGCGGCTGTGCGTGGCTGTGATGGGTGCAGCGGCTGTGCTGGGTGCGGCGGCTGTGCTGGGTGTGGCGGCTGTGCTGGGTGCGGCGGCTGTGCGTGGCTGTAGGCGGCTGTGCGTGGCTGTGGGCGGCTGTGCTGGGTGCGGTGGCTGTGCTGAGTGCGGCGGCTGTGCTGAGTGCGGGCGGCTGTATGTGGCGCGGCTGTGCGTGGCTGTGCTGGGTGCGGGCGGCTGTGGGTGGCTGTGCTGGGTGCGGCGGCTGTGGACGGCTGTGCTGGGTGCGGTGGCTGTGCTAGGTGCAGCGGCTGTGCGTGGCTGTGGGCGGCTGTGCTGGGTGCGGCGGCTGTGCGTGGCTGTGCTGGGTGCGGCGGCTGTGCTGGGTGCGGTGGCTGTGCGTGGCTGTAGGCGCCTGTGCATGGCTATGGGCGGCTGTGCTGGGTGCAGCGGCTGTGCGTGGCTGTAGGCGGCTGTGCTGGGTGCGGCGGCTGTGCGTGGCTGTGCTGGGTGCGGTGGCTGTGGTGGGTGCGGCGGCTGTGGGTGGCTGTGCTGGGTGCGGCGGCTGTGTGTCGCTGTGGGCGGCTGTGCGCGGCTGTGGGCGGCTGTGCGTGGTTGTGCTGGGTGCGGCGGCTGTGCTGGGTGCGGCGGCTGTGCGTGGCTGTGCTGGGTGCGGTGGCTGTGGTGGGTGCGGTGGCTGTGGACGTAAGTGGCGTAAGTAACAAATAGCTGTGGCATGAAGTGCCACAGCCTCATGACACAGCAATTTGTTACTTGCGGAGGGTGAGTATACTTACCTGTCCCGTTCCACCGACACCATTCCGGGCCATGAATATCCCCCTGCTCCCGGACTCGGCGCCTGCACAGTCCGCGCTTTCCGGCGCCATTTTCTTGAAGACACATTGCAGTGTGTCTTCAAGAAAATGGCGCCGGAAAGCGCGGACTGCGCAGGCCCCTTTTCCGGCACCAGGAGGACAGATTTTCTGTGTCCTCCTGGTGCCGGAAAAGGCGCCTGCGCAGTCTGCGCTTTCCGGCGCCATTTTCTTGAAGACACACTGCAATGTGTCTTCAAGAAAATGGCGCCGGAAAGCGCGGACTGCGCAGGCGCCGATTCCGGGAGCAGGGGGATATTCATGGCCCGGAATGGCGTCGGTGGAACGGGACAGGTAAGTATACTCACCCTCCGCCTCCTGGCTCATACCTGTTTCTCTGTTGGAGATCGCGGTGTGCGTTCAGCACTTACGCATACCGCGATCTCCTGGGAGCGTCGCTCTGTGGGGTCCAGACTGCGCCGGCGCTTGCGCTTGCGCAGTCTATAAAGGCTTCGGACAGAGTGACGCTCCCAGCGTTATATTATAGATATATATATATATATATATATATATATATATATATATATATATATTTATATATTTGTCATTGAGGCACATACAGTGGGGCAAAAAAGTATTTAGTCAGTCAGCAATAGTGCAAGTTCCACCACTTAAAAAGATGAGAGGCGTCTGTAATTTACATCATAGGTAGACCTCAACTATGGGAGACAAACTGAGAAAAAAAAATCCAGAAAATCACATTGTCTGTTTTTTTATCATTTTATTTGCATTTTATGGTGGAAAATAAGTATTTGGTCAGAAACAAATAATCAAGATTTCTGGCTCTCACAGACCTGTAACTTCTTCTTTAAGAGTCTCCTCTTTCCTCCACTCATTACCTGTAGCAATGGCACCTGTTTAAACTTGTTATCAGTATAAAAAGACACCTGTGCACACCCTCAAACAGTCTGACTCCAAACTCCACTATGGTGAAGACGAAAGAGCTGTCAAAGGACACCAGAAACAAAATTGTAGCCCTGCACCAGGCTGGGAAGACTGAATCTGCAATAGCCAACCAGCTTGGAGTGAAGAAATCAACAGTGGGAGCAATAATTAGAAAATGGAAGACATACAAGACCACTGATAATCTCCCTCGATCTGGGGCTCCATGCAAAATCCCACCCCGTGGGGTCAGAATGATCACAAGAACGGTGAGCAAAAATCCCAGAACCACGCGGGGGGACCTAGTGAATGAACTGCAGAGAGCTGGGACCAATGTAACAAAGCCTACCATAAGTAACACACTACGCCACCATGGACTCAGATCCTGCAGTGCCAGACGTGTCCCACTGCTTAAGCCAGTACATGTCCGGGCCCATCTGAAGTTTGCTAGAGAGCATTTGGATGATCCAGAGGAGTTTTGGGAGAATGTCCTATGGTCTGATGAAACCAAACTGGAACTGTTTGGTAGAAACACAACTTGTCGTGTTTGGAGGAAAAAGAATACTGAGTTGCATCCATCAAACACCATACCTACTGTAAAGCATGGTGGTGGAAACATCATGCTTTGGGGCTGTTTCTCTGCAAAAGGGCCAGGACGACTGATCCGGGTACATGAAAGAATGAATGGGGCCATGTATCGTGAGATTTTGAGTGCAAACCTCCTTTCATCAGCAAGGGCATTGAAGTTGAAATGTGGCTGGGTCTTTCAACATGACAATGATCCAAAGCACACCGCCAGGGCAACGAAGGAGTGGCTTCGTAAGAAGCATTTCAAGGTCCTGGAGTGGCCTAGCCAGTCTCCAGATCTCAACCCTATAGAAAACCTTTGGAGGGAGTTGAAAGTCTGTGTTGCCAAGCGAAAAGCCAAAAACATCACTGCTCTAGGGGAGATCTGCATGGAGGAATGGGCCAAAATATCAACAACAGTGTGTGGCAACCTTGTGAAGACTTACAGAAAACGTTTGACCTCTGTCATTGCCAACAAAGGATTTATTACAAAGTATTGAGATTAAATTTTGTTTCTGACCAAATACTTATTTTCCACCATAAAATGCAAATAAAATGATAAAAAAACAGACAATGTGATTTTCTGGATTTTTTTTTCTCAGTTTGTCTCCCATAGTTGAGGTCTACCTATGATGTAAATTACAGACGCCTCTCATCTTTTTAAGTGGTGGAACTTGCACTATTGCTGACTGACTAAATACTTTTTTGCCCCACTGTATATATATCTATATTTATATTTACTTCAGCGCGATATAGCAGAAAAGCCGGTAATTCAATTGCCGGCTTTTCATTTCTCCTGCACAAACCCGACAGGATATGAGACATGGTATACATACAGTATACCATCTCATATCCCTTTTTTTTTGCATATTCCACACTACTAATGTTAGTAGTGTGTATATGCAAAATTTGGGCGCTCTAGCTATTAAATTAAAGGGTGAAATCGCGAAAAAAATTGGCGTGGGCTCCCGCACAATTTTCTCCGCCAGAGTGGTAAAGCCAGTGACTGAGAGCAGATATTAATAGCCAGGAGAGGGTCCATGGTTATTGCCCCCCACCCTGGCTACAAACATCTGCCCCCAGCCACCCCAGAAAAGGCACATCTGGAAGATGCGCCTATTCTGGCACTTGGACACTCTCTTCCCACTCCCGTGTAGCGGTGGGATAATGAAGGGTTAATGTCACCTTGCTATTGTAAGTGACATTAAGCCAGGTTAATAATGGAGAGGCATCAATTATGACACCTATCCATTATTAATCCAATAGTACGAAATGGTTAATAAAATGGTTTGCACATACACACTACAAACATTAGTAGTGTGGAATATGCAAAAAAAAGAAGGGATATGAGATAGTTTACTGTACGTAAACCATGTCTCATATCATGTTGTGTTTGTCAAGGAGACAGGAAAAGCCGGCAATTGAATTACCGGCTTTTCTATAGAACACCGCTGCGTATTTCTCGCAAGTCACACTGCTGGTTCGTGTTTAATCTGTATTTTTCTCGCCCCCATAGACTTTCATTGGCGTATTTTTTGCTCAATATGCTGACAAACGCAGCATGCTGCCATTTTCTACGGCCGTACAATACCGTATATTACGGATGCGTAATATACAGCTGATAGGAGCAGCCCCATAGAGATTCATTGGGCCGTGTGTAATGCGTATTTTACGGACATATTTTCTGCGCTCATACGTCCGTAAAACTCGCTAGTGTGACGCGTTTGCAATGCGATTATGCGATTTTCTCCCACCCAAGTATCCATATGGCATCCGTATGACATGTGTATGGCTTTACATTTCTCATTGGTTTTCCCCATTGAATTTAATGGCTCAACGGGCTGAAATGAGGAAAATGTGTGCGTATTTGTCGCAAGTCACATAGATGATCTGTGTGGTATCCGAATTTTTTTCTCGCACCCATAGGCTTGCATTGGCGAGTCCTGGGCGATATGTGAGTACAATTGCAGCATGCTGAGATTTTACACGCACGCTGAATAGGCATGAGAAAAGATACGGTGATGTGAGCTACCCCATAAATTAACACTGGTCCGAGTGCTATGCGATGTGTTCTCGGATAGCACTCATCCATATTCTAAGCTAGTGTAACCCCAGCCTTAGGCTGCCGTCACACTAGCAGTATTTGGTCAGTATTTTACCTCAGTATTTGTAAGCCAAAACCAGGAGTGGAACAATTAGAGGAGAGTATAATAGAAACACGTCACCACTTCTGCATTTATCATCCACTCCAGGTTTCGGCTTACAAATACTGATGTAAAATACTGACCAAATACTACTAGTGTGACGGCAGCCTAAGGGTATGTGTCCACGTTCAGGATTGCATCAGGATTTGGTCAGGATTTTTCATCAGTATTTGTAAGCCAAAACCAGGAGTGGGTGATAAATGCAGAAGTGGTGCATAAGTTTCTGCTATACTTTTCCTCTAAGGGCTCATTTCCACTTGCGAGAAACACGTCCGTGTCTCGCATGTGGAAACCAAGCTCTGGCGCCGGCACTCCAGAGCGGAGCGTGCAGCTCCATGTGTTGCTATGCGGCCGCACCAGAGCTTAGTTTCCACATGCGAGACACGGACGTGTTTCTTGCAAATGGAAACAAGCCCTAATTGTTCCACTCCTGGTTTTGGCTTACAAAAACTGATGAAAAATCCTGACCAAATCCTGATGCAATCCTGAACGTGGACACATACCCTTAGAAAACTGCTAGAACTGCAGCAGAAAAAAACACTGATTTTAGCAAAATGAGAGCAAGCAGGTCAGCAAATAAGCAAGTAACATAGCTGGAATCAGAGTATCTGCTTCTATGCCATGTTGCTCTCAGATGGGATACCAAAAATTTGGTGACCAGTTTTCTTTAGGTTATATTCACACGTTGTGTTTTTGCTTAGTTTTTTTAACATAAAGTTTAAGCTGCATTTCACAGAACCAGCAAAAGCTATGAGATTTCAGAAATCTCATGCACACACATTGTTTTTTTGTCCTGAATGAATTGGAAAGCTGATGCATTTTTTAAAACTGCGGCATGTCACTTCTTTCAGCATTTTTGCAGCATTTATTCACCCTTAGAAAACAATGAATAAGTGCAAAAATGCAGCACAAAAAGCTGGCATTAGGTTTTGCCTCGTTTTTGGTGCAGAAAACTCAGGAATAGAGATGAGTAGTGTTGAGCGATACCTTCCGATACTTGAAAGTATCGGTATCGGATAGTATCGGCCAATATCCGAAAAATATCGGATATCGCCGATACCGATACCCGATACCAATACAAGTCAATGGGACACAAGTATCGGAAGGTATCCTGGATGGTTCCCAGGGTCTGAAGGAGAGGAAACTCTCCTTCAGGTCATGGGATCCATATTCATGTGTAAAATAAAGAATTAAAATAAAAAATAGGGATATACTCACCCTCTGACGCGCCCTGGTTCTAACCGATGCAACCGGCAGCCTCCGTTCCTAAGAATGAGCGCGTGAAAGACCTTCGATGACGTCGCGGCTTGTGATTGGTCGCGTGAGCGTTCATGTGACCGCTCACGCGACCAATCACAAGCCGCGACGTCATCTTAGGTCCTAAACTCCTCATTCTTAGGAACGGAGGCTGCCGGTTACATCGCTAAGGTCCAAGGGCCGCCGGACGGGTGAGTATATCCATATTTTTTATTTTAATTCTTTATTTTTTACATGAATATGGATCCCAGGGCCTGAAGGAGAGTTTCCTCTCCTCCAGACCCTGGGAACCATACACTGGGAACTTCCGATTCCGATATCACAAAAATATCGGAACTCGGTACTGGAATTCCGATACCGCAAGTATCGGCCGATACCCGATACTTGCGGTATCGGAATGCTCAACACTAGAGATGAGCAAATATTTCAATATTCAGTACAGATTACGATTACAGATTTTTCAATATTTGCCGATTTATTCCTTGGATATTCACTGAACATCATTGGAGTCAATGGGAGGCAAAAACAAACGCATACATACCTTTAAAGGGGCCCAAAACCTCCCAAAACACATCAAATTCGGGGCAGACACCAGGAAAGTGGCCTCAATTGACCAAGGGTACAAATGTTAGAACGGCACTGATGCAGTTAGCTAGGCATTAGGTATCAGGGTCTGGGATAGCATTTACTGCTTTAAATTGAACTTCAAATTAAGATGAAGTGGGTGAGGCATCAGTGTAGGTCTGCTGCTGTGTTGGGAGCCCTGACACCACATGCAACACCTCCACCTGCTTTTATGCTCAGCCACACTCAGGTGGCACAAATATAAGTTTCGAAGACTACAATTGTCAGAAAAATGTAAGGATAGTAATACGAGAAGTTGACTCAAAGGAGGTGGACGCCTGCCAGTCTTGGAGATCTACTGCTATAGGCAACACACATGAAGGAGACCCAACCAGGAGTCTACACATTTAAAAAAATTAGTGGCAGACACCACCAAAATGACATCAATGTCACTAGAGTAGAACTAGTATAATGGGGACTGACACCTCTTCCACTACAGCCAACCAAGCAGATGGAGACTGTAACGGGCAAGGTGGTGGAACCACTTGTACCATAGCCCTTGGAAAACCTGCAGGGGCATAACTAGGTGGCTTACCAAAACTGACCTCAAATAAGCAGCAGCAAGCGACACCACATCTCAAGGAGGGACAAGGAGGTGGCACCAGGTGCTACTCCAGGGCTGTTCTACAGAAGGTGGCAGCTGAGCCCCTAGAGTGGGTTGACTGGAACGGCCCTAAGGAGGGATGAAGAATGCAGGCAAGCATTGTAGGGACACTGGAACCACGAGTGCAGATGGGATTGGAACAGAAAAGCACTGGTAGGTGCTGACTGGATCAATGAATAGACAGATGAACACTGGCAGGTGCGGGCTGGACTAGCTACAGAACAGGAGAGTACTGGCAGGTGTGGACTGGACCAGATGTTAGAAAGAGGAGCACTGGCAGGTGCAGGCTGAACCGGTTGTTATACAGATGGGCACTGGCAGGTGCGGACTGGACCGGGTGTTGGAGAACTGGCAGGTGCAGGCTGGACCAGCTGATGGACAGAAGAGAACAGACAGGTATGAGCAGATGGTACAGGGTAGACAAGCAGATGGGCGCACCTGGGGAACCTGACAACTAGCAATCATGCAAAACAAACTAACAACATTGTTCAGGCACTTCCATATTAGAGGAGGAACCTTAAATAGAAAGTGTTGCCCAGCAATTGGCTGGGGACACCATAGGGTGATGTGCATGGTCCCTTTAAGGAGGGAGCATGCGTCCTAAGCATAGTGCCCAGGCCTGGGGTGAGCTTGGCTACAGATCCACTCCTCAGGTTCTCCTCATCTGCTCTCCTCACACTCTCAGACTCGACTCACTAACTCCGCCTCCAGGCCAGAAGTTATAGGGAAGCTCCCCTGAAACCGGGTGTTAGAGCTCCCCCTTCTGGTCTGGAGTAGAAAAAGTGTTGTATGCTGAAATGACCTGGAAAGGGAACCCCTCCTTGCTTTCAGGCATGACATCACCCCCTGTGAGGGAGGCAATGCCACTGTGGCAGCTGGACTCCTGGGGTGCCATTTTCCCCCTTAGTGAAATTCAGTACTCCCAGACTGAGGAAACATGAACATATTAACAAATGAACAATTATAACTATTTACAACATTTCAAAAATAAAAATTACAAACACCAAAGCTCAAAAATAGTCCTAGCAATGATCAGTCCATTCGTCATTGTCCATTGTTAATTCCTGAGCCAGGTTGGTAGCTATATAAAAGTAAGGTACTGGCCACACATAGTTCTGTGACTAGTGTTGAGCATTCCGATACTGCAAATATCAGGTATCGGCCGATATTCGCTGTATCGGATTTCCGATACTGAGTTCTGATACTTTTAAGATATTGAATACCGGAATCGGAAGTTCCTATAGCGCAATGATGCACTATAATGGAGTGTGGGCGGTGCATGGGCAGAGACTGCGTGTCTGTGTGTGCGGGCGGGGTCTGTGTATGACCGTGGGGGGTCTGTGCGGGCCTGCCGGGGGTCTGTTCAGGCCTGCTGGGGGTCTGTGTGGCCTGCCGGGGGTCTGTGCGGGCCTGCCGGGGGTCTGTACGGGCCTGCCGGTGGTCTGTGTGGGCCTGCTGGGGGTCTGTGTGGCCTGCCAGGGGTCTGTGCAGCCTGCCAGGGGTTTGTACGGGCCTCTCAGGGGTCTGTGTGGCCTGCCGGGGGTCTGTGCAGCCTGCCGGGGGTCTGTACGGGCCTGCCGGGGGTCTGTACAGGCATGCCAGGGGTCTGTACGGGCCTTCCGGGGGTCTGTATGGGCCTGCCGAGGGTCTGTGTGGCCTGCTGGGGGTCTTTGTTTGTGTGCAGGCATCGTCCGATGGGACTACAAGTCCCATCGGGCTGTGCCTGCTACAATGGCAGTGATTGACACATTAGCCAATGATGGGACAGTAGTAGTCCCATCATCCGGCTAATGTGTTGAATGTAAAAAAAAATACTACATACAACATACATACATCAGACTACATACATACAACATACATACTACATACATACTACATACTACATACATACAACATACATACATACAACATACATACAACATACTACATACATACTACATACATACATACTACATACATACAACATACAACATACAACATACACACTACATACATACATGCATACCACATACATACATACATACAACATACATACTACATACATACATACTACATACATGCAACATACATACATACTACATACGTACTAGATACATACAACATACAACAAACATACAACATTCATACTACATACATACTACATACATACTAAATACATGCTACATACATACTACATACAATACATTCATACATTACATACAATACATACATACAGACATACAGTACCTATAACATAGAGTACATACTCACTATTACTTGTCATTTTGATCCCCGAAGCCAGTGTAATCTGTAAAAAAGATTAAAAAATGCCCGATAGCCACACGTTTCATCCATTTTTTGCTGGATCCGTCGCTGTGTGTTTTTTCGTCGGACAGAAAAACCGTTCCTCTTTATGTGTTTTCCATCCGGCGGAAACAGCTTTTTTGTAGTATGTATGTTGTATGTATGTAGTATGTATGTATGTAGTATGTATGTAGTATGTAGTATGTATGTATTGTTGTATGTATGTAGTATGTATGTTGTATGTATGTTGTATGTATGTATGTAGTATGCATGTAGTATGTTGTATGTATGTTGTATGTATGTATGTAGCACCCTGATGAAGGAGTGCATTACACTCCGAAACACGTCAGTTAGCTTTTTGTCCCAGTTAGGCTCCGTAGGCCTGTGATGTCACACGCTGGTTGGCAGCGCCGGCCATTTTTCTCAGTGTGACCAGGGAAGCCTCCGGCTGGGATGTTCCCTGGCTCTGCACTGTCTACTGGCACCTTGTCCCTGATCGGACAAGCGCTAGCTAGCGTGCGCCCACCTGTTCGCTACCATTTGGAGGACCACCTTTACCATTAGACCTGCCATCTATACCGCCGGAGTGCCGCATGCAATCTTTGGTGCATTTACCACAAGCCACCCTGCAGGAACTGACAGCCTGCTTCAACACTCTGTCACGGTAAGATATTCATCATTTACATACCCTAGCATGCACATGTGGTCTACACACTGATTGTGGTATATCTTAAACTATAGGTGGGAGCATTGTCAGTCGGCATCTTATTATACACTAGCCCACTACATCTGCCCCAACGTGCAGCATCCGTTTTGCAAGGGGCAAACTAGGGACCAGCCTATGTACTAGTTAGTAGTAAGCACCTTTCAGACGCTTGTAGCGCGGTATTTTACGTTTCATTAGTCTATTTGTTTCTTGGCAGAGTGGGCACAGATCTGCCTAAATACCTGCAGCACTTGGGCCTTTTTGCGAGTAGTGCCAGTGTGTTCCAGTACTGTTTTTATGTATGTAGTATGTTGTATATATGTTGTATGTAGTATGTATGTTGTATGTATGTAGTATGCTGTATGTATGTAGTATGTATGTAGTATGTATGTTTTATGTGGTCTGTATGTAGTATGTATGTAGTATGTTGTATGTATGTAGTATGTATGTAGTATGTTGTATGTATGTTGTATGTAGTATGTAGTAATTTTTTTTTTTTTACATTTTACTACTACTGTTCCATCATTGGCTAATGTGACAATCACTGCCCTTGCAGCAGGCACACAAACAAAGACCCCTGGCAGGCTGCACAGACCACTGAGAGGCCTATACAGACCCCCATCAGGCCGCACAGACCCCCGAGAGGCCCGTACAGACCCCTGGCAGGCCACACAGACCCCCGGACAGGCCGCATAGACCCCCGAGAGGCCCGTACAGACCCCCGGCAGGCTGCACAGATCCCCGGCAGGCCGCACAGACCCCGGAGAGGCCCGCACAGACCCCCAGCAGGCTGCACAGACCCCTGGCAGGCCGCAAAGACCCCCAAAAGGCCTGTACAGATCCCTGGTAGGCCGCACAGACCCCCTGCAGGCCGCACAGACCCCCTAGAGGCCCGTACAGACCCCCGGCAGGCCCGCACAGACCCCCAAGGTCCCACACAGTTACACAGTCTCCGCCCATGCACTGCCCACACTCTTCCCCCCTCCGGAACAGGATGTACAAGGAAAGAACGGGCTTATTTACATTCCGATATTTATGTCCCATTGACTTGCTTTCATTTCCGGTATCAGTATTGGCGATATCCGATATTTTTTGGATATCGGCCGATACAATCCGATCCTGATATTTCCGAATATCAGAAGGTATCTCTCAACACTAGTTATCAATAGTGTTGAGCATTCCGATACTGCAAGTATCGGGTATCGGCCGATACTTGCTGTATCGGAATTTCCGATACCGAGATCCGATACTTTTGTGGTATCGGGTATCGGGTATCGGGTATCGCAACAACATTAATGTAATAATGTGTAAAAAAGAGAATTAAAATAAAAAATATCGCTATACTCACCTGTCCGACGCAGCCGGGACCTCAGCGAGGGAAGCGGCAGCGTTCTTTGTTTAAATTTCGCGCTTTTACTTGGTTACGTGAAGTCCCGGCTTGTGATTGGTCAGGGCGGCCATGTTGCCGGGACGCGGACCAATCACAGCAAGCCGTGACGAAATTACGTCACGGCTTGCTGTGATTGGTCCGCGTCCCGGCAACATGGCCGCCATTAACCAATCACAAGCCGTGACGTCACGGGAGGCTGGACATGCGCGTATTTTGAAAAGCGCGCGTGTCCAGCCTCCAGTGACGTCCCGGCAACATGGCCGCCATTAACCAATCACAAGCCGGGACGTCACGGGAGGCTGGACATGCGCGTATTTTGAAAAGCGCGCGTGTCCAGCCTCCCGTGACGTCACGGCTTGTGATTGGTCAGGGCGGCCATGTTGCTGGGACGCGGACCAATCACAGCAAGCCGTGACGAAATTACGTCACGGCTTGCTGTGATTGGTCCGCGTCCCGGCAACATGGCCGCCATTAACCAATCACAAGCCGTGACGTCACGGGAGGCTGGACATGCGCGTATTTTGAAAAGCGCGCATGTCCAGCCTCCAGTGACGTCCCGGCAACATGGCCGCCATTAACCAATCACAAGCCGGGACGTCACGGGAGGCTGGACATGCGCGTATTTTGAAAAGCGCGCGTGTCCAGCCTCCCGTGACGTCACGGCTTGTGATTGGTCAGGGCGGCCATGTTGCCGGGACGCGGACCAATCACAGCAAGCCGTGACGTAATTTCGTCATGGCTTGCTGTGATTGGTCCGCGTCCCGGCAACATGGCCGCCCTGACCAATCACAAGCCGGGACCTCACGTAACCAAGTAAAAGCGCGAATTTTAAACAAACAACGCTGCCGGTTCCCTCGCTGAGGTCCCGGCTGCGTCGGACAGGTGAGTATAGCGATATTTTTTATTTTAATTCTTTATTTTACACATTAATATGGTTCCCAGGGCCTGAAGGAGAGTTTCCTCTCCTTCAGACCCTGGGAACCATCAGGAATACCGTCCGATACCTGAGTCCCATTGACTTGTATTGGTATCGGGTATCGGTATCGGATTGGATCCGATACTTTGCCGGTATCGGCCGATACTTTCCGATACCGATACTTTCAAGTATCGGACGGTATCGCTCAACACTAGTTATCAATAATAATAATAATTTAAAAAAAAGGCATAGTCTGAATCCACCTGATTGAGTTTCTTTTTTACTCCGATCCAAAGTTCTCTGGATTGCTGTTTGAAAATAATAATATGAGTAGTTTAATCTGTTTAATAAATAAAAAACAGTTTTTTTTAATAAATAAAAACACATTTTTGAAATTCATGCCATGAGGAAGCTTAATGTTTAAAGTTAGTATCCAATGGATTCCTTTAGGGCTAGTTGCTTTTGTCACTCGCAATTCTCTTCATGGCCTTTTGGGAGGAAGTGTATATTTTTGCCATCAATAACCCCTTCGTTTCACACTTAGTATGGTTTGGTAGACATGTGGATGATGTACTCGTTGTCTGGAAGGGAGACACATCCACATATTCTGAATTTGTCTCATATTTAAATTCCAACAATTGCAACATCAAATTCACCTGCAGTTCCTTGTCCAGCCAAACTCCCTTTCTGGACATCAAATTAGAAGGTAACATCATCACCAATAAGGTGGATTCATCTCTACTGTGGATAGAAAGGACATTGCTAGAAATACAATCTGTAGTGACACTGACAGTGTCACTGTTGAAAGCCTAGATGGCGCAAGCAGGGGGTCTGGGATCGAGGGACAGAAGTGCAAGGAGCAGGGCACGCAGTGCGCACAGGACCAGACACTAAGGCGCGCAGTAGGCACAGGACCTGTGACCAGACAGTCACGTGACCACAGAGGGGGGGAGCTACCGCACAAGAGGACGGGGAGATGACTGGGAGAGCGGAGCACAGGACAGAGAACAACGACATAGACAGTGGGGAGCAGAGGGTCAAAAGCAAGATGAGAGCGAGGTAACAGGGACAAAACCAAAGAGTAAACAGAGACGAGTCAAGGGGAAGGACAGAACAGTACCAAGCAGAAAACAGAGGCAGGAGTCAGGGGCCAGAACCGGGTCATACACAGCAAAGCACACACACACTGAGGCACAGCGATTACAGAGAGTAACCTGGGTCAGCAACCACAAACCGAGTAAATGGAAGTATCACCGACACCTGCCCCAGAACCAGAGAGAGGCAATCCTAGTTAACCCTGCCCTGACCAGGACAGAGGCTGGATAATCCCATCCAGAGTCATGACACAATCTTTTTATCATCCATTTCACATCCCAAACACACCATTAATGCCATTCCCAAGAGAGAGAGTTCAACAGAGCCAGGGAGATATGCTCCAATGATGAGGCGTTTACTACAAAATGTAAAAAAATCAAAAGTAGATTGACTGACAGAGGGTACACTATGTCCACCATTAATCGTGCATTTGAACAGGCCAGAAGTATCCCACTTAAGAATTTATTACATGGTCCTGGAAAGAGTCACACATCCTTTTCTGCCTCCGTCATTACCTTTTCCACTGCTTACAGATGTCAGTTTCACACTATTAGGGCTCATACTCACCTGCGAGAAACTTGGATGAGTCTCGCACATCAATACCTGCCACTGTACCCGACACTCAGGAGCGGAGCGTGCAGCCGCATAGGAATACATGCAGCCACACGCTCCGCTCCTGAGTGCCGGCAGCAGCATCGGGTAACATCCGAGACTCAGCCGAGTTTCTCGCAGGTGAGTGTGAGCCCTTAAGTGCATCATTTTAAAATATCTACCTGTGGTGAACCAGGACAACTGCCTCTGTACTATTATTGATGTTGACTACCAGGTGGTAGCCAAAAGAGGCAGGACGCTTGGTGACATGCTATCACCTAGTCTGGTACAAAGTATTAAATCCATTTCATCATGGCTTTTCACTACAGGCTTTTATAAATGTGCATTGAGTAGATGCAATGTGTGCGGCGCCCCAGGGTCCTGGTCGTCGCAGTGGTATTGCTTTCCTCTCAGGGGGAGTGATGCTACGTTTGGAGGCAAAGAAGGATAACTGCATCCAGGTATCACAAACATGCAACACATTTCACACTCCAGGCCACCAGGGGGAGCTTTTGTTCCTATTTATTAGGACCCGGTACCGAGTACCCCGCTGCCCTGACGGGGCAATCCAATGTGTGCTGCTATGCGGACAATGGAAAACACAATTTCTTTTCAACACATGGTGTCTCCTTTTTGATCAAAACTTTCATCAGCTCTGAGACTACTCATGTAATATATTGCATTCACTGTAATATTTGTAATTTGCAGTATGTAGGATATACCACGCGCAAACTTAAGAAAAGAATAGCTGAGCACAATAGCCACATCAATAGTAAAAACTCTGGTTATTCTGGGGCTGTAAATTACTTCATCACAATACACAAAGGTGACATTCCTAGCTTATCCTTTTTTGGGATCGAAAAAGTGAACCACTCCATCCGGTTAGGTAACTGGCAAAAGCAACTAGCCCTAAGGGAAGCCTATTGGATACTAAATCAAGACACTAAGCATCCTCATGGCATTAATTTAAAAAAGCTATTTGTTTTTTATTTATTATTTTTTAAACAGAATAATTTACTTATTTTATTATTTTCAAACAGCAATCCAGAGAAATTTTGATAGGGGTACAAAAGAAACTCAATCACGTGTATTTAGAATATGCCTTTTTTTCTTTTTTAATTATTATTGTTAACCCATGTTCCTGGTGCAATTTCCACCAACACAGGGACATACAGGTTCCTGATAATTTTTCAAGTTGGTATTTTCATTTTGTGATGTTGGTTACTCAGGAATGGATGTTTTCGTGGCACCCCAAGAGTTCGGGTACCACAGTGGTACTGCCTTCCTCTTGGGGAGGGTGATGCCATGCATGAAAACGAGGATCCCTTTGACAGGTAACCTGTACATGCAACATGTTCTGACTCCAGGCCAGAAGGGGGAGCTCTAACCCGGTTTCAGGGGAACTTCCCTATATACATTCTGGTCTGGAGGAGGAGTTAGTTAGTCTGGAGCAGACAAAGAACAGTGAAGGAGCACAGGAGAACTAAAGAGTTGGAAGGGAGCCGTAACTGAGATCCTTCCAGGCTGAAGTGCAGAAACTGAGAACCAGGAGCCCGAGGCTGTGTGGAACTACATGTTCCACAGCAGAACCGGAGGGCAGGAAACTAAAAGTGACTTGCCCACATTACGCCTGAGGTACAGCAACATCCAGAGCCCGGAGTCACCGTGTATAGAGACCCCAAGGGAACGGCTCGTGTTGCCTACCATGCAGGGACTGTCCCAGGACAGAGAGTAAAAGAGGACCTTATCAGGAAGCCACAGGCAGCAAGGGACTATTAATCAGCGCATAGTGGAAGGCTCCCAATCTGACCTGGCAAACTGGAAATCTCACTTGTTTTCAGGCTGCCTGGACTCCATCGACACCTGTTGCCTGTACCCTGGACTGAGGCTGTCTACATCAGTAAACCAGGTAAAGAGAGTGCAACCCTGTATCCTCTGTTTATTTCTGGCACCACACCATCGTTGCCAAATACACCGGGAGCCCTGGGGACTCAGCTTCACCTGTGGGAAGAGATACCATCTCTATTGCAATACCATCATCCTCAGAGGACCCCTTTAAGCACTGTTGGTCACCCCTGACCAAGTACCACAGGTGGCGTCACAAACTTTTATTATTTTCACCATCCCTTTAAAGACTATCCCTTTTACTTGGGTGCCCAGGGCCATGGACCAAGTCGCTGCCACCGTGACCACCCCTTTTACGACGACCGCACGCGGTACCCCACGGCCCTGGCGGGCATTCCATTTTCATGCGGGATATGTTTTTCTCTCGTGCGATTTATATATCACTTATTTATCATAAGTAGCTAACAGCCTTTTGTTACACTTACCATTGTCTTCAGGTCTCCTTCGGCTGAGACAGATATTGTGGAGTAGTGACCATGTCCCTGTGCCTTTTCCTCTCATGTGCCCATGCCATACTTTGTTTGTCCATCACTGTTATCTGCAGCTCTGTGTCTGACTCACTATTCAGGGCTGGAGTACAGTTCATTTTTTCAACTGCCTAACTGTTCACTCCAACTCTGGCGTCTTCGATACCTCTGCTTATTAACTTTAGCGCTCAAACCCATTTGTGAGAAATACGGACAAGTGCAGTCCAATAAAAAATTGGATTGCACACTGACCAATGTTATTCTATGGGTTACATCTAGTGTTGAGCATTCCGATACTGCAAATATCGGGTATCGGCCGATATTTGCTGTATCGGAATTCCGATACCGAGTTCCGATATTTTTGCAATATCAGAAATTGGAATCGGAAGTGTGCGGTGCGTATGGTTCCCAGGGTCTGGAGGAGAGGAGACTCTCCTTCAGGCCCTGGGATCCATATTCATGTAAAAAATAAAGAATAAAAATAAAAAATATTGATATACTCACCCTTCCGGCGGACCCTGGCTCTTAGTGGTACCTCCATTCCTAAGAATGCAGGGAGTGAATGACCTTCAATGACGTCGCGGCTTGTGATTGGTCGCGTGAGCAGTCACATGAGCGGTCACGCGACCAATCACAATCCGCGACGTCATCGAAGGTCCTTCACTCTGCATTCTTAGGAACGGAGGCAGACGCTTGGACCGGTGAGAGCCGGGGCCGTGAGAGGGGTGAGTATATCAATATTTTTTACTTTTATTCTTTATTTTATAAATGAATATGGATCCCAGGGCCTGAAGGAAAGTTTCCTCTCCTTCAGACCCTGGGAACCATTCCGATATTTTGTGTCCCATTGATATGCATTGGTATCGAGTATCGGTATCGGCGATATCCGATATTTTTTGGATATCGGCCGATCCAATCCGATACCGATACCTTTGCATATCGGAAGGTATCGCTCAACACTAGTTACATCTCATCGGAGATTTTTTTCTCAGCCAAAATCAGACTGAGAAAAAAATCGCAACATGCTGTGATTTGCTACGTTTCTTGGACGAGACTCGCCAATGCAAGCCAATGGGTGTGAGAAAAAGGGTGCTGTATACTTAGCCTTTACTATTAAAATAGGGGACCCCTCAAAAAATGATGTGGGGTCTCCCTATCTATCTATATAATCGTCTAAGGGTCACTTCCGTCTGTTTTTCTGTTTGTCTGTCACGGAAATCCAGCATCGCTGATTGGTCGCGGCCGGCCGCGACCAATCAGCGACGGCCACAGTCCGGCTGCGAATTTGCCCTTTCCTACTTCCCTCCAGTCAGTGCCCCATAGCGGTTTAGCAGTCCGTTAAATGGACTGCGTTACACTGCGGCATAATGTGGTGTAACGCAGTCCGTTAACGCTGTTTTTAACCCTGTGTGATCAACTTTTTACTATTGATGCTGCCTATGCGGCATCAATAGTAAAAAGATTTAATGTTAAAAATAATAATAAAAAAAAACCATTGTATTCTCACCTTCCTGTGCCTTTCCCGCTCCTCGCGACCCTCCGCTCCCAAGAATGCATTGCGGCAACGACCGGATATGACGTAGCGGTCTCGTGAGACCGCTACATCATCACGTGTTATTGCCGCAATGCATTCTTGGGACCGGAGCGCCGCGAGGAGCATCGTTAAACGCCTAGGCTGGATCCGGGGGCCGCCGGAAGGTGAGTATATAACTATTTTTTATTTTAATTCTTTTTTTAACAGGAATATGGTGCCCACATTGCTATATACTATGTGGGCTGTGTTAGATACTACATGGGCTGTGTTATATTCTCCATGGCCTGTGTTATATACTGCGTGGCCTGTGTTGTATACTACGCCTCTGTGCTATATACTACGTGGGCTGTGCTATGTACTACGTGGCTGTGCAATATACTACGTGGCTGGGCAATATACTACATGGCTGGGCAATATACTACATGGCTGTGTTATATACTGCGTGGGCTGTGTTATATACTATGTGGGCTGTTATATACTGCGTGGGCTTACTATGTGGGCTGTTATATACTGCGTGGGCTGTGCTATATACTACTATACATATTCTAGAATACCCGATGCGTTAGAATCGGGCCACCATCTAGTAATTAATAACCAGCAAAGGCTATGGAGACAGCTGCCACCTCATATGAATAGCCTAGGAAGGGACCATGGATATTGCCCCCCTGGCTAAAAACATAAGCACTCAGCTTCCCCAGAAAGGTGCATCTGTAAGATGTGCCAATTCCGGCATTTAGCCTCGCTCTTCCCACTTGCCCTGTAGCAGTGGCAAGTGGGGTAATAGTTGTGGGGTTGTATTGTAAAGTGACATCAAACCCGGCTTAGTAATGAACTGGTGTCAATAAGTCACCTATCCATTACTAATCCTATAGTTGTTACTAGGGTTGAGCGAAACGGGTCGACCATTTTCAGAAGTCGCCGACTTTTGGCAAAGTCGGGTTTCATGAAACCTGACCCGACCCCTGTGTGGGGTCGGCCATGAGGTCGGCGATCTTCTGAATCTGGTATCGGAATTCCGATATCGAGTTCCGATATGTTTGCGATATCGGAACTCGGTATCGGAATCCACATTTAAGTGTAAAATAAAGAATTAAAATAAAAAATATTGATATACTCACCTCTCCGACGCAGCCTGGACATCGCCGCTGGTAACCGGCATCTTCCGTTCCTAAGAATGGCGCTTGAAAGACCTTTCGATGATGTCACGGCTTGTGATTGGTCGCGGCGGCCCACGTGACCGCTCAGCGACCAATCACAAGCCGTGACGTAATTCTCTCAGGTCCTAAATTCCTCATTCTAGGAATTTAGGACATGAGAATTACGTCACGGCTTATGATTGGTCGCTGAGCGGTCACGTGGGCCGCCGCGACCAATCACAAGCTGTGACGTCATCGAAAGGTCCTTCACGCGCTCATTCTTAAGAAGGAAGGCTGCCGGAAAGAAGCAGGGCGTGTCCGAGGGTGAGTATATACCTAATAGGAATATACTCACCCTCGGCTTCTTTCCGGCAGCCTTCCTTCTTAAGAATGAGCGCGTGAAGGACCTTTCGATGACGTCATGGCTTGTGATTGGTCGCGGCCGCCCACGTGACCGCTCAGCGACCAATCACAAGCCGTGACGTAATTCTCATGTCCTAAATTCCTAGAATGAGGAATTTAGGACCTGAGAGAATTACGTCACGGCTTGTGATTGGTCGCTGAGCGGTCACGTGGGCCGCCGCGACCAATCACAAGCCGTGACGTCATCGAAAGGTCTTTCAAGCGCCATTCTTAGGAACGGAAGATGCCAATTACTACCAGGGTGCGTCAGAGGGTGAGTATATCAATATTTTTTATTTTAATTCTTTATTTTACACTTAAATATGGATCCCAGGGCCTGAAGGAGAGTTTCCTCTCCTTCAGACCCTGGGAACCATAGTATCCCATTGCACTGCATTGGGTTTCGTGTTTCGGCCGACCCTGACTCCGACTTTTTTATAGGATCGGCCGATTTCACTCGACCCGACTTTTGAGAAAGTCGGGTTTCGTGAAACCCGACCCGATCCTATAAAAATAAAAGTCGCTCAACCCTAGTTGTTACAGGTGAAATAAAGAGACAACCAGAATAAAGTATTTTAATGAAATAAAACACTACACAGTTTCCCATCTTTATTGTACTCCTAATTCCTGTGATGCCCTTGATCTCCTGTAATAAACAAAAAATAAAAAAGTAACAATATACCATACCTGTCCGTCGCTGTGTCCTACACCATAATCCATATCTGGGGTATATACAGTTTACAACCAGGACGGTGCCAAGATGCGACCGCCCCAGCTGTAAACCACTGATGAATGAGATGCTGGGAACTGAGCTTCAGTGACTAGCGGTGACGTCACTGAAGCTGTGCTCCGTCACTGCCTGAACTGCAATGAACTCTGGAGCGTGGGAAAATGGACTGGCAAATACAGTATATATGTGTGTTTTGATGAATTTTTCCTTTGAAAACGATGTGTAAATGACAGAGAACTGCTGTATGCAAAGGCTCATGTTAAAATCACATTGCAATCGGATAGCAATCGCAATGCACTCAGATGTAAATCGGATGCTAGGTGTGAAAATCACATTGTACTAGGATGACACTCACATAGCGCTCATCTGTTTTTTCGGTCTGAAAATCGGACCGTTTTTTTTTCTCGCATATGGGTATGAGCCCTTAAGCAGCAATCCAGAGTAACTTGGATTGAGGCACATAAGAAATGTGAAAGTTTGGATGTTAATTTATTTTGCTCATTAATTTGTTTGACAACTCCTGTTTCCCCTGTTGTTCCTATCATCATACTAATAGTCTCTTGTGACACTTCTGTCCTGCGTCAGGTGATTATATTCTGCTGCTTTCCTTCATATCCCAATGCTATGCTGCACTTTTTAGTCTGTTTACTACTCATCTGTTGCTGATTTATTACTCAAGGTAAAATCACAGGTCATTTAACCATTTAATTTCTAAATTGTTTGCTACAGTTCTGAGGGTTATGATACCTTCATTAATGTAAGTAAGTCACTTTTTTTACGGTTTTCCATCTTTTTTTTTTTTTGCTTTATGACAATCACCAAGGACAAATGTACATTTCGTTTTTTATGCTCTTTAAATATCAACAAATGTTATTTTTGGTACATTCCAAAGTCATAGATGCATGTTTAACTAATTGATCTTTTGTCCAAAATCATGTTTATCTGTTTTATCATGTGCAACTTGTTGAAATGACACATCTCTTTTGGGATATATTTGTTTTTTCTTTGCATCATGCTAATTCCTAATCCCTGGCATTTTAAATTGTTTCTGTGATGTGGGACCAGCATCTGAAGTTTAGACTTCAGCTTGATTCATTACAGCTGCTAATTGGCACATGCCTAGTATGAATGACAGTTCACAATGATCCTCCTATGATTTAGGGTGTTGTATACACCAGAAACGCGTCAGGTTTCCTGAGGTTTCATTTTAAAATGTTTTAATCTATTTTCCAATAAAGAAAGATTTTACTTATATCCTGGATGGATGTGCCAACACACTTCCTTTTCCCTCCACTATTAGTCTCTGATCACCAGCGGGTGCAGCACTCTCAGGAGAGAACTCCAGCTAAACCATTGATCCAGGGATTCACAACGTGGTAAGCTTCCAAACCTCTCTCTCCCTTCTCCCCACCACTATTGCGTCCTTGTAGAGATTGTTTTCATACTTTTTTGTTGTGTTTATATCTACTGTCAAGCTTGGTATGGTGTCTAAAAGTCAGTTACATCAAAGTGACATATCCCTTTTTTTCTACTATGTGTTTCTACAACTGTGTCGGATATAAACTTGTTATTTGAACCAAAATGTGGTTTTCCAATTAAAATCAATCATTATTCCAAAGTGGTTTATGGAGCAGAATTCCACATAAAAAATTGTGTGAACATACTCTTACTGTTCTGATCAAATGGTAGTTTCTTAATATTATATGTTAGAAAATGTCAGTCACATTCAGTATGACTCAATTGTACCCCAAAATAAAAGAAAAGAGCTGCAGTCCCGAAACAAGATTAATTTTAATAAACAAATATATAAGTCCCCCATGCCACATACAAGCCCCAGACCAGACCTTTCCATTTATACAGACCTTGGATCAGAATTCAAAATATCATCTGGAACAAGGAGTCTTATGGGCATTTTTCCGGCAAGTATGAAATATGTTAAACAATTCAGATATATTCAGATATATTACACTTTAGGGCCAGTTGAAACTCAATAATGTGGCCAAAAGCTACCACTTCCTGTCCAGATAACATCCTCATCTGGAACAATTTCAGGAGTATGGAGATCTTGCCTTTTTCCAAGAGTCACCTGGGCATTCTTCCAGCAAATACTGAATAAATATACTTATTCAGAGACTAACTTTAGAGATAGTTAGAACTCAATAATGTGGCCAAAGGGTACCACTTCCTGTCCAGATAAGTTTTTACCTGTAGTTTTAGGTTTGTTTTATCAGCATTGCTTGCATCTTTATTTAACAGACTTAACTTCAATTACCCAATTATATTACAGAATACATATTTGCATCTCCCGTCATGTGGCTCCTTCTGTTGGTGGTGTTTGGCCTGATCTTCTTGTACAGATGGTATAGACAAAGTCTGATTCTGGAAAATCTTACCGACAAATATGTCTTTATCACTGGATGTGACACTGGATTCGGAAACCTATTGGCAAAGCAGTTAGATAAACGTGGAATGAAGGTCCTGGCTGCTTGTCTGACCAATGAGGGCGCAGAAAACCTAAAGAAAGAGACCTCTAGTAGACTGCAAACAATAATATTGGATGTTACCGACAGCAAAAGTGTAAGCGCTGCTGCCGAAAAGGTGGCCGCTACGGTTGGAAGTGAAGGTAATCATATGTGTTTCCTGCATAATTGTATACTGTGGGCAGTAAGTTGTACATTATGATTTATAAAAAAAAACACTCCAGCATCTGTCCATGTATTCACTAGTGAACACAGAAAAGGGCTCCTGTGCAAGAAAGTATATGGGCCTTTTGCTGTCCAATATCTCATAATAATGCATAATTCCACCTGCTTTGTTGGTAGAAACGGGTCCCTGGTTGCATCACTGGCATGTCCGGCCCTGCAAGTACTGTGCCTGGCCACAGGTTAGGGAAACTGAACTGCAGTATCTGATAGAACCCATGGACAGACATGGAATTGTTTCTGAAAAAAAAACAAAAACATTTTCTAGTGCTGGACCATAGCTAACTTGAGTTTATATTTTTTTCTGGAAGGCTTATCAAAAAATCATGAACAGACAATATTTTTTACGAACACGTTGGAAAACCATGAGAAATCATTCTGGTCATAACTTAAGTGATACATGTCTACAAACTAAAATTCTGATAAGAAGACATCCGTTCACTATGAACTGCAAAATGATGATAATTACAGTCAAAATAACCTGTATAAGTTTCTTCAGCTTAAAAATGATGGACGCTTTAAAAAATTTTTATGGACACAGGAAAAAAGTGTACTATTTTTATGGTTGGCAACTAGTGATGAACGAGCATGCTCTCCACTGATCGATACTCCATCTAGCATTGGGGCAGTCGTGTATGCTTGAGTCCAAACCCCTCATGTTTTGCGGCTGTCAGATAGCCAATAAACATACGGGGATTGCCTGCTATACCCAGTAATGCCGTAGCCATGTTAGCTACTTGCATTACTGTGATTGGCCAGCCACATTACCTCATCAAGTCTTATATGTGTAAGTTGGCACACTCTGCTCTGGAAGCAGTTTAGATACAGTTAATCTGTCACCTTCCCAATCCTTCTGTAGAATGTAAGCCCATAAGGGGCAGAGCCTCTTCCCTCTGTACCAGTTTATTTATATTTTATCTATATTTTTATACAATCCCTTTTTATATACAACACCATGGAATCAATGGTACTATGTAAAAAAAAAAAAATAATAATAATAGGGAGCACTTAGATTAGAGCAGGCATACAGTATACACAGTGTTTAATTACTATTGTAGTACTTGTATTCCACTGCTGCTCAAAAGTCCTTTTCAGAGCTACATACTGTCTTTTCTCTAGTAAAATCGCTGTTACCTGCATTCAGTGTTTAAATAGCTGGTGGAGGAGGGATAGTTTTTGATTAGAGGCATATAGGCAGGGTTAATTGCCTTACAGTCCTTGTATAGGTATACTACTGCAACTTAAAAATAAAAGTCCTTTCTAGAGTTACATATTTTCTTATCACTATACTGACCTAAAATGCGCAAGGTGTGCAGTAAGTGATGAGGAAGTGGACGTGCTGCTGATGGTGTACACCAGGTGAAACTGTGACTGCTGTGAGAGCACAGCAAACACGGTCATCCATGATAAATCGCTTCGTGTCCTACTTTGCATGGGGGCACAGGACACCACTCATGAAGCCAGTACAATGCGAACAGGAGACCCGTTGGATGGAAGATAATGCTTCCAGTATGTTTCCCAGCACTACCCTGTCTTCCACACTGTCCAGTCTCACTAGCTAAGAGTCTGGACCACATAATCCTTACCCTTATCCTCCTACCTCTCACCATGGCGAGTCCCGGAAGACAAGTGATCCCATGCTCAGACATTCTGAGGAGCGCTTTGAATTTCCATTTATTGATTCTAGCCTCTTGCCCTGCACATTTCAAGAAGGACATTAAGAGATAATGTGTAGTGATGCCCAAATATTTGAGCTCATATATCACATGTCTGCACTGGATCTGCCAGTACCACAGCTTCCTGACTAAAGAATTTGGATGTTAAGGGTTGTTCCCACGAAGTTATCTGCTGCCATTCTAATGCTGCCCTGATCGTCCTCCACCACCATCTGACTGTCAGCTCTTAGGCCCTGGACTGCTGAGTTCCTCTGCTTAAACAATCCTCCGGACATGACTGTCCTGTAGGGTTGAGCGACTTTCATTTTTTTAAGATCGAGTAGGGTTTTGGGAAACCCGATTTTGTCCAGAGTCGAGTCGAGTGCAGTCGGCCGATTATCGCTAAAAGTCGGGGATCGACCGAAACACGAAACCCAATGCAAGTCAATGGGGAAGCATAGTCGGCAGTGAGTGGAGGCCAGGAAAACACCTACAGTGCCCATTTTAATGCCAAAAACATCCATTCTTGTTTCTGAAGCTTGCCAATCTTAATTAACTGTATAATAATAGTTGGGCATAAGGAATTGGGGGAAAGTTGTGGGGGGAGTAGGGCTGGCTCAAGTTTTTCGTGGGCCCAGGAAATGCGGACTACGTCACGGCGGTGTTGCAGGGAAAGGTAAGTATTTAAAAGTTGCAAGTGCTGTGATCCTGAGCAAGCAGGGGGGGCCCACTCGTTCGCATTGCCACTGGCACAGGGCCCCTCAAAGTACGGCGGTGTGTTTGCATGGCGGGGGCGCCTCCCACCAGCAGCGACACTTTTGCGTACTCTGAGGGGCCCTGTGCCAGTGACGTCGCCAACGAGTATGCCCCCCCACCTGATGAAGGAACCTGCACTTTCATCTGCACCTTCCTCTTTGTCCCTGTGTAAGGTGGTATAACATGCGGGAAGGGGAACCTTACTTTCAGCAGGGTCAGATTCTGGCTGTGTAGAGTACAAGGGGAATGTAGTGGTCTAGGTCAATGTACCAGCAGACTCATTTAGCAGTGGCTGGGCAATGGGCAGGATGAGGAGGAAACAGATATAGGGCCAAAGAATAAAGTAGGCTACATGCAGTTCAAAATTGGTAACAGGACTAAACAGGCGGCATTGCTTTGTTCAGTGGAGTAGCAAACCCAAGAGCAGCAGACACTGTTTCAAGGGCCTAACCACACTAGTAGGCCAAATGCAGTTTAATATCTGATAGTATAGGGCGAAAGCCAGAATGTGGAAGCTCAGCTTTGTTCAGTTGAGGACAACACCAGGGAGGGGCAGACACCTTTAGTAGGCCGGAAAAGCCTATTGCATTTTTTAAAATGGTAATTTGGAGCAGAAGGTTGAAGCTCAGCTTTATTTAGTTGAGGGCAACACCAGGGAGGGGCAGAAGCCGTTAGTAGGCCCTAACCACCATTTTTTTTTTTTTTAAAACCACTTAATGAGAGCCGGAAGGTTGAAGCTCAGCTTTATTTAGTTGAGGACAACACCAGGGAGGGGCAGAAGCCGTTAGTAGGCCCTAACCACCATTTTTTTTTTAAAACCACATAATGAGAGCCGGAAGGTTGAAGCTCAGCTTTATTTAGTTGAGGACAACACCAGGGAGGGGCAGAAGCCGTTAGTAGGCCCTAACCACCATTTTTTTTTTAAAACCACTTAATGAGAGCCGGAAGGTTGAAGCTCAGCTTTATTTAGTTGAGGACAACACCAGGGAGGGGCAGAAGCCGTTAGTAGGCCCTAACCACCATTTTTTTTTTTTTTAAAACCACATAATGAGAGCCGGAAGGTTGAAGCTCAGCTTTATTTAGTTGAGGACAACACCAGGGAGGGGCAGAAGCCGTTAGTAGGCCCTAACCACCATTTTTTTTTTAAAACCACTTAATGAGAGCCGGAAGGTTGAAGCTCAGCTTTATTTAGTTGAGGACAACACCAGGGAGGGGCAGAAGCCGTTAGTAGGCCCTAACCACCATTTTTTTTTTTAAAACCACATAATGAGAGCCGGAAGGTTGAAGCTCAGCTTTATTTAGTTGAGGACAACACCAGGGAGGGGCAGAAGCCGTTAGTAGGCCCTAACCACCATTTTTTTTTTTTTTAAAACCACTTAATGAGAGCCGGAAGGTTGAAGCTCAGCTTTATTTAGTTGAGGACAACACCAGGGAGGGGCAGAAGCCGTTAGTAGGCCCTAACCACCATTTTTTTTTAAAAACCACTTAATGAGAGCCGGAAGGTTGAAGCTCAGCTTTATTTAGTTGAGGACAACACCAGGGAGGGGCAGAAGCCGTTAGTAGGCCCTAACCAAAGTTGAAGGCCAAATGCAGTTTAATTTCTGATACTATAGGCCGAAAGCCAGAAGGTGGAAGTTCCGATTTAGACAGTGGAGGACAATTTGAATTAGGGACTGCAGACAGACTTAGTAGGCTGTCCCCTGTGGACCATGCATCCACCACATTAACCCATTGCGCCGTAATGGACACGTAATCTTCCGTGGCCATGCCTACAGGTCCATGCGTCTGTTGTCAGGTGCACCTTTGTACTCACAGATTGCCAGAGTGCATGGACAATGCGGTCTTCTACATGCTGGTGGAGGGTTGGGATGGCTTTTCTCGCAAAAGAAGTGTCGACTGGTTAGCTTGTAGCGTGGTACAGCGTAGTCCATCATGGCCTTATTAATAGTAAATAAAATATATAACTAGGCTCTATGAACTTTTAAATAGGTTCCAGGGGTACACGGGCAGCATTGGTGTGGTCAGTGGAGGAGTATTGCAAGTAGGGGCTGCAGACAGGCTATCAAAGGCCTAAAATAACAAACAGTAGGCAGTCATGGCAGTTTTACATCGGTTACATGGATACACAGGCAGGCACTCCAGGCAGCATTGTGCTCAGTGGAGGAGTATTGCAAGTAGGGGCCGCAGACAGGCTATCAAAGGCCTAAAATAACAAACAGTAGGCAGTCATGGCAGTTTTACATCGGTTACATGGATACACAGGCAGCTAGGTGGTGAGTGGAGGAGTATTTAAAGTAAGGACCGCAGACAGGCTATCAAAGGCCTAACATAACAAACAATAGGCTCATGGCAGTTTTACAGCGGTTACATGGATACACGGGCAGGCAGCTTGGTGGTGAGTGGAGGAGTATTTAAAGTATGGACCGCAGACAGGCTTCGAAGGCCTAACACAATAAAATGGGCTGGCTGTAGGCACTTTAAAATTGGTTCCAGGGGTACACGGGCAGCAGTGGTCTGGTCAGTGGAGGCCTAGTGGAAGTATGGACCGCAGACAGGCTTCGAAGGCCTAACACAATAAAATGGGCTGGCTGTAGGCACTTTAAAATTGGTTCCAGGGGTACACGGGCAGCAGTGGTCTGGTCAGTGGAGGCCTAGTGGAAGTATGGACCGCAGACAGGCTTCGAAGGCCTAACACAATAAAATGGGCTGGCTGTAGGCACTTTAAAATTGGTTCCAGGGGTACACGGGCAGCAGTGGTCTGGTCAGTGGAGGCCTAGTGGAAGTATGGACCGCAGACAGGCTTCGAAGGCCTAACACAATAAAATGGGCTGGCTGTAGGCACTTTAAAATTGGTTCCAGGGGTACACGGGCAGCAGTGGTCTGGTCAGTGGAGGCCTAGTGGAAGGAGGGACCGCAGACAGGCTTCGAAGGCCTAACACAATAAAATGGGCTGGCTGTAGGCACTTTAAAATTGGTTCCAGGGGTACACGGGCAGCAGTGGTCTGGTCAGTGGAGGCCTAGTGGAAGGAGGGACCGCAGACAGGCTTCGAAGGCCTAACACAATAAAATGGGCTGGCTGTAGGCACTTTAAAATTGGTTCCAGGGGTACACGGGCAGCAGTGGTCTGGTCAGTGGAGGACTAGTGGAAGGAGGGAGCGCAGAAAGGCTTCAAAGGCCTAAAATAACAAACAATAGGCTCATGGCAGTTTTACAGCGGTTACATGGATACACGGGCAGGCAGCTTGGTGGTCAGTGGAGGAGTAGGGACCGCAGACAGGCTATCAAAGGCCTAAAATAACAAACAATAGGCTCATGGCAGTTTTACAGCGGTTACATGGATACACGGGCAGGCAGCTTGGTGCTGAGTGGAGGAGTAGTGCAAGGAGTGTCTGTCCCAGTACTCCCAAAATATAAATAGATGTTAATGTCTCGCAAAACAACCAAAACAAAAAAAAAGATGGCATACTTAGGTACAGGGGTGGGCTCATCTGCTGTGTTTCTGACATAGTAATTTGGCAGTAACTATTTAATGGTGCCAATATAGGACACAGACACAGACTACTTTAAGTTGCATCATAGATGTCTACAAATTTGTATTGTCAGTGCCAGACATTGAATGATGTCAGCGAATAGACTAAAGATTGGTGGAGCTGTGCGACATAATTTTGCACGTAGTACAGCCCAGTTTGAGCTGGGGTAGGGGGGAACTCTCTTGAGGCCGGCGGGACCGCCCCAGGGCCACTCATGTTACAACGGTGTGTCTGACGTTGGGTGCGCACCACCACCGCCAGAGACACTACATTGTACTATGAGGGACCCAGTAGCAATGCCGTCAACCAAAAGCGAGCACACCCACCTCTTCAGACAAACAGCAGTCTCACGGGTGCTTGCGCCAAGTCGCGATACCACGGCCCCGTGTGGGGAGTTTGGCCATTTAGGGAGGTGTAAACATGTCGTATGCTGTACAATCTGCAGCAGCAAATTAGACATTAGAAAAGTAATTCACAGGCAAGAGCTTTTCATAGGAAAGCTAGGTGTCGGCCGGGCAAGGTGGGGCAAAAGATTTTGAAATCCAGTTGTGGTTCATTTTAATGAATGTTAGATCGTCAACATTTTGGGTAGCCAGACGAGTCCTTTTTTCGGTTAATATTGACCCTGCAGCACTGAATACTCTTTCTGATAGGACACTTGCTGCCGGGCAAGCAAGCTCCTGCAATGCATATTCTGCCAATTCTGGCCAGGTGTCTAATTTGGAGGCCCAGTAATCAAATGGGAATGACGGTTGAGGGAGAACATCGATAAGGGATGAAAAATAGTTAGTAACCATACTGGACAAATGTTGTCTCCTGTCACTTTCAATTGATGCAGCAGTACCTGTCCTGTCTGCGGTCATAGCAAAATCACTCCACAACCTGGTCAGAAAACCCCTCTGTCCAACGCCACTTCTGATGTGTGCACCCCTAACACTCCTAGTCTGCTGCCCCCTGGAGCTCGTGTGAGAACGATCACGTGCGCTGTGTGCTGGGAATGCCTGAAGCAAACGGTCAACAAGAGTTGATTGTTTGGTTGCTAATATTAGTTCCAAGTTCTCATGTGGCATAACATTTTGCAATTTGCCTTTATAGCGTGGATCAAGGAGGCAGGCCAACCAGTAATCGTCATCGTTCATCATTTTCGTAATGCGTGTGTCCCTTTGTAGGATACGTAAGGCATAATCCGCCATGTGGGCCAAAGTTCCACTTGTCAAATCTCCGGTTGTGATTGGTTGAGGGGCAGTTGCAGGCAAATCTACGTCACTTGTGTCCCTCAAAAAACCAGAACCCGGCCGTGACACGCAACCAATTTCCTGTGCCCCCGTGAAAGTTTCCGCATTAAAAATATACTCATCCCCATCATCCTCCTCGTCCTCCACCTCCTCTTCGCCCGCTACCTCGTCCTGTACACTGCCCTGACCAGACAATGGCTGACTGTCATCAAGGCTTCCCTCTTCCTCTGGTGCAGACGCCTGCTCCTTTATGTGCGTCAAACTTTGCATCAGCAGACGCATTAGGGGGATGCTCATGCTTATTACGGCGTTGTCTGCACTAACCAGCCGTGTGCATTCCTCAAAACACTGAAGGACTTGACACATGTCTTGTATCTTCGACCACTGCACACCTGACAACTCCATGTCTGCCATCCTACTGCCTGCCCGTGTATCCTCCCACAAATAAATAACAGCACGCCTCTGTTCGCACAGTCTCTGAAGCATGTGCAGTGTTGAGTTCCACCTTGTTGCAACGTCTATGATTAGGCGATGCTGGGGAAGGTTCAAAGACCGCTGATAGGTCTGCATACGGCTGGCGTGTACAGGCGAACGTCGGATATGTGAGCAAAGTGCACGCACTTTGAGGAGCAGGTCGGAGAACCCAGGATAAGTTTTCAATAAGCACTGCACCACCAGGTTTAAGGTGTGAGCCAGGCAAGGAATGTGTTTCAGTTGGGAAAGGGAGATGGCAGCCATGAAATTCCTTCCGTTATCACTCACTACCTTGCCTGCCTCAAGATCTACTGTGCCCAGCCACGACTGCGTTTCTTGTTGCAAGAACTCGGACAGAACTTCCGCGGTGTGTCTGTTGTCGCCCAAACACTTCATAGCCAATACAGCCTGCTGACGCTTGGCAGTAGCTGGCCCATAATGGGACAACTGGTGTGCAACAGTGTCATCTGCCGATGGAGTGGTTGGCCGACTGCGTTCTGTGGAAGAGCTGTAGCTTCTGCAGGAGGACGAGGAGGAGGAGGAGGGGGTGCGAACGCCTACAGCCAACTGTTTCCTAGACCGTGGGCTAGGCACAACTGTCCCTAAATTGATGTCGCCTGTGGACCCTGCATCCACCACATTCACCCAGTGTGCCGTGATGGACACATAACGTCCCTGGCCATGCCTACTGGTCCATGCATCTGTAGTCAGGTGCACCTTTGTACTCACAGATTGCCTGAGTGCATGGACGATGCGCTGTTTAACATGCTGGTGCAGGGCTGGGATGGCTTTTCTGGAAAAAAAGTGTCGACTGGGTAGCTCGTATCGTGGTTCAGCGTACTCCATCAGGGCTTTGAAAGCTTCGCTTTCAACTAACCGGTAGGGCATCATCTCTAACGAGATTAGTCTAGCTATGTGGGCGTTAAAACCCTGTGTACGCGGATGCGAGGATAAGTACTTCCTTTTTCTAACCAGAGTCTCATGTAGGGTGAGCTGGACTGGAGAGCTGTAGATCGTGGAACTTTCGGGTGTGCCGGTGGACATGGCAGACTGAGAGACGGTTGGAGACGGTATTGTTTCCGCCGGTGCCCTACATGCAATATTTCCTCCTACAAAACTGGTGATTCCCTGACCCTGACTGCTTTTGGCTGGCAAAGAAACCTGCACAGATACTGCCGGTGGTGCGGAAAATGGTGGCCTTACAGTGACGGAAGGGATGTTGCGTTGCTGACTAGCTTCATTGGCCGAGGGTGCTACAACCTTGAGGGACGTTTGGTAGTTAGTCCAGGCTTGAGAATGCATGGTGGTTAAGTGTCTATGCATGCAACTAGTATTTAGACTTTTCAGATTCTGACCTCTGCTTAAGCTAGTTGAACATTTTTGACAGATGACTTTGCGCTGATCAGTTGGATGTTGTTTAAAAAAATGCCAGACTGCACTCTTCCTAGACTCTGATCCCTTTTCAGGGATTGCAGACTGAGCTTTAACCGGATGGCAACGCTGTGCTCCAACAGGTTTTGGCTTTGACACGCGTTTTGGTCCAGATACGGGCCCGGCAGATGGAACCTGTTGCGATGTTGATGCCTGCTGCGGCCCCTCCTCCACCTCCGCTTCTGAACTACTGCCGCCTGCACCCTGTTCCCCCAATGGCTGCCAATCGGGGTCAATAACTGGGTCATCTATTACCTCCTCTTCGAGCTCGTGTGCAACTTCGTCTGTGTCACTGTGTCGGTCGGTGGTATAGCGTTCGTGGCGGGGCAACATAGTCTCATCAGGGTCTGATTGTGGATCTGTACCCTGAGAGGGCAATGTGGTGGTCTGAGTCAAAGGAGCAGCATAGTACTCTGGCTGTGGCTGTGCATCAGTGCACTCCATGTCAGAATATACTTGTAATGGGCATGGCCTGTTAAATGTTTCACTTTCTAAGCCAGGGACGGTATGTGTAAAGAGCTCCATGGAGTGACCCGTTGTGTCGCCTGCTGCATCCTTCTCTCTTGTTGTAGTTTTTGCTGAGGAGGACAAGGAAGCGACTTGTCCCTGACCGTGAACATCCACAAGCGACGCGCTGCTTTTACATTGACCAGTTTCGGAAGAGGAGGCAAAAGAGCTAGAGGCTGAGTCTGCAATGTAAGCCAAAACTTGCTGTTGCTGCTCCGCCTTTAAAAGCGGTTTTCCTACTCCCAGAAAAGAGAGCGTTCGAGGCCTTGTGTAGCCTGACGACGAAACTGGCTCCACAGCTCCAGACTTAGGTGGAATATTTTTATCCCCACGACCACCTGATGCTCCACTACCACTACCATCATTACCAGCTGACAATGAACGCCCACGACGACTTCTTGCACCAGACTTCCTCATTGTTTTAAAATCTTAACCAAAGTAACTTTATTTGTTGCTATCAAACAACTTACACGGTGAGCTATAACTTCAGTATGATTTCAATATCCCTTAACAGGTTGGTGAGACCACAAGGAAAATCAGGCACAATGTTACACACTCTGTTTTCTGTGGCACAAAATCACAGAGATGACACACACGCAGGACTGTCACTCAAGCACTAATGTCAATATTAATCTCCCACCTAATTTATTTATTTTTTTTTCTCAGGGAGACTTTAGAAACCAAATAATATTAAAAAAAAAAAAAAAAAGGCTTTCTATGGCCCACAATTAGAGAGAGAGAGGTGGCACAACCAGGAGTCAAGACTGGCGCACAAGCTGAAAGGGCAATATTACTCTCCCACTGTTTTTTATGTTTTTTTTGTTTTTTTCAGGGAGACTTTAGAAACCAAATAATATTAAAAAAACCAAAAAAAAAAAAGGCTTTCTATGGCCCACTGAATGAAAGGGAGAGAGGTGGCACACCCAGGAGTCAAGACTGGCACACAAGCTGAAAGGGCAATATTACTCTCCCACTGTTTTTTTAGGTTTTTTTTTTTTTTTCAGGGAGAATTAGAAACCAAATAATATTAAAAAAAAAAAAAATAGGCTTTCTATGGCCCACTGAATGAAAGGGAGAGAGGTGGCACACCCAGGAGTCAAGACTGGCACACAAGCTGAAAGGGCAATATTACTCTCCCACTGTTTTTTTATGTATTTTTTGTTTTTTCAGGGAGACTTTAGAAACCCAATAATATTTTAAAAAAAAAATAAATAGGCTTTCTATGGCCCACTGAATGAGAGGGAGAGAGGTGGCACACCCAGGAGTCAAGACTGGCACACAAGCTGAAAGGGCAATATTACTCTCCCACTGTTTTTTTAGGTTTTTTTTTTTTTTTCAGGGAGAATTAGAAACCAAATAATATTAAAAAAAAAAAAAAAAAAAAAAAAAATAGGCTTGCTATAGCCCACTGAATGAGAGATAGCACACACAGCAGTGGCACACAAGCCCTTACTGAGGCCAATATTTTTCTCCCACTGATTGATGTAGTGTTTTTGTGTTGAGGTAGAATTTAGAACACAAATCACGGAAAAAATAAATAGGCTTTCTATGGCCCACTGAATGAAAGGGAGAGAGGTGGCACACCCAGGAGTCAAGACTGGCACACAAGCTGAAAGGGCAATATTACTCTCCCACTGTTTTTTTATGTATTTTTTGTTTTTTCAGGGAGACTTTAGAAACCCAATAATATTTAAAAAAAAAAATAAATAGGCTTTCTATGGCCCACTGAATGAGAGGGAGAGAGGTGGCACACCCAGGAGTCAAGACTGGCACACAAGCTGAAAGGGCAATATTACTCTCCCACTGTTTTTTTAGGTTTTTTTTTTTTTTTCAGGGAGAATTAGAAACCAAATAATATTAAAAAAAAAAAAATAGGCTTTCTATGGCCCACTGAATGAAAGGGAGAGAGGTGGCACACCCAGGAGTCAAGACTGGCACACAAGCTGAAAGGGCAATATTACTCTCCCACTGTTTTTTTATGTATTTTTTGTTTTTTTCAGGGAGACTTTAGAAACCCAATAATATTTAAAAAAAAAAATAAATAGGCTTTCTATGGCCCACTGAATGAGAGGGAGAGAGGTGGCACACCCAGGAGTCAAGACTGGCACACAAGCTGAAAGGGCAATATTACTCTCCCACTGTTTTTTTATGTATTTTTTGTTTTTTTCAGGGAGACTTTAGAAACCCAATAATATTTAAAAAAAAAAATAAATAGGCTTTCTATGGCCCACTGAATGAGAGGGAGAGAGGTGGCACACCCAGGAGTCAAGACTGGCACACAAGCTGAAAGGGCAATATTACTCTCCCACTGTTTTTTTAGGTTTTTTTTTTTTTTCAGGGAGACTTTAGAAACCAAATAATATTAAAAAAAAAAAAAAAAAAAAAAAAAATAGGCTTGCTATAGCCCACTGAATGAGAGATAGCACACACAGCAGTGGCACACAAGCCCTTACTGAGGCCAATATTTTTCTCCCACTGATTGATGTAGTGTTTTTGTGTTGAGGTAGAATTTAGAACACAAATCACGGAAAAAATAAATAGGCTTTCTATGGCCCACTGAATGAAAGGGAGAGAGGTGGCACACCCAGGAGTCAAGACTGGCACACAAGCTGAAAGGGCAATATTACTCTCCCACTGTTTTTTTATGTATTTTTTGTTTTTTCAGGGAGACTTTAGAAACCCAATAATATTTAAAAAAAAAAATAAATAGGCTTTCTATGGCCCACTGAATGAGAGGGAGAGAGGTGGCACACCCAGGAGTCAAGACTGGCACACAAGCTGAAAGGGCAATATTACTCTCCCACTGTTTTTTTAGGTTTTTTTTTTTTTTTCAGGGAGAATTAGAAACCAAATAATATTAAAAAAAAAAAAATAGGCTTTCTATGGCCCACTGAATGAAAGGGAGAGAGGTGGCACACCCAGGAGTCAAGACTGGCACACAAGCTGAAAGGGCAATATTACTCTCCCACTGTTTTTTTATGTATTTTTTGTTTTTTTCAGGGAGACTTTAGAAACCCAATAATATTTAAAAAAAAAAATAAATAGGCTTTCTATGGCCCACTGAATGAGAGGGAGAGAGGTGGCACACCCAGGAGTCAAGACTGGCACACAAGCTGAAAGGGCAATATTACTCTCCCACTGTTTTTTTATGTATTTTTTGTTTTTTTCAGGGAGACTTTAGAAACCCAATAATATTTAAAAAAAAAAATAAATAGGCTTTCTATGGCCCACTGAATGAGAGGGAGAGAGGTGGCACACCCAGGAGTCAAGACTGGCACACAAGCTGAAAGGGCAATATTACTCTCCCACTGTTTTTTTATGTATTTTTTGTTTTTTTCAGGGAGACTTTAGAAACCCAATAATATTTAAAAAAAAAAATAAATAGGCTTTCTATGGCCCACTGAATGAGAGGGAGAGAGGTGGCACACCCAGGAGTCAAGACTGGCACACAAGCTGAAAGGGCAATATTACTCTCCCACTGTTTTTTTAGGTTTTTTTTTTTTTTCAGGGAGACTTTAGAAACCAAATAATATTAAAAAAAAAAAAAAAAAAAAAAAAAATAGGCTTGCTATAGCCCACTGAATGAGAGATAGCACACACAGCAGTGGCACACAAGCCCTTACTGAGGCCAATATTTTTCTCCCACTGATTGATGTAGTGTTTTTGTGTTGAGGTAGAATTTAGAACACAAATCACGGAAAAAATAAATAGGCTTTCTATGGCCCACTGAATGAAAGGGAGAGAGGTGGCACACCCAGGAGTCAAGACTGGCACACAAGCTGAAAGGGCAATATTACTCTCCCACTGTTTTTTTATGTATTTTTTGTTTTTTCAGGGAGACTTTAGAAACCCAATAATATTTAAAAAAAAAAATAAATAGGCTTTCTATGGCCCACTGAATGAGAGGGAGAGAGGTGGCACACCCAGGAGTCAAGACTGGCACACAAGCTGAAAGGGCAATATTACTCTCCCACTGTTTTTTTAGGTTTTTTTTTTTTTTTCAGGGAGAATTAGAAACCAAATAATATTAAAAAAAAAAAAATAGGCTTTCTATGGCCCACTGAATGAAAGGGAGAGAGGTGGCACACCCAGGAGTCAAGACTGGCACACAAGCTGAAAGGGCAATATTACTCTCCCACTGTTTTTTTATGTATTTTTTGTTTTTTTCAGGGAGACTTTAGAAACCCAATAATATTTAAAAAAAAAAATAAATAGGCTTTCTATGGCCCACTGAATGAGAGGGAGAGAGGTGGCACACCCAGGAGTCAAGACTGGCACACAAGCTGAAAGGGCAATATTACTCTCCCACTGTTTTTTTAGGTTTTTTTTTTTTTTCAGGGAGACTTTTGAAACCAAATAATATTAAAAAAAAAAAAAAAAAAAAAATATAGGCTTGCTATAGCCCACTGAATGATAGCGCACACACAGCAGTGGCACACAAGCCCTGACTGAGGCCAATATTTTTCTCCCACTGATTGATGTAGTGTTTCTGTGTTGAGGTAGATTTTAGAACACAAATCACGGAAAAAATAAATAGGCTTTCTATGGCCCACTCAGTGAGAGATGGCACACACAGGGATGGCACTGTAGCAGAAATGCCAATCTTAATCTCCCACAAAAAAAAAACAAAAAAAAAAAAAAACTGTCCTACAATTACTATCTCCCTGCAGTAATGTAAGCCAGGTATGGCAGGCAGCAATAGGAGTGGACTGATGCACAAATTAAATAAAAAGTGTGGACAAACAAAAAAGATAGCTGTGCAGAAAGGAAGGAACAAGAGGATATGTGCTTTGAAAAAAGCAGTTGGTTTCCACAGTGGCGTACACACAGCAATACAGCTATCACGGAGCCTTCTAGGGCAGCCCAATGAGCTACAGCGCTGAGGGGAAAAAAAAAAAAAAATAGCTTCCACTGTTCCTGCACACCGAAGGTGGTGTTGGACAGTGGAAATCGCTGCAGCACAAGCGGTTTGGTGGTTAGTGGACCCTGCCTAACGCTCTCCCTGCTTCTGACGAAGCGGCAGCAACCTGTCCCTAAGCTCAGATCAGCAGCAGTAAGATGGCGGTCGGCGGGAACGCCCCTTTATAGCCCCTGTGACGCCGCAGACAGCAAGCCAATCACTGCAATGCCCTTCTCTAAGATGGTGGGGACCAGGATCTATGTCATCACGCTGCCCACACTCTGCGTTCACCTTCATTGGCTGAGAAATGGCGCTTTTCGCGTCATTGAAACGCGACTTTGGCGCGAAAGTCGCGTACCGCATGGCCGACAAGCACAGGGGTCGGATCGGGTTTCATGAGACGCCGACTTAGCCAAAAGTCGGCGACTTTTGAAAATGATCGACCCGTTTCGCTCAACCCTACTGTCCTGTCCTTGCTCCCGACTCACACACTGACTAACTCCAGGAAGCTCCCCCAACTTCTGTTTCTTAGCCCCTCCTAGCCAGACAAATCCTATTGGTCTAACTAATCCCTATCCTATTCTATTCTATTCTTTGGAGTTAATACACAGGACTCTATTGCCTGAACAGTAACCACTATCAGATTCGACTGATATTGGGTACAGTATTACATAGTTACATAGTTACATAGTTATTAAGGTTGAAGGAAGACTTTAAGTCCATCTAGTTCAACCCATAGCCTAACATGCCCTAACATGTTGATCCAGGGGAAGGCAAAAAAAACCATGTGGTAAGAATAAGCTCCACCATGGGGAAAAAAATTCCTTCCCGACCCCACATACGGCAATCAGACTAGTTCCCTGGATCAACGCCCTATCAAGGAATCTAATATATATACCATGTAACATTATACTTTTCCAGAAAGGTATCCAGTCCCCTCTTAAATTTAAGTAATAAATCACTCATTACAATATCATACGGCAGAGAGTTCCATAGTCTCACTGCTCTTACAGTAAAGAATCCGCATCTGTTATTATGCGTAAACCTTCTTTCCTCCAGACGTAGAGGATGCCCCCTTGTCCCTGTCACCAGTCTATGATTAAAAAGATCATCAGAAAGGTCTTTGTACTGTCCCCTCATATATTTATACATTAACATAAGATCACCCCTTAGCCTTCGTTTTTCCAAACTAAATAGCCCCAAGTGTAATAACCTATCTTGGTATTGCAGACCCCCCAGTCCTCTAATAACCTTGGTTGCTCTTCTCTGCACCCGCTCTAGTTCAGCTATGTCTTTCTTATACACCGGAGACCAGAACTGTGCACAGTATTCTAAGTGTGGTCGAACTAGTGACTTGTACAGAGGTAAAATTATGTTCTCCTCATGAGCATCTATGCCTCTTTTAATGCATCCCATTATTTTATTTGCCTTTGTAGCAGCTGCCTGACACTGGCCACTGAACATGAGTTTGTCATCCACCCATACACCCAGGTCTTTTTCATTGACGGTTTTGCCCAGAGATTTAGAATTAAGCACATAGTTATACATCTTATTACTTCTACCCAAGTGCATGACCTTACATTTATCCCCATTAAAGCTCATTTGCCATTTATCAGCCCAAGCTTCTAGTTTACATAAATCATCCTGTAATATAAAATTGTCCTCCTCTGTATTGATTACCCTGCAGAGTTTAGTGTCATCTGCAAATATTGAAATTCTACTCCGAATGCCCCCTACAAGGTCATTAATAAATATGTTAAAAAGAAGAGGGCCCAATACTGACCCCTGTGGTACCCCACTGCTAACCGCGACCCAGTCTGAGTGTGCTCCATTAATAACCACCCTTTGTTTCCTATCCCTGAGCCAGCTCTCAATCCACTTACACATATTTTCCCCTATCCCCATTATTCTCATTTTATGTAACAACCTTTTGTGTGGCACCGTATCAAAAGCTTTTGAAAAGTCCATATACACTATATCCACTGGGCTCCCTTGGTCCAGTCCGGAACTTACCTCTTCATAGAAGCTGATCAAATTAGTCTGACATGAACAGTCCCTAGTAAACCCGTGCTGATACTGGGTCATGAGGTTATTCCTCTTCAGATACTCCAGTATAGCATCCCTTAGAATGCCTTCCAGGATTTTACCCACAGTAGAGGTTAAACTTACTAGCCTATAATTTCCAAATTCAGTTTTTGTCCCCTTTTTGAATATTGGCACCACATTTGCTATACGCCAGTCATGTGGTACAGACCCTGTTATTATGGACTCTTTAAAGATTAAAAATAATGGTCTATCAATGACTGTACTTAATTCCTGCAGTACTCGGGGGTGTATCCCATCCGGGCCCAGAGATTTGTCAATTTTAGTGATTTTTAGACGCCGCCGTACTTCCTGCTGGGTTAAGCAGGTAACATTTAATTGGGAATTTTTATCACTAGTCTTTTTGTCTGCCATGGGATTTTCTTTTGTAAATACTGATGAAAAAAAGTCATTTAGCATATTGGCTTTTTCCTCATCCTCATCGACCATTTCACCCAGACTATTTTTAAGGGGGCCAACACTATCATTTTTTAGTTTCTTACTATTTATGTAGTTAAAGAATATTTTGGGATTATTTTTGCTCTCTCTGGCAATGAGTCTCTCTGTCTCAATCTTTGCTGTCTTGATTTGCTTTTTTACAGAATTTATTTAATTTTCTGTATTTATTTAATGCCTCCTCACTACCTACTTCCTTTAATTCTCTAAATGCTTTTTTTTGTCCCTTATTGCGCCCCTTACAGCTCTATTTAGCCATATTGGTTTCCTCCTATTCCTAGTATGTTTATTCCCATACGGTATATACTGTGCACAGGTCCTATCCAGGATGCTAATAAACGTCTCCCATTTTCTTTGTGTACTTTTATGTCTCAGGATATCGTCCCAGTTAATTGCACCAAGATCCTCTCTCATCCGTTGGAAATTTGCCCTCCTGAAGTTTAGTGTCCTTGTCACCCCTCTACTACACATCTTATTAAAGGAGACATGAAAACTTATTATTTTGTGATCACTATTCCCCAAGTGACCCCCAACCCTTATATTTGATATGCGGTCTGGCCTGTTGGTTAATATTAGGTCTAGCAGTGCCCCCCTTCTTGTTGGGTCCTGAACCAGTTGTGAAAGGTAATTGTCTCTCATAGTTGTCAAAAACCGATTACCTTTACTGGAGCTGCAGGTTTCTGTTCCCCAATCTATTTCAGGGTAGTTGAAGTCCCCCATAATAATGACTTCTCCTTGAGTCGCAGCTTCATCTATTTGCTTTACGAGGATATTCTCCTTTGCTTCCATTATTTTTGGAGATTTATAACAAACCCCTATCAGTAATTTATTATTTTTCCCCCTCCCCTTATCTCTACCCACAGGGACTCCACATTTTCATTAGATTCACCTATATTATCACGCAGGATGGGTTTTAAGGTCGATTTTACATACAGACAAACCCCACCCCCTCGCTTATCTGTACGGTCATTTTTGAAAAGGCTATAGCCCTGCAAGTTAACAGCCCAGTCATGGCTCTCATCCAGCCACGTTTCAGATATCCCCAGCATTTTTGCAGAACAAGCTGTAGTGCGGAATACCACTATTTATTTGACTATATAATGTTATTTGAGGGGTAAAATGATGAAAAAAATAAAAGAAATGCCACCATTGCTGCTTATGTTGGCACTGAATAAACTTCACCTTATAATTTTATTCTCCAGGTTACTAAAATCATAGTGATACATTTATCTAATTTTCTTTTTTTACTGCTGGTCAAAAAGATGTGCTGTCATATAAAATAATAACTATTATTTTTACATTAATGAAACTGTGTAAAAGTTTTTTGTTTTTTTAGGGTTGTCCAGTTCAGCGTCGGACTGGAGCACCTTGAGCCCACCAGAAAAAAACATTCTTGGGGCCCACTATGTAGCTACATAGAAATAAATGCAAGACCACTAATTGTGTGGTAAAACACGCTAATATCAGTGTATAATATAAGGTAGTACACGTCTTAATTATGTAGCAGGGATTGGGGTAGCCCCCTCATAGAATATAATGTAGCCTCCTCATAGAATATAACGTAGCCTCCCTCATAGAATATAATGCAGCCTCCCTCATAAAATAATGTAGCCCCTCTCATAGAATATAATGCAGCACCCCACAAAATATAATGCAACCCCCTCATAAGGTATAATGCAGTCCCCACCATAAAATATTATGTAGCACCCTCAGAGTATAATGCAGCCTCCCATAGAGTATACTGTAGCCCCCTCATAGGACATAATGCAGCCCCCCTCATATAGTATGATGTAGCACCCAGAATATAATGTATTCCCTGAGATAATAATGCAGTCCCCCCACAGAATATAATGTAGCCCCCTCATAAAGTATAATGCAGCCCCTCTCCACCTCCATCATTGTTCTCCTCTCCACCCCATCATTGCCTTCTCCCCCACCACTCCTATCATTGCCCTTTCCACCACTTCCATCATTACCTTCTCCTCCACAACCCCATCATTGCCAATTCCACCACCATCATTGTCCTTTACACCACAACCATCATTGCTTTCTTCCCCACCACCTCATCATTGCCCATTTCACCTCCTCCATCATTGCCTCCTTCCCCACCACCCCATCGTCCTTCCCCACCACCTCATCATTGCCAATCTCCAATAGACACATCTCCAAAACACACACACACACAGCACCACTTGTCTCAAGGTCCCATAGCCACTAGCTGGGGGCCCATAGAGCAGTGAGGACCTTAGGCACCTGCTGGCCAGTATGCCAGCAGGTGTCAGTGCCTGGGCCCACCGGAGAATTCTCCAGTTGGCCAGTACAACCCCGGTCCAGTTATTGGTACAATTGTAGAGTACATGCAATTCTTTAATTTTGAATTTATTACACTGTGTAGTCATCGAAGTGCAATCATTCAGACCTCTACGTTATTAATGTAACATATTCTACATATGTTTTAATGGTTATGACCTGAGTTTTTCGGTGTGTCACCTCCTTAACTTTTTACCCTCGGCACTACATATACCTCTTTGTGTAGATCAGGTCCCAGAAAATGCCATAAGTTAGGTAGGAAGTAGTGATAGGCATGTAGCATTGTTGCTCTGGTCTCCCCGAGAATGCTCGGGTGATCTCCTAGTATTTTGGCATGCTCGGAGATTTAGTTTTCATCATCTTAGCTGCATGATTTGCAACTTATATCTCATCCGGAAAAAAAAAAGGAGTCAGCAAACTGTCAATCAAGTATAAATAATGTAACATTTATTAAGTACCATTAAATATTAAAATTTAGAAAACTAAATGAAACAGACATCCGAAAAGGGTTTCTACAGACATGGAACGCCAGCCCGTTCCATGCATACACCACGATTGACATGGGTAAGGTCCAGTCTTAGATTGTTTAACATACGTACACTAGGGACGTCCCCTATTGGGACAAGTAGTGCTCTATCAGCAGCGTGCATACTTTAGTGATTCTGTGACCTTAAATCGTTCACTATAGGTGTTATGTGTGGGCATTGTTACCCGTATTCCTCATGTCTGTAGAAACCCTTTTCGGATGTTCTGTTTCATTTAGTTTTCTAAATTTTAATATTTAATGGTACTTAATAAATGTTACTTTATTTATACTTGAGTTACAGTTTGCTGACTCCTTTTTTTTTTCCGGATGAGATATATTACTGGGGAGTTTTTTCTCTGTCCGTGAGCGGACCTTTATGTGGCTCTGGTCTAATTTATTATATGATTTGCAACTTGCAGACAGGCTGAATACATGTGGGAATTCCCTAACAAACAGGCATTCCACACATGTATTCAAGCTGTCTAGCAGTCGCAAAATAAGGCAGATGAGGAGACCCCAGCAACGAGTATACTCGCTCATTACTAGTAGGAAGTTCTTACTATGCTTCCAAACTGAGACTGAAATTCAGCCCTGGCATTTGAAATCACATATACCCATGTGACCTTGCCCTTCCCCCACTTTCCCAGGTTGCCTCTAAATTTGTTTAGTTAAACATAATTTTAGTGATGATCAAATAGTGAAATGCAGCTCTGGCAAAAATTAAGAGACCACTGCACAGTTTTATAAAAATCAGCTTCTCTATATGTCTGACAGCCATTTCATTCCAGTGTCAGTTGAATTTCAACTAGAGTACACCTCATTCTACTTATTGTGCTTCTGATTAGGTCACTTGAACCAAATCTTATTTAACGAAGGAAAGTAGAAAAAACACTGCAATGGTGTTCACAATCCTCTTGCAATAGGACAAGCTGGATGGCAAAACAAGTGCTAGTAATATCCCAAAAGTAAGAGGAATGAAAATAAAACCTTTTAACCATGCCAAAGGAGGTGAAAAGAAAAGTCTTGATTGAGGAAAAGAAGGGCTCAATTCTGGCTTTAGTAGCAGAGGGACACAGTGAGAGTCATGTTGCCTCCAAGCTTAAAATTTCTAAAACGGCAGTCCATTACAACAAGGTCAAGCAGCAGATATTGGGGACAACGAAGATACAGACTGTCAGAGGGCGAAAACATCTCTCCACTGACCGGGATGACCGTCATCTTATTCAAATGTCACTCAGCAACAGCAGAATGACATCAAGTGACCTACAAAAGAAATGGCAAATGCAGGCTGGGGTGAAGTGCCCGGCAAGAACAGTTTGTAACAGGCTCCTAGGGGTAGGACTCAAGTCATGTAAAGATTAGTGTTGAGCGATACCATCTGATATGCAATGGTATCGGTATCGGATTGTATCGGCCGATATCCAAAAAATATCGGATATCGCCGATACCGATACCCGATACCGATTCCCGATACCAATGCATATCAATGGGACAAAAAGTATCGGAATGGTTCCCAGGGTCTGAAGGAGAGGAAACTCTCCTTCAGGCCCTGGGATCCATATTCATGTAAAAAAAAAATAATAAATATAAAAAAAAAAAATATTGATATACTCACCCGTCCGACGGCCCCGGCTCTCACCGGTCCAAGCGTCTGCCTCCGTTCCTAAGAATGCAGGGTGAAGGACCTTCGATGACGTCGCGGCTTGTGATTGGTCGCGTGACTGCTCATGTTACCGCTCACGCGACCAATCACAAGCCGCGACGTCATCGAAGGTCCTTCACCCCTGCATTCTTAGGAACGGAGGCACCACTAAGAGCAGGGGCCACCGGAGGGGTGAGTATATCAATATTTTTTATTTTTATTATTTATTTTTTGCATGAATATGGATCCCAGGGCCTGAAGGAGAGTCTCCTCTCCTCCAGACCCTGGGAACCATACGCACCGCACACTTCCGATTCTGATTTCCGATATCACAAAAATATCGGAACTCGGTATCGAAATTCCGATACCACAAGTATCGGCCGATACCCGATACTTGCGGTATCGGAATGCTCAACACTAGTAAAGATAGAAAAAAGCATTTCATCAATGAGAAGCAAAGGAGAGCCAGGCTGAAGTTTGCCAAAGACTGGACTGGAGTAAGGTAATCTTCTCTGATGAGTCTAATTTTCAGCTTTGCCCAACACCTGGTCATCTAATGGTTAGATGGAGACCTGGAGAGACACACAAGCCACAGTGTCTTGCCCCCACTGTGAAATTTGGTGGATTATCGGTGATGATCTGAGGATGCTTCAGCAAGGCTGGAATTGGGCAGGTTAATCTTTGCAAAGGATGAATCAAGCCGCATACAAGGTTATCCTGGAAAAACAGTTGAGTCTTTCTGCTCAGGCAATGTTCCCCAACTCCGAGGACTGTTTTTTTCCAGCAGGACAATGTGCCATGCCACACAGCTAGGTCAATCAAGGTGTGGATGAAGGACCACCACATCAAATCCATGTCATGGCCAGCTCAATCTCCAGACCTGAACCCCATTAAAAATCTCTGGAATGTAATCAAGAGGAAGATGAATAGTCACAAGCCATTAAACAAAGAAGAAATGCTTAAATTTTTGTACCAGGAGTGCCATAAGGTCACCCAAAAGCAGAAAAAAAAACTGGTGGAAAGCATGCTAAGACGCATGAAAGCTGTGATTTAAAATCTTGGTTACTCCACAAAATATTGATTTCTGAACTCTTCCTGAGTTAAACATCAGTATTGTTGTTTCTAAATGATTATGAACTTGTTTGCTTTTTTTTGCATTATTTGAGGTCTGCAAACAATGCATTTTTTTGTTATTTTGACCATTTCTCATTTTCAGAAAATAAATATAAAATGTATTGCTTGGAACTTTGGAGACATGTTGTCAGTAGTTTATAGAATAAAAGAGCAATTTACATTTTACTCAAAAATATACCAATAAAGAGAAAAATTAGACAAACTGAAAATTTTGCCGTGGTCTCTTAATTTTTGCCAGAGCTGTGTTCGATTCTGGAAAAACTGCACAAATAATTTCTAATATCTGTGTATTCGTACCGAATAACGAATCCAATGCAAGTCAATGGGAAAGCCGAATATTTTTGTGCTGGACCCAACAAACCAGTCTGGGGGCCTGAGAAAAAGGTTGAAATGGATGGGACTTCTTCTGGAAACTACCCAACTAGGCAGAATGTATCTTTTGCAGGGTTTTGAGCAACAATGGAGAAATTACAGGATATCTCCCAGAGAGTGTCGAGGTCTGTGGAGTGTATTACTCAGGTGACAGGCAGTGCTAGAGAGCTCAGGTAAAGGCCTTAGTGTAGCAGTAACCACATTCCAATATGTGTAAGGCTGCGGCCTGAATGGGTTTGTGGAGCGTATAAACCCAGTCTCTTAGACGTGCTTAAAATATACATAAACAGGCCAATACCCCACCACCAAAGGACCCAAATTTAGAAAATGTAAGGGAAGAAACAGTTTTATAAAGAGACACAAGTCTCATTTAGAAGCCTGGAAAAGTCAGCAATGATCTTTTTGCAGCACCGGACAATGTAACTAACAATTTGTGAACAAACATACACTCACTGGCCACTTTATTAGGTACACCTGTCCAACTTCTTGTTAACACTTAATTTCTAATCAGCCAATCACATGGCGGCAACTCAGTGCATTTAGGCATGTAGACATGGTCAAGACAATCTCCTGCAGTTCAAACCGAGCATCAGTATGGGGAAGAAAGGTGATTTGAGTGCCTTTGAACGTGGCATGGTTGTTGGTGCCAGAAGGGCTGGTCTGAGTATTTCAGAAACTGCTGATCTACTGGGATTTTCACGCACAACCATCTCTAGGGTTTACAGAGAATGGTCCGAAAAAGAAAAAAAATCCAGTGAGCGGCAGTTCTGTGGGCGGAAATGCCTTGTTGATGCCAGAGGTCAGAGTAGAATGGGCAGACTGGTTCGAGCTGATAGAAAGGCAACAGTGACTCAAATCGCCACCCGTTACAACCAAGGTAGGCCTAAGAGCATCTCTGAACGCACAGTGCGTCGAACTTTGAGGCAGATGGGCTACAGCAGCAGAAGACCACACCGGGTACCACTCCTTTCAGTTAAGAACAGGAAACTGAGGCTACAATTTGTACAAGCTCATCGAAATTGGACAGTAGAAGATTAAAAAAACGTTGCTTGGTCTGATGAGTCTCGATTTCTGCTGCGACATTCGGATGGTAGGGTCAGAATTTGGCGTAAACAACATGAAAGCATGGATCCATCCTGCCTTGTATGGAGCATCTTTGGGATGTGCAGCCGACAAATCTGCGGCAACTGTGTGATGCCATCATGTCAATATGGACCAAAATCTCTGAGGAATGCTTCCAGCACCTTGTTGAATCTATGCCACGAAGAATTGAGGCAGTTCTGAAGGCAAAAGGGGGTCCAACCCGTTACTAGCATGGTGTACCTAATAAAGTGGCCGGTGAGTGTATATGCTGACAAGGGACAACTGAACTCTGCGCTGGGACAACGAACTGGACGTGATTTCTGACTGTTGTCTGTGCAACTGCAGGTTGTGGACTGGAGGCCTCAGCGCCTTCCTCCTGGACAGCAGAGAGGGAATGAAGTAACACAGGGGAAGGGCCAGTGGTTTCACCATCAGACACAGATTTTGCATCCAGGTGTTTCGCTGCCCACCTACTGGGGTGATGTGTATATGAGCAGGATATGGCGTATGCTAACAGAGGTATTAAGTCAAATTTCCCTTTATAGTGGAATAGTAAGTAACAAAAAAGCGCAAATAGGGTCTTATTCCATGGATTACTCCAATCAATGTTAGAGAACTGCTCACCTGATGGTGCAGAGTAAAAGCATGTAGATGTCAGCTGCCGCAGATCCACAGGTCGGCAAACTGACTTTTCAGAGACGTTATAATAAATATGCGCTGCTGTGATAGAACAAATCCAGATATAGTTGTAATACACTTTGGTGGTTTATTTAACGCATTTCAAAGCCTATGGTTTCTTCTTCAGGAGTATACCACTTTGGTATTTTCCTGAAGAAGAAGCCATAGGGTATGTGTCCACGGGTCGGATTACATCCTGATTTGCTGCGGATTGAACTCTGCATACAGCTGCAGCATTCAATCCGCAGCGTCCAGATATTACAGTATAGTGGACGGGATTTTATGAAATCCTGTCTCCACTATGTGTGCAAACACAAATTCGGCGGCCCTGCATTTATGTACGTGCGGCGCGTCTTTTTAGAACGCAGCATGTCTGTTTACCTTGCGCCGAAGCTCCGTCGCCGCAAGGTAAATAACACAGTCCTATATGTAGGGTGCGGTGATTCCAGATGTGTTCAATGAACACATTCTGAAACACTGCACATACAGAAAGGTGCTGCGCTTTGGGCGGAGCGGGTTTTCCGCTCCGACCAAAGCGCCGACAATCCGTACCGTGGACACGCACCCATAGGCTTTGAAATGCATTGAATAAACCACCAAAGTGTACATTACAACTATATCTGGATTCATTCTGTCACAGCACTTCGGATATCACCCACACATATTTATTATAAAATTTCCCTTTATAACAGAGGTACTATGTCGATCTAGCAGCATATATATAGAGCATGTTTCTATTACTCATATTATTATTCTGTGTAAGGCTGTGTGGCATAGCGACTGGTCATGTGATTGATGGATGGTATGTATCGCAGAGGTGGGGGGCCCTGTGATGGAAGCCTTGGTATGTTTTGCTCTATAGATAGCAAAAAAAGGATGATCAGAAGGCCATATTTGGAGTAAAATCACAAAGTTTATTTAGAACCAATATATAAAAGCATATAACCATGGTGTGTACAAAGAGGGACAAAAACCACCCATAGCACACAATTACCCATACACATGCACAGCCACGGGATATATGGCAACAGGAGTAGAAAATATTACCTTAAAATGGTAATTAAAAAAGTACCAAGGGGTAGACACAGGTATATAATTTTATTTGCAGTAGCAATCTTATGTGATAATGCCAACACCCCAGATATTTGACCCAAATATTCACATCCATCCCCACAACCAGTACCTAACCCGGCTATTACACTCCATGATGTTTGGCAAATGCCCAGATAGTTACCTGTACGAGATTGTGGTGGATGTGCTGCCAATACCCGCGGTAGCGCGTACGCCCCGACGCGCGTTTCGGACTCCTTTTTCAAGGGGCCGTGAAATGCACACACTGTCTCCATGTTTTATAGTAACCGGCGGTTGCGGAAACACCGCAAAGCCGGAAATAACGTTCCTACCTCCGGAAGTGACGCGTGTGGTTGCCCGGTCAACGGCAATGCCAGCAAGCGTCGGCGTCACTACAAGGGCGGGGCCAGGGAGGCTCCTGTCTCGCACATAGACGCCGAGAGCAAGCAGGCGCGGCAGTGAGTGGACACAACACGCGTCAGAGGGAGGAACTAGGAGGCAACATACAATCTAACGCCCCTCATAGTACAAAACCATAGTATAGCAGGCAAGTATGATGAATACAATAAATAATTAATTAACAAAACCCACAACAGCCCACAAGCCCAGTGAAAAGATAACGGCAGTAATACATAATATGACATCAACTTTTTAGCATTGAAGGCGTCCGGAAAGACATTTTCTCCAAAAACACATGTCCAATTCTTTGCCGTTCCACACACTTGCCCAAAGAAACAATATGTACATGAGACGAATATTACTAAAAAGAATGATAAAACAATAAATTAGACACACAAACATGATATTAAAATACACATACAGGGCAATAGTAGCAAATGGGATGAAATACTTGATTGTGGCTACAAAAAGGGGGCATAGCTAATATTTTCATTGAGTCCAGATGGATGGACCGTACCCAAGGTCCATATCCACCTGGACTCAAGTTGAGCCAACCTTTTAGTCATATTCCCCCCCGTGGATGTCCATATCCAGCATATCAATCCCCCTACATCTAAGGAGGTCCCCATTACAGCCATGGTACCGTCTAAAATGACGTGGAATTGTTTTTAATGCTGTGACATCCTCTGCTGTTGCCGCCGCCACAATACCCAAAATATGTTCACGGATCCTAATTTTTAGTGGTCTAGTAGTCATGCCGACATAGATCTTCCGGCATGGACATACCGCATAATAGATCACATACTTGCTATTACAAGTGATACGCTTTCTAATAGGAAATGTACGTGACCCTTCCTGATTTTCAAATTTATCAATTCGGTCAATATTAGTACATGCCACACACCGGTTACATGGAAAACATCCATTAGTCAATTTAGCCTGATCCAAAAATGTATTACCAGGCACACCGGTGTAGTGGCTGCGGACTAGATGATCCCTCAGGTTTCTAGATCTTCTAGCTGCAATAGCTAGTATGATTGCACCTGGTGAACTAAAGCCTGCTCAGACAACACACTTGTGGCAGGGCGTGGCAGGGCATGGCAGTACCTCCAAGGTGTACAAGGAGAGGTCAGGCCAAATGTGCAGCTTGGTCAAACAATAGTTACAGGGTATTAAAGAATGAGGACAGATGCTGGCATGGTCTCCTAAGTAGTCCTTCACTATCTCGGTCAACTTTCCCCTCCTTGTCATAGTTACACCCACAGATAGCTCTTGTTGAATGGACCGTCTCATGAAAATGGCCCAGTTGGTGGATATTTCCCCCCCACCTGAGTTTTACCTGGTGGATTTGGCCTCCTCTGTAACTTTGTGGGTGAAAAGAGCCGGTACCTTTGCCACCAGCATTGTCTGAGGGTAATCTTTTGAGCAAGTCTTCCACTATGGTCCTCTGGCATACATGCACTGAAAATGGCTTGTCTGCTTCCAACATTAGAGAAGCAAATTTCTCCTTGTACCGTGGGTCAAGAAAGGTGCACAGCCAGTATTTCATGGTGGACAAAATGTCTTTCACATGAGTCTTGAGAAAGGCATGTGTGGCAGACTACAAAGAGTCAAACGTTCAGTGTCCTCACCAGGAAAAACACTAACCATCCTCTCCTCCTCACAATGCATAGCCTTCTCCTCCTCCTCCTCTTCCGGCGATCCATGCTAGACAGGCATGAAGCTGGGATTAGGAGTCCTCTCTGTAGCACAGAGCAAAAAATCCTGTTCCTCCTCTACCTCCTCCTCCTCCTCCTGTTTCTCATCTTCATCCAATGTGGCCTTAGCATATTGTGTGAAGCTGGGCTGTGTGGTATCAGCCACTGTACAATCTTGCTCCATAGCAACCTGCTCAGCATTCAAAGCTTCCTATTTCAGATTCTGCAATGAACAGTTTAATAGACAAAACAGTGAGATGGTTATGCTCATAATAGCGTCATCTGTGCTCACCATCTTGGCACAATACTCAAAGTTGTGAAGAACCTCACATAGGCTAGCAATCCACACCCACTCAGCAGTTGTTATGTGTAGGAGCTGAGGGCTACTCTGATGGGCATTAAGAAGCTTGAATTCAGAGACTGCCCTCTGCTGCTCACTAAGCCTTGCCAGCATATGGATGGTCGAATTCCAGCGTGTGGGCAGATCACAAATCAGTTGGTGACGAGGCAAATTAAAGTGCTGCTGCAGCAAAGCTATACTGGTGAAAACCTGAGATGACTTTGGGAAATGTGCGCTGACATGGCGCACCTTAGAAAGTAGGTCAGGCAAGTCAGGATATGTTTTGAAAAACCGCTGCCCAATCAAGTTCAGCATGTTGGCCATGCATGGAATGCTTGCTCAGCTTTAAGGCCGCCACCAAGTCACACACAACCAGACCTTGGAGGTTCAGCAGGGAGAGCCACTGATTAGTCTGTTCTTTTATTCCTTTCAACAGCTCGGCTACGTTGTGAGCTTTATCATCTAAACAGATGAGCTTCTGCAGAGCATGCTTCCCAGCTGGGGAGTGATGGGGAAGCTAGTTCCACTGAGGATGAGGACGAGGAGAGACAGGAATTGGAATATGAAGAGAAAAACCCTGATGGAAGCTGGGCACGCTATTCTTGGTGTGGTTAAGATGTGTGATATCCCAGCCTCTGATTCTATCCCAGATTCCACCTGGTTAACCCAGTGTACCATCAGGGAAATGTAACGTCCTTGTCCACAAGAACTTGCCCATGTATCTTTGGTTAGGTGGACCTTTAATTTGACGTAGTTGGCCAGAGCATGGCTGATATTGTGTAACACATACTAACGCGGGGACAGCACATCAGGAAAAATAGAGTTGGCTGGGAATCGAGTACCGTGGGGATGCTACCACCAAGAAGTTGTGGAAAAACTCTGTTCCCACAAGTCGAAGTGGCAACATTTCCAGGGCTAGCAATCTGGTAATGTGGGTGTTCAGCGTTTGGGCTTGTGGGTGGGTGGCTGGATATTTCTGCTTTATAGTAATTATCTGGAGCAAGGACAACTGAACGCTGTGCTGGGACAACAAAGTGGATGAGGTTGCTGACTGTTGTGTGTGTGCAACCACTGGTTATGGGCAGGAGGCATCAGTGCCTGCGTCATGGTAAGCAGATTGAGACGGCCCTAAAACAGAAGAAGGGGCAGTGGTTCGACCCTCAGACACAGATTTGGTACCAGGTGTTCTGCCCACCTACTGGGGTACTTGGCTGCCATGTGCTTTTGCATGCTAATGGTGCTCAGGTTGGCAGTGTTTTTGCCTCTTATTAGCTTGGTTTGGCAGATGTTGCAAATTACAGTTGGGAAGGACTTTCAGAAAAAACTGCCATACAGGGAAACAATTCACCCTTAGCCTGTTATCTAGCCAAGTGAGGGGGGGGCTGTGGAACAGTTGACCTCTGGACAAACCATTACATCTTCATGCCTGTTTTCTTGCTATGGATCCATCCCTCTCTGCACTGCTGTGTTTGCTAGGTGTGCCACCGTGCCAGGGTGGATCAGTGGCCTCATCATCGACCACATCATCTTCCAATTCCTCAATCTGATCCTCCTTCAGAGCTGCGATTTGAGGTTGACCTGATGGCAACTATGCCTCATGATTATCCGCCACCTCTTCAGACATCAATTGACCTTCCCCAACAGGCCTTTCTCCTGGCCGTGGGTGCTAAAATGTTTCAGCATCACTGCACTCCACATCCTCATGGTAATGGTGCACTGTGAGAGGCCAAAATAATTAAAAGGAAGTGCCCAGGTTTGGGGTCATATGTCTCCTGGCACTCTTGATGGGGAAGGAAGGAGGACTAGGTTGAAGATTATGAGGCCCAGCCTCTTGGCTACTGAAACTGTACTTTGTGGAAGACTTGGTGGTGCGGCTTGTCAACACATTGCAGCTTTTGTTTGCCATTCAACCCACAACATCGTTGCACTTGTCTCAGTTCGCTAGTGGTGTAGTGCGCTGAACAAACTAGAAAAAATAGATACTGACCAGGATCTCAATTATATTATCATATTACTTATCCCTAAAATTATAAACTTTATTAATCGAACCTGTATGTTGGTTCCCACCACAAAATTGACCACACAATACAAAAAACAAATACTGTGCTCACATACAAACACTGAATTAAAAATGGGGTATACTAGGCATCCCTAGTGAGCACTAGACTCACACTTGCCTGACTGTGGGGGCCAGTTCTGTCCAATTTTTACACACTGATAGCATTTGAAAAGCTGGTAATTCATATGCGGGTACAGTAAAATCACTCTGACAGGTTAGAAGAGAATAGATAGAATAGATATATTCACATAGAATACAAATATATATAGATGCCAGATGTCAGTACACATACATATATTTATATATATATATATATTACATAGATAGATGGTTAAACCGATAGGAAAAAAAGCCGGTTATTCAGCATCCGCGGTAGTGTAAAATCACAGCAGGAGCCGACAAGATAGAGCTGGAATACATACAGTAAATACATATAGAATAGGTAAATATATAGATGACCATGACAAATACAATTAGTACAGTGTGTGTGCAAATTACTGTACAAGTATTTAATTAATAAAAGATTATTTATTGGAAAAAAATGACGTGGGCTCCTTTTTCATAACCAGCAGAGGGAAAGCCAACAACTCGGGGCAGATGTTAATAGCCCGGGAATCGGGTAATACACATGGAGTTTCCCAGGCTATTATTATCAGCTCACAACTGTATACTTAGCCTTTACTGGCTATTAAAATGCGGGACCCAAAAAAAATGAAGTGGGGTCCCCCCCATAATTAATAGCCAGCAAAGGCTATGCAGACAGCTGCAGGCTGATATTAACAGCCTTGGAAGAGGCCATGGATACTGCCCCCTCCCCCAGCTAAAACATCAGCTCTCAGCCGCCCCAGAAAAGGCACATCTCTAGTGCACATCTCCCTGTAGTGGTGGCAAGTGAGGTAATAGTTGGGGGGGTTGATGTCACCGTCAGGTAGTATTGAGTTTTTGTTTCTTTTGACTTGCTGCTTATAGTTTTTTGATAGATGTGAACTGGCCAGATTTCGCCATGTGATATGAAAAGGTATCACAAAATATTTAGTTACCAAAGCTAGTGACTGCAGACAGATTCTTACTATCAAGATGGCTGAGAGAAGATGGACTATTTTCTTCTGACAGAAAGTTAGAAGTTGTTTTGTGAAAAATACAAGAACACTGTTATAATGTGAGCAAGGTTATGGGGTTACTGGAAAGATATGTGTTTACTTGTGTTCCTGTTGAGAAAAAAATAAAAGTTGATAAAGTATAGCTATATAAACAAATAACTATATGCTTAGATACTGTGTTTTATCAGTTCTGTTCTCTACATTGCAGGGCTCTGGGGCTTGGTTAATAATGCCGGCTATGCCCTCGTTCTTGCTCCCAATGAATGGCAAAAAAAAGAAGATTTGCTGAAGGTTATGAATGTGAATTTGATTGGTATGGTGGATGTGACTGTACATTTACTGCCTCTTGTAAGAAAATCCAAAGGACGTATTGTTAATGTATCTAGTTCTTTGGGAAGACTGTCCACTATTGGTGGAGGATATTGCCTGTCAAAGTATGGTGTGGAGGCTTTCTCTGACAGTTTAAGGTAAGTTTGAGCATGATTATGAAAAACTTCTAATATTAGGAAGATTGATGCAGATAAATGCTATTAAAATAGCTTGTATTAGTGGCATAACTTGAAGCATTTGGCAAATCTGGGTAGGTTTTCAGAAACAGTGGAACTACGAAGATGAGCATGTAGGCCAAGCATGGTGCATGTGTGAGCTTGCCAAGCTTCACAACAACCACCAGGTTACGGCCATTATCACATACGATCATGCCTGGTTGTAGGTTCAGCGGCGAGAGCCACAGATCTGTCTGGTCTGTTATTCCTTTCCGTAACCCTGCTGCAGTGTGCGGTTTGTCTCCTAGACAAACAAGCTTCAGCAGAGCCTGTTACCGCTTCAGTGAGGCAGTGCTGCAGAGCTTCCAGCTTACGATTGATGCAGATGACGTGCTTTGAGATAGCACATTGGAGAAGGAGGATGAGGAGGAGCAGGATGGGGTTCAGGAACTGGTGCAGGTAGTGAAGGAAAGCCTGATGGAAATAGGGCCAGCAATACTCAGCGTCAGTAGCATGAGTGCAGTGCCAGGGTGGGATTCGCCCCCTGCTTCCACAATGTTCACCCAGTGTGCAGTCAGGGAAATGTAGCAACCTAGCCTCAAGCGCTTGTTTACGTGTTGGTCGTTAAGTGGACAATCCCAGTAACCGTGTTGGTAAGGGCATGGGTGATGTTCCTGGACACATGCTGGTACAAGGCGGGGACACCACAACAGGAGAAATAGTGGTGGCTGGGAACCGAGTACTGAGGGACCAAATTTGTACACCTGCTGAATGATAATTTTCGTTTTTTATTTCAAACCAACAGAATTTCATGCAAAGTAGTTTCTACAGTATATGTATATATATATATATATATATATATCATTAGTCAATTTTTGTAACAAAAAAATTTGTCTTTGGGTGAGAAATATAATACTGATAAATTTTTGAACAAGTTTTTTGAGGGTTATATACCAACAAAATGTACTCAGGACCACAGAATAGTCTACAGGTGAGCAATATCATGCCAATAAATTTTTAACAAGTTTTTTGAGGCTTTTATAGCAACAAAATATACCCAAGAATATGTAATACCTTATGAATGAGCAATATAATACCAATAAATTTTTTTAGATAACATTTTATTGTTTTTTTTTAATACAACATAAACAAACATTAACACAAATTCCCATACAAACCCCCCGTCCTCCCACCCTTTGTTCGTTCTAGAAACTGCTGATGCAGTTTAATAATTATTGGTATAAAAATGACAGATTCTGCAATATTTTCCAAAGGTAATTACACATATTGTATAATAGTAATCACATTATCAATACAAAGACAATGAACATGTACATAGAAACATGGGAGCAGAATGTTGTATTCTATCATTTTGTGATGTGTGCACATCTTTGTCCAGTAGACCCATATTAGTCATGTGTAACTTAGGTTGTTCTACAGTATATTTAATGCAATATTCCAATGTATACCCTATTTCAAAGTGAGAAATCTACCCAGCTATAGAACCCAGTAATGACAAAATTGATGAACCATGACAGGCTTTACATCCCTTTCCTCCAACCGAATTCATTAATGAATCTTCTAACTAAATTCTCTAAATTTTGGAGGAGAATTACTTAACTAGTGTGCTGCTATACTTTTTCTAATTTGGTAAAGTGCCCTTTTAATAGACAATCTTTCTTTTTTGTCTTCAATTACTCCATCTACATACCCCATCACACAAACTATAGGTTGCAACGTGACGTTTACACCAAAGACACCATTTAAGTAAGCAACATTGGGTTTCCAAAAATCTTCAAGAGAACTACACACCCAGAACATATGTCAAATATCAGCGGAACCCATTCAACATCTTGGGAATGCATAATTTGCCCTCACTCCTATTTTATGGAGAAATGTAGGAGTTCTATACACCCGGTGTAATAGGTATAACTGTGACATACTCTGGGCTTCAATAGTGGACAGCTGTGGGTCTGATTACATTATTATAGTTGTGCTCAAAAGTTTACATACCCAAGCAGATTTTTTCTTTCTTGGCCTTTTTTCAGAGAATATGAATGGTAACGCCAAAACTTTTTCTTCACTCATGGTTAGTGTTTAGGTGAAGCCATATATTGTCAAACTATTGTGTTTTCTCTTTTTCAATCATAATGACAACTCAAAACATCCAAATGACCCTGATCAAGATTCCACATACTCTGGTGATTTTGGCCTGATAACATGCACAGAAGTTGACACAAATGCATTTGAATGGCTACTAAAGGTAACATCCTCACCTGTGACCTGTTTGCTTGTAATCAGTATTTGTGCATAAAAGCTAAGTGAGTATCTGGGATCCAGACAGACTCTTGCATCTTTGATCCAGCCACTGATGTTTCTGGATTGTGAGTCATGGGGAAAGCAAAAAAAATGTCAATAGATCTAGGAGAAAAGGTAGTTGAACTGTTTAAAACAGGAAAGGGATACAAAAAGATATCCAAGGAATTGATAGTGCCAGTTATCAGCGTTCAAACTGTGATTAATAAATGGAAAATCAGGTAGACCAACAAAAATGTTGCCCACAACTGCCAGGAAAATAGTTCGGGATGCAAACAAAATCTTACAAAGAACATCAGCTGAAATACAGGACTCTCTGAAAACTAGCGGTGTGGCTGTTTCAAGATGCACAATAAGGAGGCACTAGAAGAAAACTGGGCTGCATGGTCGAGTCACCAGAAGAAAGCCATTACTGTGGAAATGACACAAAGTATATCACCTACAATACGCAAAACAGCACAGAGACAAGCCTCAAAACTTCTTGAACAAGGTAATTTGGAGTTATGAGACCAAAATTGAACTATTTGGCCACAGCCATAAATGTTACATTTGGAGATAGGTCAACAAGGCCTATGATGAAAGGAACACCATTGCTACTGTACAGCACAGAGGTGGATCGCTGATGTTTTGGGGATGTGTGAGCTACAAAAGAACAGGAAACATGGTCAAAGTTGAAGGAAAGATGAATGCAGCACATTATCAGCAAATTGTGGGGGCAAATTTGCACTCCTCAGCCTGGAAGCTGCGCATGGGAAGCACTTGGACGTTCCAACATTATAACGATCCAAAATACAAGGCCAAGTCGACCTGTCATTGGCTACAACAGAACAAAATGAAGGTTCAGGAGTTGTCATCTCAGTCTCCTGACCTCAATATCATTGAGCCACTCTGGGGAGATCACAAGCGCGCAGTTCATGCTAGACAGCCCAGGAATTTACAGTAACTTGAGGCTTTTTGCCAAGAAGAGTGGGCAGCTTTACCATCTAAGAAAATAAAGAACCTCATCCAAAACTACCACAAAATTCTTCAAGCTGTCATTGATGTTAGAGGGGGCAATACACAGTATTAAGAAATGGGGTATGTGAAGTTTTGATCAGGGTCATTTAGATGTTTTTGGCTGTCATTATGATTTAAAGAGAAAAAACACAATAGTTTGACAACAAATGGATTCACTTAACCACCAACAATGAGTGGAGAAAAAGTTTTGATGTTATCATTCATATTCTTTGAAAAAGGCCAAGAAAGCAAAAATTTGGCCGGGTATGTAAACATTTGAGCACAACTGTATAACTATTGAGATGGTTGTTTTGACTGGATTTTGGGTCTTGTCTGATTGGAAAAGGTCACTCCCATAATCCAGTCTGGGTCTCACAGGCATAATAAAAGGCAGCTGGAGTAGCTCAGCAGGGTGTAATAATTGTGATGAGGCTGGAGAAAGGCATAGCTGATGTTCCTGTGACACCAAGTTTGTGAGATCCTTTGATTTACTCTCTTAGCCAAAGATGGAATTGTTATTAATTTCTGCTTCCTTTTTGAGCTGGAAAGTTTATGAAGGACAATAAATTTTATTGCAAATGTAAAATTATACAGAGTAACCGGCACCAGGCTCATGTGAGTCACGCCACCCTTTATGGAAACAGGATATCTTGCGGACTTTCCGACGTGTGCTAGTAGCAATCAATAGGCGGTGCTTCACTGAAGAAGGTGTATATGAACAGTCCGATACAATAAAAGAAAAAAGTGGCACTCACCGAAGATCTTGCTGAATTGTGGTTTGTCCTTTTATTGAAGTTTCACAACATAACGAACTTTACATGGAGAGGCGGCAGGTGAGGGATAGGGTGCGGGGAGTGAGGAGAGGACTACGGCCGTTTCGCGCTTGTGCGCTTCCACGGGTCCAGGATTTTCCTAAATGGTCAGTGCAAATGACAGTCAGTCTGATAAAAGTCATCACCCATTAGATTATACATCGAATTTTATTGAAGAAACCTCCCAATGATAACAGTATAATCTCCAAAATGAATAAAAACTGAAAAGTTGTGAGTTTTTGGAGAGTTTCTGCTTGTATTTCTTTGCATGAAGTCAGAATAGCCTCCCAGAGCTGCTGTTTTGATGTGAACTGCCTCCCACCCTCATAGATCTTTTGTTTGATGATACTCCAAAGGTTCTCTATAGGGTTGTGGTCAGGGGAAGATGGTGGCCATACCATGAGTTTATCTCCTTTTATGCCCATAGCAGCCAATTACTCAGAGGTATTCATTGTCATGCATGAAGATGATTTTGTTCCTGAAGGCATGTTTCTGCTTTTTAGACCATGGAAGAAAGTTGTCAGTCAGAAACTCTATTTACTTTGCTGAGGTCATTTTCACACCTTCAGGAACCTTAAAGGGCCCTACCAGCTGGTTCCCCATGATTCCAGCCCAAAACATGACTCCTCCACCTCCTTGCTGACATTGCAGCCTTGTTGGGACATGGTGGCCATCCACCAACCATCCACTACTCCATCCATCTGGACCGTCCAGAGTTGCTCGACACTCATCAGTAAACAAGACTGTTTGAAAATTAGTCTTCATGTATGTCTGGGCCCACTGCAACCGTTTCTGCTTGTGGACACTGTTTAGGAGTGGCCGAATATTAGGTTTATGCACCACAGCAAGCCTTTGAAGGATCCTACACCTTGAGGTTCGAGGGACTCCAGACGCACCAGCAGCTTCAAATAACTGTTTGCTGCTTTGTAATGGTATTTTGGCAGCTGCTCTCTTAATCCAATGAATTTGTCTGCCAGAAAACTTCCTCATTATGCCTTTATTTGCATGAACTCTGTCTGTGCTCTATTTCAGTTACAAATCTCATCAGAGTATGATGATCACTCTTTAGTTTTTGTGAAATATCTAATTTTTTCATACCTTGTCTAAGGCATTGCACTATTTAACGCTTTTCAGCAGCAGAGAGATCCTTTTTATTTCCCATAATGCTTGAAACCTGTGACCTGCATAATAATGTGGAACATCATTTTTGAGTAGTTTTCCTTTAATTAGAATCACCTGGAAAACTAATTATCACATGTTTTTAAGACTGATTTCAGTGATTCATTGAGCCCTGAGACACAATACCATCCATGAGTTTATTGGAAAAAACAAAACAATTAAATCTTTAAGACACTTAAATCCAATTTGCATAATAATTTGGAACACAGTGTATTATTATTGTTACTATCATCATCATCATCATTGTCATCTGGTCTAGGCTATAATTTGCCCTTAATAACTTTGAAATTCAAATTTGCCAGGTTTGGCAACTTTTTTTAACTAAATTTGATTTGCGGATAGTATAATTGTTCTGAAATGGTGTGTCTAACATTCTGCCATCTTCTAATAGGCATGTTGTTTTATGTGTCTAAGTGGCCTGAATAATTTGGAAAGAGACATGAGCGAGATGGGCAATCAAGGATAATCAGTGGCAGTTACAGTGCCTTGCGAAAGTATTCGGCCCCCTGGAACTTTTCAACCTTTTCCCACATATCATGCTTTAAACATAAAGATACCAAATGTAAATTTTTGGTGAAGAATCAACAAGTGGAACACAATTGTGAAGTTGAACGAAATGTATTGGTTATTTTAAATTTTGGAAAATTGGAAATTTGGGAAATTCAAAAACTGAAAAGTGGGGCGTGCAATATTATTCGGCCCTTATACGGAGACTTGATTACACACAAGTGGATTATATTTATCATCACTGGGCATTTAGGACAACATTGGATCATTGGAGATCCACTATGAACTTCTGGAGTGAGTTTGCTGCACTGAAAGTAAAGGGGCCGAATAATATTGCACGCCCCACTTTTCAGTTTTTGTATTTCCGCAAAAATTTAAAATAACCAATACATTTCGTTCAACTTCACAATTATGTTTCACTTGTTGTTGATTCTTCACCAAAAATTTACATTTGGAATCTTTATGTTTAAAGAAAAGATTGAAAAGTTCCAGGTGGCCGAATACTTTTGCAAGGCATTGTGTGTAGCGTCATATTGGCATGTGACCCTTTTGTAAATTCACTGCAGTTATTACATAGAAATGGCCCTCACTTAGTGATCTGATGCTAGGGCAGGGAAGAGAAAAAGATGGAGAAATCCCACACAGCTGAAAGGTATTTTGGGGAAGTCCATGCAGTCTTTTCTTGACTACAGTCATACATTGTATAAAATTATCACTGCCATTTTGGAGGAATTCCCAGAAAAAATACATACAATGAGATACGACCTTCACAAAACCCTGTCTGATGACAAATGCACACTTAGCAGGATGCAGCAGGCCTCCACTGATAAAGGCTAGGAGCGGCACAGGTGCAAACTACTTGATAAAAATAACCACCCCCACCCTCCAAACATTGCAGGGGTTGGCTGCCTAGTAGAAAAAATGCACATTGATATAACTCACATAGGACGCCAGTCACACTGATAAGTGTGGTGCACAGTGTCTGGTATGCAACCTATTAATGACGCCCCTTGTATTAACAGGTGGGCTGCCCAGCACTATAATATGCAGCACACAGTGACAGACGCCCCAGAAAAACCTAACCAACATAAAGAGGCCTGGCCACATCCTGCAAAAAAGGATATGATATAGTGCAAAAAAAATGTATGCATATGATAAACACATACACTATATGAGGTATTGGTTTAATATTTTGGCCAAAATAAAGTAAGCCCGTAACCCAACGTCAAGTGTCCTCATAATATTGCAGGTCCTACCACTAATATAAAAAAACAGCTAACATAGAAAAAACTCAGAAAAAATACATACAATGAGATACGGCCTTCCCAAAACCCTGTCTGATGACAAATGCACACTTAGCAGGATGCAGCAGGCCTCCACTGATAAAGGCTAGGAGCGGCACAGGTGCAAACTACTTGATAAAAACAACCACCCCCACCCTCCAAACATTGCAGAGGTTGGCTGCCTAGTAGAAAAAATGCACATTGCTTTAACTCACATAGGACGCCAGTCACACTGTTAAGTGTGGTGCACAGTGTCTGGTATGCAACCTATTAATGACGCCCCTTGTATTAACAGGTGGGCTGCCCAGCACTATAATATGCAGCACACAGTGATAGACACCCCAGAAAAACCTAACCAACATAAAGAGGCCTGGCCACATCCTGCAAAAAAGGATATGATATAGTGCAAAAAAATTTATGCATATGATAAACACATACACTATATGAGGTATTGGTTTAATATTTTGGCCAAAATAAAGTAAGCCCGTAACCCATCGTCAAGGGTCCTCATAATATTGCGGGTCCTACCACTAATATAAAAAAACAGCTAACATAGAAAAAACTCAGAAATCAAATTAGCAGTCACTTCATTCAAATTTGAACTGATTCTGATGCCACTTTCTCTGTCACCCCAGCTCAAAGATTTAATGTGTTTTTTTATTATTTACAGAAGGGAACTACGTGAGTTTGGAATAAAAGTCTCCATTATAGAACCAGGCGCTTTCAAAACACCTATGATGTATTCAGCTGATGCTCATTTAAATAACTTAAAGCGCCTTTGGGAAAATCTCCCCAAAGAAATTAAAGACAGCTACGGCAAGAATTACTATGAGCAATGTAAGTTGTGTATAGATCTCAATCGGTGTGTCAGAAATCCTTATTGTAGCTAGGGTGAATCTGCGATCAGAAGATGTGTATCAAAGACACCAGGCCTGCCTACAATTTTATTTTTCCAGAAAGTGATAAAATGTAACGGTCTAAGCTCATATTAGCATCAGAGGATCTATTAGAAGTTGAGGACTTTTTTTTTCTTATTAAACCATTAGACAGCTTGCTAAGACTCATTATAAATCAATAGATTTCATTGATATCATATGATGATCCGACAGTACATTGTTGTCTCTACAATACAGACAGAACAGAGTCATAGCCTTCATGTTACCCCCATTTGCAATCTATGTATTTTGCAGACGTCTTCCTTCTTCTGCATCCAGTTTGTCTGCAAAACCCTTTCAAGATTTAACAAAAGACAAGAAGAGCGCTTACTCTGTACACAGCAGTGTAAAGGAGACATGATAATACAAATGAACACATTACACAGATTAAACCATTGCATGTAACATATATAGCACAATATTAGCAAAATCCTGGACAGTTCAACGGGTTGCAAAGTAGGTTCACATAGCAACAGGTTATTTTATATGTATGAGGGTGGCATACCCATTTTTACCCCCTTTGTCTAAACTTTTACAAGTGGAAGCAAGCACCAAAACACCAAGAGACCACTACATGGTGGATATCACGCAATTGGGGCCACGTCTGCATTTACTTTTGTGGGTAATACAGAATTAGCAAAAAATGCCTAGGGGTCTTTTATGGACAAGTTATAAGGGGTTGCCAGAACTGGGCATTGCACCTGACAGGTAACTTCATCATATTGTGTAAATATGTATATATGCAAAAATTGTATAGGATAAGAGTGACCATTATATTATTTTTGCATTAGAAAAGTGATTTTCTTAAAAATTTTAATTAGCTTTTTTATTTTGAAAATATTTTTTATTCAAAACTGGGAATTTAAGAGGCAGCAATCATGCTATCCTTGAATTTTGGACCATAAGAGGAGGAAGACCAGCGAGGACTCAGACTCTAAAGTAGAAAGTCAGATTTTAATGGACTCGAAAAGCGGTTAGGAAAGGTCCAATGCCTGGATGTTCTAAAAGACAGAAATGTCCAAGAAGGATGGGAGATTTTGCTAAATGAAATTCTCACTGCAATATCAGTAACAATTCCGAAAAAGAACAATTGAAAGCATTTAAAAATATCAGGATGGATGAACATAGAACTTAAACACTAAAAAGGAAAAAAGAAATGTATATCAAATGGAAAGAGGGGGGCATATCTAAAGAAGATTATAATTGTATCTGCAGGGAATACAGGGAAAGTGTTAGAACAGCTAAAGCCAGTAAGTGAGGCTTGCAAAGGAGACCAAAAGAAACAAAAAATGGATTTTTGAGGTATGTCAAAAGCAAAATATAAGTCAAAGATGTTATAGGATTTTTACAAGCTGAAAAAGGGTAAAGTGGTCAAAAATTAAGGTGAGAAAGCCGAACTTTGCATCTATGTTCTCTAAGAAAGCAAATGTAACATCAACATATCTTCACTGCGCTATCGAAGGAATAAAATAATCTGCACTATCTGAAAACAGAGAGATGATGACGGAACACTTGGCTAATTTAAATGAGTTTAAATCTCCTGGTCCAGGTGACTTACATCCTAGGTTACTGAAAGAGATAGCAGAAAAAATTGCAGAACTACTAGCCAGAATCATTCAAAATTCCTGGAGAACAGGAGAAGTCCCAGAAGATTAGAGAAGGCCAAATGATGTCCCTATCTTCAAAAAGGAAAGGGGATGGAGCCGGAAAATTACAGGCCAGTGAGCCTTACTTCTATACCAGGGCTATACCAGGAAAGATCTTTGGACAAACTATTAAACAGTATTTATGTAAGTACTTGGATGAAAATACAGTAATTAACCAGAGCCAGCATGGCTTTGTAGCAAATATGTCATGCCAAACTAATCTAACCTCCTATGATGGATTCACTGACTGAATGGATTAGAGAAAAGCGATAGATCTAATATATCTCGACTTCAGCAACACATTTGATAAAATATCTCATACTATCATTATTGAAAAAATGGCCAAGTATGGAATTGACAAGGCTACGGTTAGGTGGATTTATAACTGTCTCAGTGATCCTATTTAAAGAGTGGTAATAAATGGTTGCATATCCAATTTGAAGAGTGTTTCAAGTGCGGTACCTGAAGGCGCTATCTTGGCCTTAGTGTTGTTCAACATTTTTATAAATTATCTAGACAAGTGAACTGAAGGTAAACTAATCAAAATTGCAGACGATTCCAAGCTAGGAGGAATAGCTAACACTAGAGAAGACCGAGAAAGCATTCAGAAGGATCTAGATAAGCTTGAACAATGGGCAGAGACTAAAGGTACCTTCACACTAAGCGACTTTACAATGATAACGATAGCGATCCGTGACGTTGCAGCATCCTGGATAGCGATATCGTTGTGTTTGACAGGCAGCAGCGATCAGGATCCCGCTGTGAGATCGCTGGTCGTTGCTGAAAGTCCAGAACTTTATTTCGTCGCTGGATCTCCCGCTGACATCGCTGAATCGGTGTGTGTGACACCGATCCAGCGATGTCTTCACTGGTAACCAGGGTAAACATCAGGGTAAACACTGGTAAACAGGGTAACCAGTGTCTTCACTGGTAACCAGGGCCGCGCTTAGTAACCTGATGTTTACCCTGGATACCATCGTAAATGTAAAAAAAAAAACCACATACTCACATTCCGGTGCTCGGCGTCCGCTTCCCTGCACTCCTCCTGCATCCTGTGTAAGTGCCGGCTGTAAAGCAGAGCGGTAACGTCACCGCTCTGCTCTGTGGGAGATGCCGGAGATGTTCGGCGCTGACACAGGATGCAGGAGGAGTGCAGGGAAGCGGATGCCGGACACCGGAATGTGAGTATGTGGTTTTTTTTTTTACATTTACAATGGTAACCAGGGTAAACATCGGGTTACTAAGCGCGGCCCTGCGCTTAGTAACCCGATGTTTACCCTGGTTACCAGGGGACTTCGGCATCGTTGGTCGCTGGAGAGCAGTCTGTGTGACAGCTCTCCAGCGACCACACAATGACTAAACAGCGACGCTGCAGCGATCGGCATCGTTGTCTGTATCGCTGCAGCGTCGCTTAGTGTGAAGGTACCTTTATACAATGGTGACCAAAAGTTTTGCATTTTTTAAAAAGTGTGATTACTTCTGGCTGGTTGTTGCGATGCCATTTTGCTGGTGATGAATTGAAAGTAAAGTGCATGAAGTTGTCATAATGCAAGACCTTAATTTTAACCAAAATGCTTTAGAATTTAGGTATGGCCATTTAATTAAAAAAAAACCTAACTGCCAAAAGTTTTGCATATACTATTTATTGATCACAATATACAGGGTAATTAATTGTTTACAATGCCATTACTTAGTATTTTGTAGCATAACCTCTTGCTTTAATTATTGTACCACACCGACGGGGCACTGAATCCCCAAAGGTATTAAAGACATCCTGAGGGATCTTGCTCTATTCCATTTGCAAATCTGCAAACAATTCATCTTTATTGCAATGGGTATGGGCCCCGAATCGTCGCTCTAACTCAACCCAAAGGTGCTCTATAGGGTTTTAAATCAGGTGATTGGCTTGGCCATTGTAACAGGCGAATATTTTTCTTTGCTAACCAATTTATTTATTAAATGGTACATGTGCTTAGGATCATTGTCTTACTGGAATTTCCATCCCCTGCTTACTTTGGTTTTACAATGTGGGAGCATTACTTTCTTCAGTATATCCTTGTACATGGTAGCATTCATATTTCCATCCATTCTATGAGCGGGTCAATGGCAGATGCAGAAAAGCAGCGCCAAACCATGACATTGCCACCACCATGTTTCACTGTAGGTTTTTGGTACCTTACATCATTACGTTTTCCAATTGGGTGGTATATATAGTGCTTGCCAAGCATATTGAACTTGAATTGTTCCAACCACAACATCTTAGACCAATCTGCCTTTTTCCATTGGCTGTGTTTTGTGGCAAACTCAAGTCAGACCTTCTGGTTCTTTGCAGAGATGAAAGACTTCTGGACTGAAACTTGTGAATTCAACCCTACTGCTCTTAGCTATTGCACCACAGTATGGCAACTCACTTTGATCCCATATTCGTCTTTCGTTTCATGCAAAGTCTGTAGAGCTCTTTTATAGACATCAGATACTGACTTTTTCTTAATAATGTGATCAACTTTGGAGGAAGTTTTCTGTGGTCGTCCACTTCTAGGTTTGTCAGCTGTTCTATAACCTTTTTTCTTTCTGTATTACAGTATATGTGACACTTGACTCTCAGTTCAATTCAATAACTACCTCTTTTTGGCTTTTGCCTGGCTTAACTCTCAGAATAATATACTTTCTGAAATCTGGTGATAAATTTGGCTTTGTTTTTGCCATGTTTTAACAGAAAAACAAGAAAAAAAATTTTGGTCCAGTAAATGTTGAAAACTAACGCAAAAAGGATAAAACAATGTAAAAAACAATTTTCATTCTTATAGCTGACAACCATTTGCTTCCGGTTTACTAAAATCACCAAGAAAATGGCATCTCACAATCCAGACAAAAGTAATCACACTTTAAAAAAGCAAGAAGAAATGTAAGATTCTACAACTGGTTAAAAAAAATTACATTTACAGAATGAGTGGAATAGAACTGCACATGACAGATTACAGACTGCACATGAGTCAACAGTGTGATGCAGCAGAAAAAAAAGGTAAACACAATTCTGGGAGGTATTAACCCCTTCACCCCAAAGCCTGTTTTCACCTAAGTGACACGGCCAATTTTTACAATTCTGACCACTGTCACTTTATGAGGTCATAACTCTGAAACGCTTCAACGGATCCTGGTGATTCTGAGATTGTTTTCTCATGACATATTGTACTTTATGATAGTGGTAAAACTTCTTCGATATGACTTGCATTTATTTGTGAAAAAAACAGAAATTTGTTGAAAATTATGAAAATTTAGCAATTTTCAAATTTTTCGTTTTTTATGCCCTTAAAGGGAACCTGTCACCTGAATTTGGCGGGACCAGTTTTGGGTCATATGGGCGGGGTTTTCGGGTGTTTGATTCACCCTTTCCTTACCCGCTGGCTGCATGCTGGCCGCAATATTGGATTGAAGTTCATTCTTTGTCCTCCGTAGTACATGCCTGCACAAGGCAATCTTGCCTTACGCAGGCGTGTACTATGGAGGACAGAGAATGAACTTCAATCCAATATTGCAGCCAGCATGCAGCCAGCGGGTAAGGAAAGGGTGAATCAAACACCCGAAAACCCCACCCATATGACTGAAAATTGTTCCCTCCAAATTCAGGTGACAGAGTCCCTTTAAATTAGAGAGTTATATCACATAATATAGTTAATAAACAACATTGCCCACATGTCTGCTTTACATCAGCACAATTTTGGAAACATAATTTTTTTTGTTAGGGAGTTATAAGGGTTAAAATTTGACCAGCGATTTCTCATTTTTGCAACAAAATTTGCAAAACCATTTTTTTTACGGACCACCTCACACTTGAAGTGACTTTGAGGGGTCTATATGACAGAAAATGCCCAAAAGTGACACCATTCTAAAAACTGCACCCCTCAAGGTACTCAAAACCACATTCAAAAAGTTTATTAACCCCTCAGGTGCTTCACAGGAATTTTTGGAATGTTTAAAAAAATTGAACATTTAACTTTTTTTTCACAAAATTTTTACTTCAGATCCAATTTGTTTTATTTTACCAAGGGTAACAGGAGAAATTGGATGACAAAAGTCGTTGTACAATTTGTCCTGAGTACGCTGATACCCCACATGTTAGGGTATACCATTGATTGGGCACATGGCAGAGCTCGGAAGGGAAGGAGCACCATTTGACTTTTGAATGCAAGATTTGCTGGAATTGAGATCGGAACCCATGGCTCAATTGGAGAGCCCCTGACGTGCCTAAACAGTGGAAACCCCCACAAGTGACACCATTTTGGAAAGTAGACCCTCTAAGGAACTAATCTAGATGTGTGGTGAGCACTTTGAACCTCCAAGTGCTTCACAGAAGTTTATAATGTAGAGCCGTAAAAAAAAATTCATATTAATTTTCACAAAAAATGATCTTTTTGCCCCAAATTTTTTAATTTCCCAAGGGTAACAGGATAAATTGGACCCCAAAAGTTGTTGTGCAATTTGTCCTGAGTACGCTGATACTTCATATATGGGGATAAACCACTGTTTGAGCACATGGCAGAGCTCAGAAGGGAAGGAGCATTGTTTGACTTTTCAATGCAAAATTGGCTGGAAGTGAGATCGGAACCCATGTCGCCTTTGGAGAGCCCCTGACATGCCTAAACAGTGGAAACCCCCCACAATGGACCCCATTTTGGAAAGAAGACCCCCTAAGGAACTTATCTAGATGTGTGGTGAGCACTTTTAACCCCCAATTGTTTCACTAAAGTTTAGAATGTAGCGCTGTGAAAATTAAAAAAATCATTTTTTCTTTCCACAAAATGATGTTTCAGCCCACAATTTTTTTTCCCAAGGGTAACAGGAGAAATTGGACCACAAATTTTATTGTGCAATTTGTCATGAGTACGCTGTTATCCCATACATGGAGTGGAACCACTGTTTGGGTGCACGGCAGAGCTCGGAAGGGAAGGAGCGTCGTTTGAAATGCAGACTTAGATGGATTGGTCTGCAGGCGTCATGTTGCATTTGCAGAGCCCCTGATGTACCTAAACAGTAGAAACCCCCCAAAAGTGACCCCATATTGGAAACTAGACCCCCCAAGGAACTTATCTAGATGTGTTGTGAGAACTTTGAACCAACAAATGTTTCACTACAGTTTATAACGCAGAGCCGTGAAAATAAAAAATATTTTTTTTTCCACGAAAATGATATTTTAGCCCCCACATTTTTATTTTCCCAAAGGTAACAGGAGAAATTGGACCACAAAAGTTGTTATCCAATTTATCCTGAGTAAGCTGATACCCCATATATGGGGGGAACCACTGTTTGGGCGCACGGCAGAGCTCGGAAGGGAAGGAGCGCCGTTTGAAATGCAGACTTAGATGGATTGGTCTGCAGGCGTCATGTTGCATTTGCAGAGCCCCTGATGTACCTAAACAGTAGAAACCCCCCACAAGTGACCCCATATTGGAAACTAGACCCTGCAAGGAACTTATCTAGATGTGTTGTGAGAACTTTGAACCAACAAGTGTTTCACTACAGTTTATAACGCAGAGCCGTGAAAAAAAAAACAATTTTTTTTTCCACGAAAATGATATTTTAGCCCCCACGTTTTTATTTTCCCAAAGGTAACAGGACAAATTGGACCCCAAAAGTTGTTCTCCAACTTGTCCTGAGAACGCTGATACCCCATATGTTGGGGGGACCACTGTTTGGGCGCACAGGAGAACTCGGAAGGGAAGGAGCACTGTTTTAGTTTTTCAAAGCAGAATTGGCTGGAATTGAAATCGGATGCCATGTCACGTTTGGAGAGCCCCGATGTGCCTAAACAGTGGAAACCCCCAATTCTAACTGAAATTGTAACCCCAACCTTAACCCCAGCCCTAACCCTAGCCCTAACCCCAACCCCAACCCTAACACTAACCCTAACCCTAGCCCTAACTCTAGCCCTAACTCTAGCCCTAACCGTAGCCCTAACCCTAACGCTAATGGGAAAATGGAAATACATACATTTTTTAAAAATTTTATTATTTTTCCCTAACTAAGGGGGTGATGAAGGGGGGTTTGATTTACTTTTATAGCGTTTTTTTGGCGGATTTTTATGGTTGGCAGCCATCACACACTAAAAGACGCTTTTTATTACAAAAATAGTTTTTGCATCACCACATTTTGAGAGCTATAATTTATCCATATTTTGGCCCACAGAGTCATGTAAGATCTTGTTTTTTGCGGGACGAGTTGACATTTTTATTGGTACCATTTTAGGGCACATGACATTTTTTGATCGCTTTTTATTCCAATTTTTGGGAGGCGGAATGAACAAAAACCAGCAATTCCTGAAATTCTTTTAGGGGGGGCGTTTATACCGTTCCACCTGTGGTAAAATTGATAAAGCAGCTTTATTTTTCAGGTCATTACGATTACAGCGATACCTCATTTATGTATTTTTTTTGTGTTTTGGGGCTTTTACACAATTAAAACTATTTTATATAAAAAAATAATTGTTTTTGCATCGCTTTATTCTGAGAGCTATAACTTTTTTATTTTTCTGCTGATGATGCTGTAAGGCAGCTTTTTTTTGCGGGACAAGATGACGTTTTCAACGGTACCATGGTTATTTACATGCGTCTTTTTATTCCACTTTTTGTTCGCCTGTATGATAATAAAGCGGCGTTTTTTGCCTTGTTTTTTTTTTTTTTTTTTTGCGGTGTTCACTGAAGGGGTTAACTAGTGGGATAGTTTTATAGAGCGGGCAGTTACAGACGCAGCGATACCAAATATGTGTACTTTTATTGTTTTTTTTTATTTACATAAATAAATGGATTTATTGGGAAATGTTTTTTTTTTCTTTATTTGGGGATTTTTTTATTTTATTTTTATACATTGTATCATTGTATTTTTTTTTTTTTTACTTTTTACCATTGTCCCAGGGTGGGACATCACTGTTTTACATCAGATCGTTGATCTGATAGTGTGCATAGCAACGATCTGACAGGCACGTTCCACAGGCTTGCCGGCGCCTGCACTCAGCAGCTCTCAGCAGGCGCCGGCAAGCCAGGTCAGTAAATGACCCGGAAGGAGTCCCGCGGCCATCTTGGATCCGGGGACTCCTTCCAGGTCACCGGAGCAGCGCGATCTCGTCTCGTTGTTCCCTGCGCGATCCCCCTCTATGCCGCTGTCACTATTGACAGCGGCATCAGAGGGGTTAAATGCCCGCGATAGGCGATAGCGCCGATCGTGGGCATTGCTGCGGGGTGTCAGCTGTCATATACAGCTGACACCCGCACTCGATCACCACAGCGCTCAGCGCGAGACCGCGATGATCGAGCCACCGTACTAGTAATGCGGCTGGCACAAATGCAGTGCCGGCAGCGCAGTACTAGTACGGCGCATGTTGCGTAGGGGTTAAGAGAGTCATAGAGTCTAGATCTCATAAAGTAATTACTAGTGTTGAGCGGGTATACTCGTTACTAGAGATTTCCCAAGCATGCTTGGGTCGTCTCCGAGTATTTCAGCGTGCTCGGAGATTTAGTTTATGGTGGCTGCATGATTTGTGTCTGCTAGACAGATTAAACACATGTGAGGATTGCCTGTTTGTTAGGGAATCCCCACATGTATTCAAGCAGTCTAGCAGCCGAAAATCATGCAGCTACGTCGACATAAACTAAATCTCCGAGCACGCCAAAATACTCGGAGAACACCCGAGCATGCTCAGGATATCTCGAGTAACGAGTATACTCGCTCATCACTAGTTATTATCCTTCTCTACCCTTCTTGGTCAAACCTCAACTGGAATACTATGTCCAGTTCTGGGTAGCACATTTTAATAAAACACATTGAAAAACTGGAGCAAGTTCAGAGATGAGCTATCAGGATGGTGAGCAGACTGCAAACTATGTTCTAGGAGAAACTGTTAAAGGTTCTGGGAATGTTTACCTTGCAAAAAAAAGGCTAATAGGAGACTTTATAGCTATCTACAAATATCTGAAGAGATGTCACAGTGTAGAGGGATCATCCATTTTCTCACTTGCACCTGGAAATAAGAGAAGCAATGGAATGAAACTGAAAGGGAGAAGAGATTAGATATTAGAAAAAACTTTTGACAGTGAAGGTGACCAATGAGTTCAATAGGCTGCCATGAAAATTGGTGAGTTTTCCATCAATTGAAGTCTTAAAGCAGATGCTGGACAGACATCTGTCTGAGATGATTTAGTGAATCCTGCATTGATCACTTCCAATTCTAATATTCTATGATTCTTAATTACATTACAGAAAATCCATCTATTAAATCTATCTTACCCTTTAATATTATAGAGGTTGTCCAGGACTAAACTACTGATTATCCATAGGAAAAACCTTAGATAAATTGTAGAACTTGACAGTAGTGTTGAGCGATACCGTCCGATACTTGAAAGTATCGGTATCGGAAAGCATCGGCCGATACCGGCAAAGTATCGGATCTAATCCGATACCGATATCCGATACCCATACAAGTCAATGGGACACCAAGTATCGGAAGGTATCCTGATGGTTCCCAGGGTCTGAAGGAGAGGAAACTCTCCTTCAGGCCCTGGGATCCATATCAATGTGTAAAAGAAATAATTAAAATAAAAAATAGGGATATACTCACCTCTCCGGCGGCCCCTGGACTTTACCGCCATAACCGGGAGCCGTTGTACCTAAGAATGCGCGCTTGAAGGGCCTTAGATGACATCACGGCGCTCTGATTGGTCGCGTAGCGGTCGAGTGACCGCTACGCGACCAATCACAAAGCCGTGACGTCACCTAAAGTCTTTCAAGCGCTTGAATGAGCGCCGTGACGTCATCTAAGGCCCTTCAAGCGCGCATTCTTAGGTACAACGGCTCCCGGTTACGGCGGTAAAGTCCAGGGGCCGCCGGAGAGGTGAGTATATCCCTATTTTTTATTTTAATTCTTTCTTTTACACATTGATATTAATCGCGATACTACAAAAGTATCGGATCCCGGTATCGGAATTCCGATACCGCAAGTATCGGCCGATACCCGATACTTCTGGTATCGGAAGCTCAACACTACTTGACAGTAAATGTACAGAACTGTGGTGTACCACTTCATGTTAGGTGTCGAGTTCCCGCAGATGCACAGGAGGAATCTTGAACCATGTCCGCTGCAGTCTCCCATTCTCCTCCAGCCACAGTGGTGCCTGCTCAGCGGAGACGTCAATCCCAGCCTCTGGATCAAGCTGATACTGTGCGCTTGGTTACTGCTGCCTTTCCAGGCTCTGCCTTTGTAGCCAGCACTGATCAGCAGCCAGCAGGCGTTTCATGGACTAAGTCCTGCTTTTCCCATACTGAACATGCCCATGGGATGACCTCCCATTGGAGGTCGGGGGTCACATGCTCAGGTCCTGTTACAACTTCTATTGGACCATCAGGAAGGTCCCGGAGCACCACTACTATAAAAGGTTCGCTAGTGTAAACCTGTTAACATGTGTGTGTGGATGTATGCTTGTCAATGTATGAAAGCTTTGAGTCATTCCCCTTCCTAGAGTTGTTGACTGCTCGCGAATGGTGGAGCTACCTAGCGCCTGACAGTGCGATCCTGCACATTTAACACAAGAGACAGTGTCTATTACCAGCGCCGCCAGTGCGGTGCCCTGCGCAAATAGTGCGCTTTCCTGGCCCAAGTTAGGGTGGTTAGTGGCGTTCGCCAGAGTGGCGCTGCACGCACTCTTGTGCGGTAAATCTTTAGTTTATTCCCTGACACCACTGTAGCGGTGTCAAGTGCAAGAGGTCTAGAGGGACTCTTACCCTGAGTCTTGGGGCAGAGTTCGGTGACTCCTTGCTTGCGCTCTCTGTGCAGTATTGCGGCCTTGTGACGCAGCAGGGTTCGCTTCCTTCATACCGGGTGAAGCTAACTCATGTGTGTCTTCTCTTAAAACCACCATATAGTCGATCATTACTGAGCAGCAGGTGTCTTTTCTGCAAGGTGGACACCGGACTGCGAATGCATCTTATGTCACCTCTAATTAATATTTGCTGCTTTCCGCCAGTCCTAACAACTTCATATACTGGAAAACATCTAGCAATGACCTGAGGTTAGCATCGTCAATAATCAGAACCTCCCACTCCCGTCTCCAAGACTTTTCACGTCCTTCGCTAATTCTTTGGAATGCAGTACCCAAGTTAATACGATTTATCCCCAATCCCCACAGTTTTAAGCATGCCCTAAGATGCATTTGTTCAGACTGGCCTACCGCCTCAATGCTTTAACCTATCTATCCCTGTGTGGCCCATAATCAGGTTCCTCGCATCATGTTCTCATACACTTCATGCAGTTAATAGCCTCTGTGTCTGTACTGCTACATACTTAGGCAGTTAACTGGTTCATGCAGCTTTACATGAACACTCGATCCTTACACTATGGCTGGTCCAAATAACTAAAGCAATTGTTACCATCCACCTCTCGTGTCTCCCCTTTTCCTATAGATTGTAAGCTTGCGAGCAGGGTCCTCACTCCTCTTGGTATCTATTTTGAACCGTGTTTTTGTTACGCTGCAATGTCTATTGTCTGTACAAATCCCTTCTATAATTTGTAAATCGCTGCGGAATATGTTGGCGCTATATAAATAAAATTATTATTATTTATTATTATTATAGCCGTTGGCAGAACAGATATCAACTGATTATTGGGAGTGCCAGGTGATGGACCCCCATTGATCTGATATTAATCTGATTTTGATGACTATTCCTGAGGTTAGGTCATCAATACTTTGATTGTAGTTAATCCCTTTAAGGTATATGAAGCTGTTGCTCTTACAGACTTACAATAATCTTAAGGTTGCACAAGACTTATCCAGAAATACCCACATTGTTTGTAAGAACTAATAGAGAATAACTTTAATATTAATAGACTAACATTTTCCCTCATTTATCTACAGTTAGGAATGGTCTAAAGTATTTAATGGGAACAGCAAATACCAGGATTTGTGAGGTTACAAATTGTATGGAACATGCTTTGACTGCTGTGAACCCTTGGACAAGATATTCTCCAGGCTGGGATGCCAAGCTCTACTACATCCCTGTATCATACCTCCCTACAGTGTTATCTGACTATTTGCTGTGTCGCTGTGCACCCAAACCAGCAAATGAAAAACCAAGCACAAAACAATGAAAAGCCAGCAAAGCACAGCCAAATGTGATGGATTTAAAATAAAATTGCTTGTAACGCTAATGATTATCATTAACTGATATTTCATAATACATATGTTCAAGAAATGTATGTAATAAAATGTAACATTAATTTCTTGTTGAGACTTTGGAGTGTTATTAGTAATGATCTGTCATAAAATGTTTACTACCGACAACTAAATGGAAGCATTTAAGAAATAAATACATTTGTGGTAAAAAAAAGACCATATCCACATATTTAAATTAGGTACCCTCAAACTCTACAATCAGTGGGATTATATGAGAAATTAATATTATAGAACATGGTGATATAGATAAACAATGCCCATTAACTACCTCAATACAGTGGTCCAGTAATTAAGCTCATGTGCCAAATCTTCTTAGGCCACCATACAGTGGCATTTAAATATTTGGGCACCTCTGGCCAAAATTACTGTTATTGTGAATAGTTAAGCAAGTTGAAGATGAAATGATTAGGGATGAGCGAACATGCTCGGCGATACTCGGTTATCACTAGAGTTTCACAGTGCTCCTTGGTTATCAATAGATTATCATGGTGCTCAGATATACTCGTTACTCGGCGAGTGATGGGTGGTATTCTATATAAAACTCGAATACCCCACTGTTAAACAGCCAATAAGCATGTGGGGATTGCCTGCGCATCACTGTGATACCGTAGCCATCTTGGTTGTGACATTACTCCCCTCTTATCTCTTCTTCCCACAACCGCATCCAAGACTTCTCCCATGCTTCCCCCATACTCTGGAACTCTCTACCCCAACACATCAGACTCTCGCCCACCATAGAAACCTTCAAAAAGAACCTGAAGACTCACCTCTTCCGACAAGCCTACAGCCTGCAGTGATCCTGAACTTACTGAACTGCCGCACAACCTGCCCTACCCTCTCCTAATTTTTCATCACCCATCCCCTGCAGACTGTGAGCCCTCGCGGGCAGGGTCCTCCCTCCTTATGTACCCGTGTGCCTTGTTTTTTGCTCATGTTTAATGTATCTGTCTATATTTGCCCCGTATTCACATGAAAAGCGCCATGGAATAAATGGCGCTTTAAAAATGTATAATAATAATAATAATAATTGGCTGGCTGTGTGCCATCATCAAGGCTTATAAAAGACCAGGCGATGCCATGCTCGGCACACTGACACCATTGCCTGTGTGTGCACAGTATATCGAATCAGAGGCCTGTAATGTTAATACTGGTACTGAAGCTGAGCTTTCATACTAACAGTCCTTATAAGAGCTAATCGTTTGCTTTACTGTTTGTATCACATACAATCTGCATTTAGCCTAGGGAGGGAGAGAGTCGTAGGAGTAGGGAGAGTGACAGAATCCAGTCTGTAGTCAGTGATTAGGGCTGTGCAGTCTGTTGGAAAATATATATTGCTGCAGCCATTTTTTTTTTTTTGGGGGGGGTGAAAAAATTGAATATACTTTGATTCATCAAGTATTACGTGATTTGTGCTACTTTTTTGTGATATAACACCTAAAAAATCATTAAAAATTTCCCTGGGTGAAATTGCTTACACTATTCTTTGTTCTGGATGAAATTTATAATATATATATATATATATACATACACATATACATACACTCATGGGCGGACATACCGTCGGTTCAACCGGTGCGGCTGCAGCAGGGCCCAGAGGCTCCAGGGGGGCCCCTGCAGGGCAGCTATTAATAAGGGCTATCTGGCCAGTTTATCTGGCCCCAAGGCTCAGGGGGGCCCCTAGCCCAGTGGCATATCCAGGGGGGCAGCCGGGGCATGTGCCCCAGGCACAGCCGACAGGGGGGCACCAGCGGGCCGCCTGATGACGCGGTGGTCCAAGGAGGCTCCTCGTCCTGTACTGAGCGGTCACACGGTACATGCCCCAGCTGCCCCCCCTGGATACCCACTGGCCGGGGCATGTGCCCCGGGTGCGGCCGACAGGGGGGTGCCAGCGGGCCGCCTAATGATGCGGCGGTCCAAGGAGGCTCCTCGTACTGTACTGAGCGGTCACATGGTACCGCTCATTACAGTAATGAATATGCGGCTCCACCTCCCATATTCCACCGCCGCATATTCATTACTGTAATGAGCGGAAACGGTGACCGCTCAGTACAGGAAGAAGCTGCCGGTGCCGGGGAAGCAGGGACTGCACAGCGCCAGGAGCAGGTGAGTATAACAGGGAGGGGAGTGCTGCGCAATATTCACCTGCTCCCCATTCCGGCGCCGCTCCATCTTCAGCAGTGATGCTGAGGTCAGAGGGCGCGGTGACGTAGTTAGTGCGCGCCCTTTGCCTTAATGTCAGTGCTGAAGATGGAGCAGTGGCTGGAACGAGGAGCAGGTGAATATTGAAAGTGACGGGGGCCTGAGCGACGGAGAGGCGAGTATGTGATTTTTTTTTTTATCGCAGCAACAGCAAATGGGGCAAGCGTCTGTATCAGGCATCTTATGGGGCCATAACATTTGTGCAGCACTATATGGTGCAAGTGCCTGTATGAAGCATCTTATGGGGCCATAACATTTGTGCAGCACTATAATGGGGCAAGTGTCTGTATAGAGCATCTTATGGGGCAATAACATTTGTGCAGCACTATAATGGGGCAAGTGTCTGTGTAGAGCCTCTATGGGGCCATAACATTTGTACAGCATTATATGAGGCAAGTGTCTGTATAGAGCATCTTATGGGGCCATAACCTTTGTGCAGCACTATATGGTGCAAGTGCCTGTATGAAGCATCTTATGGGGCCATAACATTTGTGCAGCACTATAATGGGGCAAGTGTCTGTATAGAGCATCTTATGGGGCCATAACATTTGTGCAGCACTATAATGGGGCAAGTGTCTGTGCAGAGCCTCTATGGGGCCATAACATTTGTACAGCATTATATGAGGCAAGTGTCTGTATAGAGCATCTTATGGGGCCGTAATGTTTGTGCAGCACTATATGGGGCAAGTGTCTGTATAGAGCATCTTATTGGGCCATAACATTTGTGCAGCAATATATGGGGCAAATATCTTTATGGAGCATCTTATGGGGTCATAATCAACGTTTCTGAAGCACTATATTGGGCAAATGTATCTATGGAGCATCTTATGGGACCATTATTAACCTTTATGCAGGATTATATGGGGCTCCTGATTCAATATGGATATTCAAAAATACTTAACCTACTGATGTCTCAATTAATTTTACTTTTATTGGTATCTATTTTAACATTATGGGGATTCAGGAATGTACCTTGGCTTGGTCATACAGTTTCAATAGAGTTAAGGTTCAAATGGAAGTTTTGGGGGGAGGTTGGGAGGGGGGGCGCCAAGCTGATCCTTTGCCCCAGGTGCAGGAAAGGCTAGAATCACCTCTGCCCTAGCCAAATAGCCCTCATGTGTGGCGGGCAGGGAGCAAGCTGCAGCTCCGCTAACTGCAACAGAGAATGGGACTAGAGCTGCAGGGAATGGATCCGTCTCGCTCTCACTTCCCACCTTTTCTTGCTGCAGTGTGAGTGCTGACTGAATGATCCTTCCAAAATCCTCCATGCATTGTGAGGGGCGGGGTCACAAGATCCAGGGAAATTCAGAGGCCCGTTTGCACGGCTGCTCCCGACACCATGGCAACCACAAGCACAACCGGGGCCCCCAGGTGCCTGCCACGCAGTCCAGTGCAGGTAAGGAGCAGGTGTCCATCCCCGAGGTGGGGGGTGTTTGGATGTGAAGCAACGAGGACGAGACGTCTGCTGTATAACTGGGGGGACAGAGCATAAGCTGGCCCCATATACACGAGGGAGCAGAAGTCCCAGCATGCCCGCCAGCCTGGATCTGGAGCTGTTATGGCTCACACAGCAGTGACTGAATGACATCATCATTCAGCGCCATGGCTGTGCGAGACAGGAAGCTGCCAGCGATGGTGCGCTTCAGAATACCATGTGCAGAGGTGAGGTGAGGTGTGTCTGTGTGTGTGTGTATGCAGAGAGGTCAATGGTGCTGTGTGTGTGTGTATGCAGAGAGGTGAATGGTGATGTGTGTGTGTGTATGCAGAGAGGTGAATTGTGCTGTGTGTGTGTATGCAGAGAGGTGAATGGTGCTGTGTGTGTGTGTGTATGCAGAGAGGTGAATGGTGCTGTGTGTGTGTGTGTATGCAGAGAGGTGAATGGTGCTGTGTGTGTGTATGCAGAGAGGTGAATGGTGCTGTGTGTGTCTGTGTGTGTGTATGCAGAGAGGTGTATGGTGTTGTGTGTGTGTATGCAGAGAGGTGAATGGTGCTGCGTGTGTGTGTGTATGCAGGGAGGTGAATGGTGCTGCGTGTGTGTGTGTGTGCAGAGAGGTGAATGGTGCTGCGTGTGTGTGTGTATGCAGAGAGGTGAATGGTGCTACGTGTGTGTGTGCAGAGAGGTGAATGGTGCTGTGGGTGTATGCAGGGAGGTGAATTGTGCTGTGTGTGTCTGTGTGTAGGTGGAGGAGAGGGCAATGAGGGGGTGATGGGGTAGAAGGCAATGATTGGGTTGACAGAGAGGGCAATGATGGGGAAGAAAGCATTGATTGGGTTGACAGAGAGGGCAATGATGATGGTGATGGGGCAGAAGGCAATGATAGGGATGACAGAGAGGGCAGTGATGGTGCAGAAGGCAATGATTGGGTTGACAGAGAGAGCAATGACGGGGATGATGGGGCAGAAAGCAACGATTGGATTGATGGAGAGGGCAATGACAGGGGTGGTGGGGGAGGAGGAAATGATGGAGGTGGTGAACGGGCAATAATGGGGGTTGAGGGGGAGTAGGAAATGATGGAGGTGGTGGAATGGGTAATGATGGGGTGGTGGGGGAGAAGGCAATGATGGTGGCAGTGGAAAGGACAATGATAGTGTGATGGGGAGGAGGCAATGATGGAGCTGGTGGAATGGGCAATAATGGGGTGGTGGGGAGAAAGCAATAATGGAGGTCGTGAAGAGCGCAATCACGGAGGTGGGGGAGAGGGCAATAATGGGATGCTGGGGGAGGAGGACAATGAGGGGTGTGGGGAATTGGGAAGGGAGGAAGGGGGATTTATAATGGATTTAGGAACAGGGAAAGGTGGAGGAAACGTTATTGTCGACTATTATGTCTAACACAGTCCCTTACTATAAAGTGTACTCACTTGTGTATAGCACAGTCCCTTAGTGTGTGTGTGTGTGTGTGTGTGTGTGTGTGTGTGTGTGTGTGTGTATATACAGTACAGACCAAAAGTTTGGACACACCTTCTCATTTAAAGATTTTTCTGTATTTTCATGACCATGAAAATTGTACATTCACACTGAAGGCATCAAAACTATGAACTAACACATGTGGAATTATATACTTAACAAAAAAGTGTGAAACAACTAAAATTATGTCTTATATTCTAGGTTCTTCAAAGTAGCCACCTTTTGCTTTGATGTCTGCTTTTCACCCTGTTGGCATTCTCTTGATGAGCTTCAAGAGGTAATCACTTGAAATGGTTTTCATTTCACAGGTGTGCCCTGTCAGGTTTAATAAGTGGGATTTCTTGCCTTATAAATGGGGTTGGGACCATCAGTTGTGTTGTGTAGAAGTCTGGTGGATACACAGTTGATAGTCCTACTGAATAGACTGTTAGAATTTGTATTATGGCAAGAAAAAAGCAGCTAAGTAAAGAAAAACGAGTGGTCATCATTACTTTGTCCAAAAAATTGGGAAAACTGTGAAAGTGTCCCCAAGTGCAGTGGCAAAAACCATCAAGCGCTACAAAGAAACTGGCTCACATGAGGACCGCCCCAGGAAAGGAAGACCAAGAGTCACCTCTGCTTCTGATGATAAATGTATCCGAGTCACTAGCCTCAGAAATCGCAGGTTAACAGCAGCTCAGATTAGAGACCAGGTCAATGCCACACAGAGTTCTAGCAGCAGACACATCTCTACAACAACTGTTAAGAGGAGACTTTGTGCAGCAGGCCTTCATGGTAAAATAGCTGCTAGGAAACCACTGCTAAGAACAGGCAACAAGCAGAAGAGACTTATTTGGGCCAAAGAACACAAGGAATGGACATTAGACCAGTGGAAATCTGTGCTTTGGTCTGATGAGTCCAAATTTCAGATCTTTGGTTCCAACCATCGTGTCTTTGTGCGATGCAGAAAAGGTGAATGGATGGACTCTACATGCCTGGTTCCCACCATGAAGCATGGAGGAGGAGGTGTGATGGTGTGGGGGTGCTTTGCTGGTGACACTGTTGGGGATTTTTTCAAAATTGAAGGCATACTGAACCAGCATGGCTACCACAGCATCTTGCAGCGGCATGCTATTCCATCCGGTTGCGTTTAATTGGACCATCATTTATTTTTCAACAGGACAATGACCCCAAACATATCTCCAGGCTGTGTAAGGGCTATTTAACCAAGAAGGAGAGTGATGGGGTGCTATGCCAGATGACCTGGCCTCCAGTCACCAAACCTGAACCCAATCGAGATGGTTTGGGGTGAGCTGGTCCGCAGAGTGAAGGCAAAAGGGCCAACAAGTGCTAAGCATCTCTGGGAACTCCTTCAAGATTGTTGGAAGACCATTCCCAGTGACTACCTCTTGAAGCTCATCAAGAGAACGCCAACAGTGTGCAAAGCAGTCATCAAAGCAAAAGGTGGCTACTTTGAAGAACCTAGAATATAAGACATAATTTCAGTTGTTTCACACTTTTTTGTTAAGTATATAATTCCACATGTGTTATTTCATAGTTTTGATGCCTTCAGTGTGAATGTACAATTTTCATAGTCAAGAAAATACAGAAAAATCTTTAAATGAGAAGGTGTGTCCAAACTTTTGGTCTGTACTGTATATACATATACACACACATATATATATATATATATATATATATATATATATATATATATATATATATATATATATATATATATATATTTATTTATTTATATATAGCTTTGCTAACTTAAAAGGAGGGGGCCCAGACACATTTATAGCACAGCGACGTAGTATATAGCAGCCACGTAGTATATAGCGCAGCCACGTAGTATATAACACAGCCACGTAGTATATAACACAGCCCACGTACTATATAACACGGACAGCCACGTAGTATATAGCAGAGCCACGTAGTATATAGCACAGCCACGTAGTATATAGCACAGCCACGTAGTATATACAGTAGCAGCCACATAGTATGCAGCACCACGTGGTGTATAGCAGCCACGTAGTATATAGCAGCCATGTGGTATATAACAGCCCACACAGTAAATAACACAGCCCACGCAGTATATAACACAGCTCACATTGAATATATCAGTCACGCAGTATATAACACAGCCCACGTAGTATACACCGAAGTTGTCCCGATGCGTGCGAGGCTGGCGCCAGCTTCCATTCAGAGTGATGCATTGCAAAATTACCCAGATGACTTAGCGGTCTCGCGAGACTGCTAAGTCATCTGGGTAATTTCACAATGCATCTCTTGGAACGGAAGCTGGCGGCAGCCTCGCCGCTCGCGCGCATCGGTGGACGTCGGAAGGTGAGAATAGCACCATTTTTTATTTTTGTATTATTTTTAACATATCTTTTTACTATTGATGCTGCATAGGCAGCATCAATAGTAAAAAGTTTGTCACACAGTGTTAATAGCAGCGTTAACAGACTGCGTTACACAGCATTATGCCGCTGTGTAATGCAGTCAGTTTAACTGACTGCTAAAACACTATGTGGGCGGCGGGCGCTGACTGGGGGGGTAGAATGGAGGGGGCATTAACTGCAGGGGAGTAGGGAGCGGCAATCAGCAACTTGGGATTTCCATGACAGACAGACAGACAAACAGACGGAAGTGCCCCTTAGACGATTACATACATAGAGTATATATATATATATATATATATATATATATATATATATATATATATATATATTGTAGGGATTTCACTCACTCAGGTGCGACGGCTGACACTCAGGAGGCACGTTCCTTTAAAGTTCACAGGGTTTATTATGTCATAAACCACATGGAAAAATAACAGCAAACAAATAGCCTTAAGTTCAGGAAAAGCAAAACAAAGTGTCCAGTCCACCAGGCTCAGTCCTGTAGCCTTAACACACTCAGGAGGGTTTCACCTCCACACATATCCCCTGTGTTAAGCATTTGCCTGTCTTATATAGAGCTAACCACACCCAGTAACCCATCACATGATTAGCCATGTGGTCTGACATCACCACAGGTCCTGGAACACACATATATACATGGTTATATACAACAAAGAAATACTTCGGGCTACATTACAGCAACAAGGCACTTATGTGGCACATACCTCCCGTCGACTACACACCCTTTAGCCATGCTACATACCTCCCCCCTCTGCCTAAAGCCGTGGGGCTTGGCACTTTTCCCCACTAAACAAGGGATTCTTGATAGGGCATCCGCATTACTGTGCAGCTTTCCGGCCCTATGTTCCACATGGAAACTGAGGTCCTGCAGGGCTAAGAACCAACGGGTGACCCTAGCATTTCTACCCCTTGTTTCCCTCATCCATCTTAGTGGGGCATGGTCAGATATCAATCTGAATTTACGACCCAGCAGATAGTACCGTAACGTGTCCACCGCCCACTTTATGGCCAAACACTCTTTTTCCACGACTGAGTAGTTCTTCTCAGATGAGGACAGCTTTCTACTCAGATAGAGGACAGGATGCTCCTCCGCATATAGCTCTTGGGAAAGGACTGCTCCTACCCCAACATCTGAGGCATCTGTCTGAAGAATAAATTCTTTATTAAAGTCTGGGGCCATCAGAACGGGCTGCTTACATAGAGCCCCTTTCAACTCTTGGAAGGCTGACTCTGTCTCTTCGGACCATTTAACCATCACTGATTTTGTCCCCTTTAGCAGATCAGTCAGAGGCGCAGCCACTGTGGCGAAGTTCGGGATGAACCTCCTGTAATATCCCACGATTCCCAGAAAGGCTTTAACTTGCTTTTTGGAGAGTGGTTTCGGCCATGTTTGGATTGCCTCCACTTTCCTGATTTGGGGCTTTATTTCTCCACGACCCAAAATATAGCCTAGGTATTTAGCCTCTTCCTTACCCATGGCACACTTCTTCAGGTTTATTGTAAACCCCGCCTCTCTTAGAGCATCAAACACCGCTTGGACTTTCTCCAGATGACTCTCCCAGTCCGGGCTAAAGATGACGATATCATCTAGGTACGCAGCAGCGTAGGCCTTATGGGGTGCAAGGACTCTATCCATAGCCCTCTGGAAGGTCGCCGGAGCTCCCTGTAGGCCAAACGGCATCCGGACATACTGGAAGCATCCATCAGGTGTCGAAAAGGCCATCTTCTCCTTGGCTTCCTGTGCCATGGGGATCTGCCAATACCCCTTTGTCAAATCCAAGGTGGATATATATCTGGCATGCCCAAGCCTTTTGATGAGCTCATCAACGCGGGGCATGGGATAAGCGTCAAACTTGGAGACCTCATTCAACTTCTGATAGTCGTTGCAAAACCTCCACTCTCCATAAGATTTTGGGACCAGGACAATTGGGCTCGACCAACCGCTCTTGGATTCCTCAATGACTCCAAGATTCAACATACGCTCCACTTCCTTGGAGATAACTTCTCGACGAGCCTCAGGAATACGATAGGGCTTCACGTTCACCCGCACATGTGGCTCTGTTAGGACCTCGTGCTCTATGACCTTCGTGTGTCCTGGCAACTCTGAAAACAGGTCCCTGTTTTTCTGGAGTAACTCCCGGCACTGCTGTTTCTGGGACTTCGATACCGTCTCCGCTATAGTAACCGCTCCAACCTCACCTTCTGGGTTGCTTAACAACGAGGGAGTTACTGTCGGCTCTCTATCTTGCCACGGCTTGATGAGGTTGACATGGTATACTTGGAATGGTTTCCGTCTTCCTGGTTGGTGAATTTTATAATTTACTTCACCAAGTTTCTCGACAACCTCATATGGCCCTTGCCATTTGGCCAAGAACTTGCTCTCCACCGTCGGAACTAACACAAGAACTCGGTCTCCCGGATTGAACTGCCTCACTCTTGCAGACCGGTTGTAGACTCTGGCCTGAGCTTCTTGTGCCTGCAGGAGGTGTTCTTTCACAATAGGCATCACCTTTGCAATCCTCTGCAGCATCAGGGCCACATGCTCAATGACGCTTCTGTGGGGCGTGACTTCGGCTTCCCAGGTTTCCTTGGCTATATCCAGGAGTCCTCGCAGATGTTGGCCATATAGAAGCTCAAACGGTGTGAATCCTGTGGAGGCCTGTGGAACTTCACGAATGGAAAACATCAGGTAGGGTAAGAGACAATCCCAGTCTCTACCATCTTTCTCTATAGCTTTTCTCAGCATGCTCTTCAGTGTCTTGTTAAATCTCTCAACAAGACCATCTGACTGGGGATGGTACACCGAGGTCCTCAACTGGGAGATTTTCAGGGCTTTGCACAACTCCCTCATCACTTTGCTCATGAAAGGTGTCCCCTGGTCAGTCAGGATCTCCTTCGGCAGACCTGTCCGGGAAAAGACATGGACCAACTCGCGGGCTATACTCTTTGAGGAAGAATTTCTCAGAGGAATTGCCTCAGGATAGCGTGTGGCATAGTCCAGGATGACTAATATATACTGATGGCCCCGGGCTGATTTAACTAAGGGACCGACCAAGTCCATGGCAATTCTCTTTAACGGCACCTCAATAATGGGCAGGGGCACAAGGGGGTTCCGGAAATGAGGAGTGGGAGCAGTTAGCTGACATGTAGGGCAGGACCTGCAGTAGTTCACTATTTCCCGGTGACACCCAGGCCAATAGAACCTCTGCACAACCCGTTCCTGCATTTTTTCCACCCCTAGGTGTCCACCCAAGATGTGTGAATGGGCCATGTCCAACACCTTCTGTCTATATGGACCCGGCACTACCAACTGCTCTACCAACTCCTCCCTTATTTTCGTGACCCGGTACAACACCTCCCCACTCATCAGAAAATGGGGAAATCTTGTGTCTGCCCCCGGCTCCTGTACCACCCCGTCAATAACTGTGACATTATTAAAGGCTTCCCTCAGAGTGGGATCCCTGTGTTGGGCAGTCCCAAAATTTTCACCGGTTACCTCTAACTCCAGAATGTCAGATGCAGGGGACACTTCCTCATCATCCCCAACCAGAACACAAAAAGGAAACCTGTCTGACTCCGGGTGTGGCGACACCCTTCCAGGGTTCATTGGTTCCCTACTCTTGCTAGGGAGCTCAGAACCTTTTCCCCACAAATCCCAAAACAAACAGAATTCCCGGCCAATAATTATAGGGTGCAACAAGTCCTGCACGACGCCGACTATGTGGGACTCAGTGCCACATGCCGTTTCAATGTCCACCCTGGCCAAAGGGTAGTCCTTTGCATCACCATGTATGCACCGCACTCCGACCTTCCTTCCCGGGAGCAGGTGGAGAGGAAAAGTGGCCCTCACCAGGGTCACTAGGCTCCCCGAGTCTAACAGTGCCGTTACTGCTCGATCGTTCACCTTTACGGGACACGCTTGAGGTCCCTCGTTGGGCGGAGAGTTCACACTGCAGGCTGGATACGCATAGTATGAACAACGGCGTCCCATGCTGCAGTCCATCTGCTCAGTGGTCTGGGAACAACGGGCAGCTATATGTCCTGGCCCGTGGCACCTCCAGCAAATAATATCACCCGTAGGGACCTTGAGCACCACCTCCCCCGCCCTTTGTGACCTTGGACGCGCCACCCCTTTTTGGGACTCAGCAGCTTTCTGGGACCCCCAGTACGGCACGGGCTGCCTCCCAAAGGAGCCTTCCATCCCTTGGTATCTCTCGACCAGTCCGATCAGTTCGTCGGCATTCTGGGGATCACCCTGGGCAACCCAAGTCTGTATGGACCTCGGGAGGGAATGCACAAACCGATCCATCATCACTCGTTCCACCATCTGTGCAGGTGTACATGACTCTGGCTGCAGCCATTTCTGGACCAGGTGCAACAGATCAAACATTTGAGAGCGAGGCGGTTTGTCCCGGTGATAGGCCCAGCTGTGAACTCACTGTGCCCTGACAGTCAGTGTCACCTCCAAACGTGCGAGAATCTCGACTTTCAACTTGTGATACTCTTTGGCATCCTGCAAGGTCAAATCATAGTACGCCTTCTGGGGTTCTCCCGTCAGGTATGGCGCCAGTACCTCTGCCCACTGCTCTGGCGGGAGTTTTTCCCTCTCAGCGACCCTCTCAAACACCGTCAGGAAGGCCTCAACATCATCCCCGGGGGTCATTTTCTGCAATGCGCGTCTTACCGTCTTCCGGACGTGGGTGTCATCAGCCAGACCTGGGGTTGGGGCACTCGTCTTGCCCTGGATGGCGGTTGCCAGAAGCTGCATCTGCTGCCGTTGCTCCTGCTGGCTCTGCCGTTGCTCCTGCTGACTCTGTTGTATTTGCTGCATCAACAGCTTGTTGGTCTCTTGCTGGTTCTGTTGAAACTGCTGCATAAACAGCCTGTTAGCCTCTTGCTGCTGTGACTGCGACTGCCTGTTGGTCTCTTGCTGCTGTGACTGCAACTGGACCAAGTGTTTCAGCAGTTTCTCCATTTTCCCCGGCTGACTTACAACAGACTTGACCCAGGACATACAATAACAGACTTTTTGTCTCCGCTGGGAACGCTGCCCGCATTCTCCACCAATTGTAGGGATTTCACTCACTCAGGTGCGACGGCTGACACTCAGGAGGCACGTTCCTTTAACCCCTTCCCGACCCATGACGCCACGTAGGCATCATGAAAACCCGTGCCAATCCGACCCATGACGCCTATGTGGCGTCATGGAATGATCGCGTCCCTGTAGATCGGGTGAAGGGGTTAACTCCGATTTCACCCGATCTGCAGAGACAGGGGGAGTGGTGCTTCAGCCCAGGGGGGGTGGCTTCACCCCCCCGTGGCTACGATCGCTCTGATTGGCTGTTGAAAGTGAAACTGCCAATCAGAGCGATTTGTAATATTTCACCTGAAAAACTGGTGAAATATTACAATCCAGCCATGGCTGATGCTGCAATATCATCGGCCATGGCTGGAAACACTAATGTGACCCCCCCCACCCCACCGATCGCCCCCCCAGTGCTCCGTTATGGGGTCCGGTCCCCTCGGTCCTGTGCTCCGCTGCCCCGTGCTCCTGCCCGCTCCCCCCGTGCTGCTATGTCACCCCCCCGTGCTCCGACGCCCCCCCCGTGCCCCGATCTCCCCCCCTTATACTCACCGAGGCTCCCGGTGTCCGTCCGCCTCCTCGCTGGGCGCCGCCATCTTCCAAAATGGCGGGCGCATGCTCAGTGCGCCCGCCGAATCTGCCAGTCGGCAGATTCGTTAAAAGTACATTTTGATCACTGTGATAGGTTCTATCACAGCGATCGAAATAAAAAAAATAATAAATAAACCCCCCCTTTATCACCCCCATAGGTAGGGACAATAATAAAATAAAGAAAATATATATATATATTTTTTCTTTTTCCACTAGGGTTAGGGTTAGAACTAGGGTTAGGGTTACGGGTAGGGTTAGGGTTAGGGGTAGGGTTAGGGTTACAGGTAGGGTTAGGGTTAGGGGTAGGGTTAGGGTTATGGCATGTGCGGATTTGGCTGCGGATCCGCAGCGGATTGGCCGCAGATCCGCAGCGGATTGGCCGCGGATCCGCAGCGGATTGGCCGCGGATCCGCAGCGGATTGGCCGCTGTGAATTCGTAGCAGTTTTCCATCAGGTTTACAGTACCATGTACACCTATGGAAAACCAAATCCGCTGTGCCCATGGTGCGGAAAATTCCGTGCAGAAACGCTGCGTTGTATTTTCCGCAGCATGTCAATTCTTTGTGCGGATTCCGCAGCGTTTTACACCTGTTCCTCAATAGGAATCCGCAGGTGAAATCCGCACAAAAAAACACTGGAAATCTGCTGTAAATCCGCAGGTAAAACGCAGTGCCTTTTACCTGCAGATTTTTCAAAAATCGTGCAGAAAAATCTTACACGAATCCGTAACGTGGGCACATACCCTTAGGGTTAGGGTTGGAATTAGGGCTAGGGTTGGAAATAGGGTTAAGAATAGGCTTGTGGTTAGGGTTACGGATAGGGTTAGGGGTGTGTTGGGGTTACAGTTGTGGTTAGGGTTGGGATTAGGGTTAGGGTTGGGATTAGGGTTCGGATTAGGGTTGGAATTAGGGTTACGGGTGTGTTGGGGTTAAGGTTGTGATTAGGGGTGTGTTGGGGTTAGGGTTGGGATTAGGGTTATGGCTACAGTTGGGATTAGGATTAGGGGTGTGTTGGGGTTAGTGTTGAAGTTAGAATAGAGGGGTATCCACTGTTTAGGCACATCAGGGGCTCTGCAAACGCAACATGGCGCCACCATTGATTCCAGCCAATCTTGCATTCAAAAAGTCAAATGGTGCTCCCTCCCTTCCAAGCCCCGACATGCGCCCAAACAGTGGTTTACCCCCACATTTGGGGTACCAGCGTACTCAGGACAAACTGGGCAACAACTGTTGGGGTCCAATTTCTCCTGTTACTCTTGCAAAAATAAAAAATTACTTGCTAAGACATAATTTTTGAGGAAAGAACAATTATTTTTTATTTTCATGGCTCTGCGTTATAAACTTCTGTGAAGCACTTGGGAGTTGAAAGTGCTCACCACACATCTAGATAAGTTCCTTCGGGGGTCTAGTTTCCAAAATGGGGTCACGTGTGGGGTGTTTCTACTGTTTAGGCACATCAGGGGCTCTGCAAATGCAACGTGACGCCCGCAGACCATTCCATCAAAGTCTGCATTTCAAATGTTACTACTTCCCTTCCGAGCCCTGACGTGTGCCCAAACAGTGGTTTACCCCCACATATGGGGTATCAGCGTACTCACAACAAACTGGGCAACAAATATTGGGGTCCAATTTCTCCTGTTACCCTTGAGAAAATAAAAAATTGCTTGCTAAAACATCTTTTTTGAGGAAAGAAAAATGATTTTTTATTTTCACGGCTCTGCGTTGTAAACTTCTGTGAAGCACTTGGGGGTTGAACGTGCTCACCACACATCTAGATAAGTTCCTTGGGGGTCTAGTTTCCAAAATGGGGTCACTTGTGGGGGGTTTCTACTGTTTAGGCATATCAGGGGCTCTGCAAACGTAACATGATGCCCGCAGACCATTCCATCAAAGTCTGCATTCCAAAACGTCACTACTTCCCTTCCGAGCCCCGGCATGTGCCCAAACAGTGGTTTACCCCCACATATGGGGTATCAGCATACTCAGGAGAAACTGGACAACAACTTTTGGGGTCCAATTTCTCCTGTTACCCTTGCAAAAATAAAAAATTCTGGGCTAAAAAAATATTTTTGAGGAAAGGAAACACATTTATTATTTTCACGGCTCTGCGTTATAAACTTCTGTGAAGCACTTGGGGGTTCAAAGTGCTCACCACACATCTAGATAAGTTCCCTTGGGGGTCTAGTTTCCAAAATGGAGTCACTTGTGGGGAGTTCCTACTGTTTAGGCACATCAGGGGCTCTGCAAACGCAACCTGACGCCCGCAGAGCATTCCATCAAAGTCTGCATTTCAAAACGTCACTACTTCCCTTCCGAACCCCGACGTGTGCCAAAACAGTGGTTTACCCCCACATATGGGGTATCAGCGTACTCAGGAGAAACTGGACAACAACATTTGGGGTCCAATTTCTCCTGTTACCTTTGGGAAAATAAAAAATTGTGGGCTTAAAAACTCATTTTTGAGAAAAGAAAAATTATTTTTTATTTTCACGGCTCTGCGTTATTAACTTCTGCGAAGCACTTGGGGGTTCAAAGTGCTCACCACACATCTAGATTAGTTCCTTGGGAGGTCTAGTTTCCAAAATGGGGTCACTTGTGCGGGAGCTCCAATGTTTAGGCACACAGGGGCTCTCCAAACGCGACATGGTGTCCGCTAATGATTGGAGCTAATTTTCCATTCAAAAAGCCAAATGGCATGCCTTCCCTTCCGAGCCCTGCCGTGCGCCCAAACAGTGGTTTACCCCCACATATGGGGTATCATCGTACTCAGGACAAACTGGACAACAACATTTGGGGTCCAATTTCTCCTATTACCCTTGGGAAAATAAAAAATTCTGGGCTAAAAATCATTTTTGAGGAAAGAAAAATTATTTTTTATTTTCATGGCTCTGCGTTATAAACTTCTGTGAAGCACCTGGGGGTTATAAGTGCTCACTATGCATCTAGATAAGTTCCTTTGGGGGTCTAGTTTCCAAAATGGGGTAACTTGTAGGGGAGCTCCAATGTTTAGGCACACAGGGGCTCTCCAAACGCGACATGGTGTCCGCTAACGATTGGAGCTAATTTTCCATTCAAAAAGTCAAATGGCGCTCCTTCCCTTCCGAGCCTTACCATGTGCCCAAACAGTGGTTTACCCCCACATGTGAGGTATCGATGTACTCAGGAGAAATTGTCCAACAAATTTTATGATCCATTTTATCCTGTTGCCCATGTGAAAATGAAAAAATTAAAGCTAAAAGAAATTTTGTGTGAAAAAAAAGTACTTTTTCATTTTTACGGATCAATTTGTGAAGCACCTGGGGGTTTAAAGTGCTCACTATGCTTCTAGATAAGTTCCTTGGGGGGTCTAGTTTCCAAAATGGGGTCACTTGTGGGGGAGCTCCAATGTTTAGGCACACGGGGGCTCTCCAAACGCGACATGGTGTCCGCTAAAGATTGGAGCCAATTTTTCATTGAAAAAGTCAAATGGCGCTCCTTCCCTTCCGAGCCCTGCCGTGCGCCCAAACAGTGGTTTACCCCCACATATGAGGTATCAGCGTACTCAGGACAAATTGGACAACAACGTCCGTGGTCCAGTTTCTCCTTTTACCCTTGGGAAAATAAAAAAAATTTCGCTAAAAGATCATTTTTGTGACTAAAAAGTTAAATGTTCATTTTTTCCTTCCATGTTGCTTCTGCTGCTGTGAAACACCCGAAGGGTTAATAAACTTCTTGAATGTGGTTTTGAGCACCTTGAGGGGTGCAGTTTTTAGAATGGTGTCACTTTTGGGTATTTTCAGCCATATAGAACCCTCAAACTGACTTCAAATGTGAGGTGATCCCTAAAAAAAATGGTTTTGTAAATTTTGTTGTAAAAATGAGAAATCACTGGTCAAATTTTAACCCTTATAACTTCCTAGCAAAAAAAATAATTGTTTCCAAAATTGAGCTGATGTAAAGTAGACATGTGGGAAATGTTATTTATTAACTATTTTGTGTCACATAACTCTCTGGTTTAACAGAATAAAAATTCAAAATGTGAAAATTGCAAAATTTTCAAAATTTTTGCCAAATTTCCGTTTTTTTCACAAATAAACTCAGAAATTATCGACCTAAATTTACCACTAACATGAAGCCCAATATGTCACGAAAAAACTATCTCAGAATCGCTAGGATCCGTTGAAGCGTTCCTGAGTTATTACCTCATAAAGGGACACTGGTCAGAATTGCAAAAAACGGCAAGGTCATTAAGGCCAAAATAGGCTGGGTCATGAAGGGGTTAAAGTTCACAGGGTTTATTACGTCATAAAACCACATGGAAAAATAACAGCAAACAAATAGCCTTAAGTTCAGGAAAAGCAAAACAAAGTGTCCAGTCCACCAGGCTCAGTCCTGTAGCCTTAACACACTCAGGAGGGTTTCACCTCCACACATATCCCCTGTGTTAAGCATTTTCCTGTCTTATATAGAGCTAACCACACCCAGTAACCCATCACATGATTAGCCATGTGGTCTGACATCACCACAGGTCCTGGAACACACATATATACATGGTTATATACAACAAAGAAATACTCCGGGCTACATTACAGCAACAAGGCACTTATGTGGCACATACCTCCCGTCGACTACACACCCTTTAGCCATGCTACAATATATACACTCACCGGCCACTTTATTAGGTACACCTGTCCAACTTCTTGTTAACACTTAATTTCTAATCAGCCAATCACATGGCGGCAACTCAGTGCATTTAGGCATGTAGACATGGTCAAGACAATCTCCTGCAGTTCAAACCGAGCATCAGTATGGGGAAGAAAGGTGATTTGAGTGCCTTTGAACGTGGCATGGTTGTTGGTGCCAGAAGGGCTGGTCTGAGTATTTCAGAAACTGCTGATCTACTGGGATTTTCACGCACAACCATCTCTAGGGTTTACAGAGAATGGTCCGAAAAAGAAAAAAAATCCAGTGAGCGGCAGTTCTGTGGGCAGAAATGCCTTGTTGATGCCAGAGGTCAGAGGAGAATGGGCAGACTGGTTCGAGCTGATAGAAAGGCAACAGTGACTCAAATCGCCACCCGTTACAACCAAGGTAGGCCTAAGAGCATCTCTGAACGCACAGTGCGTCGAACTTTGAGGCAGATGGGCTACAGCAGCAGAAGACCACACCGGGTACCACTCCTTTCAGCTAAGAACAGGAAACTGAGGCTACAATTTGTACAAGCTCATCGAAATTGGACAGTAGAAGATTGGAAAAACGTTGCTTGGTCTGATGAGTCTCGATTTCTGCTGCGACATTCGGATGGTAGGGTCAGAATTTGGCGTAAACAACATGAAAGCATGGATCCATCCTGCCTTGTATGAAGCATCTTTGGGATGTGCAGCCGACAAATCTGCGGCAACTGTGTGATGCCATCATGTCAATATGGACCAAAATCTCTGAGGAATGCTTCCAGCACCTTGTTGAATCTATGCCACGAAGAATTGAGGCAGTTCTGAAGGCAAAAGGGGGTCCAACCCGTTACTAGCATGGTGTACCTAATAAAGTGGCCGGTGAGTGTATATATATATATATATATATATATATATATATATATATATATAATATATATATATATATATATATATATATATATATATATATATATATCACTCCAAATAAGCATTTAAAAATTTAGCAGGGTTAAATTTGTCACACATACAGTATTGCGTGGTCTGAGGTTAATTTCCTGTGTTCTATAAAACTTTAAAAAAAACATTAAAATATGTTTCATTCTTAAATATCTCAGCCATACTGCTTCACATGTTCTGCAGTACATTTTTTGATATCTAACACTTCATAAAAGTGTTAAAAAATAGCTGCATTAAATTTCTCACTTATACACTATTCAGTGGTCTGGGGGAAATTTCTGTGATATATCTAACACTACAAAAAATGCTTTAAAAAGTTGGCTGCATTACAGTTCTCATCCCTACACTTTTACATGGTCTGGGGTACATTTCCTGTGATCTATAAAACTGAAAAAAAGCATTTAAAAATGTTCCAGGGTTAAGTTTATCAGCCGTACAATATTATTATTATTATTATATATAGCACCATTAATTCCATGGTGCTGTACATGAGAAGGGGTTACATACAAATTGCAGATATCACTTTAAGTAAACAAACTAACAATTACAGACTGATACAGAGGGGCAAGGACCCTGCCCTTGTGGGCTTACATTCTACAGGATGGTGGGGAAGGAGACAATAGGTTGAGGGTTGCAGGAGCTCCGGTGTTGGTAAGGCGGTAGCTTCGCTAGTGGTGAGGAGGCAGTAGGGTCAGTGCAGGCTGTAGGTTTTCATGAAGAGGTGGGTTTTCGGGTTCTGTCTGAGGGATCCGAATATGGTTGATAGTCGGACATGTTGGGGCAAAGAATTCCAGAGGATGGGGATATTCGGGAGAAGTATTGTAGGCGGTTGGGTGAGGAGCGAATAAGTGTGGAAGAGAGAAGGAGGTCTTGGGAGGACCAGAGATAAGGTGAGGGGAGATATCAGGAGATTAGTTCAGAGATAAATGGAGGAGACAGGTTATGGATGGCTTTGTAGGTCAGTATTAGTAATTTGAACTGGATACGCTGAGGGAATGGGAGCCAGTCAAGAGATTTGCAGAGGGGGGAAGAGGAGGAGTAGCGAGGAGAGAGATGAATTAGTCAGGTAGCAGAGTTAAGGATGGACTGGAGAGGTGCAAGGGTGTTAGCAGGGAGGCAACAGAAAAGGATGTTGCAGTAGTCAAGGAGGGAGATGATGAGGGCATTTGGAGCGCCCCCACTGCCGCAGGGCCGAGGGGTACCCGGTACCGGGCCTCTGAGTCTCTGCTCTGGGGTTGTCACGGTGGCTAGGCCCGGTCCGTGACCCTGCTGAGGGGCGTACAGTGATAGATATGATGGATGATGGTGGTGGTGGTGCTGTAGTGGAAAATAATGAGGACACCAGGTTGCAGTCTCTTTACCTCTTTACTGAAGGTTTTAGAGTCCTCAGTCCAGAGCGCTGTCAACAGGGCTGTCTGAGACCGGCCGGTCCAAAGGCACATCAGGAGTTCTCTTTACAGGTGGGAATCAGTGTCTACCTTCTAGCGCTGTGTGTTGTAGTCCTTCCCTGCTGAGCTCCCGGGGTAGTCCTCACAACTGCTTCTGTCTGTCTCTGATGTTCGTTCTCTCCGTCCCCCAGATGATATGGTAGAACGCACCCGTATGACGGGGTAGGCCTGGAGTTCTTCCGGGACCCTAGAGTCACCCCTCTCCCACAGCTGCCTCCGTTGTCTGCTTAGGTGTTAAGTGAGACAGCCAACCTTTAATTGGCTGTCCTGCCGTGGTTTGCAGTAGTACTTAAAGTCTCTTACTTGCTCGGAGTTCCGGCCACCAACTGTTTGCGCCTCAGAAGGATGTTGCCTCGGTCTAACAGCACGACTCCTTCTGGTCCTAATTCCTCTTTACTGTATTCCCGTTGTTCACTGGTTAGTTCTGCTCTGAGGAGTCTGCCAGGATCCCATCCCGACAGGTCCTCTCACTAGCTCTTCCCAGCTACTTCTCTCTGTCTTCCTGTCCAACCCCCAGTTTTACCAGAGTGTGAGGAGTGGCCTACTAGATAGGACCACCCCCCCTGGTGGCCGGAGTGTGAAGTGTAGTGAGGTGTTACCTGGTCAGAGAAACTCCTTTAGTGCAATCAGACGTACCATAGCTCCCCATAGTGGCGGAGCCACAGTACTGCAACGACCAGGACTCTGGGGCGCTGCACTCCCCCCCGGTTAAATCCAGTACTCCCGGACTGGGAAAACAAGAACAACAATACATGTTAACAGGAAACACACAAAATTTTTGAAATAGCATAACAATTAAACATAACAATGCTTCCCTTTATGGGAGGTGAGAACTCTTGAACGTTGCGAAAGTTAGGTCATGCACAGTTTATGACTCTCAGTCCAGTGGTTGAAACAGCAGGGACCCCGGGTAAACAAAGGGGTCCCACCTTTGGAAAGTTTTTTTTTTTTTTTTGAGCAATTCACCGTCCATTAGGGTATGTGCACACGTTGCGGATTTCTTGCAGAAAATTCCTGAAGAAAACCGGAAATTTTCTGCAAGAAATCCGCATTTTTTTTTTTGCGTTTTTTTTCCGTTTTTTTCGCGTTTTTTTAGCATTCTGCAAGCGTAATTAGCTTGCAGAATGCTAAAGTTTTCCCTGCGATCTGTAGCATCGCTTGGAAAACTGACTGACAGGTTGGTCACACTTGTCAAACATAGCGTTTGACAAGTGTGACCAACTTGTTACTATAGATGCAGCTTATGCAGCATCTATAGTAAAAGATAGAATGTTTAAAAATAATAAAAAAAATAAAAAAATGCTTATACTCACCCAGACATCTCACCGGCGTCCGTTCCGTATAGCTGGTCTGTGCGCACAGGACCTCCCGTGACGTCACGGTCACGTGAGCGGTCACATGACCGCTCACGACCAATCACAGGACAGTGACGTCATTCGGCGAGGTCCTTCAGCGCACACCAGGTACAGAAACCGAACGGCAGCGTGCGAGGAGGCGGCAAGACATCGAGGGTGAGTATAGGACTGTTTATTATTTTATTTCTTATTTTTTGACCACTTATATGGTGCCCAGTGCGTGGAGGAGAGTCTCCTCTCCTCCACCCTGGGTACCAACCGCATATAATCTGCTTACTTCCCGCATGGTGTGCACAGCCCCGTGCGGGAAGTAAGCAGATCAATGGACCCCTAGGTGTGCGGAATCCCTGCAATTCCGCATTTTTAATGAACATGTTGCTTTTTTTTCCGCTATGCGATTTTTTCGCGGAAAAAATCGCAACATTTGCACCAAAAATGCGGAATACCCTGTAAATAATAGGAGGCTTATGTAAGCGTTTTTTTTCGCGTTTTTATCACGTTTTTATAGCGAAAAAACGCGAAAAAAACGCTAACAATCCTGAACGTGTGCACATGGCCTTACTCTATTGTCCATTTTACAACCTGTAACAAAAGATATGTACACAAACATTTTCAACTAGATAGCAGCCCTTATCAATACCTCCAAGTTTTGTAGCGGAGGGGAGTTTGGTTCTGAGTGCTGCGTGTGGACCTTCGCAGCGCAGGGGTTGCTATTGGCCTAACAGGGCCCGCTATGCTTGCTACCGCTGGTGTAGTGCACTGTCTTCTAGCTACACTTCTAGTGAGTCTGGGTAGCACTGGCAGGTTGGGGCTCTCTGAGCTGCTGCTATCAACAGTGGGTACAGCAGATTCACCGATAGCAGAGGGAGGATTTGCCGGTTCAACGGTTGGCATGGCATCCTCAGGTAGGGCTTGTTGAGGTTGCGGGGACGGATGATCTGGTACCACCATTGCTTCTGGTGGGTCCGGCTGTTCAAACGTTAGAACAGGTACCACGATGGCCTGATTTATCTGAGTCCAGGACTGGGGAAAGTCACCAAGGACGGTATGGATCATCTTCTCCTTTTCCACCGGCGGGGAGATTCTTGGGGCCGTGTCCCTCTATCTCAACTTATCGGGGCAGACCTTAAGGTGATCCCTGGATACCGCTGTCGAGTTCTCCCCTCTGTCCTTGCTGATGAGACAGACCTTCATGTTGTCGAAGTCGGATGGCAGGATGGTATACGGTTCCGCTTCCCATTGGTCATCGAGCTTGTGTAATCTCCTCTTTCGTTTAAGTACTTGCTCACCAGGTGACAGGGGAATCGCAGGAGCATGTTGGTTGTAGTCCCTTTCTTGTTTCTGCCTAGCCTGGGCGAGACTTCTTTCCACACACTCCTGTACTTCGCGGTACCTTCGCTGCCTTTCTGCATCCCAATCTGCATCCGGCGAGGTATCTTCGGGTACTAGGACCCCCATGTCCAGATCAACGGGTAACCGACTAGATCTTCCCCGCATCAGGTACGCTGGAGTACAGTTGGTGGAATTTACTGGGATGTGATTGTACATATCCACCAAGTCAGGCAACTTTATCGGCCACAGGTTCCGTTCCTCCACAGGCAAGGTCTTCAATAAATCGATTACCACTTGGTTCATCTTCTCGCACATCCCGTTGGTTTGAGGATGGTACGGTGTGGTTCTGATCTTCTTACACCCGTACAGTTGGCAGAATTCTTGGAACACTTCTGCTTCGAATGCAGGTCCCTGATCGGTCAGTACCTTCTCTGGGTAGCCATGGGGCCTACAAAAGTGCTGCTGGAAGGCCCTGGCGGCAGTCCTGGCCGTTAGATCCTTGACAGGTACAACCACCAAAAACCTGGAGTAGTGGTCCACGATGGTAAGGGCGTAGATATAGCCCGACCGGCTAGGTGTCAGCTTCACATGATCCAGCGCGACCAGTTCGAGCGGCCGTTTGGTGATGATAGGCCGCAGGGGAGCCCGTTGACTGTCACGGTCATTCCTGCGCAGACTACATGGACCACACTCCCGACACCACTTCTCAATGGTTCTCTTCATGCCAATCCAATAGAACCTCCCTCGGAGTAGCCTTTCTAGCTTCCTCCATCCGAAGTGTCCGGCTCCATCATGGTAGGCTCCCAGAACCATGGGCGCATCTCGCCTTGGCACCACTATCTGCCACACCAATTCATGAGTACGTGGGTCGATGCTCCTCCTGCACAGCTTGCCATCATGGATAAACAGTTTGCTTCTCCCCTTCCACAGCTGTTGGGTTTCTTGTGCATCATCTGGGCCGGGATGCAACCCTGCCTGCGCCAAGAGCTCTTTCACCCGACGGACCGCGGGGTCACCATCCTGGGTTTCTGCCCACCCGTGATGAGGCAGGGGATTCAGCGTGGCATCTGGTTGGTTCCCGTGCCTGTTCTTCACATGATGAGAGTTCTGAGTGGCTTTGTGGCGATGGAATGCAGGCAGCTCCACCTCTTCAAGTGCCTCCGGGTCTTCTCCCATTTCTGGCAAATTGGGCATTCGGGACAAGGCATCGGCATTGGCATTCTTGTGTCCTGCCCGGTACTTGATGGTGAAATCGTAGTTGGACAGCCGGGCCATCTATCGCTGTTCCAAGGCCCCGAGTTTGGCAGTATCCAGATGCGTTAGTGGATTGTTATCCGTAAAGACGGTGAATTTCGCGGAGGCCAGGTAGTGTTTGAACCTCTCTGTCACTGCCCAGACGATGGCAAGGAATTCCAGCTTAAAGGAACTGTAGTTGTCAGGGTTCCTTACTGTGGGACGGAGTTTCCTGCTGGCGTAAGCGATCACCCTTTCTTTGCCTTTCTGAACCTGGGACAGCACGGCACCTAATCCCACATTGCTGGCATCTGTGTACAGCACAAACGGTTGATCGTATTCGGGGTAAGCCAGTACCTCTTCTCCCGTCAGTGCCGACTTCAAACAGGTGAAGGATTCCTCCAGCTCTTCGTTCCAATCAAAGGGGGTGTTCCTCCCCTTGGTCTTCTTTGGTTGGCCCACCAACAGGTTTTGCAAGGGTGCGGCCTTCTTGGTGAAGTCCTTAATGAACCTCCGGTAGTAGCCTACCAACCCGAGGAACTGCCGGACTTCGTGGAGGTCACTAGGCTTTGGCCAGTCCTTGATCACTGTGACCTTGTCGGGGTCTGGGGCCACTCCTTCAGCGCTCACCACATGGCCCAGGTACTGCACTTTAGGTTTCAGCAGATGACACTTGGACGGTTTCACCTTTAAGCCGAAGTTGGACAGGGCTTCAAACACCTCAGCCAGGTGCTTCAAATGGTCTTCGTAGGTCTTAGAGAAGATAATGACATCATCCAAATACAGCAGCACGGTTTCAAAGTTCATGTGTCCCAGGCAGCACTCCATCTTCCTCTGGAACGTCCCGGGAGCATTGCACAATCCGAAGGGCATGTAGTTGAATTCGCAGAGACCCATTGGGGTCGTGAAGGCTGTCTTCTCTTTGTCCGCCTCTGCCACAGGAACCTGCCAGTACCCACTGGTGAGATCTAAGGTAGAGAAGTAGTTAGCAGATTTTAAGGCAGCCAGAGACTCCTCTATCCTGGGCAGTGGGTATGCGTCTTTATGTGTAATGCGATTCAACTGCCTATAATCAACACACATCCTCATTGTACCATCTTTCTTTTTAACAAGGACTAACGAAGCTGCCCAGGGGCTACAGCTGTCTCTCACCACCCCAGCCTCCTTCATTTCCCGCAACATGTCCTTGGCACACTGATAATGAGCTGGGGGTACAGGGCGATATCTCTCTTTTATGGGTCGGTGATCTCCCGTGGGGATATGATGTTGGATCCCTTTCACCTGCCCAAAATCTAAGGGGTGTTTGCTGAATACCTGCTCGTACTCGTGTACCACCCTGTAGGCCCCCTGTTTTTGATGGGATGGGGTAGAGTCAGTGCCCACATGCAATTCCCGACACCAATCTTTCGAGTGCTCTGCAGAACCTTTGTTCTCCGCCACGTTTGACGGGACCAAGGGTTCAGGTGTCTGTATCACACTATTATTGACAGTGAATAGTTTGGCGAGCGTGGTATACTTGGTGAGGTGAACCTCTTCCTCCCCACAATTGAGGACACGTACGGGCACTCTCCCCTGGCGGACGTCGACCACCCCCCGGGCTGTCAGAACAGTAGGCCTATTATCTGAATATACAGGTTCTACCAAGGCCTGGTAGTCCTTACCCCTGAGGCCTATGGCTGCCCGACACCATATTAACATTTCACTCCTGGGGGGTATCGCGATGGGGTTTGAATCACTCACAGTGACACGACCAATCTCACCACCAGTCAGCTCTACCTGCTGTCTCTGCATCAGAGCTCTGATTTCCTTCTGCAGGGCACGTTGCTCACTGTGGCCAGCGGTTTCTGCCACCTGTTGCAACAAAACAATAACTTCTGCAAGACAATTTTCTATAACATTAGTACCAAGAGTCATCATGGGATTACATTCTCGACGATCAATATCAACAATCACAATCCCTTGGGCTTTCAATTCCACCCGCCCCACCTTGATGGTGACCTCCTTATACCCCACTTGTGGCAACGGCTGACCATTACTGGCTATTATGGTGAAATCATCGTCAGGGCCACGAGTAATATCAGTGTCCTCCCAATACCGTTTATAAAGTACATAAGGTATAGTCGTCACCTGAGAACCGGTGTCCAGCAAAGCGTTCAAGGGGATTCCATCAACCACTACAGGGAGAACTGGTCGTCCTCCAATATACTTGGTTCTCCAATGCTGCGGGCCTGACCGTCCTACTCCTGGGGGTTGGCCCTTTGCCCCAGGGGTTGCTCGTTTAAAGGACAGTACCTTGCAAGGTGGCCCACCTGGTGACAGCGGCGGCAGATGGGTCGTCCGTCCTGATGGAAGCGATCGCTGTCCCGGCCTCTGGTCGGTGGGGTCCTCTTCTGTCGCGTCCAGGGGACATCTTCTGGTCTGGAGGCTAGCCGGATCTTTTCCTTGGGGGCCTCCTGTAGGGACTGCACCGTCCGGGCTAGGGCAGCAACGCTCTTGGTCAGCTCCTGCATCTGAAGACGGAGTCCTGCAGGGGAGTCGTCCTCGAAGCTCTGGGCGTCGGCCTCCGCGGCAACTGAGGTATCCGATGCCACCTCCTGGTGGTATGTGAGAGCGGGGCGCCTGGGTGGTATTGCGCGGCTGGGCTGTCGCTCCTGCAATGCCTGGATAGCTTTATCTTTGAATTGCGCAAAAGTCAAGTCTGGATTTTGCATGGCCAGGAAGTGCAATTGGCCCCGCTGGTGACTGCACAGGAGCCCCTCAATGAACCGCTCCTTCAGGAGTTTATCCTCATCCTGCATGCTGCCAGGGTCACTCTGCTTAATGGCCCGCATCGCCTCCTGGAGATTGAGGGCATAGTCCCGTAAGCTATCCTGCGGTCGCTGTTTGCATCCATAGAAAGTCAGTTTAATTTCTGTAGCAGTGCGAGTATCAAAGGTGGCTTTAAGCTTTGCAAAAATCTGCTGTGCAGTTCCCTTATCCTCGGCGGGCCAGGACTTCAATTCTCTCAGAGCCACCCCAAAGAGTTGGCCGGTTATCATATGAACCTTCTGAGGCTCTGTCAGGGGATAGAACTCGAGCAGGCTGCAGAGCACTTCCTTAAAGTCAGTGAATGTATGCGACTCCCCAGAGTATCGTGGGAGCCAGGCCGCTCTGGGCAGGTACGGCATAGAGAAGGGCATTATGGCTTTTGTGTTAGCGGCAGTGTCCGAGTGGCTGAGGGGAACAGCGGGTTCTGCGGCAACCGGTGGTGGTATTAGGGCCGCGGCTTCGCCCGCTGCGGGGACCGGAGCTGCCCCTGCGGCCGCGGCCGCCACCTCCTCTTCTCCCGACTCGGACATGGCTGTCCCTTCCTCCCACTAACCTGTTGGAGGTCGGAGTTCCTCTTCCGGGATTGGCGCCTTACCGCGCTTTCCGTTCCGCGCTTCTTTTGGCCGGTTCCGCCCACGAAGCTAAGGCTCCTCCCTCCGTGCGCGGCAATGGTGAATTTTGGCGGTAAATGGCAGTACACAGTCCAAGCACAATAAATCACAGTTCCAAGGCACACATGACCTGATTCTTCAGGCTTAAGTAGATCCTGTTCGTGACGCCAAATTGGAGCGCCCCCACTGCCGCAGGGCCGAGGGGTACCCGGTACCGGGCCTCTGAGTCTCTGCTCTGGGGTTGTCACGGTGGCTAGGCCCGGTCCGTGACCCTGCTGAGGGGCGTACAGTGATAGATATGATGGATGATGGTGGTGTGTCATGAATCCCAATGGCTAGGGATAGCAAGGGACAAGCAAAGTAATACAAAATATCGGACGAGCTCTAGGGTGATGGAACCTGGGCTGACCGCTGCCCTACGCCTGACAAACGCAACTAGAGATAGCCAGGGAGCGTGCCTACGTTGGTTCTAGACACCACGCACCAGCCTAAGAGCTAACTAGTACTGCAGAGAAAATAAAGACCTCACTTGCCTCCAGAGGAATGAACCCCAAAAGGTATAGTTGCCCCCCACATGTATTGACGGTGAAATGAGAGGAAGGCACACACATAGAGATGATATATAGGTTCAGCAAATTGAGGCCCGCTGTAAACTAGAAAGCAGAACGATACAAAAGGGGTCTGAGCGGTCAGCAAAAAACCCTAATCAAAAAACCATCCTGAGATTACAAGAACCCATGTGCCAACTCATGGCACATGGGGAGAACCTCAGTCCACTAGAGCTACCAGCTAGCATAGAGACATAATAAGCAAGCTGGACAAAAAACCAAACAACTGAAAATCAGCACTTAGCTTATCCTGAAAGATCTGGGAGCAGGTAGGCAGGAACCAAACAGAGCACCTCTGAATACATTGATAGCCGGCAAGGGAATGACAGAAAGGCCAGGTAAAATAGGAAACACCCAGCCTCTGATGGACAGGTGGAAACCAAAGGCCGCAACCCACCAACGTCACCCAGTACCAGCAGTAACCACCAGAGGGAGCCCACAAACAGAATCCACAACAGTACCCCCCCCTTGAGGAGGGGTCACCGAACCCTCACGAGAACCCCCAGGGCGATCAGGATGAGCTCTATGGAAGGCGCGGACCAAATCAGTCGCATGAACATCGGAGGCGACCACCCAGGAATTATCCTCCTGACCATAACCCTTCCACTTAACCAAATACTGGAGTTTGCGTCTGGAAACACGAGAATCATAGATCTTCTCAACAACATACTCCAATTCTCCCTCCACCAGCACCGGAGCAGGAGGCTCAACCGAAGGAACAACGGGCACCTCATACCTCCGCAACAACGACCGATGGAACACATTATGAATAGCAAACGATGCTGGGAGATCCAAACGAAAAGATACAGGGTTAAGAATCTCCGAGATCCTATAAGGACCGATGAACCGAGGCTTGAACTTAGGAGAAGAGACCTTCATAGGGACAAAACGAGAAGACAACCACACCAAATCCCCAACAAGAAGTCGGGGACCCACGCGGCGACGGCGATTAGCAAACTGCTGAGTCTTCTCCTGAGATAACTTCAAATTGTCCACCACCTGATTCCAAATCGGATGTAGCCTGTCCACCACCACGTCCACTCCAGGACAATCCGAAGACTCCACCTGACCAGAGGAAAAACGAGGATGAAACCCCGAATTACAAAAAAAAGGAGAGACCAACGTGGCAGAACTAGCCCGATTATTAAGAGCAAATTCGGCCAGTGGCAAAAAAGCAACCCAGTCATCTTGATCAGCAGAAACAAAACACCTCAAATAAGTTTCCAAGGTCTGATTAGTTCGCTCCGTCTGGCCATTCGTCTGAGGATGGAATGCAGACGAGAAAGACAAATCAATGCCCATCTTGGCACAAAACGTCCGCCAAAATCTAGACACAAACTGGGATCCCCTGTCAGAAACGATATTCTCCGGAATCCCATGCAAACGAACCACGTTCTGAAAAAATAAAGGGACCAACTCAGAGGAGGAAGGCAACTTAGGCAAGGGCACCAAATGAACCATCTTAGAAAAGCGGTCACACACAACCCAGATAACGGACATTTTCTGTGAAACCGGGAGATCAGAAATAAAATCCATGGAAATGTGCGTCCAAGGCCTCTTCGGGATGGGCAAGGATAACAACAACCCACTGGCCCGAGAACAGCAAGGCTTAGCTCGAGCACACACTTCACAAGACTGCACAAAGGTACGCACATCCCTAGACAAGGAAGGCCACCAAAAGGACCTGGCCACCAAGTCTCTAGTACCAAATATTCCAGGATGACCAGCCAACACAGAAGAATGGACCTCGGAGATGACTCTACTGGTCCAATCATCCGGAACAAACAGTCTTTCTGGTGGACAACGATCCGGTTTATCCACCTGAAACTCCTGCAATGCACGTCGCAAGTCTGGGGATACGGCGGACAATATCACCCCATCCCTAAGGATACCAGTAGGCCCAGAGTCTCCAGGAGAGTCAGGCACAAAACTCCTGGAAAGAGCATCTGCCTTCACATTCTTTGAACCTGGCAGGTATGAAACCACGAAATTGAAACGAGAAAAAAACAACGACCAACGAGCCTGTCTAGGATTCAAACGCCTGGCAGACTCAAGGTAAATGAGATTCTTGTGATCAGTCAAGACCACCACACGATGTTTAGCACCCTCAAGCCAATGACGCCACTCCTCAAATGCCCACTTCATGGCCAAAAGCTCCCGATTACCCACATCATAATTGCGCTCGGCGGGCGAGAATTTTCTAGAGAAGAATGCACATGGCTTCATCACCGAGCCATTAGAACTTCTCTGTGACAAAACCGCCCCCGCTCCAATCTCGGAAGCATCAACCTCAACCTGAAAAGGAAGTGAAACATCTGGTTGACACAACACAGGAGCAGAAGAAAACCGGCGCTTAAGTTCCTGAAAGGCCTCCACGGCCGCAGGAGACCAATCAGCAACATCAGCACCCTTTTTAGTCAAATCAGTCAAAGGTTTAACAATACTGGAAAAATTAGCAATGAACCGACGATAAAAATTAGCAAACCCCAAGAACTTCTGAAGGCTCTTAACAGATGTAGGTTGTGTCCAGTCACAAATCGCCTGAACCTTGACGGGATCCATCTCAATAGTAGAAGGAGAAAAAATGTACCCCAAAAAAGAAATCTTCTGGACTCCGAAGAGACACTTTGAGCCCTTCACAAACAGAGAATTGGCCCGCAGAACCTGAAACACCTTCCTGACCTGTAGGACATGAGACTCCCAGTCATCAGAAAACACCAAAATATCATCCAAATACACAATCATAAACTTATCCAGATATTCACGGAAAATATTGTGCATAAAGGACTGAAAGACTGACGGAGCATTGGAGAGTCCAAAAGGCATTACCAAATACTCAAAATGGCCCTCAGGCGTATTAAATGCGGTTTTCCACTCATCACCCTGTTTTATCCGCACCAGATTATACGCACCGCGAAGATCTATCTTAGTGAACCACCTAGCCCCCTTAATGCGAGCAAACAAATCAGTCAATAATGGCAATGGATACTGATATTTGACTGTAATCTTATTCAGAAGGCGATAATCTATACAAGGCCTCAGGGAACCGTCCTTTTTTGCCACGAAAAAAAAACCTGCTCCCAGAGGGGACGAAGATGGACGAATATGTCCCTTTTCCAAGGACTCCTTAATATAATTCCGCATAGCAGTATGCTCTGGCAGTGACAGATTAAATAAACGACCCTTAGGGAACTTACTGCCAGGAATCAATTCTATAGCACAGTCACAATCTCTATGAGGAGGGAGCGAATTGAGCTTAGGCTCTTCAAAAACATCCCTATAGTCAGACAAAAACGCAGGGACCTCAGAAGGAGTAGATGAAGCGATTGAAATCGGAGGTGCATCATCATGAACCCCCTGACATCCCCAGCTTAGCACAGACATAGTTTTCCAATCCAGGACAGGATTATGAGTTTGTAACCATGGCAGACCCAGCACTAGTACATCATGTAAATTATACAGTACAAGGAAGCGAATCACCTCCTGATGAACGGGAGTCATGCGCATGGTCACTTGTGTCCAATACTGCGGTTTATTCATAGCCAATGGTGTAGAGTCAATTCCCTTCAGAGGAATAGGAACTTCCAGAGGCTCCAGACTAAAACTGCAGCGTTTAGCAAATGACCAATCCATAAGACTCAGGGCAGCGCCCGAATCCACATAGGCATCGACGGAAATAGAAGACAGTGAAAAAATCAGAGTCACAGACAAAATGAACTTAGGCTGCAGAGTACCAATGGCAAAAGATTTATCAAGCTTTTTTGTGCGTTTAGAGCATGCTGATATAACATGAGCTGAATCACCACAATAAAAACATAATCCATTTTTCCGCCTATAATTTTGCCGTTCACTTCTGGACTGAATTCTATCACATTGCATAGTCTCAGGTGCCTGTTCAGAAGACACCGCCAACTGGTGCACGGGTTTGCGCTCCCGTAAACGCCGATCAATCTGAATGGCCATAGCCATAGACTCATTCAGACCTGTAGGCGTAGGGAACCCCACCATAATATCCTTAATGGCCTCAGAAAGACCATTTCTGAAGTTTGCAGCCAGGGCGCACTCATTCCACTGAGTAAGCACCGACCATTTCCGAAATTTTTGACAATATATTTCCGCTTCATCATGCCCCTGAGAGAGGGCCAACAAAGCCTTTTCAGCCTGAATCTCCAGGTTAGGTTCCTCATAGAGCAATCCCAATGCCAGAAAAAACGCATCCACACTGAGCAATGCAGGATCCCCTGGTGCCAATGCAAATGCCCAGTTCTGAGGGACGCCCCGCAGGAAAGATATTACAATCCTGACCTGTTGAGCCGGGTCTCCAGAGGAGCAAGATTTTAAAGAAAGAAACAATTTACAATTGTTCCTGAAATTCAGGAAGGTAGATCTATCTCCAGAAAAGAACTCTGGAATAGGAATTCTAGGTTCAGACATGGGAGTGTGAACAACAAAATCCTGTATGTTTTGAACTTTTGCCGCAAGATTACTCAGGCTGGAAGCCAAACTCTGGACATCCATGTTAAACAGCTAAGATCAGAGCCATTCAAGGGTTAAGAGGAGGTAAGAAGCAGCTAGACAGCAATTAAGGGCTAGGCAGCAAAACTCTGAAGGGAAAAAAAATAAAAAAAAATTTCCCTTAAACACTTTTTTTTCTCCTGCTTCAGCCCAAACAATTAACACTTTGTGGGCCGGCTATACTGTCATGAATCCCAATGGCTAGGGATAGCAAGGGACAAGCAAAGTAATACAAAATATCGGACGAGCTCTAGGGTGATGGAACCTGGGCTGACCGCTGCCCTACGCCTGACAAACGCAACTAGAGATAGCCAGGGAGCGTGCCTACGTTGGTTCTAGACGCCACGCACCAGCCTAAGAGCTAACTAGTACTGCAGAGAAAATAAAGACCTCACTTGCCTCCAGAGGAATGAACCCCAAAAGGTATAGTTGCCCCCCACATGTATTGACGGTGAAATGAGAGGAAGGCACACACATAGAGATGATATATAGGTTCAGCAAATTGAGGCCCGCTGTAAACTAGAAAGCAGAACGATACAAAAGGGGTCTGAGCGGTCAGCAAAAAACCCTAATCAAAAAACCATCCTGAGATTACAAGAACCCATGTGCCAACTCATGGCACATGGGGAGAACCTCAGTCCACTAGAGCTACCAGCTAGCATAGAGACATAATAAGCAAGCTGGACAAAAAACCAAACAACTGAAAATCAGCACTTAGCTTATCCTGAAAGATCTGGGAGCAGGTAGGCAGGAACCAAACAGAGCACCTCTGAATACATTGATAGCCGGCAAGGGAATGACAGAAAGGCCAGGTAAAATAGGAAACACCCAGCCTCTGATGGACAGGTGGAAACCAAAGGCCGCAACCCACCAACGTCACCCAGTACCAGCAGTAACCACCAGAGGGAGCCCACAACAGAATCCACAACAGTGGTGGTGGTGCTGTAGTGGAAAATAATGAGGACACCAGGTTGCAGTCTCTTTACCTCTTTACTGAAGGTTTTAGAGTCCTCAGTCCAGAGCGCTGTCAACAGGGCTGTCTGAGACCGGCCGGTCCAAAGGCACATCAGGAGTTCTCTTTACAGGTGGGAATCAGTGTCTACCTTCTAGCGCTGTGTGTTGTAGTCCTTCCCTGCTGAGCTCCCGGGGTAGTCCTCACAACTGCTTCTGTCTGTCTCTGATGTTCGTTCTCTCCGTCCCCCAGATGATATGGTAGAACGCACCCGTATGACGGGGTAGGCCTGGAGTTCTTCCGGGACCCTAGAGTCACCCCTCTCCCACAGCTGCCTCCGTTGTCTGCTTAGGTGTTAAGTGAGACAGCCAACCTTTAATTGGCTGTCCTGCCGTGGTTTGCAGTAGTACTTAAAGTCTCTTACTTACTCGGCGTTCCGGCCACCGACTGTTTGCGCCTCAGAAGGATGTTGCCTCGGTCTAACAGCACGACTCCTTCTGGTCCTAATTCCTCTTTACTGTATTCCCGTTGTTCACTGGTTAGTTCTGCTCTGAGGAGTCTGCCAGGATCCCATCCCGACAGGTCCTCTCACTAGCTCTTCCCAGCTACTTCTCTCTGTCTTCCTGTCCAACCCCCAGTTTTACCAGAGTGTGAGGAGTGGCCTACTAGATAGGACCACCCCCCCTGGTGGCCGGAGTGTGAAGTGTAGTGAGGTGTTACCTGGTCAGAGAAACTCCTTTAGTGCAATCAGACGTACCATAGCTCCCCATAGTGGCGGAGCCACAGTACTGCAACGACCAGGACTCTGGGGCGCTGCACATGCACAAGCATTTTAGCAGATTGACGGTTGAGGAAAGGATGGATTCGGGAGATATTTTTGAGCTGGAGGCGACAGGAGGTGGAAAGAGCTTGGATGTGTGGTTTGAAGGACAGGGTAGAGTCAAGGGTTACTCCGAGGCAGCGGACTTCCTGTACAGGGGAAAGCGTGATGTCATTAATTGCGATATATAGGTCAGGTAAGGAAGATCTATGAGATGGACGAAAGATGATGAGTTCAGATTTGTCAACATTGAGTTTGAGGAAGCGAGAGGAGAAGGAGGATATGTCTGATAGACACTCCGGGATTCTGGACAGCAGAGAGTTGACGTCTGGTCCAGAAAGGTAGATTGGAGTGTCATCAGCATAAAGGTGGTACTGGAATCCATGGAACTTTATGAGTTGTCCCTGGCCAAGTGTATAGACTGAGAAGAGTAGGGGTCCTAGAACAGAGCCACAACAGTACAACAGACACAACAGTACCCCTGAAAATAATGTGACACAAGGGACATGCTAAATCAAAGTGTGTCCATTAACTAGCATTACAGGTGTCTACAATAATGGAATCAGTGAGTGGGCCTGTATATAGGCTACAGATACTCACTGTGCTCTTTGGTGACATGGTGTGTATCACACTCAACATGGACCAGAGGAAGCAAAGCAAAGAGTTGTCTCAGGAGACTAGAAAGAAAATTATAGACAAACATGTTAAAGGTAAAATTTATAAGACCATCTCCAAGCAGCTTAATGCTTCTGTGACTACAGTTGCACATATTATTCAGAAATATAAGATCCAAGGGACTGTAGACAAACTCCACCGACATTGCCACAGGAGGACAATTGATGACAAATCAAAGACGGATAATACAAATGGTAACAAAAGAGCCCAGAAAAACTAAACAGATTAAAGGTGAACTTCAAGCTCAAGGAACATCAATGTCAGATCGCACCATCCGTCGTTGTATGAGCCAAAGGGGACTTCATGGGAGAAGACCAAGGAGGACACCATTGTTGAAAAAAAAAATCATAAAAAATCCAGACTGGAATTTGCCAAACTACATGTTGACAAGCCACAAAGCTTCTAGGAGAGTGTCCTATGGACAGATGAGACAAAAATGGGATTACTTACCGGTAATTGTGTTTTATGGAGTCCATGACAGCACCCACTGAGAGAAGGGATCCTCCAATAGGAACAGAAAACCTACAGATAAAAAGGGGCGGTCCCCCTCGCCCCCTCAGTTGGATTACAGAGCATGAGCGGAACCGCCAAGAAAATTTTAGACAATCTCCATAAAAACTAATCAATATACATAAATATACACAACACATGCACCCCTCTATTTGTTTTTTTTTCATGTGCAACTAAGGAAGGGAAGTGAGTGGGTGTTGTCATGGACTCCATAAAACACAATTACCGTTAAGTAATCCAATTTTTTCTTCTCAGCACGACAGCACCCACTGAGAGACTTTCAGAGAACCATCACCTTCGGGGGACCACCGTATTGAGGATAGATCTCCTGAAACCCAAGTCAGAGGATGATGATAAATCAAGTCTATAGTGGTTGTAAAAGGTAGATGTGAAGACCATGTTGCTGCTTAACATATCAGATCGATCGAGATGTGCACCTTCTCAGCCCAGAAGGATGCCATAGTCCGTGCTGAATGGGCTCTTACTCCATCTGGAGGACTTTCATCTTTTGCTGAGTAGGCCAGACAGATTGCATCTCTGATCCATCATGATAAAGTGCTCTTTGTGACTCCAAACTCTTCCTATGGCCCTGAAAGGACACAAACAGAGCCCTACTCTGCCTCCAGGGATGTTTTGTCTAGATGTGAGGAGAGCTATCCTACATTATATAAAGTGTGGAATATCTCCTCCTCAGGAGTAGAAGGGTTAGCAAAAAAGGAGGGAAGAAAAATCTCTTAACTTCTGTGAAATCTGGTAGCTACCTTAGGGAGGCAGGAAGGGTCTGGTTTAGCACTATCCTATCAAGAAATACTAAAAGAAAAGGAGGATCAATAGATAGAGCCTGTATGTCACTACAGGGTCTTGCCAAAGTATTCGGCTCCCTGGAACTTTTTAACCTTTTCCTACATACCATGCTTCAAACATAAAGATACCAATTGTAAATTTTTGGTGAAGAATCAACAACAAGTGGAACACAATTGTGAAGTTGAACCAAATGTATTGGTTATTTAAAATTTTTGTGGAAAATCAAAAACTGAAAAGTGGGACAATTCTTTTGTTTCCCCCGTGACTCACAATCCAGAAGCGTCAGTGGCTGGATGAAAGATGCAAGAGTCTGTCTGGATCTCAGACTCAACTTTTATACGCAAACAGGTCACAGGTGAGGATGTTACCTTTAGTAGCCATTCAAACCCCTTTGTGTCAACTTATGTGCATGTTATCAGGCCAAAAATCACCAGGGTGTGAACTTTTGATCAGGGTCATTTGGATGTTTTGGGTTGTCATTATGATTTAAAAAGAGAAAACAAAGTAGTGTGACAATAAATCGCTTCAACCAACCACTAACCATAACAAAAAAAGTTTTGGTGTTATCATTCATATTCTCTGAAAGAAGGCCAAGAAATCAAAAATTCTGCCAGGGTATGTAAACCTTTGAGCACAACTGTATGTAACCCTCAAAAGACTTGTTCAAAATGTATCGGAATTATATTGCTTATCCATACGGTATTACATCTACTTGGGTACAGTTCGTTGTTATATACAGCTCTGGCAAAAAATTAAGAGACCACCACATCAAACTTGGTGCCAAGAAAGTAAATGAGAAACCTAAAGTGTCATGTACACATTAAGTATTTTTGACTTGTAGATTTGGATCAGAAAATAATCTGCAGCATGTCAATTCTTTGTTCGTTTTTACCTTGCATTTTTCACCATTGATTTCGCTCGAATCAATCAAAAATGCAGGCAAAAATTTACCAAAATTGTTCATTTTTTCAGCAGCATTTTTCCTGCAAAGAGATACAGAAATGGTGTGGAAATTTTGCTCAACTTGTGCACATACCCTTGTTGGTATTATATTGCTCACCCATAGACTATTCCCTGGTCTGGAGTACATTTTGTTGGTATTTATATAAACCTCAATAAACGTGTTAAAATTTTTTTTGGTATTCTATTGCTCACCCATACGCTAGTACGTGGTCTGGAGTACATTTCCTTGGTATATAACTCTCAATACGTGACAATTTATGAGGCTAGGAGTACCAATACATGACAATTTGAACAGAATGTGCATGAGGCTCTCCTTTTTGTCTAACACAGGGGTGTATCTGAGTCCCTAATTTTTGGCAGTTCTTGCTTCCTACATAAATTAAACTGAAATTTCCTATTTTTTTTTTTAATAAAAAAAAATATTTTGGTTTTCTTCAACAATATATTTTTAAAATCCTTTTTAAATTTTGCTTTATATACAAGTCATTATGGCCCCCTGAGGAAGCCGACAAGAAACGTGCATTGGGGTGCGTGTTACAAACAGCAGCTATGAATACAGGTGAGAACTATTAATGACATTACTCAGTCCACCACTATTTGGGAGAATACTCTGATGGTCACTAACTTCACAATACCTATGTTACATCCTGCTTCCCTAATGTGGTGATAAGAGTCTGCCATTTTGGTTTGGCTTTCTTTATACACATATGCACTGCCACTTTATGTCTGTATATTACTTAATGAGAAGGCCCTTCTATCTGTGTTTATATCTATGGAGTGACATCACTTTTTTGGTGCACCTATGACCCAACTTGAACAGCTCTGTGAATGGCTAATCTGTTGTGATACATGTATTGTTCTGTACATTTTGAATTAATTGTCATTAAAATATACCTTTTAGAATATTTTCTGGTGGTTTATACGCTCCATATGTTTTTGCTTCAATGTCATTTGGGAGCTCCATAGGGTTATAATCTCTTTTCAGTCCTAATAGATAGATTAGGGACTGTTTGTGTGTATTATGGCTTCTGCATCTGAGATTTTGCGTCTTATATACAAGTCATTATACAAGAAAAAATGTTTAACATTTTAAAAAATACAAAAAATAAGAAAATGGACCCTTGCAAAAGTTTGGGCATCCTTGGAGATGTGTTTTCAGATAACTGATTCACTTTTGCTGTGTTGTCTGGAGGACTACAAAGTCTAATCAAGCCTGTTGAGCAGAGCAGAGGAGGCATTAAAATGTAGAGGAGGTAGATAAGTGCATAGTTAAACGCAATATCATAGTTTGGCACACGAGCATAGTTTGGTGTTTTCCTTACTAGGTTCCCATTTTTTTCTGTTTATATCTGTATTTTTTATCCCCATTTAATATGTGCTCCATGGACAATGCTACCAGGTGTGCATCTTGTGAGATGTATGCATGCCTAGAACAGCTGTTTGAGGATGAATATATCTGCCTTCGTTGTCAGCATGTTACCAGTTTGGAAGCCCAGGTAATGGAACTAAATGTGCAACTTACAACAATCATGAGCACTGCAAACCTAAAGAGGAGTTCAGAGCTTACTGAATATGCGCTGGCTGGGGCCAGTGATATGGTGGAGGTTTGTTGTGAATTCTGCTCTTGGGCTCCCTCCGGTGGTTATAAGTGGTAGCGCTGCTGTCTTTGGATCGCTGCATTCATCAGGTGTGTTCACTTATCGCAATTCTGACTGGGCTATTTAGTCTTGCTTGACCCTTTAGTCAGTGCCAGTTGTCCATTGTTCCTGGAGGATTCACATCCCTGCCTGGTCTCTCCTGCTTTGCTGTTCATTTCAACAAACATAAGTTCTGGCTTTGTTTTTTGCAGTCCACATGCTGTGGGCTTTATTGTTCAGTTCTTTTCCATGTTTTTGTCTTGTCCAGCTTGGTCTGCATAAGGATTTGTTCAGCCAAGCTGGTATCTCTGGAGATGCAGATATACCCTCCATATCTTTAGTTAGATGTGGAGATTTTGTATTTTCTGTGGTGGATATTTTCTAGTGTTTTAATACTGACCGCATAGTACTCTGTCCTATCCTTTCTATTTAGCTAGAGTGGCCTCCTTTGCTAAATCCTGATTTCAGTCTGCGTATGTTATTTCCCTCTCCTCTCACAGTCAATGTTTGTGGGGGGCTGTCTATCCTTTGGGGATTTTCTCTGAGGCAAGATAGAAAATGGAAAACTATCTCTAGGGGTATTTAGTCCTCCGGCTGTGTCGAGATGTCTAGGGAGTGTTAGGTACATTCCACGGCTACTTCTAGTTGCGGTGTTAAGTTCAGGGTCTGCGGTCAGTACAGGTACCACCTTCTCCAGAGTACGTCTCATGCTGCTCCTAGGCCACCAGATCATAACAGAGGTTGGAGGTGGGGAAAATCAAGACCCAGAAGTAGATAGCGGGGTGACAGGCTGCCGTCACACTAGCAGTATTTGGTCAGTATTTTACATCAGTATTTGTAAGCCTAAACCAGGAGTGGAACAATTAGAGGAAAAGTATAATAGAAACATATGCACCACTACTGCATTTATCACCCACTCCTGGTTTTGGCTTACAAATACTGATGTAAAATACTAACCAAATACTGCTAGTGTGACGGCAGCCTTACAAGAAGGGGTATGATAAAAAGTGTCAGGGAGCTCAGTCCTTATCTGGCACAGCCTAGTAAATATGCCTGTTTGGCTGATATTAGTGCTCATCAGAAAAAACTAATACCACTAAAAAATTATTCTTTATTAGAATTAGTTAAAAAAACATCAAAAAAGCAAAACGTGAAAAAAAACAGGCAGCTTTTTCAAATTGACTTGCAAAGCACCATATATTGGGTTGGTCTAGTTAACCCTAGTAGCCCCTGCCAGAACCTTGCCTATCAGCGGAGGTTGGCAACCTATCTCAGATGCAAAAGGCGCCCCCGCTCCACGGCGGCTCACCCTAATATCCATGGAATTCCCTACTCAAACAAGTAACACACTCCAATTAGGTCAAAGGCCATATGAGAAACACCGATTCGGCTACATTTGCCCGAATGGTCCAAGCGCCTACAATAGTTACAGTGGTTATTGTATCAACTGAACAGTCCCAGGAATAAAATTAGGGTGGGGCAGGAGAAATACTACAGTACCCAAAGTATCAACATTTTGCCAACAGTATGGTCAAAATCCCAACAACAACCACAATATTAGGCCAGTCTCACACGTCCAGATAATTCCGGTACCGGAAAAAATCAGTACCGGAGTTATCCGTGTCCGTGTGTCCGTGAGCTCACGTGGCACATCAGTGTAGCACACGTGCGGCAACTGTGTGCCGACTGAGTACCACATGGACCGTGCAGGAGACAGCGCTACAGTAAGCGCTGTCCCCCTGCGTGTGGTGCTGAAGCCGCCGTTCATTCCTTCTTCCCAGCAGCGTTCGCAGTTGGCACACGGGCGGCACACGGACAGCATCCGTGTGCGGTACGTGTTTACATGGACCCATTGATTTTAATGGGTCCGTGTGATCCGTGCGCTCCCACGAACACTGACATGTCTCCGTGTTTTTCAAACGGACACATGGTCCGTGAAAACACACTGACATGTGCAGAGACACATTTATTTTAATGTGTCTACGTGAGTCAGTGTCTCCGGTACGTGAGAAAACTGTCACCACATGTACCGGAGCCACTGACGTGTGAAACAGGCCTTACAAATTCTTTGTCAAGAACATATTGGTTAATTGGTTAATTGTCCAAAAAATGAAAGATAAAAAAACGGAGGGGGAGACTTACCCTCTCCACAGTCCCTATTTACAGAGTCCCTTCCTGGCTGTAGAGGTTGGCACCCTAGATTTAAACGCAAAATGGCGCCCCAGCTCCACGAATGCTGTTCCTTATAAAATCTCTACAGTTCTCCCTTCAATTAACACCCAGATATATATGAAATAAAGGTACAGATGAGGGAAAAAAAGGGGGACATTACATTGGACCCTAGTCCCACAGTATGACTTAATGGAACTGCTCCGTAATAACCCGCTTATTCTTTTTTATATCCAATCAATTCTTTAAAATAAAGGATTTTTGTGGTATATAACAAATGGTGCAGGTACACAAATTCAAATTTTTGTCAATGTAGGAACATGAATGCCCAAATACGGGCTCAACGCTGCATAACCAAAAAAGGGGTGGAGAGCAGTTATCTTTCCAAAAAGACCTATTACCACTGGGCAACCCATACCTCTGTTCAATAAATGCACACTGAAGATACCAGTGCAACACTTGAAAAAATGTCCAGTTATACATGTATTACACTTTGCCCATTGCATATATCTGTCTGAAATTGTGGAAACCTTTCACTGATCCCAGCCAGTAGCGTAGCTACTGGGGGGGCAGAGGGGGCCATCGCCCCGGGCCCTGTCACATGAAGGGGCCCACTGTGAGCCAGGGCAGGGCCACTTCTGTGACGAGGCAGAACACCGCATAGGAGCAGAGCAGTATAATGTCTGCTCCTATCTGACGGAGACTCTGCACGCTGCTAGCACAGTGGCGGCTGCAGTCTCCCCCCTGCAGTGAATGGTTTCGCCCCTCTGACCTGGTGATGAAGCTTTTCCTGGCTGCAGTTTTCTTCTTCACTCTGTGCACGCTGGGATTGGCTCAGGCAGCTGGGTCCTAGTGCCCACCTTGCATTTCACCTAGACACTTCCTGGTCCTGCCTGCAAACTTTATCAGTAAGTGCTGGGGATGGAACATTTTAGGTTTACTAAATTCAGGTATGTCACTGAGATGTGAATGTGAGACCATTGGGGTATTGTGGGGGCTGAAAGTGGGTGAGGGGGACAGGGTACTGAGGGGGTGGATGTGAGATGATGGGGGTATTGGGTACTGAAGTGGGGGAGGGGAGACAGGGCACTGGGGGGTAAATGTGAGACCATGGGGGTATTGTGGGGGCTGAAGGTGGGTGAGGTGGGACAGGGCACTGGGGGGGTGGATGTGAGACCATGGGGATATTGTGGGGGAGGGGACACAGGGCACTGGGGGGTAAATGTGAGACCATGGGGGTGTTGTGGGGGCAGAAGGTGGGTGAAGTGGGACAGGGCACTGGGGGGGGGTGGATGTGAGTTGATGGGGGTATTGGGGCTGAAGTGGGGGAGGGGGGACAGGTCACTGGGGGCTGAATATTATGTTTTGTTACTATATTATATGTGATCCATCACATGTAATATTTGCTGTCTGGGGAGGCTGGAGATGGGGGGTAGGGGGCCTTTGATACGTACCACCTGGGTCTTTTATGAGTATTAGTATTAGGAGCCCGCATACAGTAACCAAGAGCTGCATCACATTTACAGCACCACTCCAGCATTTTTTTTTATTTCATTGCTGGAGCGATGCTGAAAATCCACGTCCCCTGCCCCTGTCTGATACTCACCTTCTGGTGTTTTCATCTGTTTTTGTCTCCATTCGGCTCCGTCTCCTGCAGTTTGTGACCTGTCCGAGGCTCCAGTGTTTCATGGAGCAGCGCAGAGGTCACTAATCAGTGTGAGTCTGTGGGAGCCTCGTTCTGGCCTCTTTCTCACTCTCAGGCTATGTGCACACGGTGCGGATTTGCAGCACTTTTCCATGCGGTGTACAGTACCATGGTGTGGAAAATACCATGCGGAAACGCTGCGTTGTATTTTCCGCAGCATGTCAATTCTTTGTGCGGATTCCGCAGCGTTTTACACCTGCTCCTGTATAGGATTGCGCAGATGTAAATACGCAGGCGAAATCCTCACAAAAAATGCAGGAAATCCGCAGGAAATCCACAGGTAAAACTCAGCACGTTTTACCTGTGGATTTTGAAAAATCCGCACACGAATCCTCAATGTGGTCACATAGCCTCATAGTCTTACATTGAGCGCTTGTGACATACAGTAGCTTCTCACTTCTGGCCAGTCAGAAGCTGCGCTCACAAGTTTGAGCAGCGGCACTGCAGCAGTGCCACAAAATAGTGAATACGCCGCAGCATGAGTAAATGACCGGGGCAGGGGACTTGCGCTTAAAACACCACTCCAGCGGTGGAAAAAAAACCCTGCTAGAGTGGTGCTTTAATAATTTAATAATAAGCAATTTAGTACTATAACGTTGATAAAGGCTTGGAATAAATGTCTGCAGTCACTTTATGTGACTGCAGACTGCCAAATCATGACAGGAAGCTGCGGGCCAATCATACTGTGTATAAGGGAGCTGTGGGCCCATCATACTGTGTATAAGGAAGCTGTGGGCCCATCATACTGTGTATAAGGAAGCTGCGGGCCCATCATACTGTGTATAAGGAAGCTGCGGGCCCATCATACTGTGTATACGGGAGCTGCGGGCCCATCATACTGTGTATAAGGGAGCTGCGGGCCCATCATACTGTGTATAAGGGAGCTGTGGCCCCATCATACTGTGTACAGGGGAACTGTGAGGGACATCATACTGTTTAGGCCGGGATCACACATACGCGAGATACGGCCGAGTCTCGCAGGTGAAATCCCTCGTCTGGCGCCGGCACTTGGGAGCGGAGCGTGCAGCTCCATGTACTGCTGTGCGGCTGCACACTCCGTTCCGCAGTGCCGGCGCCAGAGGAGGGATTTCACCTGCGAGACTCGGCCGTATCTCGCGTATGTGTGATCCCGGCCTTATAAGGGAGCTATGGACCCACCACACTGTGTATAGGGAACTGTGAAGGCATATTGTGCATATGGGAGCTGTTGGCCCATTACACTGTATATAGGGGAGCTCTGTCAGCATTATATTGTGTAAAGGGGAGCCGTGAGAACATCATACGGTGTATCGGGGAGTTATAGAATCATCATACTGTGTATAATGGAACAGTACATGAGGGAACTTAGGCGACATTATTAAATGTAAAGTGGGCACTTAAGCATTACTGTGTTGTTATAGGGGCACTCAGAATATTGCGACCATCAAAGTTGTATATCGTCACAATATGGCGGTAAAATCAATGTTCATTTTTGTATATAGATTTATTTTCAATAACAGAGCGGTCATATTCTGAGGTTCCCCTATATTCACAATTAGAGTGCGCAACCGTAACTGTAATCAGGGTTAGCTGGTTAGGGGCCCACTCAGATGTTTCGCCCCCCCTAAGTTGAAACCCTAGCTACGCCTCTGATCCCAGCCTAAATGAAAAGACAATTAAAGTGTCCTCCAGGGGAAGTCTGAGCAGCATCCATGATCAATACACATATTACACCATGTCCAAAACAGATCAGCAAAAAAATATAAATGTAATAAACCAAGAAGATAGAGCTTAGCTTAAATATATCAGCTTCATTCTCTTGGCTTTTTATATGTTATATGTTTTTGCTGATCTGCTTTGGGCATGGTGCAATTGTGCACAGACTACAGATGCTACTGAGACTGCCCTAAGAGAGGCTGAATGGATATATTTAAGCTAAGCTCTATCTTTTTGGTTTATTATATTTATATTTTTTTGCTGATCTGTTTTGGGCATGGTGCAATATGTGTATTGATCATGGATGCTGCTGAGGCTGCCCCTGGAGGACACTTTAACCCCTTCATGACCCAGCCTATTTTGGCCTTAATGACCTTGCCATTTTTTGCAATTCTGACCAGTGTCCCTTTATGAGGTAATAACTCAGGAACGCTTCAACGGATCCTAGCGATTCTGAGATTGTTTTTTCGTGACATATTGGGCTTCATGTTAGTGGTAAATTTAGGTCGATAATTTCTGAGTTTATTTGTGAAAAAAACGGAAATTTGGCGAAAATTTTGAAAATTTTGCAATTTTCACATTTTGAATTTGTATTCTGTTAAACCAGAGAGTTATGTGACACAAAATAGTTAATAAATAACATTTCCCACATGTCTACTTTACATCAGCACAATTTTGGAAATACATTTTTTTTTTGCTAGGAAGTTATAAGGGTTAAAATTTGACCAGTGATTTCTCATTTTTACAACAAAATTTACAAAACCATTTTTTTTAGGGACCACCTCACATTTGAAGTCAGTTTGAGGGTTCTATATGGCTGAAAATACCCAAAAGTGACACCATTCTAAAAACTGCACCCCTCAAGGTGCTCAAAACCACATTCAAGAAGTTTATTAACCCTTCAGGTGTTTCACAGCAGCAGAAGCAACATGGAAGGAAAAAATGAACATTTAACTTTTTAGTCACAAAAATGATCTTTTAGCAACAATTTTTTTATTTTCCCAGTGGTAAAAGGAGAAACTGGACCACGGACGTTGTTGTCCAATTTGTCCTGAGTACGCTGATACCTCATATGTGGGGGTAAACCACTGTTTGGGCGCACGGCAGGGCTCGGAAGGGAAGGAGCGCCATTTGACTTTTTGAATGAAAAATTGGCTCCAATCTTTAGCGGACACCATGTCACGTTTGGAGAGCCCCCGTGTGCCTAAACATTGGAGCTCCCCCACAAGTGACCCCATTTTGGAAACTAGACCCCCCAAGGAACTTATCTAGAAGCATAGTGAGCACTTTAAACCCCCAGGTGCTTCACAAATTGATCCGTAAAAATGAAAAAGTACTTTTTTTTCACAAAAAAATTATTTTTGCCTCAATTTTTTCATTTTCACATGGGCAACAGGATAAAATGGATCCTAAATTTTGTTGGGCAATTTCTCCTGAGTACACCAATACCTCACATGTGGGGGTAAACCACTGTTTGGGCACATGGTAAGGCTCGGAAGGGAAGGAGCGCCATTTGACTTTTTGAATGAAAAATTATCTCCATCGTTAGCGGACACCATGTCGCGTTTGGAAAGCCCCTGTGTGCCTAAACATTGGAGCTCCTCCACAAGTGACCCCATTTTGGAAACTAGACCCCCCAAGGAACTCATCTAGAGGCATAGTGAGCACTTTAAACCCCAAGGTGCTTCACAAATTGATCCGCAAAAATGAAAAAGTACTTTTTTTTTCACACAAAATTTCTTTTAGCCTCAATTCTTTCATTTTCACATGGGCAACAGGATAAAATGGATCCTAAAATTTGTTGGGCAATTTCTCCTGAGTACGCCGATACCTCATATGTGGGAGTAAACCACTGTTTGGGTGCACGGCAAGGCTCGGAAGGGGAGGCGTGCCATTTGACTTTTTGAATGGAAAATTAGCTCCAATCGTTAGCGGACACCATGTCGCGTTTGGAGAGCCCCTGTGTGCCTAAACATTGGAGCTCCCCTACAAGTGACCCCATTTTGGAAACTAGACCCCCCAAGGAACTTATCTAGATGCATAGTGAGCACTTATAACCCCCAGGTGCTTCACAGAAGTTTATAACGCAGAGCCGTGAAAATAAAAAAATAATTTTTCTTTCCTCAAAAATGATTTTTAGCCCAGAATTTTTTATTTTCCCAAGGGTAATAGGAGAAATTGGATCCCAAATGTTGTTGTCCAGTTTGTCCTGAGTACGATGATACCCCATATGTGGGGGTAAACCACTGTTTGGGAGCACGGCAGGGCTCGGAAGGGAAGGCACGCCATTTGGCTTTTTGAATGGAAAATTAGCTCCAATCATTAGCGGACACCATGTCGTGTTTGGAGAGCCCCTGTGTGCCTAAACATTGGAGCTCCCACACAAGTGACCCCATTTTGGAAACTAGACCTCCCAAGGAACTAATCTAGATGTGTGGTGAGCACTTTGAACCCCCAAGTGCTTCACAGAAGTTTATAACGCAGAGCCGTGAAAATAAAAAATGTGTTTCCTTTCCTCAAAAATATTTTTTTAGCCCAGAATTTTTTTATTTTTGCAAGAGTAACAGGAGAAATTGGACCCCAAAAGTTGTTGTCCACTTTCTCCTGAGTACGCTGATACCCCATATGTGGGGGTAAACCACTGTTTTGGCACACGTCGGGGTTCGGAAGGGAAGTAGTGACGTTTTGAAATGCAGACTTTGATGGAATGCTCTGCGGGCATCAGGTTGCGTTTGCAGAGCCCCTGATGTGCCTAAACAGTAGGAACTCCCTACAAGTGACTCCATTTTGGAAACTAGACCCCCAAGGGAACTTATCTAGATGTGTGGTGAGCACTTTGAACCCCCAAGTGCTTCACAGAAGTTTATAACGCAGAGCCGTGAAAATAAAAAATGTGTTTCCTTTCCTCAAAAATATTTTTTTAGCCCAGAATTTTTTTATTTTTGCAAGAGTAACAGGAGAAATTGGACCCCAAAAGTTGTTGTCCAGTTTCTCCTGAGTACGCTGATACCCCATATGTGGGGGTAAACCACTGTTTTGGCACACGTCGGGGTTCGGAAGGGAAGTAGTGACGTTTTGAAATGCAGACTTTGATGGAATGCTCTGCGGGCATCAGGTTGCGTTTGCAGAGCCCCTGATGTGCCTAAACAGTAGGAACTCCCTACAAGTGACTCCATTTTGGAAACTAGACCCCCAAGGGAACTTATCTAGATGTGTGGTGAGCACTTTGAACCCCCAAGTGCTTCACAGAAGTTTACAACGCAGAGCCGTGAAAATAAAAAATCATTTTTCTTTCCTCAAAAAAGATGTTTTAGCAAGCAATTTTTTATTTTCACAAGGGTAACAGGAGAATTTGGACCCCAATATTTGTTGCCCATTTTGTTGTGAGTACGCTCATACCCCATATGTGGGGGTAAACCACTGTTTGGGCGCACGTCAGGGCTCGGAAGGGAAGTAGTGACATTTGAAATGCAGACTTTGATGGAATGGTCTGCGGGCGTCACATTGCATTTGCAGAGCCCCTGATGTGCCTAAACAGTAGAAACCCCCCACAAGTGACCCCATTTTGGAAACTAGACCCCCCAAGGAACTTACCTAGATGTGTGGTGAGCACGTTCAACCCCCAAGTGCTTCACAGAAGTTTACAACGCAGAGCCGTGAAAATAAAAAATCATTTTTCTTTCCTCAAAAAAGATGTTTTAGCAAGCAATTTTTTATTTTCACAAGGGTAACAGGAGAATTTGGACCCCAATATTTGTTGCCCAGTTTGTTGTGAGTACGCTGATACCCCATATGTGGGGGTAAACCACTGTTTGGGCGCACGTCAGGGCTCGGAAGGGAAGTAGTGACATTTGAAATGCAGACTTTGATGGAATGGTCTGCGGGCGTCACATTGCATTTGCAGAGCCCCTGATGTGCCTAAACAGTAGAAACACCCCACAAGTGACCCCATTTTGGAAACTAGACCCCCGAAGGAACTTAACTAGATGTGTGGTGAGCACTTTCAACCCCCAAGTGCTTCACAGAAGTTTATAACGCAGAGCCGTGAAAATAAAAAATAATTGTTCTTTCCTCAAAAATTATGTTTTAGCAAGTAATTTTTTATTTTTGCAAGGGTAACAGGAGAAATTGGACCCCAACAGTTGTTGCCCAGTTTGTCCTGAGTACGCTGGTACCCCAAATGTGGGGGTAAACCACTGTTTGGGCGCACGTCGGGGCTTGGAAGGGCGGGAGCACCATTTGACTTTTTGAACGCAAGATTGGCTGGAATCAATGGTGGCGCCATGTTGCGTTTGGAGACCCCTGATGTGCCTAAACAGTGGAAACCCCTCAATTCTAACTTCAACACTAACCCCAACACACCCCTAATCCTAATCCCAACTGTAGCCATAACCCTAATCACAACCCTAACCCCAACACACCCCTAACCACAACCCTAACCGCAACACACCCGTAACCCTAATTCCAACCCTAATCCTAACCCTAATCCCAACCGTAACCCTAATACCAACCCTAACCACAACTGTAACCCCAACACACCCCTAACCCTATCCGTAACCCTAACCACAAGCCTAATCTTAACCCTATTTCAAACCCTAGCCCTAACTCCAACCCTAACTCTAATTCCAACCCTAACCCTAAGGCTATGTGCCCACGTTGCGGATTCATGTGAGATTTTTCCGCACGATTTTTGAAAAATCTGCAGGTAAAAGGCACTGCGTTTTACCTGCGGATTTACAGCAGATTTCCAGTGTTGTTTTGTGCGGATTTCACCTGCGGATTCCTATTGAGGAACAGGTGTAAAACGCTGCGGAATCCGCACAAAGAATTGACATGCTGCGGAAAATACAACGCAGCGTTTCTGCACGGAATTTTTCGCACCATGGGCACAGCGGATTTGGTTTTCCTTAGGTGTACATGGTACTGTAAACTTGATGGAAAACTGCTTCGAATTCGCAGCGGCCAATCCGCTACGGATCCGCGGCCAATCCGCTGCCAATCCGCTGCGGATCCGCGGCCAATCCGCTACCGATCCGCTGCGGATCCGCGGCCAATCCGCTGCGGATCCGCTGCCAATCCGCTGCGGATCCGCGGCCGATCTGCTGCGGATCCGCTGCGGATCCGCTGCGGATCCGCGGCCGATCCGCTCTGTGTGCACATGCCATAACCCTACCCCTAACCCTACCCGTAACCCTAACCCTACCCCTAACCCTACCCCTAGTTCTAACCCTAGTTCTAACCCTAACCCTAGTGGGAAAAAAAAAAAAAATCTTTATTTTATTATTGTCCCTATGGGGGTGATAAAGGGGGGGGGGTTATTTATTATTTTTTTTATTTTGATCGCTGTGATAGAACCTACCACAGCGATCAAAATGTACCTGTAAGGAATCTGCCGACTGGCAGATTCGGCGGGCGCACTGAGCATGCGCCCGCCATTTTCCAAGATGGCGGCGCCCAGCGAGGAGACGGCCGGACACCGGGAGGATCGGTAAGTATGAAGGGGTGGTGGGGGGGTGGATCGGAGCACAGGGGGGGTGATCGGAGCACAGGGGGGGGGGATCCTGAGCAAGGAGGGAGCGGACAGCAGGACGGGGGAGCCGGCAGGCGGACGGAGGGGACCGGAGGACTAACGGAGGGCTGGGGGGGCGATCGGTGGGTGTGGGGGGGGTGACTTCAGGTTTTCCAGCCATGGCCGATGATATTGCAGCATCGGCCATGGCTGGATTGTAATATTTCACCAGTTTTTTAGGTGAAATATTACAAATCGCTCTGATTGGCAGTTTCACTTTCAACAGCCAATCAGAGCGATCATAGCCACGGGGGGGTGAAGCCACCCCCCCTGGGCTGAAGCACCACTCCCCCTGTCTCTGCAGATCGGGTAAAATGGGAGTTAACCCCTTCACCCGATCTGCAGGGACGCGATCCCTCCATGACGCATATGCTGCGTCATAGGTCGCTTTGGCACCGACTTTCATGACGCAGCGTATGCATCAAAGGTCGCTAAGGGGTTAATGGTCTTTTCATTTAAGCTGGGATTAGTGAAAGGTGTTAACAATCTCAGTAACAATCTCAGACACATATATGCAATGGACAAAGTGCAGCACATGTATAACTGGACATTTTTTCAAGTGTTGCACTGGTATTTTTTAGTGTGCATTCATTGAACAGAGGTATAGGTGGTCCAGCAGTAATAGGTCTTTTGGGAAAGATAACAAAAAAAAAAGGGGAGGAGAGAAGTTATGCAGTGATGAGACCATATTTGAGCTTTTATGTTCCTACAGTGACAAAAATTTGAATTTGTGTACCTGCATAATTTGTTATGTAACACAAAAATCCTTTATTTATAAGAATTAATTGGATATAAAAAAAGAATAAGGTGGTTATTACTGAGCAGTTCCATTAAGTTATACTGTGGGACTGCGGTCCAATGTAATGTTCCCCTTTTTTCCCTCATCTCTACCTTAATTTCATATATATCTGGGTGTTAATTGAAGGGAGAACTGTAAGGATTTTTTAACGGGCAACATTTGTGGAGCAGGGGCGCCATTTTGCGTTTAAATCTAGGGTGCCAACCTTCACAGCCAGGAAGGGACTCTGTAAATAGGGACTTTGGAGGGTAAGTCCCCCCCTTCCGTTTTTTATTTTTCCTCTTTTGGACAATTAACCAATTAACCAATTTGTTCTTGACAAGGAATTTGTAATATTGTGGTTGTTGTTGGGATTTTGACCATACTGTTGGCAAATTGTTGCTACTTTGGGTACTGTAGTATTTCTCCTGCTCCACCCTAATTTTTTTCCTGGGACTGCTCAGTTAACAAAATAACCATTGTAACTATAGTAGGCGTTTGGACCATTCGGGCAAATATAGCCCAATCGATGCTTCTCATATGGCTTGTGGCCTAATTGGAGCATGTTACTTGTTTGAGTAGGGATTTCCAAGGATATTAGGGTGAGCCACCGTGGAGCAGGGGCACAGTTTGCGTCTAAGATAGGGTGCCAACCTCCGCTGACAGGCAGGGTTCTGGCAGGGCCTACTATGGTTTACTAGGCCTAAAGGTACCTTCACACGAAACGACTTTGTAACGATATCGCTAGCGATCCGTGACGTTGCAGCGTCCTCGCTAGCGATATCGTTTCGTTTGACACGCAGCAGCGATCAGGATCCTGCTGTGATGTCGCTGGTCGCTGAATAAAGTCCAGAACTTTATTTGGTCGTCCGATCGCCGTGTATCGTTGTGTTTGAAAGCAAAAGCAACGATACCAGCGATATTTTACACTGGTAACCAGGGTAAACATCGGGTTGCTAAGCGCAGGGCCGCGCTTAGTAACCCGATGTTTACCCTGGTTACCAGCGTAAAAGTAAAAAAAACAAACAGTACATACTCACCTGCGCGTCCCCCAGCGTCTGCTTCCTGACATTTACTGAGCACCGGCCCTAAAGTGAAAGTGAAAGCACAGCGGTGACGTCACCGCTGTACTGTTAGGGCCGGAGCTCAGTCAGTGTCAGGAAGCAGACGCTGGGGGACGCGCAGGTGAGCATGTACTGTTTGTTTTTTTTACTTTTACGCTGGTAACCAGGGTAAACATCGGGTTACTAAGTGCGGCCCTGCGCTTAGCAACCCGATGTTTACCCTGGTTACCCGGGGACCTCGGCATCGTTGGTCGCTGGAGAGCTGTCTGTGTGACAGCTCTCCAGCGATCAAACAGCGACGCTGCAGCGATCGGCATCGTTGTCGCTATCGCTGCAGCGTCGCTTCGTGTGAAGGTACCTTAACCAATATATGGTGCTTTGCAGGTCAGTTTGAAATAGCTGCCTGGTTTTTGTTTGTTTTTTCACGTTTTGCTTTTTTAAGGCTTTTTTAACTAATTCTAGTAAAGAATAATTTTTTAGTGGTATTAGTTTTTTTCTGATGAGCATTTTTTATAACTAATCCTGTCAATTTGAGTCAATAATATTTGGCTGATATTAGGAATGCAAGCCCAGAACTAGGATCACTACAGTAGGACATTGTTCATAATAACCAGCAAAATGACCTCTGTAGGAAGGAGGGAAATATGAGTGCAGCAAAGGCCAGGCCTCTATAATTAGGCAGATAGGGTCATCTGCAGCCGAGACCGTGAATGCCGAAGTGTGTTGTCTGCTGGGTGCTTGGGTTCGACATATTGCAGATCAGATAGACAAATTATTGGGTGGAGCTTGGGGAAACCCAGTGGTCATGGTACACATTGGTAACAATGACAAAGTTATGATTAAAGGGAACTAGGAGAAAAGGTGAAGTCCACCACCTCCAAGGTGGTGGTTTCAGAATTACTGCTGGTGCTATGAGCGTCACTAAAAAGACAAAGGTCATTTAGAGAGATAAATAAGTGACTTTGAAATTGGCACGGGAATGAAGGCTTTGGGTTCATGAAGAACTGGGCCGACTTCTCTGTTGGCTACAAGCTCTATGGTAGGGATGGGCTGCACCGCAATGGGGAGGGTGCAGCTGTGCTTAAGGAAAAAATGGTCAGATAGATGCAGGAGCTTTTAAACTAGAATACAGGGGAGAGAGGGTAGTTGTGCTAATAAGGCGATAGATAGAGCAGGCAGAGAAAGTGAGACAGTAAATGTCAATGAGGATATGGGGGGGGCTGGGATATGCAATGAAAGTAAGGAGCTGAGTAGGAGCAACAAAGGTGCTAATAGTATTAAACGTCTGCTGGCAAATGCAAGAAGTCTTGCAAACAAAAGGAATGAACTGGAGACTTTTATGTCAGTCACAGAATTCAATGTGGTTGGCATAAGGGTACCGTTACACAAAACGATTTACCAACGATCACGACCAGCAATACGACCTGGCCGTGATCGTTGGTAAGTTGTTGTGTGGTCGCTGGAGAGCTGTCACACAGACAGCTCTCCAGCGACCAATGATGCCGAAGTCCCCGGGTAACCAGGGTAAACTGTTATGATCCTTAGTGGCTGAGGATCACAGAATGGACTAGCTTAGTTACTGAACATAGAACGAGCTCTAGGGAGGTGGTAACTAGACTGACCGCAAATCTGATCCTAACCAAACACACTAAAGGTAGCCGGTGAACGTGCCTAAATTCCTGGACGTCTCGACGCAGCCTGAGAAACTTGCTACCCCTATAGAGAAAGTAAGACCTCACTTGCCTCAGAGAAATGACCCCAAAGATATAGGAAGCCCCCAACAAATAATAACGGTGAGGTAAGGGGAAAATACAAACGAAGAAATTAAAACAGATTCAGCAAATGAGGCCCACTAATACTAGATAGCAGAAGACAGACCGGGAACTGTGCGGTCAGTAAAAAACCCTATACAAAATATCCACGCTGAGAATTCAAGAACCCCCACACCAACTAACGGTGTGAGGGGAGAAACTCAGCCCCCTAGAGCTACCAGCAAGCAAGGAAATCACATATTAGCAAGCTGGACAAGGACAAATAAATAACCAAGAAACATATTGAACACTGATGAGCAAAAAATAACCGAACAGAAACTTAGCTTCTCTTGGAGAGACTGATAACGAATGAATTCAGGAGAGATCAAAATAGCACTGAATACATCGACAGCAGGCAACCACTGAAAGTTCAGGTGAGCTAAATAGGAAACCAGCTAACAGATAACGAGACAGCTGAAGCCAGCCCCAGACCTGCAGAATGACACAAAGAGCCACCAGAGGGAGCCCAAAGACAGCACTCACACAGTACCACTTGTGACCACAAGAGGGAGCCCAAAAACAGAGTTCACAACAGTACCCCTTCCTTGAGGAGGGGTCACCGAACCCTCATCAAAACCCCCAGGGCGATCAGGATGAGCCACATGGAAGGCATGAACCAAATCGGCCGCATGAACATCAGAGGCGACAACCCAGGAATTATCTTCCTGACCATAGCCCTTCCACTTAACCAAATACTGAAGCCTCCGTCTAGAAATACGAGAATCCAAGATCTTCTCCACCACATACTCCAATTCGCCCTCAACCAGCACCGGGGCAGGGGGCTCAACAGAAGGAACCACAGGCACCACATACCTCTGCAACAAAGACCTATGGAACACGTTATGAATGGCAAACGACGCTGGGAGGTCCAAACGAGGATATATTTGATGAGCCCAAGTCCAGTTCCCTGCCTCCTCATAGGGACTGTGATTGTGCCATTAATTTGATTCCTGGCTGTAAGTTCTCTAAGGGCCGGCTTTTCAATCTGTCTGTGCCAGAGCATGCCGCTATGCGGAGTTATGTAAAGGAGTCCTTGGAGAAGGAGCATATTCGCCCGTCTTCGTCACCGTTGGGAGCAGGATTTTTTTTTGTTGCCAAGAAGGATGGCTCCTTGAGACCCTGTATAGATTATCGCCTTCTCAATAAGATCACGGTCAAATTCCAGTACCCTTTACCTTTACTTTCTGATTTGTTTGCTCAGGTGCCAGTTGGTTTACTAAAATCGACCTTCGAGGGGCGTATAATCTCGTGCGTATTAAACAAGGTGATGAATGGAAAACAGCATTTAATACGCCCGAAGGCCATTTTGAATATCTTGTGATGCCATTCGGGCTCTCTAATGCTCCATCGGTATTTCAGTCCTTTATTCATGATATCTTCCGGAATTATCTGGATAAATTCATGATTGTGTATTTGGATGATATTTTGGTTTTTTCCGATGATTGGGAGTCTCATGTGAAGCAGGTTAGGATGGTATTTCAGGTCCTTCGTGCTAACACGTTGTTTGTGAAGGGGTCTAAGTGCCTCTTTGGAGTTCAGAAGGTTTCTTTTTTGGGTTTCATTTTTTCTCCCTCGGCTATTGAAATGGACCCTGTTAAAGTCCATTCACGATTGGACTCAACCCACATCTGTAAAGAGCCTTCAGAAATTTTTGGGCTTTGCTAATTTTTATCGCCGCTTTATTGCTAATTTTTCTAGTGTGGTGAAGCCTCTGACCGATTTGACGAGGAAGGGCGCTGATGTGATGAATTGGTCCTCTGCGGCTGTTGAGGCCTTTCAGGAGCTTAAACGTCGTTTTACTTCTGCCCCTGTGTTGCGTCAGCCAGATGTTTCTCTCCCTTTTCAGGTTGAGGTTGATGCTTCTGAGATTGGGGCAGTGGCCGTTTTGTCTCAGAAATTCTGATGGCTCTTTGATGAAACCATGTGTTTTCTTCTCCAGAAAGTTTTCGCCTGCTGAGCGTAATTATGATGTCAGCAATCGGGAGTTGTTGGCTATGAAGTGGGCATTTGAGGAGTGGCGACATTGGCTTGAGGGAGCCAAGCATCGCATGGTGGTCTTGACTGATCATAAGAATCTGATTTACCTCGAGTCTGCTAAGCGGTTGAATCCTAGACAAGCTCGGTGGTCTCTGTTTTTCTCCTGTTTTGATTTTGTGGTCTCGTATATTCCGGGATCTAAGAATGTGAAGGCTGATGCCCTTTCTAGGAGTTTTTTGCCTGATTCTCCGGGAGTTCTTGAGCCGGCTGGGATCCTCAAGGAGGGGGTGATTCTTTCTGCTATCCCCTGATTTATGGCGGGTACTTCAGGAGTTTCAGGCTGATAAACCTGACCGCTGTCCAGTGGGGAAACTGTTTGTTCCTGATAGATGGACTAGCAGGGTAATTTCTGAGGTTCATTGTTCGGTGTTGGCTGGTCACCCTGGGATTTTCGGTACCAGAGATTTGGTGGCTAGGTCCTTTTGGTGGCTTTCCTTGTCGCGGGATATGCGTTCGTTTGTGCAGTCCTGTGGGACCTGTGCTCGGGCTAAGCCCTGCTGTTCCCATGCCAGTGGGTTCCTTTTGCCTTTGCCTATTCCTGAGAGGCCCTGGACGCATATTTCCATGGATTTTATTTCTGATCTTCCTGTTTCTCAGAAGATGTCTGTCATCTGGGTGGTTTGTGACCGGTTTTCTAAGATGGTCCATTTGGTACCGTTGCCTAAGTTGCCTTCTTCCTCTGATTTGGTTCCATTATTTTTTCAGCATGTGGTTCGTTTGCATGGTATTCCGGAGAATATTGTGTCTGACAGAGGTTCCCAGTTCGTTTCTAGGTTTTGGCGGTCTTTTTGTGCTAGAATGGGCATTGATTTGTCTTTTTCTTCAGCATTCCATCCTCAGACAAATGGCCAAACGGAGCGAACCAATCAGACCTTGGAAACCTATTTGAGATGCTTCGTGTCTGCTGATCAGGATGATTGGGTGACCTTTTTGCCATTGGCTGAGTTTGCCCTTAATAATCGGGCTAGTTCGGCTACCTTGGTTTCGCCTTTCTTTTGTAACTTTGGTTTTCATCCTCGTTTTTCTTCGGGGCAGCTTGAGCCTTCTGACAGTCCTGGTGTGGATTCTGTGGTGGACAGGTTGCAGCAAATTTGGACTCATGTGGTGGACAATTTGACGTTGTCTCAGGAAAAGGCTCAATTTTTTGCTAACCGTCGTCGGTGTATTGGTCCCCGGCTTCGTGTTCGGGATTTGGTCTGGTTGTCTTCTCGTCATGTTCCTATGAAGGTTTCTTCCCCTAAGTTCAAGCCTCGCTTTATTGGGCCTTATAAGATTTCTGAAATTATCAATCCGGTGTCTTTTCGTTTGGCCCTTCCAGCTTCTTTTTCCATTCATAATGTGTTCCATAGATCCTTGTTGTGGAGATATGTGGTACCTATGGTTCCCTCCGTTGATCCTCCTGCTCCGGTGTTGGTTGAGGGGGAATTGGAATATGTGGTGGAGAAGATTTTGGATTCTCGTTTTTCGAGGCGGAAGCTTCAGTATCTGGTCAAGTGGAAGCGTTATGGCCAGGAGGATAATTCTTGGGTTGTTGCCTCCGATGTTCATGCTGCCGATTTGGTTCGTGCTTTCCATTTGGCTCGTCCTGATCGGCCTGGGAGCTCTGGTGAGGGTTCGGTGACCCCTCCTCAAGGGGGAGGGAACTGTTGTGAATTCCGTTCTGCAGCTCCCTCCTGTGGTTGCTAATGGTATTTTTGTGAGCTCTGCCCTTGGGCTCCCTCTGGTGGTTTCGAGTGGAACTGCTGCTCCTTTAGGTAGCTGTAGCAGCTGCCTTCACTGATTGCCTTGCCTGGGTTTGTTATTTAAACCTGCTCTGGGCTTTAGTTCATGCCAGCTGTCAATGTTCTTGGTTGGATTTGGTTCTCTCCTTGGATTTCTCATATGGCCTGTCCTTGTCAGCAAAAGATAAGTTTCTGCTAGTTCTTGTTTGTCCATTTGCTTTGGACTCTATTGCTCTGCAAATATGTCTCTTTTTGTCCAGCTTGTCACTATGTCATATTCAGGCTAGCTGGAAGCTCTGGGGAAGCAGATTTGCCCCTCCACACCGTGAGTCGGTGTGGAGTTCATTTTTGTAAACTCTGCGTGGATTTTGTAGTTTTTTATACTGACCGCACAGTATCCTTTTCTCTCTGTCTATCAAGTTTAGTATTGGCCTCCTTTGCTGAAAACTGATTTCATTTCTGTGTACGTCATTTCCCTCTCCACTCACAGTCAATATTTGTGGGGGGCTATCTTTCCTTTTGGGGTTTTCTCTGAGGCAAGATAGCTTTCTATTTCCTTCTTTAGGGGTAGTTAGTTCTTAGGCTGTGAAGAGGTGTCTAGGGAGAGTCAGGAACATCCCACGGCTATTACTAGTGTTGTTGTTAGGATTAGGGACTGCGGTCAGTAGAGATACCACCTCCTCAGAGCTCGTCCCATGTTGCATTTTAGCCACCAGGTCATATCAGTGTGGCCTCTTAACCACCAGGTCATAACAATTCTGTCTCCCAAAAATAATAATAAAAAGCAATCAAAAATGATATGCCCAAAAATGATACCAATAAAAACTTCAACAAAAACAAGACCTCGCATGACTCTGTGGACCAAAATATGGAAAAATTTTAGCTCTCAAAATGTGGTGATGCAAAAACAATTTTTTTGCAATAAAAAGTTGTCTTTTAGCATGTGGCAGCTACCAAACATGAAAAGCCACTATATAGAGTAAATCAAACCCCCGTTTATCACCCCCTTAGTTAGGGAAAAATAATAAAATAAAAAAAAGTATTTATTTCCATTTTCCCATTAGGGTTAGGGCTAAAGTTAAAGTTGGGGCTAAAGTTAGGGTTAGGGTTGGGGCTAAATTTAGGGTTAGGGCTAAAGTTAGGGTTAGGGTTGGGATTAGGGTTAGGGTTTGGATTAGGGTTGGGGTTGGGATTAGGGGTGTGTTGGGGTTAGGGTTGGAGTTAGAATTGGGGGGTTTCCACTGTTTAGGCACATCAGGGGCACTCAAAACCCGACATGGTGTCCAATCTCAATTCCAGCCAATTCTGCGTTCAACAAGTCAAATGTGCTCCTTCCCTTCCGAGCTCTGCTGTACCCCCAAACAGTGATTTACCCCCACATATAGGGTATCAGCATACTCAGGACATATTGGACAACAATTGTTGGGGTCCAATTTCTCCTGCAGCCCTTGTGAAAATAAGAAATTGGGGTGAAAAGATCATTTTTGCAAAAAAAATATTTTTTATTATTACGGCTGTACGTTAAAAACTTCTGTGAAGCACTTGGGGGTTTAAAGTGCTCACCACTAGTGATGGGTGAGCACTAAAATGCTCGGGTCGAGCAAATTAAAATACTCGGGTACTTGACCCGAGCAACGAGCCGAATGTAAGTCTATGGGAAACCAGAGGATTTTTACTGCGATCCCTGCCTGGGGGTCCTTTTAAGGTCTAAAAACATCTGAAAATGAAGGAAACACTGCTCAAATGACATGGGAACATCATGGGGATCGCCCCTGGAAGCATTTCTGACTCTTAGGTCACAGCTGTAAACAATGTTGTCAGAGTTTCACACTATTTTTACAGGCGCTCCAAAAAACATACAAAAGCAAAAAGGATTTTGCTGTGAAATATGTTAAGTAACATCTTTTCCAAGGTAATGAATTATATAAAGCAAAATAACTAAGTGTGACACCCCAGGTTGTTACAGTGGCATTGCTTTCCTTACAGGGAGAGTGATGTCATGCTTGGAAGGGAGGAAGGATCTCTTTCACAGGTATTCAGCACATACAACACTGTTCTGACTCCAGGCCAGAAGGGGGAACTCTACACCCGACTTTAGGGGAGCTGCTCTCTCTGGTCGCGAGGAGGAGGCAGTTGCTAGGCAGTTAGACAGTTGGTGAGAGGAGAGAGGAAGGAAATCTGGGGCAGTGGAGATGAGTGATTCTGTGGCTCCTGGGAAGGCAAAAGAAAGCAGAGCAGTCCGTAGGAGACTGAGAGGGATAAGAAGCACAGGAGAGTGAAGAGCTGGAGAGAGAAGCTGTGACTGGGCCTCCTCCATGCTGAGCGCAGATACCGGTAGCCAGAAGACCGAGGTTGTGGGGGTAACTTCATGCCCCATGACAGAAACTAGTGGACAGATGATTGTAAGTTACCGGTCCACCATTAACACACGAGGACACAGTAGCAAATAGAGCCCAGGTCGTGACAGAGATCCTATAAAAATGCTTGAACTACCTGTCGTACGGATAGTGTCCTACCTAAAAGGGGGACAGAGAGAAGACGTGAGGACCTTGTGTGAGGCCTAAGGCAGCAAGGGAATACAACACCACAGCACTAGAAGAAAGGCTTCCAACCCCTCCTAGTTAGAAGGATTCCCAATTTGCTTCCAAGCCAGCTGGACCACACCAGCATCCGTGATCCGGTACACTGGACTGTGGCTGCCTTGAACCAAGTAAAAAGGTAAAGAGACTGCAACCCTGTGTCCTTCATTTCTTACTACACCACCTATCACCATCTTCCTCTATTACACTGGGAGCCCTTTAGGACCCAGCTTCACCTGTGGGAAGCGATACCATCCCTGCTGCCATAACATCACCCCAGTGGACCTCTTTTAGTAGCGTCGGTCATCCCTGACCGAATACCACAGGTGGCATCACAAACTTTTATTATACAACTAACCCCTTTAAAGACCATCCTTTTAACATGGGCGCCCAGGGCCATGGACCAGGTTGCCGCCGTGACATCCCTTTAAGTACCGGACCCGGTATCCAGTACCCCACGGCCCTGGCGGGCGTTCCATAACCCCAACCAAAAATGTTCCTTCACCACTTGGGCTATGTTCACACGTAGCGTTTTTGATGCGTTTTTCAACTTTAGCATTGCTTTCAACCAATACAAATGTGTTCACTGGGTAATGTCTTTGTAACATTGAACAACCCTAGCTGGCTGTGTGTTGTGTGACACATAAGCAGACACACCTTTTTTTCATTTATGAATGAGAGACTCTTAAAGACACAGAGCCTATTTTTAGAGGGGCATCAGACGGCATTAATGTTTTTAAAGGACCAGTAAACAGTGGGTCTCCTATACTGTTATTGCCTCTGCAGTGAGTGGCTGTACTGCCAAAAATTATGATGCAATACCCCTCTCACGAGACGTACAGGAGGGCCTCCTGAAAAAATGTTGCATTGAATGCAAGGCTTGCCCTGCTCCAATAACCGTTTCTACAGGCGTACTTGAGGGCCTCATGTCAAAATTGTTCCCATTAGAAGAGAGTATGTCTCCCATACTGTTTGCTTATGCACTGAATGCAAGGCCTGCCCTGCACCAATGTTACATGCACTCCAATAACCCTTTGAAACCACGTACTGGATGGCCACATGAAAAAAGTTCACATTATTATTATTATTTTATTTTATTACTAGTGTTGAGCATTCTGATACCGCAAGTATCGGGTATCAGCCGATATTTGCGGTATCGGAATTCTGATACAGAGTTCCGATATTTACCGCATATCGGATACCGGAATCAGAAGTTCCCAGAATTCAAACTGCACGAATTCAGCCAATGAGGACTGATTTGAAGTGTGGGCACATCCTGTTCTGCATGGTGGGCATGTAACTACTGGCATGGCTGTGATTGGCTGCTGAAATGATGTCATGATGCAGTATAAAAGTCGCTGCCGCCATTTAGGGCTCACTCTGCTGTGAATTCAGTTAGGGACAGGACGCTGTGTTCTGACTGAGGGCCAGTTTAGAGATAGCGATTTGCTTCATTGTGCTTTACCCAGGCTAATTTAGCAACCGCTGTGTGAGAACCTTGCTTTTGCCTTGCAGCGCTGTTCACAGCTGTCTGCAAGGTCTCTGTGTGTGTGTGAGTGCAGCTCACTCTGTAGTCTGTGTGCAGCCACAGCCGGTTGTATTCAGCTCAGGGTGCTTCACTGCCTCATACTGTTCTATCCAGTGTCCTTTTTTGCTATTAGTGCAGCCTGCTGCACTGTTTTTTCAAATATTTCCTTTTCGTGGCTTTTCACCCGTATCCAGCTACATTGTGGAAAAACACTACATAGGATAACATAGAGGAGGTTTTTTTTGCCTTGCAGCGCCGTTTACGGCTGTCTGCACGGTGTCCGTGTGAGTGCACATCACGCTGCAGTCTGTGTGCAGCCACAGCCGGTTGTATTAATCTCAGGGTGCGTCACTGCCTCATACCGTTCTATCTATTGTCCTTTATTTGCTATTAGTGCAGCCTGCTGCACATTTATTCAAATATTTCCTATTAGTGGCTTTCCACCCGTATCCAGCTAAATTGTGGAAAAACACTACATAGGATTACATAGAGGAGCTTTTTTTGGCCCTGCAGCGCCGTTTACAGCTGTCTGCACAGTCTCCATGTGAGTGCAGCTCACTCTGTAGTCAGTTCAGCAAAATAAAAAAATAAAAAATTTATAAAGTTCACCAAACACACCACTTTACAGTTGTGTAGGCCACATTACCTCATATTAAAGTCTAGTCCACACTTTAGAAAATTAGTGTTTCTTATACCTTTTAGGAGCTTTTCCGGAATAAGCACACTAAGCCCTTAGTACTTTTCTGCTTATCTTTATCAGTCAACCAAGATGAAGAAGGCAGGGAGTGTCATGAATCCCAATGGCTAGGGATAGCAAGGGACAAGCAAAGTAATACAAAATATCGGACGAGCTCTAGGGTGATGGAACCTGGGCTGACCGCTGCCCTACGCCTGACAAACGCAACTAGAGATAGCCAGGGAGCGTGCCTACGTTGGTTCTAGACGCCACGCACCAGCCTAAGAGCTAACTAGTACTGCAGAGAAAATAAAGACCTCACTTGCCTCCAGAGGAATGAACCCCAAAAGGTATAGTTGCCCCCCACATGTATTGACGGTGAAATGAGAGGAAGGCACACACATAGAGATGATATATATAGGTTCAGCAAATTGAGGCCCGCTGTAAACTAGAAAGCAGAACGATACAAAAGGGGTCTGAGCGGTCAGCAAAAAACCCTAATCAAAAAACCATCCTGAGATTACAAGAACCCATGTGCCAACTCATGGCACATGGGGAGAACCTCAGTCCACTAGAGCTACCAGCTAGCATAGAGACATAATAAGCAAGCTGGACAAAAAAACCAACAACTGAAAATCAGCACTTAGCTTATCCTGAAAGATCTGGGAGCAGGTAGGCAGGAACCAAACAGAGCACATCTGAATACATTGATAGCCGGCAAGGGAATGACAGAAAGGCCAGGTAAAATAGGAAACACCCAGCCTCTGATGGACAGGTGGAAACCAAAGGCCGCAACCCACCAAAGTCACCCAGTACCAGCAGTAACCACCAGAGGGAGCCCACAAACAGAATCCACAACAGTACCCCCCCCCCCTTGAGGAGGGGTCACCGAACCCTCACGAGAACCCCCAGGGCGATCAGGGTGAGCTCTATGGAAGGCGCGGACCAAATCAGTCGCATGAACATCGGAGGCGACCACCCAGGAATTATCCTCCTGACCATAACCCTTCCACTTAACCAAATACTGGAGTTTGCGTCTGGAAACACGAGAATCCAAGATCTTCTCAACAACATACTCCAATTCTCCCTCCACCAGCGCCGGAGCAGGAGGCTCAACCGAAGGAACAACGGGCACCTCATACCTCCGCAACAACGACCGATGGAACACATTATGAATAGCAAACGATGCTGGGAGATCCAAACGAAAAGATACAGGGTTAAGAATCTCCGAGATCCTATAAGGACCGATGAACCGAGGCTTGAACTTAGGAGAAGAGACCTTCATAGGGACAAAACGAGAAGACAACCACACCAAATCCCCAACAAGAAGTCGGGGACCCACGCGGCGACGGCGATTAGCAAACTGCTGAGTCTTCTCCTGAGATAACTTCAAATTGTCCACCACCTGGTTCCAAATCTGATGCAGCCTGTCCACCACCACGTCCACTCCAGGACAATCCGAAGACTCCACCTGACCAGAGGAAAAACGAGGATGAAACCCCGAATTACAAAAAAAAGGAGAGACCAACGTGGCAGAACTAGCCCGATTATTAAGAGCAAATTCGGCCAGTGGCAAAAAAGCAACCCAGTCATCTTGATCAGCAGAAACAAAACACCTCAAATAAGTTTCCAAGGTCTGATTAGTTCGCTCCATCTGGCCATTCGTCTGAGGATGGAATGCAGACGAGAAAGACAAATCAATGCCCATCTTGGCACAAAACGTCCGCCAAAATCTAGACACAAACTGGGATCCCCTGTCAGAAACGATATTCTCCGGAATCCCATGCAAACGAACCACGTTCTGAAAAAATAAAGGGACCAACTCAGAGGAGGAAGGCAACTTAGGCAAGAGCACCAAATGAACCATCTTAGAAAAGCGGTCACACACAACCCAGATAACGGACATTTTCTGTGAAACCGGGAGATCAGAAATAAAATCCATGGAATTGTGCGTCCAAGGCCTCTTCGGGATGGGCAAGGATAACAACAACCCACTGGCCCGAGAACAGCAAGGCTTAGCTCGAGCACACACTTCACAAGACTGCACAAAGGTACGCACATCCCTAGACAAGGAAGGCCACCAAAAAGACCTGGCCACCAAGTCTCTAGTACCAAATATTCCAGGATGACCAGCCAACACAGAAGAATGGACCTCGGAGATGACTCTACTGGTCCAATCATCCGGAACAAACAGTCTTTCTGGTGGACAACGATCCGGTTTATCCACCTGAAACTCCTGCAATGCACGTCGCAAGTCTGGGGATACGGCGGACAATATTACCCCATCCCTAAGGATACCAGTAGGCCCAGAGTCTCCAGGAGAGTCAGGCACAAAACTCCTGGAAAGAGCATCTGCCTTCACATTCTTTGAACCTGGCAGGTATGAAACCACGAAATTGAAACGAGAAAAAAACAACGACCAACGAGCCTGTCTAGGATTCAAACGCCTGGCAGACTCAAGGTAAATGAGATTCTTGTGATCAGTCAAGACCACCACACGATGTTTAGCACCCTCAAGCCAATGACGCCACTCCTCAAATGCCCACTTCATGGCCAAAAGCTCCCGATTACCCACATCATAATTGCGCTCGGCGGGCGAGAATTTTCTAGAGAAGAATGCACATGGCTTCATCACCGAGCCATTAGAACTTCTCTGTGACAAAACCGCCCCCGCTCCAATCTCGGAAGCATCAACCTCAACCTGAAAAGGAAGTGAAACATCTGGTTGACAACACAGGAGCAGAAGAAAACCGGCGCTTAAGTTCCTGAAAGGCCTCCACGGCCGCAGGAGACCAATCAGCAACATCAGCACCCTTTTTAGTCAAATCAGTCAAAGGTTTAACAATACTGGAAAAATTAGCAATGAACCGACGATAAAAATTAGCAAACCCCAAGAACTTCTGAAGGCTCTTAACAGATGTAGGTTGTGTCCAGTCACAAATCGCCTGAACCTTGACGGGATCCATCTCAATAGTAGAAGGAGAAAAAATGTACCCCAAAAAAGAAATCTTCTGGACTCCGAAGAGACACTTTGAGCCCTTCACAAACAGAGAATTGGCCCGCAGAACCTGAAACACCTTCCTGACCTGTAGAACATGAGACTCCCAGTCATCAGAAAACACCAAAATATCATCCAAATACACAATCATAAACTTATCCAGATATTCACGGAAAATATTGTGCATAAAGGACTGAAAGACTGACGGAGCATTTGAGAGTCCAAAAGGCATTACCAAATACTCAAAATGGCCCTCAGGCGTATTAAATGCGGTTTTCCACTCATCACCCTGTTTTATCCGCACCAGATTATACGCACCGCGAAGATCTATCTTAGTGAACCACCTAGCCCCCTTAATGCGAGCAAACAAATCAGTCAATAATGGCAATGGATACTGATACTTGACTGTAATCTTATTCAGAAGGCGATAATCTATACAAGGCCTCAGGGAACCATCTTTTTTTGCCACGAAAAAAAAACCTGCTCCCAGAGGGGACAAAGATGGACGAATATGTCCCTTTTCCAAGGACTCCTTAATATAATTCCGCATAGCAGTATGCTCTGGCAGTGACAGATTAAATAAACGACCCTTAGGGAACTTACTGCCAGGAATCAATTCTATAGCACAGTCACAATCTCTATGCGGAGGGAGCGAATTGAGCTTAGGCTCCTCAAAAACATCCCTATAGTCAGACAAAAACGCAGGGATCCCAGAAGGAGTAGATGAAGCGATTGAAATCGGAGGTGCATAATCATGAACCCCCTGACATCCCCAGCTTAACACAGACATTGTTTTCCAGTCCAGGACAGGATTATGAGTTTGTAACCATGGCAGACCAAGCACTAGTACATCATGTAAATTATACAGTACAAGGAAGCGAATCACCTCCTGATGAACGGGAGTCATGCGCATGGTCACTTGTGTCCAATACTGCGGTTTATTCATAGCCAATGGTGTAGAGTCAATTCCCTTCAGAGGAATAGGAACTTCCAGAGGTTCCAGACTAAAACCGCAGCGTTTAGCAAATGACCAATCCATAAGACTCAGGGCAGCGCCCAAATCCACATAGGCATCGACGGAAATGGAAGACAGTGAAAAAATCAGAGTCACAGACAAAATGAACTTAGGCTGCAGAGTACCAATGGCAAAAGATTTATCAACCCTTTTTGTGCGTTTAGAGCATGCTGATATAACATGAGCTGAATCACCACAATAAAAACACAATCCATTTTTCCGCCTATAATTTTGCCGTTCACTTCTGGACTGAATTCTATCACATTGCATAGTCTCAGGTGCCTGTTCAAAAGACACCGCCAACTGGTGCACGGGTTTGCGCTCCCGTAAACGCCGATCAATCTGAATGGCCATAGCCATCGACTCATTCAGACCTGTAGGCGTAGGGAACCCCACCATAATATCCTTAATGGCCTCGGAAAGACCATTTCTGAAGTTCGCAGCCAGGGCGCACTCATTCCACTGAGTAAGCACCGACCATTTCCGAAATTTTTGACAATATATTTCCGCTTCATCATACCCCTGAGAGAGGGCTAATAAAGCCTTTTCAGCCTAAATCTCCAGGTTGGATTCCTCATAGAGCAATCCCAATGCCAGAAAAAACGCATCCACATTGAGCAATGCAGGATCCCCTGGTGCCAATGCAAATGCCCAATTCTGAGGGTCGCCTCGCAGGAAAGATATTACAATCTTGACCTGTTGAGCAGGGTCTCCAGAGGAGCGAGATTTTAAAGAAAGAAACAATTTACAATTGTTCCTGAAATTCAGGAAGGTAGATCTATCTCCAGAAAAGAACTCTGGAATAGGAATTCTAGGTTCAGACATGGGAGTGTGAACAACAAAATCCTGTATGTTTTGAACTTTTGCCGCGAGATTACTCAGGCTGGAAGCCAAACTCTGGACATCCATGTTAAACAGCTAATATCAGAGCCATTCAAGGGTTAAGAGGAGGTAAGAAGCAGCTAGACAGCAATTAAGGGCTAGGCAGCAAAACTCTGAAGGAAAAAAAAAAAAAAAATTTCCCTTAAACACTTCTTTTTCTCCTGCTTCAGCCCAAACAATTAACACTTTGTGGGCCGGCTTTACTGTCATGAATCCCAATGGCTAGGGATAGCAAGGGACAAGCAAAGTAATACAAAATATCGGACGAGCTCTAGGGTGATGGAACCTGGGCTGACCGCTGCCCTACGCCTGACAAACGCAACTAGAGATAGCCAGGGAGCGTGCCTACGTTGGTTCTAGACGCCACGCACCAGCCTAAGAGCTAACTAGTACTGCAGAGAAAATAAAGACCTCACTTGCCTCCAGAGGAATGAACCCCAAAAGGTATAGTTGCCCCCCACATGTATTGACGGTGAAATGAGAGGAAGGCACACACATAGAGATGATATATATAGGTTCAGCAAATTGAGGCCCACTGTAAACTAGAAAGCAGAACGATACAAAAGGGGTCTGAGCGGTCAGCAAAAAACCCTAATCAAAAAACCATCCTGAGATTACAAGAACCCATGTGCCAACTCATGGCCCATGGGGAGAACCTCAGTCCACTAGAGCTACCAGCTAGCATAGAGACATAATAAGCAAGCTGGACAAAAAAACCAACAACTGAAAATCAGCACTTAGCTTATCCTGAAAGATCTGGGAGCAGGTAGGCAGGAACCAAACAGAGCACATCTGAATACATTGACAGCCGGCAAGGGAATGACAGAAAGGCCAGGTAAAATAGGAAACACCCAGCCTCTGATGGACAGGTGGAAACCAAAGGCCGCAACCCACCAAAGTCACCCAGTACCAGCAATAACCACCAGAGGGAGCCCACAAACAGAATCCACAACAAGGGAGTAAGGCATGTGGGCGTGGGTGCGGAGCAGGGAGAGGACATGGGGATTCTGTGCCTGCTGCGGGCACCGGTGACTCATCATCACCCAGTTTCAGCATGGAACAGTCCTTCATGCGCAGCTTTGTAGGAGATCGCCGTACACCGTTGCTGCGTGAAGAACAAATTGAAGCCATTGTCGGATGGATGGCAGCTAACGCATCGACTTCAATTAGTGCCACATCCTCTCAGGCACAGAGCACTGGAGAGCACCCATCTGTCTCTTCACCACCTGCCAAATTGCCCAGGCAGTCAGAGAGCACAGGACAGGAGCCATCTCTACTTCTGTTCTCTGAATCTCTTGGCTTGGAAAAAGGGGGCCAGCCAAGCAGCATTGGAGAAATGGAAGAAGAGGCAGTGTGCAGTGATGCCCAACAGCTTTGTCTCCCTGACTCTGAAGAGGCGGGTGGGCCAGTGCCTCCGGTCACCACACCGCAGTACGCATCTAATGATGAGACTCAGGTGCCACTTTCTGGTGTGTACTGTGCTGCCGAGACTAACCAGGAGGAGCAGTTGGAGGCAGGGGGTAGTGTAGATGATGAGGTCCTTGACCCTTCGTGGCGTGAGGTACAGGAAGGTGGTGGGAGCAGCTCTGAGGAAGAGATTCCCCGAACGGGCCAAAGAGGGAGAGGGAGGGGGAAGACTGCGGAGCCTGTAGCCTCCACTTCGGCACCCGTTAGGAGCATGCCTCTTCCAAAAGCCAAAAAGGGCGCTCCCAAGACTTGCAGTGCCTGGTCCTTTTTTGACACAGTTGCAGCTGACATTTGCTTTGTCAAATGCAAGGTGTGTCATCAGAAAGTCAAAAGAGGGAGAAATGTCAGCAACCTCAATACCTCAAACATGTGGAAACATGTGCGGACCAAGCACGCGGTGGAGTTACAAAAACACACTGAAGACCTAGGCCAACCAACAGCGGCAGCTACCACCTCTTCAGCTCGTGTTGTTGTCTCTTCCTCCAGCTCACACACAGCTGGTTCGGCTTCCTCCCAGGATCACCATGGAAAAACCTCTGGCACTGTTGTCCAGAGACCCACAGTAATTCCACCCGCAGCACCACGTTCCCAGTCATCCTCACACTCCCAGGCCAGTCTACAGCCATTGGTAGCACAGGCATGGGAGAAAAGGCAGCCATTCTCGGCAAACCACCCCCGAGCACAGGCTCTGAATGCTGGCATTGCAAAACTACTGTCCCTTGAAATGCTGTCATTCAGGCTGGTGGAGACTGACAGCTTCCGTGACTTGATAGCATTGGCAGTCCCACAGTACAATGTGCCAAGCCGCTTTTATTTCAGCAGGCAAGCCGTCCCTGCCCTGCACAAGCATGTGGAGGGACACATAAAACACGCGCTACTTAACGCCGTCAGTAGCAAGGTCCACCTCACCACCGATGCGTGGACCAGTCACCATGGACAGGGGCGATACCTTTCCCTCACTGCCCATTGGGTTAATGTTGTTGAGCCGGGTACAGATCGTGCAAGTGGCGCAGGACGTGTCCTGACCACTCCAAGGATTGCAGGAATCCAGTCTGTACGCATTGACTCCTCCTCATACACAAGTTCCTCAGAATCATCGCTGCAGGAGCCGTCACAGTCCACCTCCACATGGACCCGTGAACGTTTACCTGTTACGACCGACATGAGCACAGCCGTGGCCAAACGTCAACAGGCCGTCTTGAAATTAATTTCTTTGGGGAATCGAAGCCACACAGCGCAGGAGCTCTGGAATGCCATCAAGCAGGAGAGCGGTTGTGGTTGTGGTTTGTGCCAGCGAATCTCCAGCCAGGCATGGTAGTGTGTGACAATGGCCGAAATCTGGTGGCAGCTCTGGCCCTAGGCAACCTCACTCACATCCCATGTCTGGCACATGTGCTCAACTTGGTCACGCAGAGATTTTTGAGGGACTATCCGGATCTTGATGCACTGCTGCACAAGGTCCGCCTAGAGTGTGCTCACTTGCATCGTTCCAGCACGGCAAAAGCGCGCATTGCGGCTCTGCATCGCCGACACCGCCTGCCGGAACATCGCATCATTTGTGACCTACCCACCAGGTGGAATTCCACGTTACATATGTTGGAGCGGTTGTGTGAGCAGCAGCCAGCAGTAATGGAGTACCAGCTGCATCAGGCGCAAAGAAGTCGCACTCCACGCCGTTCAGACTTCACAACCACTTAGTGGGCCACTATGAAGGACGTCTGCCAGGTTTTGCGTTCCTTCGATGATTCCACGTGGATGGTGAGTGCAGATGATGCACTATTCAGCATGACTGTCTCCCTTATCTAGAAAGAACATAGCTAAAGTAGGAATTTAAAATATAACTTTTAATAAATATTGGTAAAAAATACGAAATACATGTCACCAAGAATAGTGTTTAAAAAGGTACCACTAGGTATGTACAAAATTCATATACCATGCAAGATGAGGGGTACTGAAAGGGATTTCTATAGGAACTCAGGTAGTGATCCCAAGTTCAAACACTTAGACCAAGGCACCTGGTTACTTGGCGACGGCCAAAACCAGTAAAACAATGACCCAGACCAATGTGTACCTTGGTTGCATTAATCTTAGCAGTCAATCATTTGCTGAAAAAATGAAAAGGGATGCATATAGTTGGGAGAATAGAAGAAAGGAACAATCTCACCAATTTGTAGAGGAGAGCTGGAACCCCAGTGGTGCTTCTCTGGAAAAATCCGTTATTGCACGACTTCAGGAGACAATTCCCTGTCAAATCCCTACGGGGCTATTAATGAGCTCAATCCCCAAAACTCCTGCCCTTACAAGGACAGTCCACAGCTATCCCTATAATCTCATAAGCCCTGCACTCTCCCTGTTAGAAGGTCCCAACGCGTTTCTTTGCAAGCAGGATCATCAGGGGACTTAGCTTGCATGGGAGATAAAGTGCTTCAGTGCTAAAGAAAGAGCTGCCGCCCTCTATGCTGGTCTGCAGAGAGTGGAAGGAACCGTCACTTTCCAAATATATAATGTGCTGGAGGGCTAGAAATAACCAATCTCCTATAACAAAGGAGTCATGTGACCGAAAAAAACGGTCTAATAGGTCAAATGTTGTGTGCAGCGCCAATAACCACCGAGCGCTTACTAGTAACATCCTCCGACAAACAATAGAAAAATGTGTGCCCCATTATACATATAATCAGTCCATACGATGCCTATTTCTACCTTAAAGGCACCATACCGCTCCATGATAGGACTAAAATAGATGTTAGCTCCAGACACCGGAAGTAACCGTTGCCGTGACCACGGTATGCTAACAAGAAAGTTGCTGAGAAAAAGTGATCAGCCCCAATAAACCAGTTTGATGAATATTGCTGGTGTACACCCCAAACGGAAAAACTAATATAATGTCCATACCCGTAGGTTGCCAAAACATAGCGGGGATAAACATCCGGTGGATACCGGATGTATCAGTTACCAGGGTGACCGGCCACAACCGGAAGAGGCTATCAGCCTAATACAGTTAGAAAAGTCTGTATAGTGAAACAGCGATCGCCGTACCTGGATTGTCCCGCCAGTGGGCAGCGGTTATTGGTATGCGACCGGACATAATAAATCCTAGGAAGCACGTATGTAAACCTCCGGTAGATACCGGATGTGTCTGTTACCAGGGTGACCGGCCGTAACCGGAAGAGGCTATCAACCTGATACAGTTAAAGAGATCTGTATAATAAAACAGTGATCCCCGTACCTGGATTGTCCCGCCAGTAGACAGCGGTTGCTGGTATGCGACCGGACATAATAAATCCTGGGAGACCCATGTATAAGAATGTTGCCACCAAGCGGTAAAAAACCGGATATTAGTGCAACCATGGTAACCGGTCGCCAGGAAAAACCAGAGAATTATCACCGCACTACCACAAACAAACGTCCGGTAAGGAACCGGATGTTGTGGCAACCATGGCAACCAAACGCCAGGGGGGGGGGGGGCTAAGATAAATCACACCGAACTGACATAGAGCGATTCAGCATGTTAAACATAACGTAATAATGACATGATAAACAAGGAGCATTATGCAGTGAGGAAAATAAATATATAAAGAACATGAGGGATCCATCCTAAAGGGATGAAAAAACGCACAGATAAAGTAGAGACCTACTAGTAAACCAATCAGGCAGATATTTAAATGGGGAGACTACCCCTCGCTATTGTTGTGGGATGCTGGTAAAAAGCGCGCTATAATTAACAAACACACAGACATTTGAGAACTATACTATGAATTCACATTAACACAATGGGTGTTAGGGGCACAATTAGATAACAGTTAACAAAAAATGCAAAATCCAGAAAAAGGTGACAAGGAGAAGGATTTTATGGAAAGGTACACTAAAGTGTGAAAAACAGAACTGAGCCATCCTTAACAGAGGATTTTTAACAGAACTATCAGATGAAACATCCATGGGATGATGTTGTGGAAGAGGTGGAGGATGAGGAGTCACCAATTCCATTAGCTTCTGGACAGTCAGCGCTACCTGGTTCCTCACAAAGGCCTAGGCAGGGGACACTTTGTGAGGAGGATGAGGAGGAGTCAATGGAGGAGGAAGACATTGGTCCAGAGGAGGGAGTTACACAATTCTCCAGTAGTCAGTGTGTAGAGCGAGGGTGGGGTGATGCTGAGCGGGCAGAGATCATGCCTCAAGCAGGGAACAGCGTTTCTTGGCCAGTTGGCAGTCTGCAGCACATGGCTGATTACATGCTGCCTGAGAAACGACCGCCGCATCACCCACATTCTCAACACGGCTGATTATTGGGTGTACACCCTCCTAGATCCTCGCTACCGGGACAACTTACAAAGCCTCATAACACCGTTGAACCGGGAGCGTAAAATGCGGGAGTACCAAGACACACTGGTGAATTCCATCATCTTCTCCAGTCCAAGTGAGAGCAGTGCTGCTTGTGCTTTACAAAGCAGATCAGTGCGCCAAGGCAGTGGAGGAAGCTCTGCATACAGAGGGAGCAGAAGCAGTGCCTCAGCACAAGGCAAGACCAGTATGGCCCAACTGTGGCACAGTTGTGTGCCCGCCACACATGTCTACACCATCACAGACGGCTCCAGTCAGGCGGCGCACGGCACCAAGGGTGTAGGAATGACGGCCGTGCTGCGTCCCATTGCAAAGGAAAGTCCCACCTCCAGGACGGTCTCACGGTATCAGGGGACACATTTTATAAGTGTTTAGTTCTGCGTTTGCAAGGAGCATAATTAAAAGAGCCACCTTTTCCATCCTTAGTGCTGCACAAGATGGCTCTTTCAGCTACAAACGCCTTTGGGGGGTTAAAGGTTCCCTTTCAACTTGCTCCAATCAGGCTTCGGCCTACACTCTGTTCCTCTGCTCCTCCTGCTGTCTCTGGGCTTCAACACCGCCAGTTGCTGCCCGGAAGTGCTGTCTGCACAGTCAACAGTCGCTCCTCTGTTATTGGGATTCAGTAACGCCAGCTGCTCCCCTGCTGTGTTGCAGCAATACCTCCAGCCTGCTCCTCCTGCTGTCCCTGGGCTTCAACACCGCCAGTTGCTGCCTGGAAGTGCTGTCTGCACAGTCAACAGTCACTCCTCTGTTATTGGGGTTCAGTAACGCCAGCTGCTCCACTGCTGTGTTGCCGCAATACCTCCAGCCTGCTCCTCCTGCTCTCCCTGGGCTTCAACACTGTCAGTTGCTGCCCAGAAGTGCTGTCTGCAGAGTCAACAGTCGCTCCTGTTTTTGGGGTTCAGTAACGTCAGCTGCTCCCCTGCTGTGTGCCTCGAGTGCAGGCTTCGGCCTACACTCTGCTCCTCCTGCTGACCTTGGGCTCCAACACCGCTAGTTGCTGCCCGGAAGTGCTGTTTGCACAGTCAACACTTGCTGCCGTGTTATTGGGTTTCAGTAACGTCAGCTGATCCCCAGTTGTGTATCCGGCAATGTGTCCTGCGACCGTCATGCTGACACTCCATCAGAAATTAAACTGCCTCGAGTGCAGGCTTCGGCCTACACTCTGCTCCTCCTGCTAACCCTGGGCTCCAACACCGCTAGTTGCTGCTCGGAAGTGCTGTTTGCACAGTCAACACTTGCTGCCGTGTTATTGGGTTTCAGTAACGTCAGCTGTTCCCCTGCTGTGTATCCGGCAATGTGTCCTGCGACCGCCACGCTGACACTCCAACAGATGTTAAACTGCCACGAGTGCAGGCTTCGGCCTACACTATGCTCCCCCTGCTGACCCTGGGCTCCCACACTGCTAGTTGGGGCTGTAGGAAGACAATCTTGAATCGGTCCCCCTGGTTCCAGTACCGTCAGTTGGTTCCGGGCAGAGCCTTTGGCTTAGGTGCCTCCTTCTGGGTAATCCGAGTTCCACCAACGTCAGGTGGTCCTTGGTAGTGCTTTCTGGCACAGGTACCTGCTGCTTAGTAACCGGGTTCTAGTAACGTCAGCTGGTCCTCGGTAGTTCCAAGGGCTCTTGTACCTTCGGCTCCCCATCCGGGTTCCATTACCATCAGCTGGTTCTCGGCAGTGTCTTTTGCTCTTGTACCTTCTGCTCCCCATCCTGGTTTCAGTACCATCAGCTGGTTCCGGGCAGAGCCTTTGGCTTAGGTGCCTCCTTCTGGGTATCCGAGTTCCACCAATATCAGGTGGTCCTTGGTAGGGCTTTCTGGCATGGGTACCTCCTGCTTAGTAACTGGGTTCCAGTAACGTCAGCTAGTCCTCGGTAGTTCCATTGGCTCTTGGACCTTCGGGTAGCCATCCGGGTTCCAGTTCCATCAGCTGGTTCTCGGCATTTTCTCAGCCTTCTTGTACCTTCTGCTAAATTTCCAAGTTCAAGACCCTAAAGACGACAACTCTGAAGGGCACCCCTAAGATGATGATGACACCAGAGACGACAACTCCTGAGACGACGACCCTGAAGACCACCCCGATGACGAAGACGACCTGGAAGACTGAGAAGCAGAAGAACAAGAAGCTGCAGAACAAAGATCAGAAGTACATTAAGCATAAGACTAAACATCAGAGCAAAAGATATTATCTAAATTATAAGCAGAAGACGACTAAGCACGCAGTGTATGGGGGTGAGTCCGTTCCTCCTCGTGGTGCCCCTGGATAAAGCCTGCTGCTGCAGGCCAAACTGAACGCGGACAAATCCAGTTGTAACTCTTTTGTGACAGGCTGAACGGAAGGTGTAATCTTCAAACTTTTATAGATAGCAACTACAGGAATGCCTGTCACAAAAAAGAATATGATGAAGTAGTAGAATATGAAGAAGAACAATAGTTGACTGAAAAGAATATGAAGAATGTAACAAAAAAGAATAATAGGAAGAAGGTGAAGAAGAAGATGAATAAGGTGAAGAAGAAGTTTATGTAAAAGATGCTGCTGCTGATGATGATGAAGAAGAAAGTGTCGGAGAAGTAAAAAAGAAGGTGAAGAGCATGGAATTAGTGAAACATCAATATCTGACAAAATATAAAAAATCTTAACATAGTCAATATCTTTGTAACTCCTAACGTCTTAAAAAAAAAAAAAATGAATTCCTTCTATTCCATTTGATTGGGCTAAACCTCTGTGCCTTTAATGTGTCCTCCACCTCCCCCAATACATCCTACATTATTCTTAGTTGTTTTCCTTCATGTTGAACGAACCTACAAGGAAAGAAAGGGTTTATTTTAATTCCGATATTTTTGTCCCATTGACTTGCATTGGTATTGGGTATCGGTATCGGCGATATCCGATATTTTTCAAATATTGGCCGATCCGATCAGATACCGATATTTTCAAATATCAGAAGGTATCGCTCAACACTAATAATAACACAATAATTATAAAGGAGAAAGAAGAGGTTGAGATATTAACCCCTTCACCACAAAGCCCGTTTTCACCTTTATGAAGTTGCCAGGCCAATATTTTCAATTCTGACCATTGTCAATTTATGAGGTCAAAACTTTGGTACGTTTCAATGAATCCCACCGATTCTGAGATTATTTTTTTCATGACTTATTGTATTTCGTGATAGTGGTAAGTTTTCTTTGATATGACTTACATTTATTTGTGGGGGAAAAAAAAAAATCGTACATTTGGCAAAAATTTTGAAAATTTAGCAATTTTTAAACTTAATTTTTATGCCCTTAAATCAGAAAGTCATGTCACGCAAAGTAGTTAATAAACAACATTTCCCTCATGTCAACTTTACATCAGCACAATTTTTTAAGTTATAAGGGTTAAAATTTGACCAGCGATTTCTCATTTTTACAACAAAATTTCCAAAACAATTTTTTTTTTAGGCACCACCTCACATTTAAAGTGACAGAGAGGTGAGGCATACATGACAAAAAATAAACAAAAGTTACTCCATTATAAAAACTGCACCCCTCAAGGTGCACAAAACCACATTCAAGAAGTTTATTAAACAAACATTTAACTTTCTTCACAAACATTTTCATTTAGACTTATTTTTTTACTTTTGCAAGGGTAACATGGAAAAAAATGGACCATACAATTTGTTGTGCAATTTCTCCTGAGTAGTGATGAGCAAATTTGTTTGGAAAACCATTTCCACAAAAATATTTTCAGCACTTAAGCAACAATAATGGTGTATCATGAGCATCTGGCACGTGTTTGATGAGGGGAGGGGGTTTGCAGAGCTCAGAGGTGCGGTGTTCTTGTAAGTACAGAACAGCAGTCTTTATTTTGTAACTTTATGTGTGCACATTTCGGCTAGCCAATCAGGGTGCACATGTCCCAACACTACAGCTTGTGTCACTGGTTGCTGAAATCACATGTCCCTCTCCATATAAATAGCGAGCATCTTGTTTTAGCGCCATTTTGACACTAACAGCTCAGGAGGCTGCTCCTGACACTGCCACCGTTGACAGCAAGATTTTAGTTAGTTAGTTAGGCTGTTGTAAATCAGTCATATATTGTAGCTAGATAGTGTCCAGTGTGGCTGTAAAATTTACCTTCTGGAATTTTTTTTGGGGGGGCCATTACGAAGGTCCACAGACAAAGCCAGAAGGGTGTTATGATCCCTAGTGGCTGAGGATCACAAATAGACCAGCAAGTGATTCAACTAAGGACGAGCTCTAGGGAGATGGTAACTGGACTGATCGCAAATCTGAACCTATCCAACACAACTAGAGGTAGCCGGTGAACGTGCCTAAAAAATTACTAGACGTCTCGAGCCAGCCTGAGGAACTAGCTACCCCTAAAGAGAAAGAAAGACCTCGCTTGCCTCCAGAGAAATAATCCCCAAAGATATAGAAGCCCCCAACAAATATTAACGGTGAGGTAAGAAGAAGGCACATACATAGGGATGAAATCAGATTCAGCAAAAGAGGCCCACTAGTACTAGAAAGCAGAAAAATAGAGCAGGGGTCTATGCGATCAATAAAAAACCCTTACAAAATATCCATCCTGAGATTTCAAGAACCCACACACCAACTAACGGTGTGTGGGGAGAAACTCAGCCCACTAGAGCAACCAGCAAGCGAGGGAATTACATTTTAGCAAGCTGGAACAGAAAACATGATAAACACTGCTGATCAAAAAATGAGCAAACAAAACTTAGCTTGTCCTGGATGGACTGGGAGCAAGGTAGTCAGAAAGAATCTGAGTAGCACTGATTACATCGACAGCCGGCAACAAGTGAAAGTAAAACAGAGCTATATAGGAACCTCCCAGAGGATAATGAACCAGCTGATAGCCAGAGACCAGCAGGATAACAGACAAAGCCACCAGGGGGAGCCCAAAGCAAAAGTCACACCATACCACCAGTGACCACAAGAGGGAGCCTGAACACAGAGTTCACAACAGAAGGGCACATGTCCTACAAATGTGTTGTGCATTGCATCTATAGTGCTCCATGCACGAGTATAGCATTCTAAATAATATTTTTTCAGTAGCTAAATGTTAAAAAGCCTGCTGCATCCCACATTTTAGCTAGTTAGATACGTGGTTGTCTATCAGATAGTGTAGCAAGCTAATGTCCAGTGTGGCTGTTAAATTTATCTTCGAGCATTTTTTTTTCTTTTTTGGACATTACTGAGCTCCACAAAGAAAGCCAGCAGGGCATGTGTTGTGCACTTCTTCTATTGTTATCCATGCACCAGTATAGCATTCTAATTCACATGTTACTAGTAGTGTTGAGCATTCCGATACCGCAAGTATCGGGTATCGGCCGATATTTGTTGTATCGGAATTCCGATACCGAGTTCCGATATTTTTGTGATATCGGAATCGGAAGTTCCCAGTGTATGGTTCCCAGGGTCTGGAGGAGAGGAGACTCTCCTTCAGGCCCTGGGATCCATATTCATGTAAAAAATAAAGAATTAAAATAAAAAATATGGATATACCCACCCCTCCGGCGGACCCTGGACCTTAGCGATGTAACCGGCAGCCTCCGTTCCTCATGCAGTGAGTTTAGGACCTGCGATGACGTCGCGGCTTGTGATTGGTCGCGTGAGCGGTCATATGAGCGGTCACACGACCAATCACAAGCCGCCACGTCATCGAAGGTCCTTCACTCTGCATTCTTAGGAACGGAGGCTGCCGGTTACATCGCTAAGGTCCAGGGGCCGCATGAGGGGTGAGTATATCCATATTTTTTATTTTAATTCTTTATTTTTTACATGAATATGGATCCCAGGGCCTGAAGGAGAGTTTCCTCTCCTTCAGACCCTGGTAACCATCCAGGATACCTTCCGATATTTGTGTCCCATTGACTTGTATTGGTATCAGTATCGGCGAGATCCGATATTTTGCCGGTATCGGCCGATCCAATCCGATACTTTCAAATATTGGAAGGTATCGCTCAACACTAGTTACTAGTGAAAAAAATATTATACAGCCTGCTGTATCCCACCTTGTCATTTAGTGCTGTGGTGGTATAAAGCGGTGTCTGCAGACCTAAGGCACATTAAAAAATAGTAATAATTTTTTATGTTGCTAAATGTGAAACAGCTTGAAGTATCCCATGTGATATTGTGGCAGTGATATGAGACCTGCAGACCTAAGGCACATTTTTAAAAAAAATTATAAAATTTTCAGTTGCAAAAGGTTGGACAACCCGCTGAATCACACTTTGTCATGTGGTTGGGTTGAAAGTAAGCTGTAGAGGTCTGATCTAGATCCCAAAAAAAATATTCTGTTATTAATAGTGATGAGCGAACGTGTTCACTCGAACCTGGTGTTCGATCGGACATTAGGGCGTTCGAAGGTGTTCGGTATTCGGCCGAACATCTCGCGGTACTCGAGTGAAATCTCGTTTTTGTTTTTCTCATTTTTGGCGGTTTTTCAAGGAGCCAATCATGTTAGGTGAGCCTTCTAAGCTACTAGCATGACGTAGGGACATGTACAAGACGAGAGCAGTGAGTGGCTGGCCAGATCAGGTGACCTGACCAGCCAATAGACTGCTTTCATTATGTTCGGCGCTTTCAGCCATTTGCAGTGTGAAAGAGCATAGGGACAGACGTGCTGGGGGGACTGGGAATTGATAGGGACTAGAGCAGGGACAAAGACCAGAATTAATCAGGCAGGCAGGGTGCAGAAATCAACAGCCCTTGTCAGGGCTAAACTACGTTTACTACTACTAGTCCTCTCTTGTATTTGCTGGCTAGCTGTGTGGCAGCTGGGACCAGGAGTGCAGCGGCCGCCATCTTAGCTGCGCACTCACTGTCTCAGTGCCAAGTCTCAATCTCAGTCTCCAAGTCAATCTTTATAGGCATTAGGCATTAGGCAGGGATCGTGTGTGCATTAGGCTGGGCTTTATAGTGCGGCGTCCGCCATTTTGGGCGAACGCCGCACTATTAGAATATCGGCTGCTGGATGTTCCTCAGACTCCATTTAGCCTCCAGCACACGCTGTCTGTAACCTCATTTGTGCTGCTGTCTGGGACTTGTAGTGCCTCAGACTCCAGCACACGCTGTAACCTCATTTGTGCTGCTGTCTGGGACTTGTAGTGCCTCAGACTCCAGCACACGCTGTAACCTCATTTGTGCTGCTGTCTGGGACTTGTAGTGCCTCAGACTCCGTAGAGTGGTACAGCACACGCTGTCACCTCATTTAATAATAATAATATTAATTAATAACAATAATTAATAAATTAAAAAAGGAAATATTTGCGGCCTAAAAATAAAACCGCATAAGATATAAAAATGCATTTTTGAGTGATACAGATATACCACACCTGGCCCAAAAATATTTGTTTAGCGTACACATAAGCGCAGTGTACAGAATACGCAATTCTGCCACATATATAGTATATATATATAGTATAGAATACCCTACATTCTAATCCAAGGTTTTGTGTGTCCAAAAAACCGCATTAGATAAAAATTGCATTTTTATAGCACGCCATATCTAATAGTTAAAGAAATAAAGGGTATTTGATGTGAAGAAATACCACAAATATAAACACAGTTTTATATCTGTTACTGGTACCCAAGTTTTGTGGTTCAAAAATACGCTCTGTATTTAGTGACTAGGCCTGTTGCCAGATTTGTGCACGCCATATCTAATAGTTAAAGAAATAAAGGGTATTTGATGTGAAGAAATACCACAAATATAAACACAGTTTTATATCTGTTACTGGTACCCAAGTTTTGTGGTTCAAAAATACGCTCTGTATTTAGTGACTAGGCCTGTTGCCAGATTTGTGCACGCCATATCTAATAGTTAAAGAAATAAAGGGTATTTGATGTGAAGAAATACCACAAATATAAACACAGTTTTATATCTGTTACTGGTACCCAAGTTTTGTGGTTCAAAAATACGCTCTGTATTTAGTGACTAGGCCTGTTGCCAGATTTGTGCACGCCATATCTAATAGTTAAAGAAATAAAGGGTATTTGATGTGAAGAAATACCACAAATATAAACACAGTTTTATATCTGTTACTGGTACCCAAGTTTTGTGGTCCAAAAATAAGCTCTGTATTTAGTGACTAGGCCTGTGGCCAGTTTTGTGCACGCCATATCTAATAGTTACATAAAGAAGGGGTATTTGATCTGAAGAAATACCACAAATATAAAACACAGTTTTATATCTGTTACTGATACACATCAGTTTGCTGTAAACCAAGGTTTGGTTGCATAAAATACGCTCTTTACCGAATAGTCCTTTTTGCAACACGCAATATATCCTCTGTTTGGACAAATAGAGTGTATTTCACCTTCATAACTAGCTTTTCTAGCATAACCTTTACAATGGTGAACCCCAGGGGTAAGGGACGAGGACGAGGACGTGGTCGTGGGCGTCAAAGTGAGGTTGCAGGCAGAGGCCGTAGTCCTGGGCAGGGTGACACAGTACCTGCTTCTGATGGAGCACTGGAACGCCGCAGAGTACCCTTTTCTAGCTTCCTGTCCCAATTTACAGTGTCACGTGGCACACCCCTATTGGATCCCCAGCAGTGCGAACAGGTGATCAACTGGATAGCGGATAATGCATCCAGTAGTTTATCCACCGCCCAGTCTTCCACGCAGTCCACCAACGCTAGCCAAGGGAGTGGACCTCAGGATCTTTCAGCTCAACCTCCTCCCGCCCAGCCTGGCCCCTCCTTGGAAATTAGTGATTCAAATCCTGCATACTCCCAGGAACTGTTTTCCCAACCCTTCCTAGATTCACAAAGCACTGCTGAGCAGCAACCTGACCAGTGGGTCTGTCCCGATGCCCAAAATAGAGAGCTTTCCCAGTCTGTGGGTGATGAAAGTGGGGATTTACAAATAGTCTGTGGAGAGGTGTCTGAGGATGAGACACGGGTGTCAGACAGTGAGGTGCTTGTCAGTGCAGTAATTCCCAGGGGGGAGCAGGCTGATGAATGGGAGGAGGAGGAGCCGGTGGATGATGAGGTGACTGACCCCAGCTGGGTTGTTAGGCCTAGTCAAGAGAGTGCTTCGGAGGGGGAGGCAAGTGTAACATCAGAAAACGTTGCAAGAGGTAGACGTGCGACCAGAGGGAGAGGCAGGGCCAGAGTAATTTCATCAGACAGAGGTTCAACAAGTGAACCAGTTTGGTCGAGGCCTCGGTGTTCTAAAGTCTGGAGCTTCTTTAAAGAAAGTGAGGAGGACCGACGGACTGTGTTGTGCAACCTGTGCCACACCAAGCTCAGTAGGGGAGCCACCACTAGCAACCTAAGCACTACCAGCATGCGCAGGCATATGAGTGCTAAACACCCAACTCATTGGAATCAAGGCCGTTCACCTCCTTCTGGTCGCACCGCTGCTCCTTCCCCTGTGTCACATGCTGGCTCTGCCAGTAACTCCCCAGCCCAGGAGCCCGGCACCAGCACTCCCGCCATGCAACCACCCCTGCACCTTCACCATCCCCCCCACAATCCACCAATGTGTCCCAGCGCAGTGTTCAGCTGTCTTTGCATGAAACATTTGAGCGCAAGCGCAAATATGCCTCCACCCACCCACATGCACAGGCCTTAAATGTCCACGTCTCCAAACTCCTGAGTTTGGAGATGCTGCCCTACAGGCTGGTGGAGACGGAGGCATTCTGCAACCTGATGGCGGTGGCTGCCCCTCGCTACTCCGTCCCAAGCCGCCACTATTTTTCTCGATGTGCCGTCCCAGCACTACACCAGCACGTGTCTCAGAACATCAACCGTGCCCTGACCAACGCGGTTACAGAAAAGGTCCACTTAACCACGGACACGTGGACCAGTGCTGGGGGGCAGGGACACTATATCTCCCTGACGGCACATTGGATTAATTTGGTTGAGGCTGGGACAGAGTCTGAACCGGGGTCAGCTCATGTGTTGCCCACACCCAGGATTGCGGGGCCTACCTCGGTGACTGTTTCCCAGGATTACTATACTTCTCCCCCCTCCTCCTCCTCCTCCTCCTCCACAAACACCACTTGTAAATTTCCATCCGTGGACACGCCACCTTCAGTCGGCAGCTGCAGTCGCAGCAGGACCGCAGTGGGCAAGCGCCAGCAGGCGGTGCTAAAACTGCTGAGCTTAGGTGACAAGAGGCACACTGCCCAGGAGCTGTTACAGGGCATGACGGCTCAGACGGATCTTTGGCTGGCGCCGCTGAACCTGAAAGCAGGCATGGTCGTGTGTGACAACGGGCGTAATCTGGTGGCGGCTCTGCAACTGGGCAGACTCACACACGTTCCATGCCTTGCCCACGTGTTCAATCTGGTGGTTCAGCGGTTCCTCAAGACCTACCCCAATCTGTCAGATTTGCTCACCAAGGTGAGACGCATCTGTGCCCATTTCCGCAAATCCACCACTGATGCTGCCACCCTGAGGGCAGTGCAACGGCGCTTACAACTGCCAGCTCACCGACTGTTGTGCGACGTGCCAACGAGATGGAATTCCACCCTACACATGTTAAACAGGGTTTACCAGCAGCGCAGAGCCATTGTAGACTGTCAGATGACCACTTCCACCAGAACCGGTAGTCAAGTTAGTCAGCTTCCTCAAATCTACAATGAGGAGTGGACGTGGATGTCTGATATATGTAAGGTGTTAAGCCACTTTGACGAGTCAACACTGATGGTCAGCGGGGATGACGCCATAATCAGCGTCACCATCCCGCTGCTTTGTCTGCTGAAAAAATCATTGCTCAGCATGAAGTCTGAGGTGCATCGATTGTCACAGGAGATGGGGGAAGAAGAGTTGACTGAGAGCCAGAACACCAGCCAGTCTGTTTCTCAGAGTGTAACTGAGGAGGGGGAGGAGGAAGATGAGGATGAAGAGGAGGAGACTGTGGGCGAGACTGAAGACGGTACCCATTCCCTCTTCTCAGTTCAGCGTGTTTGGGCTGAGGAGGAGGAGTTGGAGGAGGAGGAGGAGGAGGAAATGGAGAGTCGGCCTGTTGCGGAGGGGGAATTCTTACGTGTTGGGACTCTGGCGCACATGGCTGACTTCATGTTAGGCTGCCTTTCCCGTGACCCTCGCGTGAGAAAAATATTTTCCACCAGCGATTACTGGGTGTTCACCCTCTTGGACCCCCGGTACAAGCACAACTTTTCCATTCTAATTCCTATAGAGGAAAGGAGTATGAGACTGCATCAATACCAACTGGCCCTGGTGCACAAGCTGAAAATAGCCTTCCCATCTGACACCGCTAGCGGCAGAGGACGTGGTTCTGAGGGCCAACAAGCGAGGGAGAGGAGGGGAGCAGGCAGCTTGTCAAGCGCTGGCAGAGGATCAATCTCCAAGGCCTTTGCCAGTTTTATGTCACCCATGCAAGAGTATGCCACCAATCCACAGTCTAGACAGAGTAGAGGCGAGATTTACAGAAAGATGGTGAAGGACTACCTAGGTGACCATACCAACGTCCTGCATGATCACTCTGCTCCATACAACTACTGGGTTTCAAAGCTGGACACGTGGCCAGAACTGGCACTGTACGCCTTGGAGGTGCTGGCTTGCCCTGCCGCTAGCGTGTTGTCAGAGCGGGTCTTCAGTGCAGCTGGTGGCATCATCACCGATAAGCGTACACGCCTGTCAACTGACAGCGCTGACAGGCTGACGCTTATCAAGATGAATAAAGCATGGATTTCTACAGATTTCCACTCGCCACCGTGTTAAAGCAGCTCAAACTGAAGTCTGTCATGTCACCGTGCCACTCTCCGTGCTGACGCTGCTGACGCCTCCACATGCTGGGTCTTCGCTACCTCCAAACTATGTAATTGTGCCACTCTGTGGCCTCAATGTGTAAGGAATGATGCTGCTGCCGCCTCCTCAAGGGTCCGTCACCGTGCCACTCTCCGTGCTGACGCCTCCACATGCTGGGTCTTCGCTACCTCCAAACTATGTAAATGTGCCACTCTGTGGCCTCAATGTGAAAGGAATGATGCTGCTGCCGCCTCCTCAAGGGTCCGTCACCGTGCCACTCTCCGTGCTGACGCCTCCACATGCTGGGTCTTCGCTACCTCCAAACTATGTAATTGTGCCACTCTGTGGCCTCAATGTGTAAGGATTAAGGAATGATGCTGCTGCCGCCTCCTCAAGGGTCCGTCACCGTGCCACTCTCCGTGCTGACGCCTCCACATGCTGGGTCTTCGCTACCTCCAAACTATGTAATTGTGCCACTCTGTGGCCTCAATGTGTAAGGAATGATGCTGCTGCCGCCTCCTCAAGGGTCCGTCACTGTGCCGCTCTCCGGCCTGATGCTGCCTCCGCATGCCGTGCCCATAGCTGCCATGCTGTGTCAGGCTCAATTTCGGTGTGTTTCACCTGCTACCTCATCAAAGTGGGTCACTCTGTCACCACAAAGCTGTTGGCCATAATTTGGCGTAATGGTGCATTTGGGCAGCCTCAGAGGCAACTATGCATGCTGCCCCTGCTGTTTCCTGTCCATTCCAGTGTTGTTTCCATCATTTTCTGAGCTTCCCAGGTTTTTAGGCGACCTTCCCTGTGCAGAGCTTTGGTCCCGCTGAAAAATGTTCGAGTCTCCCATTGACTACAATGGGGTTCGTTATTCGAAACGAACACTCGAACATCGGGAGATGTTCGACTCGAACAACGAGCACCCGAACATTTTAGTGTTCGCTCATCACTAGTTATTAACGTCAGAGTAAGGGACCTGACTTTAAAATAGTTTGCAGCATCTAGTGTGTTATAGAGGCCTGATCTAGAGGCCACAAAAAGTCTTCTTTAAAATTGTTTGTAGCATAACTTCCTTGTCATATAGGTCTTATCCACACTCAAACAATTCTTTTTTCTGTGACTTAGCACGAGACAGCATGCCATATTTCAATTTGGAATTTACAGTCACTGATATTCAGCTGTTTGCAGAGGTGGTGCAGAGTTTAAAATCATTTTTTTTGTTGCCAATACTGTGCTCCTATCAGACTATCTGAGCAACATGACTGGGAGAAAGTGAGGCCGTGGTGGAATTGGAATTAGACTTGCCCTGATACCACATGCAACACCTCTACCTGCCTTCATGCTGAGCCACACTCAGGCGGCACAAATATTAGTTTTCTAGACTACCATTGTCAGAAAAGATTAAGGATAGTAACATGGGTAGTTGAGTACCTAGAGGTACCGTCACACTCAGCGATGCTGCAGCGATATAGACAATGAGCCGATCGCTGGCGCGTCGCTGTTTAGGTCGCTGTAGAGATGTCAAACAGCAGCTCCAGAACGATGCAGAAGCGATCCTGTGACGTAACGGTGACTCATTTATCGTTCTCACAGGTCGTTAGCTCCATGTAAAACATTGCTGGCATCGTTGCTTTTGCTGTCAAACACGACGATACACGCCGACCTGACGACCAAATAAAGTTCCGGACTTCCAGCTCCGACCAGCGATATCACAGCGGGATCCAGATCGCTGCTGCGTGTCAAACACAACGAGATTGCTAACCAGGACGCTGCAACATCACGGATCGTTGTCGTTCTCGTTGTAAAGTTGCTGAGTGTGAAGGTACCTTTAGCTTCCAGGGACTCAACTACCCATGTTACTATCCTTAATCTTTTCTGACAATGGTAGTCTAGAAAACTAATATTTGTGCCGCCTGAGTGTGGCTCAGCATGAAGGCAGGTAGAGGTGTTGCATGTGGTATCAGGACTCCCAGCAGAGGGGCCCTACACCAATCCCTCACCCATCTTACTGTGACATTCAATTGAAAGCTGTAAATTTTGTCCCAGACCCAGATACCTCATGCCTGGCTGGATTGCTGCAGTGCCATGCTAAAATCTGTACTGTGGGTAAATTGGGGCCACTTTTCTGGTGTCTGCCCCTAATTTGACGTGTTTTGGGAGCATTTGGGGGATGTTATTAGGCATTGTGCATGTATTTCTTTTTGCCTCCCATTGAGATGAACAGCTTTTGGCGAATATTGCAAATTCGGCAAACAATCCAAACCGAACACTGTAACATTTGCTCATCTCTGATGACGAGGTACTACTTGCAGGTGCATACTGGTTACTAGAAAGATCAGCAAGGTGTGGAAGGAGAAGATGATCAAAGGTGTGGAAGGCTTACCTTACATTCTCAAGATATAGGTGATGCGGTCTCATGTGCTAACTGAGTGTTGTAGTTCACATTTAATGTGTGCAAAGGTTTTTTTTTTTTTTAATGTGCATCGCATGTACTGTTGCCAGCAACCTCCTATGACCTCAACTCATCAGCAAAGAAACAGTTATCCGAGGATTCGTTTGACATGTGTGACAAATGGCCAGGATTCCTTGTAGCTATGCTACAGAATGATCGGATCGCTGCAGGGCATTTTTAAGAATGCCTGCACTGCCACGTCAGATGCCATTAGCCTGATCACTGACTGCAGCATGTGTAGAGTGGTTCTGGGCATTTATTTTAATTGCTTAGGAATCTTATCAGATTGTTGGAATTCATGTGAAACTGCAGATTTTAGGTAATTTGACACTCCTCCACAGATTGGATCTGATCATTCCTAGTAATTCGTATAGGACTTAAAGTGGATATGGGAAAAAGATGCTGGTGATTCTGCCCTTTTGTTGCGTTTCCAAGATGGCAGTGTAAGGCATTAAGCAGGTCACAAATATTTATTTTTTTTTAAAGCAAGGAGAAGAAGAAAAAAAAAAAAAAAAGTATATTTATCTATATATAATTTAATGTTTTGCCACCCCAAACATGAGAACCAGTTTATGAAATCATTCACTAATGTTTGAAGTTAAAGAGCATGGTGGCGTCGGCAATGGAAGAGCCAGTAGGTAATCAGATATTACAGTTGGCAGATATGAGACAGGAAGGTAGAAGAGTTTTGTAATCCATCCTGCAGAATATCTTGTCCATGGGTATACAGAAGTCAGGGCATGTTCCATGCAGTCAATCACTTGGTTTACATGAGGGTTGCACTTAGAGAGTCTATATTGGATAAATTTGCAATCTAAAGGAGAAAATATAAACAAATATCTGAATTAGTATACAAAGCCCCCATATCAGCAAATGCAAATTTTTTTCCGCTCAAATACATTTGTTCTTTATTAGAGTACGTCAGAACAGAATATTCTATAATAAGGCTTAAACATTACTCACAGACTTCAAAATACTGCTGTCCATATGCTTCCTTGGCCCACTGAGGAGCTCGGGTCCAGAGAGAATGAAGGCTTTGTAGTGTGGTCCCCACATCTGTAGCTGATGTTTTATATGAACATGGTTCAATGAGAGAAACTCTAACCCCAAAGGTTCGAAGTTCACGTCTGATGAAGAGACAAAGCACTATGTAAAAGTGCATATTCAGCAAGCACATTGTTATAGCTTCAAGAGTAAAATTGAAACCCATTAATAGGTCATTGTATCTGGGATATGGCATCATTGAGTGACTAGTCTTGACAAATTGAGTGCCGGGTTTCTCTCCACCCGGTCAACTCAAGAGGTATTCTACAGTGGCAGTGTGTACTAAGAATTAGGAGTAATTTGTCTTAGAAAAGCTGCATTATTTTGTAGTGTGCAAAATGAAGGAGCGCTTGGAAACTGCTTCCAAATAGATTCAATATAGTTTATGCCGCTAAGTGGAGTTAATTACAGGAGAAATCTACTACAGCTCACAGTTAATCAACATGGCCAATCTGGACACCGACATCAGAAAAGATGTATTAAATTCATAAAGTAATCTGTGCTTCCTAATGAATTTAGCACATCTGGCTATGGCAGCCTTTTGATCAATTCTAGTGTATTAAATGCCAGTTTTGGCGCCACACTTCAATTACCAGGGGAAAAAATAAAAAAATTACTGCAAATCAATACTACAAAGTCTAATTACCCACAAAGAATTTATACAAGACTTAGGTCTTCCAGTACAGTCTTGAACCCCCTTTGAGCACCAACATAAGCATAGCCTTAGTAATGTCCAAGCGACCCTACACATCTGGCTAAGAAAAAATGTATGGTAGCCAACAGCCCATTTAACACTGCAGTAACAAACTTTAGGATACAAAAATCATTGGGGGGTGGGGGAAGGGTGATCCATTTCATAAAGAGGCAAGCTATATGTAGAAGGCATGCTTTTTTCATTAAGTAATCAATGTAATGATCATTTAAAAATTAACCCTTTAGGCTGCCATCACACTAGCAGTATTTGGTCAGTATTTTACATCAGTATTTGTAAGCCATAAACATATGCACCACTTCTGCATTTATCACCCACTCCTGGTTTTGGCTTACAAATACTGATGTAAAATACTGACCAAATACTGCAAGTGTGAGGGCAGCCTTAGGTAACAAAGATGTGCTGTTTTGAAATTGAAGCTGCACTTGCTAATCAACTAGGAAATACATAAAAAAAAAAAAAAAAAAAAACCTACACACTTTGTGATCTGCAATAAGTTTATGGTCAAAAAGACAGCCAGGAGAAAAGTACAGTCCAAGTACAGCATAACCTGACAGTTAATCTGTACTTGGAAACAAGTGTTATCCTGTTTGTTGATGTGCATCAGGTTAATGTAGATGCAAATAAGACATCTGGTCCATGATTGACACCGTAATTATTGGTGCGCCCTTGGTTATTTGTTGTATTTATGGAGCTGCAACACAGGGCCGGCGTCAGCACCCAGCAAGAGCCGCAGCCCTGGCGAGATGGGGGGCCCACTCACACTGTCTATGATACTGGCGACTCACTCCCCGCCAGCTCATTCAACTATACCGGCGTCTATGACAGCGGTACAGTTCATCGCAATGAATATGAATATCAGGGACACTAATGACTTTCTGAATAAGATTGAATCTCTGACTGTGACTTCGAGTACTATATTAGCATCCTTTGACGTTGTTTCGCTGTATACGTCCATTGATCATGCTAAGGGTCTAGAGGCCGTTGATGTGGTGCTATCGGGCTCGGACATGAGACAGGACTGTGCACGGCTTGTCCTCACACTGCTGGAATTCATCCTCAGGAGGAACTATTTCCTGTTTGGGGATGATTACTTCCTGCAGCGGAGGGGTACCGCCATGGGGTCCAATGTGGCCCCCACCTACAGTATGCTAATATCTATATGGCGGTACTCGAGGACAGGCACGTGTACAGTTCTAGATTTTGGTGTCATGTCCGGGCCTGGTGGCGCTACATCGACGATATTTTTGTTGTCTGGGATGGAGATCAGAATGAGCTTCTTGAATTCCAGGGAGAGTTAAATGGAATTATTCCTGAGTTGGACTTTACTTTGACGTACTCTACAGAGAGGTTCCAATTTCTGGACACCATGGTGTACAAAGAAGAGTCTGTACTGATGACGGATCTGTTTGTCAAGAAAACGGACAGGAACAGCCTATTGTGTTTTGAAAGTCATCATCCGAGGAGGATGGTAGAATCCCTGCCCTGGAGTCAGATGGTTAGGGTGCGGAGAATAGTGTCAGATGACTCTTTGTTAGATTCTAGATTAGACGATGTGTAGGAGGTTTACAAACAGGGGTTACCCTGGCAAAGATTTGTCGATCTATAAAAATAAAGTGAAATAGACAACACGACGTGATGCTAAGAATAAAAGAACCGAGGAAGCTGTCAGGCGTATTCCCTGTGTTTCTACGTTTAGCACGGCCAGCAGTCAAATTAGTGGAATTGTGAAGAAGCACTGGCATGTACTAAGTAAAGGCTTTCCCAATGTAGCTGAATTTATGCAGACACCTATCTTCTCTTACAAGCGGGCACGGAATCTAAGAGATAAACTAGTCCACTCGGATATAGGTCCTGGTAGGGTCTCCATACAGAAAACACTGTGCCCTCCAAGACAGGGGAATTTCCCCTGTCTTGGTTGTGCTTGTTGCAGTAATATGCTAAAAGGGGATTTTTTCTACCACCCTCATACAGGAAGGAAGATAGCTATAAGAGAGAGATACACCTGTACATCTAATTTTGTTATCTACATGATAGTGTGTCCATGTGGATTGGTTTACATTGGTGAGACGACGATGGAGGTTAAGGCGCGCATTGGGAAACACAAAAGTACAATAAGAACCAAGATGCTAGAGTTACCAGTCCCCAAACACTTTTATGAGAATAAACATACTGTTAGCCAGTTGAGATTTAGAGTTATCGACGGAGTACCGCCACTGCGGAGAGGTGGGGATAGGATCAAATTGTTGAAACAAAAGGAAATGAAATGGATCTCCAGATTAGGCTCACTACAACCTGGGGGCCTCAACATTGAATATAACTTGCAGATATGTGTGTCTTGAGGGAGCCTGTAGTCATTCTATGGTCTTTCTTCAGTATAAGTATGATTTTAATTGGTTTTAAATGTAAAAAAAAGCATTAAGCTACTTACGGGTAGCGGCATTTCTCGGAGGCCCATGACAGCACGACGAGAGAGGGGATCCGCCCATTAGGAACAGGAAACCTACAGATACAAAAGGGCGGCACCTCTCCCCTGCATCAGTTGTATTTCAGAGCCTTGAGAGGACTACCGCGGTTAGTAGCATACAAAAATATACATTATATACAGTTTATATACAAAATTTTAACCCATATATTGGAACTGGGCATATACACGTGAGATATATACATTATAGGAGGTGCAACCCCCACGTGAAATAGGGAGGGAACTAAGGGTGCTGTCATGGGCCTCCGAGAAATGCCGCTACCCGTAAGTAGCTTAATGCTTTACTCGGACTCCCATGACAGCACGACGAGAGATTTACAGAGATGTAACACTACCTTAGGGAGGGACTATAGCTTGCAGCACCCTTAACCCGAAGGTGAGATCAGAGGAGGCCCCTAAATCCAACCTATAGTGTTTAAAGAAGGTGGACGGGGATGACCATGTGGCCGCCTTACATATCTGGTCGATTGATACTCCAGATTTTTCCGCCCAGGATGTAGCCATGGCTCTGGTGGAATGCGCCCTCAGATTCTGCGGAGTCGGACCCCCACCTGCAGTATAAGCCAAAGAGATAGCCTCCCTAATCCACTTCGCTAGTGTGTACTTTGATACCCTGAGTCCCTTTCTAGGATTTTGGAAAGATAGAAATAACGCATTATCTTTCTTCCATGTATCGGTAACAGAGATGTACTCTAACAGGCATCTCCTAACGTCTAGCGTATGGAGTAGTTCTTCCTTAGGGTTGGAAGGGTTAGGAAGGAAAGATGGTAACACTATCTCCTGAGACCTGTGAAACCGAGATGATACTTTTTGTAAATAGGCCGGGTCCGGTCTGAGGACTACCCTATCTGGCAGAAACTCTTTATAAGGGGAAATTCTGGAGAGAGCTTGAATGTCTCCTACCCTACGGGCAGATGTTATCGCTACCAGAAATGCTGTTTTAAGGGATAATGCCTTAATTGAAGCTGATTGTAATGGTTCAAACGGCTCTCTAGTTAATGCTGACAGGACTAAATTAAGATCCCAAGGCATAGATCTATCCTTATGTATGGGTCTAGCCCTACTAGAAGCTTTAATGAACCTTGAGATCCAATAATTATTGGCGATGTTACAGGAAAACAAGGCCCCTAGGGCCGAGACTTGTACCTTTAGGGTACTAGTGGATAGATCTAGCTCTAAGCCCCTTTGCAGGAATTCTAAGATCTGTTTTATAGGTATTCCCTCTTCTAAATTAAAGTCAGAAGAGGCCAGGAATTTCCGCCAGGTTCTAGCGTAGATTGTTGTTGTAATCTGCTTTCTACTTTTCATAAGGGTTTCAATCAAATTTGGGGAGAACCCTTTGTCCTTCAGTAACGCCCTCTCAAACTCCATGCCGTCAAATGGAGACTCTTTACTTGAGGATGGCTGATCGGACCCTGGTGGAGCAAATCTGGGATGTCCGGAAGCACCCAGGGGTCCTCCACTGACATGATCCTGAGCCAGGTGAACCAGGCCCTTCTGGGCCAGAATGGGGCAATCAAAATAACTCTTGCCTGATCTTCTCTTATCTTCCTGATTACCAGAGGTATCAGGCCCAGCGGGGGGGGGGGAACGCATAAGCCAACCGAAAGTCCCAGTTGATCAGAAAGGCGTCTACCGCCAGAGGATTCTCCCTGGGATTTAGGGAACAGAATTTTATTGTCTTTCGGTTGTCCCTGGTGGCAAATAAATCCACCTCTGGATGTCCCCATTTTTGGACAATCTGGTTGAACACGAGACCGTTTAGAGACCATTCCCCTTGTCTCAGGGTGTTGCGGCTTAGAAAGTCCGCTTTCACATTTTCTTTTCCTCTTATGTGCAGTGCGGTTAAAGATAGAAAATGGTTCTCCGCTGTCTGGAATAAACGGTTCGCCACTCTCAGAGATTCGGAATGAGTTCCACCCTGGTGATTTATGTATGCGACCGCCACCTGGTTGTCCGAGAGGATCTTGACGTGGTGACCCTGCAGATATATGAGGAATTTTTTAACTGAAAGTTCAATTGCCATTAACTCTCTGTGGTTAGAGGAGGCTGATGTTAAGGGGTCCCATAGACCCTGAACTATCATGTCATCCATGTGTGCTCCCCAACCTGAAGGGCTAGCGTCTGTTGTTACAATACGTGTCACCCGTGTTACCCAGGGAACTCCCACTGATAAATTGTCACTGTTTAGCCACCATCTAAGAGAAGTAAGGGCTTCTGGACCCAAAGTAATCTGACTCTGCAAAGACCCCTGTAACACTATCATTAACCAGTACCTCGGATTGTAAAGGTCTGGTGTGAAATTGGGCCCAACGGACAGCGGGAATGCATGAGGTTAGAGATCCTAACAGTGACATAGCCTGTCTAAGGGTCATGGATGGTTTATCAATTGCTTTAGACACTTGTTGTTGGATGTGTAACAACTTGTCAGGCGGAAGACCACACTGTTGGGTTTCTGAATTTAACAACAGCCCTAAGAATCTCTGTATCATTTGGGGCTGTAATCGGGATTTTTCATAATTTATGATCCACCCCAGATGCTCAAGTTTGGTTGTGGTTGTTTCTAGTTGTGAGAGGCAATGGTCTGCTGAACTTCCCACTATAAGGAAGTCATCCAAATAGGGGACAATCAGGATGTCAGATTCTCGCAAGTGCGCCATGACTTCGGCCACTAACTTTGTAAATACCCTAGGAGCCGCTGATAAGCCAAAGGGAAGAGCTCTGAACTGGAAGTGACGAATCTGTCCCCCCATTGTCACAGCTACTCTCAGGAATCTCTGGAAGTCTTCATGTATCGGAACATGATAGTATGCGTCCTTTAAATCCACAACTACCATGAAGCAGTGTTTAAACAACATTTTTATTGCTGTACTGACTGTTTCCATTTTAAATGATTCATTGACCAAGAACTCATTAAGGCTTTTGAGATTTGTGATCGTTCTAAACGATCCGTCTGGCTTCTTGATCAGAAAAAGAGGAGAGTAAAATCCCCTCCCTCTTTCTGATCCTGGGATTTCGATCAAAACTTTCTTGGAGCATAAGTTCATGACCTCTGCTTCCAGGGCTGCTTGTTCAAGGGGGGAGGAACGTAAAGGGGTTAACTTAAATTTATCCCGAGGCCAGTGACTAAAGTCAAGTTTTAGACCTTTTGCTATAATGCCTCGGACCCATTTACTGTTCGTAATGTCAAACCATGCTGAAGAGAATGTTGACAGTCTACCCCCCACGGGGACTGCTAGTCATTGGTCTGGCTTTTTCTGTTCTTTTGAGGAACGGCGAAACATATAGCCCCCGTAGCTCTTCCGCATCTATCCTCCCATCTAAAGCTCTCTCTAGAGGGTGAGGACCCGCGTTTTTTTCCGCGACCAAATCTCCTTCTATTGAAGGGCCGACGGTAGGATGCTGAAGACGGATTAGGAAATTTCTTCTTGTCATCCCCCGCTTTCTCCAGCAACTCATCCAGAGTTGGACCAAAGAGATATTCTCCCTTACACAGGATTGCGCAGAGTTTAGCTCTGGATTGTATGTCGCCTGACCAGCACTTCAACCATAAGGCTCTACGAGCCGCGTTGGAGAGCCCTGCCGCTCTAGCCGCCATCCTGACTGAGTCCACCGAGGCGTCTGATAGAAAGGCCGCAGCATTTTGAATTGTTGGTAAAGCCTTCAGAATAGAATCTCTGGAAGCACCGTCCTTGAGCTGGGATTCTAACTGATCCAGCCAGACCATTAAAGACCTGGCTGTACATGTCGCGGCAACCGCTGGTCTGAGAGATCCTGCCGCTGTCTCCCAGGTACCTTTAAGGAAAATGTCCGCTTTTCTATCAAGGGGGTCCTTGAGGGTTCCCATATCCTCAAATGGTAACGAGGCTCTCTTGGATGCTTTTGCCACTGCCGCATCCAACTTAGGGGCTTTGTCCCATGTCTCTACAACCGGATCATCAAAGGGGTACCTGCGTTTTAAAGCTGGCGGTAAGGAACCCTTCTTTTCCGGCTTCTTCCATTCCCGGAGGATCAAGTCTTGAATCTTTTCGTTCACTGGAAAAGATCTATGTTTTTTACGATCCAGTCCGCTGACCATCATCTCTTGCTTTGAGGGCTGCGGCTTGGGGTCTTCTATGCCCATTGTGCCCCTAAGTGACTTGACCACTTTGTCAATCTTATCCAGGGGCAGACAAAATCGTCCAGACTCCTCATCTGATGAAGAGGAGGAAGGACTAGAGTGATAGGCACCCTCTTCTCTTTCTTCCTCTGAAGAATTAGAGTCCAGGGGGGTTCTATGTTTTGAACCTCCTGTTTGGGATAGGGACCGTAGGGATTCCCTTACTTCCAAACGGATCATCTCCTTCAGGTTTGCCGCACTCACAGACTCTTCCGCTACCAGGGGGGGGACAATATAGGTGATAACTACTATCTGACCTAATGTCACTTCCACCCCACCACACCTGTAGACCTCACCGTCTGTTGTATACAGGGGGCACATAATTTCTTAGGACAAGAGTCTGGTAAGGGGACTCCACAGAGGGCACACTCCTTATGTTTTGACTTGTCACTCTTCTTTCCCTAGAATGATAAAGTACAAGGGGCCCGCGTCACAGAGTGAACTTTCACGTAGATCACTTACCCGTGCGCCAAAGTAAAGTACCGGAATGCGAGGGGGTTCTTTCCTAGTCGAAGCTCTTGATCCCTGCCCGGATGAGCTTTTACGACTGGACTGGTCGCTTCTGTCCTTCTCCTTGGGCTTCTGACGCACATCATCAAGCAGCTGCTGCTGCTCACCACCACTCTCCATGATGAACTGCGACCAAAAGCAGGGTTCCAAAGTCATCACCTGCTTAAATCCCCCTTGGATCCGGTCAGCAGATAGGCCAGCGCCATTCCCATTGGCCCAGGATACAGCAGGGAGGATAGGATTCTTGTGGGAGAAACCGGTAATCAGGATACATGGGCGCCGCCATTTTGGATCGACTGCGCATGCGCAGACATCCGGCGACCCGGAAGCGGCTACTAACTCCGCCCCCCCACGTCACCGCACCCGGAAACGCTCCAGCACACGCTGAGAGCGGTGCAGGACGCCGGGGACGGATCGCAGCGCTCCGGGTGTTCACCCACATAATCCTGACGCCGGCACCCCGCAAGCACGGCGCACCGCCAATGGCATATACTTACTGGCGCTGACGCTGATGGAGGCAAGAAATCCCCTGGACTCTGCTCCCTGCTGCGAACGCCACCGACGTGCAGTCCAGCAAGGACCACCGTGGCGTCTCCAGGGATCTCCGCACCGGCCGAGGTAGGAGACCCCCTCGCTACCGGATTCGGCCGGCCGGCCTGGGCTCCATAAGATTCATCTGTAGGCACCCGTCCCCTTAGGAACAGGAAACCAACTGATGCAGGGGAGAGGTGCCGCCCTTTTGTATCTGTAGGTTTCCTGTTCCTAATGGGCGGATCCCCTCTCTCGTCGTGCTGTCATGGGAGTCCGAGTAAATTTCTGTTTCTCTTTTTTTTGTTTTTTTAGGTTATGCACATAGATGGCCTTGGTGCAAGAAGATGGCATATCCGGTGCTTGTATAAATAGACATACAATGTGGGATATATATTACTTGTTATTCCTTCCCTTTTCTAGTGAACATCTCTGCTGATAAGTTCTAATATCTTTATATCTGTTCTTGTTTTCATTACATGATAAGTGGATGTGCTAGTACATAGGGGGTGTTCCTGTTATCCTTTGATGCATACTGAGGTGTGTGATATCCAGCATTATTTGACTGATGGATGTTGCTTTGTTCATCGCGCTATACAGGGGGCGTTCCCTCATAGATGGGACGTAGCTGAGTGGCATCACATGGTTGGTTTGCAACTGCGGGTCCTCTGCGCATGCTCGAGGTTGCGGTGATGGGCGTTCTTTGTTTCTTTCACTTAGCCGCGTCATGTGATGATGACGCTGCGGTGGGTGGAGCATTGGATGCCTGGACGCCGGCACACGAGTGTGGAGCATTTGAGACTGGGCTCTAAGTAAAGAGGTAAATATGACGACTCTACACATTGGAGCAGATACATGTGCTCCTTTTGAGCGCCAGGTGTAGTGGTCGATCTATTGGCTGCCTGCCTTTATTTGTAAACATAGCGTGTGTGTTCTACAGGGATTGGCATATGACATTGTGGATGTGCTGATTGATTGGTGGACCTATGGAGGTAGTACATTGGTCGAATGGGCACATGTGGGGTATGAGCAAAGGAGGACACATTTGATTCGCTACGAGATATCATGCTGAATGTACTGCATATTGTGATTGGTACATGGTCGCTATGGACACCTGGATATGTTTGCAAGTTGTGCCTTTAAACAGGGACTATGTAGGTTATTAATGTAGTTGTATGGAATTTTTTGACTGTACCCTAATATCTGTGATATGCATATTATGTAATTTTGTTTAAGTGTGTTTATGTATTATTTTAAATTGTATATATTAGATGGTGGTTGCTGTATGGTGATTGGTGGATGGCAATCCACTTCCTATATAAGTCCACCATTACCAATGTGTTTTATGCTTGAAAAAACCCTTGTGGTTGAAACGTCGCATTTTGGCAAATAAAGGAATCGTTTTTGTATACTTCACCTGGATTGGATGCGGTCCTTCATTACTAATTTGGAACCTGAAAACCCATCTCTTCAGGAAAGCCTACAGCCTACAATAACCATTGTGCCGCCTCACCACCGCCAGAGCCGCCACCGTCACCCCTACCTTCTGTCTCTTCCCCACTATCCCATAGAATGTAAGTCCACAAGGACAGGGTCCTCTACCCTCTGTACCAGTCTGTCACTGTAAACCTGTTTACTGTCAACGATATCTATAACCCTGTGTGTAACCCCCTTTCTCATGTACAGCACCATGGATGACTACAACATTAGGTCAGACTGCATTCCTCTTGCGAGAGCTTCACATCACTTCACCCTGCACAGCCGCCCGTTCTTTGGACAGGATTGTGCACTGGCATAGAAATACGGACGTTTCGGGTGATGCAATGCAAGGCTCTCACATTGCTCTTGCATAATTGGCATATAAGGGGTTGACTTATATAAAGCCCCTCTTTTGTATGGTATTGTAGAATTTACAATAGCCATCACTCATGTAAGAAGTGAAATCTTGCATTGTACTATACCTATATTTCTCTGCTGTATCTGTGTATCATGAATCATGGTATGTGTTAAAGGGGGGCCCACTGAGACTTTTGCCCGTGGCCCTCAAAAACCTGGAGCCGGCCCTGCTGCAACACAAGAGTGATTAATCTGCAGGGACTGGATCTCCTGGTCAGACATTTGGTCTGCAGGTGTGTTCCATTCCTCCCCGCCACCCCCCCCCCCCCCATTTTTGTTTAATCGCTTCTCCAATATCTGCAATAAATGTACGACACAAGTTAAAAGTGAGTGTACGGAGCAGGCTCACACACTGAGCCCACCCCATACCTTGTAGACAGGTAGATCACGGCTCTACAGCAGTATTAAAAGAAAAGGGAGAGGGGTGAGTTGGGGGCAACATTATACAACACAGTGACCAAATCTTGCCAAAGTGTTAGATGTTGTAAGCTCACAATGTCAACAAATACATAAAAAAAAACAGAATAACTTCATACCTAGACATTAGGTTTGTTAAAAATTGACTTAAGGCTGGAATATCTGAAGTGTTGCGAGCGATTGAAAGGTTCTGATGCGCATCAGTTTAATATAAGATATTGGGAGTTTGTGCCTGTGGGCTATAGGTGGAGAGGGATAGATGACTGCATGAAGTGGCAATCAGGCAAATTGCTTAGGAATCTACTTCGGTTGGCGTTATATTTGCCAAAAGCTTCCATATTTTAAGAAGGAACTGTGGATGGGTATGAGTTTCCTAACTAGCGAGTTTCTCAAATTGGTGGATAAAACTAAGTTTTTAGCATCCATTCTGAGTGGTTAGGAGTAGTAGGTTAGGAGTAGTGATGAGCGAGTACTTGTCGCTCGGGTTTTCCCGAGCACGCTCGGGTGGTCTCCGAGTATTTGACTGCTTGGAGATTTAGGTTTTCATCGTGGCAGCTGAATGATTTACAGCTACTAGCCTGCTTTTTTACATGTGGGGATTCCTTAGCAACCAGGCAACTCCCACATGTACTCAGCCTGGCTACTAGCTGTAAATCATTCAGCTGTGGCAAGGAAAACAATCTGAGCAGTTACAAATACTTGGAGAGCACCCGAGCAATGAGTACACTCACTCATCACTAATTAGGAGGCATTTCTCATTATCAGTGTAAGGGGATTAGTTTGGCAGCTCCTAGTAGAAGTACTAACAGGCCACGCTTTTTAGGTTAAAAATGATTTGATGAGTATGAAAGTAAAACCTATGCCGATGTTATGCTACATTCACATTTGTGTTGTGCGCCGCAGCATCGGCGCCGCAACGCACAACGCTGGAACAACGCATGCACAACGCATGCATAACGCTGCGTTGTGACGCATGCGTTCATTTTTTGGACGCAAAAAAAATGCATCATGCTGCGTCCTGACGCTTGCGCCAAAAATGACGCATGCGTCACAAAACGCAAGACAACGCATGTCCATGCGCCCCCATGTTAAATATAGGGGCGCATGACGCATGCGTCTCCGCTGCAGCGCCCGACACTGCGGCGCACAACGCAAATGTGAACGTAGCATTAAAGTGACTAATTAGACCTAATTTTCATAAGGTTGACCATTTTCATCCAAAATTATCTAATGCTACTTTCACATTTGCGTTGTGTGCCGCAGCGTCGGGCGCTGCAGCGGCGACGCATGCGTCATGCGCCCCTATATTTAACATGGGGGCGCATGGACATGCATTGTCTTCCGTTTTGTGATGCATGCATCATTTTTGGCGCAAGCGTCAGGGCGCAGGGGACGCAGCATGATGCATTTTTTTGCGTCCAAAAAATGAACGCATGCGTCACAAAAAGGCAGCATTATGCATGCGTTGTGCATGCGTTGTTTCAGCGTTGTGCGTTGCGTCGCCGACGCTGCGGTGCACAACGCAAATGTGAACGTAGCATTATTTTTATGACAAACCGAATATGGCAAAGTGTCACAAATTTAAAACTGCAGCATAGATTAGTTTCTGATAGCCTAAAACGTCTGCAACATTTTGGATTATGTGCACACGTTGCAGATTTGTGCAGAATTTTCTGCATCTCCTGGCAGAAAACGCAGGTGCAGATTTGATGCGTTTATGCGGATTGTGTGTTTTTACCCCTGTGGATTTCTATAATGGAAGGGTGCAGAAACTCTGCAGATCCACACAAAAAGTAGTGACATGCTCCTTTCAATCTGCTGCATTTTCCATGCAAAATTTTCCGCACCATTAGCACAGCATTTTTTATTTACCTATTGACTTACATTGTACTGTAAATCACTTTGCGTTTCGACACGGGAAAAAACACTGTGGATCCGCAGTAAATCCGCATCGTGTGCACATAGACTTGTTGGCAGAGCTTAACCAGAACATTGCTGAAAAAGTTGTGTCAACCTTGCATAGAGCAGACTGAGGAAACTTTGCTTCAAAGTGAAAATCCATGATAGAAGTAAACAATTCCTTAAAAGTGCTGTCCTACTCATGATAGGAAGTCTAAAGAAAAAGTTATATAGGTTTGATGGACCAAAGAACCAGAAAGTCTGTTCACGGCATGGTATTTGGGAGCATTAAACAGAAAGCGACTGGACCAGAAGGAAGGGAATACTCTTTGGCGGCAGCTCCCAAGAGCAAGAAGTCTGACAAATGATTCGGCTCCACAGGTGGGAGTCCCTCTCTTCCTCCCAAGCTGGGAGAGCATTTCCTCCAGTGCCTGGATCTACAGCAAAACAGGCTCAAGTTTAAAGCTGTCTTTTCATATGCATCTGGAGCGCCCCCAGACGCAGGGCCGCGGGGCACTCGATACCGGGCCTCTGTCTCGGTCCTGGGGTCGTCACGGTGGCTAGGCCCGGTCAGTGACCCTGCTAAGGGGCGTCCAGTGAAAGGTGTAGATGGTGGTGTGCGGTGCAGGTAGCAATAAATGACGAGGACACAGAGTTGCAGTCTCTTTACCTCTTTACTGAAGGCCCCAAGATCCTCAATCCAGAGTACGGTTAACAGGGCTGTCTGAGACTGGCCGGTCCGATGGCACCTCCAGAGCTCCCTTTGAAGGTGGAAATCTGTGCCTTCCTTCTAGCGCCTGTGTGTTGTAGTACTTCCCTGCTGAGCACCACGGGATAGTCCTCACAACTGTTGTGTTTCTTTCTGACTTTCTGATGTTCTTTCCCACAACTTATATCTGTTCTGATGTTCTTCTCCGTCCCCCAGATGATATGGATAGGACGCACCCGTATGACGGGTAGGCCTGGAGTTCTTCCGGGACCCTAGTGACGCCCCTCTCCCACAGTTGCCCCCTATGTCTGCTTAGGTGAGACAGCCAACCTATAATTAACTGTCCTGCTGTTGGTTTGAAGTAATGCTTGGAGCCTAATACTTCCTCGGCGTTCCCGGCCACCGGCTACGCGCCTCAGTAGGATGTTGCCTCGATCTTACAGCACGACTCCTACTGGCTCTTATCTCCTTTTTGCTTTGATCTCGTTTCTCACTCTCCACAATAAACCTCGCTTCTTTGCCTTTCTTGGGGTACCGCCGCGATGAAGCGCAGGCACGGTTCCTTAACGTTCTTTCCTGTTCACTAGGCCTCTGTCAGGATCCCACCCCTGACAGGGACCCCCTGAATCTTCCCCCTGCAACACCCTCTGCCACAGGATGTTGCCTGGTTCCAACCCAGTCAGCTTCTCCCTAACTTTCTATCTAACCCCCAGTATTACCAGATTGTGAGGAGTGGCCTAATACATAGCGCCCTTAGCTCCCCCTGGAGGCCAGACTATGAAGTGTATTGGTGTCTGTGATACCTGGTCAGGTGAACTCGTTCACGTTCAGTGCCATCAGACGTACCATCACTCCCCTTAGCGGCGGAGCATCAGAACTGCAACGACCAGGACTCTGGGGCGCTGCACATCCACTAGAGAGATCAGGACATCTCCATGGACATCCCCTGCAGGAACAGCTGGCGCTGGAGACAGGTTGTAGGTCTGTTAAAGAATATTGCTGGGTCTTATAATAGACAACTCCCAAGAATGTAGTCTTCCAAAGGAAAGAGATAATCAACTTCATCCATCTCAGTGGCAATAGAGAATCCCATTTTCTCAGGAAGGCAGCGGCCCTGCTGGGTTCTGTCACCTCCTTTATTATGGCGGTCAAGTGCGCCCAATTCCACACAAGGGAGTTGCAAAAGGGGCATCATGGAAGACAAGGTAGCTTTACAGGGACGGCTAGAAGGCAGGCTGACAGTTACCCATAGTGTACTCCACTCTCTCCTTTGGTGGTTGCGTATAAGATCAGTTCCAAGTGGGGCTCCGCAGCAGGGTGGTAACTGATGCCAGTCCCGGGGGGAAGTGGAATCTATGTAAACAAACATCTGGTGCAGGGGAAGTCGTCAAAGGGGAGAGAGATTCGCCTCAAACATGTGGGGACTCAGCAGTGGAACAGGCACTGAGCGGATTGTTGTCCTTCCTGCGGAATCACCATGTAAGGATCTCTTAGGACAACCAGGTAATCGCAGCCTACATAAATCACCAGGGGGCATTCATTCTATATCTGTAATGTTAGTGGCAAAGCAGATATTTGTGATATCAGAAGAACATTTCCTCTCCTTATTAGCCCTACATATTGGAGGAAAGGAAAGTTACAAAGCAGATTTTCTAAGCTGCAAACAATCAAGAAGAGTGGTCGCTAAAATAAAAAAAACAAAAAAACACAAACAAACAAAACCTGTATTCGATCAGATTGTAGACATGTGGGGGTCTTCCAAAAATAGATTTTTGCATCCGGATAGAACAGAAAAGTCCAGAAACGTTGTTCCCTAAACCTGGGGAAAAGCCCTCAGATGGTAGATGCCTTAATGACAAGATGGAACTTCAGTCTAGCTTATGAGTTTCCTCCTGTATGTCCGATTCTGTCAGCTCTAAAGAAGATCAGGGAACAAAGCAAGGATTTTTTTTTTTTTTTTTTTAATTCCCTTTTGACCAAAGAGGCCTTGGATCTTCTGGCTAAGGATGATGTTTGTCATGGATCCATGGGTTCTCCCGGAAGATCCTGATCTGCTATCCCAATGGAAGTTTCATCATCACTATTCTCTCTCACAAATGGACAATGATCCTTAAAAACACACGTCAATCCACAATAGACTACCTCAAAAAGCGCAAGTTGAAGATTTTACAGTGGCCTTTAGTCCCCTGATCTGATAATCATTGAAAGTCTAACTAGATGTCAAGGAGTTACCACGACAGGAGCCAGAAGACTGTCTGATTGCACCTACTCCTGCTCTGAAAAAAGCAGCACTTTGCCTTCTTTTTAGACAGTAAACTTCATTTGCCAGTACAGGGGTTAATCAGTGATGTTGTGAGCTCTGGTAGTATGGGCTTTCAGCTGAGCATGTTAGCAATTCCTATCCCCTATATAATCTGGGTCCTGACAGACATTAATGTAAATATATATGACATAGCACAACAGTTATTTGTGCTCAAGTAGGAGCCCAGACCTTTATACTTAGCTGAATAAAACTTGGCACACAACGGATTAGTAATCAATGATTTTAGTATAATTCACGATAGGTGTAAATCCAAACATAAGTACAATGATACAGATGTTTTGGTTGAACAGTAGCGAACTTCAGTGTACTACAAACAAATTGAGAGTGTAAAAACTAAATGAAAACAAAAATATGTTCATCCCTAAATCAAAATAATCATAAGAAGATAGTAAAGATGGGGGAGGAAGAAAGCATTCAATCTCTGTCAATGGATCCTCTGGTGGGTAAAAGTGGAGGATCCAAACAAGAGAATCAATGTCTCCTATGTACATGAATTAGGGTGGCACAAACCATATTATACAACCTCAAAAACATGTCCAATTAGAGGTTTCATAAAAATGAGCATTTAATCTTGACGTAAGGGGTACAAGTGACTCATAACCACCTTTACTGACTTAAATGTCTAACCTTAAATACTTACTGCATCGGATCTCTCGTAAACTGCCTTATGGTAAGATCCCCTCCTGAATAACGACATTACACCAGATTTGGATTAAATGGTCACAGCAGCCTTTTATTAAACAAATACAACATGTAAACAATATCTCTCCAGGGAGTGGTGGTCCTCGAAGCCTCAAAAATAACCTCAAAAATAACCTTGCAGAAATTCAAATTGTGTACCTTGGCCTCCAGGCTTAGTCTTGCCTCCAGCCGCTAAGCACCAGCTCGGAGGCAGATAGTGACCAACCCGGCCAAGCCAACCAAATCCTTTAATCAGCCCCTCCACGGGCTGATCTACCATATCCACTCACAATCCACTCCAGGGGAGTCCAGGACCACTAGAGGTCCCCCCCCCTTAGAATCCGCCCATTCCTCACTTTCCACCAACTTTGAGGACCTCCCTCCCCCGCCACCAACAAATGTTTTGACACCTCAAACATTTGTGTCCCTCCAAACCCCTCTCAATTCCTTCCTGAACAGCGAGACACCACATGTCAACCCCAATTGCATTTAAATGCACGCCATCTACCCTCCAATATTCGCCCTTTCCGGATTCCAAATTTACATGACGCATTACCAATGCCCCATTCCGCGCCATGAACTGAGATACCGCCCTGTTCACTTTTATTCTGGCCTTATTTATCCCCTCAATTGAGCGAGCACCTCGCCACACCTTCCTCGGGATAATATCCGACCAGACAACTAATAACTTCGGAAACGCCGCCCAAAGTCTTAAAATGTCGAACTTAATGTCCCTTATCAATTCCCTTACAGGGCCTTTTGCCCAAGTAATTGCCGCCCAAATGAATTACTACCACATCCGGAGCTTGATCCAAACGAACAAACTGGTGGAACTCCGGCAAAAGCTGGCTCCATATCATTCTGCATTTCCCGATCCACCGCAGAATCGCTGTCTCTTGAGAACCCCAGTTACCGCCCATCCGGCTGAATTGCGGCCCGCAAAGCCGCCCAAAAAACGAAAGTGGCCCATGATCCACACCAGCCGATGCTCGCGGCCTGAAATAGATAACACAATAAGAAAAAAAAACAACTCAACTATAAAACCATTGGACCAAGTTCGGGCGGATATAGGAAGTGAATCTCCTCGACTCCCACCGACCGATCTTTTTTACCACCACCTCACCCAGGCCCCTCCTGGCAGCTTCCGTCGCTGCGCCAATCCTAAATGAGTGCCCACTGTAATCCCCCGGTGAAATTCCCCCTGCGATCAAACATTTCTTAAAAACCGCTATGAACTGAAAGCGAGATAAAAAGGAACAGTCCTCATGGACCAAAAGGGGGTTGGACAATCCTCCGCCCATCCCCATGAAAGCATTGACACAGGACCGGGCATAACGGGGAACCGGCCACCTTAAATAACACCACTTTACAGCCTTCACCTTGACTGTGTGTCTTAGAAAATCGAAGCCGAATAACTACCCTATCATTATACACATCCATGTCTTCCCTCAACAAACCCCCTTTGGTTCTTTTAAAGGGGCTGACCAACTCCCCTAACCGAAAGGCTCCAAAGAACGCTTATGCGAAGTCTGCCTTAAAAAGAATTATTTCCCATTGCGATGAACAGACCAAAGCTAACGGATTGCCCAAAATTAAAGGGAACCCGTCGCCTGAATTTGGCGGGACCAGTTTTGGGTCATATGGGCAGGGTTTTCGGGTGTTTGATTCACCCTTTCCTTACCCGCTGGCTGCATGCTGGCCGCAATATTGGATTGAAGTTCATTCTCTGTCCTCCGGAGTACACGCCAGCGCTAGGCAATATTTTTTAGCACTACATGCCCTGGACACCTCTTCGCTCAGAGCGCTGATCTTATCCCCAGGCAGCCTGCACACCATTTCTAAGGTATCGATTTCTATACCCAGAAAACTCAGAACAGTGACTGGACCCACAGTTTTGTCCAGAGCTAAAGGAACCCCGAACATCTTGCACACTCTCCATCGTGTGCAATAGCCCCGAGCAATTGGTACTTTGAGCCGGGCCTATGAACAGGAAGTCATCCAGATAGTGAATGCAAGATCTCAAGCCCGACACGTCTTTCACCACCCACTCCAAAAAGGTGCTAAAAGTTTTGAAGTACGCGCAGGAAAGGGAACAACCCATGGGGAGACAGCGATCGACGTAAAAACCTCCAACCCAATAGCAACCCAGGAGATGCATACTCTCTGGGTGAACCGGTAGTAGCCTGAAAGCCGCTTCGATATTTGTTTTTGCCAACAGTGCGCCACCCCCATATACCCGCACCCAATCCATAGCTGCATCAAATGAAGTGTAAATCACCGAACATAACTGAGGGTCAATTACGTCATTTACTGAGGACCCTTTCGGAAAGGACACATTATGAATCAATCTGAATTTATTGGGTTCCTTTTTTGGTACTACGCCCAATGGGGAAACCCTCAGATTGCGTATAGGCACTACTGGAAAAGGGCCGGCCATCCTACCCAATTTAACTTCGCTTTCCAGCTTTTTAGCAACCACGTCAGGAAATTGCAAAACAGATTTAACAATTTTTGTGGAAAATTTATGTTCCGCATCCACGAATAGAATACGGAAGCCATCCCGAAAACCTCCTTCTAACAAAACTGCAGCTGGTGAATAAGGGTACCTATTTAGAAATGGCACCATCACGTCCAGACGAATTGGCGTCATTCCTTTTTTCAGGACCGTCTCCGCTTCTGTCTGCCACCCTTAAAACATTTGGATGACCAGTGTGGTCCCCCGCAAGTTGCACATTCATGCTTGAAATTGCATTTTCCCCCAAATTTACATGACCCTTCATTGAATGCAAAGCACAGTCCTCTCTGCATTGCCGCTGAGTGTCCCGACTGCCCTGAACCCCCAGCACTTCCAAGAAAAGACTGGCTGCCTGACCCGAAGCGTGACGGGACCATAACCTTCATCCACAAAGCTATATCTTTGTGATCCCACCGAATACTGGGCCTAATGGCCTTCCGCTGCCGGAATTGCTCATCATATCTGAGCCATCCTTGGCCCCCGTAAGTCCGATAAGCTTCCCCAATCGCATCCATGTAACAAAAAAGCCCCGAGCAGTTCTCGGGGGACCTCTCACCAATCACACTTGCCAAAATGGCGAATGCCTGTAACCAATTAGAAAACGTCCTAGGAATCAGCCTAAAAATGCCTCTTTTCTTCCTCCTCTTTAAATCATCTTTGCGCAGCCTGTCCAATTGAAAACATTCTAGTGGTAATAATATTTCCACGTATTCCGCTTTCCAAATTTGATCCCTAGTTTCACTTTTAATTGTGCCCCCAACGGTCCCTCGAAACAAACATACCTCCCCACGGGCCGCGTCATCCAAACGCACTGAGGTATCTTTTTCCGCTTCACCTGCCTGACTGGCAACAGACACGCTAACTGAAGGTACGGCGGCACTCGTCGCCGCAGCATCATTCCCCACGTTATCTGATGACATACTCCTAGAACTCATCAGTGAACCCCCCCCAGAGAACCCCTGAAACTTCCCCCGGATTCCCAAGCCATACCGCAGGAAGAGAAGACCCCATGTTTGAATCCCCCGATCCCCATATTGCCACCAGATCTCTAAGCCCGTGCATGATAAGCCCTAACCCCCCCCTCCCCCGACTCACCCCATAAATACATCCCTACTAACACTGGCAGAGGGAGCTAACACAGGGGTACATGAAAGAAAAGGATTGTTCTCACCTAGCTGCCTGAGCGCTGTGGACCCGGCAGCCGAAGATCCTGAAGCCAGATGCACATGCTCCTCTCCTGAGCTCTCCATCCGTTGGTCCCCGGGTAAGTCACACGGCCGACTGCGGTCCTGTGACACCCCATCCGAAGGTGCAGGGTCCCTTGCTGCTGATGCCGCTGCTGTGAAGATGCCTGAGCCAGCGTAACGCTGCCCGTGCTGGGAAGTGCTCCTATATGCAGCTGTGTGACATGGCCAGACCCCCTGGATGGACTCAGCCCCGGCCTGCGCTGGCTAGAGGAAGTCAGCCCTCCAGCTACCTGCCCTGTCCCAGGCAGAGCGCTGCTGACAGGGCCCGGAAGAACTCTGCCCGTTAGATGCCACACGCCAAGAGGCCTGGGAATAAGGCCCCCGCCTCCTGGAACCGCCCACTCCTCCGTGCTGAGCAGGTTCACCTGACCTGGCGCAGCCCGCCGCTCCTGGTCCCGACACCCGGTGAGTCACACGCGCCGAAATACGTACGCTACTTACCTGGTAGCAGTGTTTTTTCAGGAGCCATGACAGCACAACGAGAGAGGGGATCCACCCTTCAGGGACAGGAAACCTACAGACATAAAAGGGCGGTACCTCTCCCTCGCATCAGTTAGTTCCAGAGCATGAGAGGACCTCCTTGGTTAGTAACACAGAAACAGCATAAACTTTGATACAATTTATTAATTAAGTGAACGTATCTTTTTCAAAAGAGGAAAATAGCGAAAATGTTGAGCCATCCGAGAAACAATAGGGTAGGGAATATAAGGGTGCTGTCATGGCTCCTGAAAAAACACTGCTACCAGGTAAGTAGCGTACGTATTTATTCAGTCGCCATGACAGCACAACGAGAGACTTTCAGAGAAATAAGAAACATTAGGGAGGGATAACAGCCTCAAGCACCCTTCTCCCAAACGTGAGGTCAGAGGAGCTACCCAGGTCTAGTCTATAGTGTCTCAGAAAGGTAGAAGGAGAAGACCATGTGGCCGCCTTACATATGTCTTCAATCGACACCTCGGACCTCTCTGCCCAGGACGTTGCTACAGCTTGAGTGGAGTGAGCCTTTATACCTTCTGGGATTTCAACGCCACCTGCAGTATAAGCGAGAGATAGCCTCCCTGATCCATCTGGCTAAAGTGTTTTTGGATACTCTACAACCCTTTCTAACACCTTGATAAGATATAAAAAGGGAATTATCTTTCTTCCAGGGATCTGTAACTGAAATGTACTTAAGGAGGCATCTTCTCACATCTAGGGAATGAAAATTACGTTCTTTATCATTAGTGGGATTGGAACAGAATGATGGCAAAACCACTTCCTGTAACCTATGGAATTTTGTAGCTACTTTAGGAAGATAGAGTTATTATGAAACCTGATCCCCTCTATCTTCTCTAAACTGCATGTATGGCGGTTGTCTAGATAAGGCCTGTAGATCACTAACCCTTCTTGCCGACGTGAGGGCAACTAGAAGGGCTGTTTTGATCGACAGGATTTTTACTGAAATAGTATCAATAGGCTCAAAAGGAGTTTGTGTTAGAGCTGAAAGAACCAGATTTAGATCCCATGGAACTATGTTTTGCTTAATAACAGGTCTAGATCTAGTAACCGCCTTGAAGAATCTAGAAATCCAGTAATTGCTGGCAAGGTTAGAATTGTACAGTGCTCCTAGAGCAGACACTTGGACTCTAAGAGTGCTAGTGGCCAAGCCTAACTCTAAACCTTTTTGTAGAAATTCTAGAATTTGATTAATACAAGGTTCTTGGCCAATTTGTGCCCCTGAAACTGACAAGAACTTTTTCCAAATTCTGACATAGATGTTAGTAGTAGAGGCTTTTCTACTTTTAAGAAGTGTATTAACCAAATGCCTAGAGAACCCCTTCCCCTTTAGCAGCGACCTCTCAAATTCCACGCTGCTAGGTGTAAGTTGGCTACCCGTGGATGGAGTATTGGACCCTGAGAGAGGAGATCTGGCAGTTCTGGGAGGATCCATGGCTGAGTGACTGACATCTTCCTCAGCCAAGGAAACCATGACCTCCTGGGCCAGAACGGGGCTATCAAGATCACGCGGGCCCAGTCTTCCCGAATCTTCCTCAGAACTATCGGTATCAGGTTTAGAGGGGGAAAAGCATATGAGAGACTGAAGCGCCATGGTATTAAGAGAGCGTCCACTGCATACGGGTTGTCTCTTGGATTTAGGGAGCAGAATCGGTGTAGATTTTTGTTTTCTTGGCTGGCAAAAAGGTCTATCTCTGGATATCCCCATAAGTGAATGATCTGATTGAAGATGGTTGGGTTTAAAGACCAATCCCCCTGTCTGAGCTTGTTGCGGCTTAGATATAGTCGGCCATGGTGTTGAGCTTTCCTTTTATATGAAGTGCCGTGAGGGATAGTAGGTGATTCTCGGCCACCTGAAATATACGATCCGCGATCTCCATTAGTGAACTGGACCGCGTACCCCCCTGGTGATTAATGTAGGCCACGGTTACCTGGTTGTCCGAGAACAGCCTGACGTGACGACCCTGTAGGGGTATAAGAAAACTGTTTAAAGCGCGTTCCACCGCTAAAAGTTCTTTTAGGTTGGAGGACGAGTCTTGTTCTGATTGGGACCATAGCCCCTGGGCCCAATTACTATCCAAGTGCGCCCCCCAACCCTTGGGGCTAGCATCAGTAGTTATTACTCTAGTAACATGGTTAGTCCAAGGAACTCCTCTACATAAATTTGAAACACGTGTCCACCAACTTAGTGAATGAATGGATTCAACGGATAACGAGAATTTGCTGTCAAGCTGGACCCCCAGTTGGCGCGAGTTATGTAGGATATCTCACTGTAGTGTTCTGGTGTGGTATTGGGCCCAAAGAACCGCCGGGATGCAGGATGTAAGAGAACCTAAGAGTGACATGGCATTTCTGACAGAAATTAAAGGAGCATTAATCACCCTCGTGACCAGCTGACATATGCTAACCACCTTCGAATCTGGGAGACGACATTCCTGCCGACCAGAATCTATAACTAGACCCAGAAATTCCTGCGTTTTTAAGGGTTGTAACCGGGATTTTTTATAGTTAATAATCCATCCTAAATCGTGCAATTCTGCAATCACCCTTTCTAGTTGGACTTTACAATGAGATTCTGAATGACCCACAATCAATGAGTCATCCAGATAAGGAACGATCAATATGTTCTGCTCATGTAGGTGCGCCATAACCTCTATCATGATTTTGGTAAATACACGGGGTGCGACTGCGACACCAAAGGGAAGTGCCCAATATTGGAAGTGCTCTACTGTGCCAGCAAGTGAATCCGCCACCCTAAGGAATCTTTGATGATCTACATGTATTGGGACATGGTAGTAGGCGTCTTTAAGGTCCAAGACAACCATGAAGCAGTTTTCAAAAAGAAGCTTTATTGCCGTCTTAACAGATTCCATTTTGAAGGACGGTATTAACAGAAAATTGTTGAGGCCTTTCAAGTTAATAATGGTGCGAAAGGATCCGTCAGGTTTTTTGACCAGGAACAAAGGGGAATAGAACCCCTTACCTCTTTCTTCTACAGGCACCTTGATTAGGACCCTTTTCCGTAGAAGCTCATGAACCTCTGATTCCAAAGCCATTTGTTCTGCAGGAGAAGAACGAATGGGTGTCAGCTTGAATTTATCTCGAGGGACTTGATGGAACTCGAATCTTAGACCTGCTTCTATGATGCTCAGAATCCAAGGACTATTAGTAATTTGTATCCAGGTAGAGTAATAGGCCAAAAGCCTACCCCCCACCTGGTCCGCCAGTCATTGGGGCTTTTTATAGTCTCGGGAGGAATTAAACATGTATCCTCTACCTCTTCTCCTGGTGTTGTCAAATCTGGTATTTTCTCTATTTGATTCTCGGTTAGACCTTCTACGGTTAGACCAGCCTCTATTATAGTCCCGTCTAAAGAAGGGTCTCTTAAGGAAAGGAAACCGTTTCTTATTATCTCCGGCCTTATCCAGTAGATCATCCAGCACTGGCCCAAACAAATGTGATCCTTCGCAGGGAATATTACAGAGCTTCGACCTGGCTTGTAAATCTCCCGGCCAACACTTAATCCATAGCGCTCTTCGGGCTGCGTTGGACAAGGCAGAAGATCTGGCGGCAAGTTTAACTGAATCCGCTGACGCATCAGAAAGAAAAGCAGCCGCGTCCTGTATAATGGGCATAGAAGCTAAGATCTCGTTCCTGGGGACCTTGTTCCTGAGTTGGTCTTCCAAGTGTCCGAGCCACACCATCAGTGACCGAGCTGTGCAAGTGGCTGCGACTGCTGGTCTCAGGGAACCTGCTGATGTTTCCCAGGTACCTTTAAGGAATACGTCAGCTTTCCTATCTAAAGGGTCCTTCAGACTCCCCAAGTCCTCAAACGGAAGAGACGTTTTCTTGCACGCTCTGGCTACTGCCGCATCCAGCTTCGGAACCTTGTCCCATGAGGATGATGCTTCCTCCTCAAAGGGATACCTCCTTTTCAAGGCTGGAGGAAGTGACCCTTTTCTTTCGGGCTTCTTCCATTTCCTTGAAATCAATGATTTGATCTTTTCCACTACAGGAAAGGACCTCCGGGATTTCCGATCCAGACCCCTGAACAGGATATCCTGAATGGAACATTCCGACTGAGGTTCCTCAATCCCCATCGTGTTGTTGACAACTTTTACTAAGTTATTTATTCTGTCGAGCGATAGACAGGCTCGACTGGACTCTATGTCCTCTGATGAGACCGATGATGGGAGAGAGTCAGAACTCTGTCCATTCGAGTCTGAATCTGACACCGAGACTGGGGATAACTCTTCTTTTTGGCCTCCTTTTGCGACCTCATGGAGCCGCTCACTTCTTGCCTAACCAATTGTCTTAGTGTAGAAGTGAGGTTAGGGGCCTCCTCCTCAACCAGGCGCTGTATACAGGATTTACACAGTGTCTTTTTATGGCCATCAGGGAGTGGTTCAGTACACTCGGCACACTGTCTATGCCTGGATTTAGTTAAGCATTTTCTCCCCTAGTAAGGAGAGAGGGAATACAAGGGAGGACAATAATCAGTAAGCGAACTTTCACATAGATCACTTACCCAGCCCTGCAGTGAATGGTACCGTAGACGGGGGGTCCTTTCTAGCCGGGTTTTCTTTACGGCCTGAGGACTTATCTGACTTTTGAGCCTTACTAGCTGTACCAGCGCGACTGCTGCCACTGGATCGGCGCTGGGAGACCGCAGGCTCTTCCGATTCCACATTGCGCTGCTGCGGAGTTCCGTCTAGCGATTCCATTATGCAGGGAAATGGCCAGGAACACCTTGTGGCTTGTATGCAGCGCTTAAATAATGCCCCCGGAAAGGTACCACCCCCGGATGGGGGTCAGCAGGGAGAGGAAGTAGCGAGTCCGGCACCACCAACAGGGTCCGCTCTACCCCTGGGCCCCGCCCCCGCCGTTGACCGCCGCAATTGCCGCTTCCCCCGGTATCTAATCGGCCAAAACGCCGGAGCGCCGCCATTGGCCGGAAGGACGCAACTGCGCATGCCCCGTCGCGTCATCACACCGCACCGCCCAGCCGCGTCACTTCCGGTCGCGGCTGCAGCCGGCACAGCAAGACGCGATTGAGGATGCAAGCAGCGTCCCCAACCAATGCACACGCCTCCCGGAGACGCGGACAGACTGCAGAGTCCCGGCAGGTGCAGTTATCCAGGAGGAGCCCCCATACTCACCAGGTAACCGGCTCTGTAGACCACCATAGAAGCTAGCCCCGTCACGTAGGCTGCTTCCTCCTGCCGCCACCAACACAAACAGTTCCCCTGCCGTGTGGTGCTTCCAGCCTCCTGGCTAAGCCGAGGTGGGGGACCCCCGCCACCTGTATCGGCCTGTCAGGAGTGGGATTCCTTCTAATCTTCGACCTTCTTCATAAGGCCTGCCTGAAGAGGTTCCGCTGTCAGGGACAGGAAACCAACTGATGCGAGGGAGAGGTACCGCCCTTTTATGTCTGTAGGTTTCCTGTCCCTGAAGGGCGGATCCCCTCTCTCGTTGTGCTGTCATGGCGACTGAATAAATTGTCAGTTTCTTATCCAAATCACCCCCTCAGTAAGCTCCTCTTGCTTGCTCCTCCCTGACTCAACCAAACCCCGCCCCCCCTCTGTCCAAATTCAAAAGTACACAGCCCAAGCAAACTAATTAACCCCGACTTGCCCACCCTGAGGTTCTGCCATTTCCCGTGACCCCGTCACGCTGGCCTCCCTAGAGGGCCAGGGGCCCAGTACGGCCTTTCCTTGACAACAATGCTATCCTCAATAGTATGGGTGTAAGAGGGAATAAGAGGGGAAAGGTGATCAACCTACCCAAGTGCAATCAGGATTCGTGTATTTAAAATGTCAGGAGGATATTACTCGCAAATTCACAATGTCCTGTCATTAAAGTAAGGTAAGTGGATTTAGGTCTCTCTCAGTGGATTCAAAATGTTTACCAAAATATATCATGGAGGTGAAATGTTATCGTGCTTCCTATAGGGCAGTTGTGATAGATAATGCCAAGTATTGATCCACCTGGGGTTTGAACATACCGAAGTAGGAGAAAGACAAGAGTGTCCACTTTAAGTTATGCAGTGAGACTGCAATATAAGTGTACAATGCATCCAACTCTGAACACCCGTATTCTGATGCTAATGACTTATGGGAACTCAAAAAAAAATGCTGCCAAACATTGTTTAATGTACTTACACACATGACACTGGTATCTCCTTGGATGTGGTATCCACCATTGATATTGATTATATTTTTGGCAAACATCGTGAATCTACTGCGATAGACCTAAATCCTGACTGAGACTGTCAGAGCTAGCTTATGCTGCATTGCTGGGAGGCTAGGAGTTGGTGGTTATATCAGAAGGCATTTGGTTGGTTTATATGTGGCTGTTGCTTGGTTTTGCATGTGTGATAATTCCCTTCTCCTAGATTTTCTTTCCCCATCCTCCACTTCCTGGTGCATTGTGTTATATGTGAGTGAATATTGATATGCTGTTATTTTCCGTTGCACCTATTCATCTGGATGGTGTACTACAACGCTCAACTATTCTCTAGGCGAGTGGATAGGTCCAAACTGAGGGCAGATTCAGGAAATAAGGCCAGGTACGCTTCCCTGGCATCTTCATCTTCAGAAGCAACCAAGGGAACAGGGTGAGCTAGGGTGCCCCCTAGCATTATGGACAGGGAAGGAATCCCTGGTCACCTGGCAACAGTTGTAACACTAGACCTCAGAATAGCAGTGCATGCAAGACTCAAGAATCTCACAGAACTGGAAGAATGGATGAAAATCCCACAAAATTGAGACTCTTGCTGGCTACGAAAATTAATTTACAAGTTTATACTTGCAAACAGGGTGCTACTTGGTACTAACCATACAGTGTGACCAAACTTTTGAATCAACCCATTTTCCCCTTTTGTAATTTATGGCTGAGTATTAATCTGCTGACACAATAAATATATATACAAAAGAAAATTTAGTAGGTTCCCCTGTCTTGGATAACCTGACAGCTGTGTACTGCAAATCCCAGCTTTACCAAGGGTGGATTTCAAGAATAGAGGATGCACCAAGCTGTTAAAAAAAATAAATAAAAACCACACACACAACATGAAGGAGGTTATCCCCTCACCCCCCAACCCCACCCCCATTTTTGATAGCCAGCCAAGCCAAAGCAAACATCTGGGGGTTGCAGCCTGCAGCAGTCAACTATATAAAGCAAAACTATCAGAAATACAAGTGGACCCACTTTTTTTTTTTCTTGGAGAACAGAGTCAAATGTCAACTGTTCAAATAAAGAAATTGAACCTGAACTCAATCCTCTTCAAGACCATACACTTTAACATTTATACAATTAGCCAAACAAGCCTAGTGTCCAGGATAAAGGCTCCATTATGGCATACTTGAGGAATATTGGTTAAGTCCTTCCATTTCACAAACATGAGTAATCGATGTCAGAGTATAAATTGCTGACAAGTAAAGTCTTGCACCATATCAGACTCATTGCATAAAATACAAAATTCCATAAAGACATGCAAGAAATAAAGGAATTTTAAAAATGTTGTTCAAACTTGTACCTCATAGAGTCTGAGAAAGCTTCTATGCCAAATCTGGAAATACTGTATCCTCCTCCCACAAATGCTAACCTGCCCATCACACTGGACACGTTAATAATTCGTCCTCTGGCTCTTATAATTAGAGGAAGTAGATTTAGGGTCACATCAATCATCCCAAGTAAATTGACATTGAGCACTTTGACAAAGTCATCTTTGTTAAGCCATCCATTGGGGGCCATAGGTACGGAAATGCCAGCATTATTCACAAGTCCCCATAACCCTGTTAACAGAAAATGAGAAAGAAAATGTATAGTTAGTAATCTAACAGTACTGTAGCTAATGTTCTGTTCATGTGGAATACATATGGACAGTACTAAGTGCAAAGTGAAGTGTTATTTGAGTTAAGAAAAACAACAACAAAAAAAACACAGTAACAAGAGATCACATAAAATATTGATTACTGGTAGAGTTAAGCAAATTTGCTTGGGTCCCTGGTTATTTGGCAAGCTATAGTGCTTACTGAATAAGCTGCAGAGAGAACCCAGCTTCTTGGAATGCGCAGGCTGATCAGCTGTTCGGCACTGCAGCTGAATGTGTCGTGGTTGTGTGACAGTCACGACATGCATGCATGTGTTGCAACAGTCACAGCCACGACACAGTCAGCTGCAGTGCCGAACAGCTGATCAGCTGGCACGTTCCAGGAAACCGGGTTCTCTGTGCAGCTTCTTCGGTAAGCCCTATAGCCTGCCGAATAAGCAGGGACCCGGGCAAATTTGCTCAACTCTAAGGACTGATAGGTAGCTTCATGTTTTTACAATGCAAAGCTAATGTTCAAGGGTAATGTTTTTTCAGAACCTATGACTGCACCAAGAGAGGGAGATCCACCTTTCAAGGACAGGAAGCCTTCAGGATAAAAATGTAAGAGCGTGTTGCTGTTATGGACAATAAGGAACACTGTCACTTTAAGAGACTACACCCCCTTGTCTGGTGTGATGGAATGTTCTGCTTCTCCCCTGCAATTAGACTGTTTGAATAAACTGGACTGTGCAGAGGGTGGGGGTGGAGCCTGAACAGCTTGTTTGAGCTGAAGCTGCTGCAGAGAGAACTTTGTGCTTTCTGCAAGAGAGGACCCACACCCTGTAATGGAGTGGACTTGTGAAATTTGACAGACTTCTCCGGGTGCAGCAAGAGTGGCTGTCCTGTGCGAGTTTGAGAAGCCACGAAGATACTGAGAAAGGGATTTACAGTTTCCAGGAGCACCTCCAGGACCCAGAAGCAAGGAGGAGAAGACCACGTTTCATGGAGCTGGCAGAAAGAGCGCACCACGGTACTGGACTGTTGGGGGGCCCCCCCGGGACTGCATCTGAGTTCCCAACATCACCATGAGTTTGTTCCTGTTTTGTGCACATTAGGACCTAGTGTAGGCTTCAATAGTCAGTACACAGGAGCCGTGTGGCCTTAGTAAAGCAGTAAAGTAAGCTTAGTAAAGGCCAGGGAGGTTATACGTAGAGTAGCATTATTTGTTTATTGTTCGCATTTACTTGTGTGACGTATGTTGATTCTGTAATAGTTGGAGCACTCTGCTATTTTACGGACAAGCTAATTTACAAAGTTATATTCTTTATGTTTTGCCATTGCATACCCCTGTTAGCATCTTCCTCATCCACTTCATTCCTTGCCTTCCAATAATTCTACCCTTTGTTTGCACCTCATCTTGTGTACGGTAGTCTTCCTGTACTGTGGTGGTCCCCGGCCATTGCTTAAAAAAAAAAAAAAAAAAAATGCAGCACCTTCTCACATCAGTTGGATTACAGAGCATGAGAGGACCTTCAATAGTTAGTTTACAGACATTCATATACTATATAATCTATTCCTTCATCAAGTGAAAAACCCACCAACCAGAAAGTGAAACTTAGTAACAGGAAGGAATATAAAGGTGCTGTCCTGGCTTCAGAAAAAATGAATTGTACCAGGATGACCATGAGAGAATTACTGTTTTTAGGGAGGGACCACAGCCTGTAGAAACCTTCTCCCAAATGTGAGGCTAGAGGATAGATCCAGCCTTTAGTGGTTTTATAAAGTAGAAGCGGAAGACCATGTTGTTGCCTTGCAGATTTGCAGCTAGTTTGATAAATATGTCCTCTCTGCCCAGGATGCTGCCATCACCCTAGTGGAGTGGGCTTTTCAGACCTTCTGGAACAGCTCTCTATGGTTGCCCTCATGGTTATAAACTATACAGCACACCCAAGGCAGAAATTTGAAATTGTAAGGGTTCTGACCGAAAGGCCCTGTTCTATTCCCTTCTGAGGGAATGCCAACATAACATGGAGAGGCACCTTCCCACCAAGAGTAGTTCCTGTAGAGCACAGCAATTTCCTCTAGGTTCTACCATATATTCTAGTGGTGGTTCTCTCTTTTGCTGAGTAAGGTGGAGATTAAGTTAGAGGAGAACCCTTTACCTTCTAATATTGACTTTTAATTTTCCATGCTGTTAAATGGAGCCCCGTCACTTGAGGACATATTGGTCCTTGAGAGAAGGTCTGGATCTTCTGGAAGAACACATGAGTCTGATCTGCATCACACTAACCCAGAAACATCAAGGTCTCTTGGGCCTGAAGGGGCTATAAGAATAACCCTTGCCCTGGCCTGCTTGATCAGCTTTAGAATAGATGGAATCAGACATATCAGAGGAAACACATTGATAGGCTGAAGTTCCAATACATCAGTAAGGTGTGTACCTCAGATTCATCAAACAGAACTTTTGTACCTTGCTGTTTCTTTGTTGCAAAGAGATCCATTTCTAGAAGACTCCACACAGCAATCTGTTAGTACACGGATTTCTTTAGTGACTACTCGTTGTCGAGGCTGTTTGCAGCACAGGAAAACTGGCTTGTAATTTTCTTTCACCCTGATATAGAGGTCTGACAATCAAAGGAACTGTGTTTCTGTCAGCATAAATATTCACTTTGTAATTGACATCAGGGATCTTGGAGCGAGTACCACCTTGGTGATTTATGTATGCTACCATGACCTGGTTGTCCGAGAGCGCTCTTACATTGTGACTTCCTAAGAGTACAAACTGGGACATAGATGTTAAATGTAGACCAGTTCAATACGCTAGGGAAGTATGAGGGATGGACTGGAAGTTTATTGACTCACCAGCTACCCTCAGGACTGTATTATCTCACCGTTTAATAGCATCACCACAGACTGACAGTATCATCCAGACATCATTCTTACAAATATAAGCAGTATTGCTAGTAAGTAGTAGTTAATGTTTGACAGTGAAACAGACCTACAAGCCACAAGTCAGATGGCTAACCAGATTGGAAGCCCTCAGGCATGCCAAATGTGAGACATAGGGCCATATCAGAGTCCCTACATAAGGCGATGGGCCCAAAATAAGGTTGGCAGCCAACCACAACACATGCTTTAAGATTCATATAGAGAAGATGAACTCCAAGGACTGCAGAGATCTGAACTCAAGATCTCCCACTCACAAGACAGGTGCTCCAACCAAGCCATAATAATAGTGCAACCCAAATGAGAAAAAGCTAAAAGCCAGGCCACAAGAAACATGAGTAGGTACTGAAGCATTAAATCTAGATTCTCCCAAACTTGCCCATTTCTGCACCCATCTGGGCTCCTGTATTCACGGTCATTCTCAATAGAGGCTGCTATAGAATGTGCTATGGTGTTTAGATTCATGGCTCCTACATTCAAATGACAGGAAACACTGGAGGAAGTGGGAGTTTTCCCTTTATGGGCAAGTTTACATTTGCGTATATGTGCGCAGTGTATCTGCATGCGCAAACGCGCACAAACATGCATGTAAATGCATGCTTATCCACATCAGCTTATGCATGACGGCAAAAAAACCACAAAAAACCGCTGCGTTTTGCCTGCGTTTGCGTTTATGTGCATGCAATTGATATTTCCAGGAGGGCGTGTCTCAATCAGTTCCTGGACATGCACAGTCCGAAGTACGCAAGCGCATTGAGCGCATGTGTACGCAAGGACATGCGTACGCATGCGTTCCCATAAGTAATGAGTTTTTTTCTTTTTTAATGCACTCATCCACATGCCTGTGCACATTTGACGGATTTTACGCTTCCAAAAATGCAACATGTTGCGTTCGCTAGACCCCGCTGCACACAGAGAAACAGCGCATGCATACGCAGAAGCATGCAAACACATGTCCCTGCGTACGCCATGTTAAAGATAAGTATGCTTGCGGATCTGTGCGGATGATACACTGCGCACAGAGACGCAAATGTGAAGCCACCCTATATTGTGCTCTTGGCTTCCTGTCCAGCGATAGGGCAGATCCCACTTTAAGGTGCTGTCACGGGTGAGGGGAAAATTATGCTTTTTGGGATAGAACTGCTCCTACCCAAGTCACATTACTCAACTCAGATTTGATTCTTGCATATGGGTCAAGCCAAGTTAAAGCAGCATTACAGCAATCCATAAAAGTTATATTAACAAATTATCACATTACCTTCTCCTTTGACAAGCTGTTCAACCCAGTCAGCAGCAGCTCTCACACCTTTGCCATCAGCAACATCAAAGACGACAGTCTGCACTCTACTAGATGTCTCACTCTTCAGGTTCTCAGCCCCTGCATCAGTCAGACAAGCCGCCAGAACCTTCATTCCACGTTTGTCCAATTTCTTTGCCAACAGTTTTCCAAATCCAGTGTCACATCCGGTAATGAAGACATATTTATCCGAGAGATTCTGCAGTATCCGATTCTGTCTATACCACCTGTACAGGAGAGGCAGACCCACCAGCACCAGCAGAAGCAGCCACATGGTTTACAGAGTATGGAGGTTTAAAGCTGTGTAGCAATAAAATGTGTTCATATAATAAAGGAACAATGACACCATTACAAATATTAATCTCTGCCTCATGCATTTTATGTGTTTTATACATTAAAATCCTTACCCCTTTCATCAATAGAGGGAGTTTAAATGGTCAGTTATTTCAAGACTAGTACATGCAACTACAAGCCATTTTGAAGTATATCAAATCCACATGTTCCTTAGGCCATGTGCACATGTTGCGGTTTTTGCTGTGGATCCGCAGCGTTTTTGACGCTGCGGATCAACAGCAGTTTTCCATGCGGTGTACAGTACAACGTTAACCTATGGAAAACAAAAACCGCTGTGCACATGCTGCGGAAAAAAAGCGCGGAAACACTGCGTTTTTTTTCCCGCAGCATGTCAATTCTTTGTGCGGAATCCGCAGCGGTTTGACACCTGCGCCATATTAAAAAAAACGCAGGTGTGAAACCGCAGTTGAATCCGCACAAAAACCGCAGTAAATCCGCAGCAAAAACGCAGTGTTTTTGCCCTGCAGATTTATCAAAATCAGTGCGGAAAAATCCGCAGACCAATCCGCAGCGTGTGCACATACCCTTAGAGCTCAGTCAGAAACAAAGCTAAAAAAAAAAAAAAAAAAAAAAAAATCAATCTTAGTAAAAAAAAATAAAATAAACTTCCAGTTCACTGAGGGATAACATTACAGCTGCCCGTTGAAGTCAATAAAAATTAGCAGAGGAGGTAGAAGGAAGATCAGAGTAAAATTGGCAGAGATTGTGTTACAGCGTGTTTTACCTTATCCAGTGCTGGATTCTCAGCTACCCTGCTCAATGCTGCTATATAATGTCCTCCAAATTGCTATTGCTACTAAATATGTGTTACATAGAGACATGAACAGTCTCATGTCCTTCTTTAGTACAGTATATATGGAAATCTAAACAACTAATCAGCACCACTAACTTAGGCCTTTTTTTACACTTCCGTCTTTGTAGTCCCGTTGAGATACGTTGTTTTTTGAGAAAACAGGATCCTGCATTTTCTCATAGACTTGTATTAGCGATGGATGGCCACACGTTTCATCCGTCGTGCACTGGATCCTGCGGAATTTGACGGCCTGTCTTTTCCAAAAAAACGTTCCATGAAATGTTTTTTGTCTGCAGTGGAAAAACGTTCGACGCCTCCTGCGGCATACATCGTTCCACAGAATGGGAGCCTATGGACACTGGATCCTGTGCACACTGTGAAACGCAGGAATCCAGTGACTGATGCAGTTTTTACATCTGAGCATGCCTGGAAGCATATTCCAACCTGGGGAAAAGTCTCTTACGAAATTCCACATCTACACTAGAAAAACTCAGGCGACGCATCCGTCATAACTAGTGTTGAGCATTCCGATACCGCAAGTATCGGGTATCGGCCGATACTTGCGGTATCGGAATTCCGATACCGGGATTCCGATACTTGCCACGTATCGGATACCGGAATCGGAAGTTCCCAGATTCAAACTGCACAAATTCAGCCAATGAGAATGATTCCAAGTGTGGGCACATCCTGTTCAGCATGGAGGGCATGAAACTACTGGCATGGCTCTGATTGGCTGCTGAAATGATGTCATGATGCAGTTTAAAAGTCGCTGGCGCCATTTTTTTGCACTCACTCTGCTGTGAATTCAGTTAGTGACAGAACGCTGTTTGCTGACTGAGGGCCAGTTTAGAGATAGCGATTTGCTTCTTTGTGCTTTTCAAAGGCTAATTTAGCAACCGCTGTGTTCACCTACTATTCACCTTGCTTTTGCCTTGTAGCGCTGTTTTCACAGCGATCTGCAAGGTCTGTGCGTGTGTGTGTGTGTGTGTGTGTAGCCCACTCTCTGGTCTGAGTGCAGCCATAGGCCATCCATAGCTGGTTGTATTCAGTTCAGGGAGGGTGGTTCATTGCCTCATACTTTTTTTTTTTTTTTTTTCTTCAAGTAGTGTAGTCTGCTGCTCATTTTTTCAAAAAATTCCTATTCGTGTCTTTCCACCCGTCTCCAGCTAACTTGTGGAAAAACACTACATAGGATAACGTAGAGGAGGGTTTTTGGGCCTTGCAGCGCCGTTTACGGCTGTCTGCACGGTCTCAGTGTGACTGCAGCTCTCTCTGTTGTCAGTTCAGTCCCCAAAAAATAAATAAATAATAAAGTTCACCAAACACACCAGTGACACCACTTAACATTTGTGTAGGCCACATTAGCTCATATTAAAGTCTAGTCCACACTTTAGAAAATTAGTGTTTCTTATACCTGTTAGGAGTTGTTCAGGAATAAGCACACAAAGCCTTTAGTACTTTTCTGCTTATCTTTATCAGTCAACCAAGATGAAGAAGGCAGTGAGTAAGGCACGTGGGCGTGGGCGCGGAGCAGGGAGAGGACGTGGGGATTCTGTGCCTGCTGCAGGCACCGGTGACTCATCAGCACCCACTTTCACCAGGGAACAGTCCTTCATGCGCAGCTTTGTCGCAGAGCACCGTACACCGCTGCTGCGTGAAGAACAAATTGAATCCGTTGTCGGATGGATGGCAGCTAATGCATCAACTTCAATTAGTGCCACATCCTCTCAGACACAGAGCACTGGAGAGCAGCCATCTGTCTCTTCACCACCTGCCAAATTGCCCAGGCAGACAGATCCCAGGACAGGAGCCGTCTCTACTTCTGTTCTCTGAATCTCTTGGCTTGGAAACAGGGGGCCAGCCAAGCAGCATTGGAGAAATGGAAGAAGAGGCAGTGTGCAGTGATGCCCAACAGCTTTTTCTCTCTTCCTCTGAAGAGGCGGGTGGGCCAGTGCTTCCGGTCACCACATCGCAGGCCGCATCCGCTGATGATGACACTCAGGTGCCACTTTCTGGTGCGTGCTCTGCTGCTGAGACTACCCAGGAGGAGCAGTTGGGGGCAGAGGGTAGTGTAGATGATGAGGTCCTTGACCCATCTTGGCGTGAGGGACAGGAAGGTGGTGGGAGCAGCTCTGAGGAAGAGATTCCCCATACGGCCCAAAGAATGAGGGGGAAGACTGCGGATCCTGCAGCCTCCGCTTTGGCACCCGTTAGGAGCATGTCTCTTCCAAAAGCCAAAAAGGGCGCTCCCAAGACTTGCAGTGCCTGGTCCTTTTTTGACACAGTTGCAGATGACATTTGCTATGTCAAATGCAAGGTGTGTCATCACAAAGTAAAAAGAGGTCAAAATGTCAGCAACCTCAATACCTCCAACATGTGGAAACATGTGCGCAACAGGCACGCGGCGGAGTTACAAAAACACACTGAAGAGCTAGGCCAAACAGCGGCAGCTACCACCTCTTCAGCTCGTGTTGCCTCTTCCTCCAGCTCACACGCAGCTGGTTCGGCTTCCTCCCAGGATCGCCGTGGAAGAACCTCTGGCCCTGTTGTCCAGAGACCCGCTGTAATTCCACCCGCAGCACCACGTTCCCAGTCATCCACACACTCCCAGCCCAGTGTACAGCCATCGGTAGTACAGGCATGGGAGAAAAGGCGGCCTCTCGTCAAACCACCCACGAGCACAGGCTCTGACTGCAGGCATTGCCAAACTTCTGTCACTGGAAATGCTGTCATTCAGGCTGGTGGAGACTGACAGCTTCCGTGACTTGATGTCATTGGCAGTCCAACAGTACAATGTGCCCAGCCGCTTTTACTTCAGCAGGCAAGCCGTCCCTGCCCTGCACAAGCATGTGGAGGGACACATAAAACACGCGCTACTGAATGCCATCAGTAGCAAGGTCCACCTCACCACCGATGTGTGGACCAGTCAACATGGACAGGGGCGATACCTTTCCCTCACTGACCATTAGGTTAATGTCATTGAGCCGGGTACAGATCGTGCGAGTGGCGCAGGACGTGTCCTGCCCACTCCAAGGATTGCAGGAATCCATTCTGTACGCATTGACTCCTCCTCTTACACCAGTTCCTCAGAATCATCGCTGCAGGAGCCGTCACAGTCCACCTCCACATGGACCCGTGATGAACGTGTACCTGTTACGACCGACATGAGCACAGCCGTGGCCAAACGTCAACAGGCCGTCTTGAAATTAATTTCTTTGGGGAATCGAAGCCACACAGCGCAGGAGCTCTGGAATGCCATCAAGCAGGAGAGCGATGTGTGGTTTGTGCCAGCGAATCTCCAGCCAGGCATGGTAGTGTGTGATAATGGCCGAAATCTGGTGGCAGCTCTGGGCCTCGGCAACCTCACTCACATCCCATGTCTGGCACATGTGCTCAATTTGGTCGTGCAGAGTTTTTTGAGGGACTATCCGGATCTTGATGCACTGCTGCACAAGGTCCGCCTAGAGTGTGCTCACTTGCGGTGTTCCAGCACGGCAAAAGCGCGCATTGCGGCTCTGCAGCGCCGACACTACCTGCCGGAACATCGCATCATATGTGACCTACCTACCAGGTGGAATTCCACGTTACATATGTTGGAGCGGTTGTGTGAGCAGCAGTAAGCTGTAATGGAGTACCAGCTGCATCAGGCGCAAAGAAGTTGCACTCCGCGCCTTTCAGACTTCACAACCACAGAGTGGGCCACTATGAATGACGTCTGCCAGGTTTTGCGTCCCTTCGATTATTCCACGCGGATGGCGAGTGCAGATGATGCACTAGTCAGCATGACTGTCCCCCTTATCTGCCTGCTTGAAAAATCACTGCAAGCGCTAAGGGATGATGTTGTGGAAGAAGTGGAGGATGAGGATTCAACATTTCCATCATCTTCTGGACAGTCAGCGCCACGTGGTTCCTCACAAACGCGTAGGCAGGGGACAGTTTGTGAGGAGGATGAGGAGGAGTCAATGGAGGAGGAAGACATCCGTCCAGAGGAGGGAGTTACACAATTGTCCAGTACTCAGTGTGTACAGCGAGGGTGGGGTGATGATGAGCGGGCAGAGATCACGCCTCCAGCAGGGGACAGCGTTTCTTGGGCAGTTGGCAGTCTGCAGCACATGGTGGATTACATGCTGCAGTGCCTGAGAAATGACCGCCGCATCGCCCACATTCTCAACATGTCTGAATATTGGGTGTTCACCCTCCTCGATCCTCGCTACCGGGACAACGTAGAAAGCCTCATCACACCGTTGAACCGGGAGCGAAAAATGCGGGAGTACCAAGACACACTGGTGAATTCCATCATCTTCTCCATTCCAAGTGAGAGAAGTGCTGCTAGTGCATTACAAAGCAGCTCAGTGCGTCCAGGCAGTGGTGGAGGCTCTGCACAAAGAGGGAGCAGAAGCAAGAGCAGTATGGCACAACTGTGGCACAGTTTTCTGTGCCCGCCACAAAAGTCAACACCATCACAGACGGCTCCAGTCAGCAGGAGGCAACGGTTCCGTCAGATGGTGACAGACTACATGTCTTGCCCTCTTGCTGTACTCCCAGACGGCTCTTCACCTTTCAAGTTTTGGGTCTCAAAGCTGGATACATGGCCAGAGCTAAGCCAGTATGCATTGGAGGTGCTGGTTTGCCCTGCGGCTAGTGTATTATCGGAACGCGTCTTTAGTGCTGCAGGTGGTGTACTAACTGACCATCGCATGCGACTATCCTCCGATAACGTTGACCGGCTTACTTTCCTGAAAATGAACAAGGCCTGGATCTCGCAGGAATTTGCCACTCCTCTTCCTGATTAAATAATTAGGTCACTGTCTACAGTATCCAGGTCTCCTGTTGTGTTCATCTTTCTACCACCTGAACTTTAATTCCTGGGCTCCAACACCGCCAGTTGAGGCTCAGAAGTGCCATCTGCACAGTCAAAACATACGACCCAGTGTTATTGGGTTTCAGTAACGTCAGCTGATCCCCAGCTGTGTAGCCGGCAATGTGTCCTGCGACCGCCACGCTGACACAACAACTGAAATGTAAGGGAACCTGTCCCCACCCCCCCCAAGGCGTTTGTTACTGAAGGAGCCACCTTGTGCAGCAGTAATGCTGCACAAGGAAAAGGTAGCTATTTTTGTTTAGCTCCTTGCACACGCAGAACTTAACACTTATAAAATGTGTCCACTGATACCGTAAAACCGTCCCGGAGGTGGGACTTTCCTTCGTAATGTGACGCAGCAGAGCCGTCATTCTTACCCCCCCGGCGCGGTGCGCCGGCTGCTCAGCGTTGTTTGATTCCGTCCCAGAACCTGCGCTGTTATGTTATCCCTTGGCCAGGCACACTTAGCGCTGCCCATCTTCTGACATCAATTGTGTCAGGCTGGCTGCGCCTGTGCGGCCGTGCTGGCCGAGAGCCCGCCTCGCAGGGTCTTCTGATTTAATCCCACTGGGGGCCTGAGATCCATGGACATGCGCAGTGCATATCTGAAACTCCACCTCTCACTCATCTCCCTACGGCTTCTTCAGACTGTGCGGTGTCAGATGGTCCCTAATAGCATGCCACGGCCGTGACACCGCACAGTCTGAAGAAGCCGTAGGGAGGGGAGTGAGAGGCAAGGATATGCACTGCGCATGGCCATGGATCCCAGGCCCGCGGTGGGATTACATTAGACGACACTGCGAGGCGGGCTCTCGGCCAGCACGTCCGCACAGGCGCAGCCAGCCTGACACCAAATGATGCCAGAAGATGGGCAGCGCTAAGTGTGCCTGGCCAAGGGATAACATAACAGCGCAGGCTCCGGGAAGGAATCAAAACGCTGAGGAGCCGGGGCACGGCGCCAAGGGGGTAGGAATGATGGCTGTGCTGCGTCATATTACGAAGGAAAGTCCCACCTCCGGGACGGTCTCACGGTATCATGGGACACATTTTATAAGTGTTCAGTTCTGTGTTTGCAAGGAGCATAATGAAAAGAGCCACCTTTTCCTTTTGCATCCTTTGTGCTGCACAAGCTGGCTCTTTCAGCTACAAACGCCTTGGGGGGGGGGGGGTTAAAGGTTCCCTTTAGACTTTCTCCAATCAGGCTTCGGCCTACACTGTGTTCCTCTCCTCCTCCTCCTGTCCCTGGGCTCCAACACCGCTAGTTGTTGCCTGGTAGTGCTGTACGCACAGTCAACAGTCCCTCCTCTGTTATTGGGGTTCAGTAACGTCAGCTGTTCCCCAGCTGTGTGTGTGGCAATCCCTCCTATCTCCTCCACCTCCTCCTCCTCCTGTCCCTGGGCTCCAACACCGCTAGTTGTTGCCTGGTAGTGCTGTACGCACAGTCAACAGTCCCTCCTCTGTTATTGGGGTTCAGTAACGTCAGCTGTTCCCCAGCTGTGTGTGTGGCAATCCCTCCTATCTCCTCCACCTCCTCCTCCTCCTCCTGTCCCTGGGCTCCAACACCGCTAGTTGTTGCCTGGTAGTGCTGTACACACAGTCAACAGTCCCTCCTTTGTTATTGGGGTTCAGTAACGTCAGCTGTTCCCCAGCTGTGTGTGTGGCAATCCCTCCTATCTCCTCCACCTCCTCCTCCTCCTCCTGTCCCTGGGCTCCAACACCGCTAGTTGTTGCCTGGTAGTGCTGTACGCACAGTCAACAGTCCCTCCTCTGTTATTGGGGTTCAGTAACGTCAGCTGTTCCCCAGCTGTGTGTGTGGCAATCCCTCCTATCTCCTCCACCTCCTCCTCCTCCTCTTGTCCCTGGGCTCCAACACCGCTAGTTGCTGTCCAGAAGTGCTGTCCGCACAGAGCCAAACACCTCGCCAATGTGTTAGTGGGGTTCAGCACCGCCAGCTGTTCCCCTGCTGTGTATACGGCAACGTGTACTGCGACCGCCACGCAGGCACAACAAGTTAAATTTAAGGGAACCTGTCCCCCCCCCCAGGCGTTTGTTACTGAAGGAGCCACCTTGTGCAGCAGTAATGATGCAAAGGGAAAACGGGCCTCTTTTCGTGGTGCTCCTTGCACATGCTGAACCTAACACTTATGAAATGTGTCCCCTCCTACCGTGATACCGTCCGGTAGGTGGAACTTTCCTTTGTGATGTGACGCAGCACAGCCGTCATTCTTACCCCCTTGGCGCCGTGCGCCGCCTCCTCAGCGTTGTTTGAATCAGTCCCGGAGCCTGCGCTGTTAGGTTAGCCCTTGGCCATGCACACATTTTGCGCTGCCCGTCTTCTGACATCATTTGGTGTCAGGCTGGCTGCGCCTGTGCGGCCGCGCTGGACGAGATCCCGCCTCATAGTGTCTTCTGATTTAATCCCACTGGGGGCCTGAGATCCATGGACATGCGCAGTGCATATCTGAACCTCCACCTCTCACTCATCTCCCTACGGCTTCTTCAGACTGTGCGGTGTCAGGTGATCCCTAATAGCATGCCACGGCCGTGACACCGCACAGTCTGAAGAAGCCGTAGGGAGGGGAGTGAGAGGTGAGGATATGCACTGCGCATGGCCACGGATCCCAGGCCCACGGTGGGATTACATTAGACGACACTGCGAGGCGGGATCTCGGCCAGCGCAGCCGCACAGGCGCAGCCAGCCTGACACCAAATGATGTCAGAAGACGGGCAGCGCAAAATGTGTGCATGGCCAAGGGCTAACCTAACAGCGCAGGCTCCGGGACTGATTCAAACAACACTGAGGAGGCGGCGCACGGCGCCAAGGGGGTAAGAATGACGGCTGTGCTGCGTCACATCACTAAGGAAAGTGCCACCAACCGGACGGTATCACGGTAGGAGGGGACACTTTTCATAAGTGTTAGGTTCAGCATGTGCAAGGACCATAATTAAAAGAGCTAAGTTTACCTTTTCCAGCATTAGTGCTGTACACGATGGCTCTTTCAGCTACAAACGCCTGGGGGGGGGTTAAAGTTTCCCTTTCAACTTGCTCCAGTGCAGGCTTCGGCCTACACTCTGCTCCCTCTCCTCCTCCTGCTGACCCTGGGCTCTAACACCGCCAGTTGGGGCCCAGATGTGCTAGCTGCACAGAGCCAAACACCAGCCAATGTGTCAGTGGGGTTCAGCACCGCCAGCTGTTCCCCTGCTGTGTAGCCGGCAACGTGTCCTGCAACAGCCACGCAGACACAAGAACTGAAATTGAAGGAAACCTGTCCCCCCTCCCCCAGGCGTTTCTACATTTTACAGCCACCTTGTATGACAGTAATGCTGCATGTGTGCAAGGTGGCTCAGAAACTTATTCTCCTTGCCCATGTTGAACTGAACACGTCTAAAATGAGTCCTCTGTGACCATTAAAACGTCCCTCAGGTGTGATTTTCCTTTGTATTGACACGCAACAAGCTCCTTGGTAGCGCTGCCCGTCTTTTGGCATCATTGTTTGGCTGCCTGCGCCTCTGCGGCCGCCTTGCCCCACACAACGCCCCTCGGTGTCTTATTTATTTGGACTGCGAGGGTGTGATTGATGGGCATGAACGGTGCATTTCTTCGCCTGTCCCTCATCTCCTTCCGCCTTCTTCGGACTGTGCGTCTTCATGGCCGTGGCATGTGATAAGGGATCAGCTGACGCTGCATAGTCTGAAGCGGGTGTAAGAACCCAAGCGAGAGGCGAAAATATGTACTGCGCCAGGCCATGAATCCCAGCCCCGCAGTGTTTTAACAATGTTAAGACACTGCGGGGCTGGGATTCATGGTCATCGCAAACCGCAACGGCCGACATTACATGATGTCAGAGGATGGGCAGCGCTAACAGCGCAAGGCCAAGGGATAACACAAAAGCACAGACTCCTGTGCAACAAATAACGATGCTCAGGAGGCCGCGCAAAGCACCAAGGTGGCATTTTTCCCAGCTCTACTGCGTCTCTTTACGAAGGGAACTCGCGCCTCAAAATCAGTTTGACTGTGTAAGGGCCTAAATGTTATACGTGTTCCTTTCAGCGTGTGCAAGGAGCAAAATTAAAAGAGCAACCTTTGACTTGTGCAGCATTACTGCTGCATAAGCTGTGGCTCTTCTAGTTTGTAACACCTGAGGGGGGGTTAAAGGTTACCTTTCAAATTGGTTCAATTAGGCTTCAGCCTACATTCCGCTCCCTCTCCTCCTCCTGCTGACCCTGGGCTCTAACACCGCCAGTTGGGGCCCAGATGTGCTGGCTGCACAGAGCCAAACACCTCACCAATGTGTCAGTGGGGTTCAGCACCGCCAGCTGTTCCCCTGCTGTGCAGCCGGCAACGTGTCCTGCAACAGCCACGCAGACACAAGAACTGAAATTGAAGGGATCCTGTCGCCCCACCCCCAGGTGTTTGTATGTTTTACAGCCACCTTGTACAGCAGTAATGCTGCATGTGTGCAAGGTGGCTCATAAACGTATTCTCCTCGCACATGTGGAACTGAAAACACGTCTAAAATGTGTCCTCTGTGTGACCATTTAACCGTCCCGGAGGTGTGACTTTCCTTTGTAATGACACGCTGCAACCCCCTTGGTAGTGCTGCCCGTCTTCTGGCATCATTGTTTGGCTGCCTGCGCCTCTGCGGCCGCCCTGACCCACACAACGCCCCTCGGTGTCTTATTTATTGGGACTGCAAGGGTGTGATTGATGGGCATGAGCGGTGCATATCTTCGCCTGTTGTCACTCATCTCCTTCCGCCTTCTTCAGACTGTGCGGCTTCATGGCCGTGGCATGCGATAAGGGATCAGCTGACGCCGCACAGTCTGAAGCGGGTGTAAGGACCCGAGTGTGAGAGGCGAACCTATGTACTGCGCCAGGCCATGAATCCCAGCCCCGCAGTGTTTTAACTATGTAAAGACACTGCGTTGCTCGGATTCATGGTCATCGCAAACTGTAACAGCCGACATGAAATGATGTCAGAAGATGGGCAGCGCTAACAGCGCAAGGCCAAGGGATAACACGACAGCGCAGACTCCTGTACAGCAAATAACGCTCAGGAGGCTGCGCCCAGCACCAAGGTGGGATTCTTTACATCTGTGCTGCGTCTCATTACGAAGGGAACTCTCGCCTCCAACACAGTTTGACTGTGTAAGGGCCTAAATGTTATACGTGTTCCTTTCAGCGTGTGCAAGGAGAAAAATTAAAAGAGCAACCTTTGACTTGTGCAGCACAACTGCTGCATAAGCTGTGGCTCTTCTACTTTGTAACAACTGAGGGGGGGTTAAAGGTTACCTTTAAAATTGGTTCAATTAGGCTTCGGCCTACACTCTGCTCCCCCTGCAGAGCCTGGGCTCTAACACCGCCAGTTGGTGCCCGGTACTGCTAGCTGCACAGAGAAAAACACCAGCCAATATGTCAGTGGGGTTCAGCACCGCCAGCTGTTCCCCTGCTGTGTAGCCGGCAACGTGTCCTGCAAATGCCACGCAGACACAAGAACTGAAATTGAAGGGAACCTGTCCCCCCTCCCCCAGGTGTTTGTATGTTTTCCAGCCACCTTGTACAGCAGTAATGCTGCATGTGTGCAAGGTGGCTCATCAACTTATTCTCCTTGCACACGTGGAACAGAACACGTCTACAATGTGTCCCCTGAGACCATTAAAACGTCCCTGAGGTGTGACTTTACTTTGTAATGACACGCAACAACCCCCTTGGTAGTACAGCCCTTCTTCTGACATCATTGTTTGGCTGGCTGCGCCTCTGCAGCCGCCCTGCCCGACAACGCCCCTCGGTGTCTTATTTATTTTGACTGCGAGGGTGTGATTGACGGGCATGAGCAGTGCATATCTTCGCCAGGCTGTCACTCAGCTCCTTCTGCCTTCTTCAGACGGTGCGGCTTCATGGCCGCGGCATGCGATAAGGGATCAGCTGACGCCGCACAGTCTGTAGCAGGTGTAAGGACACGAGCGAGAGGCGAACATATGTACTGCGCCAGGCCATGAATCCCAGCCCCGCAGTGTGTAACACTGTAAAGACACTGCGGGGCTGGGATTCATGGGCATCGCGAACCGCACCAGCCGACATGAAATGATGTCAGAAGACGGGCAGCGCATGGCCAAGGGATAACGCAACAACACAGACTCCTGTACAGCAAAATGCGATGCTCAGGAGGCCGTGCCAAGCACCAAGGTGGGATTTTTGACATCTGTGCTGCATCTCATTACGAAGGGAACTCTCGCCTCTAACACAGTTTGACTGTATAAAGGGCTAAATGTTATACGTGTTTCATTCAGCGTGTGCAAGGAGAAAAATTAAAAGAGCAACCTTTGACTTGTGCAGCACTACTGCTGCATAAGGTGTGGCTCTTCTAGTTTGTAACCCCTGAGGGGGGTTAAAGGTTACCTTTAAAATTGGTTCAATTAGGCTCGGCCTACACTCTGCTCCCCCTGCAGAGCCTGGGCTCTAACACCGCCAGTTGGGGCCCGGTACTGCTAGCTGCACAGAGAAAAACACCAGCCAATGTGTCAGTGGGGTTCAGCACCGCCAGCTGTTCCCCTGCTGTGTAGCCGGCAACGTGTCCTGCAACAGCCACGCAGACACAAAGCTGCCACCAGGGCAGGCTTCGGCCTACACTCTGCTCCCTCTCCTCCTCCTGCTGACCCTGGGCTCTAACACCGCCAGTTGGGGCCCGCTACTGCTAGCTGCACAGAGAAAAACACCAGCCAATGTGTCAGTGGGGTTCAGCACCGCCAGCTGTTCCCCTGCTGTGTAGCCGGCAACGTGTCCTGCAACAGCCACGCAGACACAACAGACCTACAAATGCCTCCAGTGCAGGCTTCGGCCTACACTCTTCTCCCCCTGCTGACCCTTTGCTCCAACACCGCTAGTTGGGGCTCTAGGAAGACAAGCTTGAATAGGTCCCCATCCTGGTTCCAGCACCGTCAGCTGGTTCCGGGCAGAGCCTTTGGCTTAGGTGCCTCCCTCTGGGTATCCGAGTTCCACCAACATCAGGTGGTCCTTGGTAGTGCTTTCAGGCACGGGTACCTCCTGCTTAGTAACCGGGTTCCAGTAACGTCAGCTGGTCCTCGGTAGTTCCATTGGCTCTTGGACCTTCGGGTAGCCATCCGAGTTCCAGTTCCATCAGCTGTTTCTCGGCATTTTCTCAGCCTTCTTGTACTTTCTGCTACATTTCCAAATTCAAGACCCTAAAGACGACGACCCGGAAGACCACCCCTAAGATGACGACGACAGACGACGACCACTGAGATGACGACGACCCTGGAGACGATGACCCTGGAGACGACGACGACATGGGAGACCGAGAAGCAGAAGAACAAGAGGCTGCAGAACAAAGAGCAGGAGAACATTAAGCATAAGACTAAATATCAGAGCAAAAGATATTATCTAAATTATAAGCAGAAGAAGACTAAGTAGTGTATGGGGGCGAGTCCGTTCCTCCTCGTGGTGCCCCTAGATAAAGCCTGATGCTGCAGGCCAAACTGAACGCGGACAAATGTAACTCTTTTGTGACAGGCAGAACGGAAGGTGTAATCTTCAAACTTTTATAGATAACTACGGGAATGCCTGTCACAAATAAGAATATGATGAAGAAGTTGAATATGAAAAAGATAATAGTTAAATAAAAAGAATATGAACAATGTAAAAAAAAAAAATATATATAGGTAGAAGAAGAAGAAGATGAATAAGGTGAAGATAGTTGATGTCAAAGAAGCTGATGAGGATAATGAAGAAGAAAGTGTGGGAGAAGTAAAAAAGAAGGTGAAGGACGTGGAAGTAGTGAAACATCAATATCTGACAAAATAAAAATAAAAAAATAACAGTCAAAATCTTTCTAACGCCGAACGTCATAAAAAAAAACAAAAAAACCTGCTATTCTATTTGTTTGGGCTAAACCTCTGTGCCTTTAATGTCTCCGCCACCTCCCCCAATACATCCTACATTATTCTTAGTTGTTTTCCTTCATGTAGAATGAACCTACAAGGAAAGAAAGGGTTTATTTTAATTCCGATATTTTCGTCCCATTGACTTGCATTGGGATCGGGTATCGGTATCGGTTTAGATCCGATACTTTGACGGTATCGGCCGATACTTTCCGATATCGGAAGGTATCGCTCAACACTAGTCATAACACTGGATGCGTTGCGTGCGTTTTAACACTCTGTCAGTACGTCTTCCCGACTCATTAGGACAGGACTCTGCCGACGGAAGTGTGAAAGAGGCCAACTAAACCTTCATCGTGTTAGCCCACACACACGATAGTGTTTATTCTGAAAGTCACCTGAAATGATAGGTAAGCTTCAATGAATGTTTTTTTCTGGCTCCATAATGCCTTGACAATTTTGAAGCTTGTTTCCTAAATGCACAAACTCCATAGCTCAGGAAATTCTATTGTCCTTCTGTCATTATTACTGCAACCTTCTGGTTACTGTTAGTACAGCTTGAAGGAAGCTTCAAGGAAAATCTCACTCCATCTGACAGCAGCATAATGTAGGGTCCCAATTCCAGAGATATCACGTAGTTCACTGTGTGCTGCAGTTTTCTGCCATAGAGAAAGCCATCAGTGGTTGGGGTGGGGTTATGCAGCATTTCTGAATATGGAGGACTACATAGCAGCAGGTTTACCAGTCCTCTAGTAATCTCCTGCTGAAAAAGCAGAGATTTTATAAACACAATAAGCAGGCCAGTAAGTGTTGTGTCACTGGAATCCAGATCTTTGGATCTACATTGTGCTGCTCACAGATTAGGTGGTAAAACAAAATTATCTTCATCAGGGCCAGATATGTTTTTCTTTTGTAACATCTTGAGAACTCCTGATTGGAGATGTGTGCAGCATATAATTAGGAAAATATTAATTTCACTGTCCTAATTTAATAATTGTGACAATTAAGATGTAGTAGCCATTCCTAAAGAACTGTTTATATAGAAATTTGTGAACCTGACTGCCAATACATGCCGTCGACAGAGCAGCATGTATCAGGCACTGACTATTATCTCAGCCTGGTATGTTTGACTGCAAAACACTGAGAAACATTTTAAGAGCTGCTGGGGACAGACTGCTGTAGAGTAGTTGGACAGGCGGGTACCCAGCAGCTTCTCCCTGCCATGGATTGACATGTCTGGCCATAAAATAGGCTGCTCTGCTGGAAAGAAGTTCTTGCATAATTAAATAGTTTTTTGTTTGCACTGTTTCAATGCCAAACCTGTGCCTTTTTCAAATGTAAAGTGTCATGGCAGGTTTGTTATTTTTCTTCACGAGAGACATTGGTTCAGTATCAAAACACAGTGCTAATAAAAATCCATGGGCAGCATGGATCAGCTGAAAGATTCTTTGCTGAATGTTATTTTCCATGGCTGTTACTGTCAAAATGATGGGGAAGCACCTTGAAGTGGAAAAGTGTAATTTTTATTGTTTATTACTTTGGAAAGACAGAAGATGTCAGACAAGGTGCAGTTTCTTACTTCAGTCCAAAGCAGCATTACAAAAGGGAGATTCTCTCCTCCTGAAAAGGACAGGTAATAGGCTAGTAGCAATTAATCAAACAAGTTCATCTTTAGAAGGCTACTACTGAGAAGCCTTACTGTGCACTTAAAAGCTAGAGTGGGGTTGGGGGGACCCACAAAACACCAGCATCAGTATCAGCTTGTCCAAAGCATCTGATATTCAGCCTATAATGCTTAAAGAAGAAGTGTGGGAGGGGCTGCATGGAGATCCAGATCTACCAATTTCTTACACCGGGGCAGACATTGTTACAACCAGATAGTAGCCCATGTGGTAAGGGAGCCACTACCTCCAAACCAAATAGAAAACAGTGCATTATGATGAGCTGTTGGACCGCAAAAGGCCCATATACTGTTCTTGTACGTGTCCACCAGTGATGGGGTGCCCATGAACTAAACATTTGTCTGGTCGAATGAGCTCTAAAGGACTGGAGACATGCTTGCTCACTTAAGTTGAGAATCATTTGTTATCCATCTGGATAAAGAAACACTGGACACTTTCCTGAAAGAACAAAAATATACTAACTTTCATTGGTGTGATCTATATAGATTTTTTTTTTTTTTTTTTAAGGCTCCTGTTTCTTGGAAGAAGCATCTGACTAAAATACTGCTAATTCTATTGGTGTATGCTGAAGGACTGCGCCTTGGGCAACCTAGATCAGGTTGTCAGCCTGATTGCGGCTATCTGGGACTCTGCAAGTATGATGCCAGGCCCTACAAGCTTGGGAAAGATATGACCCTCTGCGGGGTTATTCTGAATAGTGCAAAAACTGATGGGAGCCCAGTATCCCCTAAACCAGAGGTGGTACTGCTACAAGGTCCAGGTGATACCAGGAGATGTGGCTGCCAACTGCTGTGCCCATGGAATGCAGGTTTACTTGACTGATATCCAGTTGACTGTCCGCACAAAGTGAACCACATCTGTGCCAGGTGTGAGTCAATGTGTATTGGATTGGGGGGGGGGGGCGGGTTCCCCTTGGACTTGGATTCCCTAGCAACCAGGCAAACCCCACATGTACTTATGCTGGCTATCAGATTAAATCATTCTGCTGCGGCAAGAAAAACAAACTGAGCACTAAAAAAAAAAAAAAAAAAAAAAAAAAAAAACTTGGAGGACCCCTGAGCATGCTCGAGAAATCTCAAGTAACGAGTATATTTGCTCATCACTAAAAACTACAGCCCTTGTGTCATTCAGTGATCTCTTGTGCCCCGAGTCCTGCACCACAAGGTACACGAAGCCTGAGCACAACCATCCCAGCTGGATCACCATCAGCCCCAGCGGTCTCCTTTAGCAGCATTGGCCATCCATTGCCGAACACCACAGGTGGTGTCACGTTAAATTCCATATACTTATTCCCCCATTTTACAGCACAGCCAGGGCCACGGCCCAGTGACTTCCTGTGAGAATGATCCGACCCGGTTTTGAGTACCCCACGGCCCTGGTGGGCATGAGAATAATGGGGATAGGGGAAAATAAGTGTAAGTGGGTTGAGAGCTGGCTCAGGAATAGGAAGCAAAGGGTGGTTGTAACGGGGTCTACCAAGCTGGGGTACCTCTTTCAGTACCACCCCGTGTTTCAGGAGGTCCACTTTGCATTGGCTGGAGTCTGAAGGACGCTGGCTGGAATTCCTTGATTACACGAGAGCATATAAAAGCTGACTGCTTCTCCACGTATTTCCAGTCTCACTTTATTCACAGAACACAGAATATATGTAACAGATACAGAGGGCAGGTCCATTCAAAAGCAGCAGGCCAGACATACATTACAAGAGCCGCAGGGGGCCGGAGCCTGCTGATATTTACTGTGGGAATTACAAAGGTGGGGGAGGTCAGAAGGGGTATATCTTGTCTCCTCTGCCCAGGGGCGCAGCCTGTGGGCTGATGCATTAGGGACATATATCTCACATGGAACCTATTATATATACACAAATAACTGCATAACATTCTGGGTGCTGGGGGGGTTCTGTAACAGTGGTTATTAATGGAGCACACTGATTGGGTCGTGGTCATCAGTGGGGTACCACAGGGGTCAGTATTGGGCCCTCTTTTTAACATGTTTATTAATGACCTTGTAGGGGGCATACAGAGCAGAATTACAATATTTGCAGATGACACTAAACTCTGCAAGGTAATCAATACAGAGGAGGACAATTTTATATTACAAGATGATTTATGTAAACTAGAAGCTTGGGCTGACAAATGGCAAATGAGCTTTAATGGGGATAAATGTAAGGTCATGCACTTGTGTAGAAGTAATAAGATGTATAACTATGTGCTTAATTCTAAAACTCTGGGCAAAACAGTCAATGAAAAAGATCTGGGTGGATGACAAACTCACATTTAGTGGCCAGTGTCAGGCAGCTGCTACAAAAGGCAAATAAAATAATGGGATGCATTAAAAGAGGCATAGATGCTCATGAGGAGAACATAAGTTTACCTCTATACAAGTCACTAGTTCGAACACACTTCGAATACTGTGTACAGTTCTGGTCTCCAGTGTATAAGAAAGACATAGCTGAACTAGAGCAGGTGCAGAGAAGCACAACCAAGGTTATTAGAGGACTGGGGGTCTGCAATACCAAGATCAGTTATTACACGTGGGGCTATTTAGTTTGGAAAAACAAAGGCTAAGGGGTGATCTTATTTTAATGTATAAATATATGAGGGGACAGTACAAAGACCTTTCTGATGATCTTTTTAATCATAGACCTGAGACAGGGACAAGGGGGCATCCTCTACGTCTGGAGGAAAGAAGGTTTAAGCATAATAACAGACGCGGATTCTTTACTGTAAAAGCAGTGAGACCATGGAACTCTCTGCCGTATGATGCTGTAATGAGTGATTCATAACTAAAATTTAAGAGGGGACTGGCTACCCTTCTTGAAAAGTATAATGTTACAGGGTATATACACTAGATTCCTTGATAGGGTGTTGATCCAGTGAAATAGTCTGATTGCCGTATGTGGAGGAATTTTTTTTTCCCCCAATGTGGAGCTTACTCTTTGCCACATAGGATTTTTTTGCCTTCCTCTGGATCAACATGTTAGGGAATGTTAGGTTAGGCTATGGGTTGAACTAGATGAACTTAAAGTCTTCCCTCAATCTTAATAAACTGTTACTATGTCATAGGGAAAATGTAATCCTGATGTGTCCTCGACCTCTAGGGGAACCTCACAAATTCTAGAGCTGGAAGTATCACAGAGGAATTGAGACAGCTCAGCTCCAGGATCACAAACTAGCACAGGAATGGTAATGAGCCAGAGGTGGTTTTTCCCCATATGGCAGTCAACCAGGAGTTGTTAGAGTTGACAAAATCCATATCAAAATAATCAGCTGATAGTGCCCCAATCGTACCATTGGGCAGTGCTTGAGATGGCCAAACATGTGCTAGGTGGTCATCTGGGGATTTTTTATTTGTATTTAACCCCCTTAAGCCCCGAGGATGGTTTGCACGTTAATGACCGGGCCAATTTTTACAGTTCTGACCACTGTCCCCTTTATGAGGTTATAACTCTGGAACGCTTGTTTTCTCGTGACATACTGTACTTCCTGATAGTGGTAAAATTTATTCGATATAGCTTGTGTTTATTTGTGAAAAAAATGGAAATGTCGCAAAATTTTTTAAAATTTCGCAATTTTCCAACTTTGAATTTTTATGCCCTTAAATCACAGAGATGTCACGCAAAATACATAATAAACAACATTTCCCACATGTCTGCTTTACATCAGCACAATTTTAGAACCAACATTTTTTTGTTAGGGAGTTATAAGGGTTAAAAGTTGACCAGCAATTTCTCATTTTTACAACACCATTTTTTTTTTTTTTTTTTTTAGGGACCACATCTCATTTGAAGTCATTTTGAGGGGTCTATATGATGAAAAATACCCAAGTGATACACCATTCTAAAAACTGCACCCCTCAAGGTGCTCAAAACCACATTCAAGAAGGTTATTAACCCTTCAGGTGTTTCACAGGAATTTTTGGAATGTTTAAATAAAAATGAACATTTAATTTTTTTCACACAAAATTTATTTCAGCTCCAATTTGTGTTATTTTACCAAGGGTAACAGGAGAAAATGGACCCCAATAGTTGTTGTGCAATTTGTCCTGAGTACGCTGATACCCCATATGTGGGTGTAATCCATTGTTTGGGCGCATGGCAGAGCTCTGAAGGGAAGGAGCGCCATTTGACTTTTCAATGCAAAATTGACTGGAATTGAGATGGGACACCATGTTACGTTTGGAGAGCCCCTGATGTGCCTAAACATTGAAAACCCCACAAGTGACACCATTTTGGAAAGTAGACCACCTAAGGAACTTATCTAGATGTGTTTTGAGAGCTTTGAACCTCCAAGTGTTTCACTACAGTTTATAACGCAGAGCCGTGAAAATAAAAACTTTTTTTTTTCTCCACAAAAATGATTTTTAGCCCCCAGTTTTGTATTTTCACAAGGGTAACAGGATAAATTGGACCCCAATAGTGGTTGTACAATTTGTCCGGAGTACGCCGATACCCCGTATGTGGGGGGGAACCACTGTTTGGGCGCATGTCAGAGCTCGGAAGGGAAGGAGTGCCATTTGGAATGCAGACTTAGATGGATTGGTCTGCAGGCATCACGTTGCATTTGCAGAGCCCCTGATGTACCCAAACAGTACAAACCCCCCACAAGTGACCCCATATTGGAAACTAGACCTCCCAAGGAACTTATCTAGATGTGTTGTGAGAACTTTGAACCCCCAAGTGTTTCACTACAGTTCACAGCGCAGAGCCATGAAAATAAAAACTTTTTCCCACAAAATGATTTTTAGCCCCCCAAATTTTTATTTTCTCAAGGATAACAAGAGAACTTGGACCTCAAAAGTTGTTGTCCAATTTGTCCCGAGTACGCCGATACCCCTTATGTTGGGGGTAAACCCCTGTTTGGACGCACGGGACAGCTTGGAATGGAAGGAGCACTGTTTTACTTTTTCAACGCAGAATTGGCTGGAATTGAGATCGGACGCCATGTCGCGTTTGGAGAGCCCCTGATGTGCCTGAACAGTGGAAACTCCCCAATTCTACCTGAAACCCTAATCCAAACACACCCCTAACCCTAACCACACCCTTAACCCTGGCACACCCCTAACTCTAATCCCAACCCTAATCCCAACTGTAAATGTAATCCAAACCCTATGTGACGGGGTGTACGGCAGAGCAAGAAGGGACAACAGGCCAAGGGATGATTCCACAGATTTATTATCAAGAACGCTGGAACAACACATGCAGGTAGATCTACAGAGTCCACAATTAGTCCAACGGAACAGGTTCGGGGGCACCTCCCGATAATCCTTGTGCCAGCTAACAAAATAGTCCATACGAGTCCAAGGGATCCCAAAACAATCCCACGAATGACGAGATATGTCCTCAGCTCAAGTCTCGCCCCGTTCGCTTCCGCAGTCACAGATGGATATGGGGTCTTGCCTCAGCTAAGAATCCCCACTCCTTCTCCTTCAAAAGTCAACTCACATCTGATCTCAAAATAAGAATGGATTGTCTGAGCTCCTGGGATCCGCCCATGAAGGGGGTAGGGGTCACACCTTCTATTCAATGGCTGAGTCCACCAGAAGATTCCAGACTAGTCGGCTCCGTAGTATGTACATTTGACTAGCCACCTGCTGTGAGGAAGAATGGCTATTCCTTCCTAGTGATGTTGACAAAGCTTAATTACATTATAGCTTAGGACTGCAAGTATTGGGGGAAGGAGACATTGTTACAGATTAACTCAAAGCACAAGAAAATACATATATTACAGCTAATAGAAACCAGAGAACAGTTACATACATCAAATGGCATATTATTCAAATACAGGACAGGGCAAAAGTACAGATCATGACAATCCCTTCCCCTCCCAATTTGTGTACGTACTAGGGACCTCTACAGGTCGCTGGTTAAGTACACACAGGCAGAGCGTAACTTACATGTGGCTTCATGCAGCCACGAATTGGCATCGTAGCTCTCCCACATCATTGCCCAGGAGAACATCTGCAGGCAGACCTCCCATCACCCCAACCAAACATCGCCTGACCCCAAAACCAAAGTTCAGATCCACAGTGGCTGTGGGAATAGTCCTCCAATGTCCACCAGCCAGTTCAATAACAATCCCAGGTCCTCTATGGATTGCCTCAGGCCGAACCACTCGGGGATCAGCCAGTGTGAGGAAAGCCCCCGAGTCACAAAATCCAAGAAGTCTCTGTCCATCCAGCACGACCTCCTGCAAGTGCTTACCTCGATGAGCAGACGTCATCATAGCTGCAGGTCGCACACCATAAACTCCTAGTGGTGCAACATGGGTGGGTGAGGCACTAGGCCAGTCCTCACATAGTGGTGACATGTCTTCCTCCATGGCACTTGGCTGTACATAATTAATAATACGACTGGGTACAGGATCAATCCTCATTTGAACAGCTGGGCAGGAGGCTTGCAGATGCCCCGGCTGCCCACATCGATAGCATCTGTGCTGGGTCTCACTCCATCCAAGGCATCCTCTTGGGTGAGGGGTAAGGGAACCTGGAGGCCGGCCCCCACCTGAAGGTGCTGTAGGGGTTTGAGGATGACTCCTCCATGAGCTGGCTGGGCATGAGGCCTGCAGATGCCCCGGATGCCCACAGCCATAACACCTGCGCTCTGCTACTTCCTCTCCTCGTCGTATTCCAGAAAACACAGTAGAAGCAACTGGAGGGACATTTACACGGGTATCAGCATGAGGTGGTGGCTTAGAGGAACAGGGAACAATGGGGACAGAAGAACTGGGGGCCACCGGGGTTGTGGGGCTGGTAGGCCTCTCTCGATCCTCTAACAGAACCCTCCACTGAGGCTTGATGGTGAGAACCTCATCAGCTAGAGCTGCAGCTTCCTCCACAGTGACTGGTCTCCTCTCACGCACCCATTCCCGGATCTCAGCAGGGCACTTGAAGTAAAACTGCTCTTTTAGGATAACCTGGAGAAAGGTCTCCCAGGTTAAGGCCTCCTCTGCTTCCAGCCAGCGATTACATATTTGTTTGAGTCTGTGGGCATACATCTTGAAAGACACTTCCTCATTGCAGGCTAAAGTACGGAACTGAGTCCGGTAAGTGTCTGGCGTCACAGCATAATGTTCTAGAATAGTCAGTTTAATCTCCGCATACTCACAGTTCTCTCGAGGGCCCATGGCTCTATAGGCTGCGGCAGCTCCACCCTCTAAGAACCCCACCAGATGTCGGACTCGCTCCCTGTCCGGGACTTCCATTAATCGACACTGATGCTCAAAGTCCTGGAAGAAGCTCTCAATGTCGCCTGCAGCCTCATTAAACGGCTTGAAGTCTTTGCGGGACACTCTGGGGAGTTCCCTCATGGTGGGTGCTGGGGTTATAGTCTGTCTGGAGCTTCTAGCTGCTTCCAAAGCGATCTGCCTCTCCAGCAATGCCATCTCCTGAGCTCTGTGAATGGCCTCCCGCTCTCTCTCCTCGGCTCTGTGAATGGCCTCCCTCTCCCTCTCCTGAGCTCTGTGAATGGCCTCTCTCTTATCGTCTATGGTGGCGTCCTTTCCCAGCAATGCCAACTCCTCCTCGTACCACACAACCCACTGACTTTTTTGGGTATTTACCTCCGGCTGCAGTCTTTCCTAAATTTGCTGTGAGGATCCTTCCTCAGCGTCATCTTGCAGGCGAACTCCTTCCAAAGCCGCAATTAGCTGCTCCTTGGAGAGTCCTTTAAAGGACTCCTACTTCACGGGCCTTTGATTGTAGGCTCCCCAAAGTCCAGTTCTGGTACTCTGTGGTGCTGGTTCCCGATGTTGGGCCGTTGTCCTCCATTCCTTCTGCTCTGATCCCACCGCTGCCACCAGTTTGTGACGGGGTGTACGGCAGAGCAAGAAGGGACAACAGGCCAAGGGATGATTCCACAGATTTATTATCAAGAACGCTGGAACAACACATGCAGGTAGATCTACAGAGTCCACAATTAGTCCAACGGAACAGGTTCGGGGGCACCTCCCGATAATCCTTGTGCCAGCTAACAAAATAGTCCATACGAGTCCAAGGGATCCCAAAACAATCCCACGAACGACGAGATATGTCCTCAGCTCAAGTCTCGCCCCGTTCGCTTCCGCAGTCACAGATGGATATGGGGTCTTGCCTCAGCTAAGAATCCCCACTCCTTCTTCAAAAGTCAACTCACATCTGATCTCAAAATAAGAATGGATTGTCTGAGCTCCTGGGATCCGCCCATGAAGGGGGTAGGGGGTCACACCTTCTATTCAATGGCTGAGTCCACCAGAAGATTCCAGACTAGTCGGCTCCGTAGTATGTACATTTGACTAGCCACCTGCTGTGAGGAAGAATGGCTATTCCTTCCTAGTGATGTTGACAAAGCTTAATTACATTATAGCTTAAGGTACCTTCACACGAAGCAACGCTGCAGCGATAGCGACAACGATGCCGATCGCTGCAGCGTCGCTGTTTGATCACTGGGGAGCTGTCACACAGACCGCTCTCCAGCAACCAACGATGCCGAGGTCCCCCAGGTAACCAGGGTAAACATCGGGTTGGTAAGCGCAGGGCCGCGCTTAGTAACCCGATGTTTACCCTGGTTACCAGCGTAAAAGTAAAAAAAAAACAAACAGTACATACTCACCTGCGCGTCCCCCGGCGTCCGCTTCCTGACACTGACTGAGCTCCGGCCCTAACAGCACAGCGGTGACATCACCGCTGTGCTTTCACTTTCACTTTAGGGCTGGCGCTCAGTAAGTGTCAGGAAGCAGACGCTGGGGGACGCGCAGGTGAGTATGTACTGTTTGTTTTTTTTTACTTTTACGCTGGTAACCAGGGTAAACATCGGGTTACTAAGCGCGGCCCTGCGCTTGGTAACCCGATGTTTACCCTGGTTACCAGTGTAAAATATCGCTGGTATCGTTGCTTTTGCTTTCAAACACAACGATACACGGCGATCGGACGACCAAATAAAGTTCTGGACTTTATTCAGCGACCAGCGACATCACAGCAGGATCCTGATCGCTGCTGCGTGTCAAACTAAACGATATCGCTAGCGCGGACGCTGCAACGTCACGGATCGCTAGCGATATCGTTACAAAGTCGTTTCGTGTGAAGGTACCTTTAGGGCTGCAAGTATTGGGGAAAGGAGACATTGTTACAGATTAACTCAAAGCACAAGAAAATACATATATTACAGCTAATAGAAACCAGAGAACAGTTACATACATCAAATGGCATATTATTCAAATACAGGACAGGGCAAAAGTACAGATCATGACACCCTAACCCTAACTTTAGCCCCAACCCTAACTTTAGCTCCAACCCTAGCCTTAACCCTAGCGGGAAAATTGAAATAAATATATTTTTTTAATTTTATTATTTTTCTCTAACTAAGGGGGTGATGAAGGGGGGTTTGATTTACTTTTATAGCGTTTTTTTATATCGGATTTTTATGATTGGCAGCTGTCAGACACTAAGACGCTTTTTTTATAGCAAAAAAGTTTTTGCGTCTCCACATTTTGACAGCTATAATTTTTCCATATTTTGGTCCACAGAGTCATGTGAGGTCTTGTTTTTTGCGGGACGAGTTGACGTTTTTATTGGTAACATTTTTGGACACGTGAGTTTTTGATCGCTTTTTATTCCGATATTTGTGAGGCAGAATGACCAAAAACCAGCTATTCATGAATTTCTTTTGGGGGGGGCGTTTATACCGTTCTGCGTTTTGGTAAAATGGATAAAGCAGTTTTATTCGTCGGGTCAGTATGATTACAGTGATCTCATTTATATCATTTTTTAATGTTTTTGCGCTTTTATACGATAAAAGCTATTTTATAGAAAAAATAATTTTGGCATTGCTTTATTCTGAGGACTATAACTTTTTTATTTTTTTGCTTATGATGCTGTGTGGTGGCTCGTTTTTTGCGGGACAAGATGACGTTTTCAGTGGTACCATGGTTATATATATCCATCTTTTTGATCGCGTGTTATTCCACTTTTTGTTTGGCGGTATGATAATAAAGCGTTGTTTTTTGGCTTTTTTTCTCTTATGGTGTTCACTGAAGGGGTTAAGTAGAGGGACAGTTTTATAGGTTGGGTCGTTACGGACACGGCGATACTAAATATGTGTACTTTTATTGTTTTTTTTTTTTTATTTAGATAAAGAAATGTATTTATGGGATTTTTTTTTTTTTTTTTTTTTTTTTAACTTTGTCCCAGGGGGGGACATCACAGATCACCGATCTTACAGTTTGCACAGCACTCTGTCAGATCGGCGATCTGTCTTACTGTGCTGCAGGCTTACCAGAGCCTGGTCTGCACCCGGAAATAGTCCCTGCAGGGCCCAGATGCAGCCCCACGGCCATTTTGGATCCGGACCCTGCAGGGATAGGAGGTAAGAGACCCTCGCAGCAACGCAATCACATCGCGTTCCTCCGGGGGTCTCAGGGAAGCACGCAGGGAGCCCCCTCCCTGCGCGATGCTTCCTTATACCGCCGGAACACTGCGATCATGTTTGATCGCAATGTGCCGGGGGCAGTCCGTGACCGCTCCTGGCACATAGTGCCGGATGTCAGCTGTGATAATCAGCTGACACCCGGCCGTGAGCGCTGCCGATCGCACTGGACGTACTATCCCGTCACTGGGAATTAAGTCCCAGGTCACCTTGACGGGATAGTACGTCCAATGGGATTTAAGGGGTTAAAAAAAAAATAAAAAATACATACATACATACATACATACTAGATGGTAGCCCGATTCTAAAGTATCGGGTATTCTAGAATATGCATGTTCACGTAGTATATTGCCCAGCCCACATAGTATACAGCACAGAGCCATGTAGTATACAGCCCAGCCACGTACTATATTGGCCAGTCACATACTATATTGCCCAGCTACGTAGTATATTGCCCAGCCACGTATGTCACAGGTTAAAAAATAAAAAATAAACATACTCACCTTCCGAGGGTACCCGTGTAGTTCTGTCACCTCCTTCTCGCGCAGGACCTGTGATGATGTCGCGGTCACATGACCGTGTTGCGGTCATGAGTCACGGCAGGTCCTTCTCGCACAGGACCTGTGACGACGTCGTGGTCACATGACTGAAGTCATGGCAGGTCCTTCTCGCAGACCATCCTTGCCAATGGAACGTGCCGCTTGCATGGACCGGTCACCGATGCGTCACGAGGAGCGGGAAAGGGGGCAGAAAGTGAGTATATAATGATTTTTTATTTTTTTAATTATTTTTACCATTCCGTTAGATGTTTTTACTTTTGACGCTGCATAGGCTTGGAAGTTAGTGCAATGGAATATGGATATCTAATATATAATTGCCTAGAATACTACTTCCTGCAATTTGTGCCAACTTCCGTGGCTTTGTCCGGAGCTAACGTCCGGAGGTAATGTCCGGAGGTAATGTCCGGAGGTAAGTGACGTCACCAGTGTCCTACACCCAGGCAGAGCACAGGGGCCCCAGGCAGCCTATGGGGCCCCAGGCAGAGCACAGTGGCCCCAGACAGTATATGGGGCCCCAGGCAGTATATGGGGCCCCAGGCAGCATATGGGGCCCCAGGCAGCATATGGGGCCCCAGGCAGCATATGGGGCCCCAGGCAGAACACAGGGGCCCCAGGCAGAACACAGGGGCCCCAGGCAGAACACAGGGGCCCCAGGCAGAACACAGGGGCCCCAGGCAGCACACAGGGGCCCCAGGCAGCATATGGGGCCCCAGGCAGAGCACAGGGGCCCCAGGCAGCATATGGGGCCCCAGGCAGAGCACAGTGGCCCCAGGCAGAGCACAGTGGCCCCAGGCAGAACACAGGGGCCCCAGGCAGAACACAGGGGCCCCAGGCAGAACACAGGGGCCCCAGGCAGAACACAGGGGCCCCAGGCAGCTTATGGGGCCCCAGGCAGAGCACAGTGGCCCCAGGCAGAACATGGGGCCCCAGGCAGAGCACAGGGGCCCCAGGCAGCATATGGGGCCCCAGGCAGCATATGGGGCCCCAGGCAGAGCACAGGGGCCCCAGGCAGCATATGGGGCCCCAGGCAGCATATGGGGCCCCAGGCAGCATATGGGGCCCCAGGCAGCATATGGGGCCCCAGGCAGCATATGGGGCCCCAGGCAGCATATGGGGCCCCAGGCAGAGCACACACCAAAGCGGAGGCCGAGGGGCCCGGCCCCGCCCACCACATCGGAGGCCGAGGGTCCCCGCCCACCACATCGGAGGCCGAGGGTCCCCGCCCACCACATCGGAGGCCGAGGGTCCCCGCCCACCACATCGGAGGCCGAGGGTCCCCGCCCACCACATCGGAGGCCGAGGGTCCCCGCCCACCACATCAGAGGCCGAGGGTCCCCGCCCACCACATCAGAGGCCGAGGGTCCCCGCCCACCAAAGCGGAGGCCGAGGGTCCCCGCCCACCAAAGCGGAGGCCGAGGGTCCCCGCCCACCAAAGCGGAGGCCGAGGGTCCCCGCCCACCAAAGCGGAGGCCGAGGGTCCCCGCCCACCAAAGCGGAGGCCGAGGGTCCCCGCCCACCAAAGCGGAGGCCGAGGGTCCCCGCCCACCAAATCGGAGGCCGAGGAGCCACGCCCACCAAATCGGAGGCCGAGGAGCCACGCCCACCAAATCGAAGGCCAAGCGGCCCCGCCCACCAAAGCGGAGGCAGAGGGACCCCGCCCACCAAATCGGAGGCCGTGGGGCCCCGCCCACCAAATTATTCTTACATTTGAATAAATCAAGTATATATGGATTCTAGACTCCCGATTCTTTAGAATCGGGCTGCCATCTAGTATTTACATAACTGTCTAGGTTAGACATCTGATCTGGCATAACATGGTCACCAAACCTCAGATAAGGGTGCGAATGAAAATGTACCAGATTCAAGCCATCTTAGAAGAGGTAATGAAGATGCTCCAGTTAGCAATCCTTGAGGAATCCAGGAGTGAGTGGACTAGTCCCATTGTACAGATTCTAAAGCCGGACGGATTGTTATGGTTCTGTAGCGATTTTTGGTAAAATTTGATACTCAGGTTGGATGAGCCGATTGAGAAACTGGGACAGGCTCAGTACTTCATGACACTAACCAAGGGTTACTGGCAGGTGCCTCTGACAGCCCAAGAAAAGTCAGCCTTTGTTACCCCTGAGGGTCTAACCCCGTGTTATCTTGCCTTTTAGGTTACATAGGGCCCCCACCACATTTCAGGTTGACTGACAGTGTTAGAACCCCATCAGAAGTATTCATCTGCATACGTAGATGATATTATCTATAGTAATGACTGGCATACCCACTTATCCCAGGTGCAAGCGGTAGAGCTGCGGGCTTGACAGTTTTCACTTAACCCTACAGTTAAAGGTTTGTACGTGGAAGTTTTTGGGTTTGGATTTCACATGTAGCAGAGCTGAATGTGCTGTGGACCTATGCTTGGCTGTGTGAAACTAACAGATCAGAGCCAGCCACATCGGCAACCACGATAGCACATGTGAGCCTCTCTGGTGCAAGTGCCAGCAGCACTGGACTTTTAGCTACAGTAAGTGTTTGTCTGCAAACCTGAGGTGAGCAGTTTCATGTGCGCAATATTTGGACAACGAACATTTTACTTAACTTGCCTAGTACTGTCTCACTAAATTTACTAGCAGAAGAGGCTGTTTCCCTACAGGGGCTTCAGAAGTGGAAATGAGAATTACCCTACTAGTATCAGGATATTTTTATAAATCAGAAATATAAGCATATCACCATTATTTATCACAGATGAATTGACATCGCTTTAAAGGGAATCTGAGTGCAGCATGATGTGGAGGCAGAGCCCCCAATTCCAGCAATGTATCACTTACTGGGATACTTGCAGACATTGATTAAAAAAAAACAAAAAAAAAAAAACACATGCATACAAAACTAAAGTGGTTTAGCTTCTGCTGATCAGTTCAGGGAATGCTGAACCCTGTCCACACCATTGATTGGCAGCTTTATGTATACACTGTACATGGGCAAGAGGCTGCCAATCAATGGAGGGACAAAAACAATTTTCTTCAAATTTACACTAAGCAGCCTAATAAGTGACACAGGAATCAGTCTTTGTCTATATTATGCTGCTCTCAGATTAAGTAGCAAAAATCTGGCAACAATCCTTTCCAGCTTCATAAGCTCCAGAGAAAACAGGGCCTCATTCCAAGTAACCTTCATGCACTTCTGATTGTGAGCAGATTCTCTGTGATGGTTGGATAAGGAGAGGAGAAGTGTTTAGCTATTCATAACACTACATCTAGAAATTGAACTTTCACAAGAAGGTAACTTAATCTGCCATTTTTGCTACAATATTCACAGTCATCTGTCAGCACCATGAGACATTCAGCCACATGACTAGTTTGGGTTAAAGCAAAACAAGGTTTATAATAACTTTCCACATTGAACTGGACACAATGTAATAGTGACTAAAGAGCAAAATTAAAGTACGGTAACTTCTGTGGAGGTATTAGTGATCAAAATGTGGCACCTAAACATTAAGGACAGGCAAAATACTGCCACTTACACACCAATCCCAGCCAGGTACACAAATATGGGCAGAAGGCGGCATGATCATACCCAGGCATGAATCACACACAGTCTGTCACTGCACAAATAGAGGCTAAATGACTGCCATGCACAATCTATTTCTGTAGTATGGGAGCAGCTAGAGAAACCCCAATGTAAATAGGGAAAGTTGTAATAAATGCAAGCAACTATTGTACCACCGAAAAAGAAAAATTGCTTTCATGCTAAAGAGTTTAAAAAAAAAAAAAAGAAAAAAAAAAAAAAAAAAAAAAAGTATATTTTGTTGAAAACAAGCAAACAGTAAAAATTCAAACAAACATAAGTAATGGGCAAAATAGTAAACCAGTGACATTTAAACCAGAGATGCGCAAATGTGCTCCTAACAATTTTTTTTTTTTTTTTTAACTGTTGCTATATTTGACACCTATACCTTCTTTTTTCCATCCTGTTTTTGTGCATGAACCTAATTGTCATCTTTGTCTCATTTGAGACCATGTCTGCATACAAGGTGCAGGCAAGATTGGGATGTGCAGTTACGCAGTAATTTGCCATTGTGCATTAACCATTTGATCTCCACTCCCATCTTATCCCACACTGGATATTACAGACATATGCACTAGCTCTATAATGCCATACAATTGGCCCATGCACAGAATGATTATACTCTGAGAATGGTTTCTCATTTGACACCATATATACACACACGGATTTATACAGCATTTCCAGCTCCTTCATCTCAGATTTAAAAGGTCACTAGTTCACTATTATTTTGCCCACTACTTGTATAACTGAATTTTTAAATATTTTTTCCTATAAAAATACACAGTTTTTACTCTTCAGCATGAGCATTTTATTAAAAAAAAATATTTCATAGAGTTGCCAAAGTTTTTTTTTATTTCAATTTCAGGCACTTTTTTTGGAGATTTTCTTACATATTAACTATTGTACCTAGTTGGACCACAACCCCGTACTGCATCATTGAATGCAACAGGGCTAACCACTCACAGTGCTGCGTCTACCTTCAGACATACCGAGCCTGTGGTGAATATTTAACATAGGCAAACAGTGGATTCCTTGAATAGAGAAAACACAAACTTACTATGAAAATATTACATTATACCCCTTATGTTGTATATACACACACATCTATATATAATAATCACATACAAACAGAAGGTAAAAGTAATAGAACACCAATTTAGATAGAAAAAAAAAAACCTTTGACTAAGGCTTAATGCATAATCAAGGAGCCCTTATCGGCATGGAGCCCTTATCGGCATGGAGCCCAACAAGCCAGCACAACTCTATTCCACCCCCATCAAATCACCTGGCAGTCCAGAAGGACAGGGAAAACACAGTGAGGCTGCTCAGTGGTAGGGCTATGTAGGCAGACAATTCATTTGACTAATTGCTATCACCTGTCCCATCATTTCAGGAGGAGAGATTATCCCATTCATTCTGCTGAAGGGTGACAATGAAAGAACTATTATGAAAAGTAACCCCTTAATGACTGATGATTCGTATTTTTACGGCTGTCATTAAACTGTCTTTATCCTCAGTGGCGTTTATTCAAGGCATTAATGATTAAGTGCATAGCACCCCCTGACAGGAGAAAATACCATGGGTGCTAGCTGTATATGATACCTTATACCAGAGGTGTCAAACTGCATTCCTCGAGGGCCGCCAACAGGTCATGTTTTTAGGATTTCCTTGTATTGCACAGGTGATAATTTAATCACCTGCACAGAATGATTCCAGCACCTTGTGGAATGCTAAGGAAATCCTGAAAACATGACCTGTTGGCGGCCCTCGAGGAATGCAGTTTGACACCTCTGCTGCATCAATCCTGATTCATTTGGGGATCGATTAGGAACAAGTAACTCCCTAAATGCTGCTGTCACTCCCACTTACAATAGCGGCATCTAAACGGGTAAAGAAGGGAGAGGGCTCCCTGTTTAACCCTACTGGAGCCCGCGATCACATAGTTGCCATCCTTACCCCAAGTCATCTGATGACCTAAGGCATGGGAGCCCATAGCAGAAGTCTTAATTTGGCCCTCCACCTGCAACACCACCCTCTTACCATGCACCAAAAAAATCAATATTTGTCAGCGTCACAGAAGAGCATATGTCACAACTTTGCAGCCCTTACAAAGCAATTTTACTCTTATTGAAACCCGTTAGTGCTCCCATGTAGTGATGAGCGAGCATACTCGTTGCTCGGGTTTTCCCGAGCACGCTTGGGTGATCTCAGAGTATTTGTAAGCACCCAGAGATTTAGTTTTTGTTGACGCAGCTGCATGATTTACAGCTGCTAGACAGCTTGAATACATGTGGGGATTTTCTATCAACCAGGCAACCCCCACATGCACTCAGGCTGGCTAGCAGCTGTAAATCATGCAGCTTCATCAACAAAAACTAAATCTCCGAGCAGTCACAAATACTCGGAGACCACCCTAGCGTGCTCGGGAAAATCCGAGCAACGAGTACACTCGCTCATCACTACTCCAATGCACTAAGAAACCCTTTTCATGGTCCCCATAAGGTATGATGACAAAAAAAGTTCCCTTTAAACAGAATTATACCCCCACAGTGAATTTCTGTACATTAGCCTCCATACACATGGTATGATGATGACCCAACAGTATCCCCTGCAGAGTGGGATACCTCCACAGTGACACCAACACAGACACAGTATGATGCCCTCAGTGAACCTAACACAGTATATTGACCTCCTAGTTTCTCACACACAGTATGATTGCCTCCACAGTCCATCACACATGGTAGGGTCGATCAAACACAGCACTCCATGCAGTATAAAGACCCTTCATACAGTATAATGGCCCCCACATAAATCTTCACACTGTATGACAGACACAACACAACCCCTACACAATGTACAATGACCAGCACACAGTATAAGAGAATCCCACACAGGTCTACATATGATATTATAGCCCTCCAAACAGTAACAGTATAATACCCCACACATAGCCCTCCACATGTAATAATGATCCATAATAGCCCTCCAAACAAAATAATGGCAACTATATAGCCTTCCAAACAGTTCAATGGACCCCACATATCCCTCCACACAATATAATGGCCTCCACATAGCCCTCTAAACAGTATAAATGCCCCCACATAGCTCTCCAAACAGTATAATGACCCCCATGCAGCCTTCCAAACAGTATAATGGCCACTAAAAAGTATAATAGGCCTAGTGTATGGGATTGAGAGTAAAGTGTCAGTCTTTGCTGATGACACCAAACTATGCAGGATATTAAAATCTGACCTTGACACTACAATATTACAAAATGATCTGAATAAGATGTCTGAATGGGCAAACACTTGCCAAATGAGGTTTAATGTAGATAAATGTAGAGTAATGCACCTAGGATGGAGTAATCTTATTGCTGCATATACATCAAATGGGAGTATACTCGGGACTACAGATCTGGAGAAGGACTTGGGTATTCTGGTTACAAGTAAGCTGAACAGCAGTACTCAGTGTCAAGCAGCAGCTGCAAAAGCAAACAAGATTTTAGGATGTATAAAAAGAGAGATAAAATCCCAAGGCATTGTTACCCCTTCGTAAATCACTGGTGAGGCCACATCTAGAATATGGAATCCAGTTTTGCGCTCCACATTTTATAAAGGATATTCAGAAGTCAGGTCAAAGATGGGCAACTAGATTATTACAAGGGATAGAAGGCCTATCATATGATGAGAGGTTGGAAATGTTGGGCTTGTTTAGCTTAGAAAAAAGACTCCTCAGAAGAGATTTCATTTACATGTATAAATACATGTGTGGTCAGTACAAAGGACTGACACAGTCCAAAGACCATACTAAGGACCAGGGGGCATTTATTACGAGTGGAAAAAAGGCGATTCCGGCAGCTATCCATGAAAGGGTTCTTTACAGTTAGAGCAGTCAGACTGTGGAATGCCTGACCATAAGAGGTAGTAATTGCAGTGTGAGGACTCAAGGAGTCGACCCACTGGACCATGACAACGATCCTCCCTCGGGCAAGCTGACCAGATGGACCGCCCCCTATACAGGGAGCGTTAGGGGCAGACCCGCGGGAGACTTTTGCCATGGCAGCTGGGAAACAAGGATGGACTAGAGAGCGAGACACGGACTGGACAGAGGAGGGGAACTGACAGGCGAGAGACAGGAGCACGAATACAGGACTGGCAGGTACGGCTGAGATACAGGAAAACACAGGACTGGCAGGTACAGCTGAGACACAGGAAAACACAGGACTGGCAGGTACGGCAGAAACACAAGGCAAACAGGACGGACACCAGGGACTGGATCTGAGGATAACAAAGAAAGAACCAAGTCAAGAAACAAGGTACACAGAAAGGAGTGCGGCCAAGACCACTTGCAATAACAAATGAGCATCAGGCACAGGGGAAAGGAAGAGGCAGGGTAATAAGGCGGCGCTGCGTGGCACTTCTGGTTTAGGAGACCTCCAAGGAACTAGGACAGAATGGAGGCACCAGAACGGAACTCAGAAATGTGCGCGCACAGCGCTGAACCCAGCATGCGCGCGCACCCGATGAACGGCAGAGTCTGGGAGCGAGCGCTGAGGAGAAGACGCTGCAGCAGTGGAGAAGCACCAGGATGCCGAGGACACGTGAGTATGGCAGGGCGCGGGGAGCGGCAGAGGCAGCGACGTGACAGTACCCCCACCTTTATGTCCCCTTAGTTTAAGGCTAGAAAGAAACCTAGCTAAAATTCGAGGAGCCTGAATGTTTTCTCGAGGCTCCCAGGACCTCTCCTCAGGACCAAAACCCTTCCAGTTGACCAAAAACAAAGTTCTACCTCTAAGTTTTTTCATGGCAAGAATGTCCTTAACCTCAAAGACATCATCCGTGAAAACAGGCGAAGGTGAATGACGAATCGAGGTATGAAACTGATTGAAAACCACTGGCTTTAGCAGAGACACATGAAAGGAATTGGGAATACGGAGAGAGGCGGGTAACTTAAGCTTGTAAGAGACATTATTAATGCGAGCCAAAACCTCGAAGGGTCCAATGTACCGGGGTCCCAGCTTATGTGAAGGGACTTTAAGGCGAATAAACTTAGAAGATACCCACACCATATCACCAGGATGATATAAAGGAGAATCGAAAAGCCTTTTATCCGCATGTCTCTTCATCCTATCCTGAGCTAGTTCGAGAGCGGACTTGGTCTCCTGCCAGACCCTGGAGAACTCTCTAGACAGAAGATGAGCCGCCGGTACAGCAGAGACAGGAGGAACCGGTAGAGGAAGACCAGGATGTTGACCGTAGATGATAAAAAATGGAGACTTGGTAGAAGCTTTGCTGGTATGGTTATTATAGGCAAACTGAAGAGGTCTCCTCTCTCTGGCGACTGCGTGAGAACGCTCCTGGAAGTGTAAATCAATGCGACTCGCCAAAGAAATAAAATCATCCAATGAAGTAGGTGTGTCTCGCCCCGCCAGCTCATCTTTAATCCGAGAAGACAGACCTCGCCAAAAAGCTCCTACCAAAGCCTCATTGTTCCAGCCCAGATCTGAGGACAGCGTACGGAAACGAATGGCGTACTGACCAACCGAAAGAGTACCCTGATGAAGGTTGAAAAGGGACTCAGTAGTAGAGACCAAATGACCAGGTTCATCGAATACCTTGCGAAAGGTATCTCAGAAGGGGGTGAGTTGGGAAACTAGAGGATCGACACGCTCCCAGAGAGGATTCACCCAGGCCAAAGCCTTGTCCTCCAAATGGGAAACTACAAAAGCTACCTTAGCTCGGTCGGTAGGGTATAGTAATGGTGACAATTCAAAATGTAACTGGCACTGGTTAAGAAACCCGCAACATAATTTAGGATCCCCTCCATACCGAGGAGGTCTGGGTAGACGGGGCGAGGATTGCGGAGCAGAAGCCTGGACGGGAGTAGAGGCAGCATTCTGAAGAGAGAGAAGCCGGTTGACTACTGAGACCATATAGTTGAGAATATGAGACTGAGTGTCCCGTTGTTGGCCGAGCTCCTGCTGAAGAGCGGCCAACTGAGAGGCGTTACCAGGATCAGAGGACTGTAAGGCCGCGAGACGAGACTCCATATTCTTTAAAAAGGACATGATCCTAGTCCGGTTCTCCCGTAGGAAAAGTAACTCCTTTTGGGTAGCGGAGACACCAGTGGGGTCCATGGCCTGATGCTACTGTGAGGACTCAAGGAGTGGACCCACTGGACCGTGACAACGATCCTCCCTCAGGCGAGCTGACCAGATGGACCGCCCCCTATACAGGGAGCGTTAGGGGCAGACCCGCGGGAGACTATTGCCACGGCAGCTGGGAGACAAGGATAGACTAGAGAGCAAGTCACGAACTGGGCGGAGGAGGGGAACTGACAGGCGGGAGACAGGAGCACGAACACAGGACTGGCAGGTACGGCTGAGATACAGGAAAACACAAGACTGGCAGGTACGGCTGAAACACAGGAAAACACAGGACTGGCAGGTACGGCAGAAACACAAGGCAAAAAGGACGGACACCAAGGACTGGATCTGAGGATAACAAAGAAAGAACCAAGTCAAGAAACAAGGTACACAGAAAGGAGTGCGGCCAAGACCACTTGCAATAACAAATGAGCATCAGGCACAGGGGAAAGGAAGAGGCAGGGTAATAAGGCGGCGCTGCGTGGCACTTCCGGTTTAGGAGACCTCCAAGGAAATAGAGAGGACAGAAAGGAGGCTCCAGAACGGAACTCAGAAATGTGCGCGCACAGCGCTGAACCCAGTGTGCGCGTGCACCCGACGAGCGGCAGAGACCGGGAGCGAGCGCTGAGGGGAAGACGCTGCAGCAGTGGAGACGCGCCGGGACGCCGAGGACATGTGAGTATGGCAGGGCGCGGGGAGCGGCAAGAGCAGCGACGTGACAGGCAGACACTATGACAGCTTTTAAAAAAGGGCTGGATAATTTCCTCGATACCCATAACATTGTGGGTTATAGTTAAATAAGTGGCAAATGTACAATTGGTAGAGAAAGGTTAAACTTGATGGACCTAGGGTTTTTTTCAAGCTATATAACTATGTAACACATAGAAGTACAAATAGTATAACAGCCCCATACATACCCCTCAAAATAAATTAATGGCCCACACATAGCCCTCCAAACAGTATAATGACCCCAACAATGTACACATTGATTTAAAAAATTTAAATAAAATAAAAAATACTTCTCCCTGTTCCCCCAGTGCTCTGGTTTCTGCAGTGTGTGGTCTGAAGTCCTGCTCAGCGGGCATGTCAGCATGCTCATCTCGGGGGGCTCATGGCAGTGACGTTATATGCAGTCTGCGACTGGCACTCTGACGTCAACTGCCTGCCTCTGATAGGCCGGTGGCCATTTTAATATCCTTGCGGGATGTGAAACAGCAAGTGGTCTCCAGGGGTCTGGGACAGAGGACATAGGTGCCCAGAAAGGGAAACATAGGGGCCCAAGATAGGGGAAAACCTGTGCACATAATGGGGGACATAGCGACCTATGATGGGGAACATAGTTTTTAGAATGGTGTCACACTTGGGTATTTTCTATCATATAGACCCCTCAAAATTACTTCAAATGAGATGTGGTCCCTAAAAAAAAATGGTGTTGTAAAAATGAGAAATTGCTGGTCAATTTTTAACCCTTATAACTCCCTAACAAAAAAAAAATGTTGGTTCCAAAATTGTGCTGATGTAAAGTAGACATGTGGGAAATGTTACTTATTAAGTATTTTGTGTGTCGTATCTCTGCGATTTAATTGTATAAAAATTCAAATTTGGAAAATTGCGAAATTTTCAAAATTTTCGCCAAATTTCCATTTTTTTCACAAATAAACGAAGGTAATATCAAAGAAATTTTACGTCTCATGAAGTACAATATGTCACGAGAAAACAATGTCAGAATCACCGGGATCCGTTGAAGCGTTCCAGAGTTATAACCTCAGAAAGGGACAGTGGTCAGAATTGTAAAAATTGGCCCGGTCATTAACGTGCAAACCACCCTTGGGGGTATAGCGGTTAAAGGAGCCTAAGATGGGAGACATTATTATAGAAAAGGACCCAGGACGGAGGACATTTTTTAATAATGTCCCAATCCTGTGATAAAGAGGACCAGGTTTTGAGACATTGTTAAATAAAGTGGCCAGGATGATGGAAATCATTAAAATAAAGTGGGCCAGGATGGGGAAATTATTACAGCAAGCGGCCCAGCATGGGGGATATTATTAAATAAAAGGGACCGGTATGGGGGAAATGATTAAATAAGGGGGCCGAGGATGGAGGACATTATTACATAATGGGGCCAAGGACAGAGGACATTATCCCCATCCTGTAATAAAGCGACCCTGGATGGTGAACATTATGAAATAAAGGAGCCTACAATGAGGAACATTATTAAATAAAGTGGCCCAGGATGGAGGCATTACTAAATGAAGGGCCCAGGATGGGGGACATTATCAAATAAAGTGGCCAGAATGGGAAATATTCTTAGGCATTATTAGGGGCCAAGTATGGGAGCATTATTACAGCAAGTGGCCCAGTATGGGGGATATCATTACTAGGGTTGAGCGAAACGGATCGTTCATTTTCATAAGTCGCCGACTTTTGGCAAAGTCGGCGTCTCATGAAACAGAGCCAATCCCTGTGTGGGGTCTGCCATGCGGTACGCGACTTTCGCGCCAAAGTCGCGTTTCAATGACGCTAAAAGCGCCATTTCTCAGCCAATGAAGGTGGACGCAGAGTGTGGGCAGCGTGATGACATAGTTCTCAGTCTCCACCATCTTAGAGAAGGGCATTGCAGTGATTGGCTTGCTTTCTGCGGCGTCACAGGGGCTATAAAGGGGCGTTCCCGCCGACTGCCATCTTACTGCTGCTGATCTGAGCGTAGGGAGAGGTTGCTGCAGCTTCTTCGGAAGCAGGGATAGTGATAGGCAGGGTACATAAAGCTACAAACCGCTTGTGCTGTAGCGATTTCCACTGTCCAACACCACCTTTTGTTTGCAGGGACAGTGGAAGCTACATTTTTTTTTCCTCAGCGCTGTAGCTCATTGGGCTGCACTAGAAGGCTCCCTGACCCTGATAGCTGCGTTGCTGTGCCTGTGTGTACGCCGCTGTGCAAACCAACTGCTTTTTTCAAAACACAAATCCTGTTTTTCCTTCCTTTCTGCACAGCTATCTTGTGTGTTTGTCCACACTTTTGTGTGCAGCAGTCCTTTTTATAGCTGCCTGCCATACTTTTCTGAGATAACTGCAGGGAGATAAATATTGGCAAGTCTGCCTCCGTGCCATTGCTGTGTGTGGTATCTGTCTCTCATTGTGTGCCACCGAAAACACTGTGTAATACTTGGCTATTTTTTTTTTTTTTTGCTAAATTCTCCCTTTTCCCAAAAAAAAATTAGTGGGAGATAAATATTGGCAAGTCTGCCTCCGTGCCATTGCTGTGTGTGGCATCTGTCTGTCATTGTGTGTCACCGAAAACACTGTGTAATACTTGGCCATTTTTTTTTTTTGGGGGGGTACATTCTCCCTTTTCCAAAAAAAAAATTAGTGGGAGATAAATATTGGCAAGTCTGCCTCCATGCCATTGCTGTGTGTGGTATCTGTCTCTCATTGTGTGCCACTGAAAACACTGTGTAATACTTGGCAATTTTTTTTTTGGGGGGGTACATTCTCCCTTTTCCAGAAAAAAAATTAGTGGGAGATAAATATTGGCAAGTCTGCCTCCGTGCCATTGCTGTGTGTGGCATCTGTCTGTCATTGTGTGGCACCGAAAACACTGTGTAATACTTGGCCATTTTTTTTTTGGGGGGGGGTACATTCTCCCTTTTCCAAAAATAAAATCAGTGGGAGATAAATATTGGCAAGTCTGCCTCCGTGCCATTGCTGTGTGTGGCATCTGTCTGTCATTGTGTGGCACCGAAAACACTGTGTAATACTTGCCCATTTTTTTGGGGGGGGGGTACATTCTCCCTTTTCCAAAAAAAAAATTAGTGGGAGATAAATATTGGCAAGTCTGCCTCCGTGCCATTGCTGTGTGTGGCATCTGTCTGTCATTGTGTGGCACCGAAAACACTGTGTAATACTTGGCCATTTTTTTTTGGGGGGGGGTACATTCTCCCTTTTCCAAAAAAAAAATTAGTGGGAGATAAATATTGGCAAGTCTGCCTCCGTGCCATTGCTGTGTGTGGCATCTGTCTGTCATTGTGTGGCACCGAAAACACTGTGTAATACTTGGCCATTTTTTTTTTTTTGGGGGGGTACATTCTCCCTTTTCCCAAAAAAAAATTAGTGGGAGATAAATATTGGCAAGTCTGCCTCCGTGCCATTGCTGTGCGTGGTATCTGTCTCTCATTGTGTGCCACCGAAAACACTGTGTAATACTTGGCCATTTTTTTTTTTTAGGGTAAATTCTCCCAGAAAAAAAAAAAAAATAGTGGGAGATTAAGATTGGCATTTCTGCTTGAGTGCTGGTCCTGTGTGTGCCATCTGTCTCAAATATTTGGGGCACAGAAAACCTAGTGTGTAACATTGGGCCTGATTTTCCTTTCAGTGTCAGGCACCTATAAAGGTATATATAAATCCTACAGAAGTTTGAGTTCACCTGATAAGTTGCTTTACAGTAACAAATAGCGTTACTTTGGTTACGTTTTGCAAACAATGAGGAAGTCTAGTGGAAGAGGTCGTGGCCGTGGGCGGTCATTGTCAGCTGGTAATGATGGTAGTGGTGGTGGAGCATCAGGTGGTCGTGGTAAAAGCAGTACAGCACCTAAGTCTCGAGTTGTTGAGCCAGGTTCGTTGTCTGGCTACACAAGGCCTCGAACGCTCTCTTTTCTGGGAGTAGGAAAACCACTTTTGAAGCCGGAGCAGGAGGAACAAGTATTGGCTTTCATTGCTGACTCTGCCTCTAACTCTTTCGCCTCCTCCTCGGAAAGTGCCAAATGTCAGAGCAGTGCATCGTCAGTGGATGCTCCCGGTCAGGAACAAGTCGCTTCCTTGTGTCCTTCACTAAAAACAACAGTGAAGGATGCGTCAGTCGACACAACAGGTTACTCCATGGAGCTCTTTACACATACCGTTCCTGGGTTACACAGTGAAACAGTTAACAGGCTATGCCCATTAGAAGTTGAATCGGACATGGAGTGCACAGATGCACAGCCACAGCCAGATTACTATGCTGTTCCTTTGACTCAGACCAGAACATTGCCCTCGCAGTGTACTGAGGCAGAATCAAAACCAGCGGAGACTATGGTGCTCCGTCACGAACGCAATACCACCGGCTTACACGGTGACACAGACGAAGTTGCACACAACATAGAAGAGGAGGTCATAGATGACCCAGTTGTGGACCCCGATTGGCAGCCATTGGGGGAACAGGGTGCAGGCGGCAGTAGTTCTGAAGCGGAGGAGGAGGAGCCGCCGCAGGCATCAACATCACAACAGGTTCCATCTACCGGGCCCGTATCTGGCCAAAAACGCGTGGCAAAACCTAAACCAGTTGGAGGACAGCGTGGCCATCCGGTTAAAGAAGCTCAGTCTGCAATGCCTGAAAAGGTATCCGATAGTAGAAAGAGTGCAGTCTGGCATTTTTTTAAACAACATCCAAATGATCAGCGCAAAGTCATCTGTCAAAAATGTTCAACTACCTTAAGCAGAGGGCAGAATCTTAAAAGTCTAAATACAAGTTGCATGCATAGACATTTATCCACCATGCATTTGCAAGCCTGGACTAACTACCAAACGTCCCTAAAGGTTGCAGCACCCTTGGCCAATGAAGCTAGTCAGCAACGCTACATCCCTTCCCTCCCTGTAAGCCGACCATTTCCCACACCACCTGCAGTATCTGTGCAGCTTTCGTCGCCAGGCCAAAGCAGTCAGGGAATCACCAGGTTAGTAGTAGGAAACACTGCATGTAGGGCACCGGCAAGAATACCATCTCCAACCCTCTCTCACTCACCCATGTCCACCGCTAGTTCCACGATCTCCAGCTCTCCAGTCCAGCTCACCCTACATGAGACTCTTGTTAGGAAAAGGAAGTACTCATCCTCGCATCCGCGTACACAGGGTTTGAACGCCCACATTGCTAGACTAATCTCATTAGAGATGATGCCCTACCGGTTAGTTGAAAGCGAAGCTTTCAAAGCGCTGATGGACTACGCTGTACCACGCTACGAGCTACCCAGTTGGCACTTCTTTTCTAGAAAAGCCATCCCAGCCCTCCAACAGCATGTTAAAGACCGCATCGTCCATGCACTCAGGCAGTCTGTGACTACAAAGGTGCACCTGACAACAGATGCATGGACCAGTAGGCATGGCCAGGGACGTTACGTGTCCATCACGGCACACTGGGTGAATGTGGTGGATGCAGGGTCCACAGGGGACAGCAATATTGGGACAGTTCTGCCTAGCCCACGGTCAAGGAAAGAGTTGGCTGTAGGCGTTCGCCCCCCCCTCCTCCTCTTCCTCCTCCTCCTGAAGAAGCGAGAGCTCGTCCACAGACCGCAGTCACACATCCACTCCATCCGCAGCTGCCACTGTTGCACACCAGGTGTGCCATTATGGGACAGCTAGTGGCAAGCGTCAGCAGGCTGTATTGGCAATGAAGTGTTTGGGCGACAACAGACACACCGTGGAAGTTCTGTCCGAGTTCTTGCAGAAAGAAACTCAGTCATGGCTGGGCACTGTACATCTTGAGGCAGGCAAGGTAGTGAGTGATAACGGAAGGAATTTCATGGCTGCCATAGCCCTTTCCCAACTGAAACACATTCCTTGCCTGGCTCACACCTTAAACCTGGTGGTGCAGTGCTTCCTGAAAAGTTATCCGGGGTTACCCGACCTGCTCCTCAAAGTGCGCAGACTTTGCTCGCATATCCGCCGTTCGCCTGTACACTCCAGCCGTATGCAGAACTATCAGCGTTCTTTGAACCTTCCTCAGCATCGCCTAATCATCGACGTTGCAACAAGGTGGAACTCCACACTGCACATGCTTCAGAGAGTGTGCGAACAGAGGCGTGCTGTTATGTATTTGTGGGAGGATACACGGGCAGGCAGTTGGATGGCAGACATGGAGTTGTCAGGTGTGCAGTGGTCGAAGCTACAAGACCTGTGTCAAGTCCTTCAGTGTTTTGAGGAATGCACATGGCTGGTTAGTGCAGACAATGCAATAATAAGCATGAGCATCCCCCTAATGCGTCTGCTGATGCAAAGTTTGACGCACATAAAGGAGCAGGCGTCTGCAGCCGAGGAAGAGGAAAGCCTGGATGACAGTCAGCCATTGTCTGGTCAGGGCCGTGTAGAGGACGCGGTAGCAGGCGAAGAGGAGGAGGAGGACGAGGAGGATGATGGGGATGAGTACTTTTTTACTGAGGAAGCTTCTCCTGGGCCAACAGAAATTAGTGGCGTTGCAAGGCCGGGTTCTGTTTTTGTAAGGGAGACAAGTGACGTAGATTTGCCTGTAACTGCCCCTCAAACCAGCACAACCGCAGATTTGCCAACTGGAACTTTGGCCCACATGGCGGATTATGCCTTACGTATCCTCAAAAAGGACCCACGCATTATTAAAATGATGAGCGATGACGATTACTGGTTGGCCTGCATCCTTGACCCTCGCTATAAAGGCAAATTGCAAAATATTATGCCACATGAGAACCTCGAACAAATATTAGCAACGAGTGTTGAGTGATACCTTCCGATATCGGAAAGTATCGGTATCGGAAAGTATCGTCCGATACCGTCAAAGTATCGGATCTAATCCGATACCGATACCCGATCCCAATGCAAGTCAATGGGACGAAAATATCGGAATTAAAATAAACCCTTTATAAACTTGTAGGTTCATTCTACATGAAGGAAAACAACTAAGAATAATGTAGGATGTATTGGGGGACGTGGCGGAGACATTAAAGGCACAGAGGTTTAGCCCAATCTAATAGAATAGCAGGATTTTGTTTTGTTTTTTTTGACGTTCGGCGTTAGAAAGATTTTGACTATGTTAATTTTTTTTTTATTTTGTCAGATATTGATGTTTCACTACTTCCACGCCCTTCACCTTCTTTTTTACTTCTCCCACACTTTCTTCTTCATTATCCTCATCATCAGCTTCTTTGACATCAACTTCTTCACCTTATTCATCTTCTTCTTCATCTTCTACCTATTATTTTTTTTGTTACATTGTTCATATTCTTTTTATTTTACTATTATCTTCTTCATATTCTACTTCTTCATCATATTCTTATTTGTGACAGGCATTCCCGTAGTTGTTATCTATAAAAGTTTGAAGATTACACCTTCCGTTCTGCCTGTCACAAAACAGTTACATTTGTCCGCGTTCAGTTTGGCCTGCAGCATCAGGCTTTATCCAGGGGCACCACGAGGAGGAACGGACTCACCCCCATACACTGCTTAGTCTTCTTCTGCTTATAATTTAGATAATATCTTTTGCTCTGATATTTAGTGTTATGCTTAATGTTCTTCTGCTCTTTGTTCTGCAGCCTCTTGTTCTTCTGCTTCTCGGTCTTCCAGGTCGTCGTCGTCTCCAGGGTCGTCGTCTCCGGGGTCGTCGTCATCGGGGTGGTCTTCAGGGTCATCGTCTCCAGGGTCGTCGTCATCATGGTGGTTGTCATCTCTGGTGTCGTCGTCATCTTAGGGGTGGTCTTCCGGGTCATCGTGTTTCGTCTCTTGAACTTGGAAATGTAGTAGAAGGTACAAGAAGGCTGAGAAAATGCCGAGAAACAGCTGATGGAACTGGAACTCGGATGGCTACCCGAAGGTCCAAGAGCCAATGGAACTACCGAGGACCAGCTGACGTTACTGGAACCCGGTTACTAAGCAGGAGGTACCCGTGCCTGAAAGCACTACCAAGGACCACCTGACGTTGGTGGAACTCGGATACCCAGAGGGAGGCACCTAAGCCAAAGGCTCTGCCCGGAACCAGCTGACGGTACTGGAACCAGGATGGGGAGCAGAAGGTACAAGAGCAAAAGACACTGCCGAGAACCAGCTGATGGTGCTGGAACCCGGATGGGTAGCCGAAGGTCCAAGAGCCAATGGAACTACCGAGGACCAGCTGACGTTACTGGAACCCGGTTACTAAGCAGGAGGTACCCGTGCCTGAAAGCACTACCAAGGACCACCTGACGTTGGTGGAACTCGGATACCCAGAGGGAGGCACCTAAGCCAAAGGCTCTGCCCGGAACCAGCTGACGGTACTGGAACCAGGATGGGGAGCAGAAGGTACAAGAGCAAAAGACACTGCCGAGAACCAGCTGACGGTACTGGAACCCGGATGGGTAGCCGAAGGTCCAAGAGCCAATGGAACGACCGAGGACCAGCTGACGTTACTGGAACCCGGTTACTAAGCAGTAGGTACCCGTGCCTGAAAGCACTACCAAGGACCACCTGACATTGGTGGAACTCGGATACCCAGAGGGAGGCACCTAAGCCAAACGCTCTGCCCGGAACCAGCTGACGGTGCTGGAACCAGGATGGGGACCTATTCAAGCTTGTCTTCCTAGAGCCCCAACTAGCAGTGTTGGAGCAAAGGGTCAGCAGGAGGAGGAGAGGGAGCAGAGTGTAGGCCGAAGCCTGCACTGGCGGCAGCTTTGGGTCTGTTGTGTCTGCGTGGCAGTTGCAGGACACGTTGCTGGCTGCACAGCAGGGGAACAGCTGGCAGTGCTGAACCCCACTGACACATTGGCTGGTGTTTTTCTCTGTGCAGCTAGCAGTACCGGGCCCCAACTGGCGGTGTTAGAGCCCAGGGTCAGCAGGAGGAGGAGAGGGAGCAGAGTGTAGGCCGAAGCCTGCACTGGCGGCAGCTTTGGGTCTGTTGTGTCTGCGTGGCAGTTGCAGGACACGTTGCCGGCTGCACAGCAGGGGAACAGCTGGCGGTGCTGAACCCCACTGACACATTGGCTGGTGTTTTTCTCTGTGCAGCTAGCAGTACCGGGCCCCAACTGGCGGTGTTGGAGCCCGGGCTCTGCAGGGGGAGCAGAGTGTAGGCCGAAGCCTAATTGAACCAATTTCAAAGGTAACCTTTAACCCCCCCTCAGGTGTTACAAAGTAGAAGAGCCACAGCTTATGCAGCAGTAGTGCTGCACAAGTCAAAGGTTGCTCTTTTAATTTTTCTCCTTGCACACGCTGAATGAAACACGTATAACATTTAGCCCTTTATACAGTCAAACTGTGTTGGAGGCGCGAGTTCCCTTCGTAATGAGACGCAGCACAGATGTCAAGAATCCCACCTTGGTGCTGGGTGCAGCCTCCTGAGCATTGTTATTTGCTGTACAGGAGTCTGCGCTGTCGTGTTATCCCCTGGCCTAGCGCTGTTAGCGCTGCCCATCTTCTGACATCATTTAATGTCGGCCGGTGCGGTTCGCGATGACCATGAATCCCAGCCCCGCAGTGTCTTAACATTGTTAAAACACTGCGGGTCTGGGATTCATGGCCTGGCGCAGCACATATGTTCGCCTCTCACACTCGGGTCCTTACACCCGCTTCAGACTGTGCGGCGTCAGCTGATCCCTTATCGCATGCCACGGCCATGAAGCCGCACAGTCTGAAGAAGGCGGAAGGAGATGAGGGACAGGCGAACTGATGCACTGCTCATGCCCATCAATCACACCCTCGCAGTCCCAAAAAATAAGACACCGAGGGGCGTTGTGTGGGTCACGGCGGCCGCAGAGGCGCAGGCAGCCAAACAATGATGCCAGAAGACGGGCAGCGCTACCAAGGGGGTTGCAGCGTGTCATTACAAAGGAAAGTCACACCTCCGGGACGGTTAAATGGTCACACAGAGGACACATTTTAGACGTGTTTTCAGTTCCACATGTGCGAGGAGAATACGTTTATGAGCCACCTTGCACACATGCAGCATTACTGCTGTACAAGGTGGCTGTAAAACATACAAACGCCTGGGGGAGGGGGGACAGGTTCCCTTCAATTTCAGTTCTTGTGTCTGCGTGGCTTTTGCAGGACACGATGCCGGCTACACAGCAGGGGAACAGCTGGCGGTGCTGAATCCCACTGACACATTGGCTGGTGTTTTTCTCTGTGCAGCTAGCAGTACCGGGCCCCAACTGGCGGTGTTAGAGCCCAGGGTCAGCAGGAGGAGGAGAGGGAGCAGAGTGTAGGCCGAAGCCTGCACTGGCGGCAGCTTTGGGTCTGTTGTGTCTGCGTGGCAGTTGCAGGACACGTTGCCGGCTGCACAGCAGGGGAACAGCTGGCGGTGCTGAACCCCACTGACACATTGGCTGGTGTTTTTCTCTGTGCAGCTAGCAGTACCGGGCCCCAACTGGCGGTGTTGGTGCCCGGGCTCTGCAGGGGGAGCAGAGTGTAGGCCGAAGCCTAATTGAACCAATTTCAAAGGTAACCTTTAACCCCCCCTCAGGTGTTACAAAGTAGAAGAGCCACAGCTTATGCAGCAGTAGTGCTGCACAAGTCAAAGGTTGCTCTTTTAATTTTTCTCCTTGCACACGCTGAATGAAACACGTATAACATTTAGCCCTTTATACAGTCAAACTGTGTTGGAGGCGCGAGTTCCCTTCGTAATGAGACGCAGCACAGATGTCAAGAATCCCACCTTGGTGCTGGGTGCAGCCTCCTGAGCGTTGTTATTTGCTGTACAGGAGTCTGCGCTGTCGTGTTATCCCCTGGCCTAGCGCTGTTAGCGCTGCCCATCTTCTGACATCATTTAATGTCGGCCGGTGCGGTTCGCGATGACCATGAATCCCAGCCCCGCAGTGTCTTAACATTGTTAAAACACTGCGGGGCTGGGATTCATGGCCTGGCGCAGCACATATGTTCGCCTCTCACACTCGGGTCCTTACACCCGCTTCAGACTGTGCGGCGTCAGCTGATCCCTTATCGCATGCCACGGCCATGAAGCCGCACAGTCTGAAGAAGGCGGAAGGAGATGAGGGACAGGCGAAGAAATGCACCGTTCATGCCCATCAATCACACCCTCGCAGTCCAAATAAATAAGACACCGAGGGGCGTTGTGTGGGGCAAGGCGGCCGCAGAGGCGCAGGCAGCCAAACAATGATGCCAGAAGACGGGCAGCGCTACCAAGGAGCTTGTTGCGTGTCAATACAAAGGAAAATCACACCTGAGGGACGTTTTAATGGTCGCAGAGGACTCATTTTAGACGTGTTCAGTTCAACATGGGCAAGGAGAATAAGTTTCTGAGCCACCTTGCACACATGCAGCATTACTGTCGTACAAGGTGGCTGTAAAACGTAAAAACGCCTGGGGGAGGGGGGACAGGTTTCCTTCAATTTCAGTTCTTGTGTCTGCGTGGCTGTTGCAGGACACATTGCCGGCTACACAGCAGGGGAACAGCTGGCGGTGCTGAACCCCACTGACACATTGGCTGGTGTTTGGCTCTGTGCAGCTAGCACATCTGGGCCCCAACTGGCGGTGTTAGAGCCCAGGGTCAGCAGGAGGAGGAGAGGGAGCAGAGTGTAGGCCGAAGCCTGCACTGGTGCAAGTTGAAAGGGAAACTTTAACCCCCCCCCAGGCGTTTGTAGCTGAAAGAGCCATCGTGTACAGCACTAATGCAGGAAAAGGTAAACTTAGCTCTTTTAATTATGGTCCTTGCACATGCTGAACCTAACACTTATGAAAAGTGTCCCCTCCTACCGTGATACCGTCCGGTTGGTGGAACTTTCCTTTGTGATGTGACGCAGCACAGCCGTCATTCTTACCCCCTTGGCGCCGTGCGCCGCCTCCTCAGCGTTGTTTGAATCAGTCCCGGAGCCTGCGCTGTTAGGTTAGCCCTTGGCCATGCACACATTTTGCGCTGCCCGTCTTCTGACATCATTTGGTGTCAGGCTGGCTGCGCCTGTGCGGCCGCGCTGGACGAGATCCCGCCTCGCAGTATCGTCTAATGTAATCCCACCGCGGGCCTGGGATCCGTGGCCATGCGCAGTGCATATCCTCACCTTTCACTCCCCTCCCTACGGCTTCTTCAGACAGTGCGGTGTCACGGCCGTGGCATGCTATTAGGGACCAGCTGACACCGCACAGTCTGAAGAAGCCGTAGGGAGATGAGTGAGAGGTGGAGGTTCAGATATGCACTGCGCATGTCCATGGCTCTCAGGCCCCCAGTGGGATTAAATCAGAAGACACTATGAGGCGGGATCTCGTCCAGCGCGGCCGCACAGGCACAGCCAGCCTGACACCAAATGATGTCAGAAGACGGGCAGCGCAAAATGTGTGCATGGCCAAGGGCTAACCTAACAGCGCAGGCTCCGGGACTGATTCAAACAACGCTGAGGAGGCGGCGCACGGCGCCAAGGGGGTAAGAATGACGGCTGTGCTGCGTCACATCACAAAGGAAAGTTCCACCAACCGGACGGTATCACGGTAGGAGGGGACACTTTTCATAAGTGTTAGGTTCAGCATGTGCAAGGACCACCACGAAAAGAGGCACTTTTTCCCTTTGCATCATTACTGCTGCACAAGGTGGTTCCTTCAGTAACAAACGCCTGGGGGGGGGGGGGGACAGGTTCCCTTAAATTTAACTTGTTGTGCCTGCATGGCGGTCGCAGTACACGTTGCCGTATACACAGCAGGGGAACAGCTGGCGGTGCTGAACCCCACTAACACATTGGCGAGGTGTTTGGCTCTGTGCGGACAGCACTTCTGGACAGCAACTAGCGGTGTTGGAGCCCAGGGACAGGAGGGGGAGGAGGAGGTGGAGGAGATAGGAGGGATTGCCACACACACAGCAGGGGAACAGCTGACGTTACTGAACCCCAATAACAGAGGAGGGACTGTTGGGACTGTGCGGACAGCACTTCTGGACGGCAACTAGCGGTGTTGGAGCCCAGGGACAGGAGGAGGAGGAGGAGGTGGAGGAGATGGGAGGGATTGCCACACACACAGCTGGGGAACAACTGACGTTACTGAACCCCAATAACAGAGGAGGGACTGTTGGGACTGTGCGGACAGCACTTCTAGACGGCAACTAGCGGTGTTGGAGCCCAGGGACAGGAGGGGGAGGAGGAGGTGGAGGAGATAGGAGGGATTGCCACACACACAGCTGGGGAACAGCTGACGTTACTGAACTCCAATAACAGAGGATGGACTGTTGGGACTGTGCGGACAGCACTTCTGGACGGCAACTAGCGGTGTTGGAGCCCAGGGACAGGAGGAGGAGGAGGAGGTGGAGGAGATAGGAGGGATTGCCACACACACAGCTGGGGAACAGCTGACGTTACTGAACCCCAAGAACAGAGGAGGGACTGTTGGGACTGTGCGGTCAGCACTTCTGGACGGCAACTAGCGGTGTTGGAGCCCAGGGACAGGAGGGGGAGGAGGAGGTGGAGGAGATAGGAGGGATTGCCACACACACAGCAGGGGAACAGCTGACGTTACTGAACCCCAATAACAGAGGAGGGACTGTTGGGACTGTGCGGACAGCACTTCTGGACGGCAACTAGCGGTGTTGGAGCCCAGGGACAGGAGGAGGAGGAGGAGGTGGAGGAGATGGGAGGGATTGCCACACACACAGCTGGGGAACAACTGACGTTACTGAACCCCAATAACAGAGGAGGGACTGTTGGGACTGTGCGGACAGCACTTCTAGACGGCAACTAGCGGTGTTGGAGCCCAGGGACAGGAGGGGGAGGAGGAGGTGGAGGAGATAGGAGGGATTGCCACACACACAGCTGGGGAACAGCTGACGTTACTGAACTCCAATAACAGAGGATGGACTGTTGGGACTGTGCGGACAGCACTTCTGGACGGCAACTAGCGGTGTTGGAGCCCAGGGACAGGAGGAGGAGGAGGAGGTGGAGGAGATAGGAGGGATTGCCACACACACAGCTGGGGAACAGCTGACGTTACTGAACCCCAAGAACAGAGGAGGGACTGTTGGGACTGTGCGGTCAGCACTTCTGGACGGCAACTAGCGGTGTTGGAGCCCAGGGACAGGAGGGGGAGGAGGAGGTGGAGGAGATAGGAGGGATTGCCACACACACAGCAGGGGAACAGCTGACGTTACTGAACCCCAATAACAGAGGAGGGACTGTTGGGACTGTGCGGACAGCACTTCTGGACGGCAACTAGCGGTGTTGGAGCCCAGGGACAGGAGGAGGAGGAGGAGGTGGAGGAGATAGGAGGGATTGACACACACACAGCAGGGGTACAGCTGACGTTACTGAACTCCAATAACAGAGGCGGGACTGTTGGGACTGTGCGGACAGCACTTCTGGATGGCAACTAGCGGTGTTGGAGCCCAGGGACAGGAGGGGGAGGAGGAGGTGGAGGAGATAGGAGGGATTGCCACACACACAGCAGGGGAACAGCTGACATTACTGAACCCCAATAACAGAGGAGGGACTGTTGGGACTGTGCGGACAGCACTTCTGGACGGCAACTAGCGGTGTTGGAGCCCAGGGACAGGAGGGGGAGGAGGAGGTGGAGGAGATAGGAGGGATTGCCACACACACAGCTGGGGAACAGCTGACGTTACTGAACCCCAATAACAGAGGAGGGACTGTTGGGACTGTGCGGTCAGCACTTCTGGACGGCAACTAGCGGTGTTGGAGCCCAGGGACAGGAGGGGGAGGAGGAGGTGGAGGAGATAGGAGGGATTGCCACACACACAGCTGGGGAACAGCTGACGTTACTGAACCCCAATAACAGAGGAGGGACTGTTGGGACTGTGCGGACAGCACTTCTGGACGGCAACTAGCGGTGTTGGAGCCCAGGGACAGGAGGGGGAGGAGGAGGTGGAGGAGATAGGAGGGATTGCCACACACACAGCTGGGGAACAGCTGACGTTACTGAACCCCAATAACAGAGGAGGGACTGTTGGGACTGTGCGGACAGCACTTCTGGACGGCAACTAGCGGTGTTGGAGCCCAGGGACAGGAGGGGGAGGAGGAGGTGGAGGAGATAGGAGGGATTGCCACACACACAGCTGGGGAACAGCTGACGTTACTGAACCCCAATAACAGAGGAGGGACTGTTGGGACTGTGCGGACAGCACTTCTGGACGGCAACTAGCGGTGTTGGAGCCCAGGGACAGGAGGGGGAGGAGGAGGTGGAGGAGATAGGAGGGATTGCCACACACACAGCTGGGGAACAGCTGACGTTACTGAACCCCAATAACAGAGGAGGGACTGTTGGGACTGTGCGGACAGCACTTCTGGACAGCAACTAGCGGTGTTGGAGCCCAGGGACAGGAGGGGGAGGAGGAGGTGGAGGAGATAGGAGGGATTGCCACACACACAGCTGGGGAACAGCTGACGTTACTGAACCCCAATAACAGAGGAGGGACTGTTGGGACTGTGCGGACAGCACTTCTGGACGGCAACTAGCGGTGTTGGAGCCCAGGGACAGGAGGGGGAGGAGGAGGTGGAGGAGATAGGAGGGATTGCCACACACACAGCTGGGGAACAGCTGACGTTACTGAACCCCAATAACAGAGGAGGGACTGTTGGGACTGTGCGGACAGCACTTCTGGATGACAACTAGCGGTGTTGGAGCCCAGGGACAGGAGGGGGAGGAGGAGGTGGAGGAGATAGGAGGGATTGCCACACACACAGCTGGGGAACAGCTGACGTTACTGAACCCCAATAACAGAGGAGGGACTGTTGGGACTGTGCGGACAGCACTTCTGGACGGCAACTAGCGGTGTTGGAGCCCAGGGACAGGAGGAGGAGGAGGAGGTGGAGGAGATAGGAGGGATTGCCACACACACAGCTGGGGAACAGCTGACGTTACTGAACCCCAATAACAGAGGAGGGACTGTTGGGACTGTGCGGTCAGCACTTATGGACGGCAACTAGCGGTGTTGGAGCCCAGGGACAGGAGGGGGAGGAGGAGGTGGAGGAGATAGGAGGGATTGCCACACACACAGCAGGGGAACAGCTGACGTTACTGAACCCCAATAACAGAGGAGGGACTGTTGGGACTGTGCGGACAGCACTTCTGGATGGCAACTAGCGGTGTTGGAGCCCAGGGACAGGAGGGGGAGGAGGAGGTGGAGGAGATAGGAGGGATTGCCACACACACAGCAGGGGTACAGCTGACGTTACTGAACTCCAATAACAGAGGCGGGACTGTTGGGACTGTGCGGACAGCACTTCTGGATGGCAACTAGCGGTGTTGGAGCCCAGGGACAGGAGGGGGAGGAGGAGGTGGAGGAGATAGGAGGGATTGCCACACACACAGCAGGGGAACAGCTGACGTTACTGAACCCCAATAACAGAGGAGGGACTGTTGGGACTGTGCGGACAGCACTTCTGGACGGCAACTAGCGGTGTTGGATCCCAGGGACAGGAGGGGGAGGAGGAGGTGGAGGAGATAGGAGGGATTGCCACACACACAGCTGGGGAACAGCTGACGTTACTGAACCCCAATAACAGAGGAGGGACTGTTGGGACTGTGCGGACAGCACTTCTGGACGGCAACTAGCGGTGTTGGAGCCCAGGGACAGGAGGGGGAGGAGGAGGTGGAGGAGATAGGAGGGATTGCCACACACACAGCTGGGGAACAGCTGACGTTACTGAACCCCAATAACAGAGGAGGGACTGTTGGGACTGTGCGGACAGCACTTCTGGATGGCAACTAGCGGTGTTGGAGCCCAGGGACAGGAGGGGGAGGAGGAGGTGGAGGAGATAGGAGGGATTGCCACACACACAGCTGGGGAACAGCTGACGTTACTGAACCCCAATAACAGAGGAGGGACTGTTGGGACTGTGCGGACAGCACTTCTGGACGGCAACTAGCGGTGTTGGAGCCCAGGGACAGGAGGGGGAGGAGGAGGTGGAGGAGATAGGAGGGATTGCCACACACACAGCTGGGGAACAGCTGACGTTACTGAACCCCAATAACAGAGGAGGGACTGTTGGGACTGTGCGGACAGCACTTCTGGACGGCAACTAGCGGTGTTGGAGCCCAGGGACAGGAGGGGGAGGAGGAGGTGGAGGAGATAGGAGGGATTGCCACACACACAGCTGGGGAACAGCTGACGTTACTGAACCCCAATAACAGAGGAGGGACTGTTGGGACTGTGCGGACAGCACTTCTGGATGGCAACTAGCGGTGTTGGAGCCCAGGGACAGGAGGGGGAGGAGGAGGTGGAGGAGATAGGAGGGATTGCCACACACACAGCTGGGGAACAGCTGACGTTACTGAACCCCAATAACAGAGGAGGGACTGTTGGGACTGTGCGGACAGCACTTCTGGACGGCAACTAGCGGTGTTGGAGCCCAGGGACAGGAGGGGGAGGAGGAGGTGGAGGAGATAGGAGGGATTGCCACACACAGCTGGGGAACAGCTGACGTTACTGAACCCCAATAACAGAGGAGGGACTGTTGGGACTGTGCGGAGAGCACTTCTGGATGACAACTAGCGGTGTTGGAGCCCAGGGACAGGAGGGGGAGGAGGAGGTGGAGGAGATAGGAGGGATTGCCACACACACAGCTGGGGAACAGCTGACGTTACTGAACCCCAATAACAGAGGAGGGACTGTTGGGACTGTGCGGACAGCACTTCTGGATGGCAACTAGCGGTGTTGGAGCCCAGGGACAGGAGGGGGAGGAGGAGGTGGAGGAGATAGGAGGGATTGCCACACACACAGCTGGGGAACAGCAGACGTTACTGAACCCCAATAACAGAGGAGCGACTGTTGGGACTGTGCGTACAGCACTACCAGGCAACAACTAGCGGTGTTGGAGCCCAGGGACAGCAGGAGAAGCAGAGGAACACAATGTAGGCCGAAGCCTGATTGGAGAAAGTCGAAAGGGAACCTTTAACCCCCCCCCAAGGCGTTTGTAGCTGAAAGAGCCAGCTTGTGCAGCACAAAAGATGCAAAAGGAAAAGGTGGCTCTTCTCATGATGCTCCTTGCAAACACAGAACTAAACACTTATAAAATGTGTCCCCTGAAACCGTGAGACCGTCCCGGAGGTGGGACTTTCCTTCATAATATGACACAGCACACTTGTCATTCCTACCTCCTTGGCGCCGTTCCCCGGCTCCTCAGCGTTGTTTGATTCCGTCCAGGAGCATGCGCTGTTGTGTTATCCCTTGGCCAGGCACACTTAGCGCTGCCCATCTTCTGACATCATTTTGTGTCAGGCTGGCTGCGCCTGTGCGGCCGCGCTGGCCGAGAGCCCGCCTCGCAGTGTCGTCTAATGTAATCCCACCGCGGGCCTGAGATCCGTGGCCATGCGCAGTGCATATCCTCGCCTCTCACTCCCCTCCCTACAGCTTCTTCAGACTGTGCGGCGTCACGGCCGTGGCATGCTATTAGGGATCAGCTGATGGCGCACAGTCTGAAGAAGGCATAGGGAGATGAGTGAGAGGCGGAGGTTCAGATATGCACTGCGCATGTCCATGGATCTCAGGCCCCCAGTGGGATTAAATCAGAAGACACTGCGAGGCGGGCTCTCGGCCAGCGCGGACGCACAGGCGCAGCCAGCCTGACACCAAATGATGTCAGAAGATGGGCAGCGTTAAGTGTGCCTGGCCAAGGGATAACATAACAGCGCAGGCTCCGGGACGGAATCAAACAACACTGAGGAGCCGGTGGTAGGAATGACGGCTGTGCTGCGTCATATTACGAAGGAAAGTCCCACCTCCGGGACGGTTTTACGGTATCAGTGGACACATTTTATAAGTGTTAAGTTCTGCGTGTGCAAGGAGCTAAACAAAAATAGCTACCTTTTCCTTGTGCAGCATTACTGCTGCACAAGGTGGCTCTTTCAGTAACAAACGCCTTGGGGGGGGGACAGGTTCCCTTACATTTCAGTTGTTGTGTCAGCGTGGCGGTCGCAGGACACATTGCCGGCTACACAGCTGGGGATCAGCTGACGTTACTGAAACCCAATAACACTGGGTCGTATGTTTTGACTGTGCAGATGGCACTTCTGAGCCTCAACTGGCGGTGTTGGAGCCCAGGAATTAAAGTTCAGGTGGTAGAAAGATGAACACAACAGGAGACCTGGATACTGTAGACAGTGACCTAATTATTTAATCAGGAAGAGGAGTGGCAAATTCCTGCGAGATCCAGGCCTTGTTCATTTTCAGGAAAGTAAGCCGGTCAACGTTATCGGAGGATAGTCGCATGCGACGGTCAGTTAGTACACCACCTGCAGCACTAAAGACACGTTCTGATAATACACTGGCCGCAGGGCAAGACAGCACCTCCAATGCATACTGGCTTAGCTCTGGCCATGTATCCAGCTTTGAGACCCAAAACTTGAAAGGTGAAGAGCCGTCTGGGAGAACAGCAAGAGGGCAAGACATGTAGTCTGTCACCATCTGACGGAACCGTTGCCTCCTGCTGACTGGAGCCGTCTGTGATGGTGTAGACTTTTGTGGCGGGCACAGAAAACTGTGCCACAGTTGGGCCATACTAGTCTTGCCTTGGGCAGAGGCACTGCTTCTGCTCCCTCTTTGTGCAGAGCCTCCACCACTGCCTGGACGCACTGAGCTGCTTTGGAATGCACTAGCAGCACTTCTCTCAGTTGGAATGGAGAAGATGATGGAATTCACCAGTGTGTCTTGGTACTCCCGCATTTTTTGCTCCCAGTTCAACGGTGTGATGAGGCTTTCTACGTTGTCCCGGTAGCGAGGATCGAGGAGGGTGAACACCCAATAATCAGACATGTTGAGAATGTGGGCGATGCGGCGGTCGTTTCTCAGGCACTGCAGCATGTAATCCACCATGTGCTGCAGACTGCCAACTGCCCAAGAAACGCTGTCCCCTGCTGGAGGCGTGATCTCTACCCGCTCGTCATCACCCCACCCTCGCTGTACACACTGAGTACTGGACAATTGTGTAACTCCCTCCTCTGGACGGATGTCTTCCTCCTCCATTGACTCCTCCTCATCCTCCTCACAAACTGTCCCCTGCCTACGCGTTTGTGAGGAACCACGTGGCGCTGACTGTCCAGAAGATGATGGAAATGCTGAATCCTCATCCTCCACCTCTTCCACAACATCATCCCTTAGCACTTGCAGTGATTTTTCAAGCAGGCAGATAAGGGGGACAGTCATGCTGACTAGTGCATCATCTGCACTCGCCATCCGCGTGGAATAATCAAAGGGACGCAAAACCTGGCAGACGTCATTCATAGTGGCCCACTCTGTGGTTGTGAAGTCTGTACGGCGCTGAGTGCGACTTCTTTGCGCCTGAAGCAGCTGGTACTCCATTACAGCTTGCTGCTGCTCACACAACCGCTCCAACATATGTAACGTGGAATTCCACCTGGTAGGTAGGTCACATATGATGCGATGTTCCGGCAGGCGGTGTCGGCGCTGCAGAGCCGCAATGCGCGCTTTTGCCGTGCTGGAACGCCGCAAGTGAGCACACTCTAGGCGGACCTTGTGCAGCAGTGCATCAAGATCCGGATAGTCCCTCAAAAAACTCTGCACGACCAAATTGAGCACATGTGCCAGACATGGGATGTGAGTGAGGTTGCCGAGGCCCAGAGCTGCCACCAGATTTCGGCCATTATCACACACTACCATGCCTGGCTGGAGATTCGCTGGCACAAACCACACATCGCTCTCCTGCTTGATGGCATTCCAGAGCTCCTGCGCTGTGTGGCTTCGATTCCCCAAATAAATTAATTTCAAGACGGCCTGTTGACGTTTGGCCACGGCTGTGCTCATGTCGGTCATAACAGGTAAACGTTCATCACGGGTCCATGTGGAGGTGGACTGTGACGGCTCCTGCAGCGATGATTCTGAGGAACTGGTGTAAGAGGAGGAGTCAATGCGTACAGAATGGATTCCTGCAATCCTTGGAGTGGGCAGGACACGTCCTGCGCCACTCGCACGATCTGTACCCGGCTCAACGACATTAACCCAATGGGCAGTGAGGGAAAGGTATCGCCCCTGTCCATGTTGACTGGTCCACGCATCGGTGGTGAGGTGGACCTTGCTACTGACGGCGTTCAGTAGCGCGTGTTTTATGTGTCCCTCCACATGCTTGTGCAGGGCAGGGACGGCTTGCCTGCTGAAGTAAAAGCGGCTGGGCACATTGTACTGTGGGACTGCCAATGACATCAAGTCACGGAAGCTGTCAGTCTCCACCAGCCTGAATGACAGCATTTCCAGTGACAGAAGTTTGGCAATGCCTGCAGTCAGAGCCTGTGCTCGTGGGTGGTTTGACGAGAAAGGCCACCTTTTCTCCCATGCCTGTACTACCGATGGCTGTAGACTGGGCTGGGAGTGTGTGGATGACTGGGAAAGTGGTGCTGCGGGTGGAATTACAGCGGGTCTCTGGACAACAGGGCCAGAGGTTCTTCCACGGCGATTCTGGGAGGAAGCCGAACCAGCTGCGTGTGAGCTGGAGGAAGAGGCAACACGAGCTGAAGAGGTGGTAGCTGCCGCTGTTGGTTGGCCTAGCTCTTCAGTGTGTTTTTCTAACTCCGCCACGTGCCTGGTGCGCACATGTTTCCACATGTTGGAGGTATTGAGGTTGCTGACATTTTTCCCTCTTTTGACTTTTTGATGACACACCTTGCATTTGACATAGCAAATGTCATCTGCAACTGTGTCAAAAAAGGACCAGGCACTGCAAGTCTTGGGAGCGCCCTTTTTGGCTTTTGGAAGAGACATGCTCCTAACGGGTGCCAAAGCGGAGGCTGCAGGATCCGCAGTCTTCCCCCTCCCTCTCCCTCTTTGGGCCGTACGGGGAATCTCTTCCTCAGAGCTGCTCCCACCACCTTCCTGTCCCTCACGCCAAGATGGGTCAAGGACCTCATCATCTACACTACCCTCTGCCCCCAACTGCTCCTCCTGGGTAGTCTCAGCAGCAGAGCACGCACCAGTAAGTGGCACCTGAGTGTCATCATCAGCTGATGCGGCCTGCGATGTGAACGGAGCCACTGGCCCACCCGCCTCTTCAGAGGAAGAGAGAAAAAGCTGTTGGGCATCACTGCACCCTGCCTCTTCTTCCATTTCTCCATTGCTGCTTGGCTGGCCCCCTGTTTCCAAGCCAAGAGATTCAGAGAACAGAAGTAGAGACGGCTCCTGTCCTGGGCTCTCTGTCTGCCTGGGCAATTTGGCAGGTGGTGAAGAGACAGATGGCTGCTCTCCAGTGCTCTGTGTCTGAGAGGATGTGGCACTAATTGAAGTTGATGCATTAGCTGCCATCCATCCGACAACGGCTTCAATTTGTTCTTCACGCAGCAGCGGTGTACGGCGCTCTGCGACAAAGCTGCGCATGAATGACTGTTACCTGGTGAAAGTGGGTGCTGATGAGTCACCGGTGCCCGCAGCAGGCACAGAATCCCCACGTCCCCTCCCTGCTCCGCGCCCACGCCCACGCCCACGTGCCTTACTCACTGCCTTCTTCATTTTGGTTGACTGATAAAGATAAGCAGAAAAGTACTAACGGCTTTGTGTGCTTATTCCTGAACAACTCCTCCTAACAGGTATAAGAAACACTAATTTTCTAAAGTGTGGACTAGACTTTAATATGAGCTAATGTGGCCTACACAAATGTAAAGTGGTGTCACTGGTGTGTTTGGTGAACTTTATTATTTATTTATTTTTGGGGGGCTGAACTGACAACAGATAGAGCTGCAGTCACACGGAGACCGTGCAGACAGCCGTAAACGGCGCTGCAAGGCCCAAAAACCCTCCTCTACGTTATCCTATGTAGTGTTTTTCCACAAGTTAGCTGGAGACAGGTGGAAAGACACTAATAGGAATTTTTTGAAAAAATGTGCAGCAGCCTGCACTACTTAAAACAAAATGAAAATTGATTTTGCGGTATGACGCAGTGAAGAACCCTGAGCTGGAGACAACCAGGCTATGGCTGCTCACAGACTACAGGGCGAGCTGCAGTCACACGGAGACCGTGCAGACAGCCGTAAACGGCGCTGCAAGGCCCAAAAACCCTCCTCTACGTTATCCTATGTAGTGTTTTTCCACAAATTAGCTGGAGACGGGTGGAAAGACACTAATAGGATTTTTTTGAAAAAATTAGCAGCAGACTACACTACTTGGAAAAAAAAAAAAAAAGAACAGTATGAGGCAATGAACCACCTTCCCTGAACTGAATACAACCAGCTATGGATGGCCTATGTGGCTGCACTCAGACTAGAGAGTGGGCTGCACTCACACACACACACACACAGACCTTGCAGATCGCTGTGAAAACAGCGCTACAAGGCAAAAGCAAGGTGAATAGTAGGTGAACACAGCGGTTGCTAAATTAGCCTTTGGAAAGCACAAAGAAGCAAATCGCTATCTCTAAACTGGCCCTCAGTCAGCAAACAGCGTCCTGTCACTAACTGAATTCACAGCAGAGTGAGCGCAAAATGGCGCCAGCGACTTTTAAACTGCATCATGACATCATTTCAGCAGCCAATCACAGCCATGCCAGTAGTTTCATGCCCTCCATGCTGAACAGGATGTGCCCACACTTGGAATCATTCTCATTGGCTGAATTTGTGCAGTTTGAATCTGTGAACTTCCGATTCCGGTATCCGATACGCGGCAAGTATCGGAATCCCGGTATCGGAATTCCGATACCGCAAGTATCGGCCGATACCCGATACTGGCGGTATCGGAATGCTCAACACTATTAGCAACCAAACAAGCTACTTTTGTAGACCGTTTGATTCAGGCATTCCGAGCACACAGCGCCGGTGATGGTTCTCACACGAGCTGCAGGGGGCTACAGGGCAGAGGTGTTAGAGGTGCACAGATCAGAAGTGGCGTTGGACAGAGGGGTTTTCTGACCAGGTTGTGGAGTGATTTTGCAATGACCGCAGACAGGACAGGTACTGCAGCATCTATTCAAAGTGACAGGAGACAACATTTGTCCAGTATGGTTACTAACTATTTTTCAGCCCTTATTGATGTTCTCCCTCAACTGTCATTCCCATTTGATTACTGGGCATCCAAATTAGACAACTGGCCTGAATTGGCAGAATATGCGTTGCAGGAGCTTGCTTGCCCAGCAGCTAGTGTGCTATCAGAAAGAGTATTCAGTGCTGCTGGTTCAATATTAACTGAAAAAAGGACTCGTCTGGCTACCCAAAATGTGGATGATCTCACCTTCATTAAAATGAACCACTCCTGGATTTCAAATTATTTTGCCCCACCTTTCCCGGCTGACACCTAGCTTTCCTATAAAAAGGTCTTGCTTGTGGACTGGTCTTACTGAGTGTTAACATCTCTTAATTTGCAGCAGCTGTTTGACCAGCATATGACATGTTTACACCTCCCCCAATGGGAAAACTCCCCCCACGGGGCCGTTGTCTCACTCTCGACACTTGGCGCAAGCACCCGTTAGTTACAGTGCTGTTTGTCAGAAGAGGTGGGTGTGCTCGCTTTTGGTCGACGGCACTGCCACTGGGTCCCTCATAGTACAATGTAGTGTCTCTGGCGGTGGTGGTGCGCACCCAACGTCAGACACACCGTTGGAACATGAGGGGCCCTGGGGCGGTACCGCCGGCCACAAGAGAGTTCCCCCCCAGCTCAAACTGTGCTCTACCACGTGCCAAATTATCTCGCACAGCTCCACCAATGTTTAGTCTATGCGCTGACATCATTCAATGCCTGGCACTGACAATCAATACCAATTTGTTGACATCTATGATGATAGTTACAGTATTCTGGGTCAGTGTCCTATATTGACACCAGTAAATACTAATTTACTGCCAAATTACTTTGTCATAAACTCTGCAGATGAGCCCACCCCTGTACCTAAGCATGCCACCCTTTTTTTTATTTATAGTTGTTTTGCGAGACATTAACATCTATTTATTTTTTGGGAGTACTAACTGTGTCAGACACTTCTTGCAATACTCCTCCACTGACCACAATGCTGCCTGCCTGTGTATCCATGTAACCGATGTAAAACTGCCATGAGCCTATTGTTTGTTATTTTAGGCCTTTGATAGCCTGTCTGCGGCCCCTACTTGCAATACTCCTCCACTGACCACAATGCTGCCTGCCTGTGTATCCATGTAACCAATTTAAAACTGCCATGCCTGCCTATTGTTTGTTATTTTAGGCCTTTGATAGCCTGTCTGCGGCCCCTACTTGCAATACTCCTCCACTGACCACAATGCTGCCTGCCTGTGTATCCATGTCACCGATTTTAAACTGCCATGCCTGCCTATTGTTTGTTATTTTAGGCCTTTGATAACCTGTCTGCGGCCCCTACTTGCAATACTCCTCCACTGACCACAATGCTGCCTGGAGTGCCTGCCTGTGTATCCATGTAACCGATTTAAAACTGCCATGCCTGCCTATTGTTTGTTATTTTAGGCCTTTGATAGCCTGTCTGCGGCCCCTACTTGCAATACTCCTCCACTGACCACAATGCTGCCTGGAGTGCCTGCCTGTGTATCCATGTCACCAATTTTAAACTGCCATGCCTGCCTATTGTTTGTTATTTTAGGCCTTTGATAGCCTGTCTGCGGCCCCTACTTGCAATACTCCTCCACTGACCACAATGCTGCCTGGAGTGCCTGCCTGTGTATCCATATAACCGATTTAAAACTGCCATGCCTGCCTATTGTTTGTTATTTTAGGCCTTTGATAGCCTGTCTGCGGCCCCTACTTGCAATACTCCTCCACTGACCACAATGCTGCCTGGAGTGCCTGCCTGTGTATCCATGTAACCGATTTAAAACTGCCATGCCTGCCTATTGTTTGTTATTTTAGGCCTTTGATAGCCTGTCTGCGGCCCCTACTTGCAATACTCCTCCACTGACCACAATGCTGCCTGGAGTGCCTGCCTGTGTATCCATGTAACCGATTTTAAACTGCCATGCCTGCCTATTGTTTGTTATTTTAGGCCTTTGATAGCCTGTCTGCGGCCCCTACTTGCAATACTCCTCCACTGACCACAATGCTGCCTGGAGTGCCTGCCTGTGTATCCATGTAACCGATTTTAAACTGCCATGCCTGCCTATTGTTTGTTATTTTAGGCCTTTGATAGCCTGTCTGCGGCCCCTACTTGCAATACTCCTCCACTGACCACAATGCTGCCTGCCTGTGTATCCATGTAACCGATTTAAAACTGCCATGCCTGCCTATTGTTTGTTATTTTAGGCCTTTGATAGCCTGTCTGCGGCCCCTACTTGCAATACTCCTCCACTGACCACAATGCTGCCTGGAGTGCCTGCCTGTGTATCCATGTAACCGATTTAAAACTGCCATGCCTGCCTATTGTTTGTTATTTTAGGCCTTTGATAGCCTGTCTGCGGCCCCTACTTGCAATACTCCTCCACTGACCACAATGGTGCCTGCCTGTGTATCCATGTAACCGATTTTAAACTGCCATGCCTGCCTATTGTTTGTTATTTTAGGCCTTTGATAGCCTGTCTGCGGCCCCTACTTGCAATACTCCTCCACTGACCACAATGCTGCCTGGAGTGCCTGCCTCTGTATCCATGTAACCGATTTAAAACTGCCATGCCTGCCTATTGTTTGTTATTTTAGGCCTTTGATAGCCTGTCTGCGGCCCCTACTTGCAATACTCCTCCACTGACCACAATGCTGCCTGGAGTGCCTGCCTGTGTATCCATGTAACCGATTTAAAACTGCCATGCCTGCCTATTGTTTGTTATTTTAGGCCTTTGTTAGCCTGTGTGCGGCCCCTACTTGCAATACTCCTCCACTGACCACACCAATGCTGCCCGTGTACCCCTGGAACCTATTTAAAAGTTCATAGAGCCTAGTTATATATTTTATTTACTATTAATAAGGCCATGATGGACTACGCTGTACCACGCTACAAGCTAACCAGTCGACACTTCTTTTGCGAGAAAAGCCATCCCAACCCTCCACCAGCATGTAAAAGACCGCATTGTCCATGCACTCTGGCAATCTGTGAGTACAAAGGTGCACCTGACAACAGACGCATGGACCTGTAGGCATGGCCATGGAAGATTACGTGTCCATTAAGGCGCAATGGGTTAATGTGGTGGATGCATGGTCCACAGGGGACAGCCTACTAAGTCTGTCTGCAGTCCCTAATTCAAATTGTCCTCCACTGTCTAAATCGGAGCTTCCACCTTCTGGCTTTCGGCCTATAGTATCAGAAATTAAACTGCATTTGGCCTTCAACTTTGGTTACGGCCTACTAACGGTGTCTGCCCCCTCCCTGGTGTTTGTCCTCAACTGAATAAAGCTGAGCTTCAACCTTCTGGCTCTCATTAAGTGCTGTGTTTTTAAAAATTGGTGGTTAGGGCCTACTAACGGTGTCTGCCCCTCCCTGGTGTTTGCCCTCAACTGAATAAAGCTGAGCTTCCACCTTCTGGCTTTCGGCCTATAGTATCAGATATTAAACTGCATTTGGCCTTCAACTTTGGTTAGGGCCTGCTAACAGTGTCTGCTCCTCCCTGGTGTTTGTCCTCAACTGAATAAAGCTGAGCTTCAACCTTCTGGCTCTCATTAAGTGCTGTGTTTTTAAAAATTGGTGGTTAGGGCCTACTAACGGTGTCTGCCCCTCCCTGGTGTTTGCCCTCAACTGAATAAAGCTGAGCTTCCACCTTCTGGCTTTCGGCCTATAGTATCAGATATTAAACTGCATTTGGCCTTCAACTTTGGTTACGGCCTACTAACGGTGTCTGCCCCTCCCTGGTGTTTGTCCTCAACTGAATAAAGCTGAGCTTCAACCTTCTGGCTCTCATTAAGTGCTGTGTTTTTAAAAATTGGTGGTTAGGGCCTACTAACGGTGTCTGCCCCTCCCTGGTGTTTGCCCTCAACTGAATAAAGCTGAGCTTCAGTCTTAGGCTTTTGGCCTAAAGTATCAGATATTAAACTGCATTTGGCCTATTAGTGTGTTTGGGCCCTTAAAACAGTGTCTGCTGCTCCTGGGTTTGCTACTCCACTGAACAAAGCAATGCCGCCTGTTTAGTCCTGTTACCAATTTTGAACTGCATGTAGCCTACTTTATTCTTTGGCCCTATATCTGTTTCCTCCTCATCCTGCCCATTGCCCAGCCACTGCTAGATGAGTCTGCTGGTACATTGACCTAGACCACTACATTCCCCTTGCACTCTACACAGCCAGAATCTGACCCTGCTGAAAGTAAGGTTCCCCTTCCCGCATGTTATACCACCTTACACAGGGACAAAGAGGAAGGTGCACATGAAAGTGCAGGTTCCTTCATCAGGTGGGGGGGCATACTCGTTGGCGACGTCACTGGCACAGGGCCCCTCAGAGTACGCAAAAGTGTCGCTGCTGGTGGGAGGCGCCCCCGCCGTGCAAACACACCGCTGTACTTTGAGGGGCCCTGTGCCAGTGCCAATGCCAACGAGTGGGCCCCCCCTGCTTGCTTAGGATCACAGCACTTGCAAACTTGACATACTTACCTCTCACTGCTCCACCGCCGTGACGTAGTCCACGTTTCCTGGGCCCACTAAAACCTTGAACCAACCCTACCCCCCACAACTTTTGCCAAAAGACCCCCAATTTCCAATGCCCAACTATTATTATAAAGTTAATTAAGATTGACAAGCTTCAGAAAACAAGAATGGATGCTTTTGGCATTAAAATGGGCACTGTAGGTGTTTTCCTGGCCTCCACTCACTGCTGACTATGCTTCCCCATTGACTTGCATTGGGTTTCGTGTTTCGGTCGATCCCCGACTTTTAGCGATAATCGGCCGACTGCACTCGACTCGACTCTGGACAAAGTCGGGTTTCACAAAACCCGACTCGATCTTTAAAAAATGAAAGTCGCTCAACCCTAATTATTACATAAAGGGGACCGGTATGTGAGAAATTATTAAAAAAGGGGCCTAGGATACAGGACATTATTACAGAAAAGAGCCCAGGATGGAGGACAATATTTAATAATACTCCAATCCTGTAATAAAAGGGCCACAAATAGAATAAATTATTAGGGGCCCCGGATGGAGTACAAAATTACAGAAAGGGGCCCAGGATGGACGACATTATTTAATAATGTCCCTATCCAATAATAAAGGTGCCCCAGAGGGAGGACATTATTAAATGAAGGGGCCCAGGATGGGGGACATTATTAAATAAAGGGGCTCAGGATAGGAGTTATTATATACATTATAACAGTAATGAGCACAGAATAGAGGACATTAATAATGTCCCCATCCTGTAAAAAAGGAGCCTCGGGTGAGTCACATTATTAAATAAAAGGGCCAGGATGGGGGACATAATTAAGATTAATACAGGAGCGGGCACAGTATGGAGGACATTATTACAGAATAGAGGACAATATTAATTAAAGGTATCTAGAACGGGGACATAATTAAAGTATGGGGACATTGTTAAATAAAGTGGCCCAGTATGGGGACATTATTACAGAATAGAGGCCAGGATTATTATCACAGGAAAGTGCCAGGATGGTGACATAAATACTGTATGAGGGCAAGCATGAGGAACTTACATTATTAGCTTCTGATGGCAAATGGGGAACACACTCTAATTACTGTAGGGGTCAATTGTGGACTGTAATATAATTTTGTTTGAGGATACAGTTTTCCATGAGGGGGTCAAAATGGAGGTCCTGTTACTGGGCAGGGTAGCATTTTGTTACTTTTTTCCTTCATCTGCTTCAGTGTAGAAGTTATAAAAAAAAGTGTACAATGTCACCAGTAGTAATGTTAGGGTTATTAGTATTGAGGGGTTTATTCCTGTTCCATATTGTAGTATTATTCTGTCATTATGTGGTGTATTTGTCCATTGTATGTGATATTATTTGGTCACTATGTGATGATAATATGGTATATGGTCATGGTGTGGTGGTATTTGTTCCTTGTATAAGGTATTATTCAGGCACCATTTGATGGTAATATGAAGTCTGCTTATGGCATGATGGTATTTGTCCATTGTATGTGGCATAATTTGGTCACTATGTGGTGGTAATATGTTGTCTGGTCATTTTGTGGTGGTATTTAAGAGTGGGAAGGGCCGGGCTAAGCGCCAAAATTGAAGCATCTAACAGATGCGCATTTTCTGAGGCAGTGGTAGGCTGATATTTTTAGGCTGGGGGGGAGCCAATATCTATGGCCCCTTACCAGCCTGAGAATACAAGCTCACGGCTCTCTACTTTAGCTTGGCTGGTTGTCAAAAATGGGGGCCCACTGTTATGGTTCTGGTGGTTAGGAACACATGAACTGACCAGATAAGTAAACCAAAAATAAGGACAAGCTCTGGGAATGTGGGAACTTTACTGACCGCAATCCTGATCCTATCAAACAAACACTATAGGCAGCCGTGGAGCGTACCTGACTCGGCCTAGATGCCTCTTCACAGCCTGAGAAACTAGCTACCCCTAGAGAGAAACAAAGCCTCACTTGCCTCAGAGAAATTTTCCCCAAAGTGAGAGCAGCCCCCCACAAATAATAACGGTGAGATAAGGGGAAAACACAAACATAGAAATGAAAAACAGGTTTTAGCAAATGAGGCCCGCTAATAACTAAATAGTCAGAAGATAGCAAGGAATCTGCGTGGTCAGTATAAAATACTACAAAAATTATCCACGCAGAGAATACAAAAAGACCCCCACACCGACTCACGATGTGAGGGGCGCAACTCCGCACCCCAGAGCTTCCAGCTAGCAATCAAATAGCATATAAGCAAGCTGGACTGAACTCATCATATACTGAGAAACATTTTCAGAAAGCAATGAGCAAAAATGGACTAGCATGAACTTAGCTTCTCCACGAGGAGACAGGTCACAAGGGAAGTCCCAGAGAGATCTGAACCAGTACTGAATACAACGACAGCAGGCAACAAGTAAAGGTCCAGATGGAGTTAAATAGGCAGCAAGCCTAGCAGGAAACGAGGCAGCTGGGGTCCAGCTACAGACCAGCCGTAACACTCAAAGCCACCAGAGGGAGCCCATGAACAGAACTCACAAAGTACCACTCATGACCACAGGAGGGAGCCCGAGAACGGAATTCACAACAGTACCCCCCCTTGAGGAGGGGTCACCAAATCCTCACCAGAGCCCCCAGGCCGATCAGGATGAGCCAAATGAAAGGCACGAACCAAATCGGCAGCATGGACATCAGAGGCAACAACCCAGGAATTATCCTCCTGACCATAGCCCTTCCATTTAACCAAGTACTGAAGCTTCCGTCTCGAAATACGAGAATCCAAGATCTTCTCCACCACATACTCCAATTCTCCCTCGACCAACACCGGAGCAGGAGCATCAACAGAAGGAACCACAGGCACCACATACCTCTGCAACAATGACCTATGGAACACATTATGAATGGTAAAAGATGCAGGGAGGTCCAAACGAAATGACACAGGATTGAGGATTTCTGAAATCTTATAAGGACCGATGAAACGAGGTTTGAACTTAGGAGAGGAAACCTTCATAGGAACATAACGAGATGACAACCATACCAAATCCCTGGTACCAAAAATTCCAGGATGACCCGCTAACACCGAAGAATGAACCTCAGAAATAACTCTACTGGTCCATCTATCCGGGACAAACAGTCTCTCCGGTGGACAACGGTCAGGTCTATCGGCCTGAAATTCCTGCAGCACCCGCCGCAAATCAGGGGAGATGGCAGACAAGATCACCCCCTCTCTGAGGATACCAGCCGGTTCAGAAACTCCCGGAGAGTCAGGCACAAAACTCCTAGAAAGGGCATCAGCCTTGACATTCTTTGAGCCCGGAAGGTACGAAACCACGAAATCAAAACGGGAGAAAAACAGCGACCATCGAGCTTGTCTAGGATTTAACCGCTTGGCAGACTCGAGATAAATCAAATTCTTGTGATCCGTCAAGACCACCACGCGATGCTTGGCTCCCTCAAGCCAATGTCGCCACTCCTCGAATGCCCACTTCATTGCCAACAACTCCCGATTACCAACATCATAATTCCGCTCGGCAGGCGAAAACTTTCTAGAAAAGAAAGCACATGGTCTCATCACCGAGACATCAGAGCTTCTCTGTGGCAAGACAGCCCCTGCTCCAATCTCAGAAGCATCAACCTCGACCTGAAAGGGAAGAGAGACATCAGGCTGACGCAAGACAGGAGCCGAAGAAAACCGACGTTTCAGCTCCTGAAAGGCCTCAACGGCCGCAGAAGACCAATTCGTCACATCAGCACCCTTTCTAGTCAAATCCGTCAAAGGCTTAACCACACTAGAAAAATTAGTGATGAAGCGACGGTAAAAATTAGCAAAGCCCAAGAACTTCTGAAGACTCTTCACCGATGTAGGTTGAGTCCAGTTATAAATGGCCTGGACCTTAACTGGATCCATCTCGATAGTAGAAGGGGAAAAAATAAAGCCCAAAAAGGAAACCTTCTGGACTCCAAAGAGACATTTAGAGCCCTTCACAAACAAGGCATTGGCATGCAGGACCTGAAACACCATCCTGACCTGCTTCACATGAGACTCCCAATCATCAGAAAAGACCAAAATATCATCCAGGTACACAATCATAAATCTATCCAGATACTCTCGGAAGATGTCGTGCATGAAGGACTGAAACACGGAAGGGGCATTAGAAAGCCCAAAAGGCATCACCAAGTACTCAAAATGACCTTCGGGCGTATTAAATGCTGTTTTCCATTCATCGCCCTGCTTTATACGCACAAGATTATAAGCTCCTCGAAGATCTATCTTGGTGAACCAACTAGCCCCCCTAATCCAAGCAAACAGATCGGACAGCAGAGGCAAAGGGTACTGAAATTTGACCGTGATTTTATTTAGAAGGCGATAATCTATACAGGGTCTCAGAGAACCATCCTTCTTGGCCACAAAAAAGAACCCTGCACCCAAAGGTGACGAGGACGGACGAATATGCCCTTTCTCCAAAGACTCCTTTATATAAGTCCGCATAGCGGTATGTTCTGGTACAGATAAATTAAAAAGTCGACCCTTAGGGAACTTACTACCAGGAATCAAATTTATAGCACAATCACAATCCCTATGAGGAGGTAGGGCACTGGATTTGGGCTCATCAAATACATCCTGGTAATCCGACAAAAATTCAGGGACTTCAGAAGGAGTAGAAGAAGCAATTGACACCAAAGGAACAGCGCCATGTACCCCTTGACAACCCCAACTTGACACAGACATTGCTTTCCAATCCAGGACTGGATTATGAACCTGCAGCCATGGCAGACCCAACACGACAACATCATGCAAATTATGCAACACCAGAAAGCAAATAACCTCCTGATGTGCAGGAGTCATGCACATAGTCACTTGAGTCCAGTACTGAGGCTTATTCTTGGCCAATGGCATAGCATCAATTCCCTTTAGTGGAATAGGGAATTGCAATGGCTCCAAGACAAAACCACAGCGCCTGGCAAATGACAAATCCATCAAATTCAGGGCAGCGCCTGAATCCACAAAAGCCATAACAGAGTAGGATGACAGAGAGCAAATCAAAGTAACAGACAAAATGAATTTAGGCTGTACAGTACCAATGGTGACAGACTTAGCGAACCTCTTTGTGCGCTTAGAACAATCAGAGATAACATGAGTGGAGTCACCACAGTAAAAGCACAACCCATTCTGACGTCTGTGATTTTGCCGTTCAATTCTGGTCAGAATCCTGTCACATTGCATAGACTCAGGCTTCTGTTCAGAAAACACCGCCAGATGGTGCACAGGTTTGCGCTCCCGCAAACGCCGATCAATCTGAATGGCCAAAGACATTGACTCATTCAGACCCGCAGGCGTGGGGAACCCCACCATAACATCCTTAAGGGCTTCAGAAAGACCCTTTCTGAAAATCGCTGCCAGGGCACACTCATTCCATTGAGTGAGCACAGACCACTTCCTAAACTTCTGACAGTAAACCTCTGCTTCATCCTGACCTTGAGAGAGAGCCAGCAAAATCTTTTCTGCCTGGTCTACTAGATTAGGTTCCTCATAAAGCAATCCAAGCGCCAGAAAAAATGCATCCACATTTAGCAATGCAGGATCTCCTGGCGCCAGGGAGAATGCCCAATCTTGAGGGTCACCACGTAACAAAGAAATAATAATTTTAACTTGCTGAGCAGGGTCACCAGAGGAACGAGGTCTCAGAGAAAGAAACAATTTGCAATTATTTTTGAAATTCAAAAACCTAGATCTATCTCCAGAGAACAGCTCAGGAATTGGTATTTTAGGTTCAGACATAGGACTGTGAACTACATAATCCTGAATGCTTTGTATCTTTGTAGCGAGCTGATCCACACAAGAGGACAAACCTTGAATGTCCATATCTGCAGCTGAGTCCTGAATCACCCAGAGATTAAGGGGAGGAGAGAGGCTAAACACACTGCAGAGGAGAAAAAAAAAAAAAACCTCAGAGCTTCTCTTATCCCTCTTTTGCGATGCATTAACACTTTACGAGCCTGCTGTACTGTTATGGTTCTGGTGGTTAGGAACACATGAACTGACCAGATAAGTAAACCAAAAATAAGGACAAGCTCTGGGAATGTGGGAACTTTACTGACCACAATCCTGATCCTATCAAACAAACACTATAGGCAGCCATGGAGCGTACCTGACTCGGCCTAGACGCCTCTTCACAGCCTGAGAAACTAGCTACCCCTAGAGAGAAACAAAGCCTCACTTGCCTCAGAGAAATTTTCCCCAAAGTGAGAGCAGCCCCCCACAAATAATAACGGTGAGATAAGGGGAAAACACAAACATAGAAATGAAAAACAGGTTTTAGCAAATGAGGCCCGCTAATAACTAAATAGTCAGAAGATAGCAAGGAATCTGTGCGGTCAGTATAAAATACTACAAAAATTATCCACACAGAGAATACAAAAAGACCCCCACACCGACTCACGATGTGAGGGGCGCAACTCCGCACCCCAGAGCTTCCAGCTAGCAATCAAATAGCATATAAGCAAGCTGGACTGAACTCATCATATACTGAGAAACATTTTCAGAAAGCAATGAGCAAAAATGGACTAGCATGAACTTAGCTTCTCCACGAGGAGACAGGTCACAAGGGAAGTCCCAGAGAGATCTGAACCAGTACTGAATACAACGACAGCAGGCAACAAGTAAAAGTCCAGATGGAGTTAAATAGGCAGCAAGCCTAGCAGGAAACGAGGCAGCTGGGGTCCAGCTACAGACCAGCCGTAACACTCAAAGCCACCAGAGGGAGCCCATGAACAGAACTCACAAAGTACCACTCATGACCACAGGAGGGAGCCCGAGAACGGAATTCACAACAGCCCACACCGTTTTTTAAATTATTTATTTAAATTATTTAAAAAAATTTCATGGGGACCCCTCTATTCCTAATAACCAGCCATGTTAAAGCTGACAGCTGAGGGCTGCAGCCAACATCTATAAGTTTTGCCATGCAGGTTATCAAAACAGAAAGATTCCACATCATTTTTTTTTTTTATTTATTTATAGCACTGCGCCGGCAGTTGAATACTCCCATCAGCCATGTCTGCTCTCATTGTTATTAGCGGCAGCATGCGTAGACTGATGGGAGTAGTACTCTTTCACCAGCTGACGCCTCTGTGACTGGAATTAAACTTTTTACCGCGGGTCATAGCTGCCGAATCACTGCTGTCATCTGACAGAATGGAAACCGCAGCTCTCTGACAGGTGGTAATGATCTTACTGCTGATCAGAGACAGTGTTTGCCATGCTGTCATGCAGATGACATTTGGCAAACAACAGACGTTCTGACCCCCATTCATCTGAATAGGGTTCGGGTACTGTTCTGGTACCTGAACCGAACTTTTTTTAACTGTTCAACCGAACCCAAACATCCAGGGGTTCGCCCATAACTAATCATTTAATTTCCAACAGTTTTTTTTGTGCAAAGTATATCTCAATTAGTGACTTTATGATTAGTGACAAATTCATCAAACAATTTGCGTATTTTTTTCCAGTTGTATTTTGTTAATTAGATTTATGAGTTTTACATTAATGTAGCATTTTCAGATGTTTTTAACAAAATCATGCAATGCAACTTTTGAAAAATGTCACAAAACTTCGTGCAACTCTACGCAAGTCCACGCAAAATTCATGAATTAGGTTTTTTAAATATATGAATTCATGTTTTTATGAATTTATGCAAAATATTTACTTGAAAGCCACAACTTAGAAAAGAAAAGTGACTAAAGACATTTTCATATGGTTAATTTGCTGAGGCAGGATGCTGTTTAACATTATATGCCCAATATTCATTTTTACACTTTCGTCTTTTCCTTCTTTTCTTCCAGGAGCCTTAACTTTTATATATTTAGATTGGCATAGCTGTATGATGGCTTGTTTTTGTGGTATGAGTTGTAGTAGTGATTGAGACCTTTTATTGTATTATGCTATATACCAGAAAATTTGAAGTCAGTGAAATAGCGAAAAAAAATCATAATTCTGCAATTGTTTTATAATTTTTGTTTTTATGGAATTCATTTTAACCCCTTTCTGACATTGATCATAATAATACATCCCTGTGCCCTGGGCCTTATTGAACAGTGACGTCTAGATGATCAGACGCACATACGGCTGTGCGAGTGCCATCACCACCAGGTGTCAGCTGATTCTGACACTTGACACCCGGCACTAAGTGCCAGGTGAAGTCACGCTCCGCTCCTGACACTTTAACCCCTAAATGCTGTGAATGAATGTGCTTGCAGCATTTCGGGAGCCGGCAGAGGGATGACAGCCCCTCTGCCCTTGGATCGGAGACCCCGCGGCGTGACCCACCAGACCTAGGAAAGTTGCTCAGTTCATGATCGCAATTTTCTATGTCAGTGCAGAGCTGACAGTCTGCATAGTAGTTTGATGCTCCTGCATCACCATGCTATACAAGCGATCAGCCTGCAAAAAATGATATTCCAATAGTGGGACAAAGAAAAAAATTAAAAAAAGTTAATTTTTTTTTTTTAATTGTAAAAATCTAAAAAACAATCAAATAATAATAATAATAATAATAATAATAATAATAATAATAATAATAATAATAATAAAAAAATCAAATCAAAAGATATTGTACCCATAAATAAATATATGTATGAAATCCCTCCCCAAAAAATATTTGGTATTGCCGCCTCCGGAACGACCTGACCTATAAAACTATCCCACTAGTTAACCCCTTTATGAGTACCAGAAAAAATAAATAAAAAACAAGGCAGAAAACAATGTTTCATCATCATACTGCCGAACAAAAAGTGGAATAAAATGCGATCAATAAGAAGGATATCATGGTACCGTTGAAAAAGTCATCTTCTTCCACAAAAAACAAGCTGCCATACAGCTCCATCAGCAAAAAAATAAAAAAGTTATAGATCTCAGAATAAAGAGATGCAAAAATAATAATTTTTTCTATAAAATTGTTTTTATTATGTAAAAGCGCCAAAACATAGAAACACAATATAAATTAGTTATTGCTGTAATAGTACTGCCCTGAAGAATAAAATAGCCTTATCAATTTTACCACACGTAGAATGTCCCCCCCCCCAAAAAAAAAATCTGGGCTCCATTACTAATCCTTGTCAGAACTAGCATTTGATACATGACTATCGTTGGGAGAGGAGTACATATGAGAAGGAGATTTGAAGGAGTTATTAGTGACTGTTGCTTGGTTTGCATGCGTGGTAATTCCTTATCCTTCTCTGTTTTTGTTTATTCCCCCTACCTTCACATTCCTCTGTTCCATGTGAGTGAATATTTTGTATGCCTGTATGTTCAATCCACAAAAAAGCAAGTCCCCACTCAGGTCTGTCATCTGTTAATGGAAATATAGAGGCTTCCACGTTACTTTTAGTACAAAGGCTCTGGAAAAGTGAAACGGCTCCTCACCCTCTAAAAGAAATTCTCCTCTCTCAAATCCAAATGCCCCCCTCCCTTCTGAGCCCCACAGTATACCTAAACCACATATAACGTCCACATGTGTCACGGGGTTACCGTGACAGTGTGGAGCCAGAAGACCGCAGCGTTGGATTGCTCCTACTCCGGAGCTGAGAATAAGCACTTCTTCATTTTAAATGTGTTTATTTCTTCTGGCAGAACAGGAGTTAATTGGCCATGTTGGAGATTCCTCTGCTCTCAGCTGTGCTCAGTTAGCCACTCCTCTTTCCTTTATAATCTGGGCTCTGTTACTAATCCTTGTCAGAACTAGCATTTGCTACATGACTATCGGTGGGAGAGGAGTACATATGAGAAGGAGATTTGAAGGAGTTATTAGTGACTGTTGCTTGGTTTGCATGCATGGAAATTCCTTATCCTTCTCTGTTTTTGTTTATTCCCCTACCTTCACATTCCTTTGTTCCATGTGAGTGAATATTTTGTATGCCTGGAGTTCTCTGTTAACCCTCGTCCATGTTGCCTTGTTTGTCGAGTTGGTGTACTACGGTGCACAGTAGAGCCCCTCTTCCCTGGGTGGGGGAAGAGAACAGACAGAGGGCTAACTCAGGAGATAAGACAAGGGTGGAAGCTCCGGCATCTTTGCCATCTGGAGTACCAGGGAAGCAGCGTGAGCTAGGGAGCCCCTTAGTGTTAGAGACAGAGAAGGAGCCCCTGGTCCCGGGTCACCCAACAGCTGTGTCATGACAACATGTTTGGCATTTCTGAAGCGATGAAAGCCTGTCTAACTTATGGGTGCATGTCTCCAGAAGCACGGGCTCGGCATAATGTACTTGCGACTGCAACATACTGGTCACTACAGCATACTGGACACTACAACGGTAGTTTGCAATTTTCACTCGGTAACATTTAATTGCTGCTTGTTTCTGGAAAATACCCATGGAGTCAAAATCGGCACTACACCTGTAGATAAATTCCCAGAGGGGTAGAATTTTCTAAATGGGGTCAACTGAGGGGAAATTATGCTCTTCTAGCAATTAGGGGCTCTCTATATGGAGTCCGCAAACTGTTCTGGAAAATCTGCGCTCGTGGAGGCAAATAACGCTTCGTTCCTCCCTTAGTCTCTTCATATGACTAAGTACTACTGTACAGCAAGATATGGGGTATTGCCACGCTCAATAGAAATTGTGGTACAAAATATGGTGACATTTTTACCCACTTCTTGTGTGAAAATGTAAAATCTGGGGCTAAAACTAAATTTTGGTGGTAAAAATGTAGTTACTTTTTCTTCAGTGCTCAATGATATAAAATTCTGTGACACACCTGTGGTGTCAATATGATCACTGCACCCATAGATAAATTCATTGCGAGGTGTAGTTTGTAAAATGTGGTCACTTATGGCGGTTCTGCTGTTCTGGCACCTCATGGCTCAACATTATAAACTTCTGTGAAGCATCTCGGGATTCAAGGTGCTCACCACACAGCTAAATACATTCCTTGAGATGTTTAAATATGCGAAAAAAGGAGTCAAACAGCTGTCACTTGTAGTTAATAAAAAGGTAGATATTTATTAAATGACAACAATTATATTAAACTATCAATACAGGTACAGCAGATCATAAAACCTAGGTCTAACATGGATACGGGTAAAAAGATACCCCACACACCACCAATATAATACAGCTCAAGGATGCAGATTCACTCTTTTGATATAGGCACTATTAATAATAGTAATCAGTGATAGAACACTGGATACCGTCTAGGGGACCCATTCAAGATAAGTATAAACACAAAGTCCATGACTGCACATTACCCATAGTAGCCGTGGTGTATGTGTGGAGGACGCCAGCCCCTACGCGCGTTTTGCGCGTTTCCTTGAGATGTCTAGTTTCCAAAATGGGGCCACTTGTGGGGGGTTTCCACTGTTTAGGCACATTATGGGGACTCCAAATGGGATATGATGCCTGCTAATGATTCCAGGAAATTTTACATTCAAAATGTCAAATGGCACTCCTTCCCTTCCGAGCTCTGCCATGCACCCAAACAGTGGTTTCCTTACTCATATGGGGTATCAGCGTGCTCACGAGAAATTACACAACAAAGGTCCATTTTTTCCTGTTACCCTTGTCAAAATAAAAACATTTGGATCTGAAGAAATTTTTTTGTGAAAAAAAAGTTCAATGCTCATTTTTGTTCCACATTCCAAAAATTCCTATGAAGCACCTGAAGGGTTAATAAACTTCTTGAATGTGGTTTTTAGCACCTTAAGGGGTGCCATTTTTAGAATGGTGTCTCTTTTGGGTATTTTCTGTCATATAGACCCCTCAAAGTGACTTCAAATGTGATTTGTTACCTAAAAAATTTCGTAAAAGTTTTGTAAATTTTGTTGAAAAATTAAAAATCGCTGATCAACTTTTAACCCTTATAACTTCCTAACAAAAAAAATGATGGTTCCAAACTTGTGTTGATGTTTATTTATTAACTATTTTGTGTGACATATCTGTAATTCAAGGACATGAAAATTCAAAGTTTAAAAATTTCGACATTTTCTACATTTTCACTAAATTTCTGTTTTTTTCATAAATAAATGCACGTCATAGCGAAGAAATTTTACCACGTTCAAGAAGTACAATATGTCGTGAAAAAACGTTCTCAGAATAAGTGGAATCCATTGAACTGTTGCAGAGTTATGACCTCGTAAAGTGACAGCAGTCAGAATTGTAAAAATTGGCCTGGCTATTAACATGCAAACCACCTTTGGGGGTAAATATGACTTTCCAGGTAAGGTGTCCTGCTTAGTGAGCTGTGTTTGCACTTGTTTTTGTATGGTGAGCTGTTACCTTTAGTAATACCATTTTATGGTGCAAACAATGGGCCCTATACATCAAGACCAGTGTGAACAACATGAGTCAGGTACTGGAGTGAGATTTCCAGCATAGCAAATGCCCCAGCTCACCATAAGTTAGACAAGTAATCTAAACATTGCATACTGCCAAGGTTCAACAATCTGCAGTCCCATAGAGTGACTGCAGAAGTTTCTGCAGACCTCGACATTTGCTGTAAGGCCAGGGTCACATGAGTGTAAAAAAAACTTTCAATGATTGATCCAGAAAAGTTGGATTAATTTGTATCATTTAACATCTGTTTGCAATCCGTTTTCTTACAGCAGCAGTTATTAATAATTTACAAGACCATTTACAATTTCATTTGTCAAAGAATTGTAATGTGTTCTTAAAAAAACAGATGATATACGTATATACGTATTGCATCCGATTTTTTTTTTCCGCACCCATGGACTTGAATGGATGAGTCTCATCTCATTTACAGAAGAAACTAGTGCATGATGTGATTTTATTCACATGCTTATTTGGTTAGTGAAAACAATCACTCATCTGCATTGCACTATTGATAACATTGGTTTGAGTTCTGTACGTTCTTTTTATGGACAGAATTCAAGCAAAAAAAATAAGGTAATGTGAATACCCCCTTAAGGTGAAATACTATCTCAGCTTCAACCCTATCATATATTTCACTGATATCTATTGAAATGGTAGATTTTTACCTGTAAATGGTAATCAGTCGAAATGAGAGCTCCGAGATCTGCCTGAGCACAAACCCTTGGAATAAATACATCAGGCCTCCTATTCCTGGATGTACTTTACTGCTATTGAGTCAGTCTGGGCTGAGCGCTCCAGATGTGTCTTGGATGTCAGTGATGAATAGGAATGTAATTCCAATCACAGAGTGGTTGGCAAAGGTGCATAACTGCTTATAAGAAAACAAAGATCTTTTGTGTTAGAAGGAAATGCCTTTGAGTAAGAAACAGGGAAATATTGGGTTAGAATGCCATCTTCATTTTAAATTAATGTGCAGCTCAAATCTAAACACCTTTATGTTAGATTATAAGGCTAGATATATATGCCGCAATGGTGAATCGAACACCTCATCCTCTGGTTATATTTTATATCCTACCACCATTATGTTTATAATCTTGTTGCTTATATTTTCCACTGTATGATTTTGTATGATCTTATGTTTTCCAGTCTGGGCATAGGTACAAAAAAAAATCTGTCCATTATTTCAAATCACTAGATTCTCCTAAAGCCACTAACAGTAATGTAGGTCAGGTAATGTAATATATATTGCCCTCAATGTTTAATTCAACATTACAGAAGTAGGATTTTTCCTGAGGGGATAAATGTGAGCTGTTGAAGTATACGTACTAATTTGGGATTATATATTAGGTAGAACTGCACATTATGCTCCCGGTTCATCAAGACTTGTGTTTTGCACACTAGTCTTAATAAAGGTTGACCTGGAGTAAGATGTGCCAAATCTATTAATCGATTTATACATCTAAGTGAATTTGGTGCATTTTCGGGTGACGTGCACAAAAGTAAGGCTATGTGCCCACGTTGCGGATTTGTGTGCGGATTTTTCCGCTCCGTTATTGAAAAATCCGCAGGTAAAACGCAGTGCGTTTTACCTGCGGATTACCAGCAGATTTATCGTGGATTTCCTGTGTTTTTTTGTGCAGATTTCACCTGCGGTTTTACACCTGCTGATTCCTATTGAGGAGCAGGTGTAAAATGCTGCGGAATCTGCACAAAGAATTGACATGCTATGGAAAATACAACGCAGTGTTTACGCGCGGTATTTTCCACACCATGGGCACAGCGGATTTGGTTTTCTATAGGTTTACATGGTACTGTAAACCTGATGGAAAACTGCTGCGAATCCTCAGTGCCCAATCCGCTGCGGATCTGCAGGCAAATCCGCAACGTGTGCACATAGCCTTTGAAATTTACTCCAGGCAGGGACTGGTGCACATCTGTCATAATTTATGCCACTTTTCTTACACTTCTTTTTCAAAAAGTTGGTGGAGCTTTCTGGGACTGGAAAAAATTTGGCGACATTTCAAATAGTTTTACATCAGAAAACTGTTGAAAGCTGTTTGATGAATAAGGGGTTATATGTAAAGTGATATATGTTATAACTGGGCTAAAATCATGATATCAAGCCTTTCAGAAAACCTAATATGTTAGCTACTATGTCCAATAATAATATATTTCATGTATACTGTCACGATACGGTAGCAGGAATTCCCTGGGCAATTGGCTTCTTCCCTGTCCCTCAAGCTAGGAGGACCATAATCTATTTGTGTACCCCAGACTGCCTCAGAAGGTGGAGATGCTGGGGTCTCGTACTTTTCTATGCTGCTATATGCAGGCTGATGTGTCCCCCCCACCTAGAGAGGTATGGAACAGAAGTGAATAGGGTAACACAAGCCTGACAGACAAGGGAAACAGACAGGGATAAAATAAAACTACAATCATACAAATATACTCACCAGACAACCGAGTGCAAATCAAGGGAACAGTAGAAGGCATAAACCAAATGGGAGAGGATTAAGATAAACATACAATACCAAATAAGAGCAGATATGTCCTGTAAACTACCCCAACTACTAGTAATTCTGAACTCTCCTTCACAACCAAACCAGGAAGTTGTAACTATCACCAGCTATTCCCTAGTGCAAGAGGTGAACATATATACATGAGAGGAGTGGCCAACACAGAACAGTTGAGGTAATTCAGGACAGAGAGCTCCAGGACATAGACATAACTAATTTAACCCTTGAAATAATGGAACAAGGAAAACCTGCACTGCTTTGTGTAACCTGATGCAGCGATCTTCTTGCCCCTATATGTCGCAGTATCCCCGTGACATATACAATACAATACATTCTGTTAACCTTAGTGCATATTTAATATTTCTTGGTCTCTTTCCCAGAGAGAATACTTGAGGTTCCTCTACCCCAATGATCAATCTCATATGTGTAAAAGATACCTTTAGGCCCCCTGAAGTGACTGCAATGCCAAGCTACAGCCAACCCTAAAAACAGCAACAAATGACAACAACATGTTCACTCTTTGTACAGACGTTTGGCATGCTAATCTTCGGTAATTTCACCCACTTACCATCTGGTCAACCATGTTTTTTAAGGTCTGACTGACTCATTCCCCTTGTATTGATTACATAGAACATTAGAATAGTAGAAAATCTACTTTATATAATTGATTTATTTCTAAATTAGTAGTTAGGCTACTTGGATATTTACTGTATGTTATGTAATATATAGCAATTGCAGCAAAAAAAAGTAAAAAAAAAACCTTCATTGTAGGCAAAAAGCCATCATAGTGCTGTTTATTCTATCACGTAAAGCTTACTTTTATTTTAGAACCTGTTTGTATACCATTCTGAATCTAAATATCCTAAAAATCTTAAGATTATAATCATAAATCATAATGGTGCATACCTTTTGGGATATACAATTTTCCTCCTATGTTCGTTGTCAACTACTGTGCTCCAGAGCGTGTATGATCTGATGCTTTGCTGTGATGGTCTAACTCACATAGCCAAATGTTAGCTGTGCAACTGTGCTTATATAAGTTAAAAGTAATGGAAAATCGCATACATTTAATAGTGAAGCAATGAAAGGAAACATGTTTTAGAAGGGAAATGGTAAAACAGGAGGTCAAACTTTGAATGCGTTAAGTTTACACGAGGGAAACACAAGGAAGTACTTCTTCCCGAAAAGAGTGTTGTGTTCACGGAATGCCTTACTAAGAGGGGTGGTAAATGAGAATATTTAGGGAGTTCAAGAGTTCTTGTTATGTTCAGAAAAATAACTATTTTAAAGAGCATATGCAGATTGAACGGCCTATATGTTCTTATTTTTGTTTCCCACTTAACTCATTTTAGGTTATTCTATGTGAACTATCAGGCTAATGTTGCAGCCTTTTGGTTTATTAAGTTTTTCTTCTTGCTATGGCATACTTTCCTCCTGGATAAACTACCAACTGGTTGATTGGGCTAACATCCTTCACTGTAACATGTAACTGAAATATTCGCAATCTTCTAAACACATAAAAGATTGTGCAGAGGGGTGCAGAATCTTTTCCTAGTGTATTTGTTTAGTTACTAGAAAATGCTATGACATAATTGTTGATGTCATTCAGATTTCCAGATCCTGGTAGGCATGTTGATATAGCAGTCTGTGTATTTTCTGCATGCTCTTGTATCAGGATGGGCTGGGCTGGAGGAGTACGGTAATCTTTTGGGACCTCCTGGCCCCCAGGTGATATTATCTTTACATTACCGGCTGCCACATCATAATTTGTAACAGGCGCACTGCTTTTTAAATATGATACGGCTACAGCTGAAGTAAAGAAATGTGCAACACTGCTAAGTCACTTGGTTGTCAGGCAGCGCTAAACAGTTATTAGTCTAGCAATTGATTATAACCACTTGTACACCGTTGTACCTTTAAATCTGCAGCCACGTCATAATCTGTAATCTGTTGAAGATATGCCTCTTTCTAACCACTCACAGTGGCCTAACGTATGAGTGTGACCGCAACTGCACTAAATTCAGCTGGATATGCATGAAACCAAAAAATTTTTCCCACAATAATAAATGGAGATCCCTTCACAACAAAGATATAGACCTACAGCTACCAGGAAGGGGCAATACAACCAAAAGTGTAAAAAAAATTGCAAATGTTATTAATGAGTAAGTAGACATAAAATAGACAGAACACAATAGATGCCAAGAAATCACTACATATTGTAAGACATAGACACAGAAAACACCATACACCCAATGACAACCATATGTATATAATAATAGTACGGGTTCCAAACAGTATATGGTAAGGTCAAATAAATCTATATCACAAAATCCAGAATATTAGTGAAATACCTATATAGCAACCCATATCTTTTCTGCATACAGTACAAAGCCCTTTGTAGTTATTTCAAATGATAAAGAAGTTACTACAGCATAAGGCTGGATATTCCCACAAACTAATAAATATTGGTCACTAGCACCAATTAGGCTACACAGGTAAACTGTGAAAGTGGTACACTCAGTTATTATTTCGTTATATATTACTTGGGGTCAAAAAGAGTGGAGATGGTATGTTTAATACCATGCACCTCACTGATGACAATAGGGAACCACAAATATAATACAAATAAATATCTGCTACCTGTGGCCATGATGGGGGAAGTATGTAGGCTGCTACGCACCTCAAAGCACCTTTCATTGCTGCTAGCGGTTTTGTAAGGCGGTTCAGATGGATGTGCGTCTGAGGCTACAAACAGCTGACGTCACTGTGTCAGGCATTGGCGTAGCTGTTAGAAGGCAGGCCAATATTTTTTTTATGCAGAGGTAGAATGGGACACATATACACTCACTGGCCACTTTATTAGGTACACCTGTCCAACTTCTTGTTAACACTTAATTTCTAATCAGCCAATCACATGGCGGCAACTCAGTGCATTTAGGCATGTAGACATGGTCAAGACAATCTCCTGCAGTTCAAACCGAGCATCAGTATGGGGAAGAAAGGTGATTTGAGTGCCTTTGAACGTGGCATGGTTGTTGGTGCCAGAAGGGCTGGTCTGAGTATTTCAGAAACTGCTGATCTACTGGGATTTTTACGCACAACCATCTCTAGGGTTTACAGAGAATGGTCCGAAAAAGAAAAAAAATCCAGTGAGCGGCAGTTCTGTGGGCGGAAATGCCTTGTTGATGCCAGAGGTCAGAGGAGAATGGGCAGACTGGTTCGAGCTGATAGAAAGGCAACAGTGACTCAAATCGCCACCCGTTACAACCAAGGTAGGCCTAAGAGCATCTCTGAACGCACAGTGCGTCGAACTTTGAGGCAGATGGGCTACAGCAGCAGAAGACCACACCGGGTACCACTCCTTTCAGCTAAGAACAGGAAACTGAGGCTACAATTTGTACAAGCTCATCGAAATTGGACAGTAGAAGATTGGAAAAACGTTGCTTGGTCTGATGAGTCTCGATTTCTGCTGCGACATTCGGATGGTAGGGTCAGAATTTGGCATAAACAACATGAAAGCATGGATCCATCCTGCCTTGTATCAACGGTTCAGGCTGGTGGTGGTGATGTGCAGCCGACAAATCTGCGGCAACTGTGTGATGCCATCATGTCAATATGGACCAAAATCTCTGAGGAATGCTTCCAGCACCTTGTTGAATCTATGCCACGAAGAATTGAGGCAGTTCTGAAGGCAAAAGGGGGTCCAACCCGTTACTAGCATGGTGTACCTAATAAAGTGGCCGGTGAGTGTATAGTAGAAAGGGGCCCAGGATGGGTGACACATAAACCAGGAAGGGTGACATATATACAAGAAAAGAGGACATGTATACCAAACAGGTGCCCAGGATGGGGAACATATATATTAGGAAGAGGACATGCCGTATAAACCAGGATGGAGGACATATATACCAGGAAGGGGGACATATATGCCAGGATTGGGGACATGAATACCAACATAAGAGGCATGTTTACCAGGATGAAGCACTAAGATACCAGGATAGGGGACATAAATACTAGAATGGGGACATGTATACCAGGAAGGAGGACATGTATAGTAGGATGAGGGACATACAGTTGTGCTCAAAGGTTTACATACCCCAACAGAATTTTTGTTTTCTTGGCCTTTTTTCAAAGACTATGAATGATAACACCATAACTTTTTCTCCACCCATGATTAGTGGTTGGGTGAAGCCATTTATTGTCAAGCTACTATGCTTTCTCTTTTTAAATCAAAACGACAACCTAAAACATCCAAATGTCCCTGATCAAAAGTTCACATACCCTGGTGATTTTGGCCTGATAACATGCGCAGAAGTTGACACAGATGGGTTTGAATGGCTACTAAAGGTAACATCCTCACCTGTGACCTGTTTGCTTAAGTAAAAGAATTGTTAACAGATTTATGAGAAAAGGTAGTTGAAATATATAAAACAGGAAAGGGATACAAAAAAATATCCAAGGAATTGACAATGCTAGTCAGCAGCGTAAAAACTGTGATTAACAAATGGAAAATCAGGGGCTTTGGAAAAACAAAACCATGGTCAGGTAGATCAACAAAAATTTTGTCCACAACTGCCAGGAAAATTGTTCGGGATGCAAAGAAAAACCCACAAGTAGCATCAGCTGAAAACTAGCGGTGTGGCTGTTTGAAGATGCACAATAAAGGTACCTTCACATTAAGCGACGCTGCAGCGATAGCGACAACGATGCCGATCGCTGCAGCGTCACTGTTTGATCGCTGGAGAGCTGTCACACAGACCGCTCTCCAGCGACCAACGATGCCGAGGTCCCCGGGTAACCAGGGTAAACATCGGGTTGCTAAGCGCAGGGCCGCGCTTAGTAACCCGATGTTTACCCTGGTTACCAGCGTAAAATGTAAAAAAAACAAACAGTACATACTTACATTCACGTCCCCCGGCGTCCGCTTCCTGCACTGACTGAGCACCGGCAGTAGCAGGGCACAGCGGTGACGTCACCGCTGTGCTTTCACTTTCACTTTGCGGCGCTCAGTCAGTGTGGGAAGCGGACGCCGGGGGACGCGAATGTAAGTATGTACTGTTTGTTTTTTTTACATTTTACGCTGGTAACCAGGGAAAACATCGGGTTACTAAGCGCAATGTCACGGATCGCTAGCGATATCGTTTAGTGTGAAGGTACCTTAAGGAGGCACTTGAAGAAAAATGGGCTGCATGGTTGAGTCGCCAGAAGAAAGCCATTACCGCGCAAATGCAAAGTATCTCACATACAATACGCAAAACAGCACAGAAACAAGCCTCAAAACTTCTGGAACAAGGCAATTTGGAGCGATGAGACCAAAAGTTAACTTTTTGGCCACAACCATAAATGTTACATTTGGAGAGAGGTCAGTAAGGCCTATGATGAAATGAACACTATTCCTACTGTAAAGCACAATGGTGGATCGCTGATGTTTTGGAGATGTGTGAGCTACAAAGGCACAGGAAACTTGGTCAAAGCTGAAAGATGAATGCAGCACATTATTTACAAATACTGGAGGCAAATTTGCAATCATTAGCCCTGAAGCTGCGCATGGGATGTACTAGGACGATCCAACATGACAACAATCCAAAACACAAGGCCAAGTAGACCTGTCATTGGCTACAGCAGAAAAAAATGAAGTTCTGGAGTGGCCAACTGAGATATAAAGTGCGCAGTTCATGCTAGACAGCCCAGGAATTTACAGGAACTGGAGAAGAGTGGGCAGCTTTACCATCTGAGAAAATAAAGAACCTTATCCACAACTCCCACAAAAGACTTCAAGCTGTCATTGATGTTAAAGGGGGCAATACACTGTATTGAGAAATGGGGTATGTGAACTTTTGATCAGGGTCATTTGTATATTTTGGGTTGTGTGGCAAAGCGACTGGTCATATGATTGACGGGAGGTATGTATCACAGAGAAGGCTTGTCGCTGTGATGTAACCCGGAGTGTTTTCTGTAATGCACATAAAGCAATAAGGAATTGTTTAGTATATTTGGGTCTGGGTTATGGGTAGCTATGAGAGATGGGAGGGTCTGGCTACCCATATACCTCACCCCTGGGTAAGGGGCATAACCATGCCTATCTATGTTTGTTTCGGGACCTGTGGTGATGTCAGAACCACATGTCTAATCATGTGATGGGTTCCTGGGTGTGGTTTCAGGCTACATAATGGAGGTGTGTGTAGCACATGGTGTGAGTGTGTGGGTGTGTGTCAGGGTGGACACACTTCCAGGTGTCCAGGCTGGACACTGCAGAGACGTCCTGAACAACACACAGAGACGATTTAGGCTGGAGAGCCTACTGTTGTGAACTATACTTTTTGGCTCCCTCTTGTGGTCACTAGCGGTATGGCCTTGTATTGTCTTTCCCCAGGTTGGTAGTCACCTGGTTCGTTAGACCCTGGGTGTTCCTATTTAAACTTCCTGGATTCTTAGTCCATTGCCTGGCATCAATGTAATCAGTCCTTGTCTGGTTGCTCCTGTCTACTGGTCCTGATTTTTGCAAGATAAGCTAAGTCCTGCTTTCTTATTTTTGTTCATTGGTATTGTATTGTTTTGTTTTTTGTCCAGTTTGTTCATAATGTGATTCCTGATTTTGCTGGAAGCTCTAAGGGGGCTGATATTCTCCCCCCACACCGTTAGTCGGTGCGGGGGTTCTTGGATATTCAGCGTGGATATTTTTGTAGGGTTTTTCGCTGACCGCATAAGTCCGCTTTCTATATTTCTGCTATTATATAGTGGGCCTCTCTTTGCTGAATCTAGTTCATACTTACGTTTGTCCTTTCTTCTTACCTCACCGTTATTATTTGTTGGGGGCGTGTCTTTACTTTAGGGTACCTTTCTCTTGAGGCAAGTGAGGTCTGATTTTCTCTGAAAGGGTTAGTTAGTTCTCCGGCTGGCGTGAGACGTCTAGAACCAACGTAGGTACGTTCCCCGGCTGCTATTTGTGGGTTAGGATCAGGTATGCGGTCAGCTCAGTTACCACCTCCCTATGAGCTGTTTTTTTTTGTTTGCAGACTTTGCTGAAAACCCTGAGATCCTCTACCATTGGGATCATAACAGCCTACGTGCTGGACATAGCACGACCTGTGTGCCTACAGGTCTGAGAGAGAGTGGAGCTCTATTATGGACATTGAGGGGTGCATGCAGGGGTGCATTCGTGCTATTCGTCTATTATTCATGTAGTTTTATTCAAAGTATTTTTTTTCTAAGTATTCAGCAGTTATAACATGGCAGAATATAACAAGCATCTCTCTTCTCTTCATACAGGTAAACATATCATTCATTCCCTGAACTGAAATATCCTGCATGTCTATTGCTTCATTCCCTGACAGCAAGCAGCTTGGATGGTATCTGAGTCATTCTATCTTCGGCATTGAATCCTGCATATATCTATATATGTAAACATATCATTCATTCCCTGAACTGAAATATCCTGCATGTCTATTGCTCCATTCCCTGACAGCAAGCGGCTTGGATGGTATCTGAGTCATTCTATCTTCGGCATTGAATCCTGCATATATCTATATATGTAAACATATCATTCATTCCCTGAACTGAAATATCCTGCATGTCTATTGCTTCATTCCCTGACAGCAAGCAGCTTGGATGGTATCTGAGTCATTCTATCTTCGGCATTGAATCCTGCATATATCTATATATGTAAACATATCATTCATTCCCTGAACTGAAATATCCTGCATGTCTATTGCTCCATTCCCTGACAGCAAGCGGCTTGGATGGTAAACATATCATTCATTCCCTGAACTGAAATATCCTGCATGTCTATTGCTCCATTCCCTGACAGCAAGCGGCTTGGATGGTATCTGAGTCATTCTATCTTTGGCATTGAATCCTGCATATATCTATATATGTTGGTCATCTTATTATGCATTTGTTTGTGTTTATAGATATTTAACTCACTTTTGCTTGTCCCTATGTAGAGAGATCACATAACTGTTTCAAAGGGGTTTATGATCCATGTAGACCTGGACATTTGTTTATCTGATCACTACATTTGTGTCCTGCTGTCTCAACTGAGTTAGATTGATTGGTAACAAGAAGGGGAGAAACACCCTTTAAAAAAAAAAAAAGAGATCTAACAGCTAGCATTCTATAAATGTAGACATAGCTTGGGGATGCATTCATGCAGGGGTGCATTCGTGCACTATTATTCATGTAGTTTTATTCAAAGTATTTTTTTTCTAAGTATTCAGCAGTTATAACATGGCAGTTAGACAGGGCAGGAAACAGGTAAGACAATCTAAACCTATTCCCTATTCACTTGAAACAGAACAAATACACACCATATGTATCTGTATAATCTATATCCTGGCTGCTGCATTCACTCACCGCCCTTGCATAAACTCTTTTAACTCCATCCATATCTGTCCTTGCCTCTCCTATGTATAGCACTCACGCTCTGTTCACATTGCTTAACAGCGCAGATCCATTCAGTCCCACCATCCAACACAATAGACACTCTCACAAATCACTTAACCATCTGCTCACTCTTTCTATCCTCCTTCTCCTAGTCGCTGGAGACATCTCTCCAAACCCCGGCCCCCCATGTTATAGCCTGTCAAACCTCCCAACTGCTACACCCAGAAACCCCTCTAATCTTATTAATATTCCATGCATTGCATGCCTTCTGTCTCTTTCAATTGTGCTCTTTGGAATTCTCGCTCTGTGTGTAATAAACTCTCCTTCATTCATGACTTCTTCCTTTCTAATTCTCTTAATCTCCTGGCTCTTACTGAAACCTGGAACCAGCAGTCAGACACCACCGCTGCTGCTGCTCTCTCATATGGTGGACTACACTTTTCTCATACCCCAGGATCAGACAACAGAGCAGGTGGAGGTGTTGGTCTGCTCCTTTCACCCAAATGTACCTTCCAAGTTATCCCCCAAGTAATAATAATAATAATAATAATAATTTTATTTATATAGCGCCAACATATTCCGCAGCGCTTTACAACTTATAGAGGGGACTTATACAGACAACAGACATTACAGCATAACAGAAATCACAGTTCAAAACAGATACCAGGAGGAATGAGGGCCCTGCTCGCAAGCTTACAATCTATGAGGAAAAGGGGAGACACAAGAGGTGGATGGTAACAATTGCTTTAGTTATTTGGACCAGCCATAGTGTAAGGCTCGGGTGTTCATGTAAAGCTGCATGAACCAGTTAACTGCCTAAGTATGTAACAGTACAGACACAGAGGCTATTAACTGCATAAAGTGTATGAGAACATGATGGAGGAACCTGATTATGTGTTTTGTTTTTTATTAATAGGCCACACAGGGATAATTAGGTTAATGCGTTGAGGCGGTAGGCCAATCTGAACAAATGCGTTTTTAGGGCACGCTTAAAACTGTGGGGATTGGGGATTAATCGTATTAACCTAGGTAGTGCATTCCAAAGAATCGGCGCCGCACGTGTAAAGTCTTGGAGACGGGAGTGGGAGGTTCTGATTAAGTACCCTCACTTGTATTCCCTTCCTTTGAGGTCCATGCTGTCAGACTCTACGTCCCCTTCTCCATGTGAGTGGCGGTAGTGTATCGTCCTCCTGGCCCCTCTCATCAGTTCCTGGATCATTTTGCCACTTGGCTTCCACACTTTCTCTCCTGTGACACCCCCACCCTTATCATGGATGATTTCAACATCCCCATTGCTTCTCCCCTCTCTCCATCTGCTTCTCACCTTTTATCTCTAACCTCTTTCAGCCTTTCGCAGCATACTAACTCTCCAACGCATGAAGATGGAAACTCCCTTGACTTGGTCTTCTCCCGGCTTTGCTCAGTGGATGACTTCACAAACTCCCCTCTCCCGCTCTCTGACCACAACCTTCTTTCATTCTCTATCAAGAACTGCCATCCCGCTCAGGTCACCCCCACTTTCCACACTTATAGAAACATACAGGCCATTAATACCCAGAAACTTATGAAGAACTTGCAGTCCTCATTGGCCCCAATCTCCTCCATTCTGCTCTGAAGCATTACAATGAAACCCTGCAAAGTGCCCTGGATGAAGTTGCACCTCCTATACATAGAGCAACTCGACAGAGACGGCGACAACCGTGGAACATGCTGCAAACACGTTTCCTGCAGCTGTGCTCCAGGTGCGCCGAACGTCTGTGGAGAAAATCTAATCTACCCGAAGATTACATCCATTATAAGTTCATGCTAAAAACATACAACTCTGCCCTTCACCTCTCCAAACAAACCTATTTCAACACCCTCATCACCTCATTGTCCAATAACCCTAAACGTCTCTTCGACACTTTCCAGTCCCTACTCAACCCAAGAGAGCAGGCCCCAACCACAGATCTCCGCACTGACGATCTGGCCAATTATTTCAAAGAAAAAATTGACCACATTCGACAGGAAATCATCTCCCAATCTCTGCATACCAGGCACTGTCCTCCCTCCCCCACTGCATCTAGTTCACTCTCTGACTTTGAACCAGTTACAGAAGAAGAAGTAAGCAGGCTCCTTGCATCTTCTCGCCCGAACACTTGTACCAGTGACCCCATTCCGTCACATCTCCTCCAGTCCCTTTCCCCGGCTGTCACCTCTCACATAACAAATATATACAACCTTTCCCTCACTTCCGGTATTTTCCCTCCTCATTTAAGCATGCCATCATACATCCATTACTTAAAAAACTCTCCCTCGACCAAAATTGTGCCGCTAATTATAGACCTGTCTCTAATCTTCCCTTCATCTCTAAACTCCTGGAACGCCTGGTCCACTCCCGTCTTACCTGCTATCTCTCAGATAACTCTCTTCTCGACCCTCTTCAATCTGGCTTCCACTCTTTACACTCTACTGAAACTGCCCTCACTAAAGTTTCTAATGACCTACTAACAGCTAAATCTAATGGTCACTACTCCATGCTAATTCTCTTGGATCTCTCCGCAGCATTCGACACTGTGGATCATCAGCTCCTCCTCACTATGCTCCGCTCCATCGGCATCAAGGACACCGTTCTCTCTTGGTTCTCCTCCTATCTCTCTGACCGATCCTTCACTGTATGTTTTGCTGGTTCCTCCTCCTCTCCCCTTCCCCTACTGTTGGGGTTCCTCAAGGATCAGTCCTAGGCCCCCTCCTCTTCTCTTTGAATACTGCCCCTATTGGACAAACAATCAGTAGATTTGGTTTCCAGTACCATCTCTATGCTGACGACACCCAATTATACACCTCTTCTCCTGCTTTCACTCCGACCTTCTTAGAAAACACCAGTGATTGTCTTACCGCTGTTTCTAACATCATGTCGTCCCTCTATCTGAAACTGAACCTGTCAAAAACTGAACTCCTCATGTTCTCTCCCTCTACTAACCTACCTTTGCCTGACATTGCCATCTCCGTGTGCGGTTCCACCATTACTCCCAAGCAACATGCCCGCTGCCTTGGGGTCATCCTTGATTCCGAGCTTTCATTCACCCTCCACATCCGATCACTGGCTCGCTCTTTTTATCTGCATCTCAAAAATATTTCTAGAATTTGCCCTTTTCTTACTTTCGACTCTGCAAAAACTCTTACTGTCTCACTTATTCATTCTCGTCTGGACTATTGTAACTCTCTACTAATTGGCCTCCCTCTTACCAAACTCTCCATGCTCAAATCTGTCCTGAATGCTGCTGCCAGGATCATATTCCTCACCAACCGTTACACCGATGCCTCTACCTTGTGCCAGTCATTACACTGGCTACCTATCCACTCCAGAATCAAGTACAAAACTACTACCCTCATCCACAAAGCACTCTATGGCTCAGCACCACCCTACATCTCCTCTCTGGTCTCAGTCTACCACCCTACCCGTGCCCTCCGCTCCGCTAATGACCTCAGGTTAGTATCCTCAATAATCAGAACCTCCCATTCCCGTCTCCAAGACTTTACACGTGCTGCGCCGATTCTTTGGAATGCATTACCTAGGTTAATACGATTAATCCCCAATCCCCACAGTTTTACGTGTGCCTTAAAAACGCATTTGTTCAGACTGGCCTACCGCCTCAACGCATTAACCTAACTATCCCTGTGTGGCCTAATAAAAAAAAATAAATAAATTAAAAAAAATAAATAAATAAAAATAAAAAAACATTATCAGGTTCCTCGCATCGTGTTCTCATACACTTTATGCAGTCAATAGCCTCTGTGTCTGTACTGCTACATACTTAGGCTGTTAACTGGTTCATGCAGCTTTACATGAACACCTGAGCCGTACACTATGGCTGGTCCAAATAGCTTTAGTTATTGTTACCATCCACCTCTCGTGTCTCCCCTTTTCCGCATAGTTTGTAAGCTTGCGAGCAGGGCCCTCATTCCTCCTGGTATCTGTTTTGAACTGTGATTTCTGTTATGCTGTAATGTCTACTGTCTGTAAAAGTCCCCTCTATAAGTTGTAAAGCTCTGCGGAATATGTTGGCGCTATATAAATAAAATTATTATTATTATTATTATTATTATCTGTCTGACGTAAGACTGTTTACCTTTTGTTCCTGTTGCAATGTGGTTTATGGAGCAATAAATCCTGTGAACTTTTAAGGAAATGTGTCTCCTGAGTGTCATCCGCCGCACCTAAACGAGTGTCCCCTAGACCCGTAGTGGGTGAAATGCTACAGTTGTCATTATGATTTAAAAGGAGAAAACACAGTATGACAATAAATGGCTTCACCCAACCACTAACCATGAGTGGAGAAAACGTTTTGGAATGATCATTCATATTCTCTGAAAAAAGGCCAAGAAAGCAAAACATTCTGCTGGGGTATGTTAACTTTTGAGCACAATTGTATATACCAGTAAGGGGATATGAATACCAGTCTTGAGAGAACGTGTTCGCCAATCTCAAATTCGGCACAAATGTAGCACATTTGGATTTGTGTTCGCTTTCATGAGAATTTTTAGTCAAAGTCGGCAAAAGTTATTCACAGCTCAGTAAATTATCACATTTCCACTAATACTTTTGTATTACTTTGGTTACAATAATGCTTCTGTATGATGAGTGGGGGGGAAGTGTTGAGGAGAGAGGTTGTGGAGAGGTTAGAGGAGCGTCTGAAGCGATTACAGTAGCGGCACACCCTTTTTTCTTCCCTTAACTTTGTGTGCTGATTCCAGCAACTAATCAGGGTGTAGAAACCATCCACAACGTAATAACACAAGGTCTTCTGTACTTGGCTACCGAAGTCACATGTCCCTGGCCATATAAAAAGCAGACAGCTTGTTTTGCTGGTGCCATTTGCTCAGTGTCACAGTGCAGAAAGGACTTCCTGCAGTAATGCTTGTGCTGCTGAAAGTCAACTTGTCCTGTGTGAATTCGATGTTCCAGCATCAAAGTAGATGCAAACACTATTTGGCAGTCTCTGGAATCCCCATTTGCTACTCCAAATCGTTTGTGGTAAAACTGTGTTTCAGTGGCAAATCAGAAGGCCAGATTTGCACTTAAATATCGTAAGAACTAATATTAGCTTACAGCCAAGAAACCCAATTAGCTACTCCAAATCATCTGTGGACAAACTGTTTCAGTGGCAAATCAGAAGGCCAGATTTGCACTTAAAAATCGTTAGTACTAATATAGCGCTGCAGCCAAGAGGCCCAATTAGCTACTCCAAGTCATTTGTGCTAAAGGGGTGTATCAGTGGCAAATTAGATGGCCAGATTTCCACTTAAAAATCATTAGGCGTAATGTAAAGGTGCATCCATGAGGCACCATTAGCTACTTCAAATCGTTTGCGCTAAAACTGAAAATCAGAAGACCAGATTTCCACTTAAAAATAGTTAGGACTAATATTGGGTTGCAGCCGCGAGGCCCAATTAGCTACTCCAAATCGTTTCTGCTAAAATGGTGTTTCAGTGGTTAATCAGAATGCCAGATTTCCACTTAAAAATCGTTAGGCCTATGTAATGGTGCATCAATGAGGCCCAATTACCTACTCCAAATTGTTTGTGCTAAACCTGTGTTTTCGTGTCATATCAGAAGGCCAGATTTCCAGTTAAAATTCGTTAGGCCTCATATAGTTGTGCAGCCATGAGGCCCAATTAACTACTCCAAATAGTTTGTGCTAAAACTGTGTTTCAGTGGCAAATCAGAAGGCTGTTATGATCCTAGTGGTAGAGGATCCTGCAAAAACATAGGAACTGCTCTAGGGAGGTGAAAACTGGGCTAACCGCATACCTGATCCTAACACACAACTAACAGTAGCCGGTGAACGTGGCTACGTTGATTCTAGACGTCTCGAGCCAGCCAGAGAACTGACTACCCCTAGAGGGAAAATTAAGAACTCACTTGCCTCCAGAGAAATTAAACCCCAAAGATATAGATAGCCCCCAACAAATAATAACGGTGAGGCAAGAGGAAAACACAAACGTAGAGATGAACTAGATTCAGCAAAGTGAGGCCCACTAATCTAGATAGGCAGAAAATAGAAAGTGAACTATGCGGTCAGCAGAAAACCCTGCAAAAACATCCACGCTGAATATTCAAGAACCCCCACACCGACTGACGATGTGAGGGGAGAATATCAGCCCCCTAGAGCTTCCAGCGAGCTAGAAAATCACATATTGAGCAGGCTGGACAAAAAACACTGAAAATACAAATGATCCAAAGAATGCAAACAGGACTTAGCTTTTCTTGAATGAGTCAGATGGCAAGGAATCAGGAGGAGACCAAATAGAACTGAATACATTGATTCCAGGCAAGAGACTGAGTCCAAAGGAGGACTAAATAGGGAACACCCACAGCTTAATGAAACAGCTGAAGCCCAGGCCAGCAAAAAGACATGACTCATACAATACCATTAGTGACCACAAGAGGGAGCCCAGAAACACAGTTCACAACAGTACCCCCCCCCTTGAGGAGGGGTCACCGAACCCTCACCAAGACCCCCAGGGCGATCAGGATGAGCAGCGTGAGATGCATGAACCAAATCAGCCGCATGAACATCAGAAGCAACAACCCAGGAATTATCCTCCTGACCATAGCCCTTCCACTTAACCAAATACTGCAGTCTACGTCTAGAGATACGAGAATCCATGATCTTCTCTACTACGTACTCCAACTCGCCCTCAACCAAAACCGGGGCAGGAGGCTCAACAGCAGGAACCACAGGCACCACGTACCGCCGCAACAAGGACCTATGGAACACATTATGAATAGCAAATGACGCTGGAAGGTCCAAACAAAAAGACACCGGGTTAAGGATTTCCAAAATCATATAAGGACCGATAAAGCGAGGCTTGAACTTAGGAGAGGAGACCTTCAAAGGAACATGCCGAGAAGACAACCAAACCAAATCCCCAATACGAAGTCGGGGACCCACACCGCGGCGGCGGTTGGCAAAACGCTGAGCCTTCTCCTGTGACAATTTCAAATTGTCCACCACATGGTTCCATATCCGCTGCAACCTATCCACCACAGAATCAACCCCAGGACAGTCAGAAGGTTCAACCTGGCCCAAGGAAAAACGAGGATGAAAACCAGAATTGCAGAAAAAGGGCGAAACCAAAGTGGCAGAACTAGCCCTATTATTAAGGGCAAACTCGGCTAGTGGCAAAAAGGCCACCCAATCATCCTGATCCGCAGAAACAAAACATCTTAAATAAGTTTCCAACGTCTGATTAGTTCGCTCGGTTTGGCCATTAGTCTGAGGATGAAAAGCCGATGAGAACGACAAGTCAATACCCATCTTAGCACAAAAGGATCGCCAGAATCTGGACACAAACTGGGATCCTCTGTCAGACACAACATTTTCAGGGATGCTGTGCAAACGAACCACATTCTGAAAGAACAAAGGAACCAAATCGGAGGAGGAAGGCAACTTAGGCAAGGGCACCAAATGGACCATTTTAGAAAAACGATCACACACCACCCAGATGACCGACATCTTCTGAGACACTGGAAGATCCGAAATGAAATCCATGGAAATGTGCGTCCAAGGCCTCTTTGGGATAGGCAAGGGCAAAAGCAACCCGCTGGCACGAGAACAGCAAGGCTTAGCCCGAGCACAAATCCCACAGGACTGCACAAAGAAACGCACATCCCGCGACAAGGAAGGCCACCAAAAGGACCTAGCCACCAAATCTCTGGTACCAAAAATCCCAGGATGCCCCGCCAACACCGAAGAATGAACCTCGGAAATAACTCTGCTGGTCCATCTATCAGGGACAAACAGTCTCTCTGATGGGCAACGATCAGGTCTATCAGCCTGAAATCTCTGCAGCACTCGTCGCAAATCTAGGGAAATGGCAGACAAAATCACTCCCTCTCTGAGAATACCAGCCGGTTCTAAGACTCCCGGAGAGTCAGGCACAAAACTCCTAGAAAGCGCATCAGCCTTCACGTTCTTCGAACCAGGCAGGTATGAGACCACAAAGTCAAAACGGGAGAAAAACAATGACCAACGAGCCTGTCTAGGATTCAGACGCTTGGCAGACTCGAATTAAATCAGATTTTTATGATCAGTCAAGACCACCACACGATGCTTAGCTCCCTCGAGCCAATGCCGCCACTCCTCAAATGCCCACTTCATAGCCAACAACTCCCGATTACCAACATCATAGTTCCGCTCAGCAGGCGAAAATTTTCTGGAAAAGAAAGCACATGGCTTCATCTCAGAGCCATCAGAGCTTCTCTGCGACAAAACGGCCCCCGCACCAATCTCAGAAGCATCAACTTCAACCTGGAAGGGAAGAGAGACATCAGGCTGGCGCAAGACTGGCGCTGAAGTAAACCGATGCTTCAGCTCCCGAAAGGCCTCCATGGCCGCAGGAGACCAATTAGCAACATCGGAACCTTTCTTGGTCATATCCGTCAAAGGTTTAACTACGCTAGAAAAATTAGCGATAAAACGACGGTAAAAATTAGCAAAGCCCAAGAACTTCTGAAGGCTCTTAACAGACGTGGGCTGAGTCCAGTCATAAATGGCACGGACCTTGACTGGGTCCATCTCCACAGTAGAAGGGGAAAAGATGAAACCCAAAAAAGAAACCTTCTGTACTCCAAAGAGACATTTTGAGCCCTTCACAAACAAAGCATTATCACGCAGAACCTGAAACACCATCCTGACCTGGTTCACATGGGACTCCCAATCATCAGAAAAAAACAAAATATCATCCAGATAAACAATCATAAATTTATCCAGATATTTTCGGAAGATATCATGCATGAAGGACTGAAACACAGAAGGAGCATTAGAGAGTCCAAAAGGCATCACCAAGTACTCAATATGACCCTCGGGCGTATTAAATGCTGTTTTCCATTCATCTCCCTGCTTAATGCGCACAAGGTTATACGCACCACGAAGATCTATCTTGGTGAACCAACTGGCACCCTTAATCCGAGCAAACAAATCAGACAACAAAGGCAAAGGATACTGAAATTTGACCGTGATCTTATTCAGAAGACGATAATCTATACAAGGTCTCAAAGACCCGTCCTTCTTGGCCACAAAAAAGAATCCTGCGCCAAGAGGAGAAGAGGATGGGCGAATATGTCCCTTCTCCAAAGACTCCTTTATATAACTCCGCATCGCGGCATGCTCTGGTACAGATAAATTAAAGAGTCGCCCCTTAGGAAATTTACTACCAGGAATCAAATTTATAGCACAATCACAGTCCCTATGAGGAGGAAATGCACTGGACCTGGGCTCACTAAATACATCCTGGTAATCCGACAAAAACTCAGGGGTCTCAGAAGGAGTGGAAGAAGCAATAGACACCAATGGAGTATCGCCATGAATCCCCCGACAACCCCAACTTGACACAGTCATAGCATTCCAATCCAAAACTGGATTATGGGACTGTAGCCATGGCAGACCCAAAACGACAACATCATGCACATTATGCAGAACAAGGAAGCGAATCACCTCCTGATGTACAGGAGTCATGCACATGGTCACCTGCGTCCAATACTGAGGTTTATTCTCTGCCAATGGCGTAGCATCAATTCCTCTAAGAGGAATCGGAATTTCCAAAGGCTCCAGGACAAAACCACAACGCCTGGCAAACGACAAATCCATCAGACTCAAAGCAGCACCAGAATCCACAAAGGCCATGACTGAGTAAGAAGATAATGAACAAATTAAGGTCACAGACAAAATAAATTTAGGCTGTAAAGTACTAATGGCGACAGGATTAACAACTTTTTTTAAGCGTTTAGAGCATGCTGAGATAACATGCGTCGAATCACCACAGTAAAAACACAACCCATTTTGACGTCTATGATTTTGCTGTTCGGCTCTGGTCAGAATTCTGTCACATTGCATAGAGTCAGGTGTCCGTTCAGACAGCACCGCCAAAAGATTAGCAGATTTGCGCTCCCGCAAACGCCGATCAATTTGAATGGCCAGAGCCATTGAATCATTCAGACCTGTAGGTGTAGGATACCCCACCATCACATTCTTAATGGCTTCAGAGAGACCATTTCTGAAATTTGCGGCCAGGGCACACTCATTCCATTGAGTAAGCATGGACCATTTCCGAAATTTTTGACAATACACCTCAGCATCGTCCTGACCTTGAGAGATAGCTAGCAACGCCTTTTCAGCCTGATTTTCAAGATTAGGCTCCTCATAAAGCAACCCAAGCGCCAGAAAAAATGCATCAACATTCACCAATGAAGGATCTCCTGGCGCCAGAGAGAAAGCCCAATCTTGAGGGTCGCCACGCAAGAAGGAGATAACAATTTTAACTTGCTGAGCGGAATCACCAGAGGAACGAGGTCTCAGAGACAGAAACAATTTACAATTATTCCTAAAATTCAGGAACTTAGATCTATCTCCAAAAAACAGCTCAGGAATAGGTATTTTTGGTTCAGACATAGGGCTATGGATAACAAAATCCTGAATGCTTTGCACCCTAGCAGCCAGCCGATCCACACTAGAAGTCAGAGTCTGAACACTCATGTCTGCAGCTGAGCTCCAAGCCACTCAGAGTATAAGGGGATGGAAGAAGCTAGACAAACTGCAGCAAAAAAAAATACTCAGACTTCTTTTTAATCCCGCTTCTGCGATGCAATAAACATTTCCTTTTGTCCTGGAATACTGTTATGATCCTAGTGGTAGAGGATCCTGCAAAAACATAGGAACTGCTCTAGGGAGGTGGAAACTGGGCTAACCGCATACCTGATCCTAACACACAACTAACAGTAGCCGGTGAACGTGCCTACGTTGATTCTAGACGTCTCGAGCCAGCCGGAGAACTGACTACCCCTAGAGGGAAAATTAAGACCTCACTTGCCTCCAGAGAAATTAAACCCCAAAGATATAGATAGCCCCCAACAAATAATAACGGTGAGGCAAGAGGAAAACACAAACGTAGAGATGAACTAGATTCAGCAAAGTGAGGCCCACTAATCTAGATAGGCAGAAAATAGAAAGTGAACTATGCGGTCAGCAGAAAACCCTGCAAAAACATCCACGCTGAATATTCAAGAACCCCCACACCGACTGACGATGTGAGGGGAGAATATCAGCCCCCTAGAGCTTCCAGCGAGCTAGAAAATCACATATTGAGCAGGCTGGACAAAAAACACTGAAAATACAAATGATCCAAAGAATGCAAACAGGACTTAGCTTTTCTTGAATGAGTCAGATGGCAAGGAATCAGGAGGAGACCAAATAGAACTGAATACATTGATTCCAGGCAAGAGACTGAGTTCAAAGGAGGACTAAATAGGGAACACCCACAGCTTAATGAAACAGCTGAAGCCCAGGCCAGCAAAAAGACATGACTCATACAATACCATTAGTGACCACAAGAGGGAGCCCAGAAACACAGTTCACAACAGAAGGCCAAATTTCCACTTAAAAATCATTAGGCCTAATAGTGTTGTTCAGGCACACTCTAAGAAAATATATAGTGACTGTTCATTTGGTGATAGGTGACTGACATATGTGTGCCTGAGGTTGTGAAACAGCAGGTTACTAGAAGGAAAGTCTACTTCCACCACGAGTGGTGGAAAGGGGAATCGACTTGGTGTTCGACGTGTACAAGGGTTAGGTGTTAATGTTAATGAAATCTCAACTGAGCAAACACAATTTTATCCTATCCAAAGACCACTGACAACATGTTACTGGCCAGGTAACTTGACTCCCTTTCTTTGGCAGCCATAAAGAGGTACACCTTGTCGATGAGGCTCAGAAAGAGCATGTGCTACAGTGGATGGCAAGCACTGCATTGAGTAGCCTCTCCTTCTCTTCCTCCATCTTAACATCACACACAGTACAATCCTCAGAGGTGGCACCCCAATCACTCTTGTTTCTTAGCATGTCAATAAATTCCAAACACCCAAATGACTGTGGGGAATCTCAGATGGGCCATTCAGCAGAGCTGTTCACACATTCTATTCCATGAGCATCAGAGGTCTGCTGAAGAGAATCACAGATTCCAGAGGAGGAAAGAATCTGCACTGATGCCCAAAATTTTTTCATGTTGAACCCGGGGCCGGACGAAGTACTGTCCAAGCAGCATCAAGACCCTCATCACCACAAGTTAACCACCAGGGGTGGAGGTGATCCTGATGATACTCAGATACCTGAAGTGCATACGGACTGCACTGTGGTGTCAGGGCAGGAAGAGGAGGAGGGTGACTCTCAGGGTGATGAGTGTGAGAACAGAGAGGATGATGATGAGGTTGAAGATCCCACTTGGTGTGAACCCAGAGGCACAAAGCTGAGTAGCTCAGCAGAGGAGGTAGAAGAGAAGGAAGATGATGGGGTTACGCTGCGGCTCCCAACACAGACATGAAGTGATGCAAACACGACAAGCACTGCATCCTTAGCCACAAAGATTGTGCAGTTCACAGGGGCGGCAAGGTTTGCTTAGCCTGAGTGTTTTTTGAGATGGCAAAGGATGTCACAACACATGTTATCTGTCAAACTTGCCAATAAAAACTCCATAGAGGCAATAATTACAATAATTTGACAACTACATGCATGAACTGGTACATGCACGATCAACATGCGTTAGTGTGGGAATCTCACTGTGCTAAAAAGAGGACTAGCAGGCCTTGCCAACCACATACTGTCCCATCAACCCCAACTGCTGCTTCTTCCTCCTCTATCACCATTCCAAGATTTCACACACAAGTCTCTGAACACAGAAACTACAATTGTTTACCCACAACAGTCGGAGAAAGTGATAGCTGGTCAGATGTTATGGAAGTAGACATGACTCTACTTTTGTGTCATCTAGCATAAAACATCTTTCTCAATCCACCAAAACATCTCTGCCTGCACCTCACTCACAGTCCAGCGGTTTGTCCTGTTCTCTGTACTCAACCCTCTCTCACCACAGCAGCCAGCCCTCAGTCCCACAGTTGTGGTCACGTAAAAGAATGTTTCCTCCTACACACGGCAAAGCTAAGAGCTTGTACTCCACCATCTTCAATCTGTTGGCCAAACAAATGCTGCATTTCTGCTTTGTGGATACAGACGGTTTCCAAAAGTTGTTGGACGGTGCAGCCCTCCAGTACCAGTTGACCAGTTCCATTACTTCTCTAGGAAAGCTGTGCCTACGCTATACCAGCATGTCGCCGACAACATCCCCCATTCCCTGAAAAATCTATGTCTGCCAGGGTGCATTCCACCACTGACACATTTATGAGCAAATATGGGAGCATTAAATCTCATAGACTGAGCACTAGATGACTCTTGTGGCTGTGGGAGCAGGTGGTCAAGGGACTACTCCACACGTCTTTGAATCCCAAATGTTTGCTTGACAAACCTCTGTATCTAACAGTTCCCTCTGACTGTGCAGATATATTCTCCCCCACCTCCGTACTGCACAGCCATGGTTCACTGCAGTCAGGCAGTGTTTGAATTAATATTAATAATAATAATAATTTTATTTATATAGCGCCAACATATTCCGCAGCGCTTTACAACTTATAGAGGGGACTTGTACAGACAATAGACATTACAGCATAACAGAAATCACAGTTCAAAACAGATACCAGGAGGAATGAGGGCCCTGTTCGCAAGCTTACAAACTATGAGGAAAAGGGGAGACACGAGAGGTGGATGGTAACAATTGCTTTAGTTATTTGGACCAGCCATAGTGTAAGGCTCGGGTGTTCATGTAAAGCTGCATGAACCAGTTAACAGCATAAGTATGTAGCAGTACAGACACAGAGGCTATTGACTGCATAAAGTGTATGAGAACATGATGCGAGGAACCTCATTATGTTTTTTTTTTTTTTTTAATTTATTATTTTTTTTTTTTATTAGGCCACACAGGGATAGTTAGGTTAATGCGTTGAGGCGGTAGGCCAGCCTGAACAAATGCATTTTTAGGGCATGCTTAAAACTGTGGGGATTGGGGATTAATCGTAATAACCTAGGTAGTGCATTCCAAAGAATCGGCGCAGCACGTGTAAAGTCTTGGAGACGGGAATGGGAGGTTCTGATTATTGAGGATGCTAACCTGAGGTCATCAGCGGAGCGGAGGACACGGGTAGGGTGGTAGACTGAGACCAGAGAGGAGATATAGGGTGGTGCTGAGCCATGGAGTGCTTTGTGGATGAGGGTAGTAGTTTTGTACTGGATTCTGGAGTGGATGGGTAGCCAGTGTAATGACTGGCACAAGGTCGAGGCATCGGTGTAACGGTTGGTGAGGAATATGATCCTGGCAGCAGCATTCAGGACAGATTTGAGCGTGGAGAGTTTGGTAAGAGGGAGGCCGATTAGTAGAGAGTTACAATAGTCCAAACGAGAATGAATAAGTGAGACAGTAAGAGTTTTTGCAGAGTCGAAAGTAAGAAAAGGGCAAATTCTAGAAATATTTTTGAGATGCAGATAAGAAGAGCGAGCCAGTGGTCGGATGTGGGGGGTGAACGAAAGCTCGGAATCAAGGATGACCCCAAGGCAGCGGGCATGTTGCTTGGGAGTAATGGTGGAACTGCACACGGAGATGGCAATGTCAGGCAAAGGTAGGTTAGTAGAGGGAGAGAACACGAGGAGTTCAGTTTTTGGCAGGTTCAGTTTCAGATAGAGGGAGGACATGATGTTAGAGACAGCGGTAAGACAATCACTGGTGTTTTCTAAGAAGGTCGGAGTGAAAGCAGGAGAAGAGGTGTATAATTGGGTGTCGTCAGCATAGAGATGGTACTGGAAACCAAATCTACTGATTGTTTGTCCAATAGGGGCAGTATACAAAGAGAAGAGGAGGGGGCCTAGGACTGATCCTTGAGGAACCCCAACAGTAAGGGGAAGGGGAGAGGAGGAGGAACCAGCAAAACATACAGTGAAGGATCGGTCAGAGAGATAGGAGGAGAACCAAGAGAGAACGGTGTCCTTGATGCCGATGGAGCGGAGCATAGTGAGGAGGAGCTGATGATCCACAGTGTCGAATGCTGCGGAGAGATCCAAGAGAATTAGCATGGAGTAGTGACCATTAGATTTAGCTGTTAGTAGGTCATTAGAGACTTTAGTGAGGGCAGTTTCAATAGAATGTAAAGAGCGGAAGCCAGATTGAAGAGGGTCGAGAAGAGAGTTATCTGAGAGATAGCGGGTAAGACGGGAGTGGACCAGGTGTTCAAGGAGTTTAGAGATGAAGGGAAGATTAGAGACAGGTCTATAATTAGCGGCACAGTTTTGGTCGAGGGAGAGTTTTTTAAGTAATGGATGTATGATGGCATGCTTAAATGAGGAGGGAAAAATACCGGAAGTGAGGGAAAGGTTGAATATTTTTGTTATGTGAGAGGTGACAGCCGGGGAAAGGGACTGGAGGAGATGTGACGGAATGGGGTCACTGGTGCAAGTGGTCGGGCGAGAAGATGCAAGGAGCCTGCTTACTTCTTCTGTAACTGGTTCAAAGTCAGAGAGTGAACTAGATGCAGTGGGGGAGGGAGGACAGTGCCTGGTGTGAAGAGATTGGGAGATGATTTCCTGGCGAATGTGGTCAATTTTTTCTTTGAAGTAATTGGCCAGATCGTCAGCACGGAGATCTGTGGTTGGGGCCTGCTCTCTTGGGTTGAGTAAGGACTGGAAAGTGTCGAAGAGACGTTTAGGGTTATTGGACAGTGAGGTGATGAGGGTGTTGAAATAGGTTTGTTTGGAGAGGTGAAGGGCAGAGTTGTATGTTTTTAGCATGAACTTATAATGGATGAAATCTTCGGGTAGATTATATTTTCTCCACAGACGTTCGGCGCACCTGGAGCACCGCTGCAGGAAACGTGTTTGCAGCGTGTGCCACGGTTGTCGCTGTCTGTGTCGAGTTGCTCTATGTATAGGAGGAGCAGCTTCATCCAGGGCACTTTGCAGGGTTTCATTCTCTGAATCAGGACATGAGATGGAGGAGATTGGGGCCAATGAGGACTGCAAGTTCTTCATAAGTTTCTGGGTGTTAATAGTCTGTATGTTTCTATAAGTGTGGAGAGTGGGGGTGACCTGAGCGGGATGGCAGTTCTTGATAGAGAATGAAAGAAGGTTGTGGTCAGAGAGCGGGAGAGGGGAGTTTGTGAAATCATCCACTGAGCAAAGCCGGGAGAAGACCAAGTCAAGGGAGTTTCCATCTTCATGCGTTGGAGAGTTAGTATGCTGCGAGAGGCTGAAAGAGGAGGTTAGAGATAAAAGGTGAGAAGCAGATGGAGAGAGGGGAGAAGCAATGGGGATGTTGAAATCACCCATGATAAGCGTGGGGGTGTCACAGGAGAGAAAGTGTGGAAGCCAGGTGGCAAAGTGATCCAGGAACTGATGAGAGGGGCCAAGAGGACGATACACCACCGCCACTCGCATGGAGAAGGGGACGTAGAGTCTGACAGCATGGACCTCAAAGGAAGGGAATACAAGTGAGGGTACTTGGGGGATAATTTGGAAGGTACATTTGGGTGAAAGGAGCAGACCAACGCCTCCACCTATTCTGTTGTCTGATCTTGGGGTATGAGAAAAGTGTAGTCCACCATATGAGAGAGCAGCAGCAGTGGTGGTGTCTGACTGCTGGATCCAGGTTTCAGTAAGAGCCAGGAGATTAAGAGAATTAGAAAGGAAGAAGTCATGAATGAAGGAGAGTTTATTCCTTTGAGATCGCAGTCACACAGCTGAAGAGTTGTGGACAGGTATCCAGGCTGAGTTAGAGTAATTGGAGTTCCCGCCAGGGCTGTGGGGTACCCGGTACCAGGCCAGTTCCTAAAGGGGATGTGTCAGGGCAGCGGTGACCTAGTCTGTGGCCCTGGGCGTCCAATAAAAGAGTCAATGTAATGAAAGGGGAATTAAGTTTATAAGGGATGTTGTTCGTGTTGCCACCTGTGGTATTCAGCAAGGTATAGCTGACGCTGCTTAAAGAGACCGCTGGGGCTGATGAGTTGGTACACCTCTCCACAGGTAGAGCTAAGTCCCAGTGCACTTATGATGTTAAAGATAGTAGTGATGATTGTAGTGCAGAGTAGATGGTGCAGTAAATATCTCTGAGGACACCGCAGGGTGCAGTTTCCACACTTTTACTCAGTTTGTGGTGCAGTCCATGGCACTGATTACAGATAATGGTGGAGATCCGGGCAGCCTGGAAGCAGTTCAGAATCCCCTAGCCAGATGGGGTTGGAAGTCTCCATACCTTTAGGTTCTTGATGGCTTAAGCTCTCTTCAAGTCCCTCTCTCAGTCCTTTAAGTGGAACACTACCCGCATGGCAGGCAGCTCGTGCCTTTTCCTGATGTCACTCCCTCGTGGTGGCACCAGGCTCTCTAGTTTGCTGCTGTGCCTTCAGGCATCAGATGTGGCCAGGAGGCCTGCAATCTCCTGTCCTCCAGATTCAGTTGTGGGGCATACAGTTCCCACACAACCATGAACTCTGGTGTCAGGTCTGTTGCGCTCATTCCTGGGGTGAGCTCAATCACAGCTCCTATCCCCAGCTTCTCCTCACTTGCTTCCTCTTGTTTCACTGTCTCTCATCTCTATTTGCCCATCGGACTGGACCGTGGTAATTTACATAGGAAAACGGAGAGATTACAAAGGTATTTTCTCAGCAAAGGTGAGGAATCGGGGGATATGAAAGGTACTGCTGTAATGCAGAGCTCATGCACAATTGAACCATATTTTTATCTCAAATCGAAAAAAAGGGATGACAGACTCCCTTTAAACCTGGAGCACCAGGGAAGACCATGTGCGATTACGGTGCAAACCTGGTGGTGGCCCTTCACCATTGCAACCTAACACAAATGCCTTGCATGGCTCACATCCCCAATGCCATGGGAGGGTGGCTTACAGCGATCAAGAGGGCTCATGGCATCAAAGAAACTGTTAGAGAAGGTGCAGCAGCCAAGAAGCAAATGGAGGAGGACGAGGTGATGGATGCTAAACAGTCAGGAGATTAAGATGATAATGATCTGCTCTTTGTTGCCCGTACTTGGTCGGAGGAGATGGAGGAAGCAACCTTGAATGTTACCCTGCCACCAATGCAGGATGGACCTGGACCTCATGGAAGCGCCCAACACATAACTGTCTTCTTGCTGCACTATCTTCAACACAATGCCTGTATTCTTAGGGTTAGAAATAGTGCTACATAGTTACATAGTTATTAAGGTTGAAGGAAGACTTTAAGTCCATCTAGTTCAACCCATAGCCTAACATGCCCTAACATGTTGATCCAGGGGAAGGCAAAAAAAACCCATGTGGCAAACAGTAAGCTCCACCATGGGGAAAAAAATTCCTTCCCGACCCCACATACGGCAATCAGACTAGTTCCCTGGATCAACGCCTTATCAAGGAATCTAATATATATACCCTGTAACATTATACTTTTCCAGAAACGTATCCAGTCCCCTCTTAAATTTAAGTAATGAATCACTCATTACAACATCATACGGCAGAGAGTTCCATAGTCTCACTGCTCTTACAGTAAAGAATCCGCGTCTGTTATTATGCTTAAACCTTTTTTCCTCCAGACGTAGAGGATGCCCCCTTGTCCCTGTCACCGGTCTATGATTAAAAAGATCATCAGAAAGGTCTTTGTACTGTCCCCTCATATATTTATACATTAACATAAGATCACCCCTTCATTTTTCCAAACTAAATAGCCCCAAGTGTAATAACCTATCTTGGTATTGCAGACCCCCCAGTCGTCTAATAACCTTGGTCGCTCTTCTCTGCACCCGCTCTAGTTCAGCTATGTCTTTCTTATACACCGGAGACCAGAACTGTGCACAGTATTCTAAGTGTGGTCGAACTAGTGACTTGTATAGAGGTAAAATTATGTTCTCCTCATGAGCATCTATGCCTCTTTTAATGCATCCCATTATTTTATTTGCCTTAGTAGCAGCTGCCTGACACTGGCCACTGATTATGAGTTTGTCATCCACACATACACCCAGGTCTTTTTCATTGACGGTTTTGCCCAGAGTTTTAGAATTAAGCACATAGTTAAACATCATATTACTTCTACCCAAGTGCATGACCTTACATTTATCCCCATTAAAGCTCATTTGCCATTTATCAGCCCAAGCTTCTAGTTTACACAAATCATCCTGTAATATAAAATTGTCCTCCTCTGTATTGATTACCCTGCAGAGTTTAGTGTCATCTGCAAATATTGAAATTCTACTCTGAATGCCCCCTACAAGGTCATTAATAAATATGTTAAAAAGAAGAGGGCCCAATACTGACCCCTGTGGTACCCCACTACTAAACGCGACCCAGTCCGAGTGTACGCCATTAATAACCACCCTTTGTTTCCTATCCCTGAGCCAGCTCTCAACCCACTTGCACATGTTTTCCCCTATCCCCATTATTCTCATTTTATGTATCAACCTTTTGTGTGGCACCATATCAAAAGCTTTTGAAAAGTCCATATACACTACATCTACTGGGTTCCCTTGGTCCAGTCCGGAACTTACCTCTTCATAGAAGCTGATCAAATTAGTCTGACATCATCGGTCCCTAGTAAACCCGTGCTGATACTGGGTCATGAGGTTATTCCTCTTCAGATACTCCAGTATAGCATCCCTTAGAATGCCCTCCAGGATTTTACCCACAGTAGAGGTTAAGCTTACTGGCCTATAATTTCCGAGTTCAGTTTTTGTCCCCTTTTTGAATATTGGCACCACAGTTGCTATACGCCAGTCCTGTGGTACAGACCCTGTTATTATGGACTCTTTAAAGAATAAAAATAATGGTCTATCAATGACTGTACTTAATTCCTGCAGTACTCGGGGGTGTATCCCATCCGGGCCCGGAGATTTGTCAATTTTTGTGATTTTTACACGCCGCCATACTTCCTGCTGGGTTAAGCAGGTAACATTTAATTGGGAATAATGCTGACTACTGGGTTGCCACAATGTTAGATCCACAGTACAAGAATAAATTTAGCCAGATGCTTCCCCCCTGGAAAGGGATGCACGCATACTAGAGTATTGAAATACACTCGTAGACAATCTTGAAAGTGTTTTTCCCCAAGACAGCAGTGAAACACACAGTGTGCATCCCAGTTCTAGACATCCAACCCCGGGAACGTCAAGGAGCCATCATCAAAACATTAGCAGCAACAGTGTAAGTGGCATAAGCAATTTCTGTAAGTCATTTAAAACTCATTTTTTAGACCAGCCCATGCACCAGCAGAACAGAGTACACATTGTGAACGACTGGAGAGAATGGTGCAGGAGTATATGGAGCTCAATATCAATGCCATCAGGGGGTGTTTGGACCCTTTTGCATTTTTGCTTTAAAAAATGGAAGAGTGGCCTGAGCTTGCCAGTCACGCCTTGGAGGTTTTGTTGTGCCTGGTAGCCAGCGTTCTCTCAGTGTCTTCAGCACTGCTGGTGGTATCCTGATGGATAAGCTGTCTCTTCAATGTGTAGACTACCTAACTTTCATAAAAATGAACAAGTCATGGATCTCCGATGACTTTTGCATCCCAATTGCAGATTGGGCAGACTAGGCGATGGTGTAGTTTTTAGTGAAGAGTGAATATATTCAGTACTATTCGTTACTCACACAACTAGTGCTGTATTCGAGCTATTCCTTACTCGGCGAGCAATTTGCTATTCACTTCGGTATATTCGAGTGACCCGCTCAGCATGTTTAGCACTTTATTTGCTTGTGGCACTACTGTGATTGGCTGCCTGAACACCAGGTGTTTGTTACACTGTTATATGCATGGTAGCATGGCAAACACTGCTTCTGATCTATGGTGAAATCATCACCGGTCAGAGAGCCGCAGTTCCCATGTTGTCAAAGGACAGTTTGAGCGCCAATCTGTGATCGGAGGTATAAAGTTTACCTCCTGTCACTGGTGTCAGCTGATGAGACTACAAATCCTATCAACCAACACCTGCTGCCATAAGTGTGTGAGCAGAGGCGGCTGATGGGAGGATTCATCAGCTGGCTCCTGCACTGTAAATAAATAATTTAAAAAAAACGGCATGGGTTCCCCTGTATTTTTTGATACCAGCCAGGCAACACTCACAGCTGTAATTTTCAACAAATCTGGTTATGAAGAATAGAGGGGTCCCCATGCCGTATTGTTTATTTTTTAATGGTCCCCCCCATTTTTGCCAACCAGGCTCGGAAAAGCAGACAGCTGGGGATGGTATTCTCAGGCTGGTAAGGGAACATTAATTTTGACCCCCAGCCTAAAAATCGAGCCCACAAGCCTCCCAGAAAATGCACATTTATTAGATGCGCCAGTTCTGGCGCTTTGCCCGGCTCTTCCCACTTTCCCTGTAGCGTTGGCAAGTGGGGTATATTATATATTTGTGGGGCTGATGTCACCTTTGTATTGTCCGGTGATATTGAGTTGCCTGCCAGGGCAGTGGGGTACTCGGTACCGGGTCCGCTTGCAATGAAAGGGGTGGTCACGGTGGCAGCGACCCGGTCCGTGGCCCTAAGTGCCCAAGTTAAGGATAAAGTCTTATTATTATTATTTATTGTTATAGCGCCATTTATTCCATGGCGCTTTACATGTAAGGAGGGGTATACATAATAAAAACAAGTTCAATAATCTTAAACAATACAAGTCATAACTGGTACAGGAGGAGAGAGGACCCTGCCCGCGAAGGCTCACAATTAGTGTTGAGCATTCCGATACCGCAAGTATCGGGTATCGGCCGATACTTGCCGTATCGGACTTCCGATACCGAGATCCGATACTTTTGTTGTATCGGGAATCGGTATCGGGACCATATTAATGTGTAAAATAAAGAATTAAAATAAAAAATATTGATATACTCACCTCTCCGACGCAGCCTGGACATCACCGCTGGTAACCGGCAGCCTGCTTTGTTTAAAATGAGCGCGTTCAGTACCTTCCATGACGTCACGGCTTCTGATTGGTCGCGTGCCGCTCATGTGACCTCCACGCAACCAATCAGAAGCCGTGACGTCATCCCTCAGGTCCTAAATTCCTAATTCTAGGAATTTAGGACCTGAGAATTACGTCACGGCTTGTGATTGGTCGCGTGGGGGTCACTTGGGCGGCCGCGACCAACCACAAGCCGTGACGTCATCTAAGGCCCTGAACGCGCTCATTCTTAAGAAGGAAGGCTGCCGGAAAGAAGCAGGGCGCATCCGAGGGTGAGTATATACCTAATAGGAATATACTCACCCTCGGCTTCTTTCCGGCAGCCTTCCTTCCTAAGAATGAGCGCGTTCAGGGCCTTAGATGACGTCACAGCTTGTGATTGGTCGCGGCCGCCCAAGTGACCCCCACGCGACCAATCACAAGCCGTGACGTAATTCTCAGGTCCTAAATTCCTAGAATTAGGAATCTAGGACCTGAGGGATGACGTCACGGCTTCTGATTGGTCGCGTGGCGATCACATGAGCGGCACACGACCAATCAGAAGCCGTGACGTCATGGAAGGTACTGAACGCGCTCATTTTAAACAAAGCAGGCTGCCGGTTACCAGCGGTGATGTCCAGGCTGCGTCGGAGAGGTGAGTATATCAATATTTTTTATTTTAATTCTTTATTTTACACATTAATATGGTTCCCAGGGCCTGAAGGAGAGTTTCCTCTCCTTCAGACCCTGGGAACCATCAGGATACCTTCCGATACTTGAGTCCCATTGGCTTGTATTGGTATCGGGTATCGGTATCGGATTAGATCTGATACTTTGCCGGTATCAGCCGATACTTTCCGATACCGATACTTTCAAGTATCGGACGGTATCGCTCAACACTACTCACAATCTACAAGGGATGGGTGAGAATACAGTAGGAGAGGATAGAGCTGGTCATGCAGCTGTTTGGTCGATCGGTGGTTACTGCAGGTTGTAGGCTTGTCAGAAGAGGTTGGTCTTCAGGCTCTTTTTGAAGGTTTCAATGGTAGGCGAGAGTCTGATGTGTTGTGGTAGAGGGTTCCAGAGTAGGGGTGATACGCGAGAGAAATCTTGTATACGATTGTGGGAAGAGGAGATAAGAGGGGAGTAGAGAAGGAGATCTTGTGAGGATCGGAGGTTGCGTGTAGGTAAGTACCGGGAGACGAGGTCACAGATGTATGGAGGAGACAGGTTGTGGATGGCTTTGTATGTCATGGTTAGGGTTTTGTACTGGAGTCTCTGGGCAATGGGGAGCCAGTGAAGGGATTGACAGAGGGGAGAGGCCCGGGAATAGCGGGGGGACAGGTGGATTAGTCGGGCAGCAGAGTTTAGAATAGATTGGAGGGGTGCGAGAGTGTTAGAGGGGAGGCCACAGAGCAGGAGGTTGCAGCAGTCAAGGCGAGAGATGATGAGGGCATGGACTAGGGTTTTTGCAGATTCTTGGTTGAGGAATGTACGGATTCGTGAAATATTTTTGAGTTGAAGTCGGCAGGAAGTGGAAAGGGCTTGGATATGTGGTATGAAGGAGAGATCAGCGTCAAGGATTACCCCGAGGCAGTGAGCTTGTGGGACTGGGGAGAGTGGGCAGCCATTTACTGTAATGGATAGGTTCGTTGGGGGGGTCGCATGAGATGGGGAAAGATGATGAATTCTGTTTTGTCCATGTTAAGTTTCAGAATTTCTAGCGGAGAAGAAGGATGAAATAGTGGACAGACATTGAGGGATTCTGGTTAGTAGGGATGTGATATCTGGTAAAGAGATGTAGATCTGTGTGTCATCAGCATAGAGGTGATACTGAAAGACATGAGATTCTATGAGCTGTCCCAGGCCAAAGGTGTAAATGGAGAAGAGCAGGGGCCCTAGGACTGAACCTTGTGGGACTCCGACAGATAGGGGGTGAGGTGAGGAGGTGGTGTATGAGTGGGAGACACTGAATGTCCAGTCTGTTAGGTATGATGATATCCAGGATAGGGCCAAGTCTGTGATGCCAAGGGAAGAGAGGGTCTGTAATAGTAGGGAATGGTCCACTGTGTCAAAGGCAGCCGACAGGTCAAGGAGGAGGAGGACAGAGTAGTGTCGCTTGCTCTTGGCGGTTAAGAGGTCATTGGTGACGTTAGTTAGGGCAGTTTCAGTGGAATGGTGTGACTGGAAGCCAGATTGTAAGCGGTCAAAGAGGGAGCAAGAAGAGAGATAGGAGGACAGTTCAAGGTAGATGTGTTGTTCCAGTAGTTTGGAGGCATAGGGGAGAAGTGATATAGGGCGATAACTAGATACAAAGGATGGGTCAAGAGAAGGTTATTTGAGGATAGGTGTGATGGAGGCATGTTTAAAGCTTGAGGGGAAAACACCAGTTGTTAGTGATAGGTTAAAGAGATGGGTTAGGGTTGGAATGAAGACTGTGGTGAGGTTTGGGATGAAGTGGGATGGGAGTGGGTCAAGTGCACAGGTGGTGAGATGCGATATTGAGAGTAGAGTGGAGAGTTGATCTTCTGTAATGGTGAAGAAGTTGGTTTTGGAGGTGGAGAGCTGGGAAGTCGGGAGGAAGGGCTCTGGGGGTTGTTGACCAAAACTCTCTCTGATATCAATCTTCTGCTTGAAAAATGAGGCAAAGTCTTCAGCTGAGATAAGTGGGGAGGGAGGAGGTGCTGGGGACGGAGGAGAGAATTGAAGGTGTTGAATAACTGTTTAGGGTTGTGAGACAGGGAGGATATGAGAGATGAGAAGTAGGTTTGTTTAGCTGTGGCGAGTGTGGTCTTGAAAGTAGTGAGGGACTGTTTAAATGCGATGAAGTGCTCATTGGAGTGGGATCTTTTCCATCTGCACTCAGCCCTGGAAGCTCGCGTCAGTTCTTTGGTCAGGCTGGTGTGCCAGGGCTGTCTGTTGATTTTGCGAGCTTTGGTATGTGTAAGTGGGACAGCAGATTCCAAAGCTACAGATATTGTGGTGTTATATAGAGCGGCAGCATCATCCACATTGTTTAAGGAACTTATATCTGTGAGAGGGAGGAGGGATTCAGAGAATGAATGTAGGTCAAGATGTTTAAGATTTCTGCGAGAGTGTGAAAGTTTGTGGGGTGGGGATTGTAGACATGGAGTGGAGAGGGAAGAGAATGTGAGAAGGTTGTGGTCAGAGAGGAAGAGGTGAGTTATAAAGGTTAGATAGGGAGCAGAGGCGGGTGAAGATGAGGTCCAGTGTGTGACCATCTTTGTGGGTGGCTGTAGAAGACCATTGAGTGAGGCCGAAGGAGGAAGTGAGAGATAGAAGTTTAGTGGCAGCTGAGAGGGAAGTGCCAATGGGGATGTTGAAGTCGCCCATGATGATAGTGGGGATGTCCATGGAAAGGAAATGTAGTAGCCAGGTGGTGAAGTGGTCAAAGAAGGTCGTGGCTGGCCCTGGGAGGCGGTAAATGACAGCCAGTTGGAGGTTGGAGGGGGAGTAGATGCACACAGAGTGCACCTCAAAGGAAGAGAGGATAACAGAGGGTGGCAGTGGGATTGGGGTGAAGGACCAGTTATCTGACAGGAGAATACCAACTCCTCCACCATGTTTGCTGCTGGGGCGGGGTGCGTGAGAAAGGTGGAAGCCACCGTAAGAGAGTGCAGCAGGGGAGGCTGTGTCAGAAGGGGTGAGCCAGGTTTCGGTGATGGCGAAGAAGGAAATTTTGGTAGTAATAAAAATTATTATAGGAATAAGGTTTGTGTTTGTGACGCCACCTGTGGTTCTCAGTCAGAGGGGACTGACGCTGCTTAAAGGGGTACTCTGGGACGTTGTTACTACAGCAAACATGGTGATGCTTCCCACAGGTGAAGCAGGGTCCCCAGGGCTCCTGATGTGTTTGGCAGGGATGGTGTTATGGTTTCCAATGGCAAGGAAACATCAGAAGCATAGAATAAACGGACAAGCTCTCGGGTGATGGAAACTAGAGCTGACCGCGATGCTAAACCTACACACCACACTAGAAGTAGCCAGGGGGCATTCCTGCGTTGTCTCTAGATGCCGCGCGCCAGCCGGAGAACTAACTACCCCTGGTAGAAGAAAACACAGTCCTGGCTTGCCTCCAGAGAATGTCCCCACAGGAGATAGCAGCCCCCCACATATAATAACGGTGAGAGCAGATGAAAGGACACATGTAGTATGAAAGCAGATTTAGCACAGAGAGGCCTGCTAACTAAATAGCAGAAAGATACAACAGAGGACTTCGCGGTCAGTTGCAAAACACCATCCTGAAATTACCTTAACTCATGTGACAACTCATGCCACTGGAGTGGTAATTTCAGCCCAACAAGAGCTTCCAGCTGCAGAGATTCACATAAGTGCAAACTGGACAAAACATACAAAAATAGACTTAAGGACTAAAGTGTCCAACTTAGCTGAGCAGAAAACTGGGAGCAGGAACATGCAACAGAATCACTCTGGATACATTGATGGCCAGCATTAGAATGACTGAGGAGCAAGGTTAAATAGGATACTCCCACATCCTGATAGGAACAGGTGAACTGAGAAGGCAAAGCTTGCAGGACACCAGTACCACAAGAGACCACCGGGGGAGCCCACGAACCGAATCACAACAGTACCCCCCCCTTAAGGAGGGGGCACCGAACCCTCACAAGAACCACCAGGGCGATCTGGATGAGCCCTATGAAAGGCACGGACCAAATCAGAAGCATGAACATCAGAAGCTGTAACCCAAGAATTATCCTCTTGACCGTAGCCCTTCCATTTCACCAGATATTGAAGTCTCCGTCTGGAAACACGGGAGTCCAAGATTTTCTCCACCACGTACTCCAATTCACCCTCAACCAGCACAGGAGCAGGAGGCTCAACAGAAGGCACAAGTGGTACCTCATACCTCCGCAATAATGACCGATGGAAGACATTATGGATAGCAAAGGATGCTGGGAGGTCCAAACGAAAAGACACAGGGTTAAGAATTTCCAAAATCTTATAAGGACCGATGAACCGAGGCTTAAACTTAGGAGAAGAGACCCTCATAGGGACAAAACGGGAGGACAACCACACCAAGTCCCCAACACGAAGACGAGGACCAACACGACGATGGCGATTAGCAAAACGTTGAGTCTTCTCCTGGGACAACTCCAAATTGTCCACCACCTGCCCCCAAATACGATGCAACCTATCCACCATGGTATCCACTCCAGGACAATCCGAAGACTCCACCTGACCAGATGAAAAACGAGGATGGAACCCTGAATTGCAAAAGAAAGGGGAGACCAAAGTGGCAGAACTGGCCCGATTATTAAGGGCAAACTCAGCCAACGGCAAAAAGGAGACCCAGTCATCCTGATCAGCAGACACGAAACACCTCAAATAAGTCTCCAAGGTCTGATTAGTACGTTCCGTCTGGCCATTTGTCTGGGGATGAAATGCAGACGAAAAAGACAAATCAATGCCCATCCTGGCACAAAACGCCCGCCAAAATCTGGACACAAACTGGGATCCCCTGTCGGAAACGATATTCTCCGGAATACCATGCAGCCGAACCACATTCTGAAAAAACAGGGGCACCAACTCAGATGAGGAAGGCAGCTTGGGCAAGGGCACCAAATGAACCATCTTAGAAAAGCGGTCACACACCACCCAAATGACGGACATCTTCTGAGAAACAGGGAGATCAGAAATAAAATCCATAGAGATGTGTGTCCAAGGCCTCTTAGGAACAGGCAAGGGCAACAACAACCCACTAGCCCGAGAACAACAAGGCTTGGCCCGAGCACAAACATCGCAAGACTGCACAAAAGTACGCACGTCCCGAGACAGGGAAGGCCACCAGAAGGACCTAGCCACCAAATCTCTGGTACCAAAAATTCCCGGATGACCTGCCAACGCAGAAGAATGAACCTCCGAGATGACTCTATTGGTCCACTCATCCGGCACAAACAATCTACCAGGCGGACAACGATCAGGCCGATCCGCCTGAAACTCTTGTAAAGCACGTCGCAGGTCTGGGAAGACAGCAGACAATATCAACCCATCCTTAAGTATACCCGTAGGTTTAGAATCACCAGGGGAATCAGGTTCAAAACTCCTAGAAAGGGCATCCGCCTTCACATTCTTAGTACCTGGCAGATACGAAACCACAAAATTAAACCGGGAGAAAAACAACGACCAGCGCGCCTGTCTAGGATTCAGACGTCTGGCCGACTCAAGATAAATCAAATTTTTGTGATCAGTCAAGACCACCACCTGATGTTTAGCACCCTCAAGCCAATGACGCCACTCCTCGAATGCCCACTTCATCGCCAAAAGTGTTGTGAAATTGGATTTTGGGCTCCCCCGGTGGCCACTGGTGGAATTGAACTGGTGTGCATCATCCTCTCTGTTCACCTGTTTCCATCAGGATGTGGGAGTCGCTATTTAGCCTTGCTCCTCTGTCACTTCCATGCCGGTCAACATTGTAATCAGAAGCCTTTCTGTGCATGTTCCTGCTGCTAGACAACTCCCAGCTAAGTTGGACTTTAGTCCTTGTTTGTTTTTGCATTTTGTTCCAGTTCACAGCTGTAGTTTCGTTTCTGTGTCTGGAAAGCTCTTGTGATCTGAAATTGCCACTCTGATGTTATGAGTTAATACTAGAGTCTTAAAGTAATTTCAGGATGGTGTTTTGATAGGGTTTTCAGCTGACCATGAAAGTGCCCTTTCTGTCTTCCTGCTATCTAGTAAGCGGACCTCAATTTTGCTAAACCTATTTTCATACTACGTTTGTCATTTCATCTAAAATCACCGCCAATATTTGTGGGGGCCTCTGTCTGCCTTTCGGGGAAATTTCTCTAGAGGTGAGCCAGGACTATATTTTCCTCTGCCAGGATTAGTTAGTCCTCCGGCCGGCGCTGGGCGTCTAGGGATAAAACGCAGGCTACGCTACCCGGCTACTGTTAGTTGTGCGGCAGGTTTAGTTCATGGTCAGTTTAGTTTCCATCCTTCCAAGAGCTAGTTCTTATGTTTGCTGGGCTATGTTCTCTTGCCATTGAGAACCATAACAGTTTGACCGGCCACAAAGGGTTAAATTAATTGACAGAGAAAGGAGAGAAAAGAGTAGTCTGCTGAAGATTTTTTTTTTTTTTTTTTTTTCTTCCCTTCAGTTCTGAGTGTGCTTGTAATTGAATCTCTTGCAAGTCTGCCTATATTGCAGCCTTTCTCTCTCTCTCTCCTTCTTATCCTGGAATGGCTCTGTGTTCACCTGTTTAAAATGGATATTCAGAGTTTAGCTGCAGGTTTGAATAACCTCACCACGAAAGTTCAAAATTTACAAGATTTTGTTGTTCATGTTCCTATATCTGAACCTAGAATTCCTTTGCCTGAATTTTTCTCGGGGAATAGATCTTGCTTTCAAAATTTCAAAAATAATTGCAAGTTGTTTTTGTCCCTGAAATCTCGCTCTGCTGGAGATCCTGCTCAGCAGGTCAGGATTGTGATTTCCTTGCTCCGGGGCGACCCTCAGGATTGGGCTTTTGCATTGGCTCCAGGGGATCCTGCGTTGCTCAATGTGGATGCGTTTTTTCTGGCCTTGGGGTTGCTTTATGAGGAACCTCAGTTAGAACTTCAGGCGGAAAAGGCCTTGATGTCCCTATCTCAGGGGCAAGACGAAGCTGAAATATACTGCCAGAAATTCCGTAAATGGGCTGTGCTTACTCAGTGGAATGAGTGCGCCCTGGCGGCGAATTTCAGAGAGGGTCTCTCTGATGCCATTAAGGATGTTATGGTGGGGTTCCCTGTGCCTGCGGGTCTGAATGAGTCCATGACAATGGCTATCCAGATCGATAGGCGTCTGCGGGAGCGCAAACCTGTGCACCATTTGGCGGTGTCTACTGAGAAGACGCCAGAGAATATGCAATGTGATAGAATTCTGTCCAGAAGTGAACGGCAGAATTTTAGACGAAAAAATGGGTTGTGCTTCTATTGCGGTGATTCTACTCATGTTATATCAGCATGCTCTAAGCGTACTAAGAAGCTTGATAAGTCTGTTTCAATTGGCACTTTACAGTCTAAGTTTATTCTATCTGTGACCCTGATTTGTTCTTTATCATCTATTACCGCGGATGCCTATGTCGACTCTGGCGCCGCTTTGAGTCTTATGGATTGGTCCTTTGCCAAACGCTGTGGGTATGATTTGGAGCCTCTTGAAACTCCTATACCCCTGAAGGGGATTGACTCCACCCCATTGGCTAGCAATAAACCACAATACTGGACACAAGTAACTATGCGGATTAATCCGGATCACCAGGAGATTATTCGCTTTCTTGTGCTGTATAACCTACATGATGTGTTGGTGCTTGGATTGCCATGGCTGCAATCTCATAACCCAGTCCTTGACTGGAAAGCTATGTCTGTGTTAAGCTGGGGATGTAAGGGGACGCATGGGGACGTACCTGTGGTTTCCATTTCATCATCTATTCCCTCTGAGATTCCTGAATTCTTGACTGAATATCGTGACGTTTTTGAAGAACCTAAGCTTGGTTCATTACCTCCGCACCGGGAGTGCGATTGTGCCATAGATTTGATTCCGGGTAGTAAATACCCTAAGGGTCGTTTATTTAATCTGTCTGTGCCTGAACATGCTACTATGCGAGAATATATAAAGGAGTCCTTGGAAAAGGGACATATTCGTCCTTCGTCATCTCCCTTAGGAGCCGGTTTTTTCTTTGTGGCTAAGAAAGATGGCTCTTTGAGGCCGTGCATTGATTATCGGCTTTTGAATAAAATCACGGTTAAATATCAATATCCGTTGCCACTGCTGACTGATTTGTTTGCTCGCATAAAGGGGGCCAAGTGGTTCTCTAAGATAGATCTCCGTGGGGCGTATAATTTGGTGCGAATTAAGCAGGGGGATGAGTGGAAAACCGCATTTAATACGCCCGAGGGCCACTTTGAGTATTTGGTGATGCCTTTTGGTCTTTCAAATGCCCCTTCAGTCTTTCAGTCCTTTATGCATGACATTTTCCGTGATTATTTGGATAAATTTATGATTGTGTATCTGGATGATATTTTGATTTTTTCGGATGACTGGGACTCTCATGTCCAGCAGGTCAGGAGGGTTTTTCAGGTTTTGCGGTCTAATTCCTTGTGTGTGAAGGGTTCTAAGTGCGTTTTTGGGGTTCAAAAGATTTCCTTTTTGGGATATATTTTTTCCCCCTCTTCCATCGAGATGGATCCTGTCAAGGTTCAGGCTATTTGTGATTGGACGCAACCCTCTTCTCTTAAGAGTCTTCAGAAATTTTTGGGCTTTGCTAACTTTTATCGTCGATTTATTGCTGGTTTTTCTGATGTTGTTAAACCATTGACTGATTTGACTAAGAAGGGTGCTGATGTTGCTGATTGGTCCCCTGCTGCTGTGGAGGCCTTTCGGGAGCTTAAGCGCCGCTTTTCTTCCGCCCCTGTGTTGCGTCAGCCTGATGTTGCTCTTCCTTTTCAGGTTGAGGTCGACGCTTCTGAAATCGGAGCTGGGGCGGTTTTGTCGCAGAGAAGTTCCGATTGCTCCGTGATGAGACCTTGTGCTTTTTTCTCACGTAAATTTTCGCCCACCGAGCGGAATTATGATGTTGGGAATCGGGAGCTTTTGGCCATGAAGTGGGCTTTTGAGGAGTGGCGTCATTGGCTTGAGGGGGCTAGACATCAGGTGGTGGTATTGACTGACCACAAAAATCTAATTTATCTTGAGTCCGCCAGACGCCTGAATCCTAGACAGGCACGCTGGTCGTTGTTTTTCTCTCGGTTTAATTTTGTGGTGTCCTACCTGCCGGGTTCTAAGAATGTTAAGGCGGATGCCCTTTCTAGGAGTTTTGAGCCTGACTCCCCTGGTAATTCTGAACCTACAGGTATCCTTAAGGATGGAGTGATATTGTCTGCCGTTTCTCCAGACCTGCGGCGGGCCTTGCAGGAGTTTCAGGCGGATAGACCTGATCGTTGCCCACCTGGTAGACTGTTTGTTCCTGATGATTGGACCAGTAAAGTCATTTCTGAGGTTCATTCTTCTGCGTTGGCAGGTCATCCTGGAATCTTTGGTACCAGGGATTTGGTGGCAAGGTCCTTCTGGTGGCCTTCCCTGTCTCGAGATGTGCGAGGCTTCGTGCAGTCTTGTGACGTTTGTGCTCGGGCCAAGCCTTGTTGTTCTCGGGCTAGTGGATTGTTGTTGCCCTTGCCTATCCCGAAGAGGCCCTGGACGCACATCTCGATGGATTTTATTTCGGATCTTCCTGTTTCTCAGAAGATGTCTGTCATCTGGGTGGTGTGTGATCGTTTCTCTAAGATGGTCCATTTGGTTCCCCTGCCTAAGTTGCCTTCTTCTTCCGAGTTGGTTCCTCTGTTTTTTCAAAATGTGGTCCGTTTGCATGGTATTCCGGAGAATATCGTTTCTGACAGAGGTACCCAATTCGTGTCTAGATTTTGGCGAGCATTCTGTGCTAGGATGGGCATAGATTTGTCTTTCTCGTCTGCTTTCCATCCTCAGACTAATGGCCAGACCGAGCGGACGAATCAGACCTTGGAGACATATTTGAGGTGTTTTGTGTCTGCAGATCAGGATGATTGGGTTGCTTTTTTGCCTTTAGCGGAGTTTGCCCTCAATAATCGGGCCAGCTCTGCCACCTTGGTGTCTCCCTTTTTCTGTAATTCGGGGTTTCATCCTCGATTTTCTTCTGGTCAGGTGGAATCTTCGGATTGTCCTGGAGTGGATGCTGTGGTGGAGAGGTTGCATCAGATTTGGGGGCAGGTAGTGGACAATTTGAAGTTGTCCCAGGAGAAGACTCAGCTTTTTGCCAACCGCCGGCGTCGGGTTGGTCCTCGGCTTTGTGTTGGGGACTTGGTGTGGTTGTCTTCTCGTTTTGTCCCTATGAGGGTTTCTTCTCCCAAGTTTAAGCCTCGGTTCATCGGCCCGTACAAGATATTGGAGATTCTTAACCCTGTGTCCTTCCGTTTGGACCTCCCTGCATCTTTTTCTATTCATAATGTTTTTCATCGGTCATTATTGCGCAGGTATGAGGTACCGGTTGTGCCTTCCGTTGAGCCTCCTGCTCCGGTGTTGGTTGAGGGCGAGTTGGAGTACGTTGTGGAAAAAATCTTGGACTCCCGTGTTTCCAGACGGAAACTCCAGTATCTGGTCAAATGGAAGGGATACGGTCAGGAGGATAATTCTTGGGTGACTGCCTCTGATGTTCATGCCTCCGATTTGGTCCGTGCCTTTCATAGGGCTCATCCTGATCGCCCTGGTGGTTCTGGTGAGGGTTCGGTGCCCCCTCCTTGAGGGGGGGGTACTGTTGTGAAATTGGATTTTGGGCTCCCCCGGTGGCCACTGGTGGAATTGAACTGGTGTGCATCATCCTCTCTGTTCACCTGTTTCCATCAGGATGTGGGAGTCGCTATTTAGCCTTGCTCCTCTGTCACTTCCATGCCGGTCAACATTGTAATCAGAAGCCTTTCTGTGCATGTTCCTGCTGCTAGACAACTCCCAGCTAAGTTGGACTTTAGTCCTTGTTTGTTTTTGCATTTTGTTCCAGTTCACAGCTGTAGTTTCGTTTCTGTGTCTGGAAAGCTCTTGTGATCTGAAATTGCCACTCTGATGTTATGAGTTAATACTAGAGTCTTAAAGTAATTTCAGGATGGTGTTTTGATAGGGTTTTCAGCTGACCATGAAAGTGCCCTTTCTGTCTTCCTGCTATCTAGTAAGCGGACCTCAATTTTGCTAAACCTATTTTCATACTACGTTTGTCATTTCATCTAAAATCACCGCCAATATTTGTGGGGGCCTCTGTCTGCCTTTCGGGGAAATTTCTCTAGAGGTGAGCCAGGACTATATTTTCCTCTGCCAGGATTAGTTAGTCCTCCGGCCGGCGCTGGGCGTCTAGGGATAAAACGCAGGCTACGCTACCCGGCTACTGTTAGTTGTGCGGCAGGTTTAGTTCATGGTCAGTTTAGTTTCCATCCTTCCAAGAGCTAGTTCTTATGTTTGCTGGGCTATGTTCTCTTGCCATTGAGAACCATAACACAAAAGCTCCCGATTACCGACGTCATAATTTCGGTCGGCGGGCGAAAATTTTCGAGAAAAGAACGCACAAGGTCTCATCACTGAACAATCTGAACTTTTCTGCGACAAAACCGCCCCCGCTCCGATCTCGGAAGCATCAACTTCCACCTGAAAAGGAAGAGAAACATCAGGCTGGCACAACACCGGAGCAGAAGAAAAACGGCGCTTAAGCTCCCGAAAGGCCTCCACAGCAGCAGGAGACCAATCTGCAACATCAGCACCCTTTTTAGTCAAATCAGTCAAAGGCCTGACAACGCTAGAAAAACCAGTTATGAATCGACGATAAAAATTAGCAAAGCCCAAAAATTTCTGAAGGCCCTTAAGAGAAGTCGGTTGCGTCCAGTCACAAATAGCCCGAACCTTCACAGGATCCATCTCAATAGAAGAGGGGGAAAAAATGTACCCCAAAAAAGAAATCTTCTGAACCCCAAAAACACACTTTGAACCTTTAACAAACAGAGAATTGGTCCGCAAAACCTGAAAAACCCTCCTAACTTGTTGAACATGAGATTCCCAGTCATCCGAAAAAATCAAGATATCGTCCAAATACACAATCATAAATTTATCCAGATATTCACGGAAAATATTGTGCATAAAAGACTGAAAGACCGAAGGGGCATTTGACAGACCAAAAGGCATCACCAAATACTCAAAATGGCCCTCGGGCGTATTAAATGCGGTTTTCCACTCATCCCCCTGCTTAATTCGCACCAAATTATACGCACCGCGAAGATCAATCTTAGAGAACCACTTCGCCCCCTCAATGCGAGCAAATAAATCTGTCAGCAATGGCAAAGGATACTGATACTTGACTGTGATCTTATTCAAGAGTCTATAATCAATACAAGGTCTCAAAGAACCATCGCTTTTAGCTACGAAAAAGAACCCCGCTCCAAGAGGAGACGAAGAAGGACGAATATGTCCCTTTTCCAAGGACTCCCTAATATACTCTCGCATGGCAGCATGTTCAGGTACAGACAGATTGAATAGACGACCCTTAGGAAATTTACTGCCAGGGATCAAATCTATGGCGCAATCGCAATCTCTGTGAGGAGGAAGAGAATTAAGAGTAGATTCCTCAAAAACCTCACGATAATCAGACAAAAACTCAGGAATTTCAGAGGGAATAGATGAAGCAATGGAGACCAAAGATGTGTCCCCATGATTTCCCTGACATCCCCAGCTTAGTACAGACATTGTTTTCCAGTCAAGGACTGGGTTATGAGTTTGCAACCATGGCAATCCCAGCACCAACACATCATGTAGATTATACAGTACAAGGAAGCGAATCACCTCTTGATGGTCTGGAGTCATACGCATAGTCACTTGTGTCCAGTATTGTGGTTTATTACTAGCCAATGGTGTAGAATCAATACCCTTTAAAGGTATAGGAACTTCCAGAGGCTCTAGATCAAACCCACAGCGCCTGGCAAAGGACCAATCCATAAGACTCAAAGCGGCGCCAGAATCCACATACGCATCCGCAACAATAGAAGATAACGAACAAATTAGAGTTACAGACAAAATAAACCTGGACTGCAAAGTGCGAATAGCAGAGGATTTATCAACTTTCTTTGTTCGTTTAGAGCATGCTGATATAACATGAGTAGAATTTCCACAATAGAAGCACAAATGATTTTTGCGCCTATAAATCTGTCGTTCGCTTCTGGACAGAAAGCTATCACATTGCATACTCTGTGGTGCCTCTTCAGAAGACACCGCCAACTGGTGCACAGGTTTGCGTTCCCGTAAACGCCGATCAATCTGAATTGCCATTGTCATGGACTCATTCAGACCAGTAGGCGCAGGAAACCCCACCATGACGTCTTTTACAGCATCAGAGAGACCTTCTCTGAAAATTGCTGCCAGAGCGCACTCATTCCACTGAGTAAGCACAGACCATTTTCGAAACCTTTGGCAATATATTTCGGCTTCATCTTGCCCCTGAGAGAGGGCTATTAGGGCTTTCTCAGCCTGAATCTCCAAATTTGGTTCCTCATAAAGCAACCCCAAAGCCAGAAAAAACGCATCCACATTGAGCAACGCAGGATCCCCTGGTGCCAATGAAAATGCCCAATTTTGGGGGTCACCCCGCAGTAAAGAAACAACAATTTTCACTTGCTGGGCAGGATCTCCAGCAGAACGAGATCTCAGCGAAAGAAACAATTTACAATTGTATTTAAAATTTAGAAAACAAGATCGATCTCCAGAAAAAAACTCCGGTATAGGAATTTTAGGTTCAGACCGAGGCGCATGTAACAAAAAATCTTGTATATTCTGAACTTTAGAGGCAAGATTATTCAAATTGGTAGCCAGACTCTGGGGATCCATATTTCAACAGATAAAGTCTGAGCCATTCAGGGGTTAAGAGGAGAGGAAAACAGGAGACTGCAATTAGAGCTGGAGTGCAACTTCAGAGGAAGGGGAAAAAAAAAAAAAAAAAAAAAAAAAAAGGTTTCACACAGTTCCTTTTCTCTCCTGCTTCAGCCTATAGATTAAACATTTGGGCTGGCCATACTGTTATGGTTTCCAATGGCAAGGAAACATCAGAAGCATAGAATAAACGGACAAGCTCTCGGGTGATGGAAACTAGAGCTGACCGCGATGCTAAACCTACACACCACACTAGAAGTAGCCAGGGGGCATTCCTGCGTTGTCTCTAGATGCCGCGCGCCAGCCGGAGAACTAACTACCCCTGGTAGAAGAAAACACAGTCCTGGCTTGCCTCCAGAGAATGTCCCCACAGGAGATAGCAGCCCCCCACATATAATAACGGTGAGAGCAGATGAAAGGACACACGTAGTATGAAAGCAGATTTAGCACAGAGAGGCCCGCTAACTAAATAGCAGAAAGATACAACAGAGGACTTCGCGGTCAGTTGCAAAACCCTTCAAAACACCATCCTGAAATTACCTTAACTCATGTGACAACTCATGCCACTGGAGTGGTAATTTCAGCCCAACAAGAGCTTCCAGCTGCAGAGATTCACATAAGTGCAAACTGGACAAAACATACAAAAATAGACTTAAGGACTAAAGTGTCCAACTTAGCTGAGCAGAAAACTGGGAGCAGGAACATGCAACAGAATCACTCTGGATACATTGATGGCCAGCATTAGAATGACTGAGGAGCAAGGTTAAATAGGATACTCCCACATCCTGATAGGAACAGGTGAACTGAGAAGGCAAAGCTTGCAGGACACCAGTACCACAAGAGACCACCGGGGGAGCCCACGAACCGAATCACAACAGGATGGTGAATGCTGGCAAATTAAAGGAAGACACAGGGTTGCAGTCTACCTGGTTTACTGATGTTGCAGTCAGCCTCAGACCAGGGTAACAGCAACAGGTGTCGATGGAGTCCAGGCAGCCTGAAATCAAATGGCAATACCTTTGCCAGGTCAGTTTGAGAGCCTTCCACTTTGCGCTGGTTTCTGGTTCCTTGCTACCTGTGGCTGTCTGACAAGGTACCCTTTCTCTCCTGTCCTGTGACAGTACCTGCATGGTAGGCAACTTGAGCCGTTCCCTTGGGGTCTCTGTACACGGTGACTCCGGGCTCTAACTGCTGCTGTACCTCAGGTGTTATGTGGGCAAGTCACTGATAGCTCCTTGCCCTCCAGTTCTGCCATGGGACCTGTAGTTCCCCACGATCTCGGTCCCCCTGTGCCCTATTTCTGCGCTCTGACTTAGAGGAGGCCCAATCGCAGCCCTCCTCTAGCTCCTGGTCACTCCTCTGCTCCTTCCCTGACTCTTGTCTGCACCAGACTGTTCAACTCCTCCTCCAGACCAGGACGTATATCAAGGGAAGCTCCACTAAAACTGGGTTTAGAGCTCCCCCTTCTGGCCTGGAGTCAGAATATGTTGCATGTAAGATTACCTGCCAAAGGGATTCCTTGTGTCTCCAGGCATGGCATTGCTCTCCCCGAGAGGAAGGCAATACCACTATGGTACCTGAACTTCCGGGGTGCAACAATATCAAGCCCACGGATAAGTAATGGAGAGGTGTCTATAAGACACCTATCCATTACTAATCCTATAGTTACATTGTAAATAAAGACATAGCCAGAATAAAGTATTTTATTAGAAATAAAACAAATCACAGTGTTCCATTTTTATTTAAAAATAACAAACACAAGGAGATCCTGTATCACAATTTTGGTTGTCTCCAAACTAATTCCTTTTTTCCTGCTATTTATTCACATGTAAATAGAATATGGTTATATTAAGTGCCATCTAGTGGTCAACATCTTATACTGCACCTTGTGTCTTCTTGACACCACCTGATTCATTGTAATCAGGATATTATTATTATTATTAATATTATTATTATTTATTTATATAGCACCATTAATTCCATGGTGCTGTACATGAGATCACTTATTACTGTTTTTGATTAAAGTTTGACCAATATTGGCACTTAAAATAACTCTTTTCATTTTTTTCATTAGCACTTTAGTGATTTTTGGATAAATATTGTTATTATTTTTATTATTTACCTCATTAATTGTGTTACATGATTATCAATTGATATAGAGACAATTAACATTGGATACCCAGCTGCTATTTATTTTTCTACTTCCTGTACCTCTACATTCCAGCACCTTTTCTCAAAATTTTAAGTGTTTTTTAATCTTTCATTAAATAAATATTATGGTTTTATAACTATTAATATCATCTTTTGTCAGTTCTATCTTTTGCTTCTGATCATTACATCAGAAGCAAATCCTGTTTTTGTACAGTTAAACTCACCTAATGCCTAATTCCACTAAATCCCTTGTCTCCTGTAAGAAAACAAAAATAAAAAAACAACAATATTCTCTCACCTGTCCATTGTTCTGTCTCAAGCCGTATTCCATGTCTGGGGGATAAATAGTTTTCAACCTGGATGGTGCCAAGATGAAACCGTTCAGGCTGAGAACCACTGAGCTGCAGGGAGCACAGTGTGAGTGTTGTTTTTTATTTTAACGCTTTTGCAGAAGACAATGGCATCGGTGGAATGGGCGATGTCGTAAGTATTGTTTAATTAAAGGGAACCTGTCACCCCCAAAATCGAAGGTGAGCTAAGCCCACCAGCATCAGGGACTTATCTACAGCATTCTGGAATGCATCATGGGCTTATCTACAGCATTCTGTAATGCTGTAGATAAGCCCCGATGTATCCTGAAAGATGAGAAAAAGAGGTTAGATTATATTCACCCAGGGGCGGTCCCGGTCTGGTTCTGGTCCGTTGGGCGTCGCGGTACAGACCGGGGTCTCCCATCTTCTCAGACCGCTCCCGGCACTTTAACCCCCGAAATACTGCGATCGAACACAATCACAGCATTCCGGAAGCTGGTGCAGGAGCTGACAGCCCCTCTGCCTTTCCATCGGAGACCCCGCTGCGCGACACGGGTTCCCGATGTTGCCATGGTGACCAGATGCTGTCATGACAACATTCGGGTCACCATAGCTAGGAAACTTGGTGATCATTTCTAGAGGTCAGGCAGGGTCATATTCGTGGCTGAGCTCATCGGGTCTTGAGTGCCCTGGCCTCCCAATACATATAAATCATACTTCGCTGTAAGCTTACTTGTTTCTCCGTTACATCATTGACAGCATGTACGTTACACGTTACTTCGTCTTTCCCTGAGCTTCCCTCTTTGTCACTCTGCACGTGCCTGGGCTGGACCATTTCCAGCGGCCCCTCAGCGTCCTTCCTGGCCAGCCTCACCACATATGGGTATTCCCTAAGCCGTTTTGCATGGATCTGAGGGTGTCAGCCCAAACAATGACCTGCCACATAGTGAGCGACCTGCCCTGTTGTGCTGCGTTGACTTCACCTGTATCCCAAGTTCTTATAGATGCTGTAGATACTTTGTCCGTAGCTATGCTGACCTACTGATGGCTGGATTATCTCTTAAACGTTGTGGGGTGCTGCATTTAGCCCACCCGAGCACTTAGGGCTCCCTAGCCCCTTCTGGCTCTACCTAGGAAATGCTTCTCACTTACTCCCCAGCTAACCCCTCCTATGTTAACTTTTACACAGATGAATGCTTGTCACACTTATAATGCCCCTGTCTAGTGAGTGAGAAATAGCACTACACTTTCCCTAATCAGACACATATGGAGCGCCCGCCAGGGCCGTGGGGATACTGGGTACCGGGCCGGTTCTTAAAGGGATGTGTCACGGCAGCAGTGAATTGGTCCATGGCATTGTGGAATCCAATGAAAAATGATGAGTAAAGGGGAAATAAAGTTTATAAAAGTTAGTTTGTGATGCCACCTGTGGTATTTGGCAAATAGGAGATGTTAGGCAGCGCTGCTTGAGGAGACCGCTGGGGTTGATGGTGATACAGCAGAGTTGTTACAGCTCTCCACAGGTAGAGCTAAATCGCAGGGCAGTTGTAGTGTAATACGATGGTGGTGATGATGGCAGTAGTAGTGCAGGGCAAATGGCACAGCAAATAAATTGGAGGACACAGCAGTGTGCAGTCTTCACAGGTTTTACTCACAGTTCTGATATTAGAATCTCAAGCCTCGGGGTGCTGTACCCTCAGAGTTTGAGGTCCAGACAGCTCTCAGGCAAATTGGCATACACCATGTCAGAACCCCCTTCAGATGTTCCTTCCCTGGCTGCCTCACTGCACTGGCTTCCGCCTCTTCCGCCCTGTGCTTTCACACACAGTGTCCAAAGCCAGCAGCCTCAAATCTTGTCGGGCAACATTCTCTGAGTCCCCTGGATTCTATCCAGCTGATTTTTCAGCTAATTTGTTGGATGTGGCTGTAGCACATGCAGATGCTGCGTCCTTTGGTTATCTAGCTGAGTCCTTAGTTTCTCCACTAGACTAGGGCTGGTCCCTTGACTGCGACCAGGTCCCTCCACCCGACTATGATCGGCATGGAAATGGGCCCCATTGGTGGATTCTTCACTACCTGTGCCCCTAGGACCCCTTCTTCCTCTCTCTGGAGTCTCTCTCTCTCTTCTTCCTTACTCTTTTCCTTCTCTGTAGTCTGGGAATGAGCTCCAGGCTCTTTCAGTCCCCACCGCAGACTGTCCCTCTGGTCTCACAGACCAATGCACACCACTCCCTCACTCCTCCCCTTCTCTGCTTTCTCCACCCACACACTCTACCTAGTTCCTCCCTGGCCTTTAGAGGTCTAGTGTTGGATGTAAGTGTGTGGGTCCTGGGTAGTGCCCCCTGCTTACCTGAGAGTGGAGTACCACACCTTAGAATGAGGTGCAGTACCTCTGTGGCGACTGGACCTCAGGTGCGCCACACATATATGCAGGACAGCATTATATTCACATCTTTACAACATTACACAGCAACAATATATACATTTGTATGCTCTAACCTGAGATATGTTTGGGGGGTTCAGGACAGCTTCTGTGACCCCCTTACATTTGCACAGTGCATGATCACCAAGTCTCCCTGTCAGTGCAGCGCTTACAGCTTTTATGGCATGTAGTTGCTGCTTCGAGGCCCCATACTGGCAAATTTTTTGGGGCCCCCTTGAGACTCCACCCAGGCTCCACCCCAGCAACCTCCACGCTCCACCCCTCAAACCGTCCACAGTCCCATCGCTCTCATAGCATCTTAGATATTGTTCCAGTGTCTGGTTGGTACGCTCAGTCTGACTATTTGTCTGGGGATGGTAAGCAGAAGACACCAAAAACAAATTTAATGGCCGACAGCACATCTGACAAAAAATTTGCAGGAAAAGAGGCGGAAGATGCCCGTCCTATATCCACTGGACCCAAGTGGAAGAGTACATACCATAGGTTGAAGTGAAGGACAGCATCCAGTCAAGGTGAAAGCGAAAAAATTATTTTTTATTGTGCCATAAATGCGATGTTTCAACCCAAAAGGGTCTTTTTCAAACATATTGACAAAATGGGGGCCTTAAATAGGAAGCTGGTCATCACCAACCAATCATCACATCTAAGGCCACCCACAACATTTACATAACAAAGTTCAGTAATCACAAAAACAATATAAAAGTTACAACACAATGATTAAAAACTAGACATCCTATTTAATATATTACATATAATGCATAATAGAACCCAGAATTGTAATAATAATCACATGTAGGGAATCAAAAATGTGTAAACACTAAAGTTCACCACTCACTGACGCTGTAAAGGCAAAGCTATGTAAATTCCACCAATGTGGCATCTTGTTGCTCATGCACACAGCGATCGCAAATCAGAGTGAGTCCACTGGAGCCCAATCATCGAGGACAACACATGAGAGCCTATCTAATCAGATCCAATCCAAGAACACCATACGAAACTATGTATCAAGCGCTCATATGGTATCACCTAATCACACTAACCTCCATATATCAAGCTCACATATTCCATGTCCGGCTGCCTAGTTCGTCCACCAATGAGCACACACACACCGGTACCAAAACTCAGGCCCAGTGTATAAAACAACATAATGTAAGTGGCTGAAAGTGTCTGGCTGATATACGACAAACTAACAGGACAGAAGTATATCCAATTTGTGAGAATTTGAATCTTCTTTTTTTGGGGGGAGACTGAACTAAAACTCAGGCCCAGTGTATAAAACAACGCAATGTAAGTGGCTGAAAGTGGCTGGCTGATATACGACAAACTAACAGGACAGAAGTATATCCACTTTGTGAGAATTTGAATCTCCCTTTTTTTTTTGGAGACTGAACCAAAACTCAGGCCCAGTGTATAAAACAACACAATGTAAGTGGCTGAAAGTGGCTGGCTGATATGCGACAAACTAACAGGACAGAAGTATATCCACTTTGTGAGAATTTGAATCTCCCTTTTTTAGGGGGGAGACTGAACCAAAACTCATGTAGGATAGCTGCGGAGACACCATCACGTGTTTCTCAATGCAAGCAGTGAATAGCCAGACCTTTCCCCGAGAAGGAACAACCACAGGAAGGGCAGCATCCCATAAAGAAAAACATCCAATACAGGAAAACCACCTATGCCAAGCATGGCATCCATCCACAGACAGCTGTTTCGGGGTGTTTGCCCCTCATCAGTGTGGAGTAGGAATCTGGCTATTAGGAGCAGTGCCTAGTAAAAGGCTGTGAAGGAACAGGTGATTGGCCTCGGGGAGACCAAAACATCCAACACCGCGGAGACACCATCACGTGTTTCTCAACGCAGTGATCCAGAACACTGCCCCCATCCCTTATGGGAAATATGCTAATGCATGTAGGATAGCTGCGGAGACACCATCACGTATTTCTCAACGCAAGCAGTGAATAGCCAGACCTTTCCCCGGGAAGGAACAACCACGGGAAGGGCAGCATCCCATAAAGGAAAACATCCAATACAGGAAAACCACCTATGCCAAGCATTGTAGCCATCCACAGACAGCTTTTTTTTTTTTTCCCCTCAGATGGGAAGTTCCACAGTCAGGTAACCAAAACTATAAGGAACTCATCTCCCAAAACAGCGTGCCACACACTTAGTGCCACCGCCATTCCCATCATCATTGGAAAACACACAAAAAATGTTTTAATTAACAACCAAAAACCACTTCAAGATACATTAACAAAATGTTTCCACTTTTTAGTCTTCCAAATTCCCTCTGCATCCACCTCCCCTCTCCTCCTCTGATCACACACAAAGCAAAAATACAATTTTCCCAAAATAATTTTTATACAGTTTTTAACCTCAATATCCTTCCTTTTAAACACATACACATTCCTCACATCCCACAAAACCTCTTTTATACATGTCATCATCAACCACAATACTCTCTCCTTCTCCCCACACATACCCAATCCAAACATAAAGAGCTCAAAAGACAACAGATTCACCTCACACAACTCCTTACACAAACGACCCAGACCTGCAATCACACTTCTAGCATACTGACAATTCCAAAACAAATGCACCACACTCTCACTCCCACCACATCCACTCCTCGGACACCTCTCACTCCTCACTAAACCCCGATTTTTCAGAAACTCCCTCACTGGCAACACCCCATGCAATGACTGCCATACAATCTCACTCTGCCTATTTGTCATACCATTCACACGTACCTTCTTCCATACTTTCTGCACATCATCCCCTCTTACCATTTTAAAATCTGGCAAGAACAGCCTATGGGCTCGTCCTACAATAATGTCACATTCCATCTCTCTACACTCAATCATCTTATATACAGCTTTCTTCTTTTCTAACAATCTCACATCCACATCACAAAGTTCATACTTCACTAGAAATTTGTAAACCCACACATACCACACAGGAACCTCAAAATCCACTGGGCTCCTAAGATCTCTTTCACGCCATTTCAAACGAAACAAGAAATTTCCAAACAAAAACCTGCACATACATGCATACTTCCCATCTATCCTAATCACACCTAGTACAAACACCATAATATTCAAGCCGAAAAAAACATTCAAATTTGGGAAACCCAGTCCCCCCTTATCCAAACTCTTCATAACAATCTCTCTCCTCGCACGCTCCATACATGAACCCCAAAAAAAGACAAACAAAACCCTATTTAATCTTCTAATACACATGCAGCTTGGTGGAAACACCATCGCAACATACAAAAAAATAGGTAACACAACACTCTTAATAACTAAAATTTTACCAAAAAACGTAAGATCCCTCAAACTCCAAAAATTCTCTCCATCCAATTTCTCTGAAAATTTCACACCCAAAACCTTTATCGATTCACTCACCACATTCACTCCAACATCATCGCTCAGACTCCTTCCCCCAAAATTCTTACACTCACTCTTCTCCCAATTCACTTTAAAAGCAGATGCTCCACAAAAAATAGAAACCAACAACTTCACACGCCGTACCGAACACTCTGAATCACACAGCATACACACATCATCCATATAGCCACTCATCTTCCACTCTCTCCCCCCACCCCCGGGTACTTGCATACCCCGAATCACCTTATCTTTTCTTAACAAACATAACAAAGGCTCAATTGCGCAAATAAAAACGATAGGGGACAAAGGACACCCCTGCCGAACACCCGAAAATACATTTACTCTCCTCCCCACATTTCCATTCAACAACACACAACTGTAAATATTCTTATACAAACTTCTCACTCTCTCAACAAACTCAGAAGGAAAACCCATCTTCACCAACACACTAAACAAAAAACCATGCGCCAATCTATCATACGCCTTCTCAAAATCCAAACTCAACACATACACACCTTTCTTACGATTCATGCAGTCCCACAAACAATCTCTCAACATACACAAACTTCCATGTATTCGTCTTCCAGGTACCGCACAACATTGCTCCTCACCCACCACACTCCCAACCACACCACTCATCCTGTTAGCCAAAAGTTTCGCATAAATCTTATAATCACAATTCAGCAATGTGATCGGCCTCCAATTTTTTAGATTTTTCAAATCACCTTTTTTTGGCAATAACACAACCACCCCTGCACGCATACCATTTGCCACCTCTGCATTCGCCCACATATACTTACATACATCCACAAAATCCTTCCCAATCACATCCCACATCACACGATAAAATTCCACCGGTAGACCATCCTCCCCCGGTGTTTTATTCAGTGCCATACTGCACACCACCTTCCATACTTCTTCACCCGTCACCTCACCCATCAAACTTTCCCTTTCTATCCTATTCAAACTATTTTCCAAAACACTCAACACCTCACCCTCCAAACCTTCATCCCTCCATTTCACAGCATACAAATCATCATAAAACTTTGCCACTTCCTCACACAAGTCCGCGCCACTAACTTCATTTCCATCCATCCCATTCAAAACACTCATACTCTGTCTCTTCCCAAAAACTTTCTTAAAGAAAAACCGTGAACACTTCTCATTCTTCTCCAAATTCTCTAATTTGGCCCTATACACAATACTCCTCCCTCTTTCTAACAAAAAATCATTCACTTCTTTTTTCACTTTCACTAAATCTTCACTCACATCCATCCCTCCCGCCCTCAACTTATACAACAAACTCAATCTTGCATTTAAAAAAACAAACCTTTCTCTCTTTGCAGCCGCACACTTGTACCCGAGTTTTTTTTAAAAAAACTCTTGGTTTTCCATTTAACCCAATCCCACCATTCACACGCATTTCTGAAATCACTCCTGCACCCACACCACTCTGCATAATGTCTTTCATACTCCTCTCTCACCCCCCCTCCTTCCAGCAAACTCACATTCAACTTCCACACACCTTTCCCAGCCACCTCATTAACATGCAGATCCAATTCACACTTCATACACACATGATCCGAAAAAACCACCCTCTCCTGTGCATAACTAACAGGAATCAGATTTTTGGAAACAAAACAATAGTCCAACCTAGACTCCACCCTCCCACTGTCAGAAAAAAACGTATTTAACAACGGAGTTATCTTGCATGCCCGCTGCATATCTTTTAAACCAAAATCACTCACCATATCCATTAACACTTTCCCTGATGCATCGACATTCACACTTCCCACATCACAGTTCATATCACCCACTATCACAACAGGCACTCTTCCTGGAATAAAAAACTTAATTTTTTCAAATAAAACTCTACGCTCCTGTTTATCCACAGGCGCATATACATTAATAACGCAAAAACGAACATTTCTAAACTCAAAATTAGCCAACACACACCTTCCAACCTCAATCACCATATAGTCACACAAACTCACATCATTTCCCTTCACCAAAAAGCCCACACCATCATTTTTATTACAGGCACTCCCTGACCACACAGACGCACCATGAGGCCATTCACTCCCCTTCACACCATCCACAATCACACTCCTGCAGACAAAAAATTCCTGCATTCTGGGTTGCAAAAAAATCCAAAATGGCTGCCCGCCGCCACCTGCTTTTAAAGACCCTCACATTTTGTGATATGAGTACAAAACCCATCACATACACAAAAAAATACTAAAAAAAACAACCTACGAACATGACATTACTCAACTTACATGAAAAACAAACCAAAAGGAAAATAAAATAAAAAAAAAAAAAAAAGAAAATTTAAAGGCAAATGCTATATACAAAATCACCTAGCTACTGAAATAATAGCACATATCTACACAGCACCGCCACTGTCCTCCTCCACCATCTGCGCTGAGCAGCTTTCAGAGCCGCTGACCTCCATACACTCCTCCACACGCGCCTTCTTCTGCCCAGCCTTCCTCTGGGGCCCTCCACCTTCATCACAGATTTCCCCACCACCCTCCCTGGGACACTTTCGACCTCCAGGCTCCTCTTCTGAGGAAAAAACGCCAATGCTTTCTGGATCAGAATCAACAATCAACGACGCAGCCATCTCCTCCGCCCCAGAAGTGTCAAAATCCATCAAACCACCCAACTCCTCATCTTTGGTAACTGGGGCCTCCTTTTTTTTCTTTTTATTTTTAACCATAGCACGCTCTTCTTGCTTTGCAGCTCTCCAGAATAACTTGTCCTCCAGCTCCTCCTTCCTCCTTTCAGCCTCCTTGTCCTCCTGCCGTCTATCCCGCCGTCTCTCAACCATGGAGGGCGGAATCACCTCAGCGCTTTGCTGCGCAGATGCCTCGCTTTCCTCCCGCTTCCTCTCCTCCTCCCGTTTCTTAACCTCCTCCTCTCTCTTTTTTTCCTCCTCCTGCCTCCGCTCCTCCCTACGTTTCTTTTCTTCCTCCTCCCGCCTCTCCTCCTCTCTAGTTGGCCTCCTTGGCACACCATATGGACAGTCCTTATACAGGTGCCCTGTATTACCACACTGGTCACATTCACGTGGCATCGGACACTGAGCCGCTGTATGGCCTTCTTGCTTGCAGTTACGACAAACCATGCTCTTCTCACATGTGTTCTGTAAGTGCCCAAATTGAAAACACTTCCTGCAGTATAGAGGCTGCCCTGCATACGACAGAAAGCCCCTATGACCCGCCACTGAAAAGTTCGCCGGGGGATGGGTAAAGCCTCCCAAACAGCTTGGGTCTTTCCTCAGTCTCACACGAAACACATATTTACAATTAAAAATGCCCAAACAATTTCTCTGTTTTTCTCCACTTTTTACATATTCGCAGTACCGAGCCAGGAACTGCTCCAGCAGCCTTACTTCTGTGTAAGGATTGTACACGGTTACAGTCACTACTTTCTCCATGAGCCCAAACAAAGGCTCCACCCGCACTCCCCCCAGGCAGGGGTCACCATCATGGCTTCTTAACCACTCGAAGACAGTTAGACAGCAAGGCTCACTCACAAAGGTTACGTCATATATACCTTGGTTGTGAAATTCATTCACACTGAAAATGTCAGTCCGATGAGCTCCAGCCTTTCCCTCCAGCAGGTCACGAACCACATACACCACGTTGTTTTTGGCACCATCCTCCACGACCAAACGAATCCTATTCTTGACAAACATCTTCAGTCTTCACTGCCGATACGAATATCGCAGACGAAAATTAGCAGCACGCTGCAAAGAAACACTCGCACCCTCTGACTGCGACACAAGATCGCAGCCAAAAGGCCGAGAGGCACTCCTAGCCACAGACAGCTGATTCGGGGTGTTTGCCCCTCATCAGTGTGGAGTAGGAATCTGGTTATTAGGAGCAGTGCCTAGTAAAAGGCTGTGAAGGAACAGATGATTGGCCTCGGGGAGACCAAAACATCCAACACCGCGGAGACACCATCACGTGTTTCTCAACGCAGTGATCCAGAACACTGCCCCCATCCCTTATGGGAAATATGCTAATGCATGTAGGATAGCTGCTGTTCCTTCACAGCCTTTTACTAGGCACTGCTCCTAATAGCCAGATTCCTACTCCACACTGATGAGGGGCATACACCCCGAAACAGCTGTCTGTGGATGGATACCATGCTTGGCATAGGTGGTTTTCCTGTATTGGATGTTTTCCTTTATGGGATGCTGCCCTTCCCGTGGTTGTTCCTTCCCGGGGAAAGGTCTGGCTATTCACTGCTTGCATTGAGAAACATGTGATGGTGTCTCTGCAGCTATCCTACATGCATTAGCATATTTCCCATAAGGGATGGGGGCAGTGTTCTGGATCACTGCGTTGAGAAACTCGTGATGGTGTCTCCGCGATGTTGGATGTTTTGGTCTCCCCGAGGCCAATCATCTGTTCCTTCACAGCCTTTTACTAGGCACTGCTCCTAATAGCCAGATTCCTACTCCACACTGATGAGGGGCAAACACCCCGAAACAGCTGTCTGTGGATGAATACCATGCTTGGCATAGGTGGTTTTCCTGTATTGGATGTTTTCCTTTATGGGATGCTGCCCTTCCCGTGGTTGTTCCTTCCCGGGGAAAGGTCTGGCTATTCACTGCTTGCGTTGAGAAACACGTGATGGTGTCTCCGCAGCTATCCTACATGCATTAGCATATTTCCCATAAGGGATGGGGGCAGCGTTCTGGATCACTGCATTGAGAAACACGTGATGGTGTCTCCGCGGTGTTGGATGTTTTGGTCTCCCCGAGGCAAATCATCTGTTTCTGAACCAAAACTCAGGCCCAGTATATAAAACAACAAAATATAAGTGGCCGAAAGTGACTGGCTGATATACGACAAACTAACAGGACAGAAGTATATCCACTTTGTGAGAATTTGAATCTCCCTTTTTTGGGGGGAGACTGAACCAAAACTCAGGCCCAGTGTATAAAACAACACAATGTAAGTGGCTGAAAGTGGCTGGCTGATATACGACAAACTAACAGGACAGAAGTATATCCACTTTGCGAGAATTTGAATCTCCCTTTTTTTTAAGGAGACTGAACCAAAACTCAGGCCCAGTGTATAAAACAACGCAATGGCAGTCCCCCCCTGTAAGAAATAGGGAATAAGGGGGGGGGGTCACATGGCCACACAGGCAATGAATAGGTCAAGGCCACAGTTCTATGAAGGGGTTAATTTGAGGCTAAGTGCTGGGCAAGTTTGAGTTATTTTTAGAAGTACTGGTTTAAACCAGCAGGTTTTTGCACCCTTTTAACGGCTGCTCATTGGTGGACAGTGCATTGCTGGGCAGTTGCCGGAGTATTTAAAGCCTTGTTATGGCAGATTTGAGGCATTCTGAGGCGAGGCTGAAGAAAAGAAGATCTCCGCTCCATGGAAGATTTACTTCAGAAGATCCTGTCAAGGGCTGGGGAAGAGGATGGAGCGGAATGGCTGAGGAGCTGCCTTGCTGTAAAACCTATAACGGCAGCTCCGGAAGCCTTCCCTCCTCCTGCTAACCCATGCTTACCACAGTTCCAGCCGACTCCTCCTCCAGTATCCCCGCAGAGTTTCCACAGCAGCGGTCGAAGACGGAAGCCCAGGACTCCTTATTCTCCTTCCTCTGTGTCTTCACGTTCCAGCCAGCAGACGGAACCATGCAGGAAGTCCCGCCCGCCATCTTCCAGGAAGTCTCGCAGCCCGGCGCGAGACTTCACACATCAGCAAAAAGATGCGACGGCGGCATCATTAGGAGTCGCCACCAGGGCAGGCACGCAGCGCGGCCGTAAAACCGCTGCAGCTGCGGCGCCAAATTTGAAGTCCTGGGCGGCTCCTTCGTCTACAGCGAGTGCACATCAGGAAGCACCTCCAGGTCTACTACCCAGCCACAGCAGGGACCCCAAAGACAGGCCTCCTATATTTGCAGAGATGCTCTCGCCTAACACGGAAGGCTTGAGCGCAGGCTGCACGCCTGATGGACCTCCAGACGACAGACATCATGGAAGGGGTGAGAGCTTTTCTGCGTCGGTACCTTTATGTAATATGGATCTTAAACAATTGCTAAAGAATGTCATTACTGAGGCTTTGGGTGATGCATTTAAAGCTGCTTCACCCTTACACCCTACTATAGATTTAGCTAGCGATTCGGCTTTAGTTCCTATTCCTCCTAGAAACACTTTTAAAGAAGCCCTTATATGTGAGCTCTCCCCCCTTGGTTTCCACCTGAGCTCTTCCATGAAAGAGCTTATATGGAGCAACCAGTTTGTTGATTTATTCTCTCTCCTCCCTCGTAGAGAACAGCTGGGTAAGGTGGATAAAAAGCATGATAAAATTGAACAGGACGATAAACGTGCTTCGATTAGATCATTCAATAATTGGATTCAGGCTTTCTCTTTTTATGCAGCTGTTCTCAGCGAGAAATTCCCTAATTTATGTAGTAAACTATTCCAGCATGTTGACATTATCCTGAAAGCATACCGAAATTTTGGCGGATTTGCTTGGCTGAATTATGATGAAGCTTTCCGCCAAAAATTAGCGGTACATCCTGAGGTGATTTGGGGTAGCAAAGATGTGGGTCTATGGCTCAATTTAATGCTTCCTCAGAGACAATTTTCTAATAGATCACCGTCCACATCTCAACTAAAGAAAGGCTTTTGCTTCGCATTTAACGGATCCGTGTGTAAATGTGGTAGTAGTTGCAGGTTCCGTCATGAGTGTTCCTTTTGTGGATACTCACACCCCGTTTCCAAATGCTTTAAAAAGCAAGCCCAGTCTTCATCTAAGGATGCTAATCCAAAAGGCACAGACCCCGGAGATGGTGGAAAGAATGGCTTTTTGGCTAAACCATTATCCAGATCAAATGACCAGTGATTTGCTTTTCAATGTTTTTTGTAATGGCTTTTTCATTCCTCCATTTCAGGGGTCTGGCTGTAAAATTGTCAAAAATTTACACTCAGTTTTTATACATCCTGAAGTAGTCAGAGAAAAAATTTCAGGCGAATTGTTACTAGGCAGAGTGGCTGGCCCTTTTTCTTCCCCACTTTTTCAGAATTTCAGAATTTCTCCATTGGATGTATTCCCTAAGAAGGAGGCTGGCTCATTCCGCCTCATTCATCACCTGTCGTACCCTCCTGGTGCTTCATTAAATGATGAAGTAGATAAAACGGCTTGTTCTGTTACTTATTCATCATTTGATGTGGCGATCGATTTACTAAGGCAGTTCAGAAGCTGAGCTTTGATGTCCAAATCTGACATTAAGTCTGCTTTCAGACTCCTTCCGGTTCACCCTGATGGTTTTTCTTCCTTGGGTTTTCATTTTGAGAATGAATTTTTCTTTGACAAATGCCTTCCCATGGGGTTTTCTCTTTCCTGTTTTTATTTTGACAGCTTTTCCTCCTTTTTGCAGTGGGTTTTGGAGTGTCAATCTTCAGAGGTTGGTATACTACACTACCTTGATGACTTTCTTTTCATAGGTCCTCCTTCCTCTTCTAAGTGCCTGCATACGCTGAATAATTTTATTGGCATGTGTAGACACTTTGGTGTCCCAATCGCTGACGAAAAAACAGTTCCCCCTTCCACAGTTATTGAATTTGTGGGTATAATTTTGGATTCCTCTAAAATGGAATGTAGACTGCCTTAAGACAAAATTACCAAATTGCGTTCTGCATTGAATAATTTTCTTTCTAGGCAGAAAATCACCCAGGGACTTACAGTCCTTATTAGGTTTATTGAATTTTGCTTTACAGATTATACCAATTGGACGGGCATTCTCTCAGCGCCTTTATGATTCTACACGTGGTTTTTCATCCCCTAATTCACACATTAGAATCGGTTCGGAAGTAAGAGAAGATGCCAAAATTTGGCTCTCTTTTCTTGCTGACTTTAACAGCAAAGCTTGTTTGCACTCCCCTTTTGTCTATTCAGATTCTTTTCCGTTTGTTTTCTCAGTACATGGTTCTTCCAGTTGTGGCATTCTTTTTTCAACACATTGGATCTCGCAGCGTTGGCCTAAGGCATGGGTTGTCTACGGCATTACCAAGAACACAATGGTTCTGGAAATTTTTTCCATTTTTGTTGCCGTTTCCCTGTGGGGGTACGGTATGCAAAACTCGAGAATCAGTATTCTATCTATGGACCCGGGGGTTATTTTTTCCATTAACCCCTTCCCGACCCATGACGCCAAGTAGGCGTCATGAAAACCTGTGCCAATCCGACTCATGACGCCTATGTGTCATCATGGAATGATCGCGTCCCTGCAGATCGGGTGAAGGGGTTAACTCCCATTTTACCCGATCTGCAGAGACAGGGGGAGAGGTACTTCAGCCCAGGGGGGGTGGCTTCACCCCCCCGTGGCTACGATCGCTCTGATTGGCTGTTGAAAGTGAAACTGCCAATCAGAGCGATTTGTAATATTTCACCTAAAAAACTGGTGAAATATTACAATCCAGCCATGGCCGATGCTGCAATATCATCGGCCATGGCTGGAAATACTGAAGTGACCCCCCCACACCCACCGATCGCCCCCCCAGTCCTCCGTTATGGGGTCCGGTCCCCTCCGTCCGCCTGCCGGCTCCCCCGTCCTCCTGTCCGCTCCCTCTTTGTTTGGATTCACCCCCCCTGTGGTCCGATTACCCCCCCTGTGCTCCGATCCACCCCCCCACCACCCTTTCATACTTACCGATCCTCCCGGTGTCCGTACGTCTCCTCGCTGGGCGCCGCCATCTTCCAAAATGGCGGGCGCATGCTCAGTGCGCCCGCCGAATCTGCCAGCCGGCAGATTCCTTACAAGTACATTTTGATCGCCGTGGTAGGTTCTATCACAGCGATCAAAATAAAAAAAATAATAAATAAACCCTCCCCTTTATCACCCCAATAGGTAGGGACAATAATAAAATAAAGAAAATATATATATATATATTTTTTTCGTTTTCCACTAGGGTTAGGGTTAGAACTAGGGGTAGGGTTAGGGTTAGGGGTAGGGTTAGGGGTAGGGTTAGGGTTATGGCATGTGCACACAGTGCGGATTTGGCTGCGGATCCGCAGCGGATTGCCGCGGATCCACAGCGGATCCGCAGCGGATTGGCCGCAGATCCGCAGCGGATTGGCCGCAGATCCGCAGCGGATTGGCCGCGGATCCGCAGCGGATTGGCCGCTGCGAATTCGTAGCAGTTTTCCATCAGGTTTACAGTACCATGTACACCTATGGAAAACCAAATCCACTGTGCCCATGGTGCGGAAAATTCCGTGCAGAAACGCTGCGTTGTATTTTCCGCAGCATGTCAATTCTTTGTGCGGATTCCGCAGCGTTTTACACCTGTTGCTCAATAGGAATCCGCAGGTGAAATCCGCACAAAAAAACACTGGAAATCTGCTGTAAATCTGCAGGTAAAACGCAGTGCCTTTTACCTGCAGATTTTTCAAAAATCGTGCGGAAAAATCTCACACGAATCCGCAACGTGGGCACATAGCCTTAGGGTTAGGGTTGGAATTAGAGTTAGGGTTGGAAATAGGGCTAGGGTTGGAAATAGGGTTAAGATTAGGCTTGTGGTTAGGGTTACGGATAGGGTTAGGGGTGTATTGGGGTTACAGTTGTAGTTAGGGTTGGGATTAGGGTTAGGGTTGGGATTAGGGTTAGGATTAGGGTTAGGGTTAGGGTTGGAATTAGGGTTATGGGTGTGTTGCGGTTAGGGTTGTGGTTAGGGGTGTGTTGGGGTTAGGGTTGTGATTAGGGTTATGGCTACAGTTAGGATTAGGATTAGGGGTGTGTTGGGGTTAGTGTTGAAGTTAGAATTGAGGGGTTTCCACTGTTTAGGCACATCAGGGGTCTCCAAACGCAACATGGCGCCACCATTGATTCCAGCCAATCTTGCGTTCAAAAAGTCAAATGGTGCTCCCTCCCTTCCAAGCCCCAACGTGCGCCCAAACAGTGGTTTACCCCCACATTTGGGGTACCAGCGTACTCAGGACAAACTGGGCAACAACTGTTGGGGTCCAATTTCTCCTGTTACCCTTGCAAAAATAAAAAATTACTTGCTAAAACATAATTTTTGAGGAAAGAACAATTATTTTTTATTTTCACGGCTCTGCGTTATAAACTTCTGTGAAGCACTTGGGGGTTGAAAGTGCTCACCACACATCTAGATAAGATCCTTTTGGGGTCTAGTTTCCAAAATGGGGTCACTTGTGGGGTGTTTCTACTGTTTAGGCACATCAGGGGCTCTGCAAATGCAATGTGACGCCCGCAGACCATTCCATCAAAGTCTGCATTTCAAATGCCACTACTTCCCTTCCGAGCCCCGGCATATGCCCAAACAGTGGTCTACCCCCACATACGGTGTATCAGCGTACTCACAACAAACTGGGCAACAAATATTGGGGTCCAATTTCTCCTGTTACCCTTGGGAAAATAAAAAATTGCTTGCTAAAACATCTTTTTTGAGGAAAGAAAAATGATTTTTTATTTTCACGGCTCTGCGTTGTAAACTTCTGTGAAGCACTTGGGGGTTGAACGTGCTCACCACACATCTAGATAAGTTCCTTGGGGGGTCTAGTTTCCAAAATGGGGTCAATTGTGGGGGGTTTCTACTGTTTAGGCATATCAGGGGCTCTGCAAACGTAACATGATGCCCGCAGACCATTCCATCAAAGTCTGCATTCCAAAACGTCACTACTTCCCTTCCGAGCCCCGGCATATGCCCAAACAGTGGTTTACCCCCACATATGGGGTATCAGCGTACTCAGGAGAAACTGGACAACAACTTTTGGGGTCCAATTTCTCCTGTTACATTGCGAAAATAAAAAATTCTGGGCTAAAAAATATTTTTGAGGAAAGGAAACACATTTATTATTTTCACGGCTCTGCGTTGTAAACTTCTGTGAAGCACTTGGGGGTTGAACGTGCTCACCACACATCTAGATAAGTTCCCTTGGGGGTCTAGTTTCCAAAGTGGTGTCACTTGTGGGGAGTTCCTACTGTTTAGGCACATCAGGGGCTCTGCAAACGCAAAAAATCCTATATAGAAAAGAAATACCAAACAATTCACAAAATATAATCTATTGAGTAAATACTACGCACCAAACATGTACCCAAAAAAAATATTTACTAAAAACTCAATAAATGATTTTTAATCAAATTTATTTTATTTATATTAAAAGGACATAACACAACAATTATCATATTTTATTAAAAAAAAATTTTTATCCGTTAAAATAACTGAATATATACTAAGATATATATAAAAATATATATAACCTGTATGTGGGGGGCTGTGGTACACACAAATCGAATGGCACAAAAATGACAATAGACCAAATAAAGTGCTAATGCAATCACAATCAAGATTATTTAAATATTAAAAGTACAATCATAAACCGGCCATAATGTGCATATATTATAAAATATACAGAACAATTGGAGACAAAATTTATATATAAAAAATACAAGTATAGGCACCTGATTAATATATAATTGGAAAAACCAATAAATATATAAATAAATATAACAGATATACAGTACAAGAGATAATAGATAATAATTGATGACCCAAGTGAATGCTGGCAAATATACCTAAAATGTGTCTATATAAAGTATGTGAGTAGTATTAAATATGTGTATATATACTAAAAAATAAATAGTGAAAAATGTGAATCAACACAAAATTTACAAAATCATGTGTAAGAAAGCTGAAAAAGCAATAACTCTAAATTTTATATAAATAAACACATCAAGCAAATAACTGTGAATGTGAGTAATAAAAAAATATATAATAAATATATATAACATATATATGTACCGAAATGTAACAATTTTTAGTGTAAAGCAATTATATTATAACCAACTGTATATCTATAACACTGCCATAGTATATATCTATAACCCTCCAAGTTCTAAGTCACAGTAATAATGTGATTAGTTTTTCATGCACATGTTATGCTCAGACAATACAGGTGGAAGCCGGACCTTACCAAACGGACAAGTGCACCGCAGCCCCCACACACACCACTCCAACGCGCGTTTCGCACCTGCTTCGTCAGGGAGTGGCGTGTGCAGGGTGCACTGGCATAATATAGTTACCCGTCAGCTGCGAAAAATCAAGAAATCAGGAAACCGCCATGATTACATGGCGCCGACACAGAGCACACACGCATCCTCGTCCCCGGAGCCGGAAACCGGAAGTACATCACCGAGTGCGGCCAGAAGGCCACAGTCAGCGACGCACCAAGTCTCCGGTCCCAAGACAGAGCGCGCGCATGCGCCGCCCGGCACTCAGCGTTCCTGCAGCCATTTTAATTAAGGGATAACTGAAGGGAAAGGATTTATTCATTTAAACTATGGAGCAGATTTTTAATACCAATGATATATGCCTTTGTCTCACTATGAGCAAATGCTATTATAAATGCGGACCAATCATATACAAGAAATAAATGTATAAAACTATAATTAAGCAAATAATCCATACCATATTAATGAATCCATACAAACTGACAATATTCTACAACTTATATAATAATAACCATCATTTATACTCATTTATACACCATTCACACAATCGTACCAAAGTAAATAAACCAACCGTGATAAAAATAAGAAATCAAAAAATAAAAATAAAAATAATAAATAAAAATAATAAAAATGAAAAAAATATATATGAAAAAAATATATATGTATATAATAATTAATAACAAATGAGTAACAAAATATAATAATGATGAATAAGACATAAAGATATATAAATAAAAAATATATAAATAAAAATTAAAAAATAAATAATCACGATTAATTAAAAATAAAAAACATTAATTGATAATACTATATAATATTATGTGAAAATTAATAACACTAAAGAAAAAATAAAATATAATGACAAATTATAAATATAATAATACATGTGTATATATATATGAGAAATACATATAAAATATATATAATAAATATTATATAAAAAATATAATATAAAGAATATCTATCAAAAAATATATATATAATAAAAAATGTTTATAAACAAAATACTAAAAAAATATATAATACCGCAAGTATGAATATAAAATCAATATGATAATATGTATGGACACACATATATGCATACTCGTAAAAAAAAACGTATGCATACATATATATGCGCGCACAACCGCAAACGGTATGGTAAATCCATAGTATAAAATAAAATTAACAATTCCAAATGTATATTTTTAATATTTTTAATAATAAACACCCTGCAAACCCAAGGAGGGAATAAAAAATTAATGATGAAACGCTACAAGGAAATATATTCATATATAAGATAAAAATATTGTAATTGAAAATTCATATATTTGAGAAAGAAAAAAGACTTTGGAAAAATTGTACTTCACCAAAAGGTAAGACCTAAAGGAAGCTGGAAAAACCCCATTGTTCATTAAGACCTGTAGGGGTCATGCTCTGTAACAAAGTGATCCACTTGCATTCCAACTGGGCAAGTTTCTTACTGACATCTCCCCTTCTATTGCCCATGTGTAATCTATCTATTCCTTTGACCTGAAGTGCATGGGACTGATTCGGATGGTAATTGCGAAAGTGTCTTGCTACGGGTTTCAATCTAGAAACAGCATCAGCATCATTGCTGTCAATTTTATCTGCCGCTTTAATGTCCTTTATATGTTCTAAAACGCGAACCCGCAGTTCTCTTGTCGTCATACCCACATACATGCGACCATCTGCGCAGATGGAGATCGCGGCGGCCATTTTCCTGAAGCCCCGGGCAGCAGAGCGCTCCATCTGCGCAGGCGCGGCCACAGGAAAGATGGCCGCGCCCACCGGTAAACGGCTGAATAGCGAAGACCGCGCCGTTATTCATCTCCTGGGCAGTGGATTCGCCTGCTGGACATGCGCACACCACTACGCCACCAACGTAATGATGAGCAGGATCCTGGGGGACAAACAGCGCTGTGACCACGCCCATCCGACCTGACCAACTTGAGTGACAGGACAAAACGGCCACTTCACTAAGGTATTTCGGCAGCCTAACGGGGGTGTAAAGGCACCAAAAAGGCACTAATGTAAAGCCCTGCTCTGCCCCTATTTCACACTATTTTTATCTAATCTTTAAAAAACGGGGTGATAGGTTCCCTTTAAGAAGTGGCTGCTTGTTAGACCGAAAAAGGAGGGCCCTTTATTTTTACATAAGGACGGTTCTCCTGCTACAGTTTTTCAATTTAATTTTATTTTGAAGAAGTGTTTGAGAGTTTTAGGGAAACAACATCTTAGAATAACATCTCATTCCTTCAGGATTGGAGCGGCGACGGAGGCGTCTAGGGCCGGCCTTTGTGACTCCCAAATCAGGCAAATTAGACGATGGGAGTCGGGGAGGTTTAAACTTTATATTCGGCATAATTTATATGATGACTAATATCTATTTTAATTGCAGGTCCATTCATACTTTGGGTCATCGGACACTCTTTCATTTATTGGGCCCAGAAGAGAGCGTGTCAAAGATGCTACTACGAAAATTTGTCTTTCGATGTTTCTAAGGTGCAGATCTTCTGGCATGGAGTTCGCAGTCTGAGATGGTTCAATTTGGTTTTAGAATTTAAAAAATGTTTTAATCTGTTTCCATTCCCAGATTTGGTTGTGTTTCATGCAGGCGGGAATGATCTCTGGAACTTAAAAACCCTGGACTTACTAGCCTTTATGCGTTCTGATATTGTTAACCTTAGACAATCTTTTCCTTATCCGGGTTTCGTTTTCTCTGAGATCATTCCCAGGCTTGTATGGAATTCACCGGAACTCAGATTTATGGATAAAGTTCGCAAGAGGGTTAATAGAGGCATGGAAAAATTCTTGCCTCTAGTTAATGGATTTTCCTTTAGGCATGACGACCTCGAAGGTTTTTTACCAGGGCTTTACGCCAGGATATGATTAATTTATCTAACATTGGCCTCGACATTTTTAACCTGAATTTACAAAATATTGTGGAAAAATGGCTGTGTGTTTTTTTTGGGGGGGCCTCAACTCTTTGAGTAGAGGCTCTTGGGAAAATCACCCAGTTTCTGGGTGGATTGTTTAATGGGGTCTTGGAATGTTTGGTTTTTATATGAATCGTTCAATTGGTATTTTTACTGATACGTTTTAAGTTACCCAAGAATAAACATCACGGCCAATTTTATTCCACAAAATGTTGTCTTTATTTTAGTATGAATGAGACTTGTGTTGCCATGTAAGTGGCTGAAAGTGGCTAGCTGATATATGACAAACTTAGGCTGGTTTCACACTTGCGTTTTGATCTGCAGCGTTTTAGCGCTAAAAAACACATGCGTTTTTTTTCCTATACTTAACATTAAAAAACGCATGCATATTTTAGCGTGCGTTTTGATGCGTTTTCGGCAACGCATGCGTTTTTTGACGCGTGCGTTCATTTGCAGAAATGCAACATGTAGTAATTTCTAGCGGCGTTTTTTTGCCGCAAAAACGCATGCGTTTTTTCGCGGCAAAAAAATGCATTGCTGTCTATGTAAACGCATGCGTTTTTAAGCACATGCGTTGCTTGCGTTTTTTACCGAAAAACACAAGAAAAATCAAGAAAACCCTAACCCTAACCCTAAACACAAGAAAAAACAAGAAAACCCTAACCCTAAACACAAGAAAAAACAAGAAAACCCTAACCCTAACCATAGGGTTACTAGGGATCCTAACCCTAAACCTAACCCTAACCCTAGGGATCCTAACCCTAACCCTTAGGGTTAGGGTTAGGATCCTAACCCTTAGGGTTAGGGTTAGGATCCCTAGGGCTAGGGTTAGGGTTAGGATCCCAAGGGTTATGGTTAGGGGTAGGGTTAGGGGTAGGGTTTGGATCCCTAGGGTTAGGGTTAGGGGTAGGGTTAGGGTTAGGGTTAGGGTTTGGATCCCTAGGGTTAGGGTTAGGGTTAGGGTTAGGGGTAGGGTTAGGGTTAGGGTGTTGGGCTTTGGATCCCTTTATCAACTTGATGGTGGGGGGTGGCTTATCAGTGACCTGGTGACCAGGACATTCTAATAAAAAGCTACTCCTAACCCTAACCCTAGCTAATTCTATTAATAGTGTGTTTTCTAGTTGATTTTGATGATTGGCAGCTGTCACACACTTCTCAGCATGTGTTTCAAAAACGCAAACGCGGGAAAAAACGCATGTAAACGCGGGAAAACGCTGCGTTTTCCCGCTTTTTTTTGGGGGGGGCGCAAAAACGCATGCGTCTAAATAACGCAGCGTTTGCATGCGTTTACATGCGTTTTTTCACCACGTGCGTTTTTTTAAAAAATGCTGCAGATCAAAACGCAAGTGTGAAACCAGCCTAACAGGACAGAAGTGTATCCACCTTGTGAGAATTTGCATCTCCCTTTTTTTTGGGGGGGAGACTGAACCAAAACTCAGGCCCAGTGTATAAAAGTGGCTGGCTGATATATGAAAAAATACAAGGACTGTAGTACAATTTCAATCTCCCTACAATGATCTCAGGACAAGTATGGCAGCAATAAAAAGGACTGCTGCACACAAAAGTGTGGACAAATAAACAAGATAACTGTGCAGAAAAGGAGCAACAGGATTTTTGCTTTTAAAAAAGCAGTTGGTTTGCACAGCAGCGGTGCAAACAGCAATGCAGCTATCAGGGAGCCTTATAAGGCAGTCGAATAAGCTACAGAGCTGATGCACAAAAATATAGCCTCCACTGTCCCTGCAAAACAAAAGTGGTGTTGGATAGTGGAAATCGCTACAGCACAAGCAGTTTGGGGGTTAATCTTACCTCCCTAACTATATCCCTTCTTCTGATGAAGCTGCAGCAACCTCTCCCTATGCTACGATCGGCAGAAGTAAGATGGCGGTCGGCGTGCACGCCCCTTTATAGCCCCTGTGATGCCCTTCTCTGAGATGGTGGGGACCGAGACCTATGTCATCACGCTGCCCACACTCTGCGTCCTCCTTCATTGGCTGAAAAATAGCGCTGAACGCGTCATACGAAACACGACTTTGGTGCGCTGATCGCTGACCGCATGGCTGATCCCACACTAGGGTTGGGTTTCATGAAACCCGACTTTGCCGAAAGTCAGCGATTTTTTATTTGTCCGATCCGTTTCGCTCAACCCCAGTGATGTATTGTGTTTTTTTTAATTACTGATCAGTATTGTAGTATTCGATCACTTTTTGGTGGTAATATGTGGTCTGGTCATGGTGCGGTGGTATTTGTTCCTTGTATGTGATATTATTGGTCATTTTAAAAATTGAAAAATAAATAAAAATATACCTAAATTGCATTGCATATTTTAACAAATATTTAATAGGTTACAATAGAGTAGGGCCCGGCCAAAAGTGTCTACCGTGTTATGGTGGCGTCTTGAAAAATATTTTGGCCAAAACAAAAGCTGCCGGCTATATGTGTGATCTGGTGATGGGAACTGTTAAGGTACCTTCACACTAAACGACGCTGCAGCGATACCGACAACGATGCCGATCGCTGCAGCGTCGCTGTTTGGTCGCTGGAGAGCTGTCACACAGACAGCTCTCCAGCGACCAACGATGCCGAAGTCCCCGGGTAACCAGGGTAAACATCGGGTTACTAAGCGCAGGGCCGCGCTTAGTAACCCGATGTTTACCCTGGTTACCATTGTAAAAGTAAAAATAAAACAGTACATACTCACCTTCTGCTGACTGTCACATGTCCCTCGGCGTTCTGCTTCCCGCACTGACTGTGAGTGCCAGCCGGAAAGTAGGGCACAGCGGTGACGTCACTGCTGTGCTCTGCTTTCACTTTACGGCCAGCGCTCACAGTCAGTGCGGGAAGCTGACGGCCAGGGACGTGTGACGGACATCAGAAGGTGAGTATGTACTGTTTGTTTGTTTTACATTTACAATGGTAACCAGGGTAAATATCGGGTTACTGAGCGCGGCCCTGCGCTTAGTAACCCGATATTTACCCTGGTTACCATTGTAAAACATCGCTGGCATCGTTGCTTTGGCTGTCAAGCACGACGATACACGCCGATCTGACGACCAAATAAAGTTCTGGACTTTCAGCAACGACCAGCGATATTACAGCGGGATCCAGATCGCTGCTGTGTGTCAAACACAACGATATCGCTATCCAGGACGCTGCAACGTCACGGATCGCTATCGTTATCGCTGCAAAATCGTTTAGTGTGAAGGTACCTTTAATGTGTGATAGGTGAGAAGTGGAGTTTTCCCAAGAGAGAGCGGTGGGACGCTATCATCCTGGAGATGCTATGTCAGCCATCTCCAGGATGATTGGTTGGAGTTGTTGCCGTTAGCCGAATTTTCATATAATAATTCTCAGAGAGCCTCCACTAAATTTACACCTTTCTTTTCCAATCTGGGTTATCTTCCGTGTATTTTACCTAGGTCTCCAATTAATTCTCCAGTTCCGGCAGTGGAGGAAAGGCTGACTGCGATGAGACAAAATCTGGAGGTTCTGAAGGAATCCCTGACCACAGCTCAAGAACGTTATAAGAGATCGGCTGATAGATTCCGTAAACCTGCACCCATGTTCAAGGTAGGAGATTCCGTGTGGTTAGCAACTAAGAATCTGAAGTTAAACGTTCCTTCCCAAAAACTTGGACAGAAATTCATTGGCCCTTTCAAGATCAATGGTATTGTGAGCTCTGTGGCCTGCCGGCTGAAGCTGCCTAGGACAATGAAGGTACACCCAGTTTTTCATGTATCTTTACTAAAGCCTGTATCTCCTAATACCTTCCAGGGACGTGTTGTGCCACCTCCGCAGCCTGTGGTGATTGATGGGCAAGAACAATTTATGGTGGAGGAAATTATTGATTCCAGGATTCGCAGGAATCGGCTCCAATATCTGATAGGATGGCAGGATCCCCCTGAGGAAGACTCTTGGGAACATGTGGAAAACATCAATGCCCAACAGAAGATTTCTCGTTTTCATCAGAGATTCCCTGAGAAACCAGGTCCAGGATTGTCCTGAGGCCGCTTCTAAGGAGGGAGTAATGTCAGGACTCTGAACATTTTTTACCTTTTGTGCATTACTGCCCTCTTCCAAGATGGCGTCTTTGGTCTTATGTGCACTGTGTCTTCCTGCTATAAAACTCCACCCCAGCCTTCAGTCTGTGCTAGAGTATTCTGCCTTGCATCCAGCTCCTGACCTCTGATTACTCCCTGGCTATACACCTGCTCCTGTGAACCTGTGTGGTGATCCTGCTACTCTGCTCTGAGTTCCTGCTGCATACACAAGTTTCCAGTAATCCTCCTTCATCTGCTGCTCGTGTTTACTTCATCTGCATTTGCTGGACATGTAAGCTGCTGCTGCTTTCCATTAACCTGAGACTATTAACCAGGCCTCCCTGGTTGAGCTAAGTTTTGGCTTGAACTGCCTATAAGCATATCTATCTGTGTCTGGACTAAGACAAGGATTTATTCGTGTCAAGTATCCTCAAGAATAACTGTGCTTCCTAGACTTTCTGCTTGATTGCATTTTTCTCTGAAGACTGCTAAGCTGTGTTTATTATTTGCACCAAGTGTTGTGGACTTGAGTTTCTCTCTGCACTTGTTTGAATCACCGTGTGATAATATAGACTTTACCACTTATAAAACTGTGTCCTGTAGTTGTCTTGTTCCATGCAAAGAGTCTCCTGAGTTATCCCCTATAATTATTACACAGACACTTTCAGCCACTTACATTGTGTTGTTTTATACACTGGGCCTGAGTTTTAGTTCAGTCTCCCCCCCAAAAAAAAGGAGATTCAAATTCTCACAAATTGGATATACTTCTGTCCTGTTAGGCTACTTTCACACTAGCGTCGTGCACTGCACGTCGCTATGCGACGTTGCAGCGCACCGACGCTAGCTGTGAATGTGCCGCACAACGGAGGCAGCGGATGCAGTTTTCCAACGCATCTGCTGCCCCATTGTGAGGTGCGGGGAGGCGGGGGCGGAGTTCCGGCCACGCATGCGCGGTCGGAAATGATGCAGACAACGCACCAAAAAACGTTACAAGCAACGTTTTTTGATGGCGAAGTCTGACGCAGCACGACGCAACCGTCGCACTGTGTCGCTAATAAAAGTCTATGGAGAAAAAACACATCCTGCAAGAACTTTTGCAGGATGCGTTTTTTCTGCAAAACGACGCATAGCGACGTGCAGTGCACGATGCTAGAGTGAAAGTAGCCTTAGTTTGTCGTATATCAGCCAGCCACTTTCAGCCACTTACATTGTGTTGTTTTATACACTGGGCCTGAGATTTTGTTCATTCTCCCCCCCAAAAAAGGGAGATTCAAATTCTCACAAAGTGGATATACTTCTGTCCTGTTAGGCTACTTTCACACTAGCGCCATGCACTGCACATCGCTATGCGACATTGGGGCGCACCGACGCTAGCTGTGAATGCGCCGCACAACGGGGGCAGCGGATGCAGTTTTCCAATGCATCCCCTGCCCCATTGTGAGGTGCGGGGAGGCGGGGGCAGAGTTCCGGCAGCGCATGCGCGGTCGGAAATGCTGCAGACGACGAACCAAAAAAGTTACAAGCAACGTTTTTTGGTGGCGACGTTCCGACGCAGCACGACGCAACCTTCGCATGACGGTTGCGACGTGTGGCAATGCTTCGCACTGCGCCGCTAATAAAAGTCTATGGAGAAAAAACACATCCTGCAAGAACTTTTGCAGGATGCGTTTTTTCTGCAAAACGACGCATAGCGATGTGCAGTGCACGATGCTAGAGTGAAAGTAGCCTTAGTTTGTCGTATATCAGCCAGCCACTTTCAGCCACTTACATTGTGTTGTTTTATGCACAGGGCCTGAGTTTTTGTTCATTCTCCCCCCAAAAAAGGGAGATTCAAATTCTCACAAAGTGGATATTCTTCTGTCTTGTTAGTTTGTCGCATATCAGCCAGCCACTTTCAGCCACTTACATTGCGTTGTTTTATACACTGGGCCTGAGTTTTGGTTCAGTCTCCCCCCCAAAAAAGGGAGATTCAAATTCTCACAAAGTGGATATACTTCTGTCCTGTTAGTTTGTCGTATATCAGCTAGCCACTTTCAGCCACTTACATTGCGTTGTTTTATACACTGGGCCTGAGATTTGGTTCAGTCCCCCCCAAAATAAGGGAGAGTCAAATTCTCACAATGTGGATATACTTCTGTCCTGTTAGTTTGTCGTATATCAGCTAGCCACTTTCAGCCACTTACATTGCGTTGTTTTATACACTGGGCCTGAGATTTGGTTCAGTCCCCCCCAAAATAAGGGAGAGTCAAATTCTCACAAAGTGGATATACTTCTGTCCTGTTAGTTTGTTGTATATCAGCTAGCCACTTTCAGCCACTTACATTGCGTTGTTTTATACACTGGGCCTGAGATTTGGTTCAGTCCCCCCCAAAATAAGGGAGAGTCAAATTCTCACAAAGTGGATATTCTTCTGTCTTGTTAGTTTGTCGCATATCAGCCAGCCACTTTCAGCCACTTACATTGCGTTGTTTTATACACTGGGCCTGAGTTTTGGTTCAGTCTCCCCCCCAAAAAAGGGAGATTCAAATTCTCACAAAGTGGATATACTTCTGTCCTGTTAGTTTGTCGTATATCAGCTAGCCACTTTCAGCCACTTACATTGCGTTGTTTTATACACTGGGCCTGAGATTTGGTTCAGTCCCCCCCAAAATAAGGGAGAGTCAAATTCTCACAATGTGGATATACTTCTGTCCTGTTAGTTTGTCGTATATCAGCTAGCCACTTTCAGCCACTTACATTGCGTTGTTTTATACACTGGGCCTGAGATTTGGTTCAGTCCCCCCCAAAATAAGGGAGAGTCAAATTCTCACAAAGTGGATATACTTCTGTCCTGTTAGTTTGTTGTATATCAGCTAGCCACTTTCAGCCACTTACATTGCGTTGTTTTATACACTGGGCCTGAGATTTGGTTCAGTCCCCCCCAAAATAAGGGAGAGTCAAATTCTCACAAAGTGGATATACTTCTGTCCTGTTAGTTTGTCGTATATCTGTCATGTCGGACGCTGTTCATACCAGGGCGTTCGACAGACAGCGGTAATTCCGCTTTTGTCCACTATGTGCTCACTGGTGTCGGCTAGATTTTATCTAGCTGGTCCGGTGTTAATTTAGCTGGTGCTCGGATTGGAAGCTGGGCCACGCCCACTGCCTTTAAATAGTTCTACTGAACATTGGGCGTCGCCGATTATAGCTTCTGTCTTGTGCTTGGTTATCTCAGTCTGGAGTGGTGAGCTAGGAGTTGGAGTATCGTTGCTGGTGGTGTATTTCCCTTTGTCTTATTTTCTCCTTCCTATATTTGTATTTAGGTTGCCCTGTGCACTTATAGTGTATTCCTGAGTGACTGCGGCGTGTTGCATATTTTTCCGTTATCCTTGTCTGTTCTAACTGTGGGTATTGGTGTGTGGTCTCTTCACTGGGTGGTGGGTGGAGGTTTCAGCCTAGGGTTGAAACAGGAGACAGGGTGAGGGTGGAGGCCCAGACATGCACACCATCAGTGTAAACTCTGGGAGAGGGTCAGTCAGGGTTTCCCTAGTCTGAGGGAAATCGCAGGGGCCCGGGTCATTAGCTCTTGCATACCTAGGTCTCCCATGACAATATCAGCCAGCCACTTTCAGCCACTTACATTGCGTTGTTTTGTACACTGGGCCTGAGTTTTGGTAGCTTCATTAGTTCGGCAGATACGGTGCTGTCCATCATCAATAGTATACGATGTCATCTTCAAAGTCTTCAAAATAGTCCTTGATATACACGTACTTTTCATAGCATTCATAGGATGACCAATAAAGAGTATTAAAGATACTATAAGTAAGGTAAAGAAAAGTAATGTGATTATTATATAAAAAAAAGAGGACAAACATTGACATAACGCAACGAAGGCTGAAACATAGTGTAGTATACAGACAATATCAGCTAAAGACATATATATAGCAACAACTAAAATTCGCGCTAACCTAAAAAGGATTTGAAGCTAACGAACTCATTTAAACCTTTAGGGGCTACTGTGTCCAGATCTACCATCCATCTGGTCTCTTTTTTGAGTAATTCTTTTTTTATAGTTACCTCCTCTGATGCCCAATTGGACACGATCAATACCTCGCACCTTGAACATATTCGGATTACTGTGATGGTAAATTCTAAAGTGCTTTGGTATTGTTTTCAGAGTTTCAATGTCTCCTACCAAAGCACCATTTTTTATATCACGTACATGTTCAAGAATACGCACGCATAATTCTCGTGTAGTCATGCCAATGTAAATTAGATTACATGTACACTTTGCGTAGTATATAACATTGTCAGTTCTACAATTTATATAGTGGGTAATCGAGAAGACTCTGTCAAAACTACTGTTTTCAAATGTAGAAGTTCTTTCCATGAATTTACATGCGGAACATTTCCCACATTGGAATGAGCCCCACCTCGGCCCTACTCTTTCAGAGAGGATTGGCTTATGAGGTGCCACATAGTGTCTTCTTGTTAACATGTCTTTGAGATTCTTGGATCTCCGCCATGTTATTGATGGATGGTTAGGAATATGTGGCTCAACATCCTCATCTGCTAGTAGCACGGGCCGATATTTTTTCAAAATTGCTGATATTTCTCTCTATTCAGAGCTAAAGGTAGTTATAAAACGCACTGGTTGATTGTCTGAACATCTTTTTTTAGAGATGTTATGTCCTGTATGGGCTAGAAGTGTTTCCCGTGATGTAAACTTAGCCCTCCTATAGCCAGCACGTGTGACCTTATGGTTATATTCTCTCTGTTGGAGGTTACTTTTAAGAATCTTGGCTTGATGTTCAAATGCTCTGTCATCAGAGCAGATGAGTTTAATACGCAAGAATTGACTGGTAGGCACCGACCTAAATGTCTGGGGATGATGTGACGATGTAGCGTGTAATAGAGTGTTGGTGGTGGTGGACTTACGAAAAACATTGGTGGTAATGTATCCTCTATCGTCCCTCTCTAGAATAACGTCCAAGAATTCCACTTTATCTTTACTATACTTCCATGTCAAATTGATGTTCAGTTGATTGTCATTCAACCTATTAAAAAAAGAGTTAAGGGAGACCTCAGAACCCTGCCAGATAAACAATACATCGTCTATATAGCGAGACCATGAGATCACGGCGTCAATACCTTCCAAAGTCTGAACTACCTCCCTCTCCCACAGCCCCAGGAAAAGATTTGCATATGAGGGCGCACAGGTCGCCCCCATCGCCATTCCCTGGAGCTGTAGGAAATATTGGACCTTAAAAACGAAAAAATTGTGGGTTAGGGAAAAATGCAGTAAATCCAAAATGAAGCAACAAAGTTTATCATCTAGGTTAGCCATGCCAAGAAAAAAACTAGACGCCGCAATCCCATGGTCATATCATATAGGCGTGTAGAGAGACTCAAAGTGGATATACTTCTGTCCTATTAGTTTGTCGTATGTCAGCCAGCCACTTTCAGCCACTTACATTGCGTTGTATTATACACTGGGCCGGAGTTTTGGTTCAGCCTCCCCCCAAAAAAAGGGAAATTCAAATTCTCACAAAGTGGATATACTTCTGTCCTGTTAGTTTTTCGTATATCAGCCAGCCACTTTCAGCCATTTACATTGCGTTGTATTATACACTGGGCCTGAGTTTTGGTTCAGTCTCCCCCCAATAAAAGGGAGATTCAAATTCTCACAAAGTGGATATACTTCTGTCCTGTTAGTTTGTCGTATATCAGCCAGCCACTTTCAGCCACTTACATTGTGTTGTTTTATACACTGGGCCTGAGTTTTAGTTCAGTGTCCCCCCCAAAAAAAGGAGATTCAAATTCTCACAAATTGGATATACTTCTGTCCTGTTAGTTTGTCGTATATCAGCCAGCCACTTTCAGCCACTTACATTGTGTTGTTTTATACACTGGGCCTGAGTTTTGGTTCAGTCTCCCTCATAAAAAGGGAGATTCAAATTCTCACAAAGTGGATATTCTTCTGTCCTGTTAGTTTGTCGTATATCAGCCAGCCACTTTCAGCCACTTACATTGCGTTGTTTAATACACTGGGCCTGAGTTTTGGTTCAGTCTCCCCCCCAAAAAAGGGAGATTCAAATTCTCACAAATTGGATATACTTCTGTCCTGTTAGTTTGTCGTATATCAGCCAGCCACTTTCAGCCACTTACATTACGTTGTTTTATACACTGGGCCTGAGTTTTGGTTCAGTCTCCCCCCCAAAAAAGGAAATTCAAATTCTAACAAAGTGGATATACTTCTGTCCTGTTAGTTTGTCGTATATCACCCAGCCACTTTCAGCCACTTACATTGTGTTGTTTTATACACTGGGCCTGAGTTTTGGTTCAGTCTCTCCCCAAAAAAGGGAGATTCAAATTCTCACAAATTGGATATACTTCTGTCCTGTTAGTTTGTCGTATATCAGCCAGCCACTTTCAGCCACTTACATTGTGTTGTTTTATACACTGGGCCTGAGTTTTGGTTCAGTCTCTCTCAAAAAAGGGAGATTCAAATTCTCACAAAGAGGATATACTTCTGTCCTGTTAGTTTGTCGTATATCAGCCAGCCACTTTCAGCCACTTACATTGTGTTGTTTTATACACTGGGCCTGAGTTTTGGTTCAGTCTCCCCCCCAAAAAAGGGAGATTCAAATTCTCACAAAGTGGATATACTTCTGTCCTGTTAGTTTGTCGTATATCAGCTAGCCACTTTCAGCCACTTACATTATGTTGTTTTATACACTGGGCCTGAGATTTGGTTCAGTCCCCCCCAAAATAAGGGAGAGTCAAAGTCTCACAAAGTGGATATACTTCTGTCCTGTTAGTTTGTCGTATATCAGCCAGCCACTTTCTGCCACTTACATTGTGTTGTTTTATACACTGTGCCTGAGTTTTTGTTCTGTCTCCCCCCCAAAAAAGGGAGATTCAAATTCTCACAAAGTGGATATACTTCTGTCCTGTTAGCTTTTCATATATCAGCCAGCCACTTTCAGCCACTTACATTGTGTTGTTTTATACACTGGGCCTGAGTTTTGGTTCAGTCTCCCCCCAAAAAGGGAGATTCAAATTCTCACAAATTGGATATACTTCTGTCCTGTTCGTTTGTCGTATATCAGCCAGCCACTTTCAGCCACTTACATTGTGTTGTTTTATACACTGGGCCTGAGTTTTGGTTCAATCTCCCGCAAAAAAAGGGAGATTCAAATTCTCACAAAGAGGATATACTTCTGTCCTGTTAGTTTGTCGTATATCAGCCAGCCACTTTCAGCCACTTACATTGCGTTGTTTTATACACTGGGCCTGAGTTTTGGTTCAGTCTCCCCCCCAAAAAAGGGAGATTCAAATTCTCACAAAGTGGATATACTTCTGTCCTGTTAGTTTGTCGTATATCAGCTAGCCACTTTCAGCCACTTACATTGCGTTGTTTTATACACTGGGCCTGAGATTTGGTTCAGTCTCCCCCCCAAAAAAGGGAGATTCAAATTCTCACAAAGTGGATATACTTCTGTCCTGTTAGTTTGTCGTATATCAGCTAGCCACTTTCAGCCACTTACATTGCGTTGTTTTATACACTGGGCCTGAGTTTTGGTTCAGTCTCCCCCCCAAAAAAGGAGATTCAAATTCTCACAAAGTGGATATACTTCTGTCCTGTTAGCTTTTCATATTTCAGCCAGCCACTTTCAGCCACTTACATTGCATTGATTTATACCCTGGGCCTGAGTTTTGGTTCAGTCTCCCCCCAAAAAAGGGAGATTTAAATTCTTACAAAGTGGATATACTTCTGTCCTGTTAGTTTGTCATATATCTGTCATGTCGGACGCTGTTCATACCAGGGCGTTCGACAGACAGCGGTAATTCCGCTTTTGTCCACTATGTGCTCACTGGTGTTGGCTAGATTTTATCTAGCTGGTCCGGGGTTAATTTAGCTGGTGCTCGGATTGGAAGCTGGGCCACGCCCACTGCCTTTAAATAGTTCTTCTGAACATTGGGCGTCGCCGAATATAGCTTCTGTCTTGTGCTTGGTTATCTCGGTCTGGAGTGGTGAGCTAGGAGTTGGAGTATCGTTGCTGGTGGTGTATTTCCCTTTGTCTTATTTTCTCCTTCCTATATTTGTATTTAGGTTGCCCTGTGCATTTATAGTGTATTCCTGAGTGACTGCGGCGTGTTGCATATTTTTCCGTTATCCTTGTCTGTTCTAACTGTGGGTATTGGTGTGTGGTCTCTTCACTGGGTGGTGGGTGGAGGTTTCAGCCTAGGGTTGAAACAGGAGAAAGGGTGAGGGTGGAGGCCCAGACATGCACACCATCAGTGTAAACTCTGGGAGAGGGTCAGTCAGGGTTTCCCTAGTCTGAGGGAAATCGCAGGGGCCCGGGTCATTAGCTCTTGCATACCTAGGTCTCCCGTGACAATATCAGCCAGCCACTTACATTGCGTGTAGAGTGACTCAAAGTGGATATACTTCTGTCCTGTTAGTTTGTCGTATATCAGCCAGCCACTTTCAGCTACTTACATTGCATTGTATTATACACTGGGCCGGAGTTTTGGTTCAGTCTCCCCCCAAAAAAAGGGAGATTCAAATTCTCACAAAGTGGATATACTTCTGTCCTGTTAGTTTGTCGTATATCAGCCAGCCACTTTCAGCCACTTACATTGTGTTGTTTTATACACTGGGCCTGAGTTTTAGTTCAGTGTCCCCCCAAAAAAAGGAGATTCAAATTCTCACAAATCGGATATACTTCTGTCCTGTTAGTTTGTCGTATATCAGCCAGCCATTTTCAGCCACTTACATTGTGTTGTTTTATACACTGGGCCTGAGTTTTGGTTCAGTCTCCCTCAAAAAAAGGGAGATTCAAATTCTCACAAAGTGGATATACTTCTGTCCTGTTAGTTTGTCGTATATCAGCCAGCCACTTTCAGCCACTTACATTGCGTTGTTTTATACACTGGGCCTGAGTTTGGGTTCAGTCTCCCCCCAAAAAAAGGGAGATTCAAATTCTCACAAATTGGATATACTTCTGTCCTGTTAATTTGTCGTATATCAGCCAGCCACTTTCAGCCACTTACATTGCGTTGTTTTATACACTGGGCCTGAGTTTTGGTTCAGTCTCCCCCCCAAAAAAGGGAGATTCAAATTCTCACAAAGAGGATGTACTTCTGTCCTGTTAGTTTGTCGTATATCAGCCAGCCACTTTCAGCCACTTACATTGCATTGTTTTATACACTGGGCCTGAGTTTTGTTTCAGTCTCCCCCCCTAAAAAAGGAGATTCAAATTCTCACAAAGTGGATATACTTCTGTCCTGTTAGTTTGTCGTATATCAGCCAGCCACTTTCAGCCACTTACATTGCGTTATTTTATACACTGGGCCGGAGTTTTGGTTCAGTCTCCCCCCAAAAAACGGGAGATTCAAATTCTCGCAAAGTGGATATACTTCTGTCTTGTTAGTTTGTCGTATATCATCCAGCCACTTTCAGCCACTTACATTGTGTTGTTTTATACACTGGGCCTGAGTTTTGGTTCAGTCTCCCCCTCAAAAAAGAGATTCATATTCTCACAAAGTGGATATACTTCTGTCCTGTTAGTTTGTCGTATATCAGTCAGCCACTTTCAGCCACTTACATTGTGTTGTTTTATACACTGGGCCTGAGTTTTGGTTCAGTCTCCCCCACAAAAAAGAGATTCAAATTCTCACAAAGTGGATATACTTCTGTCCTGTTAGCTTGTCGTATATCAGCCAGCCACTTTCAGCCACTTACATTGTGTTGTTTTATACACTGGGCCTGAGTTTTGATTCCGTCTCCCCCCCAAAAAAGGGAGATTCAAATTCTCACAAAATGGATATACTTCTGTCCTTTTAGTTTGTCATATATCAGCCAGCCACTTTCAGCCACTTACATTGTGTTGTTTTATACACTGGGCCTGAGTTTTGGTTCAGTCTCCCCCCCAAAAAAGGAGATTCAAATTCTCAACAAGTTTATATACACCTTCTACCTTGTTTTACAGTACCATATAATGGTTGTTATTTTGGTTGGATTTTCCAAAAAATGAGGAAATCTGGTGGAAGAGGCCGTGGCCGTAGGTTGCCAGCTGGTACTGATGGTGGCGGTGGTGCATCTGGTGGTAGTGGGAAAAGCACAATAGCACCTCAACCTGGAGGTGTTGAGCCAACGTCATCGTCTGGCTACACAAGGTCTCGAAGTCTCCCTTATCTGGGAGTAGGAAAACAGCTTTTACAGCCGGAGAAGCAGGAAAAAGTTTTGGCTTTCCTTGCTGACTCAGCCTCTAGCTCTTTCGCCTCCGCTTCAGAAAGTTCAAAATATAAAAGCAGCGAGTTGTCAGTAGATGCTCCCGGTCAGGAACAAGACGTTTCCTTGTGTCCTTCAGCCATTGGGGGAAGAGGGTGCCGCTGCCAGTAGCTCAGAAGCGGAGGAGGATGATCCACAGCAGCCATCTACATCGCAACAGCTGTCATCTGGCAGGCCCGTATCAGGCCAACAACGTTTGTCAAAAACAAAAACAGTTTTAGGACAGCGTGGCCATCCGGTGAAAGTAGCACAGCGTGCAATGCCTGAAAAGGTATTCCATAGCAGGAAGAGTGTAGTGTGCCAATTTTTTAACCAAGATCCGAATGATAAGTGCAAAGTTATCTGTAAGAAATGCTCAAAGACCTTTAGCAGAGGGGAGAATCTTCAAAATTTAAATACAACGTGCATGCTTAGACATTTAACCAGCATGCACTTGCAAGCCTGGACTAACTACCAAACGTCCCGTACCGTTGGTGCACCTGCTCAGAATGAAGGTAGTCAGCAACGCTACATTGCTTCCCGCACTGTAAGCCCACCGGTTATGACAACACCAGCAGCAAATGTGGAGGTATCGTCGCAAGGCCAAAGCAGTCAGGGAATCACAACGTTCTTTGTATGAAACAATGTATGTGGGACAACATCAAGAATACCATCACCAACCCTCTCAATCCACCATATCCACCACCCCCGCCGCTAGTTACACCATATGCAGCTCTCCAGTCCAGCTCACCCTACAAGAGACTCTCGTTAGGAAAAGAAAGTACTCATCCTCTCATCCACGTACACAGGGTTTGAACGCCCACATTGCTATACTAATCTCATTAGAGATGATGCCCTACCGGTTGGTTCAAAGCGAAGCTTTCAAAGACCTGATGGCCTACGCAGTACCACGCAATGACCTACCCAGTCGGCACTTCTTTGCGAGAAAAGGCATCCCAGCCCTCCACCAGCATGTCAAAGACCACATTGCCCATGCACTGAGGCAATCAGTCAGTGGAAAGGTGCACCTCACAACAGATGCATGGACCAGTAGTCATGGCCAGGGACGTTACTTGTCCATCACGGCGCACTGGGTTAATGTGGTGGATGCAGGGTCCACAGGGGACAGCCATAGTGGGACAGTTCTGCCTAGCCCATGGTCTAGGAAACAGTTGGTTGTAGGTGTTTGCCACCCCTCCTCCTCCTCCTCCTACAAAAGCAAAAGCTCGTCCACAGAGCACAGTAGCATGACCACTCCATCCGCAGCTGCCAGTGTTGCACACGAGGTGTCCCATTATCGAACAGCTAGTGGTAAGCATTAGCAGGCTGTGTTACAAATGAAGTGTTTGGGCGACAACAGACACACCGCGGAAGTACTGACCAAGTACTTGTAGCAACAAAAGCAGTCATGGCTGGGCAGTGTACATCTTGAGGAAGGCAAGGTAGTTAGTGATAACGGAAGGAATTTTATGGCTGCCATAGCCCTTTCAGAACTGAAACACATACCTTACCTGGCTCATACCTTGAACCTGGTGGTGCAGTGCTTCCTCAAAAATTATCCGGAGTTACCAGCCCTGCTCCTGAAGGTGCGCAGACTTTGCTCGCACATCCGCCGGTCGCCCGTACACTCCAGCCGTATGCAGAACCATCAGCGATCGCTGAATCTTCCTTAGCACCGCCTAATAATCGACGTTGCAACAAGGTAGAACTCCACACTGCACATGGTTCAGAGGCTGTGCAAACAGAGGCGTGCTGTAATTAATTTGTGGGAGGATACACATACACGGGCAGGCACTTGGATGGCAGACATGGAGTTGTCTGGTGTGCAGTGGTCGCAGCTACAAGACCTCTGTCAAGTCCTTCAGTGTTTTGAGGAATGCACACGCCTGGTAAGTAGTGATGAGCATTCCGATACCGCAAGTATCGGGTATCGGCCGATATTTGCTGTATCGGAATTCCGATACCGAGTTCCGATATTTTTTTGATATTGGAAATCAGAATCGGAAGTTCCCAGTGTATGGTTCCCAGGGTCTGGAGGAGAGGAGACTCTCCTTCAGGCCCTCGGATCCATATTCATGTAAAAAATAAAGAATTAAAATAAAAAATATGGATATACTCACACCTCCGGCGGCCTCCTCTTACTGACTTCTCCAATTCCTCCATTTGCAGCTGCTGAATGTCCAACATAGGCCATTTTTATACCTCCCTAAATGGGCTGACTCCCTCCACAGGGCCGTGGTCACCACCTGGCGCAAGCACCCGTGCGAGTGCTGTTTGCCTGGACAGGTGGTTGGGCCCACTCTTGGGCGACGGCACTGGCACAGGGTCCCTCATAGTACAATGAAGTGTCTCTGATGGTGGTGGTGCATAACCAATGTCAGACACACAGTCGTAATATGAGGGGCCCTGTGCCAGTACCGCCGCACACGAGTGTTCCCCCCCCAGCTCGAACAGTACTCTACCACTTGCAATACTTACCTCTCCCTGCTCCACCACTGTGTAGTCTGTGCTGTTAAATCCTTCAATGACACTGGCAATACAAATTTGTTGAAATGATAGATGATAGTTAAAATATACAGGGGCCCTGGTGTTGTGAATTCCGTTCTCGGGCTCCTTCCTGAGGTCATGAATGGTACTTTGTTGGGTTCTGTTCGTGGGCTCCCTCTGGTGGCTTTGAGTGATACTGCTGGCCTTTAGCTGGGCTCACAGCTGCCTCGTTTTCTGCTAAGCTCGCTGCCTATTTAACTCCACCTAGGTCTTGTTGCCAGCTGTCGTTGTATTCAGTATTGGTTCAGATCTCTCTGGGACTTCTCGTGACCTGTCTCCTCCTGGAGAAGCTAAGTTCATGTTAGTTCATTTTTGCTCATTGTTTTTGGAAAATGTTTCTCAGTATATGATGAGTTCAGTCCAGCTTGCTTATATGCTATTTCCTTGCTAGCTGGAAGCTCTGGGGTGCAGAGTTGCGCCCTCACATCGTGAGTCGGTGTGAGGGTCTTTTTGTATTCTCTGCGTGGATATTTTTTGTAGTATTTTATACTGACCGCACAGTTCCCTTGCTATCTTCTGTCTATTTAGTTATTAGTGGGCCTCATTTGCTAAAACCTGTTTTCATTCCTATGTTTGTATTTTCCTCTTAACTCACCGTTATTATTTGTGGGGCGGCTGCCTTACTTTGGGGAAATTTCTCTGAGGCAAGTGAGGCTTTGTTTCTCTCTAGGGGTAGCTAGCACTCAGGCTGTGAAGAGGCGTCTAGGGAGAGTTAGGAAACGCTCCACGGCTGCCTATAGTGTGTGTGATAGGATCAGGGTTGCGGTCAGTAAAGTTCCCACATTCCCAGAGCTTGTCCTATATTTCTGGTTTACCTACCAGGTCATTCCAAGTGTTCCTAAACACCAGGTCCATAACACCCTGGCCTCCATTTAGACCAGTTAATACTTTGCGCCTACTACCACTGTCTGCTACTCAGCAGAGGGGCCCACCCCTGTACCTAGCTATGCTACCTGTTTATTTATGATCAATTTTTTGGCAGACATTTAGCTCACTTTATTATTTGGGCCTACTAACTGTGTCTGCCGCTCATTACAGTTGTCCTCAACTGAACAAAGCAATGCCGCCTGTTTAGTCCTGTTACCACTTTTGAACTGCATTTAGCCCACTTTATTATTTGGGCCTACTAACTGTGTCTGCTGCTCATTACAGTTGTCTTCCAATGAACAAAGCAATGCCGCCTGTTTAGTCCTGCTACCAATTTTGAACTGAATTTAGCCCACTTTATTATTTGGGCCTACTAACTGTGTCTGCCGCTCATTACAGTTGTCCTCCACTGAACAAAGCAATGCCGCCCGTTTAGTCCTGTTACCAATTTAGAACTGCATTTAGCCCACTTTATTATTTGGGCCTTCTGTGTCTGCCGCTCATTACAGTTGTCCTCCACTGAACAAAGCAATGCCGCCTGTTTAGTCCTGTTACCAATTTTGAACTGCATTTAGCCCACATTATTTTTTGGGCCTACTAACTGTGTCTGCTGCTCATTACAGTTGTCCTCCAATGAACAAAGCAATGCTGCCTATTTAGTCCTGTTACCAATTTTGAACTGCATTTAGCCCACTTTATTATTTGGGCCTATGAACTGTGTCTGCCGCTTATTACAGCTGTCCTCCAATGAACAAAGCAATGCCACCTGTTTAGTCCTGTTACCAGTTTTGAACTGCATTTAGCCCACTTTATTATTTGGGCCTACTAACTGTGTCTGCTGCTCATTATAGTTGTTTTCCACTGAGCAAAGCAATGCCGCCTGTTTAGTCCTGTTACCAATTTTGAACTGCATTTAGCTCACTTTATTATTTGGGCCTACTAACTGTGTCTGCCGCTCATTACAGTTGTCCTACAATGAACAAAGAAATGCCGCCTGTTTAGTCCTGTTACCACTTTTGAACTGCATTTAGCCCACTTTATTATTTGGGCCTAGTAATAGTGTCTGCCGCTCATTACAGTTGTCCTCCACTGAACAAAGCAATGCCGCCTATTTAGTCCTGTTACCACTTTTGAACTGCATTCAGCCCACTTTATTATTTGGGCCTTCTAACTGTGTCTGCCACTCATTACAGTTGTCCTCCACTGAACAAAGCAATGCCGCCTGTTTAGTCCTGTTACCACTTTTGAACTGCATTTAGCCCACTTTATTATTTGGGTATACTAACTGTGTCTGCCGCTCTTTACAGTTGTCCTCCACTGAACAAAGCAATGCCGCCTGTTTAGTCCTGTTACCACTTTTGATTTGCATTTAGCCCACAATATTATTTGGGCCTACTAACTGTGTCTGCCGCTCATTACAGTTGTCCTCCAATGAACAAAGAAATGCCGCCTGTTTAGTCCTGTTACCAATTTTGAACTGCATTTAGGCTACTTTATTATTTGGGCCTACTAACTGTGTCTGCTGCTCATTACAGATGTCCTCCACTGAACAAAGCAATGCCACCTGTTTAGTCCTGCTACCAATTTTGAACTGCATTTAGCCCACTTTATTATTTGGGCCTACTAACTGTGTCTGCCGCTCATTACAGTTGTCCTCCAATGAACAAAGCAATGCCGCCTGTTTAGTTCTGTTACCAATTTTGAACTGCATTTAGCCTACTTTATTTTTTGGGCCTATATCTGTGTTTCCTCCTCATCCTGCCCATTGCCCAGCCACTGCTAGATGAGTCTGCTTGTACATTGACCTAGACCACTACATTCCCTTTGCACTCTACACAGCCAGAATCTGACCCTGCTGAAAGTCAGGTTCCCCTTCCTGCATACTATACCACCTTACATGGGGACAAAGAGGAAGGTGCAGATGAAAGTGCAGGTTCCTTCATCAGGTGGGGGGGCATACTCATTGGCGACGTCACTGGCACAGGGCCCCTCATAATACGCAAAAGTGTCTCTGCCGGTGGGAGGCACCACCGCCGTCAACACACACCGCCGTACTATGCGGGGCCCTGTGCCAGTGCCAGTGCCAACGAGTGGGCCCCCCTGCTTGCTCAGGATCACAGCACTTGCAACGTTGAAATACTTACCTCTCCCTGCTCCACCGCCGTGACGTATTCCATGTTTCCTGGGCCCATGAAAATCTTGAGCCATCCCTACCCCCCCACAACTTTAGTCAAATGACCCCCAGTTTTCAATGCCTAACTATTATTATAAAGAAAATTAAGATTGACAAGCTTCAGTAATAAGTAGTGTTGAGCATTCCGATACCGCAAGTATAAAATAAAGAATTAAAATAAAAAATATTGATATACTCACCTTTCCGGAGGCCCCTGCACCTTACCGCTGTTAACCGGCAGCCTCCTTTGCTTAAAATGAGCGCGTTTAGGGCCTTCCATGACGTCACGGCTTCTGATTGGTCGCGTGCCGCTCATGTGACCGCCACGCGACCAATCACAAGCCACGACGTCATTCTCTGGTCCTAAATTCCTAGAATGAGGAGTTTAGGGCCTGAGAATGACGTCGCGGCTTGTGATTGGTCGCGTGGTGGTCACATGAGCGGCACGCGACCAATCAGAAGCCGTGACGTCATGGAAGGCCCTAAATGCGCTCATTTTAAGCAAAGGAGGCTGCAGGTTAACAGCGGTAAGGTGCAGGGGCCTCCGGAGAGGTGAGTATATCAATATTTTTTATTTTAATTCTTTATTTTACACATTAATATGGATCCGATACCGATTCCCGATACCACAAAAGTATCGGAACTCGGTATCGGAATTCCGATACCGCAAGTACCGGCCGATACCCGATACTTGCGGTATCGGAATGCTCAACACTAGTTGTGATGTATGTTGATAATTTTTAGGTTTTATTGTTCTCAACACATTCCACTATGTAATAAATAAAGATTTACAATTGGAGTATTTCACTCAGTGATATCTGGGATGTGGGATTTTAGTTTTGCCTTTATTATTTTGAGCAGTGTATATATACAGTGTATATATATATATATATATATATATATATATATATATATATATATTTGTCACTGACATCTATATATCTATCTATTCTATGTGTATATATCTATTCTATCTATTCTATTCTAACCTGTCATGCTGTGATTTTACTGTATGCGTCAGATTTATTGCCGGGTTTTCATCTATATTCGTCTATCTATCCCATCCATTTCAGCGTTTTTCTCATGCCCACAGACCTGTTTGTTGGGTCCAGCAAAAAAAATATTTGGCTTTCCCATTAACTTGCCTGGGATCCATTATTTGGTACGAATACACAGATATTTGAAAGTATTTTCCCAAATCCGAATATTTCACTATTCGTTCATCACTAGTCATGTATTCATCTTGCGTTATTGCGGTCTATGCCATCTTTGTGGTGTCTTGTGTGCCTGCTGTTGCTACTGCTGCTGACGTTACAAAAAAAATTTTGAAATGTGAAGACTCCAAGTTGGGTCTCCATCTGGTGGGTTGCCTGTGGTAGAAGGTGTGTCAGAGGCCAATTACACTGTGTGCAGAATTATTAGGCAAGTTGTATTTTGATCACATGATAATTTTTATAAATGTTTTCCTACTCCAAGCTGTTCAGGCTTGAGATCCAACTACCATTTAAGTAAATCAGGTGACATGCGTCTCTGTAACGAGGAGGAGTGTTGTCTAATGATATCAAAACCCTTTATAAGGTGTGCTTAATTATTAGGAAACTTCCTTTCCTTTGGCAAAATGGGTCAGAAGAGAGATTTGACGGGCTCTGAAAAGTCCAAAATTGTGAGATGTCTTGCAGATGGATGCAGCAGTCTTGAAATTGCCAAACTTTTGCAGTGTGATCACCGAACAGTCAAGCGTTTCATGGCAAATAGCCAACAGGGTTGCAAGAAGCATGTTGGGCAAAAAAGGTGCAAGATATCTGCCCATGAATTGAGGAAAATCAAGCGTGAAGCTGCCAAGATGCCATTTGCCACCAGTTTTGCCATATTTCAGAGCTGCAACATTACTGGAGTAACAAAAAGCACAAGGTGTGCGATACTCAGGGACATGGCCAAGGTAAAGAAGGCTGAAAAACGACCACGTTTCAACAAGAAACATAAGATAAAATGTCAAGACTGGGCCAAGAAATATCGTAAGACTGACTTTTCAAAGGTTTTATGGACTGATGAAATGATAGTGACTCTTGATGGGCTAGATGGATGGGCCAGAGGCTGGATCTGCAAAGGGCAGAGAGCTCCACTCCGACTCAGACGGCAGCAAGGTGGAGGTGGGGTACTGGTATAGGCTGGTATCACCATAGATGAACTTGTGGGGCCTTTTCGAGTTGAGGCTGGAGTGAAGCTCAACTGCCAGACCTACTGCCAGTTTCTGGAAGACAACTTCTTCAAGCAGTGGTGCAGGAAGAAGTCTGTATTGTTGAAGGAAAACATGATTTTCATGCAGGACAATGCTCCATCACATGCCTCCAATTACTCCAAAATGTGGCTGGCCAGTAAAGGTTTCAAAGAAGAAAAAATAATGACATGGCCCCCTTTGTTCACCTGATCTGAACCCCATAGAGAACCTGTGGTCCCTCATAAAATGTGAGATCTTCAGGGAGGGAAAACAGTACACCTCTCAGAACAGTGTCTGGGAGGCTGTGGTGGCTGCTGCACGCAATGTTGATCGTAAACAGATCAAGCAACTGACAGAATCTATGGATGGAAGGCTGTTGAGTGTCACCATAAAGAAAGGTGGCTATATTGGTCACTAATTTTTTGGGGTTTTGTTTTTTCATGTCAGAAATGTTTATTTCTAAATTTTGTGCAGTTACATTGGTTTACCTGGTGAAAATAAACAAGTGAGATGGGAATATATTTGTTTTTTATTAAGATGGGTATATATATAAAAAAAATCCGCGCTGGGTTCTCCAGTTTTGTGACCACTAAATACCTCCAAAAAACAATAAGTATTTGCACCTTTTATATGACTTTAAAAAACTATTAAAAAATAAGTTTGTGCTGTGTTTTAAAATAGCTCCACCGTGGAGCACGACATTATCATAAGGAAATTCTGAGCGAGATAATAAATTGATTTTTTACCTGGTGCGGTATAGTCGATAATGTCCACAGTTCCCTTTAGTCGGTCTTTGTAAAAGTTCAAATGTGGAAAAATGCGGCTTCGGTGGAGTTTTTTTTCCCTTTTGCTTTCACATGAGCGGGCTCCAGGCAGTGCCCCGGCCGGCGGCAAACAGCCCTATGCTTGCTCACTGCTAGTAGCGACTAAATAAAAAATAATAATAAAAATTTTTTTAGATCTTAATATTTTTATTAGCAATGGGAAAATTCATCCGAAGACTTTCCACAAGCCCACGGACACTAACAATTATATTTCGCTAGACAGCTGTCATCTTCCTAGCTGGCTTTTGAATATACCCAAGAGCCAGCTAATTAGGGCACATAGAAATTGTTCTCAAACTCATGATTTTAATCAAGAAGCAGAATTTCTCACCAATAAATTCATGAAAAAAGGCTACTCTCCGTGCTCCCTATCTTTGGCAAAAAACACAGTGGAGGAGATACCCAGATCAAAACTACTTCAAATAAAAGGAAGAAGTGAAAAACAGTCACCTCTAGAAACAGTCCCCATTATTACACAGTATAATGCAAATACGTATCTTCTTAGGAAGATAGTAAAAAGACATTGGGACATTCTTAAAGAAGATAAAATTATAGGGGACAAACTTCCTGAGCACCCTCTGTTTATCTACAGAAAGGCTAACAATCTGGGAAATACAATAGCTCCTACGGTTCCACATGTCCATGGTGCAAACAAATATCCTCACATGTCCAGAGGTCATGGGTTCTATCCCTGCATGAAGTGTAAATTATTAAAAACACCTCTCACTTACTAATGGAAGCACGGGGTGGCGAATAAAATTTTTTATATCTTGCAATACGACAGGGGTTATTTACTCTATTAAATGCCCCTGCAACAAATTATATATAGGTCGAACTAAACGACCATTGCAAATAAGGATCAATGAACATTTGAGAAACATTAATAAAAAATTTCAAGGCCACCCGCTGTCGAAACATTTTTTCACTCATCATAATGGCGCAAGCGTGGATATTCTAATCACAGGCCTTAAAGTTGTTAATAAAAGCTGGCGGAGAGGAAATTATATTCAGCAGATGTCCAGGGAGGAAACAAAAATGATATTTCAACTGGACACTCTAGCACCGAAGGGCTTGACTAGTGAGATTGAGCTTTTCGCCTTTAATATATGATGTGGACATATGACCAATGCGGGCTATATAGGTGGAGGACATCTAGAACGGACCATCCCTGATGAAGGAATACGTCCTATTCCGAAGCTAGTAGGAAATTGGTCCACCGTGCTATCTGTAGCAAGTCACGTGAGCAATCACATGACCGTGACGTCACGCAAGGTCCTGCAGAGGCAGAGAACCGAGAGCTGCACAACAGCGCATAGTCGCTACTAGCAGTGAGCAAGCATAGGGCTGTTTGCCGCCGGCCGGGGCACTGCCTGGAGCCCGCTCATGTGAAAGCAAAAGGGAAAAAAAACTCCACCGAAGCTGCATTTTTCCACATTTGGACTTTTACAAAGACCGACTAACGGGAACTGTGGACATTATCGACTATACCGCACCAGGTAAAAAATCAATTTATTATCTTGCTCAGAATTTCCTTATGGTAATGTCGTGCTCCACGGTGGAGCTATTTTAAAACACAGCACAAACTTATTTTTTAATAGTTTTTTAAAGTCATATAAAAGGTGCAAATACTTATTGTTTTTTGGAGGTATTTAGTGGTCACAAAACTGGAGAACCCAGCGCGGATTATTTTTATATATATACCTGTTTATAGCTACTAATACAGAAGGGTGGCACTGTATTTGTATCCGCTGCAGGATTCACAGTTTCTGAAGCGCTACTGGTATGCTTAACTTTATCCCCTTTTTTATTAAGCTGCCTAATAATTCTGAACAGTAAGGCTGCCGTCACACTAGCAGTATTTGGTCAGTATTTTACATCAGTATTTGTAAGCCAAATACCAGGAGTGGAACAATCAGAGAAAGAGTATAATAGAAACATATGCACCACTTCTGCATTTATCACCCACTCCAGGTTTTGGCTTACAAATACTGATGTAAAATACTGACCAAATACTGCTAGTCTGATGGCAGCCTAATAGTTGCTTGCACAAATAGATATCCTCCTAATATAGCCAAATCTAAAAAAAAAAAACACTCCAACTTCCAAAAATATTAAGCTTTGATATTTGAGTCTTTTGGGTTGATTGAGAACATAGTTGTTGATCAATAATAAAAATAATCCTCTAAAATACAACTTGCCTAATAATTCTGCACACAGTGTACACTGCTTCTACTCTGTGCAAATTGGAGCCACTTTAGTGTTGAGTGACAATTTTTTTTTAAATGTGGAGACTCAAAGTTGGGTCTCCATCAGGTGGGTTGCCTGTAGTACAAGGTGTGTCAGAGGCCTATTATACTGTTTCTACTCAGTGGAGGCATGGAGACGCGAAGAAAAACTCTCACAATGCTAGCGGGGATGTCACCGAAGTCATAGCAGTTCAGCCCCGCTGGAAAAGGAGCCTCAGTGACCGGAGGTAACCTCAATAACGTCAACGCCAGTCACTGACGCTGCGCTCACAGCAGCTCATTCATCACTGGTTTCCAGCCTCGACGGTCGCATTTTGGCACTGTCCAGGTTGAAAACTGTGAGGGATATTGTTGTTTTTTATTTTTTGTTTATTACAGGAGAATGAGAGCTTCGGATGATTTAAGCGAAGTCGTAAGTATGGTTTTATTGCGATTATTAAAGGAATCTGTGTCTTTTTTTAATTAAAGGACTTTCTTCTTGGTGTCTGTGTTTTCATACAGTGTGACTATGTGGTTAGTAATGGGGGTGTCTTATTGATGCCTCTCCATTACTAACCTTGGGTCTTGATGTCACCAGACAAAACAAAGGTGACATCAACCCCCTCAACTATCACACCACTTGCCACCGCTACAGGGCAAGTGGGAAGAGCAGGGAAAAGCACCAGAATTGGCGCATCTAATAGATGTGCCTTTTCTGGGCCGCTGTGGGCTGCTAATTTTAGGCTGGAAGGGCAATATCCATGGCCTCTTACCAGCCTGAGAATACCAGACCCGATTTTTTTAGTTATTTATTTAAATAATTTAAAAATACGGCTTAGGGACCTCTCTATTCTTGATAACTAGCCTTGCTGACAGCTGAAGGTTGCAGCCCCTAGCTGTGAGTTTTGCCTGGCTGGTTAACAAAAATACAGGAGAACCCACACCATTTTTTTTAAATTATTTATTTACAGCGCAGGAGTGGCTGATGAATACTCTCTTCTGCTACTCCTGCTCTTGCTGTTATTAGCGGGAGCAGTTGTCCTATCAGCTGACACCAGTGACCGGAGGTAAACTTTATACCTCCAATCACTTCCGAGTGCTCATGCTGTCTTTTGAGCTCTTCGACCAGTGGGGATGATTTCACCTCCGATCGGAAGCGGTGTTTGCCGAGCTGTAATGCATATCACAGCGCGACAAACACCTGGTGTTCAGGCAGCCGAACCCAAACATTAACATGGACTTCCTGGTGAAATCCATGTTCAGTGTCCGTGCCCGAACAGTAAGTGTTCGGTACAGATGCCAAACTTTACTGTTCGGGTTCACCCATCTCTATTTACCAGTGACAGGAAAGAGATTCTTTTTATCATTAATCTCCTGACTGATGAAGCTCTTGCATGGGCTTCACCTTACGCGGAAAATAATTATGACCTCCTGAATGACTTAGTTTTCTTCACCACAGCCATGGATCAAATGATTACTAGTGTTGAGCGATACCTTCCGATATTTGAAAGTATCGGTATCGGATTGAATCGGCCGATATCCGAAAAATATCGGATATCGCCGATACCCGATACCAATACAAGTCATTGGGACACAAATATCGGAAGTGATCCTGGATGGTTCCCAGGGTCTGAAGGAGAGGAAACTCTCCTTCAGGCCCTGGGATCCATATTCATGTGTAAAATAAAGAATAAAAATAAAAAATAGGGATATACTCACCCTCTGACGTGCCTAAGAATGAGCGAGTGAAGGACCTTCGATGACGTGGCGGCTTGTGATTGGTCGCGTGACCGCTCATGTGACCGCTCACGTGACCAATCACAAGACTGTGACGTCATCGCAGGTCCTTCACTCGCTCATTCTTAGGAACGGAGGCTGCCGGTTGCAGCGGTTACAACCAGGGCGCGTCAGAGGGTGAGTATATCCATATTTTTTATTTTTATTCTTTATTTTTTACATGAATATGGATCCCAGGGCCTGAAGGAGAGTCTCCTCTCCTCCAGACCCTGGGAACCACACACTGGGAACTTCCGATTCCGATTTCACAAAAATATCGGAACTCGGTATTGGAATTCCGATACCGCAAATATCAGCCGATACCCGATACTTGCGGTATCGGAATGCTCAACACTATTGATTACCCAAATCGTTGTGCTTCAGCTGAAACCAACTTGCATAACCTACATCAAGGGCGGTGCTCTTCACTTCACGTGGTCCATGGCTACCAGTTCAAATGGCTCTTTGGTGATTATGGGCTGCAGTGGTGCTCTTTGGCTCTTTTGATCGTTCCTTCTGAGGTTGCACGGGCCACAGTTTCTACACCAATGTTCAATTGATTTTCTCAATAAAATCTTTCTCTCAGAAGTATTTCTAGCTTTTTCCAACCAAAGTGACCAGCACCATTGTGGTAAGCCTCGAGGACCATCCTCACATCTTGTTTAGGCACGATAATCTGCCAAACCAATTCATGTGTTTTCGGATTGGTGTATCTTCTACAGAGTTTCCCTTGATACAGGAACATTTTGCCTCTCTCTTTCCAGAGTTGATGCGTCTCTTCTGGGGCATCCTCATCGGGATATGCACTTTGCTCAATCAATAGTTCCTTCACTAGCTTCACAGCCGGATTGCTATCTTGGGTGTCAGCCCATCTATGGTGTGCTAACGGATTAAAATTCACTTCTTGTTGTTTCTGACAGGTATTTGACTGACGATCTTTTGCCTTGGGCTGATGAAAGGCTGGTAGTTCAATTTCTTCAAGCTCCCCCGTTTCTTCTTCTACATCTCTCAAGTGTGGCATCCGGGATAGGGCATTGGCATTTCCATTCTTGCGACCTGCTCGATACTTGATCACGAAGTTGTAATTAGATAACCGGGCTATCCATCGCTGTTCTAACGCACCTAATTTAGCCGTGTCTAGGTGGGTCAATGGATTGTTGTCAGTATAGACAATAAATTCTGCACCGGTCAAATAGTGTTTGAAACATTCAGTCACAGCCCAAACTACTGCCAGTAGCTCCAATTTGAAGGAACTATAATTTTCAAAATTTCTTTCAGTAGGCCGGAGTTTTCTACTTGCAAAGGCGATGACTTTCTCCCGACCTTCTTGCTTTTGTGACAGCACCGCTCCCAATCCTACATTACTGGCATCGGTGTAGAGGATGAAAGGTTGATGGTAATCCGGGTACGCCAGAACTTCTTCTCCGGTTAGTGCCTTCTTTAGTTGTTCAAAAGAGTCTTCTCTTTCGTCGTTCCACTGAAAAGGAGGGTTTCGGTTTGAAGGTTTCTTCGTCTGCCCTATCAAAGTATCTTGCAAGGGCGCTGCCAATTTGGTAAATCCTTTTATAAATCTACGATAGTAACCCACTAATCCCAAGAATTGCCTCACTTCTTTTGCGTTGGTAGGTCTTGGCCAATCCCTTATGGCAGTTATTTTCTCGGGATCCAGTGCTACTCCCTCCGAACTCACGATGTGCCCTAAGTATTGTACCTTTGGCTTGAGAAGGTGACATTTGGATGGTTTGATTTTCATACCATACTTGGATAAGGCTTCGAACACCTCTGCCAGGTCTGTTAAGTGCTGTTCGTAAGTCTTTGAGTAGACGATCACATCATCTAGGTACAGGAGGACGGTCTCGAAGTTCTTGTGTCCGAGGCAACATTCCATCAGTTGCTGGAAAGTACCGGATGCGTTGCAGAGTCCGAACGGCATGCGATTAAATTCGCTTAAACCCATTGGTGTGGTGAATGCCGTTTTTTCTTTATCTCTCTCAGCCACAGGGACTTGCCAATACCCGCTTGTTAAGTCTAAGGTGGAAAAATAATTAGCAGATTTCAAAGCAGTCAAGGACTCTTCTATCCTAGGCAAGGGATAGGCATCTTTATGGGTGATGTTATTAATCCGCCGGTAGTCTACGCACATTCTCATGGTTCCGTCCTTTTTTTTGACAATCACCAGAGGGGCCGCCCAAGGGCTACAACTATCTCTTATTACCCCGGCCTGTTTCATCTCTCTCAGCATGTCCTTCGCGCATTGATAGTGAGCGGGCGGTATGGGCCTATATCTTTCTTTTATTGGGGGATGGTCACCGGTGGGGATTGTATGTTCCACCCCTTCTATCCGTCCGAAGTCCAATGGGTGTTTACTGAAGACCTGTTCATATTCCGTCACTAATCTATATACCCCTTGTCTTTGATGGGTAGGTGTTGAATCTACACCCACGTCTAGCTGTTGGCACCAATCCTCCGATTCTCCATCTGAGCCGTTATTTTCCACCTGACAGGTCGATTCTAAAGGCTCAACGGTTGTGATGGCATTGTTGTCAACAGTATATAACTTTGCCACTGTAGCGTACCTTGGCAAAGTGACCTCTTCCTCTCCACAGTTCAAAAGTCGTACCGGCACCCGTCCCCGGTGTACCTCGACCACCCCTCGTGCCGTGAGTATAGTGGGTCTGCTGTCGGTGTATGATGGTTCTATTAATGCTTGATAGTCTCGTCCTTTAGTACCAATGGCCGCTCTACACCATACCAGCATTTCTGTTTTTGGTGGGATTACAATAGACGTTGGATCACTCACCCTCACACTGCCGATTTCTCCACCTGCAACTTCTATCTGTTGCCTTAACATTAATACTTTTATTTCCCTCCGGAGAACTCTCTGCTGGCAGGATCGGGCGGTTTCAGTAATTTGTTGTAAGACAGAAATAACTTCGGAAAAGCAGTTCTCTAACACATTCATTCCTATCAATACAGTTGGTTCACATTTCTGTCGGTCAACATCAACGACAATTATACCCTGTTTCTTCAATTCTGCTTTACCAATCTTTATGGTCATCTCCCTGAATCCTAGTTTCGGTACCAACTTACCATTACTGGCCCATATATTTAGTCCAACATCAGAGGGTCCTTTATCAATATCTACCTCAGCCCAGTACCTCTTATAAAGGATATATGGTATAGATGAAATCTGGGAACCTGTATCCAGCAAAGCATTGAGGGGAATTCCGTCCAGCATGATAGGGATGATAGGTCGTCCTCCGATGTACCTGTCGTGCCAGGGTGTTGGGCCGTGAAAATTCATTCCTGCGAAGCGGCCCGCATTCCCAGGGGATTCCCGTTTAAATCACAATTTTGTGCGAAGTGGCCTGGCTGCTGGCAACGGCGGCAAATGGGCTGTCCATCTGGTTGGTAGCGGTCACGGGGTCGTCCTCTCCATGTCGGGTATCTCCGGGACCTCATCCATGGAACATCCTCTCTACGGTTTGCCAACTCCATCTTGGGTTCTCTCATCTCCTGCATGGTTTTAGCCATTGAAGCAACAACATCAGTTAAAGAGTCAAGCTTTTGCTGAAGAGCCTCATTAGCAATGGGCCCCAGGGATTTCGCACTGACACCGGACGTAGCTGATGTCACTGGCATTCCCCGTTGCTGAAGTGCATCTGCCATGGGTTGTGTGAGATCCTGATCCCGAGGTGCCTCTGCCAGCTGGAGACGTATAGCACTCTCCTTTAATTGGGCAAATGTCAATTCAGGGTTCTTAAAAACAAGCATACTCACATGCCCCCGGTGAGAAGGCGTGTAGAGTCCCTCAATAAATTGATCTCTTAGCAGTTTATCGGCTCCTGTGTTAAAAATGGGTTCAGCCAGTGTAAGTGATTTAAGGGCTTCCTGCAGGTTTAAGGCAAAATCTCTCACGCCCTCATTAGCTTTTTGTTTGCAATTAAAGAATCGTACTTTAGCTTTGCTGCTGGCAGTGGTTTCAAATGTAGCTTTTAATCCAGCAAATATGCGTTCAACAGTACCTTTTAGATCAGTTGCCCATGCCGTGACCTCTCGCTTAGCATGGCCACTTAACTGCATCATCAGGAGACTAACACGCTGAGCTTCACCCACGGGGAACATATCAAAATGAGCCAGCATCTTTTCCCTGAAACCGTCAAGGGTATTAGGTTCACCTTCATACATTGGAAGCCAAGGGCCACCCGGGGTAAATGGCATTAACACCGGCATGATGGGCACCACTCCTTGCACTGCTGCGCTGCCAGGCTCTCTATCGACGCTCTGTCTTTCAGCTGCATTAGCGTCGCCGGATGCTGTGGCATCTCCGTGCTGCGACATACTGTACCCCCTTAGTTAATCCAGACCCCTCCGGTCCCAGCTTCCGTCTAGATAATGTAGATTCGTTCCTCTGTGCAGCAGGATGACAATGACACGCCCCCTGCTGCCTCTAACTGCCGCACGCTCTGTGATGGTGGATTTTGAAGTTTTTCAGTTAGACTGGGGCTTGGGTAATGATGTAGCTCGATTAACAGTTTTGTGCCTAACGGTTATGAGATGATTACTTTAGGGGATGGCAGCCATTTTTACCCCATTATAACCAATGGAGAAAAGTCACTTTCAATAGTTTTCAATGGGGAACGGGATTTTCTTTAACAAAGTCAATTTCCAAGATTTTTCATCCAAATTTTCACAGTTTCAGACTCCAATTACGGCACACAATACCCGGTGTACGGGCTGGTTCAATCCTGTTCGTGACGCCAGTTGTGACACCCGGGAGACCGAGGTACCCAGCACCAGATCCATGAGGTCCGTCTCTTGAGGGGGATGTCACTAGTGGCTTGATCCGGTGCTGTGGCCTCAGGCGATGCACAGTGTAAGGGATATCATGAAGGAACAGACACTTACTTGGTCAGCAGCAGGTCTTCTCAGCTGTGATGACCCCGATCCTGGATCGACGGCTATTGTCCAAATGAAAGACTGAGGCGCTGAAACGTTTAACCAATTTACTTCAACAAAAAGGGATTTGCCACCAATACTGTCACCGGAGTCTGTATAAGAACCCTGAATTACTTTGACCCTGTCAGGATTTCCACCTCTTATTATGCGCAGATTCTGTATGGTCCTGCTGCTGTTTGTGAACTGGCTGCCGACCCAATCTGTCTCTTCTGTGCTCTGGTTCGACGGACAACCCGAGTCCTTTTTGTCGGCTTGCCCCCTCTGGGAGTACTGCTGAACTCTGTGTCTGTTGCTGCGTCTTACCCTGGTGAAGCTGATATCACCTCACTTCCTTCCGGTTGCTGTATTATGTATAATGAATATAGCCACGGATCCGGTATCCGTCTCTGCGCCTATTCTGGGTAGAGGTTATTGCTACCCGGTTCTCACAATGTCTTTTTCTCTATTCCTCTTTTTCTACTATGGGTATTACGGGCCTATAATCCGTCATAGGGCTGTTAGGAGTCCAGTTATACGACCTCTCACTTTCAGCTCCTCAACCCAACTGCCAATCTTTTTCTCAGACCAGAATAGATCAAGGGGAGTCTCTGGAGCTCCCCCTTCTGGCCGGAGATGGTAATGCAGTCTTGCTATTTTAATATTTGTATTTGGTGTCAATAACTATTTTTGTGGCAAATACCCCTAGGGGCGCCACATGTACAAGGTGTATGGATTGGAGCCGTATGTGTAATTAGTGTACGGAGCAGAGCCGTGTGTCTACCGGGTGTATGAAACAGAGCCCTGTATTTACAAAGTGTACGGAGCTGAGCCGTGTGTGTACAGGTAGTATGGAGCAGAGCCGCATGAGTATGAGGTGTACGGATCAGAGCCGCATGAGTATGAGGTGTTTGGAGCAGAGCCGCATGTATACAAGGTTTACAGAGTGGAGCCATGTGTGTACGAGGTGTACATAGCATGGCCGCATGTGTACAAGGTGGACGGAGCAGAGACGCATGTGTACGAGGTTTATGGAGTGGAGCCATGTATGTACTGAGTGGACCCATGTGTGTGTGAGGTGTACGGAGCAGAGCCTTGTGTATACAAGGCATACAAAGTGGAAATGTGTGTGTATGAGGTTTGTGGAGCCATGCGTGTACGAGGTCGGTGTATGGTGGGGAGCAGCTCCCTACCATCCCAGATGCAGCGGGACAGTCCCGATTTTGAGAGTTTGCCCCACTGACCTGACCGGGAGCTTACTCTTCCTGCAGACTCAGGAATACACGGCAGAGCACTGAGGAGCACTTTAAAACTGGCACGCGACGTTCCACCGGACGTGACGTGCTGGAAGCTGACCGGATATGAGATAATTTCAGGAGGAGATTGTGACAGAACCATGGAGATACTTCAGGGAATGCTTCAGATCCATCACCATGCCCTCCTCTGACAACACGGACAGCGGATTTGCCTTGGAATCGTGGATGTCGGCCATGTGAATGGATCATGATATCTCCTGCAGCGGGAGGCTCAGGTGGGCATTACAATGGGAGCCGGGCTGCTATAGTATCTTTATAGAATCTTTCTCTCTCTATTTCTTTCTCTCTCTCTGTTCTTTCTTTCTCTCTCTGATCTTTCTTTCTCTCTCTGTTCTTTCTCTCCTTTCTTTTTTCTCTCTCTCTGTTCTTTCTTTCTCTCTCTGTTTTTTCTTTCTTTCCCCTCTTTCTTTCTCTCTCTGTTCTTTCTTTCTCTCTCTCTGCTCTTTCTTTCCCCTTTTTCTTTCTCTCTCTGTTTTTTCTTTCCCTATCTCTGTTTTTTCTTTCTCTCTCTCTGTTCTTTCCCCTATCTTTCTTATTTTCTCTCTCTTTCTCTGTTCTTTCTCTGTTCGTTATTTCTCTCTCTGTTCTTTCTTTCTCTTTCTTCTCTCTCTGTTATTTCTTTCTCTATCTGTTCTTTCTATCTTTCCCTTCTTTCTTTCTCTCTCTCTCTGTTCTTTCTTTCTCTCTCCGCTCTTTCTTTCTTTCCCCTTTTTCTTTCTCTCTCTGTTCTTTCTTTCCCTCTATCTCTGTTCTTTCTTTCTTTCTTTCTTTCTTTCTCTCTCTGTTCTTTCCCCTTTCTTTCTTACTTTCTCTCTCTGTTCTTTCTTTCTTTCTCTCTCTTTCTTTTTTCTCTCTGTTCTTTCTTTCTCTCTCTGTTCTTTCTTTCCCCTCTTTCTTTCTCTCTCTCTCTGTTCATTCTTTCTCTCTCTCTGTTCTTTCTTTCTTTCCCCTTTTTCTTTCTCTGTTCTTTTTTCCCTCTCTCTGTTCTTTCTTTTTTTCTCTCTGTTCTTTCCACTTTCTTTCTTACATTCTTTCTCTCTGTCTGTTCTTTCTTTTTCACCTTTCTTTCTTTCTTTCTCTGTTCTTTCTCTCTCTCTCTCTCTCTGTTCTTTCTTTCTCTCCTTCTTTCTTTTTTCTCTCTCTGTTCTTTCTTTCTCTCTCTGTTCTTTCTTTCCCCTTTCTTTCTCTCTCTGTTCATTCTTTCTCTCTCTCTGTTCTTTCTTTCCCCTTTTTCTTTCTCTCTATGTTCTTTCTTTCCCTCTCTCTGTTCTTTCTTTCTTTCTCTCTCTCTGTTCTTTCCACTTTCTTTCTTACATTCTTTCTCTATCTCTGTTCTTTCTTTCTTTCTCTGTTCTTTCTTTCTCTTTGTTCTTTCTTTCTCTCTTTCCTTTCTTTCTTTTTCTCTCTGTTCTTTCTTTCCTCTTTCTTTCTCTCTCTGTACTTTCTTTCCCTCTCTCTATTCTTTCTTTCTCTTCTTTCTTTCTTTCCCCTCTTTCTTTCTTTCTCTCGCTTCTTTCTTCCCCTCTTTCTTTCTTTCTTTCTTTCTTTCTTTCTTTCTTTCTTTCTTTCTTTCTTTCTTTCTTTCTTTCTTTCTGTTCTTTCTTTCCCCTCTTTGTTTCTTTCTCTCCCTGTTCTTTCTTTCGGTCTCTGTTCTTTCTCTTTCCCCTCTTTCTTTCTCTCTGTTCTTCCTTTCTCTCTCTCTGTTCTTTCTTTCTCTTCTTTCTTTCTCTCTCTGTTCTTTCTTTCTCTCTCCTTTCTTTCTTTCTTGCTTTCTTTCATTTTCTTTCTTTCTCTCTCTGTTCTTCCTTTATCTCTCTGTTCTTTGTTTCTTTCTTTCTTCCTCTCTTCTTTTTTTCTTTATTCCTCTCTGTTCTTCATTTCTTTCCCCTCTTTCTTTCTCTCTGTTCTTTCTTTCCCTCTCTCTGTTCTTTCTTTCTTCTCTCTCTGTTTTTTCCACTTTCTTTCTTATGTTCTTTCTCTCTCTCTCTGTTCTTTCTTTCTCTCTGTTCTCTCTCTCCTTTCTTTCTTTTTTTCCCTCTCAGTTCTTTCTTTTGCTCTCTGTTCTTTCTCTCTCTCTCTGTTCTTTCTTTCCCCTCTTTCTTTCTCTGTCTCTGTTCTTTCTTTCCCTCTCTCTGTTCTTTCTTTCTTTCTTTCTTTCTTTCTTTCTTTCTTTTTTTCTTTCTTTCTTTCTTTCGCTCTCTGTTCTTTCTTTCTTTCCCCTCTTTCTTTCCCTCTCTGTTCTTTCTTTCTTTCTTTCTTTCCTTCTCTCTGTTCTTTCTTTCCCCTCTTTCTTTCTTTCACTCTCTGTTCTTTCTTTCGGTCTCTGTTCTTTTTCTTTCCCCTCTTTCTTTCTCTCTGTTCTTCCTTTCTCTCTCTCTGTTCTTTCTTTCTCTCTCTCTCTGTTCTTTCTTTCTTTCCCCTTTCTTTTTCTCTCTGTTCTTTCTTTCTCTCTCTGACCTTTCTTTCTTTCTTTCTCTCTCTGTAAAAAGTGTATACACAGCACTATACTGTAAACAGGCCCACACTATATACATACAGTATACAGACACACTGTAAAGCAGGATATAGTGTGGACCTGTATATACTGTATGGTACTGTGTAGGACAGGAGCTGCAAGAAAGATGCACAGATAGACAGACACACAGACATACACAGACAGACACACACAGATATCATACTCACCCACCGCGACACTGTGAAGACTGAACCACTTCACCTTTGGATCTTCAGTGACTGAAGATCCAGGGTGAAGTCCTGTCGCGCTCCGCTGTGGAGAATACTCTTCTCGCACTGACATCGTGGCCCCGCCTCCTTCCTCGAAGGTAGCTGAACAAACTCTCATCTGATCTAATCCGAGGGAGCGATCATATAGCTGAATAGGTAGAGCTTAGAATCTTCTGTTGGGATCGGAGAAGGCTGCCGCATGCCATAAGCTAAGCATTAGGTACAGGGAGGGTACTAAGGAAGCCTGGCTAGGCTAGCCAGGTCAGTGGATGCTGACGCAGGTCAGATGCCATGACTCTGCCGCTCTGCGCCAGCCACTGAGATGTAGGACCGTAGCCAGGTCCCTACACTTTCAATAGTTTCTATTTTGTTAAATGTTCCTTATCATTAGAAACGGTTCACAGCAAATAGACATGTATTTTACATGTTTTGAAATATTTATCCCTATATTGGTGGGAGGCCCCCGCTTGGTGTGTGGCCCAGGGCCTGGGCCCCTTGGACTCCCCCCTAAATCTGGGCCTGCTCCTGTGTATGTCACAGGTGATCACTGTATTACCTGTACACTTTACACTTTATACAGAGCTCCTGTTTATAATCTCACTGTTGTTCACTGTGTTACCTGTACACTGTGTACACTGACATTGTATACAGAGCTCCTGTGTATATTGTCACCGTTGATCACTGTATTACCTGTACACTGACACTATATATAGAGCTCCAGTGTATGTCACTGGTGATCACTGTATTACCTGTAGACTATACAATATATACAGAGCTTTTGTGTATAATGTCACTGGTGATCACTATATTACCTGAACACTGACACTATAGACAGAGCCCCTGTGTACAATGTCACCCGTGATCACTGTATTACCTGTACACAGACACTGCATACTAAGTACAGATCTCCTGTGTATAATGGCGCTTAAGATGATATTAGTATTGTGAGTTTTTTTGTTAATGATCAGTATTGTAGCATTCAGTCACTATGTGGTGGTAATATGTTGTCCGGCCATGGTGTGGCGATATTTGTTCCTTGTATGTGCTATTACTTGGTCACCATGTGGTGATAATATGTGGTCTGGTCATGGTGTGGTGGTAGTTATCCCTTGTATGTGGTATTATTCTGTCACTGTGGTTGGTAACATGTCTGGTTATGGTGTGGTGGTAGTTGTCCCTTGTATGTGGTATTATTTGGTCACTGTGGTGGTAATATGGTGTCTGGACATGGTGTGGTGGTATTTGTTCCTTGAATGTGGTATTATAGGTCTCTATGTGGTGGTAATATATGGTTTGGTCATGGTGCGGTGGTATTTGTCCCCTGTATAAGATATTATTGATCATTTTGAAAATTGAAAAATAAATAAAAATATACCTAAATTGTATTGGATATTTTAACAAATGTTTAATATATTAGAGTAGGGCCCGGCCAAAAGAGTCTACCTTGTTGTGGTGGAGGCTTAAAAAATCTTTTGGCCAAAACAAAAGCTGCTGGCTATATGTGTGATCTGGTGATGGGAACTGTTAATGTGTGATTGGTGAGTAGTGCAGTTTTTCCAAGAGAGGGCGGTGGGACTGTGGACAGTTTGAGGGGAGGAGGCAGGGCTGGGGTGGAGCCTGGGCAGAGTCTCAAGGGGGCCCCAAAAATTTTGTCAGTATGGGGCATCGAAATTCCTAGTGGCAGCCCTATCTGTGTGCACACGCGCAATGTTTGCTCCCAGGAAGGTGCAGAGCCAGGACAAAGCAGGAGGAATCTCCATTTTTCTTTACAGCATTTGTTATACTAATACTAAGCACTAATTTATAAGATTTATCACCAGCTTTATTCACAAGTAATTTGTGTCAGCAAAATAGCCCCAAATCATACACTCTGGGTACTTCTGATATATCCAAGCAGGGCCACCATCAGGGCATTACTGCCCTGACTGGCATATGGGGCCCGGTGGGCAGAGGGGGCCGGCATCAGGCCCCATCTCATCTGCTCACCGGGCCCCCCTACAGCCACTGCGGCACGCTATTGACATGCGGGCCCACACCCGCACGTCAATAGTTAACAGCTGCCAGCCAATCGGAGGCTGCCAGCTGACTTGAGCCGCATTTGACGTCATTGTCAGCCGCCGGCGAGTGTGCGCTTCACCTGCGTGGAGGGAGTGAGCTTTGCCCGCTGCAAAAGCGTGGCCAGGTAAGAACTCGTGTTTTTATTTTTGCTGGACACGCTGGGGCAGAGATGCTGGACACACTGGGGGCAGAAATGCTGGACAAGCTGGGGCAGAAATGTTGGATATGCTGGGGCAGATTCTGGACATACTGGGGGCAGAAATGCTGGACACGCTAGGACAGAAATGCTGGACACGCTGGTGCAGAAATGCTGGACATGCTGAGGCAGAAATGCTGGACACGCTGGAGCAGAAATGCTGGACACGCTGGGGGAAGAAATGCTGGACACACTGGGGGCAGAATGCTGGACACACTGGGGCAGAGATGCTGGACACGTTGGGGCAGAAATGCTGGACATGCTGGGGCAGAGATGCTGGACACGCTGGGGCAGAGATGCTGGACACATTGGGGCAGAAATGCTGGACACACTGGGGCTGAAATGCTGGACACGCTGGGGGCAGAAATGCTGGACACACTGGAGGCAGAAATGCTGGACACGCTGGGGCAGAAATGCTGGACACGCTGGGGCAGAAATGCTGGACATGCTGGGATAGAGATGCTGGACATGCTGGGGCAGAGATGCTGGACACACTGAGGCAGAAATGCTGGACACGCTGGGGCAGAAATGCTGGACTCGCTGGGGGCAGAAATGCTGGACATGCTGGGGGCAGAAATGCTGGACACACTGGGGGCAGAAATGCTGGGGCAGAAATGCTGGACACGCTGGGATAGAGATGCTGGACATGCTGGGGCAGAGATGCTGGATACTCTGGGGCAGAAATGCTGGACACGCTTGGGCAGAAATGCTGGACACGCTGGGGCAGAAATGCTGGACACGCTGGGGGCAGAAATGCTGGACACACTGGAGGCAGAAGTGCTGGAAACACTGGGGCAGAAATGCTGGACACGTTGGGGCAGAAATGCTGGACACACTGGGATAGAGATGCTGGACATGCTGGGGCAGAGATGCTGGACACACTGGGGGCAGAAATGCTGGAAACACTTGGGGCAGAAATGCTGGAGCAGAAATGCTGGACACGCTGGGGCAGAAATGCTGGACAAACAAAAACCTATATAGAAAGAAACACCAGAGATAATAATTTTTATAAACTGAGGAAAAACACTATAGAAATAAACCCTTAAAAAATTCCATCAGACCAGATTATATTATATAAAATATATTTTTATTTAAAATTAATTGCAATCACAAAAAACATCACCAAAACGCATGGAAATTTTTATTACTAAAATTGTATAATCTACAACAGATATTTATTTATTAACAATATAAAACATGCAATTATAGATAATATGTAACTCCTCCAATCGAGATTTACTTAGGGATGGATGAAAAAATTATATATAAAAATCCCGTATGTGCAAGAAAGGGCAAGTCCAAACTGATCAGTATAATAAACATAAAAATATATATAATGCAGCAAATAATAATTGTTTTAAATATAATATGTGATAAAAATCAGTCAAATAAATTTGTGAATAATATGTGTGTATATCCATATATACACACACACACTTATTGTGTGCAGCAAAATAAATCAATTGTTAATAAAGTGCAATAGTGCAATGAAAAATAAATTACATACAAAACAACCAGTGTATCCACAAAAATTGTGAGCCAAAAACAAAAAACAAATAATTATATATTGCTCTGTGAAAGTGCTGCCAAATGTACCAAAATATATTATAAATACTGACCAGTTAGGAGTGCCACTGCCCTGCACACACCACTCCAACGCCGTTTCGCTCACTGCTTCATCAGTGATTTTTTTGTGATTGCAATTAATTTTAAATAAAAATATATTTTATATAATATAATCTGGTCTGATGGAATTTTTTAAGGGTTTAGAAATGCTGGACACCCTGGGGCAAAGATGCTGGACATGCTGAGGCAGAAATGCTGGCCACGCTGGGGCAGAAATGCTGGCCACGCTGGGGCAGAAATGCTGGCCACGCTGGGGCAGAAATGCTGGCTATGCTGGGGCAGAAATGCTGGACACGCTGGGGCAGAAATGCTGGACACGCTGGGGCAGAAATGCTGGACACGCTGGGACAGAAATGCTGGACATGCTGGGACAGAAATGCTGGACATTGGGGGCAGAGATGCTAGACATTAATATGTGGTCTGGTCATGGTGCGGTGGTATTTGTTCCTTGTATGTGATATTATTCGTTCACTGGTGGTAATATGTGGTCTGGTCATGGTACGGTGGCATTTGTCCCTTGTATGTGCTATTTGGTCACTATGTGGTAATAATATGGTGTCTGGTCATGGTGTTGTGGTATTTGTTCCTTGTATGTGATGTTATTCGATCACTGTGGCGGTAATATGTGGTCTTGACATGGTGTAGCGGTATTTGTTCCTTGTATGTAATATTATTGGTCATTTTAAAAATTGAAAAATAAATAAAAATCTACCTAAATTGGATTGCATATTTTAACAAATACTTAATAGATTACAGCAGAGTAGGGCCCGGCCAAAAGTGTCTACCGTGTTATGGTGGCGGCTTAAAAAAATCTTTTGGCCAAAACAAAAGCTGCCGGCTATACGTGTGATCTGGTGATGGGAACTGTTAATGTGTGATAGGTGAGAAGTGGAGTTTTTCCAAGAGAGAGCGGTGGAACTGTGGACAGTTCGAGGGGCTGGAGTGGAGCCTGGGCGAAGTCTCAAGGGGGTCCCGAAAAATTTACCAGTATGGGGCCCTGAAATTTCTAGTGGCAGTCCTGTATCTAAGTTGTCTGCCCCCTGTGCCATGGTCCTAAATGCAGAAACAGTGGGTTTTTCCACATTTCGTCTTTAATATATATATATTTTTTGTTAACAATCTGCTCCGATTATTGGGTCATTGCTGTATTTTTTAGGTTTCCCAGTGGATGTATTTAAAAAAAAAAAAGCCTTAGTTGCTGTACAAAAATGCATGCAAAAATACACACAAAACCGTGACAAAAACGCACCAGAAAACGTGGCAAAACACGCATTTTTGCTGCAGCGTATTTGCTGCCAAGAGATGCAGAAACCTTGCAGATATTTCTGGAAGCAAACACTCAATGTGCGCACATACTCTAAGAGCATTAAGAGCAGAACTCTGCTTAATGAAAAAACTGTAAAACATGCTACCTATAGAATTCTGAAATATTCACTATAAATTCAGGTTACAGGACTGAGTAAGTGAATGTCCCATAGTATTTCTTATAAACAAATAGCATGTTTCATAAGCTAAAGCGAGCTTCCATAAGGAAGTGTGGTCCAAAATGATTTATTTTGGTATCAATTTTCTTGATCTTCTTTTGCGTCCCCATTTTGCCTGAGGAGACCTGCTCACATCGAGTAAATGGGGAGACTGGAAGAATTGTAGCTAAGTTGTGAGCAACTGACCAATCCTCAGTCTGTAGATGCGGGAAGACAAGCTTCATCAGAGCATCCTCAAGATTACTATTGGTGTGTATCTGTTGTCTTTGGCCATTGAAGGTGAAGGAGATCGCAAAAGAAAACAGCCAGGAATACAGGATTTTCCTTTCTCTCAGAATATTTGTAAATGGCTTCAAAATCTTTCTTTTTTGTAACATTTGTTGAGGAGATGTCCTGAAAATTATTGATACAGGAGCTCTCGAAGTTTAACATCTTGCCAATTCTGGATTTTTTGAGAATGTCTTCTTTTATTCTGAAGTTTAGTAGGCGACATATAACATCCCTTAGTGGTTCAGTGGGTTTGTTTGTTTTTCTGAGAGCTCTATGCGCTCTTTCAATTAGAATTTCACCTTGATAACTGTCTCCCAGTATAGAAATAAACAATTTTTCGCATTGGCAGTCAGGGTTTCAATTGAGACCAACTCTGGGACGCCTCTAATTCTTGGCTTGTAAAGATGGAACCTATTTTTTTGATCCTCAAGAGCTTCAAAAGCAGAATTGAGGTGTTGCTGACAGTTTTGGAAGCCTTGTTCAATCTTGCTTCTAAAGGATATTACATTTTTATAGAGAATCAGAGAGAAAAAGAAGGGATCAAAGCTTCACAATCAAGGGAGGTTGGATGCCTTGTTGGCGCTATTTATATAAGAGCTGTAATTTCTGTTTTAGCCAGAAGGTGGCACTCAAAGCTTGTAATGTAGATTACAAAATAGGCTCACCCTCTCAGATATAACAATATCAACCAGGTGCCTGGCTAACCGTGCACGGACGCAGGGCAAGGAAGTTGGTCCCTTTGAACAATATACTATACACTGAAAAATATAAACAAAAGAATATCAGTCATAAACTATGCCATATACATACATCAAATGGCGACTCAAAAGCAATGCTTTATAACAGGAGAAACAAAAGAGTCAAAAAATAACCAATAAATTACAAGACAACATTATTTATTGAAAAATCTGTCACTAGCTTCTGCATAAGAATTCATGATATTACAAAAAAGTATACAGTATATGGTTTACAATAAAATTGTGACTACATCCATGGATACAACTAATGACCCAGGAATACAGGGCGGGACATACGTAATTGCCACAAGATCAAGTGATTTCTACAAATGGATAGCATATGTATCATTTGCTGCCAAATGATTGCATATATCTCAGATATATAGTGATTAAAAATAGAGCAATTAAATTAGTGATAATTTGATCACTATACATCTCTGTGAGTTCATGCAAGATAATATATAGTTAAATGAAGGGAATAATTACCCATATGTGCAAAAGTACCGTCTGGATCCTGGTCACCTTACCCCAACGCGCGTTTCGCGTGTGATTGTTACCGCTTCCTCAGGGAAGTAGCAAAAAGGTAACAATGTTTTTAAATTTGACTTTAAGGCTCCATATCTTACCATCCACTACTGCTTTGATCATAAGACTACCATCATTTTATAGACAATCATCTTGGCTATTTCATACGTAAATTTGACTTGATACTATTTAGCATTTTAGTTATGCAGATTCTTGTCATATCACTGCATCGTCACTGTTTTCTAAAGCCAAGAAGCGGATGTCCAGGCAAAATATCGAAGTCAACAAGTTGGCTCATCACAAGGTGCTGCATCACAGGTTATACAAGGTTGGAATGGTGACTCAAAAAAAGGTGAAGAAGCCTCCATCCAAATATCATCATATGATGGCAAAAAAAGTAAGAAACTGGACAGTAGAAGAATCGAAAAAAGTGAGACAAAACGTTAAAACAGTAGGCTCTGATGAGTGCAAATAAGTCTGGAAGTAACAAGGGAAAAAGTGCTTAATGGATCGAGAAATTGAAGGAACCGTCAAGTTTGGTGGAGGAAGCCTGATGATATGGGATTGTTATTATTATTATGATTTATTTATATAGCACCATTGATTCCATGGTGCTATATATGAGAAGAGGTTACATACAAATTACAGATATCACAAACAGTAAGCAAACAATTACAGACTGATACAGAGCGGCGAGGACCCTGCCCTTGCGGGCTTACTGTCATAGTTTGTTCCGGATTTCTTTTGCAGTACTTCTAGGGTTAATTTATGTGGCCTCTCTTTGGGTTGGGGAGGGCTATGTTTACCTGCCCCTGTGCTGTGCCCATTGTCAGTTATACATACGAGCTCGGCGGAGCAGCTGACCCAGTGAATACCTGTGTGTATTGCTTATTCCTGTTTGTGTGCTTATGTATGGACCGATCTGTTCCCCGTTTTCGCATTTGTCTCCTGATTCGGTACTTCTCGTGATACTCCTGGGTTTGATCTCTGCTTTGTCCCCTGACTTCCTGCTCATTAGTTCTTCTGGTACCTCGTGTCTCTCGCTAGCTTCTGACTCCGGCTTGTCTCTTACCACACTATTAGTCTCTCCCCTTGGCTACCGCGCTGTTCTCTGGCCTGACCTCATCTAGTTTGACACTTCTCTCAGCTTCCCTGGCTCCTGTCATCATCCCTCGGAGTTCAGGACCTAGCCCCGCCTCAATCCACTCCCACGGTGGTCATGTGCTGCAGGTCCTGTTCAACTACAGGAGGGCTCACAACAGCATCTCACATTACAGCAGGAGTTCCCAGCATGTTCCCGGACACTTGTGCAGACCCAGGGGGTACGTCAGTTACGGTGTCCATCACACTTAAGGTACCTTCACACTTAGCGACGCTGCAGCAATACAGACAACGATGCCGATCGCTGCAGCATCGCTGTGTGGTCGCTGGAGAGCTGTCACACAGACCACTCTCCAGCGACCAACGATGCCGAGGTCCCCGGGTAACCAGGGTAAACATCGGGTTGCTAAGCACAGGGCCGCGCTTAGTAACCCGATGTTTACCCTGGTTACCAGTGTAAAATGTAAAATAACAAACAGTACATACTCACATTCTCGTCCCCCGGCATCCGCTTCCCTGCACTGACTGAGTGCCGGCCTTAACAGCAGAGCGGTGACGTCACCGCTGTGCTGTGCTTTTACTTTACGGCCGGCGCTCAGTCAGTGCAGGAAGCGGATGGCGAGGGACGTTTGACGGACATCAGAAGGTGAGTATGTACTGTTTGGTTTTTTTACTTTTACGATGGTAACCAGGGTAAACATTGGGTTACTAAGCGCGGCCCTGCGCTTAGTAACCCGATATTTACCCTGGTTACCATTGTAAAACATCGCTGGCATCGTTGCTTTTGCTGTCAAACACAACGATACACGGCGATCTGACGACCAAATAAAGTTCTGAACTTTCCTAAACGACCAGCGAAATCACAGCAGGATCCTGATCGCTGCTGCCTGTCAAACTCAACGATATCGCTATCCAGGACGCTGCAACGTCACGGATCGCTAGCGATATTGTTTAGTGTGAAGGTACCTTTACAGTACATTCTACAGGATGGTGGGGAAGGAGACAGTAAGTTGGGGGTTGCAGCAGCTCTGGTGTTGGTGAGGCGGTAGCTCCGGTAGTCAGGGCCGGTTTTAGGCAAAGTGGGGCCCTAGGCAAAGTTCAAAATGTGGTCCCAAATGCTAACATATTGCACATCACACAGAAGCATTTCGGTTGTATTTACATGTGCTGAGTTCAGGCCGCTAAATGAGTGTGATCGACAATATTGAAATCGTTTGTTAAGAGTTTGCGGAACCCACCGAATATATGTATTGATGGGATTGGTGCGTTTGCAACCCGGGATCCACCGTGCAGGAAAGATCCTGCTGCTAAGTGAATGGAGGCACAATATGGCGGTATGAACCAGCTCTGTTAGCTTCACAGAGCGGCCGAGAAAGCAAAGCTCTGTGCCCTGTTAGACTCTCACAGATGCACAGGCTAACTATCCAAATGAGAGCAGTCAGTGGTCATGCATGCACACAACACTCCTCGCCGGAGGTGCCAGCATTCTAGGGGCTTATTTCAGCCAGGTCCCTGAATACACTCATACACAATCTCCTCGCCGGAGGTGCCAGCATTCTAGGGGCTTATTTCAGCCGGGTCCCTGAACACATTCAAGCACATGACCACCGTGGGCCAAAGCACGTAACTTTGGAAGATACTAGCGCATGGCCGTGCGGCCATGGGAGCCTTAAATAGCTGCAGCACGTACAGGACCTTTGTTCTGTCCTTCTAACAGGACAGGGGTTCGTTTCAAGCATTAAAAGGTTAACTATTATTATAGTTCTGGTTTTGTTGTGTTATAGCACCACCCAGTGGTGGATAAATTTATAACCTGTGTTTTCCATGAATAATAGAGTGTTGCATTGTGGGTTTCAGCAAAGCATCATGGGATTGGGAAATTCCCCAGCCTTTTCTCTTGTATTTCCTGTTCACTCTGTTATTCAGCTGTGTTGGAACTACTTCATTTACCTGCCACCCTGGTTAGTTTATCCGGTAAGATTGCTATCCTTGTTTTTGTAATATATTGTTCTATAGAATGTGATTACTGTATAGCAACTAGTACCCGGGAAATCTATTATCTGTGAGTTACTGTATGTAGCTGCATGTAGAAGTTGCATCATCCTGTATGCTTTCCCCGTTAGTTATAGTATCAGTTGTGCTGTTATGTGCCCAATACTTACTCAAATCATTTGTATTCTTATAGTTTTACCGCATTTCAATACCTGTTACCAATAAACAAGTTAGACTACAGAAAACAGTCTGCTTACTTTGGAAGACAGAAGTGGTTTATGCTGTATGTTGGATCACACACCGTATCAACGTGTATGAAGACAGAACAGTAAAACGGAGACTTAATACCAGCGGAGGCTAGTAAAACGGAAGCTAGGCGCCGGGATTACAGTAAAGGGAGGCTAGACGCCAGCGATAGCAAATAACTCTTACGAGCCGCTTGTACCATACCGCACTGCCTGCAGATACCGCAGCGGCCGCTATACAGTCACAAGTACCGAGAGTGCAGCCCACCAAGCATGACACGTCTCAGTCCACGCTGAAGTCATTCCTACCCGCTCTGAGACATCCTACAGCCTGCAAACGGACACAAAATGTCTGCAAGTTGAGCATCTTCACTCAGGACGAGGTCCCAAACAAGCCGCTCTAGCAAGTCTTCCTCGAAAAGGTCTGTCACCCTCGCCCGAGCAGAAGCTGAGGCGGCGAAAGTAAGATCCTCCTTCGCTGCACAAGAGATGCAGTTAAAGCTAAGACAAGCAGACCAAGAAGTAGAAAGCGCCCGCCTGCAAGCAGAGCAAGAAGCAGAAAGAGCCCGCCTGCAGGCAGAGCAAGAAGCAGAAAGAGCCCGCCTGCAAGCAGAGCTAGAAGCAGAAAGAGCCCGCCTAGAAGCAGAAAGAGCCCGCCAAGAAGCAGAAAGAGCCTGCCTGCGAGCAGAGCAAGAAGCAGATAGAGCCCGCCTGCAAGCGACCTTAGAAAGGCTTTCCGCTGAAAAAGAAGCAGCAGCCACAATAGCCAAAGCTGAGTTTTTAGAAGCCGTGGAGTTTCCTGAATCCGAGCGAGGCAGCGACATACGCGGACCAGACCTTGATCATCAGGACCCTGCTCAACGCGTCTCAGAATATGTCCGCCAACATCCCAAAGTGGAAGACTACTCTGATCCGTTACGCCAACCAGCCTATACAGATTACCAGAGATCCTTCCTCCAAACACCGTACTGGAAGCAGGAAAGTATACTGCGAAACGACATTGATCACCACTACCGTCCTACGGAACAGAAGGTACGGCTTCCGCCCAGACTGACAGGGACACCCTTCGCCACTGAACGGGTTTATACAGACTTTCCTATGCCAGAAGCTCCTACCAGGTATGAGGATGCACCACAAACACCGCATAACAGCACACCAGCTCACGTCAGCACAGACTCAGCCACTATGAACTTTGCAAGGTTGTTTACCCACCGGGAGCTGGTGACCAAGGGACTTGTAAAGTTCACTGATCGAGCTGAAAGCTACAGAGCATGGCGAGCTTCTTTTCAGAATGCCATCAGAGACTTGCATCTTTCCAGTAGTGAAGAGTTAGATCTGTTGGTTAAGTGGCTTGGGAGCGAGTCAGCTGAACATGCCAAAAGAATCAGGAACATTAACATAAAGTACCCACACACAGGACTTCGTATGGTGTGGGAGAGACTCGAAGAATGTTATGGGTCAATAGAAGCTATAGAAAATGCTTTGTATAAAAGAATTGATGATTTCCCCAAGATAGCAAATAAGGGTTATCAAAAGCTCAGGGAACTGAGCGACTTGTTAATGGAGGTACATGCTGCTCAGGCAGAAGGTGATCTACCAGGGTTGGCATTCCTGGACACTGCCAGAGGTGTCAACCCGATTGTCCAAAAGCTCCCTTACAACTTACAAGAAAAGTGGGTCAGTCACGGGTCCCGTTACAAACAGGCTCATAAGGTACCATTTCCTCCCTTTGGGGTGTTTGTAGACTTTGTTGCTCAGCAGGCTAAAGTTAGAAATGACCCTAGTTTCGATTTCACTATGTCATGTACCACTGCCTCTGGTGTAAAACCCAGTAAAACACCAGTGGCAGTCCACAAAACTAATGTTACCTCCACAGATTTTCCTTACAGGGCAAGTAAGTCCTCTCCAGAAGAGGACACACCGCAGGATCTCAGCAAATACTGCACCCTACACAAGAAACCTCATCCTCTCCTAAAATGTAGAGCCTTCAGGGAGAAGTCTCTAGAAGACCGTAAGAGTTTCCTAAAGGAAAACAAGATATGCTTCAGATGCTGCGCGACAACCTCACACTTCGCCAAGAACTGTGAAACCAGTGTGAAATGCACAGAATGTAGTAGTGTGGAGCACAACACGGCCTTACATCCTGGACCACCCTCAGGGGTATCATCACGAGTAGAAGAGTCTGCCGAAAAACAGACGGACCCCGACGTGGACACCCCAGTGGTCACTTCTCGGTGCACAGAAATCTGCAAGGAACTCGTAGCAGGAAGATCTTGCTCAAAGATCTGTCTTGTCAGAGTATTCCCAGCGAGCCAACGGGATAAGGCGATCAAGGTATATGCAATCTTGGATGATCAGAGCAACAGGTCTCTAGCTAAATCCTTTCTCTTCGACACCTTCAACATTGCTGGTCCCGGCTCTCCGTACTCCTTGAAGACATGTGCAGGTACTGTCGAGACGGCGGGGAGGAGAGCAACTGGATTCAAAGTAGAGTCTATAGATGGTCAAACCTGCTTATCCTTGCCATCAATACTGGAGTGCAACCAGATTCCAGACAACAGGTCTGAGATACCTACACCAGAGGTAGCAGCTCATCACACCCACTTGAGATGTATAGCTCACCTGATACCAGAGCTCGACCAAGGAGCTCCTATCGTCTTACTTCTCGGAAGAGACATACTACGGGTCCACAAGGCTAGAGGACAGATCAACGGCCCACAAAACACCCCATATGCTCAGAGACTTGACCTAGGATGGGTCATTGTGGGAGATGTCTGTTTGGGTGGAGCACACAGGCCGACATTAGTCAACAGCATGCTCACCAATACCCTTGAGAATGGACGCCCGTCTCTCTTCCAGCCATGCGAGAGTAGTTTCCTGATTAAAGAATTGCCACACCACACCCCTCCACCTTGTCCGTTAGCTGATCCTTCCTGTGAAGACCATGCATGCGACGGTGAGCAAGATCATATAGGGTGCACAGTTTTCCACAGGAAAAGAGAAGACAACCAGGTAGCAATGTCCATAGAGGACAGACTGTTCTTGGACATCATGGAGCGAGAGATAGTAAGAGATGAATCAAAGAGTTGGGTCGCACCTTTACCATTCAAACCACAGAGGCAACGTTTACCCAACAACAGAGAACTTGCCTACAGTCGATTTGTTTCCCTTACGCGCAAACTGCAGAAGGCACCAGAAACAAAACAACACTTCTTTACCTTCATGAAGAGAATATTCCAGAGTGGCCACGCGGAAATTGCACCTGTACTTCAAGATTCCGAGGAATGTTGGTACTTACCTATTTTCGGCGTGTATCATCCGAAGAAACCAGGTCAGATAAGAGTGGTATTTGACTCAAGTGCCAGATACGAAGGGGTTTCTTTAAACGACGTCTTCCTGTCTTGTCCAGACCTCAACAACAGACTTCTGGGAGTACTTCTTCGTTTCCGCAAAGATGCAGTAGCATTTATGGCCGACATACAACAGATGTTTCACTGCTTCCTTGTTAAAGAAGAACACAGAAACTACTTGAGGTTCTTCTGGTACCGCAATAATGACCCCTACAAGGACATCGTGGAATATCGTATGAAGGTTCACATCTTCGGGAACAGCCCTTCCCCTGCTGTTGCTATCTATGGCCTTAGACATTCAGCCAGAGAAGGTGAAGCGAAATATGGATCGGATGTAAGATCTTTTGTGGAAAAGGATTTCTACGTAGATGACTGCCTGAAATCCACACCCACAGAGGAGTCGACAGTCAGTCTCCTGAAAAGGGCACAAGAAATGCTCGCTTCATCCAATTTGAGGTTGCACAAAATTGCTTCCAACAGCCAGAAACTAATGGCAGCCTTTCCCTCTCAAGATTACTCAACCGATTTAAAAGACTTGGATTTAAGCACGGACTCCCTTCCCATGCAGCGGAGCCTGGGTCTACTCTGGGATTTGAAAAAGGATGCATTCACCTTCCAGATCAGTGAAGAAGAGAGACCCTTCACGCGTAGAGGCGTCCTGTCCATTGTGAACAGCTTGTACGATCCTCTGGGATTTGTAACCCCTGTAACTATCCAAGGTAAAATGATGTTGAGAGACTTCACCCAAGAGACATCCGATTGGGATGATCCGCTTCCCAGCGATAAAAAAGAATTGTGGGAAAGATGGAAACATTCTTTAGAAGCCCTGTCAAGTCTCTACGTGGCACGACCATATGCTTCTGTGCCTTCATCAGAAATCAAGGTGCAAAGGCTTTGTATCTTTTGCGATGCTTCAACCAAGGCAATTGCAGCAGTGGCGTATTTGAAAACAACTGACATCAATGAACAATGCCACGTAAGGCTTGTTATGAGCCGGACAAAATTGGCCCCACTCCGTGAACACACAGTACCCAGACTGGAACTCTGTGCAGCTGTGCTGGCAGTAGAGTTAGCTGAGCTTATCTCGACAGAAATGGACCTGGAAATCAAAGGAGTCGAGTTTTACACCGACAGCAAGGTAGTGCTGGGGTACATCTGCAATGAAACTCGTCGCTTCTATGTCTATGTCAGCAATCGGGTGCTAAGGATCAGGAGATCCACCGAACCTAAACAGTGGCACTATGTGTCCACGCACCACAATCCGGCGGACCACGCAACCAGATCCGTTGAAGCAAGACAACTTAAGGACACAACCTGGTTCACCGGCCCTACATTGTTATACCGTTCGACGCCATATGTGGACGAGTCAAACATCTTTGAATTGGTGGATCCAGAGGCAGATGAGGAAATCCGCCCTCAGGTATCCGTTCTACGTACGGTGACTAAAGACAATCACCTCAAATCCCACCGCTTCAACAGGTTCTCAACTTGGAATTTGCTTGTTTGTGCCCTCGTTCGTTTAATTCCTCAGACCAGTTGCGGAACTTGTCTTACTGTTTTCGCCAAAAGAGCTGTGTGTGGCATCGGTTGATGCCAAGCGGGGAGTGTTCTGTCCTTCTAACAGGACAGGGGTTCGTTTCAAGCATTAAAAGGTTAACTATTATTATAGTTCTGGTTTTGTTGTGTTATAGCACCACCCAGTGGTGGATAAATTTATAACCTGTGTTTTCCATGAATAATAGAGTGTTGCATTGTGGGTTTCAGCAAAGCATCATGGGATTGGGAAATTCCCCAGCCTTTTCTCTTGTATTTCCTGTTCACTCTGTTATTCAGCTGTGTTGGAACTACTTCATTTACCTGCCACCCTGGTTAGTTTATCCGGTAAGATTGCTATCCTTGTTTTTGTAATATATTGTTCTATAGAATGTGATTACTGTATAGCAACTAGTACCCGGGAAATCTATTATCTGTGAGTTACTGTATGTAGCTGCATGTAGAAGTTGCATCATCCTGTATGCTTTCCCCGTTAGTTATAGTATCAGTTGAGCTGTTATGTGCCCAATACTTACTCAAATCATTTGTATTCTTATAGTTTTACCGCATTTCAATACCTGTTACCAATAAACAAGTTAGACTACAGAAAACAGTCTGCTTACTTTGGAAGACAGAAGTGGTTTATGCTGTATGTTGGATCACACACCGTATCAACGTGTATGAAGACAGAACAACCTTCCTAAAAAGGACCAATGAGAGACTGCCACAGAGCCTGCGTACCTACAAGACCTTCCTAGAAGGAACAATAGATTTGGCTGCAGTACCTGAGCATGTGACCCTTGATCTCCACTGAGAGATCTTACTCTGGGCATGCTCAGTGTGTGCAAAGCAGGACTAAGTCCCAGAAAAGCCTGCTCGCCGCAGATCACTGCAGGGTATAATAGCAGAGCCTGGAGAGGCAGCAGTAACCCTTTGCACAGATCAGGCTCAGTGAGACGCTGGGACCGACGTCTCCGCTGAGCAGGCTCCACTGCGGCCGATGGAGAATGAGAGACCGCAGCAGACACGGATCGAGATTCCCCCTGTGCAGCAGAGGAAACTCGACTCCTAACATCGTTTAAGGCTTGTTTCCCCGCATCTTTCCACCATCTGAGAAAGAATGATGAGGACAGAATGATCACTAATAGATCAATCTGTTCCCATATAGTTACATGTCAACAGCAGCGTATCTACAGTTTACACAGGTGATGTGCTGCTGAGATTTTTATTCCAGCATAAACAATCCAATCTCTCAATGAATATGCAGCATTTTGCTTGTTTAGACTAATACACCCCATAGTCCTCCATATATTATAATGTGCACCACAGTCCTCCATATTGTAAAATGCACACCCCATAGTCCTCCATATAATATAATATGCCCCATAGTTCTCCATATAGTATAATACACTCCTCAGTCCTCCATATAGTATTATACACTTCCCATAGTCCTCCATATAGTATAATACACTCCTCATAGTCCTCCATATATTAAAATACACTGCTCAGTCCTCCACATAGTATAATACACTCCTCATAGTTCTTCATATAGTATAATGTATTCCCCCATAGTCCTCAATACAGTATAATGCAGCCCACATACAGTGCCTTGCGAACGTATTCGGCCCCCTGGAACTTTTCAACCTTTTCCCGCATATCATGCTTCAAACATAGAGATACCAAATGTAAAGTTTTGGTGAAGAATCAACAAGTGGAATAGAATTGTGAAGTTGAACGAAATTTATTGGTTATTTTAAATTTTTATGGAAATTCAAAAACTGAAAAGTAGGGCGTGCTGTTATGAACTGGTGGCTTAGGAGCAGCATGAGACGTGCTCTGGAGGAGGTGGTACCTGTACTGACCGCAGACCCTGAACTTAACACAACAACTAGAAGTAGCCGCGGGATGTACCTAACATGGCCTAGACACCTCGACACAGCCGGAGGACTAGATACCCCTAAAGATAGAAACAGGAAAGCTATCTTGCCTCAGAGAAAATTCCCAAAGGATAGACAGCCCCCCACAAATATTGACTGTGAGAGGAGAGGGAAATAACATATGCAGAATGAAACCAGGATTTAGCAAAGGAGGCCACTTCTAGCTAAATAGAAAAGACAGGAAAGAGTACTATGCGGTCAGTATTAAAATACTAGAAAATATCCACCACAGAGAATACAAAATCTCCACACCTAACTAAAGGCATGGAGGGTAAATCTGCTTCTCCAGAGCTTCCAGCTTGACTGAATAAATCCACACTGACAAAGCTGGACAAGAAAAAACATAGAAATGCAAAGAACTATAAAGTCCACAGTATGTGGACTGCAAAAACAAAGCCAGGACTTATTGTTGATGATTTGGACAGAATAGCAGGAGAATCCAGGAGAGATGTGAATCCACCAAGAAACAATGGACAACTGGCACTAACTAAAGGATCTAGCCAGACTAAATAGCCCAGACAGAATTGGTAATAAGTGGAAGCACCTGATAACTACTAAAATCCAAAGGAGCAGCAGTACCATTTATAACCACCGGAGGGAGCCCAAGAGCAGAACTCACAACATTACCACTTATAACCACCGGAGGGAGCCCAAGAGCAGAATTCACAACAGCGTTGCGCCACCTTTTGCTGCGATTACAGCTGCAAGTCGCTTGGTGTATGTCTCTATCAGTTTTTTACATCGAGAGACTGAAATTCTTGCCCATTCTACCTTGGCAAACAGCTCGAGCTTAGTGAGGTTTGATAGAGATCGTTTGTGAGCAGCAGTTTTCAGCTCTTTCCACAAATTCTCGATTGGATTGAGATCTGGACTTTGACTTGGCCATTCCAACACCTGGATATGTTTATTTGTGAACCATTTCATTGTAGATTTTGCTCTATGTTTGGGATCATTGTCTTGATGGAAGAAAAATCTCTGTTGCAGTCTCAGGTCTTTTCCAGACTACAGGTTTTCTTCAAGAATGGTCCTATATTTGGTTCCATCCATATTCCTATCAATTTTAACCATCTTCCCTGTCCCTAAAAAGCAGGCCCAAACCATGATGCTGCCACCACCATGTTTGACAGTGGGCATGGTGTGTTTAGGGTGATGAGTTGTGTTGTCTTTACGCCAAACATATCGTTTGGCATTGTTGCCAAAAAGTTCGATTTTGGTTTCATCTGACCAGAGCACCTTCTTCCACAAGTTTCGTTTGTCTCCCATGTGGCTTGTTGCAAACTTTAAATTACACTTTTCATGGATATCTTTGAAAAATGGCTTTCTTCTTGCCACTCTTCCATAAAGGCCAGATTTGTGCAGTGTACTACTGATTGTTGTCCTATGTAGAGACTGTTCCACCTCAGCTGTAGATCTCTGCAGGTCATTCAGAATGATCATGGGCCTCCTTGTTTGAGATGAAAGTTTAGAGGGATGGTCGGGTCTTGGTAGATTTGCAGTGGCATGATACTCCTTCCATTTCAATATGATCGCTTGCACAGTGCTCCTTGGGATGTTTAAAGTTTTGGAAATCATTTTGTATCCAAATCCGGCTTTAAACTTCTCCACATCAGTATCACGGACCTGCCTGTTGTGTTCCTTGGTCTTCATGATGCTCTCTGTGCTTCAAACAGAACCCTGAGACTATCACAAAAGAGGTGCATTTATACGGAGACTTGATTACACACATTATATTTATCATCATTAGGCATTTAGGACAGCATTGGATCATTCAGAGATTCACAATAAACTTCTGGAGTGAGTTTGCTGCACTGAAAGTAAAGGGGCCGAATAATATTGCACGCCCCACTTTTCAGTTTTTGAATTTCCACAAAAATTTAAAATAACCAATAAGTTTCGTTCATCTTCACAATTGTGTTCCACTTGTTGTTGATTCTTGACCAAAAATTAACATTTGGTATCTTTATGTTTGAAACATGATATGTGGGAAAAGGTTGAAAAGTTCCAGGAGGCCGAATACTTTCACAAGGCACTGTATAGTATAATGCAGCCACCGCATAGAGTATAATGCAGCCATCCCATAGAGCATTATGCAGCCACCCCACAGAGTATAATGTAACCCCCACAGAATATAATGCAGCCCCCCTCATATAGTATAATGTAGCCCCCTCATAGAGTATGATGCAATCACCCCTCATAGAATATAAATATAATACAGCCCCCCATAGAATATAATGTAGCCCAGAATAGAATAGAGTACAGCCCACCTCCCCATAGAATATAATGTAACCCCATCAAAGAGTATGATGCAAACCTCCCTCATAAAATCTAATACAGCCCCTCATAGAATATAATATAGCCCACTTCCCCATAGTATATAATGTAGCCCCCATGGAATATAATGCAGTCCCCCATAGTATATAACACAGCCTCCCCATAGAATATAATGTACCCTTCATAGTGTAAAACACAGCCTCCCCATAGAATATAATGTATAATGTACCCCCATAGTATATAACACAGCCCGCATAGTATATAACACAGCCCGCATAGTATATAGGACAGCCTCATAGCATATAACACAGCTCACATAGTATATAGCACAGCCCACATAGTATATAGCACCACCCACATAGTTTATAGCACAGCCCACATAGTATATGACACAGCCCGCATAGTATGTAACACAGCCCACATAGTATATAGCATAGCCCGCATAGTATATAGCACAGCCTGCATAGTATATAGCACAGGCTCATAGTATATAGCACAGCCCGCATATTATATAGCACAGCCCTCATAGTATATAGCATAGCCCGCATAGTATATAGCACAACCTGCATAGTATATAGCACAGCCTGCATAGTATATAGCACAGTCCCCATAGTATATAGCATAACCCACATAGTAAATAGCACAGCCCACATAGTATATAGCATAACCCGCATAGTATATAGCACAGCCCGCATAGTATATAACACAGCCCGCATAGTATATAGCATAACCCACATAGTATATAACACAGCCCGCATAGTATATAGGACAGCCTCATAGTATATAACACAGCCGAATAGTATATCACACAGCCCACATAGTATATAGCACAGCCCACATAGTATATAGCACAACCCACATAGTTTATACCACAGCCCGCATAGTATATGACACAGCCCACATAGTATATAACACAGCCCGCATAGTATATAGCATAGCCCGCATAGTATATAGCACAGCCTGCATAGTATATAGCACAGGCTCATAGTATATAGCACAGCCCGCATACTATATAGCACAGCCCTCATAGTATATAGCATAGCCCGCATAGTATATAGCACAGCCTGCATAGTATATAGCACAGCCTGCATAGTATATAGCACAGTCCCCATAGTATATAGCATAACCCACATAGTATATAGCACAGCCCACATAGTATATAGCATAACCCGCATAGTATATAGCACAGCCCGCATAATATATAACACAGCCCGCATAGTATATAGCATAACCCACATAGTATATAACACAACCCTCATAGTATATAACAACCCACATCTCCCCCCCGAGAATGGCCCCACAGTCCAGTGCTAACTGTTATAGTAAAAAAACTATCCTCACGTCTCTGGCACACAATGAGTGCGCAATGACATCATCGTGCACACGCAGTGTCAGTGGCAGAGCGGGGAATGATGGGAGAGGGAGCATCAGCTGACGCTCCCTCCTCCATCATTGCTTTGAACTGTCCCCACAGTTCAATGCGGCGGCGGCGGGGGAGTCGGCGCTGGCAGCAGGCAGGGCCCCATAGGGGCTGCATGATGTGCCACTAGCTGGGGGCCCCTGGAGGAGCGGGGGCCCTAGGCAGTTGCCTGTTCTGCCTGCCCCTAATGCTGGCCCTGCCGGTTGTGGTGAGGAGGCAGCGGGGTCATTGCAGGCTGTAAGCTTTCTTGAATAGATGGGTTTTCAGGTTCCATCTGAAGGATTCAAATGTGGTTGATAGTAGGACGTGTTGGGGCACAGAATTCCAGAGGATGTAGGATATTCAGGAGAAGTCTTGGAGGCGATTAGGTGAGGAGCGAACATATGTGGAGGAGAGAATGAGGTCCTGAGAGGACCAGAGATTACATGAGGGAAGATATTGGTAGATTAGTTCAGAGATATACGGAGGAGACAGGTTATGGATGGCTTTGTAGGTCAGTATTGGTAATTTGAACTGGATGCACTGACGGAATCGGAGCCAGTGAAGAGATTTGCAGAGGGGAGAAGCAGAGGAGTAGCAAGCAGAGAGGTGAATTAGTCGGGCAGCAGAGTTAAAGATGGACTGGAGAGGTGTGAGAGTGTTAGCAGGGAGGCCACAGAAAAGGATGTTGCAGTAGTCGAGGTGGGGGATGATGAGGGCATGCACAAGCATTTTAGAAGATTGAAGGTTGAGGAAAGGACGGATTCTGTAAATAATTTTCAGCTGGAGGTGACAGAAGGTGGAAAGAGCTGGGATGTGCGGTTTGAAGAACAGGGTAGAGTCAAGGTCTACTGTGAGGAAGCGGACTTCCGATACGGGGGAAAGTGTAATGTCATTTATTGTGATAGATAGATCAGGTAAGGAAGATCTGTGAGATGGAGGAAAGAAGATGAGTTCAGATTTGTCCACATTGAGTTTGAGGAAGCGTGAGGAGAAGAAGGAGGATATGGCTGATAGACACTCCCGGATTCTGGACAGCAAAGAGGTGATGTCTGGGCCAGAGAGGTAGATCTGAGTGTCATCAGCATAAAGGTGGTACTGGAACTTTATGGGACTTTATGAGTTGTCCCAGGCCAAGTGTATAGATTGAGAAAAGTAGGGGTCATAGAACAGAGCCTTGGGGGACTCCAGCAGAGAGAGGGTGGGATGAGGAGGTAGTTTGTGAGTGGGAGATGCGGAATGTGTGGTTGGAAACGTATGAGCAGATCCAGGATAGGGAGAGGTCTTTGATGCTAAAGGAAGAGAGGATCTGTAGTACAAGGCAGTGGTCAACTGTGTGGAAAGCAGAGGACAGATCTAAAAGGAGGAGTATAGAGTATTCTCCATTAGCTTTGACTGTAAGTAGGTCGTTAGTAATTTTGGTCAGGCCAGTCTAAGTGGAATGATGGGGATCGAAACAGATTGTAGATTGTCAAAGAGCAAATTAGATGAGGGATGGGAGGAAAGATCAGCGTGGACGAGCTGCTGTAGGAGTTTGGCAGTGAATGGGAGCAACGATATTGGGCGATAGCTGGACATAGTGGTTGGGTCAAGGGTTGGCATTTTAAGGATATGAATAATTGTGGCATGTTTGAAAGCAGAAGGGAAGGTACCAGACGTTAGTGATAGGTTGAAGAGATGGGTTAGGGATGGGATAAGTGTGGTGGTGAGGTTGGGGAGGAGGTGGGATGCAGTCTAGTGCACAAGTGTGAGGTGTGATATGGAGAGGAGAAAATTAAGCTCCCCTTCACTGATGTTGGGGAGGGAGGTTATGAGGGAAGGGCATTGGTCTGGTATACGAAGGGGTTGTGGAGGTTGAACAATAAAGACTTGCCTTGTTTGGTCGATCTTATTTTTGAAGTGTGTGGCAAAGTCCTCAGCAGAGATTAGGGAGTTTGGAGGGAGCAGTGGTGGGTGGAGGAAAGAGTTAAAAGTTTTGAATTTGAGGTTGTAGGATGGGGAAGATATGGGGGTTGTGAAATAGTCCTGTTTAGCAGAGGTGAGAGCAGATTTGAAAGCGAGTTTTGCTTTTTTGAGTGCAGTGAAATAATCTTGCGAATTTGTTTTCTTCCAATATCATTCTTTAACCCTGGACACTTGCCGGAGCTTTTAAGTGATGTTATTGTGCCAGTGTTGTCTATTGATATGTCGCACTCTGCCATGAATGAGAGGGGCGACTGTGTCAATAACTGATGTGCGAATGGCATTGTAGAAACCAGTGGCACTGTCTATGTCATGGAGTGAGGTTATGGATGCCAGTGGTAGAGTCAGGGAGTGGGTGGGGTGTGTGAGGTTTCTGTGGGGGTGCACATGTTGCTGGACATGGGTAACAGGTGAGGAGGACAGGAATGAGAAAATGAATAGATGGTGGTCAGATAGAGGGAGAGGGAAGATTGTGAAGTTAGATAGAGAGCAGAGACGGGTGAAGATCAAGTCTAATCTATGTCCATCTGTGTGGGTGGCTGAGGCGGACCACTGAGTAAATCGAAAAGATGAAGTAAGGGACAGGAGTTTGGAGGCTGTTGACTGAAGGGTATCAGTAGGGATGTTGAAGTCCCCCATGATGATAGTGGGAATGTCAGTGGAAAGAAAGTGAATAAGCCAGGTAGAGAATTGGTCAATAAAGGCAGTGGCCAGGTCCAGAGGTCGGTATATGATGGCCACTTGGAGGTTGGATGGAGAGTAGATGCGGACAGAGTGGACTTCAAAAAATGGGAGTATAAGGGAAGGTAGAGGTGGGATTGGGTTAAAGGTGCAGTTAGTATAAAGGCAAGGAGTGTGGGTGAAGTGGAGGCCGCCATAACACAGCACAGCAGGGGAAGTGTTGTCAGACAGTGTCAGCCACGTTTCTGTGAGGCCGAGGAAGGCAAGATTGCGAGAGAGAAAGAGGTCATGAATCACATGAAGCTTATTGCAGATGGAGCAGGCAGTCCAGAGTGCACCAGAGAGAGGGAGCTTTAGTTTGGCAGTTCAAATTAGATAGGGAGCGGTAGGAGGGGGAATTAACAGGAAATATTAGCTGTGGGGGTTCAGGATTGGGAGATATGTCACCAGTAGGGTTGAGCGAAACGGGTCGACCATTTTCAGAAGTCGCCGACTTTTGGCAAAGTTGGGTTTTATGAAACTCGACCCCTGTGTGGGGTCGGCCATGAGGTCGGCGATCTTCTGAATCTGGTATCGGAATTCCGATACCGAGTTCCGATATGTTTGCGATATCGGAACTCGGTATCGGAATCCACATTTAAGTGTAAAATAAAGAATTAAAATAAAAAATATTGATATACTCACCTCTCCGACGCAGCCTGGTAGTAACCGGCATCTTCCGGTCCTAAGAATGGCGCTTGAAAGACCTTTCGAATGCTTCCCGGCTTGTGATTGGTCGCGGCGGCCCACGTGACCGCTGAGAGACCAATCACAACAAGCAGTGACGTAATTCTCAGGTCCTAAATTCCTCATTCTAGGAATTTAGGCCATGAGAATTACGTCACGGCTTGTGATTGGTCGCTGAGCGGTCACGTGGGCCGCCGCGACCAATCACAAAGCCGTGACGTCATTTAAGGCCCTTCACGTGCTAATTCTTAAGGAAGGCTGCCGGAAAGAAGCTGAGGGTGAGTATATTCCTATTAGGTATATACTCACCCTCGGAAGCACCCTGCTTCTTTCCGGCAGCCTTCCTTCTTAAGAATTAGCGCGTGAAGGGCCTTAAATGACATCACGGCTTTGTGATTGGTCGCGGCAGCCCACGTGACCGCTCAGCGACCAATCACAAGCCGTGACGTAATTCTCATGGCCTAAATTCCTAGAATGAGGAATTTAGGACCTGAGAATTACGTCACGGCTTGTTGTGATTGGTCGCTCAGCGGTCACGTGGGCCGCCGCGACCAATCACAAGCCGGGAAGCATTCGAAAGGTCTTTCAAGAGCCATTCTTAGGACCGGAAGATGCCGGTTACTACCAGGGCGCATCAGAGGGTGTGTATATCAATATTTTTTATTTTAATTCTTTATTTTACACTTAAATATGGATCCCAGGGCCTGAAGGAGAGTTTCCTCTCCTTCAGACCCTGGGAACCATTGTATCCCATTGCACTGCATTGGGTTTCGCGTTTCGGCCGACCCCGACTTTTTTATAGGATCGGCCGATTTCACTCGACCCGACTTTTGAGAAAGTCGGGTTTCGTGAAACCCGACCCGATCCTATAAAAGTAAAAGTCGCTCAACCCTAGTCACCAGCAGTGAGGAGAAGCAGAGAGAGGAAGAGCAGGTAAGAGAAGGAGAGTGACCGGCCTGTTATATGTTTTATTAGGAGAGATCTGTGGTTGAGGAGGAGGTCAGGTGGGGAGGAAAGAGGGAAGGGGAGATGATTATTTGGTTAGAGGGTGCTGGGGTTTGGGGATAGTGAAGGAGAGTGAGGATTAGTGGAGCAAACACTGTAAGAGCATATGTAAACATGGTGAAGGAGTAAGATGGGTTAATAGAAAATCTAGGTCCAAGTAATAAAAAGTGCTTAGGCTACATTCACACATCCGTCTTTTGACGTCAGGCATAATCCGGAATGACGGATCCAGCGAAATTAGTGAAAAACTGATGCGACGGATCCAGTTTTATGCCAGATCCGCACGACGGATCCAGTTTTATGCCAGATCCGCCAGTTGGATCAGGCAAAAAAAAGTTCCGCCGCATCAGTTCTTCATTCATTTCGTCCGGTTTTTCATACATTTTACGACGGATTGCGACGGATCCGGTTTTTAAAAATGCCCATGGGAGGCTCCCAAATGTGAAAACCTACATATTGTCACGACTGGACTGGCAAGTAAACTGGGACCATGGAAACCTTTCCTGGCCCTAGCTTTAGGGGGCGCCCTAACTCGTCCTGTTCCCCTGGATACCTCAGATGGCGAGGACGCCGGGGCCTCCGCCCTGGCCTTGTCTCCTGACTGCCGCCCTGCGTCTGTCCCCCTCCCCAAGCGGGGAAGAGAGGCGCTACCGTGTACAACATTACACCAACCCGACAAACAGGGGAACAAAGACAAGGGTAAAAAGAAAACTCCACTCACACAAAATATGCTCTCACAAATAACAGAGGTATCCACCAGGGTGTGAAGGATGAGGGAAGTAAATAAGTCAGGTAAGGATGAGGAATTTTCCAAGCGTACGAACCATACAACTGTCGCACAATAAATTCCTCCGCCTAGCTTATATAGGAGAGAGGAGTGGCTAACCGAGCACAGCTGAAAGCAGGAATTTCCACATGGCCTATTAACCCCTGTCCTGCTGAAATAAAACAAAACACTTTTAATACACAGGAGAAGTGCTTCTTCTCAGAGATGAAGCACAAGCCATCAGACGCCGTGGTCTTCTGGTACTGCTCTGTCGCGGGAACTCCGTGACACATATACTGTGTTCCTACTACCCATCTTTGACAGGTTGTAGAGGGGCAATTGGTTGGAGAGCAAGATGGAAGGCGTTATTGCGAACATTCTGAAGATCAACGTGGATTTTACTGTGGAGGCGAATCGTTTGAGAGCAATTGTTCTGGAGAAGGAGCGAGAGAGACAGCAGCGCATCATGGATCTGCACCGACGGCGTTTCTGGATCCATCCCATCACAGCACACAGAATGACGGGGGGAGTCTTTTCAACTTTATATAGGGAGCTACAAGGAGACCCAGAGAAGTTTTTCAGCTATGTGCGGATGAAAACTGAGAACTTCGATGTGTTGGTGGAACGGATTGGACACCTCATCGCAAGAAGTAATACCTATTGCCGTTTCTCTGTTTCACCTGCAGAGCGTCTGATGGTGACTCTACGGTAAGCCATTTTTATTGTATCTCCTACTGTAAAACCACACTTATAACTGTAATGTTGATGGTAGCTTTTAAATATTATTTTGTTTGTATCTCCAACTGTTCTAGCTGACTCATAACTGTAATGTTATTACTGGCATTTGTACAAATTTTTCCCTTTTTTGTCACAGATTCCTTGCAACTGGAGAATCTCCTTCGTCACTCCATTTCCAGTTCCGACTTGGGATTTCCAACATATCGGGAATTGTGAAGCACACCTGCCATGCATTGTGGGACTCTCTACATGCGGAACTTATACCACATCCCACAAAGGGGAGTTCGCTGGAGATCGTGGGCAAATTCCTACAAATTTGTCAGTTTCCCTAGGAGCTGTGGATGGGAAACATATCCGCATCGTCAAACCTTCTGGATCGGAATATTTTAACTACAAAAAATATTCTCCATCGTGCTCATGGCCATCGCAGACACTGAATACAAATTTGTTGTGGTCAATATTGGGGCCTATGGACGCTCCAGTTAATCACAAGTGTTTAAAGTGTCTGCTATGGGGTCATCATCTCTATGGAAACACCTTTGAATTTCCATCTCCAAGACCACTTGCTCAAACCTCTGGGCCACCAATGCCATTTGTTTGTGTTGGAGATGAAGCCTTTCAACCATCGGAGCACCTGCTGAAACCATACTCCAGTAGTGGATTGACAGCAACTAAACAAATTTTTAATTACCGCCTAACACGCGCACGAAGAATGGTGGAGTGCGCTTTTGGGATTTTAACTGCAAAATGAAGAGTTCTCTTGACTACTATCAAACTCAAGGTTGACACTATTGACGAGGTGGTAAAAGCTTGTGTAATAATTATAGGGGATAACTCAGGAGACTCTTTGCGTGGAACAAGACAACTTCAGGACACAGTTTTATAAGTGGTAAAGTCTATATTATCACAGGGTGATTCAAACAGGTGCAGAGAGAAACTCAAGTCCACAACACTTGGTGTAAATATTAAACGCAGCTTAGCAGTATACACTGTGTTCCAAATTATTATGCAAATAATATTTCCTCATATTTTCTCTAAATTACCTATCTGAATTGCAGTCATTGTTATTTTCCAGTCATCTACTATTCTAGTGTAATTGCAATGTTTTGGAACAAACTGCCTATGAAAACAGTATCTTTTAAAAAAAAAAAATAAACACTCAAAATGCATGTTCCAAATTATTATGCACAGCAGAGTATTCAACCTTTTTTTTTTATTTTGAACAAAAAAATGGTCAATTGTGAAGTTATAAGCATTATCAGCTTATTACAGAATGAAATCAAACAATTTTCAAGTGAAAACTTTATTCTAGGTGATGTTACATTTGCACATAGGACCCCTTGTTCGAAAGAAGCTTCTGAACTCTCTCGTCCATTGAATTTGTCAGTTTTTAGATGGTTTCTGCTTCAATTGTTTTGCAGGTGGACAGAATACCCTCCCAGAGCTGTTGCTTAGATGTGAACTGCCTCCCGCCATCATAGACACTCCTTTTGATGATGCTCCAGAGGTTCTCAATGGGGTTGAGGTCAGGGGAAGATGGTGGCCACACCATAAGTTTGTCCTCTTTTATGCCCATAGCAGCCAGAGATGCAGATGTGTTTTTTGCAGCATGAGACAATGCATTATCATGCATGAAAATGATCTTGCTGCGGAAAGCACGGTTCTTCCTCTTGAACCATGGCAAGAAGTGTTGTTTTAGAAACTTCACATAGATTATGGAGTTCATCTTTACCCCTCCAGGGATCATAAAGGGGCCGACAATCTCTCTTCCCATGATTCCAGCCCAAAACATTACTCCACCTCCTCCTTGTTGGTGCCTTAGCCGTGTTTTCATGGGGTGTCCATCAACCAGCCATCCTCCACTCCATCCATCTGGACCATCGAGCGTTGCATGGCCCTTATCAGTGAACAAAACAGTTTGGAAGTCAGTCTTCATGTATCATTTGGCCCACTGGAGACGTTTCTGCTTGTGTGCAGTGGATAGAGGTGGTCGACAGGATGGCTTACACACAGCTGCAAACCTCTGAAGGACCCTGCATCTTGTTGTTCTGGGAATGTTGGAGGCACCAGCAGCTTCAAAAACTTGTCTGCTGCTATGACAAGGCATTTTTGCAGCTGCTCTTTTACCCTTACACAATTGCCTGTTGGAAAGAGTCCTCAATTTTACCTTACCAGCACGCACACGTGTGTGCTGGGAATCAGCTACATACTTCTTGATTGTGCGTTGATCACGATGAAGTGTCTTGGCAATGTTGATTGTAGTCATGCCTTGACCTAAATACTCCACAATTTGATGCTTCTCAGCACCCGACACATCCTTTTTCTTTCCCATTTTGGCAAAAAATGTAGGCTGCTTAATAATGTGGAACAGCCTTCTTAAGTAGTCTTGCCTTTATTTGGACACACCTGCCAAATTAATGTGCACTGGTATCTGCAGTTGCTTTCAGTGATATAAAGAGCCCTGACACACATCACCATCAATGAGTTTAAATGACAAACAAAAAAATTCTAACCTTATCACTCCTAAACTCTTTGTGCATAATAATTTGGAACACAGTGTATAGGAGACTTCAGAGGAAAATGCAATCAAGCAGAAAGTCTATGAAGCACAGTTATTCTTGAGGATACTTGACACAAATAAATCCTTGTCTTTGTCCAAACACAGATAGATAAGCTTATAAGGCAGTTCAAATAATATCTTAGCTCAACCAGGGAGGCCTGGTTAATAGTCTCAGGTTTTTGCAGAGCAGCAAACGCTTACATGTCCAGCAAATGCAGATGGAAGTAATTACGAGCAGCAGATGAAGGAGGATTACTGGAACTGGTGTATACAGCAGGAACTCAGAGCAGAGTAGCAGGATCACCACACAGGTTCACAAGAGCAGATATATAGCCAGGGAGTAATCAGAGGTCAGGAGCTGGATGCAAGGCAGAATACTCTAGCACAGACTGAAGGCTGGGGTGGAGTTTTATAGTAGGAAGACACAGTGCACATGAGACCAAAGACGCCATTTTGGAAAAGGGCAGTAATGCACAAAAGGTAAAAAATGTTCAGAGTCCTGACATTACTCCCTCATTAGAAGCGGCCTCAGGACGATCCTGGACCTGGTTTCTCAGGGAATCTCTGATGAAAACGAGAAATCTTCTGTTGGGCATTGATGTTTTCCACAGGTTCCCAAGAGTCTTCCTCAGGGGGATATCCCTGCCATCTTATCAGATATTGGAGCCGATTCCTGCGAATCCTGGAATCAACAATTTCCTCCACCACAAATTGTTCTTGCCCATCAATCACCAAAGGCTGCAGAGGTGGCACAACACATCCCTGGAAGGTATTAGGAGATACAGGCTTTAGTAAAGATACATGAAAAACTGGGTGTACCTTCATAGTCCTAGGCAGCTTCAGCCGGCAGGCCACAGAGCTCACAATACCGTTGATCTTGAAAGGGCCAATGAATTTCTGTCCAAGTTTTTGTGAAGGAACGTTTAACTTCAGATTCTTAGTTGCTAACCATACGGAATCTCCTACCTTGAACATGGGTGCATGTTTACGGAATCTATCAGCCGATCTCTTATAACGTTCTTGAGCTGTGGTCAGGGATTCCTTCAGAACATCCAGATTTTGTCTCATCGCAGTCAGCCTTTCCTCCACTGCCAGAACCAGAGAATTAATTGGAGACCTAGGTAAAATACACGGATGATAACCCAGATTGGCAAAGAAAGGTGTAAATTTAGTGGAGGCGCTCTGAGAATTATTATATGAAAATTCGGCTAATGGCAGCAACTCCAACCAATCATCCTGGAGATGGCTGACATAGCATCTTAGATAGTGTTCCAGCGTCTGGTTGGTACGCTCAGTCTGACCATTTGTCTGGGGATGGTAAGCGGAAGAGAGACAGACATTAATATTGAGTGCAGAGCAAAACCCCTTCCAGAATCTTGAAGTGAACTGTACTCCATGGTCAGAGATAATCTCATCCGGAACCCCATGCAACCGAAAGACATTCTGTATAACCAAGTTCACTGTATCTTTAGCTGAGGGGAGGCCGATGCATGGAACAAAATGAGCAGCTTTAGTCAGACGATCAACTACCACCATGATTGTATTCATGCCCCCAATGTAGGCAGCTCCACAATAAAGTCCATTGATATAGACCCCCAAGGGCGGGACGGAACAGGTAATGGTTGTAGAAGACCCGTAGGTGCCACATGAGGAGTCTTGTAACGGGCATATACCTCACAAGAGAGAACATAGTCCTTGGTATCCTTCAGGAAAGTTGGCCACCAGAAGAATTGGCTCAGGAACTCTTGTGTCTTCTGTACCCCCCTGTGACCAGCCAACTTGGAGTCATGTACCAACTTGAGGATCTGCAGATGGACGACCTCAGGGACGTAGATACTTTGATCTCTGAACCACATGCCACCCTTAAAGACAAGATTAATATCCACAGGTGGGTTGGCCAGAAATACATCACCGTCATAGGCCTCCCTGCACTCCTTCCACAAGTCCTGATCGTGGATAACTCCGATGAAATTGGCATCAGATAGAATCGTCTTGGATGGGGCTCCAGGTACGGAATCCGCAGCATGGATTTGGGATAAAGCATCAGCCTTCCCATTACGAGAACCTGGACGGTACGAGATAACAAAGTTAAATTGATTTAAAAATAAGTTCCAACGAGCCTGATGAGGAGAAAGACATCTAGCGGATTTAAGGAACTCTAAATTGCGATGGTCAGTTAGCACTATGATCTTTTGTGCAGCTCCTTGCAGATGATGCCTCCATTCTTTGAAAGCCGTAATAATAGCCAGCAATTCCTTGTCTCCCATGTCGTAATTCTTCTCTGCTGAGGTTAGTCTACGGGAAAAGAAAGCACAAGGATGTAGCAGACCCTTCTCTCCAGTTCTTTGGGAGAGAATTGCAGCGCCCCAGAGTCCTGGTCGTTGCAGTATTGTCGCTCTTCCACCAGGGGGAGTGATGGTACGTCTGATGGCACTAAAGGAGTTCACCTGACCAGGTATCACAGTCACACACTACACTTCACACTCCGGCCACCAGGGGGAGCAAAGGGTTCTATCTATTAGGCCACTCCTCACACTCAGGTAAAACTGGGGGTTGGATAGGAAGTTAGTCAGAAAGCTGCCTGGGTGAGACCCAGAGAAGACCTGTCAGGCAGACAGGGGGAGAAGGAGGAACATCTGAGCTGCAGACAGAGGTCCCTGTCAGGGGTGGGATCATGGCAGAGACTTAGCAAGAGATAGAACGTTACGGAGCTGCGCCTGCACCTGATTGCTGCAGCATCCTAAGAAAGGACAAGAAGCGAAGTATATTGTGGAGAAGTGAGAAACGAGATCACAGCACAAGGAGATAATACCAGGAGAAGTCCTGCCTTAAGATCAGCAACATCCTTCTGAGGCGCGTAGCCGGTGGCCGGAACACCGAGGGAGTAATAGGCTCTACGCATTACTTCAAACAATGGCAGGACAGTTAATTCCAAGTTGGCTGCCCAACCTTAATACCTTATGAAGACAACGGAGACAAATTGTGGGAGAGGGGCGTCCCTAGGGTCCCTATAAAATAGCTCCAGGCCTACCCCATCATAGGGGTCGTCTTATCCATATCATCTGGGGGATGGAAAGAGAGAATATCAGAAACATACACGACAGTTGTGAGGACTATCCCGTGGTGCTCAGCAGGGAAGTACTACAACACACAGGCGCTAGTAGGAAGGCTACTGATTTCCACCTGCAAAGGGAACTCTGGATGTGCCTTCGGACCGGCCGGATTCAGCCAGCTCTGTTAGCAGTGCTCTGGATTGTGGACGCTGAAGTCTACAGTAAAGGTAAAGAGACTGCAACCCTGTGTCCTCGTTATTTACTGCGACCTACGCCATCATCATCTACCTTACTGGGAAGCCCTGGGGACATACTTCACCTGTGGGAAGGTATTCCATCTAGCTGCCATAACATCACCCCTAAGCAGCGTCGGTCACCCTGACCGAATACCAAAAATGGCATCACGAACACTTGACAAACTACACCTGTTAATTGGGCGCCCCTTAGCAGGGCCACGGACCGGGTCGGGCCACCGTGACATCCCCAGAACCGAGACAGAGGGACTGAGTACCCCACTGCCCTGCGTTTGGGGGCGATCCAGAATAGCCCCCAAAGCATTATCAGAAGCGTCCACCTCCACAATGAATGAAAGTGTTGGATCTGGGTGTATCAACAGCGGTGCTGATGTGAAACAGATCTTAAGCCGATCAAAAGCTTCTTGAGCCTGTGATGGCCACTTAAAGGGCTTTTCCTTCTTTGTCAAGGAAGTAATGGGACGGACAATATCAGAAACATTTCGAATGAAGAGTCTGTAGAAATTTGCAAAACAAATAAAACGTTGGACCTCCTTAACATTCTTGGGTACCGGCCAGTCAAGGATAGCCTGAATCTTACCAGATTCCATGTTTAGCCCCTGGGGAGAGATGATGTAACCTAAGAACTGTATCTCAGAACAATAGAACTCACATTTCTCTGGCTTAAAATACAGATGGTTCTCTTTCAGACATCTTAAAACAGTTTTGACATGTTCTTCATGTTCCTGTAGAGAGTCAGAAAAGATTAGTATATCATCCAAATAGATCACCACAAACTGGTCCAACAAATCTCTGTAAATTTTATTAGCAAGGTGTTGAAACGTTGCAGGGACGTTACAAAGCCGAAGGGCATCACAAGAGATTCAAAGTGTCCATACCGGCATCCTTCCACTCATCCCCTGGACAAATACGCACCAAATTATAAGCCCCACGAAGATCCAGTTTAGAGAACACCTTAGCATGGTGGACTCTTTCCAGTAATTCGGGAATCAGAGGCAAAGGGTAACGGTTTCGTACGGTTACCTTATTGAGTTCCCGATAGTCAACACAGGGTCTCAGGGTCCCATCCTTCTTTTTTACAAAAAATATAGGTGCCCCTGCTGGTGAGGAAGAAGGACGTATGAAGCCTTTGGACAGATTTTCATCAATATACTCCTTTAAGGCTTGAAGCTCAGGTGCCGCCAAAGGGTATACGCTACCAAAAGGAATAGCTGCCCCAGGAAGCAGCTCAATGGGACAGTCATAATGCCTGTGTGGAGGAAGCTGATCAGCATTCTTCTTGTCACAGATGTCAGAGAACTCTTTATATGCTGGAGTTAAACTAAATACCTGTACATGTGGTTCCGTAGCCGTGGACTCCGGGACAGCTTCTGTTAACGCTGAGTTGCTCCTTGTTGGAAAGGTAATCTCCTTGGTTTCCCAGTTGATAATTGGGTTCTGAGAACGCAACCAAGGAATGCCTAAAATCACAGGAAAATGAGGAGAAGAAATTAGCAAGAAAGAAAGTTGCTCCTGATGATTAGGCTCCAACACAATTTCAAGGGGTACGGTCTCCTGATCCACAGGCCCAGAGATTAAAGGTGACCCATCCACTGTTTCCATGGTAATCGGAGAGGCTCTTTGCTGAATTTCAATACCATGTTCCTTGGCAAAAGCGATATCCATGATCCAGTCAATTATAGCTGCACTGGAAATCCAATGTCCTGAACACAGGATCTTTACAGGGAGAGAACAGTGAGAGTTCTTTTCCTTCAGCTCCTTGGGGGATGAAGTCATAGAAAGTGAATAGAATACAGCGTTTAAAGGCAGGCTGCATTCAGAGATGTCAGATTCATCATCACAGTTGTCATACTCCTAATGTCACTGTTTAAATTGTCTTAACTTGTACTGAATTTATTGTTTGTACATGTCCCCGCTTAATTGTAAAGTGCTACGGAATATGTTGGCGCTATATAAATAAAAATTATTATTATTATATTATTATTCCCCTACTGCTGCTAGCACCTTGTTAGGCTGTCTAGGACACTTAGGACAATTGATCAAGAAGTGATCAGACTGGCCGCAGTAGAAACATAGACTTTCACGAAGGCGATGCTCCCGGCGCTCATTGATCTCGCGCCTCTGAATGGAATCAATTTGCATGGGCACCTCCTCCACCTCCCGAGAGGTTTTACCTGCAGGCTCTTTGGGAGGAAGGGAAAAGTTTGAAATACGGTTATAAGCAGCAAATTTCTCATGCCTACTCTCAGAAAGGCGAATGTCTATGCGCACACAATGCTGTATAAATGTCTCTAGCTCTTGGGGTGACTCTGAGCGAGCTAGTTCATCTTTTATAATACTAGACAGACCGCTTTTAAAAATAGGCAATTGTGCAAATTGGTATCTACGGCTAATCTTCTGAATTCAGTGGCATACTCAATAACAGAACGTTTAGCCTGGCGTAAAGACAACAAAGCAGATTCAGCGGTTGCACGGCGATTAGGGTCATCAAACATTAATGCCATAGCGGCCAAGAAATCATCCAAGTTAATTAACCGTGGGTCACGAGACTCAATCATCGGATTCGCCCTGGCGAGCGCTCGTGCGGTCAGCAGCATTATTACACACAATACTTTGGATTTATCAGTAGGAAAACGGTCAGCATGCACATCAAAATATGGCATACATTGATTCACAAAGCCACGAAATTTGTTGCGATCACCATTAAATCTGAATGGGGGCAACTTACGTGGGCTAGCTGGTGGCGGTTGCCCAGAGGGTAAAGTCACTTGTGCTGCTATTTGCGTGCTTATGTCCTGAAAAGCCCGTCCATACTGGGACTCTATGCCAGCAAGTTTGTTTTCTTGGGCTGCCATGCGGTTGCTTAAGTCCTGCAAAGTCTGTCCAAACACTTGCTGATTGAGTTCAAAGCTTCCAAACTTCTTTTGCAGACCTTCCACATCTTTCTGCAGTGATCTAATTATGGAAAACACCTGCTCTAGTCTGCTTTCTGCAGTCATTGTTCCAGCAGTCTCCATTTTTTTTATGGCTAGAGTATCCTGTAATAATTATAGGGGATAACTCAGGAGACTCTTTGCGTGGATCAAGACAACTACAGGACACAGTTTTATAAGTGGTAAAGTCTATATTATCACACGGTGATTCAAACAGGTGCAGAGGCAAACTCAAATCCACAACACTTGGTGTAAATATTAAATGTAGCTTAGCAGTATATAGGAAACTTCAGAGGAAAATGCAATCAAGCATAAAATCTATGAAGCACAGTTATTCTTGAGGATACTTGACACAAATAAATCCTTGTCTTAGTCCAATCACAGATAGATAAGCTTATAAGGCAGTTCAAATAATATCTTAGCTCAACCAAGGAGGCCTGGTTAATAGTCTCAGGTTTTTGCAGAGCAGCAAACGCTTACATGTCCAGCAAATGCAGATGGAAGTAAATATGAGCAGCAGATGAATGAGGATTTCTGGAACTGGTTTATGCAGCAGGAACTCAGAGCAGAGTAGCAGGATCACCACACAGGTTCACAGGAGCATGTATAGCCATGGGAGTAATCAGAGGTCAGGAGCTGGATGCAAGGCAGAATACTCTAGCACAGAATGAAGGCTGGGATGGAGTTTTATAGCAGGAAGACACAGTGCACATGAGACTAAAGACGGCATCTTGGAAAAGGGCAGTAATGCACAAAAGGTAAAAAATGTTCAGAGTCCTGACAGCTTGTGTGGTCCTGCACAATTTTGTTATTTGCAAGGAACAGATTTCTATTGAAGACCACTGTGAAGAAACCACCTTCCATGACTATCAGAACATTACTTTTAGAAGTTCTGTGGCAGTTTCAAGAATGAGGGACAAATATGCTGAATACTTTGTTTCACCTCAAGGAAGAGTAGACTGGCAGGATGAGAGAGTTTGAAAACTGTTTTGTACATTGTTATCAAAATTATTTCACCTTGTTTCATCTCTTTGTTGAATTCCTTCTTGAAGTGGTCCCTGATTGACCAACACCGACAACTCTTTCGCCTGTAAAGGGAAAGCACAAATTGGTTAGTATACAACACATTACATCCAGCAACATAACTGAACTGTGAATACTTATGTGCTTGATTCTGGGCCCCAACATTCAGGTCCTCCCAGTTGTCCACAAGTTGTTGGCAGACCTCCTCCCAGAGCCAACGGGTAACACCAAGATCAGCGTGGCGGCGGTCCCCCATGTTCCACAGTGGCTCCCGCTCCCAGATTAGATCGATGTGGAGGTCGATGTGTAGACCAGCCTCATCACCGTCAGAGTCACGTGCTCCCGCTTCGGGTATCTCACCACCCCTTCCGTCTCCTTCTGGCAGCACCTCTGAATCTGCAGGTTCCTGTTAAGAATTAAATCATATTGTTAGTTACACATCACCCACAATAAAAAAGAATATATATATATTTACCTCTGAGCGCTGACGATGCATGGGAGGGCTCCCAGAAAAAGACATGGCTGCTGTAGCTGGCTGTGACTGTAGCTCGCTGATGCTGGCTGTAGTTGGCTGTTGCTGGCTGTGGCTTGCTGGAGCTGGCTGTGGCTGGTTGTAGCTGGCTGCAACTTGCTGGAGCTGGCTGTGGCTGGCTGTGGCTTGCTGGAGCTAGCTGTGGCTGGCTGCTGTGGCTCTGGCTCTGGTGGCGGGTTCAGTTCTGGCTCCAGTGGAAGGTTTAGCTCTGGCTCCGGTGGCAGTTTCAGCTCTGGCTCCGGTGGCAGTTTCAGCTCTGGCTCCAAAGGCAGGTTCAGCTCTGGCTCCTGTGGCAGGTTCAGCTCTGGGTCCGATGGCAGGTGTTCTCTTGCTGGCAGGTAAATGGATGAAAGAAGGCCTACTTGGCTGGCTTTATATATGTTTTTAAATTGGGGGCTGGCCAATAGTTTCTGAGCATGCTCAGATAAAAAACACGGAATCCGGCGCCCATAGGCTTCCATTCTAGCAAAAAGCCGGAAGCGCCGGATCCGGCGGTTCCGGCTTTTTCGCCCGAGACAAAAAATGTTGCTGTGTACGTTTTTCCAGATGCCGGAAACGACATTTTTGACGGATCCGGCAAAAATCAGACTAAACGTAAGGTCATCTGGCGCAATCCGGTGCTAATACAAGTCTATGGGGAAAAACCGGATCCGGGTGCATCTTTTGCTGGATCCAGTTTTTCAAAATTTGCTGGATTGAGCCTGATGGCGAAAGATGGTTGTGTGAAAGTAGCCTTATTCGGCAGACATACCCAAGAGACAGATACATAGTGTGGGGTCCTGACTAGGGTTGAGCGAAATGGATCGGACAAATTCAAAAACCGCCGACTTTCGGCAAAGTCGGGTTTCATGAAACCCGACCCGATCCTAGTGTGGGATCGACCATGAGGTCTCCGATCTACGCGCAAAAGTCGCGTTTCATATGACGCTTTCAGTGCCATTTTTCAGCCAACGAAGGAGGACGCAGAGTGTGGGCAGCGTGATGACATAGGTCTCGGTCCCCACCATCTTAGAGAAGGGCATGACAGTGATTGGCTTGCTTTCTGCAGCATCACAGGGGCTATAAAGGGGCGTGCATGCCGACCGCCATCTTACTTCTGCCGATCTTAGCATAGAGAGAGGTTGCTGCAGCTTCATCAGAGGAAGGGATATAGTTAGGGAGGGAAGATTAACCCCCAAACTGCTTGTGATGTTGCGATTTCCACTGTCCAACACCACCTTTTTTTTGCAGGGACAGTGGAGGCTATATTTTTGTGCATCAGCTCTGTAGCTTATTAGGCTGCCTTAAAAGGCTCCCTGATAGCTGCATTGCTGTTTGCACGCTGCTGTGCAAACCAACTGCTTTTTTAAAAGCAAAAATCCTGCTGCTCCTTTCTGCACAGTTATCTTGTTTATTTGTCCACACTTTTGTGTGCAGCAGTCCTTTTTATTGCTGCCATACTTTTCCTGAGATCATTGTAGGGAGATTGAAATTGTACTACAGTACTTGTATTTTTTCATATATCTTCCAGCCACTTTCTGCCACTTACATTGTGTTGTTTTATACACTGGGCCTGAGTTTTGGTTCAGTCTCCCAAAAAAAAGGAAGATTCAAATTCTCACAAAGTGGATATACTTCAGTCCTGTTAGTTTGTTGTATGTCAGCCAGCCACTTTCTGCCACTTAGATTGCGTTGATATATACACTGGGCCTGAGTTTTTTTTCAGTCTCCAAAAAAAAAAGTGAGATTCAAATTCTCACAAAGTGGATATACTTCAGTCCTATTAGTTTGTCGTATGTCAGCCAGCCACTTTCTGCCACTTAGATTGCGTTGTTATACTGGGCCTGAGTTTTGGTTCAGTCTCCCAAAAAAAAAAGTGAGATTCAAATTCTCACAAAGTGGATATACTTCAGTCCTGTTAGTTTGTCGTATATCAGCCAGACACTTTCTGCCACTTACATTGTGTTTTTTTATGCACAGGGCCTGAGTTTTGGTTCAGTCTCCAAAAAAAAAAAGTGAGATTCAAATTCTCACAAGGTGGATATACTTCAGTCCTGTTAGTTTGTCGTATGTCAGCCAACCACTTTCTACCACTTAGATTGCATTGTTATATACACTGGGCCTGAGTTTTGGTTCAGTCTCCCAAAAAAAGACTGAGATTCAAATTCTGACAAAGTGGATATACTTCAGTCCTGTTTAGTTTGTCGTATATAAGCCAGCCACTTTCTGCCACTTACATTGTGTTGTTTTGTGCACAGGGCCTGAGTTTTGGTTCAGTCTCCCCAAAAAAAAGGGAGATTTTGATTCTCAGCATGTTTATATACACCTTCTACCTTGTTTTACAGTACCATATCACGGTTGTTATTTTGGTTAGATTTTCCAAAAAATGAGGAAGTCTGGTGGAAGAGCCCATGGGCGGTGGTTGCCAGCTGGTACTGATGGTGGTGGTGCATCTGGTGGTAGTGGCAAAATCACAATAGCACCTAAGGCTGGAGGTGTTGAGCCAGCGTCATTGTCTGGCTACACAAGGCCTCGAAGTCTCCCTTATCTGGGAGTAGGAAAACAGCTTTTAAAGCCGGAGCAGCAGGAAAAAGTTTTGGCTTTCCTTGCTGACTCAGCCTCTAGCTCTTTCACCTCCTCTTCAGAAAGTTCCAACTATAAAAGCAGCGAGTCATCAGTGGATGCTCCTGGTCAGGAACAAGATGTTTCCTTGTGTCCTTCACCCAAACCAAAAGTGAAGGATGCGTCAGGCGACACTACAGGTTACTCCATGGAGCTGTTTACACATACCGTGCCTGGGTTAGAAAGGGAAATTGTTAACTGCCCATTACAAGATGAATCGGACATGGCGTGCACTGATGCATAGTCACAGCTAGATTATTATGCTGTTCAATTGACTCAGATCACTACATTGCCCTCGCAGTGTACTGAGCCAGAATCTGACCCTGGTGAGACTATGGTGCCCCGTCCCGAACGCTATAGAACCTTACACAGTGACACAGAGGAAGGTGCACATGACATTGAAGAGGAGGTGATAGATGACACAGGTGTTGACCCAGATTGGCAGCCATTGGGGAAGAGGGTGCCGCTGCCAGTAGCTCAGAAGCGGAGGAGGATGATCCGCAGCAGCCATCTACATCGCAACAGCTGTCATCTGGCTGGCCCGTATCAGGCTAAAAACGTTTGTCAAAAACAAAAGCAGTTTTAGGACAGCGTGGCCATCCGGAGAAAGTAGCACAGCGTGCAATGCCTGAAAAGGTATTCCATAGTAGGAAGAGTGTAGTGTGGCAATTTTTTAACCAAGATCCGAATGATCAGTCAAAAGTTATCTGTAAGAAATGCTCAAAGACCTTTAGCAGAGGGAAGAATCTTAAAAATGTAAATACAACGTGCATGCTTAGACATTTTACCAGCATGCACTTGCAAGCTTGGACTAACTACCAAACTAACTACCAAACCACTCATTACAGTTTTCCTCCACTGAACAAAGTAATGCCGCCTGTTTAGTCCTGTTACCACATGTGAACTGCATTTAGCCTACTTTATTATATGGGCCTACTAACTGTGTCTGCCACTCATTACAGTTTTCCTCCACTGAACAAAGCAATGCCGCCTGTTTAGTCCTGTTGCCACATTCGAACTGCATTTTGCCTACTTTATTATTTGGGCCTACTAACTGTGTCAGCCACTCATTACAGTTTTCCTCCACTGAACAAAGCAATGCCGCCTGTTTAGTCCTGTTACCACATTTGAACTGCATTTAGCCTACTTTATTATTTGGGCCTATATCTGTGTTTCCTCTTCATCCTGCCCATTGCCCAGCCACTGCTAGATGAGTCTGCTGGTACATTGACCCAGACCACTACATTCCCCTTGCACTCTACTCAGCCAGAATCTGACCCTGCTGAAAGACAGGTTCCCCTTCCCGCATACTATACCACCTTACACGGGGACAAAGAGGAAGGTGCAGATGAAAGTGCAGGTTCCTTCATCAGATGGGGGGGCATATTCGTTGGCGACGTCACTGGCACAGGGCCCCTCATAGTACGCAAAAGTGTCTCTGCCAGCGGGAGGCGCCATCCACCGTCAAACACACCGCCGTACTATGAGGGGCCCTGTGCCAGTGCCAACGAGTGGGCCCCCCTGCTTGCTCAGGATCACAGCACTTGCAAAGTTGAAATACTTACCTCTCCCTGCTCCACCGCCGTGACGTATTCCGCATTTCCTGGGCCCACAAAAATCTTGAGCCAGCCCTACCCCCCCACAACTTTAGCCAAATGACCCCCAATTTTCAATCCCTAACTATTATTATAAAGTAAATTAAGATTGACAAGCTTGAGTAATAAGAATTGATGTTTTTGGCATTAAAATGGGCACTGTAGGTGTTTTCCTGTCCTCCACTCACTGCCGACTTTGATTCCCCATTGACTTGCAATGGGTTTCGTGTTTAAGTTGGCCCCCGACATTTCGCAATAATCGTCCGATTTCATCGCGAAACCCGACTCGTTCCGAAAAAAGTAAAAGTCTCTCAACTCTAGTCCTGACTCCTGCCGTGACTAACGGCCGTTGAATTAACTGCAGCTTTTGGATACTTTGCTGCAGGGATGCGTGCTTCTGCCTACACGCGTGCACCCCATAGAGTGCTACTAAATTTATAGAACTGAGTAGAGGATCAGGTGAGAGGGATTGTGGGAGCTGGTTTGGGATAAATTATTAGCTGGCCTGCACACCAGGGGTCAATAGATGATCAAAGACACTGGGCTACATCTATATGCTATAACACCTTTCACCAGATAACAACTATAGTGACCCCAACCATGGATATACAACAGTGAGTATTGAGTACAATGCAACAAGTGAATTATAGCAAAGATTCAACAGGCACTGTTATATACTATTAAAAATTGTTGCAGGATGATATAGCAGAAGATGATAGACAGCAATTAGTGTTATACCATAAAAAATGTTGCAGGATGATAAAGCAGCAGATGATAGACAGCAAGCAGTGTTATACCATTAAAAAATGTTGCAGGATGATAAAGCAGCAGATGATAGACAGCAAGCTGTGTTATACCTGTGTGAAAAGAGGAGAAGAGATGGATGTTAATTCCCGGCCGTTGAATTAACTGCAGCTTCTGGATACTTAGTTGCAGGTATACTTTGCTGCAGGGATGCGTGTTTGCCCCCTCATGCGTGCACCCCTTAGAATGCTACTAAATTTGTAGGACTGAGTAGAGGATCAGGTGAGAGGGATTGTGAGAGCTGGTTTGGAATAAATTAGCATCTGGCCAGCACACCAGGGGTGGATAGATGATCAAAGACACTGGGCCTGGCTATATCTATATGCTATAAAGGTACCGTCACATTAAGCGACGCTGCAGCGATATAGACAACGATGCCGATCGCTGCAGCATCGCTGTTTCGTCGTTGTGTGGTCGCTGGAGAGCTGTCACACAGACAACCAACCAACGATGCCGAAGTCCCCGGGTAACCAGGGTAAACATCGGGTTACTAAGCGCAGGGCCGCTCTTAGTAACCCGATGTTTACCCTGGTTACCAGTGTAAATGTAAAAAAAAACAAACACTACATACTTACATTCCGGTGTCTGTCGCGTTCCTCGGCGTCCGCTTCCCTGCACTGTGTAAGCGCCGGCCATAAAGCAGAGCGGTGATGTCATCGCTGTGCTCTGCTTTATGGCCGGCCGGCGCTGACACAGTGCAGGGAAGCGGATGCCGGGGGACGCGACAGACACCGGAATGTAAGTATGTAGTGTTTGGGGTTTTTTACATTTACAATGGTAACCAGGGTAAATATCGGGTTACTAAGCGCGGCCCTGCCCTTAGTAACCCGATGTTTACCCTGGTTACCAGTGAAGACATCGCTGAATCAGCGTCACACGCGCCGACTCAGCGAAGTCAGCGGGTGATCCAGCGACGAAATAAAGTGCTGGCCTTTTAGCTCCGACCAACAATGTCACAGCAGGATCCTGATCGCTGCTGCGTGTCAAACTCAACGATATCGCTATCCAGGACGCTGCAACGTCACGGATCGCTATCGTTATCGTTAAGTTGTTCAGTGTGAAGGTACCTTAACACCTTGACCAGATAACATCTACATTGACCCCAACCATGGATATACAGTGGGTACGGAAAGTATTCAGGCCCCTATAAATTTTTCACTCTTTGTTTCGATGCAACTATTTGGCAAATTCAAGAAAGTTCTTTTTTCTCTCATTAATGTAAACTCTGCACCCCCTCTTGACTGAAAAAACACAGAAATGTAGAAATTTTTGCAAAAAAAAAATGCCTGTGAAACTGAACTCTTTGTGTTTCCTCCCTCTACTAACCTATCTATGCCTGACATTGCCATTTCCATGTGTGGTTCTACCATTACGCCCCAGCAACATGCCCGCTGTCTGGAGTTCATACTTGATTCAGAGCTTTCATTCATCCCCCACATCCAATCACTGGCTCGTTCTTGTTATCTGCACCTCAAAAACATTTTTAGAATTCAACCCTTTCTTAAGGTACCTTCACACTAAACGATATTGCTAGCGATCTGTGACGTTGCAGCGTCCTGGCTAGCGATATCGTTGAGTGTGACAGGCAGCAGCGATCAGGATCCCGCTGTGATATCGCTGGTCGTTGTATCGTCGTGTTTGACACCAAAAGCAACGATACCAGCGATGTTTTACAATGGTAACCAGGGTAAATATCGGGTTACTAAGCGCAGGGCCGCGCTTAGTAACCCGATGTTTACCCTGGTTACCAGTGTAAAATGTAAAAATACAAACAGTACATACTCACCTTCGCATCCCCCGCCGTCCGCTTCCTGCAGTGACTGAGCGCCGGCCGTAAAGTGAAAGTACAGCACAGCGGTGACGTCACCGCTCTGCTGTTAGGGCCGGCACTCAGTGCAGGGAAGCGGACGCCGGGGGACGCGAAGGTGAGTATGTACTGTTTGTTTTTTTTACATTTTACACTGGTAACCAGGGTAAACATCGGGTTACTAAGCGCGGCCCTGCGCTTAGCAACCCGATGTTTACCCTGGTTACCCGGGGACCTCGGCATCGTTGGTCGCTGGAGGGCGGTCTGTGTGACAGCTCTCCAGCGACCAATCAGCGACGCTGCAGCGATCGGCATCGTTGTCTGTATCGCTGCAGCGTCGCTTAATGTGAAGGTACCTTTACTTTCGACTTACTGTTTCTCTTATTCATTCTTATCTGGACTATTGTAACTCTCTACTAATCGGTCTCCCCCTTACCAAACTCTCACCTTTCCAATCTGTCTGGAACGCTGCAGCCAGGATCATATTACTCACCAACCATTACATCAACGCTTCTACCTTGTGCCAGTCATTGAACTAGTTACCCATCCACTCCAGAATTCAGTATAAACTTATTACCCTTAACCACAAAGCACTCCATGGCTCAGCACCACCCTACATCTCCTCCATCATCTCAGTCTACCACCCTACCAGTGCCCTCCATTCTGCTAATGACCTGAGGTTAATGAGTTGCCCACCAGGGCTGTGTGATGCCCGGTATCGGTTCCGGTGTTCACAGGGGGATGTCACGGTGGCGGCGACCCGGTCCGTGGCCCTGGGCGCCCATGTAAAAGGGATAATTGAATAAAGTTTATGTTCATGACGCCACCTGTGGTACTGTGGTATTCGGTTAGTGGGGACTGACGCTGCTTTAAGGGGTCTTCTGGGGTGATGTTATGGCAGCTAGATGGTATGACTTCCCACAAGTGAAGTAAATCCCCAGGGCTCCAGGTGTGTAGATGGAAGATGGTGCATGGTGCAGTAAAGAACGAGGACACAGGTTTTCAGTCTCTTTACCTGGTTTATTGAAGACTTCAGGCAGCCACAGTCCAGGGCACCAGATCACAGGGCAGGCAGAGTCCAGCCGGCTTGGAAGCAAATCCTGCATAATATGTTGGCACTATAGAAATGAAAATATTATTATTATATTATTTGTGTGTTTATTATTAAAGGGGTGGTCTGGTACCTAAAATGTTCTTTCTAAATATCCATCTTTATGCCTTAACCACTTTTGTACTTAGTGTAAGGTACTGCATGATAAAGCTATCATCCCTAATTGAGGTTAATAAGTGGCTCAAGAATTGGTGTAGGAAGGAGGGGTTTGGGTTCCTGCAGAACTGGGCCGACTTCTCAGTGGGCTACAGGTTCTACGCTAGGGACGGGCTGCACCTCAATGGGGAAGGTGCACTGTGCTGGGGGAGAAAATGGCTAGAAGGTTGGAGGAGTGTTTAAACTAGGGATTGGGGGGGAGGATATTCAATTTATAGGAGGGGAAGTGGGGATAGAACAGTTAATAATTTAAGAAAGAATAGAGGTGCAGATAGATGTATAAAATGTATGTATACTAATGCCAGAAGCCTCGCCAACAAAATGGACAAATTCAAATTAATGTTGTTGGAGCATAATTATGACATGGTGGGGATATCTGAGACGTGGCTGGATGAGAGCCATGACTGGGCTGTTAACTTGCAGGGCTATAGTCTTCAGAAATGACCGAATGGATAGGCGAGGGGGTGGGGTGTGTCTATATGTAAAATCATACTTAAAACCCATCCTGCGTGATAATATAGGTGAATCTAATGAAAATGTAGAGTCCCTGTGGGTGAAGATAAGGGGAGGGGGAAAAATAATAAATTACTGATAAGGATTTGTTATAAGTCTCCAAAAATAATGGAAGCAATGGAGAATATCCTCATAAAGCAAATAGATGAAGCAGCGACTCAAGGAGAAGTCATTATTATGGGGGACTTCAACTACCCTGAAATAGATTGTTGAACAGAAACCTGCAGTTCCCGCAAAGGTAATCGGTTTTTGACAACTATGAGAGACAATTACCTTTCACAACTGGTTCAGGACCCAATAAGGAGGGGGGCACTGCTAGACCTAATATTAACCAACAGGCCAGACCGCATAACAAATATAAGGGATGGGGGTCACTTGGGGAATAGTGATCACAAAATAATAAGTTTTCATGTATCCTTTAATAAGATGTGTAGTAGAGGGGTTACACGGACACTAAACTTCAGGAGGGCAAATTTCCAACGGATGAGAGATGATCTTGGTGCAATTAACTGGGACGATATCCTGAGACATAAAAATACACAAAGAAAATGGGAGACGTTTATTAGCATCCTGGATAGGACCTGTGCACAGTATATACCGTATGGGAATAAACATACTAGAAATAGGAGGAAATCAATATGGCTAAATAGAGCTGTACGGGGCGCAATAAGTGACCAAAGAAAGCATTTAGAGAATTAAAGGAAGTAGGTAGTGATGAGGCATTAAATAAATACAGAAAATTAAATAAATTCTGTATAAAGCAAATCAAGGCAGCAAAGATTGAGACAGAGAGACTCATAGCTAGAGAGAGTAAAAATAATCCCAAAATATTCTTTAACTACGTAAATAGTAAGAAACTAAAAAATTATAGTGTTGGCCCCCTTAAAAACAGTCTGGGTGAAATGGTGGATAAGGATGAGGAAATGGCCAATCTGCTAAATGACTTTTTTTCATCAGTATTTACACAAGAAAATTCAATGGCAGCCAATATGACTAGTGATAAAAATTCCCCATTAAGTGTCACCTGCTTAACCCAGCAGGAAGTACGACAGCATGTAAAAATCACTAAAATTGACAAATCTCCGGGCCCGGATGGGATACATCCCCGAGTACTGCAGGAACTAAGTACAGTCATTGATAGACCATTATTTTTAATCTTTAAAGACTCCATAATAACAGGGTCTGTACCACAGGACTGGCATGTAGCAAATGTGGTGCCAATATTCAAAAAGGGGACAAAAACTGAACTCGGAAATTATAGGCCAGTAAGCTTAACTTCTACAGTGGGTAAAATCCTGGAGGGCATTCTAAGGGATGCTATACTGGAGTATCTGAAGAGGAATAACCTCATGACCCAGTATCAGCACGGGTTTACTAGGGACCGTTCATGTCAGACTAATTTGATCAATTTCTATGAAGAGGTAAGTTCCGGACTGAACCAAGGGAACCCAGTGGATGTAGTGTATATGGACTTTTCAAAAGCTTTGGATACGGTGCCACACAAAAGGTTGATACATAAAATGAGAATAATGGGTATAGGGGAAAATATGTGTAAGTGGGTTAATAGCTGGCTCAGGGATAGGAAACAAAGGGTGGTTATTAATGGAGCACACTCGGACTGGGTCGCAGTTAGCAGTGGGGTACCACAGGGGTCAGTATTGGGCTCTCTTCTTTTTAACATTTATTAATGATCTTGTAGGGGGCATACAGAGTAGAATTTCAATATTTGCAGATGACACTAAACTCTGAAGGGTAGTCAATACAGTGGAGGACAATATTATATTACAGGATGATTTATGTAAACTAGAAGCTTGGGCTGATAAATGGCAAATGAGCTTTAATGGGGATAAATGTAAGGTCATGCACTTGGGTAGAAGTAATAAGATGTATAACTATGTGCTTAATTCTAAAACTCTGGGCAAAACCGTCAATAAAAAAGACCTGGGTGTATGGGTGGATGACAAACTCACATTTAGTGGCCAGTGTCAGGCAGCTGCTACAAAGTCAAATAAAATAATGGGATGCATTAAAAGAAGCATAGATGCTCATGATGAGAACATGATTTTACCTCTATACAAGTCACTAGTTCGACCACACTTAGAATATTATGTACAGTTCTGGTCTCCGGTGTATAAGAAAGACATAGCTGAACAAGAGCGGGTGCAGAGAAGAGCAACCAAGGTTATTAAAGGACTGGGTGTCTACAATACCAAGATAGATTATTACACTTGGGGCTATTTAGTTTGGAAAAACGAAGGCTAAGGGGTAATCTTATTATATTGTATAAATATATGAGGGGACAGAACAAAGACCTTTCTGATTATGTTTTTAATCATAGACCTGAGACAGGGACAAGGGGGCATCCTCTACGTCTGGAGGAAAGAAGGTTTAAGCATAATAACAGACGCGGATTCTTTACTGTAAGAGCAGTGAGACTATGGAACTCTCTGCCGTATGATGTTGTAATGAGTGATTCATTACTTAAATTTAAGAGGGGACTGGATGCCTTTCTTGAAAAGTATACTGTAATGTTACAGGTTAAAAATACTACCGTATAAGACGACTTTTTAACCCCTAAAAATTGTCCCAAAAGTCGGGGGTCGTCTTATACGCCGGGTACGGCGTGTGCAGGGAGCGATCCTGGATGTTCCCAGGGTCTGAAGGAGAGGAAACTCTCCTTCAGGCCCTGGGATCCATATTCATGTTAAAAATAAAGAATAAAAATAAAAAATATGTGTATACTCACCCCTCCGAGAAGCCTGGCTCTCACCGGTGTAAGCGTCTGCCTCCGTTCCTAAGAATTGCCGAGCGTGAAGGATCTTCGATGACGTCACGGTCAGGTGACTGGTCACATGAGCGGTCACGGACCAATCACAGGCCAGTCACCTGACTGTGACGTCATCGAGGGTCCTTCATGCTGCAATTCTTAGGAACGGAGGCAGACGCTTACACCGGTGAGAGCCAGGATTCTCGGAAGGGTGAGTATATACATATTTTTTATTTGTATTCTTTATTTTTAACATGAATATGGATCCCAGGGCCTGAAGGAGAGTCTCCTCTCCTTCAGACCCTGGGAACCACACGCTGTATAAGATGACTGGGCATATAAGATGACCCCAGTCTTATACAGCGGGCATATCCCAAATTCCATATTTTATATGGAAAAGTTGGGGGTCGTCTTATACGCCCAGTCGTCTTATACACCAGAAAATACGGTAGATTCCTTGATAGGGTTTTGATCCAGAGAACTAGTCTGATTGCCGTATGTGGAGTCGGGAAGGAATTTTTTTCCCCAAGGTGGAGCTTACTCTTTGCCACATGGGTTTTTTTGCCTTCTTCTGGATCAACATGTTAGAGCATGTTAGGTTAGGCTATGGGTTAAATTATATGGACTTAAAGTCTTCCTTCAACGTTAACAACTATGTTACTATGTTACTATGTTACTAGTAACCTCCCTCTCCAACATCACTGAAGGAGAGCTTACTCACCTCCTTTTCAAATTACACACCTCACCACCTATGCACTTGACCCCATCCCTTCACACCTGCTCCCCAACCTCACTAACACGCTCATTCCAGCGCTAACCTATTTCTTCAACCTATTGCTATCTTATGGTACTTTCCCCTCTGCCTTCAAACATGCCACTATCACACCCATCCTCAAAAAAACTAACCTTGACCCAACTGCTATGCCCAGCTATCGCCCCATATTCCTGCTCCCGTTTGCTTCAAAACTCCTTGAGCAGCATTGTCCATGCTCAACTTTCCTCCCACCTCTCATCTAACTCTCTCCTTGACAACCTCCAATCTGGCTTCCGCCCCCACCACTCCACCGAAACTGCCCTGACAAAAATTACTAATGACTTATAGCCAAAGCTAACAGACAGTTCTCCATTCTCCTCCTTCTCGACCTGTCCTCTGCCTTCGACACAGTCGACCACTGCCTACTGCTACAGATTCTTTCTTCCCTTGGCATCAAAGACCTTGCCCTGTCCTGGATTGCCTCATACCGTTCCGACCAAACATTTAGCGTTTCCCAGTCCCACACTACCTCCTCATCCCGCCCTCTCTCTGTTGGAGTCCCTCAAGGCTCCGTCTTAGGCCCCTACTTTTTTCCATCTATACCCTTGGCCTAGGACAACTCATAAAGTCCCATGGCTTCCAGTACCACCTGCATGCGGGCGACACTCAGATCTACCTCTTTGGCCCAGATGTCGCCTCTCTGCTGTCCAGAATCCCGGAGTGTCTATCAGCCATATCCTCCTTCTTCACCTTTTGCTTCCTAAATGTAGACAAAACCGAACTCATCATCTTTCCCCCATCTCGCATATCCCCCTACCTGATCTGTCTATTATGGTAAACGACATCACGCTCTCGCTCGCACCTGAAATCTGCTGCCTCAGGGTAACTCTCGATTCTGCCCTGTCCTTCAAACCGCACGTCCAAACTCTTACCACCTCTTGTGACCTCCAACTCGAAAATATTGCCAGAATCCATCCCTTCCTCAGCCAACAATCTACTAAAACTATTGTTCATGCCCTAATCATCTCCCGCCTTGATTACTGCAACACCCTCCTCTGTAGCCTCCCCGCTAACTCTCTTACACCGCTCCAGTCTGTCCTCAACTCTGCTGCCTGGCTAATCCAACTCTCTCCGCGCTTCTCCCCTGCTTCTCCCTTCTGCAAATCCCTCCACTGGCTCCCAAATCCCCAACAAATCCAGTTCAAACTGCTAATACTGAATTACAAATCCATCCACAACCTGTCACCTCCCTATATCTCTGAACTAATCTCCCAATATCTTCTCTCATGTAATCTTCAATCATCCCAAGACTTCTTACTCTCCCCCACTCTTATTCGTTCCTCACACAACCGCCTCCAAGATTTCTCCCAAATATCCCCCATCCTCTGGAAATCCACTCCTCAATACATCCGACTATCCACCACCCTCGGATCCTTCAGACGGAACCTGAAAACGCACCTCTTCAGGAAAGCTTACAGCTTGCAATAACCATTCTGCCGCCTCACCACCACACGAGCTGCTGCCTCACCACCACCCAAGCTGCCGCCTTACCACCCGAGCTGCCACTTCACCACCAGAGCTGCTGCCTCACCGCCACCAGAGCTGCCACCTCACCACTACCAGAGCTGCTCTACCCCCGACCTTCTGTCTCTTCCCCATTATCCCGTAGAATGTAAGTCCACAAGGACAGGGTCCTCTCCCCTCTGTACCAGTCTGTCATTGTAAATTTGTTTACTGAAAGCAATAACTATAACTCTGTATGTAACCCCTTTCTCATGTACAGCACCATGGAATTAATGGTGTTATATAAATAAATAATAATAGAAACATGTCATCACTTCGGTGTTTTTCACCAATTCCTGGTTTTGATTTATAAATACCGATGTAAAACACTGACCAAATGTTGAACTTGTGAATGAGGCCTTATTATGGTATTAGAGATCTACTTTTGAGGAGAGGGTTTGTACCGCTTTTCTACATTTTGTGGCGTTTCTTTACAATACACATTTGATTCTATTTACTGTACAGATAATTCTCCAGATCTCTATTGAGTGGCATAATAATAGTTGGGAGCCAAAGGAAATGCAGAATTCATTAATGACAGAACCTAATCCAAACAGTACTATATGCAACATACACACAGGTGACGTAGGAGGTCGTGGCTGGGGTAAGTATGGAATTCTCCCCAGCAACTTAAAATTAAAAGAGGTCAGGGGCCAACTGTGAGTGTAGAAAACAATTCCTGGAAGCTTTACTTTTAAGAAATTGCTGGTAAGAAGGGAGACAGGAAGAAGAAATATCAATGATACAAGGAAGCAGCCAGCAAAGATACAATACTTCTGGAAAGGATACCATTCAGCACTGACCCCAAAAACACAAATCTGCTGAGCAAGTTAGATAATAGATTAGTTCTTGTAAGTAGCAAGAATACGCTGAGACCACTATAAGCTGTTTCTTAGAAGGAAATATATATTTAAGGGATTGCTTAAAAATGTTCCTGATTACTAAATGAAATTATGATCTTGAAGGAAAGTAATAACATCCTGTGTTATGGACCTGATTTGGTGACATATTAATGCCCTTCATCTAAAGAACATTACTAAATTGCCCTTATATCTCTAGTAACCAAAGATAATATGGAAAAATAGAGGGAAATCAGCACATCCATATTCCTAAAATTGGTTCTCTTTATTGAATATTCATGATAAACTATGTATGATAAAAATCTTTAACATGATGAATTTGCGTAAGCATCCTTAATCATGGTGTGAAACAAAGTTTCATGGTAAAAGTATTTAGTATTTAGTTTTGGGTTTAAATACTTTCCCCATGATACTACGTTTCCCAATACAATTAAAGGGAACCTGTCACCTCCAAAATCGCTGGTGTGGTAAGCTCACCGGCATCAGGGGCTTATCTACAGCATTCTGTAATGATGTAGATAAGCCGCCGATGTTACCTGAAAGAGGAGAAAAAGACGTTAGATTATACTCACCCAGGGACGGTCCCGCTGCGGTCCGGTCAGATGGGTGTCTCCGGTCCGCTCCGGCGCCTCCCATCTTCGTTCCATGACGTCCTCTTCGGGTATTTACGCCGCGGCTCCGGCGCAGGCGTACTTTGTCTGCCCTGTTGAGGGCAGAGCAAAGTACTGCAGTGCGCAGGCGCAGGAAAGGTCAGAGAGGCCCGGCGCCTGCACACTGCAGTACTTTGCTCTGCCCTCAACAGGGCAGACAAAGTACTCCTGTGCCGGAGCCGTGGCGTAAAGACCCGAAGAGGACGTCATGGAACGAAGATGGGAGGCGCCGGAGCGGACCGGAGACACCCATCCGACCGGACCGCAGCGGGACCGTCCCTGGGTGAGTATAATCTAACGTCTTTTTCTCCTCTTTCAGGTAACATCGGCGGCTTATCTACAGCATTACAGAATGCTGTAGATAAGCCCCCTGATGCCGGTGAGCTTACCTCACCAGCGATTTGGGGGGTGACAGGTTCCCTTTAAGGATGGTTTAACTGTAGCAACAGCAAATCCATCATGATAAGAATTTTTATTCTACATATTTTATCATGAATATTCAATAAAGAGGATACATTTTAAGAACTATTATGTGTAAGGAAATCGAGGACCTCTGAAGCGTAAATAAGTAAACATCACTATCCAGTGGCCAGAGTTTAAGAACAGGAATAAAAAGAGAGCAAGCAGGAACTACAGAGAGAATTGTGAGTTTCCTAGAGGTAAGAGATAACAAGGGACACTAGGTTATGTGACAGTTGTGTTGCAGTTAAGAATTATATAAGGCCCAGGCAGACAAAGAGGGGGAGGAGGCACCAGGAACCTTACCAGGACAGACATGTGAAGCATCTGACCTGTCTTATAGCCACAAACACCAGAGTGAGAGAAATCAAAGAAATCAAGGAGCCGAGGAATAGTGATATAGCACAGCCAAATTTGATAGAATCGAGCCAGATCCGAGAAACCTGTGCCAGATTTAAGAAAACCAAGTTAGATCCAAGGGAACTGAGACAGATTTGTGAGAGTCGAGCCAGATCTGAAAGAACTAAGAAAGATCTGAAAGAACTAATCCAGATTCAAGAGAACCAAGCCAGATCCTATGATCAAACAGACAGGATCCAGATGATCATGAGACCAGACAGAGCAATTACGACAATCGAGTGAGCTGTCACCTGAGGCGTACAATACGGTAAAGAGGGGACCGGGGCCATACTTCTGGGGATGGAGGTGGCCAGCATAATGTACTGAAGGGACTCAAAAGCAAGAGACTTGCAGACTATCGTAACAGCATCATTGTCTTCTGATAGGGCCTGTGTTGTGTATATCATTGTAGTCATAGTTTATTTAACATGTCATCACAGTGATTATGAATATGTGAGAGTTTGGGAATAGGATATACATTTTTATTGCGAGAGGCAGTTGCCTCTCTGTCATTGGCCAATGACAAACATAAATAGCCTCCTTTTCAGCTACCCACCACCCCTGGTCGAAGATTTCCATAGTGAAAAGCGCGTCGGTGTGGTGGGTCCCTGGCTGTTGGCTTATACAAGGTAGTTAGGATCAATGCATGTTTTGATGGGCTTACTTTATGTATGTGGTACATGTCTGCTCTGCTCCCAGTAGTGTTCCGGCATTTTACTCACTTTTGCTTACACAAATTATGTTTATACTATTATGACTATGCACTTTATACTAGGCAATATTATGTAATGCATGGTTCCTATTGCTAGCAGATTAAGCAGACTGACTATATTTATATAACACATGTGTTTATCTGCTTTTGATTGGTTACATATGTATATATCTATCCACTTGGGAGACTATTGGCTGTAGCCCCCTTTTGTGCCTTATCTATATTATGCCCCTTTAAAGCCATACCCACTGTTTTCCCCTTTTTTTGTACTTGTCTGGTTCCTCTATTTTTATGTACTTTTATAAACCTGTGTGGTCTTTTATCGTGAAAAAATAAAAATTATTTTTTATTAATCCAAGAAAAGCGTTAGTGTTGGTGGCTATTTATGGATTTTGCTTATTGTTGGAAAGTATACTAGTGAGATCACTTATTGGTGTTTATTATTATTATTATCATTATTATTATTATTGTAGTCATAGTGACAACGTTTTTGAATGCAGGGCAGAATCTGATGCATTATAGACCGGGTGTTAGAGACAATAATACTTATAGTAATTGTACATTTAGAGAACAGCAAAAAGGTTGAAAACTAACCAAGTTTATAAATAGAAAAACCAGAGGTGCCCAAGAATATAAAAATAAATAGCACAATAAAGGGACCTAAAACATAACATTTAATATACTAGTTAAAAATGACATAACCCGACACACATAGACAAACATGTATAATACCAACAGTTGGTCAAACAATTATCCAATATTAAAAGAAATCACAAGCGGTACTAAAGCAGAATGACACTCAAACTCACAACTGCTTATCCAGCTAGCATGTCCCTACCCAAAGCTTCAGAAAAACAGCTGAAGGAGGATATTTAACAATGCTGCTAATGGTACCTATGTGCTTTTGCTCAAAAAGTGTGACATCAATCAACATCACCAATTGTCACTACATCTGCAAAAGTCACTACAAAAAAATGCACCATAAAGTATGGAACAATCTCACCCGTTTCTGAAGATGCCATACAGAGGATGCATTCCACCACTCAGTCATTTAGGAGATTCAAAAAAATTTCGGTGTAATACTCCATAGACCCTTTCTTATTCAGGACCACCTCCCTACGCGTTTCATTCCGGGAAAAGGAAATCATCAGGGGATATGCAGGTCAAGTAGCAGTCTTGTTGATGGAATACCCAGCCATCATTACTTTCTATCCTGGGTGGAATCTGAACACCGAGGGAGTAAGGACATCTACGCCTTATTTCAGAGACCGGCAGGGCAGCTAATTGCAGGTTAACTGCCCGCACCCACACCCAGGAGGCCCGATGACACCTACAGAGCCGGGTAGTGTTGAGCTCTCCGATACCGCGGGTATCGGCTGATATTTGCTGTATCGGAATTCCGATATCGAGTTCCGATATTTTTGTGATATCGGAAATCAGAATCGGAAGTTCCCAGTGTATGGTTCCCAGGGTCTGGAGGAGAGGAGACTCTCCTTCAGGCCCTGGGATCCATATTCATGTAAAAAATAAAGAATAAAAATAAAAAATATGGATATACTCACCCGTCCGGCGGACCCTGGACCTTAGCGGTGTAACCGGCAGCCTCCGTTCCTAAGAATGCAGTGAGTGTAGGACCTGCGATGACGTCGCGGCTTGTGATTGGTCGCGTGAGCGGTCACATGAGCGGTCACGCGACCAATCACAAGCCGCGACGTCATCGAAGGTCCTTCACTCTGCATTCTTAGGAACAGAGGCTTGGACCGGTGAGAGCCGGGGCCGTCGGAGGGGTGAGTATATCAATATTTTTTATTTTTATTCTTTATTTTATACATGAATATGGATCCCAGGGCCTGAAGGAGAGTTTCCTCTCCTTCAGACCCTGGGAACCATTCCGATATTTTGTGTCCCATTGATATGCATTGGTATTGGGTATCGGCGAGATCCGATATTTTGCCGGTATCGGCCGACCCAATCCGATACCGATACTTTTGCATATCGGAAGGTATCGCTCAACACTAGAGCTGGGTTATCTAAGAGACCCTATAAACAGGCTCAAGTCACCAGTCATATGGGTTTTGCCCTATCCTATAAGGGGGACAGAGAGAGTGAAACACCGCATCTGTGAGACCCTTATGTGAAGCCATAGGCAGTAAGGGACTACACCACTGCAGCGCAAGGGAAGGCTACTGATTTCCACCTGGACAAGGGAACTCTGGACTTGCCTCCAAACCAGCCGGACTCTGCCTGCCCTGTGATCTGGTACCCTGGACTGTGGATGCTGAAGTCTTCAGTTGAGTTAAAGAGACTGCAACCTTGTGTCCTCGTTCTTCTCTGCGCCTCTCACCATACCACCATCTACACACCGGGAAGCACTGGGGACATACTTCACCTGTGGGAAGGTATACCATCTAGCTGTCATAACATCACCCCAGCAGACCTCTTAAATCAGTGTCGGTCACCCTAACCGAAAACCACAGGTGGCGTCACGAACATAAACTTTATCCCTTTAAAGATCTTTCCCATTTTACGGTTGTCCCAGGGCCATGGACCGGGTCAGCCACAGTGACATCCCCCTGTGAACCGAAGGACCCGGTACCGAGTACCCCACGGCCCTTGGGGGGCGATCCACAGTCAGCACGTGATGAATCTGGTATCATCCTGCAGGTGTGATGATCCGGTTCCTGGCGGTGATGATGAGTCCTTGATGTCTTGCACGGGGTCCTGGGTCCAGAATTTGGCTTGCAGAGCGAATAGCACGCAGAAGAAGAACGGGGAACTACATCCATACATAGATTACAGGGGTCTTAACGGCATCACTGTTAAGAATAAGTATCCTCTGTCCCTGATATCTGAGCTCTATGATAGGCTTCGGGGAGCAAGGGTATTTGCAAAATTAGATCTGCGGGGTGCTTACAACCTGATTCGGATCCGTGAGGGGGACAAATAGAAGACGGCTTTTAACACCAGGGATAGGCACAATGAATATCTGGTGATGCCCTTCGGGCTCTGTAATGCCCCAGCCGTTTTCCAAGACTTTGTGAACGACATCTTCCTGGGTATGCTCTCCACCTCAGTCGTAGTCTATCTGGATGATATTCTCATCTACTCTCCAGATATTGACTCCCACCGGAGAGATGTTTGTAGAGTCTTCGACCTCAAGGCAAATTCCCTCTACGCAAAGTTGGAGAAATGTGTGTTTGAGCAGGAGTCCTTACCTTTCCTGCGCTATATCATCTCCGCCCAGGGATTGGCTATGGATCCTGCCAAACTACAGGCTGTGATGGACTGGCAGGAACCCCATTCTCTTAAAGTGGTGCAGCGCTTTATGGGGTTCATTAATTACTATCGCCAGTTCACTCCACACTTCTCAACTTTGGTAGCTCCCTTGGTTGCCCTCACCAAGAAGGGAGCAAATCCCAAATTGTGGTTTGAGGAGGTCTCCAAGGCCTTTCACTCCATTAAGTCACACACCTCGCTAGCTCTCCCATCCTATATCGCCCCGATGTGGATAAGCCATTTATAATGAAGGTGGATGCCTTATCCATTGGTGCTGGAGCAGTCCTTTTCCAAAAGTATGCTCAAGGACGGAAGCATCCTTGCTTCTTCTTCTCCAAGACCTTCTCACCAGCGGAGAGGAATTATTCCATCTGTGACAGGGAGTTGCTAGCCATGAAGTTGGCCTTCTCAGAGTGGAGACATCTCTTGGAGGGGGCTCGTTTTCCCTTCCAAGTCTACACAAACCACAAGAATTTGGTGTACTTGCAGACAGTCCAGCGGTTAAATTCTCGCCAGGACAGATGGTCCTTGTTCTTCTCCCGGTTTAATTTCACCCTCCATTTTCTTTCCGGGGACAAGAACATTCGTGCCGATGCTCTCTCTAGCTCCGTTGTATCATCTGAGGAGGAGAAAGAGGAGCCTTGGCTTATTGTCCCCACCGAGAGCCTGAGAACTGTGGCCCCGGTTTTGCTAGAGTCTGTGCCTCCGGGCAACACTTTTGTACCATCCAGTCTGCATCCGGAGGTTCTCTCTTGGGTGGGTGGACATTTTGGGTCCAAAAGGACATCTGAGATACTGGCGAGGACATACTAGTGGCCGCATATGGCTTGTGACGTCGCAGACTATGTTCGGGCGTGTGTCTCTTGCGCCAAGACCAAGTCTCCTCGGCAATGGCTAGCTGGGTTGCTTTACCCCCTGCCGGTGGTGGACAGGCCCTGGGAGATGGTCAGGATGTATTTTGTGGTGGGCTTACCCAAGTCTCGTAGCTGCACCATTATCTGGGTGATCACCGACCATTTTTCCAAAATGGTGCACTTATTGCCTCTTTCCACGGCTACCTTCTGCACGGGCTCTGGCAGCGTTATTCATCAAGCATATCTTTCACCTACACGGTATGCTGGACAAAATTGTCAGTGACCGGGGTCCCCAGTTTACGTCTCGATTCTTTAGAGAGCTTTGTCGTCTACTCAGTATTCAGTTGAATCTCTCCTCAGCATATCATCCCGAGATGAATGGGTTGGTTGAGAGGGCCAACCAGACCCTGGTCACATATTTACGACATTTTGTTTCTGCCAGGCAGGATGACTGGGCATCTTTGCTACCGTGGGCAGAGTTTGCGTTTAACAACGCCGACTCCACCGGTCAGACTCCATTCCTCCTAAATTACTGCCAGCATCAGCGTGTCCCTGTGCCCATGCCCTTGTCTTTCGCCGACTCCAGGGTGGCAGACAGGGCTGTGGAGGCACGGGACATTTGGGACCACACTCAGGATGCCATTCGGGCCTCCAAGGAGAGAATGAGGTCCTCCGCCGATGCACATCGGCACTCCACTCTGACCTTTGCTCCTGGCGACATGGTGTGGTTCTCCACCCGTAACATCAGGCTGCGAGTTAAGTCCACTAAGTTTAAGTACCTATCTTTAACATTAGGTACGCAGGTCGTGCGGCTGTATGCGGAGGCTGCCGCATGCGTCGTTTTGACGCTACGGCGACCAGCATAGGACGCAGCCTGTAGCATTTTTTTTATATGCAGCGTCAAAAACGACGCATGCGGCAGCCTCCGCATACAGCCGCATGACCTGCGTACCTAATGTTAAAGATAGGTACGCAGGCTGCATGCGGGCCGCATGCAGAAGTAGGCGGAGCTAGCGGCGGAGGTGCGGCCGAGGGCGGGGCTTCACGGAGGAAGTCCGCAGCCATCCGCAGATCAGGGAAACGCAAATGTGAAAGTACCCTAATAAGGTCCTCACAGTTCTTCTCTCTGTACCCCATATAGGACAGGACACAAACCCGTTTGACGGGTGATTTGAGCCTTTTAATAGGGACTCTTTCATGCCCCGGGCTCTATGCGTCACTGTGCCTCCTGGGTATTGAGGCAGACAGGTAATTTGCAGTTCTGCTGTCCTACCAGTCTCTGCTGTATGTCATAGAGTCCCTTACAACTTTGGTGTTTCGGCTACTGGTTATCTGCACCTCAGAGGGAGACAGCCCATTTGCAGCTGGTCTCCCCTGATATCACTCTCCTGTGCTTCGCTCTCCTACACGCTCGCTACAATCTGTTCTGCTTTCGGTAATATCTCTGTCCAGGAGCTGCATCACTTTCTCGTAGCTGCATGGCTCCTCATATGTTGATCCTGCCTCAGACTGCTCCTGTCTGCTCTCTGGCACTATCTCACTGACTTTCCCTCCAAACCACAATATATATAGGGGAGTCACCTAGGAATAGGATCAAAAGCTCCCCCTTGTGGCCTGGAGTGTGAACATGTTGCATGTTTGTGTTTACCTGATGAAAGTTATCCTTCCTTGCCTCAAAGCGTAGTATCACTCTCGCCATGAGGAAAGCAATGTCACTGTGACGACCAGGACCATGTGGTGCCACACTCCACCCCCATTAAATCCAGTACTCCCAGACTGGGAAAAGAAGAACAACAATATAAATTAGCAAAAAGACATACAGTACAGACCAAAAGTTTGTACACACCTTTTCATTTAAAGATTTTTCTGTATTTTCATGACTATGAAAATTGTACATTCACATTGAAGGCATTAAAACTATGAATTAACACATGTGGAATTATATACTTAACAAAAAAGTGTGAAACAACTGAAAATATGTCTTATATTCTAGGTTGTTCAAAGTAGCCACCATTTGCTTTGATGACTGCTTTGCACACTCTTGGCATTCTCTTGATGAGCTTCAAGAGGTAGTTACAGGAAATGGTTTTCACTTCACAGGTGTGCCCTGTCAGGTTTAATGAGTGGGATTTTTTGCCTTATAAATGGGGTTGGGATCATCAGTTGTGTTGAGCAGTAGTCTGGTGGATACACAGCTGATAATCCTACTGAATAGACTGTTAGAATTTGTATTATGGCAAGAAAAAAGCAGCTAAGTAATGGAAAACGAGTGGCCATCATTACTTTAAGAAATGAAGGTCAGTCAGTCCAAAAAATTGGGAAAACTTTGAAAGTGTCCCCAAGTGCAGTTACAAAAACCATCAAGCTCTACAAAGAAACTAGCTCACATGAGAACCGCCCCAGGAAAGGAAGACCAAGAGTCACCTCTGCTTCTGAGGATAAGTTTATCCAAGTCACCAGCCTCAGAAATCACAGGTTAACAGCAGCTCTGCTTAGAGACCAGGTCAATGCCACACAGAGTTCAAGCAGCAGACACATCTGGACAACAACTCTCAAGAGGAGACTTTGTGCAGTAGGCCTTCATGGTAAAATAACTGCTAGGAAACCACTGCTAAGGACAGGCAACAAGCAGAAGAGACTTGTTTGAGCTAAAGAACACAAGGAATGGACATTAGACTGGTGGAAATCTGTGCTTTGGTCTGATGAGTCCAAATTTGACATCTTTGATTCCAACCACCATGTCTTTGTGCGATGCAGAAAAGGTGAACGGATGGACTCTACATGCTTGGCTCCCACTGTGAAGCAGGGAGGAGGAGGAGGTGTGATGGTGTGGGGGTGCTTTGCTGGTGACACTGTTGGGGATTTATTCAAAATTTTAGGCATACTGAACCAGCATGGCTACCACAGCATCTTGCAGCGGCATGCTATTCCATTCGGTTTGCGTTTAGTTGGACTATCAGGCTGTGTATGGGCTATTTGACCAAGAAGGAGAGTGATGGGGCACTACACCAGATGACCTGGCCTCCACAGTCACCAGACCTGAACCCAATCGAGATGGTTTGGGGTGAGCTGGACCGCAGAGTGAATGCAAAAGGGCCAACAAGTGCTAAGCATCTCTGGGAACTCCTTCAAGATTGTTTGAAGACAATTTCCAGTGACTACCTCTTGAAGCTCATCAAGAGAATGCCAAGAGTTTGCAAAGCAGTCATCAAAGCAAAAGGTAGCTACTTTGAAGAACCTAGAATATAAGACATATTTTCAGTTGTTTCACACTTTTTTGTTAAGTATATAATTCCACGTGTTAATTCATAGTTTTGATGCCTTCAGTGTGAATTTACAATTTTCATAGTCATGAAAATACAGAAAAACCTTTAAATGAGAAGGTGTGTCCAAACTTTTCTGTGTACTGTATATACCGTATTTTTCGGATTATAAGACGCACTTTTATGATCCCAAAATTAGGGGGAAAATGGGGATGTGTCTTATAAACTGAACAATGTTCTTACCGAGGAGTCAATGTTGCGGGCCCAGAGCTGTGGGTGTTGCAGTGGTCCTGTGGTGTGCGGTGGTGGTACAGCAGCAATCAGTGGTTCTGCAGTGGTGGTACGATGGCAAGCGGTGGTGGTACGGTGGTGAGCAGTAGCCTTGCAGCGGCGGCATATGGCGCCGCCATTCTTCTTCCAGGGTCCGGCTTCTTACTTGGCGTAGGCGCACATGGAGGAAAGCCGCGATCTCCTTCGTGCCTACCTCTACGTGATGTCTCCAGGAAAATGGCCACGGATGCGGCACAAATGGAGATCTCGGCACCAAGATCTCGGAAGATTAGATCTCAGCGCCAAGATCTCCATCTGCACAGGCGCCGCCCTGGCAGCCATTTTCCCGGAGTCCACCGCATAATAAACTGCGGGGGCTCTGGGCTTTCACAAAATATTGGCAGAGCTCCTGCACTACAGAAGACCCGCAGCGCCACTCTTGCCTCCTCCAGCAGCAACCCTGGGACACTGTTCCACTGTGGCCTGCACCACCGATCACCTGCAGTGCCATTCTTACCTCCTCAGCAGTGACCCCGGGACCCTGCTCCACTGCATCCTGCACTGTGGCCTGCACCACTTACGGCGTGGAACAGGATGACTGACACATGAGAGATGTTGTTTTTTTTATTTTAGTTTTATTACAGTAGAAAGAGGTGTTTCGGTAATAGGTGGAATAGGTGTTAGGTAGGTATAACTCTGGTTTTTTTTTATAAAATGGAAAACTGTGTTTAGTCTAATTTCTAATAAAGGACTTTATTCTGACTGTGTCTTTATTTACCATACAACTATAGGATTAATAATGGATAGGTGTCTTATAGATGCCTCTCCATTAGTAATCCATGGGTTTGATGTCACTAGACAATACAAAGGTGGCATCAACCCCACAAATATGAACCCCACTTGGCACCGCTACAGGGAAAGTGGGAAGAGCTGGGCAATGTGCCAGAATTGGAGCATCTAATAGATGCACCTTTTCTGGATGGCCGTGGGCTGCTATTTTTAGGCCATAGCCCCTTACCAGCCTGAGAATACCAGCCCCAGCTGTCTGCTTTAGCAAGGTTGGTTGTCAAAAATGGGGTAGACCTCATGTCTTCTTTTTAAGTTATTTATTTAAATAATTTAAAAATACAGTGTGGCGACCCCGCTTTTCTTGATAGCAAACCTTGCTGAAGCTGACAGCTGAGGGTTGCAGCCCCCAGCTGTGAGTTTACCTGGCTGGTTATCAAAAATACAGGGGAACCTACACAGGTTTTTTTTAATTATTTATTTGCAGTGCAGGAGCGGCTGATGAATACTCCATTCGCTGCTCCTGCTTTCACTGTTATTAGCGGCAGCAGTTGTCAGCTGATGGGAGCTGTTGTCCCATAAGTTGACACCAGTGACCAGAGGTAAACTAAATACCTCCGATCGCAGCTGAGCGCGCACGCTGTCTTTTGACAGAGTGGGAACTATGGCTCTCCGACTGGCAGGGATGATTCCATCACCGATCAGGAGTGCTACGTCAGCATGGGAAACACCAGCTTTTGTGCTGTGTATGTTTGGCTATATTTGGCGATTAAATCGGCGAATATTGCAAATTCGGCGATCATGAGCCAAACCAAACATTGAAATATTCGCTCATCTCTATTCTTGTTGGCTTGGCACCAGACATTGCGTTTACCTTGGTGGCCAAAAAGTTTAATTTTAGTCTCATCTGACCATAGCAAATTCCTCAATACATTTGAGAAGTCTCCCACATGTCTTTTAATAAACTCAAACTGAGCCTTACGATTTTTGAGTGTAAAGTCTTTTTCTGCCCACTTTTCCATAAATGCCTCCTCTATAGAGTGTATGGCTTCTTGTGGTCGTATGGACAAATACAGCTTCTTCATGGTTACCTCTGGTCTCTGTGCTGCCTCTCTGATTAATGCACTCCTTGCCCAGGCTGTGATTTTTGGTGGGCATCCCTATCTTCACAGGTTTGTCATGATACCATGTTCTTTCAATTTGATAATTTTTTTTAGATAAAAAGCCAAGGAGGGTGAATACTTTTGCAAGCCACTGTACTTCAATACTTGAGACCATATGAACTGAAAGGACTAGCTCTTTGTACTGCTAGTATCATTATAAGCTGCTTGGTCATTTTTTATAGGATCAAACTGATCTCTAGAATAGGTTTTAGAATAATAACAAAGGTAGCCTTCATAAAATGAACAAGGTTTAGAGAATAAGTTGGCAATCTATTATATGACCTAGTTTGTCCTAAATTCCGATTCATTTAATTTTATTAAGTAGGTTTTTTTTTTTTCAAATTAGTGATGTATTAATATAGTCAACTATACATAACAAATTATATCATTATAAAACTTTTGATGTGACTTGCTACATTCATTTGTGTATTGATGATTAAAACCTAACACCTATTCAAAGGATAGGTGATAAATGTATGATTGCTAGGACCCCTAAACTGACATAAGTGTGTTTCTTTGCCTCTGAGCAGTATGCACAGTGTCATTAGATTTAAACTCACAGAGATAGCTGAATTAAGTTCTCAGTCCCTCATTCTATAAAAGAAGACCTTTCACCAGTTTGAGCATTTTAAACTGACCACATCATGGAATAGTGGTTGGAGAGAGTAAAAAATAGTTTTTAATTTCCAATTTCTCCTCTCCGTTGAGGAAATATTAGCTTGTAACATTTAGATTATAATACATGTTATTGTTCAAGTAGGTCTTACCAGAAATTTGTCTCTGAGGGTGTGTACTGCTTCACATACATGGGGTTGACCAATCATAAGTAGGCAGCTACACACAGGGATGAAAATAACACACCCTCCACTGCTTACTCATCTCTGCAGCTACTGTGCAGAGGTACAGCAGAGATGAGTTATGTATCATTACAAAAACCTCCAGATCTCATTTCATGGCTGTCAATGTGGAAGAAGAGTGATAGCTGCCAGCACTGAGAGATGAGATCTGGAATTGTTTGTAATGATAAATAACTCAGTGTGGAGATACCGGGGTCAGCATGTGCCCGCTAGCTGAAACCGCATGGACCAGGGATCATCCCACCGAACGCTCACTCTTCTTTTACCATCGGCGCAATACTACTCAGACAATACAGGGTGAGGGTACAACAGTGTGGCAATACTTTATTGAACCATAAAACAGGTTCATAACACATAGAACAGTCCCAGCACAATACTCAAGGTGGTGCAAAATTACAGAGTCTCATCCTTCCACTTACTCAGCGGGATTTATCTGGATTTAATTTCTCATTCATATACCGTATATACTCATGTATAAGCCAAGATTTTCAGCACTTTTTTTGTGCTGAAAAAGCCCCCCTCGGCTTATACATGATTTATGGTCCAGAAAGCCAGAGGGGGAGGGGGATGGGAGTGGCGGAGCAGCGGCAGGAGCCAGTGGCGGCTATGACATCATACAGTACTCACCCTCCTTATGCCGTCACTGAATGTCCCTGCATCTCCATTGTCCCGTTGCAGCATCTCCACTCCCATAGGCATGGAGCACATGTTCATTACCTTAATGAGTGGTACCACATAACCTCTCAGCACAGGAAGAAGCTGCCGCGCCGGGACAACGGATATGCAGGGACATTCAGCGATGACGCAAGGAGGGTGAGTATGACGGGGGAGGATGGTGGAGCAGAGCCGAGCCATGCATATATAGCAATATGTTATATGATAATTTGGCATCTAGGGGTCTCACTACATTTATGTGTGTGCTATAGTGTTGTTGGAACTTGTTGGTTGGTTGTGGAGAAGACTCATGTAATGGAGAATTACACCGCATGTAATTAACAGCCTGTAAATACCAACAGAGTGTGATCCATGACGAGAAACAACTAACAGAACAGCATACAAGGATGAGACACGGGAGCCCAGGCATGTATACAAGATTGGACGGGGGAAGCCATGCATACAAGGATGGGATGGGGGGGAGCCGAGCCATGCATGCAAGATGGTATGGGGAGCCATGCATACAAGGATGGGACGGGGGGAGCCGAGCCATGCATACAGGATGGGATGGGGGAGCCATGCATACAATAAGGGGATCGGGGGAGCCATGCTTACAATAGGGGGAGCCACACAGAGCAGGACAGGATGGGGGAACCATGCATACCGGGATAGGGATGAGGGGACAATACATACCCGGCTTATACTCGAGTCAATAAGCTTACCCAGTTTTCTGTGGCAAAATTAGGTGCCTCGGCTTATACTCGGGTTGGCTTATACTCAAGTATATATGGGACTATTACATGCCCTGGGGTACATTGCGGTGGAATATAACTCTCCAAAAAAGCATTGAAAAATGTACATGGTTTTAATTTCTCATGCATACCCTATTACGTGCATTGGGGCACATTTTGGTGCTATATAAAACACCAAGATAGTGTTGAAAAAGTTATCTGCAATCAATTACTCATCCATATACTATTAAATGCTCTGGGGTACATTTCAATGTTATATAACCCTCAAAAAATTGTTCAAAAATGATTTGGTATTATATTGCTCATCCATAGAGTTTTATGATTCTTGAGTACATTTCGGTGGTATCTAACCCTCAAAAAAATAGTTCAAAATGTTTTCGGTGTTATATTGCTCATCCATATTACATGTTCTTTGGTAGGTTTCGGTGGCATATAACACTCAAAATAAGTTGACAATTTTCTTCGGTATTATATTGCTCAGCCATACAATATTACGTGTTCTTGGGTACATTTTGGTGGTATATATAACACCTAAAAAAAGTGATAAATTTGACTGGATTCTAAGACTCATCCATACCATTTTACATGATTTATGTTACATTTTAGTGTTATATAAAACAAAAACTTTTTGAAAAAATGTATAATGATTCAATTACTGATCTATACTGCGCATGTTGTGTATTTACCTTTGATGTGGGCTCCGGCGCTAAGCCCACATCGTTCCCAGCACATGTCAGCTGTTTCAACAGCTATGTGCCCCTAACAGCCATGGTAGAATCGCTATCCACCCACTGCTATTAACCAGTTAAATGCCGCTTTCAATCTCTGGCAGCAGACCCCTGTGTTTGTCATTGCTGGATTGCTATGAGCACCACCCAGCGGTTGGCGCATATAACAAGTGAGCATTTCTGCTACACACAGGCGATCTGATCATCGTCTGTGTGTAGCAGAAGCAATGGGATTATCGAAGCTTCTAGTCTCCCATGGAGTCTATGGAAGCAAGTTAAAAGTAAAAGAAAAATGTTTTTAAAAATATAAAAAAATAAAAAATATAAAAGTTCAAATCACCCCCCATTCAAAATAAAAAAATAAAAAAATACACATATTTGATATCACAGCATTCAGAATCACACGATCTGTCAAGATTAGTGTTGAGCATTCCGATACTGCAAATATCGGGTATCGGCCGATATTTGCTGTATCGGAATTCCGATACCGAGTTCCGATATTTTTGCGATATCGGAAATCGGAATAGGAAGTGTGCGGTGCGTATGGTTCCCAGGGTTTGGAGGAGAAGAGACTCTCCTTCAGGCCCTGGGATCCATATTCATGTAAAAAATAAATAATAAAAATAAAAAATATTGATATACTCACCCTCAGACGGGCCCTGGCTCTTAGCGGTGCCTCCGTTCCTAAGAATGCAGGGAGTGAAGGAGCTTCGATGACGTCGCGGCTTGTGATTGGTCATGTGAGCGGTCACATGAGCGGTCACGCGACCAATCACAAGCCGCGACGTCATCGAAGGTCCTTCACCCTGCATTCTTAGGAACGGAGGCAGACGCTTGGACCGGTGAGAGCCGGGGCCGTCGGAGGGGTGAGTATATCAATATTTTTTATTTTTATTCTTTATTTTATACATGAATATGGATCCCAGGGCCTGAAGGAGAGTTTCCTCTCCTTCAGACCCTGGGAACCATTCCGATATTTTGTATCCCATTGATATGCATTGGTATCGGGTATCGGTATCGGCGATATCTGATATTTTTTGGATATCGGCCGATCCAATCCGATACCAATACCTTTGCATATCGGAAGGTATCGCTCAACACTAGTCAAGGTATAAAAATAAGTAATCCAATCAGTAAATGACGTAGCGAAAAAAAAGCGAAGATCAAAATGCCAAAATTACATTTTTTTAGTCGCTGCAACATTGCATCAAAATGCTATAACGGGCAATCAAAAGATTGTATCCTCACCAATATAGCATCAATACAAACATAAGCTCAGCACACACAAAAAAAACCCTCATCCGGCCCAAGATCACAAAAAATTAGGATGCTATGGGTCTTGGAAAATGACGCAATTTGTTTGTTTTTTTTTAACAAACTTTGGATTTTACATTCACCACTTACATAAAAAAGAACCTATAGATGTTTGGTATGTACAAACTTGTAATGACCTGGAGAATAGTAGTTTAGTAGTGGTAGTTCAGTTTTAGCATTTGGTGAACGTGGTAAAAAAAATCCAAAAAATAGTTGTGGAATTGCGCTTTTTTTTGCAATTTCACTGCACTTGGAATTTGTTTCCCGTTTTTCAGTACACGATAAACTAATGGTGTCATTCAGAAATACAACTCGTCCCGCATAAAACAAGCCCTAACATGGCCATATTGATGGAAAAATATTATGGCTCTGGAGCGCCCTGCCTGGGCATTGGGGTACTTGGTACCGGGTTCGGTCTTAAAGGGGATGTCACGGTGGCTGCGACCTGGTCTGTGGCCCTGGGCGTCCAATTAAAGGGAAAGGTCTTTAAGGGGATTTGTAATGTCTATGTTCGTGACGCCACCTGTGGTGTTCGGTCAGTAAGGACTGACGCTGCTTAAAGGGGTCCTCTGGGGTGATGTTGCAGCAAGATGGTAATGCTTCCCACAGGTGAAGCGGGGTCCACGGGGCTTCCCAGGTGTAAGGCACCGATGGTGTGGTATATGGTATGACGAATAATGAGGACACAGGTTTGCAGTCCTTACCTGGTTTACTTAGCTTCAAGCAACCGCACTCCAGGGCACTAGACAACAGGGACAGGCAGGGTCCAGCCGGCTTAGAAGCGATTCCAGAGTAGCCTTCACCAGGTGGAGATCAAAGCCTTCCTCCAAGTGCGGTGGTGATGTGGTCCCTTACTGCCTAAAGCTTCACATAAGGTCCTCACAGTTTCTCTCTGTCCCCCATAAAAGATAGGACACAACCCATATGACAGGTGTACAGGGCCTTTTTACAGGGTCTCTTGGATGACCTGGGCCCTATAATTATCACTGTGTCTCCTGGGTATAAATGTGGACAGGTGACCTGCAATCCAGCTGCCCTGCCGGTTTCAGCTATGCCACTTTAGAGTTCTGCAAGGCCTCGGTCTTCCAGCTACCGGAATCTGCACTGGCCAGGGAGGTAGCCTCTTCTCAGCTCTGTTTCCTGGTGTTCCTCTCCTTTGCGTTTTCCCTTGTATTCTCCTTCTACAAGCTGTCCGTGCTTTCTGTTCCCTTAGTCCAGGAGCTGTGGTTCCTCGGACCACACGGCTCCTTCAGACTTTCCGACCCTCTAGGTCCATCTGCACTCTTTCACTTTCTCTCTCAGACTGCCTATTAACTTTCCCTCCAGCCAGAATATAAGGAAGTTCCCCTTAATCCGGGTTCTGAGCTCCCCCTTCTGGCCTGGAGTGTGGATGTGTTGTATGTGACATTTACCTGGTGAAAGATATCCTTCATCACTTCCAAGTAGGACACCACTATCCCTAAGGGGAAAGTAATGCCACTGTGATGACCAGGACCCTGGGGTGCTACCCTCCCCCCCTTAAATCCAGTAATTCTGGACTGGGAAAAAGAAAAACAACAATGGACAGGTATTAATAAGACATGCAAATTGTTGATATGCATAATAACAGGTATGAAACAAACTAATAGTAACTGTGGCATCCCTATTTGTGAGAAATTTCTTCAATGTTACCAAACATATTTACACTAATGTAAACAACTCCTATGCTATGCACGGTGACTACCCTTACAGGTATTCTATCTTCAAGTCTTCAAAGTGCATTTTCATTTTCATTAACTATCTCTTTAATACAGTGCTATGACCCTCTAAGGCATATCATAACTACTCTCATAACTAACAACTACTTTTTCAGGCATGCTACATATTTTATTCAAATGTGCAATACTTTAACTGGTCAAATAGGGCATCATTTAATCTGCAAAACTCTCTAGCATATCAAATTCAATTCTAACTTTCTAACTTTTCTCAACTCTGAGGTAGTGCAATTTTATTATTTAAATCAATATTCAAGTCCAGCAACAATATTCTTGAACAGCAGCAGCGATGCGAGGGACCCATTATCAACCCCCAACATAGGGTTGGGCAGGCTACAAAGTGTATCCAGACCCAGGGTTCTTTTGCGCCAACGGGTTTTACTTCAGGTCTATATGTAAACAATCAACAATTAAAGGCAACTCTGGAACCATACCTTTAAGGGTTTCACGTAAAACCAGTAGAAAGCACCTAAGGAGGTGCCAACTATTTACAGTTCAGTTTGTGAATCATTCACCGTCCATGATTCTATTGTCTTTTTAAACAAATGAACTGGAACCTTGATCAGGTTAGCAAACTTTCAAACTGAGACAACAAAGGAATAATCCAACAGGGTTAAATCAACTCTTTTCAGTCATGTTCAAATTCAAAAAGCAAACTGTTTATTTCTTTTTCCAAGGTAACTGAGAAGGGTGGCCACTTCCTGGACAGGAAAACTGTGGGTCATAATATTCCACTGGTACTGTATACCAAGGTCTGCTAGATGGTTCCACCTCTGGAGTCTGTGTAGATTGGTGACGTTTTGGAGTTGGCCTGGCCCGGGCTGTGACTTTTACAGGGGCTAAGAGTGGTACACGCTTTTTGCAGTCTAGTGCATACCATCCTTTTTCTACTATGTGACGGGTGTAGGTCACACAGTCACCAATATTCAGGTCCCTGTCAAGGTGTCCCTCAATTAGGTGTGACTCCACATCCCTGCGATTAACGAAGATCTCATTTATCATGCCAGGTTACTTTATAAAGCACCAGCCACACTATTTGTTAAAGACCACAACTTCCTCCAGCCGCAGTGGTCCTCTCTGACCATGGGATCTTACGTACATGGGCCTTACCCGCTAGGTTCTTTTCCTCAAATGCTGCTGCACTGGCCAAGGACTCATGTTGCTCCTTTTCCTCCCGGCACCTGCAGTTCTCTTGCCAGGTAATCATTGAGGATCTCCCCCTGGAGCATGATCATATCCTTCTTTGCAGGGCCCTCTGCAAAATTCATGGGCTCCGGAGAGCTAGCCTGGGGCCCACTAACGGGGATCAGTGGCGCTGTCTCAGTTCATTGACATTCCGCAGTATCCAGTGACATGTCTGTCCGCCCGGTGGTGTCGGCAGGATCGGGAAGGGGTCTAGCAGGGTGTCGTCTGGCCTAGAAGATAGTGTCAAGCTACCGGCCTGGATATCCTCTAGGTATGGTAGTGTGTCGTCTACTGCCTCGTACCACTGGTCGCGTGATGCATGTTGTGGTGGAGGTGAGTCGGCGGCATCTGTCGGGCCTTTTGCTGTTGGGTCATCAGGGTCAAACCCTTTACCTCTGCCTCCAGAGCTCCTGAACTTCTTTTCGGCTCGGGACCAGTCAGGGTATGCAGCGGTCGTCCGGCGAGACTTCCTATGAATGCCTCTCTCCACCCAGCCATGGTCTCCTTCTGTAGCCGCGTGAGTTGCCTGGTCAGCTCCTCCACTTGTATCCGCAGGAGGTACAGATTCATCGTCGCTGACGGGTACGGTTCTTGAAGTTCCCCGCCAGGAGAGTCGTCTTGCTCCATCCCGCGCCCCGTGGTCCACTCACCTCCCTCCGCCATGTTGATTTCCAGTTCCGCCTCCCCGGCATTGCTTCCGACGGTTTTGCTCTACCACGCCTGTCTTCATGGACGGTTCTTTTTCTTTTGCCCGCCATCCCAGATCAGGAGGCGGACCTCTCTAGTTGATGGGCATATTTCACGGACATAGTAGTATTGATGAGGGGCGGCCATAGTTTTCGCGCCGTTCCTCCAGGTGCCACCCACGACAACGCGCCCATTTCCTCCTGCACGCAACATCGTGCTATAATGGTGGCAGTTTTGGTGCAATTTACAGTTCAATAGTCACACAACAAATCACAGTCTCTAAGGCGCACATAACCCAGTTCGCTGGGTTGGTCCATCCTGTTCGTGACGCCAAGTTTTGGAGCGCCCCGCCTGGGCCTTGAGGTACCGAGTCCGGTCTTAAAGGGGATGTCACAGTGGCTGCGACCCAGTCCATGGCCCTGGACGTCCAATTAAAGGGAAAGGTCTTTAAGGGGACTTGTAATTTCTATGTTCGTGATGCCACCTGTAGTGTTCGGTCAGTAGGGACTGATACTGCTTAACCCCTGTACCCCCAAGGGTGGTTTGCACGTTAATGAACAGGCCAATTTTTACAATTCTGACCACTGTCCCTTTATGAGGTTATAACTCTGGAACGCTTCAATGGATCCTGATGATTCGGACAATGTTTTCTCGTGACATATTGTACTTCATGATAGTGGTAAAATTTCTTTGATATTACCTGCGTTTATTTGTGAAAAAAATGGAAATTTGGCAAAAATTTTGAAAATTTTGCAATTTTCCAACTTTGAATTTTTATGCAATTAAATCACAGAGATATGTCACACAAGATACTTAATATGTAACATTTCCCACATGTCTACTTTACATCAGCACAATTTTGGAACCAAATTTTATTTTTCTAGGAAGTTATAAGGGTTAAAAGTTGACCAGCAATTTCTCATTTTTACAACACCATTTTTTTTAGGGACCACATCTCATTTGAAGTCATTTTGAGGGGTCTATATGATAGAAAATAAATAAGTGTGACACTATTCTAAAAACTGCACCCCTTAAGGTGCGCAAAACCACATTCAAGAAGTTTATTATCCCTTCAAGTGTTTCACAGGAATTTTTGGAATGTTTAAATAAAAATGAACATTTAACTTTTTTTCACAAAAAAATTTACTTCAGCTCCAATTTGTTTTATTTACCAAGGGTAAAAGGAGAAAATGGACCCCAAAAGTTGTTGTGCAATTTTTCTTGAGTACGCTGATACCCCATATGTGGGGGTAAACCACTGTTTGGGCACATGGCAGAGCGTGGAAGCGAAGGAGCACCATTTGACTTTTCAATGCAAAATTGACTGGAATTGAGATGTTGCGTTTGGAGAGCCCCTGATGTGCCTAAACATTGAAAACCCCCACAAGTGAGACCAGTTTGGAAAGTAGACCCCCAAGGAACTTATCTAGATGTGTCGTTAGCACTTTGACCCATTAAGTGATTCACAGAAGTTTATAATGCAGAGCCGTAAAAATAAAAAATCATATTTTTTCACAAAAATGATCTTTTCGCCCCCAATTTTTTATTTTCCCAAGGGTAAGAGAAGAAATTGGACCCCAAAAGTTGTTGTCCAATTTGTCCTGAGTACGCTGATACCCCACATGTGGGGGTAAACCACTGCTTGGGTGCATGGGAGAGCTCGGAAGGGAAGGAGCGCTGTTTGACTTTTCAATGCAAAATTGACAGGAATTGAGATGGGACTCCATGTTGCATTTGGAGAGCCACTGATGTGCCTAAACATTGAAACCCCCCACACGTGACCCCATATTGGAAACTAGACCCCCCAAGGAACTTATCTAGATGTGTGGTGAGAACTTTGAACCCCCAAGTGTTTCACTACAGTTTATAACACAGAGCTGTGAAAATAAAAAATCTTTTTTTTCCAAAAAATTATTTTTTAGCCCCCAGTTTTGTATTTTTCCAAGGGTAACAGTTGAAATTGGACCCCAAAAGTTGTTGTCCAATTTGTCCTGAGTACGCTGATACCCCATATATGGGGGGAACCACCGTTTGAGTGCATGGCAGAGCTCGGAAGGGAAGGAGCATCATTTGGAATGCAGACGTAGATGCATTGTTCTGCAGGCGTCACATTGCGTTTGCAGAGCCCCTAATGTACCTAAACAGTAGAAACTTTTTCAACGCAGAATTGGCTGGAATTGAGATCGGTCGCCATGTCGCATTTGGAGAGCCCCTGATGTGCCTAAACAGTGGAAACCCCCCAATTATAACTGAAACCCTAATCCAAACACATCCCTAAGCCTAATCCCAACAGTAACCCTAACCACACCCCTAACCCTGACACACCTCTAACCCTAATCCCAACCCTATTCCAACCGTAAATGTAATCCAAACCCTAACCCTAACTTTAGCCCCAACCCTAACCTTAAATTTAGCCCCAACCCTAACCCTAACTTTAGCCCCAACCCTAACTGTAGCCTTAACCCTAGCCCCAGCCCTAACCCTAACCATAGCCCTAACCCTTGCTCTTACCCTAGCCCTCACCCTAGCCCTAACCCTAGCCCTAACCCTTTCCCTAACCCTAGCCCTAACCCTAACGCTAACCCTTGCCCTAACCCTAACCTTAGCCCTAATCCTAACCCTAACCCTAATGGGAAAATTGAAATAAATACATTTTTGAATTTTTTTAATTTTTTGCTAACTAAGGGGGTGATGAAGGGGGATTTGATTTACTTTTATAGTGGGTTTTTTAGCGTATTTTTATGATTGGCAGCCGTCACACACTGAAAGATGCTTTTTATTGCAAAAAATATTTTTTGCGTTACCACATTTTGAGAGCTATAATTTTTCCATATTTTGGTTCACAGAGTCATGTGAGGTGTTATTTTTTGCAGGACGAGTTGATGTTTTTATTGGTAACATTTTCAGGCACATGACATTTTTTGATCGCTTTTTATTCCAATTTTTGTGAGGCAGAATGACCAAAAGCCAGCTTTTCATGAATTTCATTTCGGGGAGACGTTTATACCGTTCTGCGTTTGGTAAAATGGATAAAGCAGTTTTATTTTTCGGGTCAGTATGATTACAGCGATACCTCATTTATATTTTTTTTATGTTTTGGCGCTTTTATACGATAAAAACTATTTTATTTAAAAAATTATTATTTTTGCCTTGCTTTATTCTGAAGACTATAACGTTTTTCTTTTTTCTTTGATGACGCTGTATGGTGGCTCGTTTTTTGTGGGACAAGATGACGTTTTCAGTGGTACCATGGTTATTTATATCCGTATTTTTGATCGCTTGTTATTGTACTTTTTGTTTGGCGGTATGATAATAAAGCGTTGCTTTTTGCCTCGTTTTTTTTTTTTTACGGTGTTCACTGAAGGGGTTAACTAGTTGGACAGTTTTATAGGTAGGGTCATTACGGACGCGGCGATACTAAATATGTATACTTTTATTGTTTTTTTTATTTAGATAAAGAAATATATTTATAGGAACAATATATATATATATATATTTTTTTTTTTGAATTTTTTTAAATTTTTTTTACACATGTGAATATTTTTTTTACACTATAACATTGCCCCGAGGGGGCATCATGTTATAGTGTAAGATCGCTGATCTGACACTTTGCTGTGCACTGTGTCAGATCGGCGATCTGACATGCACAGCTCCTGGCTTCCCGGCGCCTGCTCTGAGCAGGCGCTGTGAAGCCACCTCCCTGCAGGACCCGGATGCCGTGGCCATTTTGGATCCGGGCCTGCTGCAGCGAGGAGGAGGTAAGAGACCCTCGAAGCAATGCGAACACATCGCGTTGCACCGGGGGTCTCAGGGAAGCACGCAGGGAGCCCCCTCCCTGCACGATGCTTCCCTATACTGCCGCCAGGGGTTAATGTGACGGGGGCAGTCCGTGACTGCTCCTGGCACATAGTGCCGGATGTCAGCTGCGATAGTCAGCTGACACCCGGCCATGATCGGCCGCACTCCCCCCGTGAGCGCGGCCGATCGCATATGACGTACTATCTCGTCGGTGGTCATACGGGCCCACCCCACCTCGACTGGATAGTACGTCTAATGTCAGAAAGGGGTTAAAGGGGTCCTCTGGGGTGATGATGTTGCAGCAAGATGGTAATGCTTCCCACAGGTGAAGCGGGGTCCCCAGGGCTTCTCAGGTGTAAGGCACCGATGGTATGGTGGATGGTATGACGAATAACGAGGACACAGGTTTGCAGTCTTTACCTGGTTTACTGTAGCTTCAAGCAACCGCACTCCAGGGCACTAGACAACAGGGACAGGCAGGGTCCGGCTGGCTTAGAAGTGATTCCAGAGTCTCCTTCACCAGGTGGAGATCAAAGCCTTCCTCCAAGTGCGGTGGTGATGTGGTCCCTTACTGCCTAAGGCTTCACATAAGGTCCTCACAGTCTCTCTCTGTCGCCCAAAAAGGATAGGACACAACCCATATGACAGGTGAACTGTGCCTTTTTACAGGGTCTCTTGGATGACCCGGGCCCTATAATTGTCACTGTGTCTCCTGGTTATAATTGCGGACAGGTGATCTGCAATCCACTATGCTATGCCACTTTAGAGTTCTGCAAGGCCTCGGTCTCTGGCTACTGGAATCTGCACTGGCCAGGGAGGTAGACTCTTCCCAGCTCTGCTTCCTGGTGTTCCTCTCCTTTGCTTTCTCCCTTGTATTCTCCTTCTACAAGCTGTCCGTGCTTTCTGTTCCCATACTCCAGGAGCTGTGGTTCCTCGGACCACATGGCTATGTCAGACCCTCTAGGTCCGTCTGCCCTCTTTCGCTGACTCTCTCAGACTGCCTACTAACTTTCCATCCAGCCAGAATATAAGGAAGTTCCCCTTAATCCGGGTTCAGAGCTCCCCCTTCTGGCCTGGAGTGTGAACGTGTTGTATGTAAGATTTACCCGGTGAAAGATATCCTTCATCACTTCCAAGCATGACACCACTCTCCCAAAGGGGAAAGTAATGCCACTGTGATGACCAGGACCCTGGGGCGCCACAGCTCTGGGAAGAATGGGAGCGAAAAACAGAAATGCAAAAATAAAATGGGCTGCGGCATGAAGGGGTTAAATTCACAAAAAAACCTTTCCAAAACTTTTTAGCCATTCATTGATTTATCCATACGCTCTAACATGGTTTTTGTTATATTTTGCTGGCATATTAAGATCTAAAAAAACTTCCAAAGCTTTTTATGGATTCAATGATTCATCCATACAGTTTACTGTGCTTTGTGTAAAATTATGATGAGTTAAGAGTTTGAAAAAACTCTTGATCTTTTAAAAGTTTACAACATATTTTTGGTCAAAAAAATTGCTATTGTTATATATAATGTAGAACCTGCTTTGTGTGAAAGTTTGTTCATTTGAAATAAAAACCAAAACTGGACGGCTATACAAGAATACTTTTTAAATATTTTAATGAGGTCGCCAAGTTGTTGCCTTCAAGGGATAATTTGAACAGAATGTGTATGAGACCCTTCTCTATGTCTAGTACAGGATGTTTCTGAGTCCCTCCTATATCAAATTTTTTTGCTTCAGTTTTTGCATCCTTTATAAATTACACTAACATTTCCTATAATTAACAAATTAAATTTTGGTTTACTTAATTTATTAATTTTGCAAAAATCCTTTTAAAATTTTGCCTTTTTAAAAGTTATTATACAGGAAATAATATTTCTTAACATTTTTTTTCCTGCAAACTCCAATTTATTGTCAATTTTGAATGTTTTATTGTCAGTCCTTAAAGTGGAGTAAAAGTGTGACACCATTGTTCTCAGTAGCGATCTGAGAGTCAGATATGCTTCCAGGGGTCTTCCCCAAGCTGCTCTCCTTCCGCTCAGCATTTATTCCATCTATTTCAACATTTTCACTGCCCTCCAGACCACTTTGTAGGGTCTGCTGGAAAAAAGCTTGGATTTCCGATTGACTCCCCTTATACTCTTTACTCAAAACGAGCATTCGAGCATTAGGAATTGCTTGGTTTGAATAATGAGCATCTGAGCATTTTAGTGCTCGCTCATCTCTAAAGCTTACTATATTCTATTTATAAGAGTCCAACATATTAGAATAACTGGTGGAAATGGGTATAAAGTCCAACTAGGAGGCAGCCCTGTCCCTTAGATCTGTGTGTTAAGAAATATTCTTAGGATACATAAAAAAAATTGGAAGATGATTACAGTGGCGTATACAGGGGAAGCAGCCAGGGCATGTGCCCCGGGCGCAGCCGACAGGGGGGCGTCAGCGGGGCCACCTGATGATGCAGCATTGAGGCGGTCCAAGCTCCTCGTTGGCGGCATTCTGCCACCTCCACATTCTGTGGTAATCCCGTTCGTTCTCTGAGGCGGCTGTCAAATTGACAGCCGGCTCAGAGAAAGTGCTGCTGCTGCGCGTCGCTAGTACCCGGTTTGGCTTGCTTTGTGAGACAAGTCCCTTCCCTTCTCAGTTTAAGCCAGCGCCTGCACCCCTGACAACCTCTGAGAGGCTCTCACTTCCTCTGGCACTTCCGCATCAGGGAAGCGCCAGCAGCGGCTGACGTCACTGAGCGTGTGACAGGCTGCTGCTTCGTTCGCTGCGCCGGTGTTCGGTTCGGGTGTAGTGTTGCGTTGGACGGTGACGTCGGTGCTGGTGGTAAGTGCTCCAGGCCGCGGCCGCAGGGACCGGGTAATGGAGCTGAAGTCTGAAGACACCGACCGACCGAACCTTCAGAATCATTTCTGAATGATTAACTTTGAAATGAGCCTGCCTGCATGCATGATAGGGGGAGGGGGAGGGAGCAGCGGCCAGGGGCAATGCAAAATGGGTATGTGTCACTTGTGAGTCTGAGGACTGTGAAGCAAAGCCTTAGCCAGGGGGGCAGCTGGATGAAAGACTGAGGAACATATCATGATATGGAGGGGATGCGGATGGGGGCAGAAATCAGGACATTAAGGGGGCACAAATCAGGACAGTATGGGGGCACAAATCTGGACAGTATGGGGGCACAAATCTGGACAGTATGGGGGCACAAATGAAATCTGGACATTATGGGGGCACAAATCAGGACATTATGTGGTTTGGGGGGGCGCCAAACTGATCCTTTGCCCCGGGTGCAGGAAAGGCTAGATACACCTCTGGATGATTACATTATTGAGAAGCTCTACCTTTGGTGTCACTTTCCTTATATTAATTTATAACTAGCAAATCTAATATATAAAGCTGAATGTGTGTATGTGTGTGTGTATGTCCAGGATTGGCATCAGCACCGTCGCAGCTACAGCCACAAAATTTTGCACAGTCACACGTCTGGACCCAGAGAGCATCATAGGCTATGTTGTGAGGTGAAATTTTAACCCCGCATGTTCCAATTCACCAAACAATTTTGCCCCTATCTACATAATGGGGAAAAAGTGAAAGGAAAAGTGTTGGAGGCAAATTGACAGCTGCCAGATGTGAACAAGGGGAACTTAAAGAATAAGAGCGATGGCGCCAAAGAGTAATATAATAATAATAATAATAATAATTTTATTTATATAGCGCCAACATATTCCGCAGCGCTTTACAACTTATAGAGGGGACTTATACAGACAACAGACATTACAGCATAACAGAAATCACAGTTCAAAACAGATACCAGGAGGAAAGAGGGCCCTGCTGCTCGCAAGCTTACAATCTATGAGGAAAAGGGGAGACACAAGAGGTGGATGGTAACAATTGCTTTAGTTATTTGGACCAGCCATAGTGTAAGGCTCGGGTGTTCATGTAAAGCTGCATGAACCAGTTAACTGCCTAAGTATGTAACAGTACAGACACAGAGGCTATTAACTGCATAAAGTGTATGAGAACATGATGGAGGAACGTGATTATGTTGTTGTTTTTTATTAATAGGCCACACAGGGATAATTAGGTTAATGCGTTGAGACGGTAGGCCAATCTGAACAAATGAGTTTTTAGTGCACGCTTAAAACTGTGGGGATTGGGGATTAATTGTATTAACCTAGGTAGTGCATTCCAAAGAATCGGCGCCGCACGTGTAAAGTCTTGGAGACGGGAGTGGGAGGTTCTGATTATTGAGGATGCTAACCTGAGGTCATTAGCAGAGCGGAGGGCACGGGTAGGTTGGTAGACTGAGACCAGAGAGGAGATGTAGGGTGGTGCTGAGCCATGGAGTGCTTTGTGGATGAGGGTAGTAGTTTTGTACTGGATTCTGGATTGGATGGGTAGCCAGTGTAATGACTGGCACAAGGTAGAGGCATCGGTGTAACGGTTGGCGAGGAATATGATCCTGGCAGCAGCATTCAGGACAGATTGGAGCTGGGAGAGTCTGGTAAAAGGTAGGCCAATTAGTAGAGAGTTACAATAGTCCAGACGAGAATGAATAAGTGAGACAGTAAGAGTTTTTGCAGAGTCGAAAGTAAGAAAAGGGCGAATTCTGGAAATGTTTTTGAGATGCAGATAAGAAGAGCGAGCCAGTGATCGGATGTGGGGGGTGAATGAAAGCTCGGAATCAAGGATGACTCCAAGGCAGCGGGCATGTTGCTTTGGAGTAATGGTGGAACCGCACACAGAGATGGCAATGTCGGGCAAAGGTAGGTTTGTAGAGGGAGAGAACACGAGGAGTTCAGTTTTTGACAGGTTCAGTTTCAGATAGAGGGAGGACATGATGTTAGAGACAGCGGTAAGAGTATATACCGTACAGTTGCTAAGGTGGGGCCCCGACATGGGATACTCACCACACATGGGGATATGAACACACACACAAAATGTGCCACACACTACCACATGCTTGAAGACATATACTGCCCTCAGCACACATTTCACCACACATACACCAACCTCGCCACATAAAAGTCGAAACACAAAAGTCACCACTCAAAACTCGCCAAGCGCAAAATTCGCCACATGCAAAACTAGGCTCACGCAAAACTCGCCACACGTGCAAAACTCACCTCATGGAAAACTCGCCACATGCAAAACTTGCACACGCGGAAAAATTGCCACATGCACAAAAGTTGCAACACATGCAAAAGTTGCCTCACACAAAACTTGCTCATACTCAAAACGCACCACACATAAAACTCGCCACGCGCAAAACTTGCCATGCTCAAAACTTGCTGTACACAACTTGCTACACTAGCCTGTCACATGCAACTCAACACACAAAAAGTTGCTACACGCATGTCGCCACACAAAACTCATCTCATAAAAGTCACTACATGCATGTCGCCACACGCAACTCAACACACACAACTTGACACATGAAACTCGGCCTCAAACACACACAAGTCTGGTATTGTCCTTCAAAAATAAAAATCTGATTAATAAGCAGACAAACTACAAGAGCAACAAATGTACTATATAGGAAATATGGCAGCTGTCAGTCACATGACCTGTCTATTATGTGTATGTGTGAGCTAATATATGCTGCCAGGGGGAGGGCTTCCTGTTGGCTGGGGATTTATCTGGCTGCCAATAGCAACCAATCACAGCCCAGCTTCTATTTTGCTACAGTTAATCTGAGCTCTGATTGGTTAATATAGGCAACAAAGGATATTCTCAGTATAACAAAGCTTGTGTGAGGTAATAGCATGTCAGTTAGGGTGTGTTGGTGTAAAGGCTGATGTCAGTCACATTACCTCTATGTGAAAGGATATAGAAACTGCCTGTTACAGACTATTTTTACCACAATAATGCTTCATAAAAAAAGGAATTCCATGGCAAGAATTTCAGCTGATGCAAAAAGGAAAGCTGCATTACGGGCCAATGAAAAATGTGAAGACCGAGAAACATCTCCATGCTTTTCTCATGGTCAACTTTATGTGGCCTGTTCAAGAGTTGGAACAGCCAAAAATCTATTAATCTTTGCACCTGAAGGAAAAACTAAGAATGTCGTTTATCAAAATGCTCTCGAATAAGTAGTAGAAGATTACTTCACATTACTTGGCCAATTTAGTTAAATCTGTGTGGAATATCTCTGGTGTTGAAATATATGTTGTGAAATGCTTCTATTAGCTTAGTTTTTGCCTTTTAATAATTACATTTCTATCTATTTGTTTTGTGGTTTTTGTGTGCAGAATACATTTTTGTTAACACATTCTATTTTCCTAACAGCAGCTATTAACCCAGGCGAAGCTGGGTAGTACAGCTAGTATTTCATAAAATTGTAAAATCAAATCTATTACAGATTGAACAAGTTATCATAAAATAATTATAGATGTAATAACTATATGTTAACTGCTAGTCAATTGTTTCTCTAATATAAACATGAAAAGTCGGAGCTTCCCGGTAAGGATCCCATCACTTTATGAATTATGTCACATTAAACAAAAACACATTTCCTCAATAGACCTTTTGTCATCTACACAGATCTCCGAAGTTTGATTTTATGGAGTCCTTTGAAATAACTAGTAAAATATTTGCACTGTAGAATGGGGTAATTATCACAGCTTGAAAACTCAAGCCAAAGTGTTAATCACACGCGTAAGCTATAGAAAGAATGAAAATAAATAAGCCAATCTCTTTATGTGCTCCATGGGAGAAAGGAAAGACTTATTTGTTTAGAAATTCTTTTTAGCTGCATTCCTTTCACTCGGACAAAGGGACCGTTCCATTTTTATGGTTTGGACAATCTTAGAAGGTGTTTGCCTTTGCATAAGAGGATATCCTGGGCTACAAGAGCCACGGCAATGATTGCAGCTTCAGGATATGTGGGATCATTTCCTGAATGTGAGTGATGCTAACAAGTGTAAAATAGTCCATGTCACTTGCTGCGGAGACGGAGAGAACTAAAGAGCTGGGAGTAAAACTAAACTAAATTGCAAGAAACATCTACGTCTTCTCAGGTAAGAATGCCTTCTAAACGAATCAGTAAATACTATTATTTTATCTGGGTGGCAGAAAACAGCTGCGACTCTTTTGCTGGCATGTAGTATGCACATTTATTGGTCTTACAGTTGGTCTCTTGCTGAATTATGATGAATTTTACAATTTAAGCAGCATAGTTCTTGTGTAATTTATCACTTATATCTGTCACAGTATCTATAGCTGCCAAGACTGGTTTCTCATGTACAGACACTTTCACTACAATTCCTGTTAGGAGCTTTTGATAAAGACTGCTGGATGTGCAAGGTGTAGTACCTCTATAAGCATGCATCCAGAGTCCATTTCTCCTTTTTAATTATACTTGCTTATAAATCGACACCGATCGTCTACAACATGTGACTCTCCCACTGTTCCAAAACTACAATTCCTAGCATGCCCTTACAATTACTAGAGAGCCACAGGTTAACATCAACTGGCAAAATTACATGCATTACTGTATGTTTTTCTATACACCATTAATATCAGCACTACACTAAGTTTATCGCTATTATGTTAGAATTTTTATAAGCGTCAATTATGTATGTATTTGTTTAATATGTATGTGTTTGTATCTACATACAATTTACCATGCTGTCTGTATATATCTGTACGTCCGTAAGTATCAGCATATACTGTTTGTGTTTATATCCACACACATTAATTGTGGTTCTTATTCTACAATGCACCCCTCACTTATTATTTTACATTTATTATTATTATTTCTTTTTTTTTTATCAGCCTTCGGCTCGATCTTGAGCCATGGCGACTTGATGGATAAACTTTCTGTAGGAAGATCGATCTTGTGCAAGCCTAGATAGGTCCACCAGGGTCTCCTCCGCCATTTTTGTGACAGTATCAAGCTATTGGGTTGCTGGTCTTTCTCTTTATACTAGCAAATTCATATATATCAGTGATGGACTTATTACTTTACAACATAGTTATTTTTATTATTTATAATATTATGCTATTTACAGTACATCCATTCACTTATACGTTATGCACTTATATGTGAATATTTCTACACATATATTTATTCTGGAGAGATATATATATGTCCACTGATTTTTTTCTGCGCTACGGAGGACTTCCATGGTCCGCCAGGACAGCGCATGCATTGCTATCATAGCCAGCCCCACTGATGCATCATTTGACATTCACTCACATGACGCTCCTGTTGGGCACAACTACCTTTTAACGAGGCCCCTCCCACTATGACACCATCCATGAAATGCGAGTTTGGTGAGGATCTTTGAAGGAACTTTCATTTTTTTGTAATTTACCATCACTATATGCATATTACGTAGTATTGGATCTAGAATTCAAGTTTGCTTTTTGGGGGAAAATGTACTTTACATCCATGAATATAATTCACGTAACTTGGCGTATATATTCTAGCATACTGCAATCCTGTTCCCACAATAATGATATACCTATAATTCATTGCAATGCTCTCCAATTCACATGCATATAGGTCATATATTTATGATATTTTCTGTTCCTCCTTGTCGAGGTTGGTCGCTTTTTCCACCGTTTGACCCATATTTTTACCTGCTCTTGAACAAAATAAAAGATATTACTTTTATCTATTGTTGTGATGTTATTTTTGGGCAAATGATTGTTTCTTTTGCTCTAATATTTTAAAAATATAGAACATTAAATATAGTTTACAATAATAATTTGAATGAAAAACATCAGCATTATCATCATTCAAATATTCAATGTCCTTTTAAATTCATTTAAGTATGATTTCTTGTACTAATAAGAGAACCACTAAAATTGCAAACCATCTGATTTATACAGCACCGTACACAGGATGACCAAGTCTCATGTACCAAAGGAAATATTTTCTATGAAGTGTCAGTATGTTTCTGGAGTTACAGATACAAGATAATCCCAGACTCTACAGTATCTCAGTATCTTGGAATGACACAACTACATCCTTGGTATAAGCCTATGCATCGTGATATTCGAAGCACATGTAGCCAACACATTTAGGTCTTTTGTTCTATGGCGCCACTGTTCTCTCTGCAGTTAAATATTTCCACACATTTCCCCATCTCTTTGGAAAGCTGGAATGGAGGGCCTGACCTCGCATTGTGGAATGCTTTGTGAAATCTATGCACCTAACAGATATCTGTCAACATGAAACATTTAATCTTCCTATTGAAATGTTGGATTTCTCTGTATCTTTGGAATATGTTATGGATCTGTTATTTTGCAGGTCGGTGGTGATGTTTATACTACTATGGTGTGGCTCTCAAAACTATATGTAAAATGTTAGGTGACGAGTTCCTGCCGCTGCACAGGGGGAATCTCGAACCATGTCAACCATGCGGTCTACCATTCTCCTCCAGACACAGTTGAACCTGCTCAGCAGAGACATCAATCCCAGCATCTGGCTCAACCTGATACTGTGCGCTTGGGTACTGCTACCTTTCCAGGCTCTACCTTTGTAACCAGCACTGATCAGCAGCGAGCAGGCGTTTCAGGGACTAAGTCCTGCCTTTCCCACACTGAACCTGACCACGGGACAACTTCCCATTGGAGGTCGGGGGTTACATGATCATGTCCTGTTGCGGCTCCTATTGGACCATCAGGAAGGTCCCGGAGCGCTACTGCTATAAAAGGTTTGTATGGCCGCTCGGCCCTGCGCTAGTGTAAACTTCTTAACTTGTGCGTTTGTGTGTATGTGGATGAATGCCCGAATCATTCCCATCCCTAGTGTTGTTGCCTGCTCGCGAATGGTAGAGCTACCTAGTGCCCGACAGTGCTATCATGCACAATTGCTCAAGTTAATGAATATTGTTAGCAGCGACTGCCAGAGCGGTGCCGTGCGCAGATAGTGTGCTTTTCTGGCTCTAGTTAGAATGGTTAGTGGCATCCGCTAGAGCGGCGCTGCACGCACTGCTGTGCGGTAAATGTTTACTTTAGTTGATTCCCTGGCACCACAGTAGCGGTGTTGAGTGCAAGAGATCTAGAGGGACTCTTACCCTGACTGTTGGGGCAGAGTTCTGTGTCATCTTGCTTGCGCTCTCTGTGCGGTATTGCGGCCCTGTGACGCAACAGGGTTCGCTTTCTTCATACTTGGTGAAGCTAACCCGTGTGTGTACTCACATTATCACACTGCGTTGAGAAACATGTGATGGTGTCTCCGCGGTGTTGGATGTTTTGGTCTCCCTGAGGTCAATCATCCGTGCCTTTACAGCCTTTTTACTAGGCACTGCTCCTAATAGCCAGTTTCCTACTCCACACAAAACCCCGAAACGGCTGTCTGTGGATGGATACCATGCTTGGCATAGGTGGTTTTCCTTTATTGGATGTTTTCCTTTATTGGATGCTGCCCTTCCCGTGGTTGTTCCTTCCCGGGGAAAGGCCTGACTATTCACTGCTTGCATTGAGAAACACGTGATGGTGTCTCTGCAGCTACTCTACATGCATGTACTCACATTATACCACCATATAGCCCGTCATTACCAAGCAGCAGATGTCTTAGCTGCACGGTGAACCCCGGTCTGCGAACGCACCTTATATAATCTCTAATTATTATTTGGTGAGTTCCGCCAGTCCTAATATAAAGTAACCTGTCAGATTCATATATAAATACCATTGTTAACTACATATATTTCATAAAGAAGTAAAACACAATTAAAGGTCACAAATGTAGAATTTTATTTTTTATAATAATCTGGGGAGGGAAAAGTCTATGTTACTATCCTTCGTACTCTTAATAATTGTGAGTGGGGTTGCGCACATTGGACAATTTTGTTTAGCGGGTCCACTAATAATAAGAGCATCACACTGCTAGAATCCTCCCAGCTGGCAATAAGTGTTTAATTCTCCTACTGTGCCAGCACTGGAAATCCTTAGATGGTGTACATTTATATGAATACATTATGTACACCATGTTCCAAATTATTATGCAAATAATATTTTTCTCGGATTTTCCTAAATGACAGTCAGTCTAATAAAAGTCATCACCCATTATAGTATACATCGAATTTTATTGAAGAAACCTCCCAATGATAACAGTATAATCTCCAAAATGAATAAAAACTCAAAATGCACTGTTCCAAATTATTAGGCACAGTAGAATTTCAAAACATTTGATATGTTTTAAAGAACTGAAAATGCTCATTTGTGGAACTTGCAGCATTAAGAGGTCACATTCACTGAACAAAAAAGCTATTTAACCCCTTAACCCCCTAAGGTTGGTTTGCACGTTAAAGAGAACCTGTCACCCCCAAAATGGAAGGTGAGCTAAGCCCACCGGCATCAGGGGCTTATCTACAGCATTCTGGATTGCTGTAGATAAGCCCCCGATGTATCCTAAAAGATGAGAAAAAGAGGTTAGATTATACTCACCCAGGGGCGGTCCCGGTACGATGGGTGTCGCGGTCCGGTCCGGCGCTTCCCATCTTCTTACGATGACATCCTCTTCTTCTCTTCACGCTGTGGCTCCGGCGCAGGCGTACTTTGTCTGCCCTGTTGAGGGCACAGCAAAGTACTGTAGTGCGCAGGCACTGGGAAAGGTCAGAGAGGCCCGGCGCCTGTGCACTGCTGTACTTTACTCTTCCCTCAACAGGGCAGACAAAGTACATCTGCACCGGAGCCGCAGTGTGAAGACAAGAAGAGGACATCATCTGATGAAGACAGGAGGCACCGGATCAGACCGTGAAACCCATCGGACTGGACCAGGACCGCCCCTGGGTGAGTATAAGCTAACCTCTTTTTCCCATCTTTTAGGATACATCAGGGGCTTATCTACAGCATTCCAGAATGCTGTAGATAAGCCCCTGATGCTGGTGGGCTTAGCTCACTTTCCATTTTGGGGGGTGACCGGTTCCCTTTAATAAACTGGCCAATTTTTACAATTCTGACCACTGTCCATTTATGAGGTTATAACTCTGTAACTTTTCAACAGATCCTGATGATTCTGACATTGTTTTCTTAAGACATATTGTACTTCATGATAGTGGTAAAATTTATTTGATATTACTTGTGTTTATATGTGAAAAAAACAGAAATTTGTCAAAAAAAATTAGAAAATTTCACAATTTTCCAACTTTTAATTTTTATGCCCTTAAATCACAGAGATATGTCACACAAAATACTTAATAAGTATAATTTCCCACATGTCTACTTTACATCAGCACAACATTTTTTTTTTAGGGAGTTATAAGGGTTAAAAGTTGACCAGCAATTTCTCATTTTTACAACACCATTTTTTTTTAGGGACCACATCACATTTGAAGTCACTTTGAGGGGTCTATATGATAGAAAATAACCAAGTGTGACACTATTCTAAAAACTGCACCCCTCAAGGTGCTCAAAACCACATTCAAGAAGTTTAATAACCCTTCAGATGTTTCACAGGAATTTTTGGAATGTTTAAAAAAAAAATGAACATTTATTTTTTTTTCACAAAAAATTTACTTCAGCTCCAATTTGTTTTATTTTACCAAGGGTAACAGGAAAAATTGGACCCCAAAAGTTGTTGTACAATTTGTCCTGAGTACGCTGATACCACATATGTGGGGGGGGGGCACCGTTTGGGCGCATGGCAGAGCTCGGAAGGGAAGGAGCGCCGTTTGGAATGCAGACTTAGATTGATTGGTCTGCAGTAGTGATGAGCGAATATACTCGTTACTCAAGATTTCTTGAGCATGCTCGGGGGTCCTCCGAGTATTTTTTAGTGCTCAGAGATTTCGTTTTTCTTGCCACAGCTGAATGATTTACATCTGTTAGCCAGCATAAGTACATGTGGGGATTCCCTAGCAACCAGGCAACCCCCACATGTACTTATGCTGGCTATCAGATGTAAATCATTCAGCTGCAGCAAGAAAAACGAAATCTCCAATCACTAAAAAATACTTGGAGGACCCCGCGAGCATGCTCAAGAAATCTCGAGTAACGGGTATATTCGCTCATCACTAGTCTGCAGGCGTCACGTTGCATTTGCAGAGCCCCTGATGTACCTAAACAGTAGAAACCCCCACAAGTGACCCCATATTGGAAACTAGACTCCCCAAGGAAGTTATATAGATGTGTTGTGAGAACTGTCAATCCCCAAGTGTTTCACTACAGTTTATAACGCAGAGCCATGAAAATAAAAAAACTTTTTTTTTCCACAAAAATTATTTTTTAGCCCCCGGTTTTGTATTTTCCCAAGGATAACATGAGAAATTGGACCCCAAAAGTTGTTGTCCAATTTGTTCTGAGTACACTGATACCCCATATGTTTGGGTAAACCCCTGTTTGGGCGCACGGGAGAGCTTGGAAGGGAAGTAGCACTGTTTTACTCTTTCAACGCAGAATTGGCTGGAATTGAGATCGGACGCCATGTCGCATTTGGAGAGCCCCTGATGTGCCTAAACAGTGGAAACCCTGAATTCTAACTGAAACCCTAACCCAAACACACCCCTAACCCTAATCCCAACCCTAACCATAACCCTAACCACACCCCTAACCCGATCATGCCCCTAGCCCTAATCCCAACCACACCCCTAACCCCAACAGACCCCTAAATCCAACACACCCCTAACTCTAATCCCAAAAATAACCCTAACCACACCCCTAACCCTAATCCCAACCCTGATTCCAACCGTAAATGTAATCCAAACCCTAACTTTAGCCCCTACCTTAACCCTAACTTTAGCCCAACCCTAGCCCTAACTTTACCCCCAACCCTAACCCTAACTTTAGCCCCAACCCAAACCATAACTTTAACCACACCGTAACTGTAGCCCCAAACCTAATTTTAGCCCCAACCCTAACCCTAACTTTAGCCCCAACCCTAACCATAGCTTTAGCCCCAAACCTAACCTTAACTGTAGCCCCAACCCTAACTGTAGCCCCAACCCTAACTTTAGCCACAACCCAAACCCTTACTTTAGCCCCAACCCTAACCCTAACTTTAGCCCCAACCCTAAACCTAAAGCAAATGGGAAAATGGAAATAAATACATTTTTTAAAATTTTATTATTTTTCCCTAACTAAGGGGGTGATGAAGGCAGGGTTTGATTTACTTTTATAGCGTGTTTTTTAGCGGATTTTTATGATTGCCAGCCGTCACACACTAAAAGGTGCTTTTTATTGCAAAAAATAGTTTTTGCATCTCCACAATTTGAGAGCTATAATTTTTTCCATATTTTGGTCCACAGAGTCATATGAGGTCTTGTTTTTTGCAGGATGAGTTGACGTTTTTATTGGTACCATTTTCGGGCATGAGACATTTTTTGATCGCTTTTTATTCCGATTTTTGTGAGGCAGAATGACCAAAAACCAGCTATTCATGAATTTCTTTTTTTTTTTTTTTTTGGGGGGGGGGCGTTTATACCATTCCACGTTTGGTAGAATTGATAAAGCAGTTTTATTCTTCGGGTCAGTACGATACAGCGATACCTCATTTATATCTTTTTTTATGTTTTTGCGCTTTTATATGATAAAAACTATTTTATATAAAAAAATAATTATTTTTGCATCGCTTTATTCTGAGGACTATAACTTTTTATTTTTTTTGCTAATGATGCAGTATGGCAGCTCGTTTTTTGCAGGACAAGATGATGTTTTCAGCGGTACCATGGTTATTTATATCCATCTTTTTGATCGCGTGTTATTCCACTTTTTGTTCGGCGGTATGATAATAAAGCGTTGTTTTTTGCCTTGTTTTTTTATTTTTATTTACGGTGTTCATTGAAGGGGATAACTAGTGGGACAGTTTTATAGGTGGGATCGTTACGGATGCGGCAATACTATATATGTGTACTTTTATTATTTTTTTATATTTAGATAAAGAAATGTATTTATTGGAACAATATATTTTTTTTCTTTATTTAGGATTTTTTTTTTTTTTTACACATGTAAATATTTTTTTTTACTTTTTCCCAGGGGGGGCATCATACTATAGTGTCAGATCGCTGATCTGACACTTTGCAAAGCAGTGTATCTGACAGGCGCTTGAAAGCCACCTCCCTACAGGACCCGGAAGGCCCCCCGTGGCCATTTTGGATCTGGGGCCTGCAGGGAGGAGGAGGTAGGAGACCCTCGGAGCAAGGCGATCACATCGCCTTGCTCCGAGGGTCTCAGGGAAGCACGCAGGGAGCCCCCTCCCTGCGTGATAATTCCCTGTGCCGCCGGAACGCTGCGATCGTGTTTGATCGCAATGTTCCGGGGGTTAATGTGCCGGGAGGGGTCCGTGACCGCTCCTGACACATATTGCCACATATCAGCTGTAATAATCAGCTGTCACCCGGTGGCGATCGGCTGCGCTCCCCTGTGAGCGCGGCTGATCGCGCTGGACATACTATCCCGTCACTGGGAATTAAGTCCCAGGTCACCTCGACGGGATAGTATGTCCAATAGGATTAAGGGGTTAACTCCAAAACACCATAACAGGCCAAGTTACATGTCAACATAGAAACCCTTCTTTGATATCACCTTCGCAATTCTTGCATCCATTGAACTTGTGAGTTTTTGGAGAGTTTCTTCTTGTGTTTCTTTGTATGAAGTCAGAATAGCCTCCCAGAGCTGCTGTTTTGATGTGAACTGCCTCCCACCCTCACAGATCTTTTTCTTGATGATACTCCAAAGGTTCTCTATAGGGTTGAGGTCAGGGGAAGATGGTGGCCACATCCTGAGTTTATCTCCTTTTATGCCCATAGCAGCCAATGACTCAGAGGTATTCTTTGCAGCATGAGATGTTGCATTATCAGGCATGAAGATAATTTTGCTCCTGAAGGCACGTTTCTGCTTTTTATACCATGGAAGAAAGTTGTCAGTCAGAAACTCTATGTCAGTATCTAGTCCTGGAATCTGTTTCTCTTGCCCTTAGACTTGCCCTTAGTTAACATGGATCTTGATGTTTCACGTCGGCCATCTTGCTTCCTGCCAAAGTTGTATATAAAGCCAGCACCTGCTCTGTTTCATTGCTTGTGTATTATGTTTTGGACCTTGTTCCTCTGCAGTTCCAAGCCTGGACTTACAATCCCTGTGGGTCCTTTCCTAACGGCGGAGTCCTCTGCCAACCTGCACGTCTGGATCCCTGCCTGCTGACCAAGTGATTGCTAAACACCTGACATCAGAAATCTCTGCCTGACCACACCTGCGGTGAAGTAAGAACTCCAGCCAGCTAATGTGTTCCTCTGCTCTGCAAGAGACTGTGTCTTGTGCACTCATTGCTCAGTGACTTTGCATGCTGTGTCGCAGAGTATCAGCTCTGCTATTACTGTTCATCAGATTGACTGAACATTTATCTGGACTTACATGCTATATAGCATTCAGATCACAAATACAATCTTGCTTGTTCAAACCATTGTGTCTGCAGTCTCTTTGACCTAGCCACTGGTGTCCAGTTGTATCCACTAGTATCGTGACACTCTATATACTTTGCAGATGTCATTTTCACACCTTCAGGAACCTTAAAGGGCCCTACCAGCTGTTTCCCCATGATTCCAGCCCAAAACATGACTCTTCCACCTCCTTGCTGACATCGCAGCCTTGTTGGGACATGGTGGCCATCCACCAACCATCCACTACTCCATCCATCTGGACCATCCAGGGTTGCTCGACACTCATCAGTAAACAAAACTGTCTGGAAATTAGTCTTCATGTATGTCTGGGCCCACTGTAACCGTTTCTGCATGTGAAAACTGTTTAGGGCTTATGTGCTTGCACAGCAAGCCTTTGAATGATCCTACAACTTGAGGTTCGAGGGACTCCAGAGGCACCAGCAGCTTCGAATAACTGTTTGTAATGGTATTTTGGCAGCTGCTCTCTTAACCCATTGAATTTATCTGGCAGAATCCTTCCTTATTATGCCTTTATCTGCACGAAACTATGTCTGTGCTCTGTTTCAGTCACAAATCTCTTCACAGTATGATGATCACTCTTTAGTTTTCGTGAAATATCTAATGTTTTCATACCTTGTCCAAGGCATTGCACTATTTAACGCTTTTCAGCAGCAGAGAGATCCTTTTTATTTCCCATATTGCTTGAAACCTGTGGCCTGCTTAATAATGTGGGACATCATTTTTAAGTAGTTTTCCTTTAATTAGAATCACCTGGAAAACTAATTATCACATGTGTTTAAGACATCCAAGAGTTTATTTGAAATCTTTATGACACTTAAATCCAATTTGTATAATAATTTGGAACACAGTGTAAAGTGCAGAAGTGCTGGATCCTCCAGAAAGAGAAGCTCTCTGTAGCCCCACTTTGTTCTTGCTCATTCATAAAGGTCATGTACACCATATGTCATTAAGGGGATAACTGTGCCCCAAACCAACAAATGTATTTACACATACTGTACATTCACCACAATACAAGCACATCTTAATTAACATACAGTCCTATTCATCGTTATTGGCACCCCTTCATTTTTTTTCACAGACTGTACTGTACAAAATCTTCAGAAATAAATGGAAATGTGCCAAAGTTACATCCTCAGGATTTATTAATTAGTGGTCCAAACAATAAAACTTTATTTTTCAACTTACACGCTGCAATTTCAAAGAAAAAACAGAATAAACAGCATGTGCAGCAATAAAGGCTCCCCTAATTAACACTTGGTTGCATGCATTGATGACAGCTTCCAAAGGTTTCTTGGAGCCACCAATAAACTTCTTGCACCTCTCAGCTGGTATTTTCTCCCACTCTTCCTTTGCAGTTTGTTCAAGCTCTTGAATGTTTGCAGGGTTCTTTTTCACAATGGCAGATTTCAGCTCACCCCAAATATTTTCAATGGGATTGAGGTCAGGATTCACTGTGTCTGCGAATTTGCACATACATTGTCTTCAATAAAATGGCACCAGAAATCGCAGTATGCGCATGCTTTGACTCTGACACCATTTTATTGACGTATTGTACTATAAAATTAAAGGGAACCTGTCACCAGAAATAACACTAATAACCTGCAAATATGCAGTTAACATTCAGTTTAACAGTGTCATGATGCTGCCCGGTCTTGTCAATTTTACTCTTTCCTCCACGTCCAAGGAGGTTCTTGACAGTTCTATTGTTGGCAAAATTCTTAATAACATTGAGCACTGTTGAAACTGTGATACCAAGGATTTTGGAGATGGCCTTAGGCCCTATGGAAGTCTTGTGTTTGCTAATAATAGCAGTTCTGATGTCCTCAAACACCTCCTTTGTCTTCAACATTGTGACAAAGGAACAGGGCCTACCGTGTGGCTTTTTAAAACACTGAAGTCATTTTTCATCACTAGCTAATTCATGTGACATGGGCATCGACAATTAATCACAGGCAATTCTCAATTGTGATTTACCACAGGCGAGTCAAAATTTGTTTCCATACTAATTTAATGTAAGCGGCGCCAATACCAGTGTCACAGCAAGCTTTAGGTTTTTCTATTTTTCCCTCACATTGTTTTTTGTTTTAAATTATTGTTTATCATTTGCTCTTTTGTATTTAACACGAGTGCTCTATAAAAAAAACTGTTTCACTTGATATTCCACATTACGTACTTAAACTTCATGGATGCCAATAACAATGAGCAGGACTGTAATTACAATTCCAGATGCACAGACAAGGACATATACACAAATACTGTACATACACACATACTTGCAATTCTGCATATATATACAAACATAATATATATATATATATATATATATATATATATATATATACACACACATATCTATATAAAGCTGAGTGTATTTATGTGTGCGCATGTATCAAGCCCCACTCACTCCACGTAGTGACACTCACTCCACATGCAAAGCCCCGTCCACATGGCCCATGTTGTTAGCACAAACAGGCGGAGACACATTCACCTCGAAAACTCACCCGCTGCGACGTCCCAGCCGGACCCTGCAAAACTCACCGGCTGCGATCTACAATCAGGGCCTCCGCCTTCAGAGCATCAGTGCGTGGCAGGCACAGGCCACATCTAGCTCCGTCGTGTCTAGAATGGAGTTGCTCTTGTGAGGCATGATGGCAAGGGAAAGGTAGGAGCCTCATGGATTACACCCCTGTGCTCATAACAGGAAGTTGCTGTGCACGTGTGAGAGGAAGAGAGGAATGAGGGGAAAATAGTGGAGTGATCAGAAAATGACAGGTGTGCGTGGGAAAATGAGAGGAGTGAGGGGGAAAATGAGAGATGGGAGTGGGAAAATGAGAGGCGTGATGGGAAAATGAGAGAAGTGAGATGCTGCTGCAGTATGAGGCTGTGTATAAAGCCACATTCACACTGTTAGGATTTGGCGGAACGCACCAAATATATATTTATAGAGTAATAGGTGCGTTCGCAACCCGGAGTCCACCGTGCAGGAGTAAAACCTGCTGCTAGTAACTGACGGTACTATATGGCGGTATAAGTGAACTCTGTTACTTCAGAGAGTCACTTAAGACAAGAGAACGCTGTGCCCTGTTAACCTCACAGAGGAACACAGCTACCAAATAGAGCGAACAGTGGTCATGCAGTCAGAATAGCACATGCAAAACTCCTCACTGGAGGTGCCGGTATTCTAGGGGCTTATATCAGCCGGGCCCTGAATCCACTCACACAAAACTCCTCACCGGAGGTGCCAGTATTTTATGGGCTTATTTCAGCTGAACCCTGAAACCACATACATATGACCACACTGGCGCAGAACACATAACTTAGTTGATACTAGCGCATGGCCGTGCGGCAATGCGAACCTTTTATAACTGCAGCAACTACAGGACCTTCCTAGAGGACCAATGGAAGCTGCTAATGTACCGGAGCCACTTCAGGACCTTCCTAGAGGACCAATGGGAGCTCCTGTAGTACCTGAGCATGTGACCCCCGACCTCCAATGAGAGGACTTACCCTGGGCATGCTCAGAAGGGAAAAAAAGCAGGACATGCCCAGTGACACCTGCTCTCCACTGACCAGTACTGGCTACAATGGCTAAGCCTGGAAAGGCAGCAGTAACCATCTGCACCATATCAGGCTGAGCCAGACGCTGGGACCGAGGTCTCCGCTGAGCAGGCTACACTGCGGCTGGAGAAGAATGGGAGACCGCAGCGGAGATGGTTTGAGATTCCCCCTGTGCAGAGGCGGGAACTTGACCCCTAACATTACCCCCCCTCCTAGGGCCCCCCTCCTTGGACCTCACTATGCTCGAAAGCCGCTATGAGCTGCAGAGCTCGAATGTGCTCAGCATGTTCCCAAGACCTGTCCTCTGGGCCATAACCCTTCCAGTCCACCAAATAAAATTTCTTGCCATGTACCACCTTGCACCCCAAAATAGCGTTTACCTCGTAATCGTCTGTAGACGAACCCGATGTCCCGGCAGATGACTCGGAACACCGGGACATGTATACGGGCTTCAAGAGGGACACATGAAAGGTGTTGGTGATACCTAAGCATGGAGGAAGGGCCAGACGGTAGACCACAGGGTTAACCTGTTCGAGGACCTTAAAGAGACCAAAGTAGCGAGGTGCAAACTTAGTGGACTCAACATGCAGCCTGATGTTATGGGCAGAGAGCCAAACTAAGTCACCAGGAGCAAAGGTCAGAGCGGGGCGCCGATGAGCATCAGTGGAGGACCTCATTCTCTCCTTGGAGGCCCGAATGGCATCCTGAGTGTGGTCCCAAATGTCCCGTGCCTCCACAGCCCAGTCTGCCACACTGGAGTCGGCGGAAGATACGGGCATGGGCACAGGGACACGTGGATTGTTGTGAATTTGGATTCTGGGCTCCCCCGGTGGCTACTGGTGGAATTGAACTTGTGACATCATCTTCCCTGTTCACCTGTTCTGATTAGATCTGGGTGTCGCTATATAACCTGGCTTCTCTGTTAGATGCTTGCCGGTCAACAATGTTATCAGAAGCCTCTCTGTGCTTGTTCCTGCTCCCAGACATCTACTAGATAAGTTGGACATTCGTCCATGTTTTGTTTTTGTATTTTGGTTCCAGTTCACAGCTGCAGTTTCGTTACTGTGTCTGGAAAGCTCTTGTTGATCAGGAATTGCCACTCTGGTATTATGAGTTAATGCCAGAGTCCTAAAGTAATTTCTGGATGTGTTTTGTTAGGGTTTTCTACTGACCATGAAAGTATGCTTTCTGTCTTCTGCTATCTAGAAAGCGGACCTCAAATTTGCTAAAACTATTTTCCTGCTGCGTTTGTTGTTTCATCTCATATCACCGCCAATATATGTGGGGGGCCTCTGTCTCCTTTTTGGGCATTTCTCTAGAGGTGAGTCAGGTCTTATATTTCCCTCTGCTAGCATTATTTAGTTCTCCGGCCGGCGCTGGGCATATAGGGATAAAAAGTAGGACATGCTACCTGGCTACTTCTAGATGATGCGGTAGGTTTAGTTCATGGTCAGTATAGTTACATCTTCCAAGAGCTTGTTCCTATAGAGGCTTATGCTAGTTCTCTGGCCATGGAGATCATGACAGTTTGACCGGCCCACTAAAGGGTTAAAATCCTTGGCTGAGAAAGGAGAGAAATAAGAAGTCTGCTGAGAGTTTTTTTTTTTTTTTTTTTTTTTCTCTGTGCTCTTAATTGGATCACTTGCCAGTCTGTCTATGCTGCAGTCTTTATTTTTTTTCTCTCTCCTTATAATCTTTGAATGGCTTTGTGTTCACCTGTTAATAATGGATCTTCAGAGTGTAACTGCAGGTTTGAATAATCTCACCACGAAAGTACAAAATTTGCAAGATTTTATTATTCATGCTCCGGTATCTGAGCCGAGAATTCCTTTGCCGGAATTCTTCTCAGGGAATAGATCTAGCTTTCAGAATTTTAGAAATAATTGTAAGCTATTTTTGTCCCTGAAATCTCGTTCTGCTGGAGACCCTGCACAGCAGGTTGGGATTGTGATTTCCTTGCTCCGCGGCGACCCTCAAGACTGGGCTTTTGCATTGGCACCAGGGGATCCTGCGTTGCGCAATGTGGATGCGTTTTTTTTGGCCTTGGGCTTGCTGTATGAGGAACCTCATTTGGAACTTCAGGCAGAAAAAACTTTGATGTCCCTATCGCAGGGGCAAGATGAAGCTGAAATTTACTGCCAAAGATTCCGTAAATGGTCTGTGCTTACTCAGTGGAATGAGTGTGCCTTGGCGGCTACTTTCAGAGAGGGTCTCTCTGATGCCATTAAGGATGTTATGGTGGGGTTCCCTGTGCCTGCGGGTCTGAATGAGTCCATGACTATGGCCATTCAGATCGATAGGCGTCTGCGGGAGCGCAAACCAGTGCACCATCTGGCGGTGTCCACTGAGAAGACGCCAGAAAGCATGCAGTGTGATAGAATTCTGTCCAGAAGCGAGCGGCAGAATTTTAGACGGAAAAATGGGTTGTGTTTCTATTGTGGGGATTCTACTCATGTTATATCAGCATGCTCTAAGCGTACTAAAAAGCTTGATAAATCCGTTTCCATTGGCACTTTACAGTCTAAATTTATTTTGTCTGTGACCCTGATTTGCTCTTTGTCATCTATTACCACGGACGCCTATGTCGACTCTGGCGCCGCTTTGAGTCTTATGGATTGGTCCTTTGCCAATCGTTGTGGGTATGATTTAGAGCCTTTGGAAACTCTTATTCCTCTGAAGGGGATTGACTCCACCCCATTGGCTAATAATAAACCACAATACTGGACACAAGTGACTATGTGTATTAATCCGGATCACCAGGAGACTATTCGTTTTCTAGTGCTGTATAATCTACATGAGGATTTGGTGCTGGGATTGCCATGGCTGCAGTCTCACAACCCAGTCCTTGACTGGAGAGCTATGTCTGTGTTGAGCTGGGGATGTAAGGGGACTCATGGGGACGTACCTTTGGTGTCCATTTCATCATCTATCCCCTCTGAAATCCCTGAGTTCCTGTCTGACTATCGTGACGTCTTTGAAGAACCCAAGCTTGGTTCACTACCTCCGCACCGTGAGTGCGATTGTGCTATAGATTTAATTCCGGGTAGTAAATACCCAAAGGGTCGTTTATTTAATCTGTCTGTGCCTGAACATACTGCTATGCGAGAATATATAAAGGAGTCCTTGGAAAAGGGACATATTCGTCCATCGTCATCTCCCTTAGGAGCCGGTTTTTTCTTTGTGTCAAAAAAAGACGGCTCTTTGAGACCATGTATTGATTATCGGCTTTTGAATAAAATCACGGTCAAATATCAATACCCATTGCCGTTGCTGACTGATTTGTTTGCTCGCATAAAGGGGGCCAAGTGGTTCTCTAAGATTGATCTCCGTGGGGCGTATAATTTGGTGCGGATCAGGCAGGGGGATGAGTGGAAAACCGCATTTAATACGCCCGAGGGCCACTTTGAGTATTTGGTGATGCCTTTTGGTCTTTCTAATGCCCCTTCAGTCTTCCAGTCCTTTATGCATGATATTTTCCGCGATTTTTTGGATAAATTTATGATAGTGTATCTGGATGATATTCTGATTTTTTCGGATGACTGGGACTCTCATGTCCGGCAAGTTAAGAGGGTTTTTCAGGTTTTGCGGTCTAATTCTCTGTGTGTCAAGGGTTCTAAGTGCGTTTTTGGGGTTCAGAGAATTTCCTTTTTGGGATATATTTTTTCTCCCTCTTCCATTGAGATGGATCCTGTCAAGGTTCAAGCTATTTGTGATTGGACGCAGCCCTCTTCTCTTAAAAGTCTTCAGAAATTTTTGGGCTTTGCCAACTTTTATCGTCGATTTATTTCTGGTTTTTCGGATGTCGTTAAGCCATTGACCGATTTGACTAGACAGGGTGCTGATGTTGCTAATTGGTCCCCTGATGCTGTGGAGGCCTTTCAGGAGCTTAAGCGCTGTTTTTCTTCTGCCCCTGTGTTGCGTCAGCCTGATGTGACTCTTCCTTTTCAGGTTGAGGTCGACGCTTCTGAGATCGGAGCTGGGGCAGTGTTGTCGCAGAAAAGTTCTGACTGCGCCGTGATGAGGCCTTGTGCCTTCTTTTCCCGTAAATTTTCGCCCGCTGAGCGGAATTATGATGTTGGGAATCGGGAGCTTTTGGCCATGAAGTGGGCGTTTGAGGAGTGGCGCCATTGGCTCGAGGGGGCCAGACATCAGGTGGTGGTATTGACTGACCACAAAAATTTGATTTATCTTGAGACCGCCAGGCGCCTGAATCCTAGACAGGCGCGCTGGTCATTATTTTTTTCTCGGTTTAATTTTGTGGTATCGTACCTACCAGGTTCTAAGAATGTTAAGGCGGATGCCCTTTCTAGGAGTTTTGAGCCTGATTCACCTGGCAACTCTGACCCCACAGGTATTCTTAAGGAGGGAGTTATCTTGTCAGCCGTTTCTCCAGACCTACGGCGGGCCTTGCAGGAGTTTCAGGCGGATAGACCGGATCGTTGTCCGCCTGATAGGCTGTTTGTTCCTGATGATTGGACCAGTAAAGTCATCTCTGAGGTGCATTCTTCTGCGTTGGCAGGTCATCCTGGAATTTTTGGTACCAGGGATTTGGTGGCAAGATCCTTCTGGTGGCCTTCCCTGTCACGAGATGTGCGAGGCTTTGTGCAGTCTTGTGACGTTTGTGCTCGGGCCAAGCCTTGTTGTTCTCGGGCTAGTGGATTATTGTTGCCCTTGCCTATTCCTAAGAGGCCTTGGACACACATCTCGATGGATTTTATTTCAGATCTGCCTGTTTCTCAGAAGATGTCTGTCATCTGGGTGGTGTGTGACCGTTTTTCTAAGATGGTTCATTTGGTTCCCCTGCCCAAATTGCCTTCTTCTTCCGAGTTGGTGCCCCTGTTTTTTCAAAATGTTGTTCGTTTGCATGGTATTCCTGAGAATATCGTTTCTGACAGAGGAACCCAATTTGTGTCTAGATTTTGGCGGGCATTTTGTGCTAGGATGGGCATAGATTTGTCTTTTTCGTCTGCTTTTCACCCTCAGACTAATGGCCAGACCGAGCGGACTAATCAGACCCTGGAGACATATCTGAGGTGTTTTGTGTCTGCTGACCAGGATGATTGGGTTGTTTTTTTGCCATTGGCGGAGTTCGCCCTCAATAATCGGGCCAGCTCTGCCACCTTGGTTTCCCCGTTTTTCTGTAATTCGGGGTTCCATCCTCGATTTTCCTCCGGTCAGATGGAATCCTCGGATTGTCCTGGAGTGGATGCGGTGGTGGAGAGATTGCATCATATCTGGGGGCAGGTGATGGACAATTTAAAGTTGTCCCAGGAGAAGACTCAGCTTTTTGCCAACCGTCACCGTCGTGTTGGTCCTCGGCTTTGTGTTGGAGATTTGGTGTGGTTGTCTTCTCGTTTTGTCCCTATGAGGGTCTCATCTCCTAAGTTTAAGCCTCGGTTCATCGGTCCGTATAAAATATTGGAAATTCTTAACCCTGTTTCCTTCCGTTTGGACCTCCCTGCATCCTTTTCTATTCATAACGTTTTTCATCGGTCGTTATTGCGCAGGTATGAGGCACCGGTTGTGCCTTCCGTTGAGCCTCCTGCTCCGGTGTTGGTTGAGGGTGAGTTGGAGTACGTTGTGGAAAAAATCCTAGACTCCCGTGTTTCCAGACGGAGACTCCAGTATCTGGTCAAGTGGAAGGGATATGGCCAGGAGGATAATTCTTGGGTCACTGCATCTGATGTTCATGCCTCTGATCTGGTTCGTGCCTTTCATAGGGCCCATCCTGATCGCCCTGGTGGTTCTGGTGAGGGTTCGGTGCCCCCTCCTTGAGGGGGGGGTACTGTTGTGAATTTGGATTCTGGGCTCCCCCGGTGGCTACTGGTGGAATTGAACTTGTGACATCATCTTCCCTGTTCACCTGTTCTGATTAGATCTGGGTGTCGCTATATAACCTGGCTTCTCTGTTAGATGCTTGCCGGTCAACAATGTTATCAGAAGCCTCTCTGTGCTTGTTCCTGCTCCCAGACATCTACTAGATAAGTTGGACATTCGTCCATGTTTTGTTTTTGTATTTTGGTTCCAGTTCACAGCTGCAGTTTCGTTACTGTGTCTGGAAAGCTCTTGTTGATCAGGAATTGCCACTCTGGTATTATGAGTTAATGCCAGAGTCCTAAAGTAATTTCTGGATGTGTTTTGTTAGGGTTTTCTACTGACCATGAAAGTATGCTTTCTGTCTTCTGCTATCTAGAAAGCGGACCTCAAATTTGCTAAAACTATTTTCCTGCTGCGTTTGTTGTTTCATCTCATATCACCGCCAATATATGTGGGGGGCCTCTGTCTCCTTTTTGGGCATTTCTCTAGAGGTGAGTCAGGTCTTATATTTCCCTCTGCTAGCATTATTTAGTTCTCCGGCCGGCGCTGGGCATATAGGGATAAAAAGTAGGACATGCTACCTGGCTACTTCTAGATGATGCGGTAGGTTTAGTTCATGGTCAGTATAGTTACATCTTCCAAGAGCTTGTTCCTATAGAGGCTTATGCTAGTTCTCTGGCCATGGAGATCATGACAGTGGATGCTGGCTGTAATTAAGGAGGAATGGAGTCTGAACGGTGGAGTCGGCTACGGCGTTGTTAAGAGCAATCTCCGCCCACAGTAGCAAGGATGCCCAGTCATCCTGCCTGGCAGAAACAAAATGACATAGATATGTGACCAGAGTCTGGTTGGCCCTCTCTACCAACCCATTCGTCTCGGAATGATATGCCGAGGAGAGATTCAACTCAATGCTGAGTAGAGGAGAAAGCACTCTCCAGAATCGAGACGCAAACTGGGGATCTCGGTCACTGACAATTTTGTCCAGCATACTGTGTAGGCGAAAGATATGTTTGATAAACAACGCTGCCAGCGCCCGTGCAGAAGGTAGCTGTGGAAGAGGCACCAAGTGCACATTTTGGAAAAATGGTCGGTGATCACCTATATAATGGTGCAGCTATGAGACATGGGTAAGCCAACCACACAATCTATCCCAACCATCTCCCAGGGCCTGTCTGCCACCGGCACGGGGTAAGCAACCCAGCTGGCCATTGACGTGGAGACTTGTTCTTGGCGCAGGAGACACACACCTGAACATAGTCTGCGACATCACGGGCCATATGCGGCCACCAGTATGTCCTCACCAGTAGCTCAGATTATCTTTTGGACCCAAAATGTCCACCCACCCTGGACGAGTGAGCTCAAGAGAGATCCTCCGGATGCAGACTGGATGGTACAAAAGTCTTGCCTGGAGGCACAGACTCAAGAGAATGCCGGGCCACTGTTCTCAGACTCTTGGTAGGGACAATAAGCCGAGGCTCCTTTTCCTCCTCCTCAGATGATACAACGGAGCGAGAGAGAGCATCGGCACAAATGTTTTTCTCCCCGGAAAGGAAATGGAGGGTGAAATGAGACTGGGAGAAGAACGAGGACCATCTGGCCTTGCGAGAATTTAACCGCTGGGCTGTCTGTAGGTAAACCAAATTCTTGTTGTCTGTACTTGGAAAGAAAAGCAAGCCCCCTCCAAAAGATGTCTCCACTTAGAGAAGGCCAACTTAATTGCTAGCAACTCCCTGTCCCCGATGGAATAATTCCTCTCCGCTGGTGTGAAGGTCTTGGAAAAGAAGAAGCAAGGATGCTTCTGACCTTCAGAATTCTTTTGAAAGAGGACTGCTCCAGCACCAACGGAAGAGGCATCCACCTCCATTATGAACGGCTTATCTACATCGGGGCGATGTAGGATGAGAGCGCTAGCAAAATGAGACTGAATAGAAGTGAAGGCCTTGGAGACCTCCTCAGACCACAATTTGGGATTTGCTCCCTTCCTGGTGAGGGCTACCAAGGGAGCTACCAAAGTTGAGAAATGAGGAAAGAACTGGCAATAATAGTTAATGAACCCCATAAAGCGCTGCACCGCTTTAAGAGAATGGGGTTTTTGACAGTCCATCACAGCCTGTAGTTTGGCAGGATTCATAGCCAATCCTGGGCAGAGATGATATAGCCCAGGAAAGGTAAGGACTCCTGCTCAAACACACATTTCTCCAACTTGGCGTAGAGGGAATTAGCTCGTAAGAGGTCGAAGACTTTGCAAACATCTCTCTGGTGGGAATCAATATCTGGAGAGTAGATGAAGATATCATCCAGATAGACTGCAACCGAGGTAGAAAGCATATCCTGGAAGATATCGTTTACAAAGTCTTGGAAAACGGCTGGGGCATTACAGAGCCCAAAGGGCATCACTAGATATTCATAGTACCCATCCCTGGTGTTAAAATCCGTCTTCCATTCTTCCCCCTCAAGGATGCGAATCAGGTTTTAAGCACCCCGCAGATCTAGTTTAGTAAATTCCCTTGCTCCCCGAAGCCTATCAAAGAGTTCAGATATCAGGGGCAGGGGATATTTATTCTTAACAGTGATGGCGTTAAAATGCCTGTAGTCTATACATGGACGTAGTTCCCCGTTCTTCTTCTGCACGAAGAAGAACCCAGCCCCTGCAGGTGACACTGATTTCCTAATGAATCCCCTTGCCAAATTTTCCTGGAAGTACTGTGACATTGCCTCTGTCTCCGGGAGAGATAATGGATAGACTCGACCCCGGGGAGGCTCAGCACCAGGCAAGAGGTCTATAGGACAGTCATAGGGACAGTGAGGCAGAAGGGTCTCCGCAGCCCTTTTGGAGAACACGTCAGCATAGGGCCAATATTGTTTGGGGAAAGAGGATAGATCTGCAGGTACCTTGGTAGTAGCAACCTGAACGCATTCCCTCTGACATCTACTCCCACAAGATTCACCCAATCCCAAAATTCTGCCTGTGGACCACTCAATATGGGGAGAGTGGTACCATAGCCAAGGTATCCCTAACAGCACCTCATCAATTTCCTCAGGAATGACAAGCAAAGATATAATCTCCTATTGAGATGGCGTCATGGACAGAGTAAAAGGGATGGTCTATAATTTGATTTTCCACTTTGATTTTGAGTATCATTCCAAATCCAGACCTCCATGGGATATTCGCTTTGATTTACATTGATCATTTTTATGTTTTATTGTTCCAAATCTCAACACATTCCACTATGAAATGAATAATGTTTTGCAACTGAAATATTTCATTCAGTGATATCTAGGATGTGGTATTTTAGTGTTCCCTTTATTTTTGAGCAGTGTATATATATATATATTGTGAGGTACCAAGGGGAGAAGTACTAGAAAACAGATATGTTTCTCCCCGTTTCATTTCATATGTCTCCCAGTATTGATTGTGAAGCTGTTTATTTCACTGTAATCCGGTCCTGGTTTCTTTAGTGATCAGCGTGGAAAGGACTGGTGCTTCCCCTCCACACATGCAGTCCAGGTTTTGGTCTCCTGAGAGTCCTGACTGCTTCAGCTGATATAATCAAGAGCTGCTGGGATCTCACTCTCTCATCTGCTGGTCTGGGAAGCTGATACAGTAAAGGCCCCGTCTCACATAGCGAGATCGCTAGCGAGATCGCTGCTGAGTCACAAGTTTTGTGATGCAACAGCGACCTCCATAGCGATCTCGCTATGTGTGACACGTACCAGCGATCAGGCCCCTGCTGCGAGATCGCTGGTCGTGTCGGAATGGCCTGGACCTTTTTTTGGTCGTTGAGGCCCCGCTGACATCGCTGAATCGGTGTGTGTGACACCGATCCAGCGATGTCTTCACTGGTAACCAGGGTAAACATCGGGTTACTAAGCGCAGGGCCGCGCTTAGTAACCCGATGTTTACCCTGGTTACCAGCGTAAATGTAAAAAAAAACAAACAGTACATACTCGCCTTCTGATGTCCGTCAGGTCCCTTGCCGTCTGCTTCCTGCTCACACTGACTGCCGGCCGTACAGTGAGAAGTGAGAGCACAGCAGTGACGTCACCGCTGCGCTCTGCTCTCACTGTACGGCGGCTCAGTCAGAGCAGGAAGCAGACGGCAAGGGACACCGAAAGGCGAGTATGTACTGTTTGTTTTTTTTTGGTAACCAGGGTAAACATCGGGTTACTAAGCGCGGCCCTGCGCTTAGTAACCCGATGTTTACCCTGGTTACCAGGGTGCTGCAGGGGGACTTCGGCATCGTTGAAGACAGTTTCAACGATGCCGAAGTCGTTCCCCTGATCGTTGGTCGCTGGAGAGCTGTCTGTGTGACAGCTCCCCAGCGACCACACAACGACTTACCAACGATCACGGCCAGGTCATATCGCTGGTCGTGATCGTTGGTAAATCGCTTAGTGAGACGGGGCCTTAAGGCTAAGTTCACACATTGCAGAATTGCCGCGGAAATTTCCGCGGCAATTCTGCTCCTCCTGCCGCGGGTATATCGCATGCAGAATTAGCATGCATATACCCGCAGAAAACTAGCGTTTTGCAAGCATAATTAGCTTGAAGAATGCTAGAGTTTTCCAAGCGATCTGTAGCATCTCTTGGAAAACTGATTGAAAGGTTGGTCACACTTGTAAAACATAGTGTTTGACAAGTGTGACCAACTTTTTACTATAGATGCTGCCTATGCCGCATCTATAGTAAAAGATCGAATGTTTAAAAATAATAATAAAAAAAAAAAACATGGTTATACTCACCTGCAGACCTCAGCGGCGTCCGTTCCTATAGCTGTTGTGCGGTGAAGGGCCTGTGATGACGTCACAGTTTGTGATTGGTCACGTGACCGGTCACATGCGGTCTCGCGACCAATCACAAGACCGTGACGTAATCGCAGGTCCTTCACCGCCCAGCAGCTATAGGAACCGAAGCGGCAGCGTGCAGCGGAGAGGCCGGAAAACTGCGGGGGACATCGAAGGTGAGTATATCGCTATTTTTTATTTTAATTCTTTTATTTTTTACCAATTATATGGTGCCCAGTGCGTGGAAGAGAGTCTCCTCTCCTCCACCCTGGGTACCAACCGCACATGATCTGCTTACTTCCCGCATGGTGTGCACAGCCCCGTGCGGGAAGTAAGCAGATCAATGCACTCCTATGGGTGCAGAATCGCCGCGATTCCGCAATTTTAATGAACATGCTGCATTTTTTTCTGGAATGCGATTCCGCTCAGGAAAAAAATGCAGCATGTGCACAAAAAATGCGGAATGCATTCTGGTACATAGGATGCTTAATGGTAGCGTTTTTTTCGCAGTTTTATAGCATTTTTATAGCGAAAAACCGTGAAAAAAACGCAAAAAATATGCTACGTGTGCACACAGCCTAAGGCTGCATGAACTTCTCTGTTATTGTGTAGGTTTATTTTGTAGTTAGAAACTTATTGTTAGTTAGTGACCAGACGGCCTTAGATATTTTATTTCATGTTTGGCACGTGTAACATTGTACGACAAGTGTGTACAATAAATACGCCTGGTGCATACCTGTGTGGAACTCGCTAGCCTGCTATTGTCTGTTGTGACTCCATAGCCACCTGCTTGGGCCAAAGCAAAGATCCCTGCTGAGCTATATTCCTACAAATGATGTTTCGAATGCGGGCATTCGTGGCTATTGGACTGTGACTGCAGAGAAAGCGCTCTGTACATGTCCTGGCTGAAAGCTCCTGTGCTTTTGAAGAGCCAAGAGTCCAGTAATATGGAGGAACTAGTGAAACAGTTATTGCAGGCAAATGTTCAACAACAGCGGACCAATACTTACTTCCAGCAAGCCCTGGACCAGCAAAATCAGATTCAGCAAGAGCAATTGAATGCAGGCTTTGCTTCGGCAGCCCCGAGATGAGAGGGATCGTGCACAAAGTGTTGCTAGTGCACAGAAAGCCGTACAAAAGACTTTGCTTAAAATGACTGCTGATGATGTAGAAGCGTATCTCACCGTATTTGAACGTATTGCAGAACGTGAGCATTTACCGGTGGATAGATGGGCTGAAGTGGTTGCTCCATTTCTGAGCGGAGATCCACAAAAGGCCTATTACGATTTAAGTGGAGTGGATGCTATGGACTACACCAAATTAAAAGGCAAAATCCTGGCAAGGCTGGGAGTAAACACATGTGTACGAGCACAGAGGGTACACTTGTGGACTTTTGTGGAGCATCAGCCAGCCCGCTCACAAATGCATGATCTCATCCATCTAGTAAAAAAATGGCTGCAACCAGAGACTTTGACATCCGCAGAGATGGTGGAACGTGTTGTTCTAGACAAGTACCTGCGGTCCTTACCCGCTAAGATACAGAGGTGGGTTGGTCAGGGTGACCCATCTACAGCTGACCAGTTGGTGAATATGTTCGAACGCTACAATGCTTCCGAAAGCCTACTCCAAGGGACGTTATCACCTCGCTGGACTCCCAAGAAATCGCCAGAAAATTCTGCGAAACCTACTTCGTCTTCAAAAGAAGAGAATGTTGCAATGAAGGCTAGCAGACCCATAAAGGGCTATGTAGGTGGTACGGTCTTACAGCAAGCCAGCAGACCCTATCTGGGGTCCCCGGTGAGGAGGCAAGGACCTATACAGTGTTGGCGATGTCGCGGGCTTGGCCATGTAGCAGCTAACTGCCCAATGACTACAGAGCCAATGGACTGTAACGCTATGAGATGCCTTTCGTTATATGTACAGTCGATCTGTGTTGCAGAGGTCCTCACAGGAAATGAACGACATGTGTGTTGCCTTGAGGTCGACGGCCATAGTGTGAATGCCGTCTTGGATTCCGGCAGTCAAGTAACTCTGATGCATGCCAGTTTGGTGGACCCTAGAGCCCTGAGGAACTTAACCATGGGCATTAGTTGCATCCATGGTGATGTAAAAAACTACCCCACTGCCTGGGTCACCCTTGCCACGCCAGTAGGAACCAGAAGACATCAAGCGGCAGTCCTAAAGTCTATGGGACATGACGTAGTATTAGGGAGAGACTTTCCCTTATTTTGGGACTTGTGGAGCCTTAAAAATGGCATGGACACTCTAGTTGAGGACGGTGCCGTGGGGCTAGCCCCTGAGCCATTGCAGCAAGATGAAGGGGGGCCCATCTCAGAGGAAACTCCCAGATCTGTAGACTCTCCTCTGGCTGTATATGCAGGCGAGGCAGATGAACTAGAGGAAGCTATAGAAATGCCAGGTCTTGAGGTGGCCTGTGGTAAATTTGGGACCGCTCAGCACCAAGATCCTACTCTGGCAAGGGCATGGGAAAATGTAAAGGTCTCTGAGGGAAGACCAGTGTACCCAGGGGCTCAAAATGAGTTCCCACATGTGGCGGTGCAACAGGATATGCTGTATCACATAGACAAAGTATGAGGAGTGGTGGTAGAGCAACTAGTGGTGCCCAAGTCCTTCCGCCAGGTAGTTTTGGAACTGGCCCATAAATATCCCTTGGGGGGACACCTGGCCAGAGAAAAAACAAAACACCGTATTCTACAACGTTTCTTTTGGCCGGGTCTAGCGGGAGACGTGACCCAGTATTGTCAGTCCTGTCCTACGTGTCAATTGACCGCACCTATGTCACATTTTAGAAGCCCCCTTGTGCCCTTACCAATAATAGAAGTGCCCTTCGAGAGGATAGCAATGGATATAGTTGGTCCACTAGTTAAATCTGCCAGGGGTCATCAGTACATTTTGGTAGTACTAGATTATGCCACTCGTTACCCTGAAGCAGTACCCCTGCGGAATGCCAATGCGAAAGCAATTTCAAAGGAGCTTGTTAATATGTTTTCTCGCACCGGCATTCCGAAGGAAATACTAACGGATCAGGGGACCCCCTTTATGTCTCATATACTTAAAGACTTATGTAAACTACTAAAAATCTCCCACTTGCGTACTTCAGTATATCACCCTCAGACTGACGGATTGGTGGAGCGATTTAATAAAACCCTGAAGGGAATGTTGAAAAGGGTGGTAGATAAGGACGGGAGGGATTGGGATGCTCTCCTACCATATCTTCTGTTCTCTATACGTGAAGTACCCCAATCCTCCACAGGCTTTTCACCTTTTGAGTTAGTTTATGGGCGAAGTCCTAGAGGCCTATTAGATATTGCTAAAGAGATTTGGGAACAAGAGGTGACTCCTTATCATAGTGTAATTGAACACGTAATGCTTATGCAAGATAGAATTGAGGCAGTCATGCCAATAGTCAAGGAATGTTTAGAACGTGCACAACATGCCCAGAGCACGGTATACAACCGAGCGGCTAGAACACGAGTCTTTCAACCCGGAGACAGGGTGTTACTATTAGTACCTACTGTAGAAAATAAATTTCTTGCAAAGTGGCAGGGCCCATACAAGGTGTTGGAGAGAGTAGGTGAAGTGAATTATAAGATACATCAACCAGACAAGAGAAAAACCGAGCAAATCTACCACATAAACTTGCTTAAGGCCTGGTGGGACAGGGAGAGTCTAATGTCAGGAGCTGCCCTTGGTGATGGACCTCGAAGGGCACCACCATCTTTGATAAATGTCCCCCAGGTAACACTGCCCGAAGTGGGTATTGCAGAGACACTGTCCGAAAGTCAAAAACGAGAGACCAAGGAATTCATACAGAAAAACGCAGAGGTTTGCTCAGAACTTCCTGGCCGTACTCACTTAATTAAACATGACATTGTTACTGATCCACAGGCGCGGGTACGGCTAAAACCATATCGAATTCCGGAGGCTCGGAGACAAGCCATTGCCCAAGAAGTTGAGAAAATGTTAGAGCTTGGAGTCATTGAGGAGTCCCGGAGTGGTTGGGCTAGCCCAATCGTGCTGGTGCCCAAGCCCGATGGGACTATTTGATTTTGTAATGATTTTCGGAAACTAAATGAGGTATCGAAATTCGATGCCTACCCGATGCCGAGGGTTGACGTACTTATAGAGAGACTGGGTTCGGCCAGGTACATATCCACTATTGACTTAACAAAAGGTTATTGGCAGATTCCCCTCACGGATTCAGCCAAAGAAAAAACTGCCTTTGTCACACCCCAAGCACTGTTCCAGTACCGTGATATGCCATTTGGGTTGCATGGTGCCACAGCCACCTTCCAACGTCTAATGGATATTGTCCTAAAACCCCATGTCCAGTATGCGTCCGCATACTTGGACGATATCATTGTCTTTAGTGATGACTGGGACACACATTTACCAAAAGTACAAGCTGTTTTAGACTCGGTAAAAACTGCTGGGTTGACTGCCAATCCCAAGAAATGTACCTTGGGATTGGAAGAGGCTCGCTATCTGGGATATAGCATAGGGCGAGGAGTCGTAAAGCCACAGACCAATAAGGTGGACGCTATTCGGAATTGGCCACGACCGGTCACCAAAAAACAAGTTGGAGCTTTTTTAGGGATCGTCGGTTATTATAGGCGGTTCATCAAACATTTTGCCACCATCGCGGCCCCTCTCACAGATCTTACCAAGGGGACGAAATCTATCACAATAAAGTGGAACGCAGAAGCAGAGGAGGCCTTTCAACATTTGAAAACGGTCCTCTGTGACCAACCAGTGTTGGTTGCCCCTGACTTTAAACGGGAGTTTTTTGTCCAAATGGACGCCTCGGGTGTTGGCCTCGGTGCAGTGTTGTCACAGGAAGTGAATGGCGAAGAACACCCAGTGGGCTATCTAAGCAGAAAGCTTACGAGGGCAGAAAAAATTACAGTGTGGTTGAGCGGGAAGCCCTGGCTGTAAAATGGGCCCTATACACCTTACGCTATTATTTGCTAGGTCGCCAATTTAGGCTAGTGACGGACCATTCACCCCTAACGTGGATGTCCCGGGCAAAAGAGGGCAATGCGAGGGTGACACGCTGGTTCTTAGCATTGCAACCTTTTAAATTTTCCATTGAGCACAGGGCAGGCGCAGCACACGGGAATGCAGATGCATTGTCTAGAACGCACTGCTTAGTGACTCGTCGTGTCCGACCCTACGGGCTCGAACAGAGGAAGGGGGTGTGTGAGGTACCACGGGGAGAAGTACTAGAAAACAGATATGTTTCTCCCCGTTTCATTTCATATGTCTCCCAGTATTGATTGTGAAGCTGTTTATTTCACTGTAATCCGGTCCTGGTTTCTTTAGTGATCAGCGTGGAAAGGACTGGTGCTTCCCCTCCACACATGCAGTCCAGGTTTTGGTCTCCTGACTGCTTCAGCTGATATAATCAAGAGCTGCTGGGATCTCACTCTCTCATCTGCTGGTCTGGGAAGCTGACACAGTAAGGCTACATGAACTTCTATTGTCTGTTGTGACTCCATAGCCACCTGCTTGGGCCAAAGCAAAGATCCCTGCTGAGCTATATTCCCACAATATATATATACACTCACAGGCCACTTTATTAGGTACACCTGTCCAACTTCTTGTTAACACTTAATTTCTAATCAGCTAATCACATGGCGGCAACTCAGTGCATTTAGGCATGTAGACATGGTCAAGACAATCTCCTGCAGTTCAAACCGAGCATCAGTATGGGGAAGAAAGGTGATTTGAGTGCCTTTGAACGTGGCATGGTTGTTGGTGCCAGAAGGGCTGGTCTTAGTATTTCAGAAACTGCTGATCTACTGGGATTTTCACGCACAACCATCTCTAGGGTTTACAGAGAATGGTCCGAAAAAGAAAAAAAATCCAGTGAGCGGCAGTTCTGTGGGCGGAAATGCCTTGTTGATGCCAGAGGTCAGAGGAGAATGGGCAGACTGGCTCGAGCTGATAGAAAGGCAACAGTGACTCAAATCGCCACCCGTTACAACCAAGGTAGGCCTAAGAGCATCTCTGAACGCACAGTGCGTCGAACTTTGAGGCAGATGGGCTACAGCAGCAGAAGACCACACCGGGTACCACTCCTTTCAGCTAAGAACAGGAAACTGAGGCTACAATTTGTACAAGCTCATCGAAATTGGACAGTAGAAGATTGGAAAAACGTTGCTTGGTCTGATGAGTCTCGATTTCTGCTGCGACATTCGGATGGTAGGGTCAGAATTTGGCGTAAACAACATGAAAGCATGGATCCATCCTGCCTTGTATGGAGCATCTTTGGGATGTGCAGCCGACAAATCTGCGGCAACTGTGTGATGCCATCATGTCAATATGGACCAAAATCTCTGAGGAATGCTTCCAGCACCTTGTTGAATCTATGCCACGAAGAATTGAGGCAGTTCTGAAGGCAAAAGGGGGTCCAACCCGTTACTAGCATGGTGTACCTAATAAAGTGGCCGGTGAGTGTATATATATATATATATATATATATATATATATATATATATATATATATATATATATATATATATACACACACACACACACACTGCTCAAAAAAATAAAGCGAACTAAAATACCACGTCCTAGATATCACTGAATGTAATATTTCAGTTGCAAATCTTTATTCATTAAATAGTGGAATGTGTTGAGAACAATAAAACATAAAAATCATCAATGTAAATCACAATGAATATCCCATGGAGGTCTGGATTTGGAATGATACTCAAAATCAAAGTGGAAAATCAAATTACAGGCTGATCCAACTTCAGTGGAAATGCCTCAAGACAAGGAAATGATGTTCAGTTGTGTGTGTGTTGCCTCCATGTGCCTGTATGACCTCCATAAAATGCCTGGGCATGCTCCTGATGAGGAGGTGGATGGTTTCCTGAGGGATCTATTCCAGGATCTGGACTAAAGCATCCGCTAATACCTGGACAGTCTGTTGTGCAACGTGATGTTGGTGGATGGTGCAAGACATGATGTCCCAGATGTGTTCAATTGGATTCAGGTCTGAGGAACGGGCGGGCCAGTTCAAAGCTTCAATGCCTTCATCTTGCAGGAACTGCTGAAACACTCCAGCCACATGAGGTCTGGCATTGTCCTGCATTAGGAGGAACCCAGAGCCATCCGCACCAGCATATGGTCTCACAAAGGGTCTGAGGATCTTATCTCGGTACCTAATGGCGCTCAGGCTACCTCTGGCGAGCACATGGAGGGCTGTGCAGCCCTCCAAAGAAATGCCACCCCACACGATTACTGACCCACTCACAAACCGGTCATGCTGAATGATGTTGCAAGCAGCAGATCACTCTCCATGGCATCTCCAGACTCTGTTACATCTGTCAGATGTGCTCAGTGTGAATTTTCTTTCATCTGTGAAGAGAACAGGACGTCAGTGTCGAATTTTCCAATCCTGGTGTTCTGTGGCAAATGCCAATCGTCCTGCATGATGTTGGGCTATGAGCACAACCCCCATCTGTGGACGTCGGTCACTAAGACCATCCTCATATAGTCTATTTCTAACCTTTTATGCAGGCACATGCACATTTGTGGCCTGCTGGAGGTCATTTTGAAGGGCTCTGGAAGTGCTCCACCTGTTCCTCCTTGCACAAAGGCTGAGGTAGTGGTCATGCTGCTGGGTTGTTGCCCTCCTATGGCCCCTTCACGTCTCCTGGTGTACTGGTCTGTCTCCTGGTAGCACCTCCAGCCTCTGGACACTACGCTGACAGGCACAGCAAACCTTCTTGCAACATCTTGCATTGATGTGCCATCCTGGATGAGCTGCACTATCTGAGCCACTTGTGTGGGTTGCAGAGTCCATCTCATGCTACCACGAGTGAGAGCACAACCAACAGTCAAAAGTGACCAAGACATCAGCCAGTAAGAATTGGTACTGAGATGTGGTCTGTGATCCCCACCTGCAAAATCACTCCTTTATTGAGTGTGTCTTGATAATTGCCAATAATTTCCATCTGTTATCTACTCCATTTGCACATCATGTGAAATTGATTGTCCAAGTGTTGCTTCCTAAGTGGACAGTTTGATTTCACAGAAATTTGATTTACATGGAGTTATATTATGTTGTTTAAGTGTTCCCTTTATTTTTTGAGCAGTATATATATATATATATATATATATATATATATATATATATATTTAAACCAGCTATTGAACCCATTCTATGCCTAGATGGTGAGCATTTTTACTCGTACATTTACGTGACCATTTTTTTAAAGACACTGTATGTGCGAATTCACATATGCAGTGTCTTCAATAAAATGCCGCTGGAGTTCGCAGCATGCGCACGCTTTGACTCCGACACCATTTTATTGAAGTATTGTGCTACAAAATTAAAGAGAACCTGTCAAAAGAAATAACACTAATAACCTGCCAATATGCGGTAAATAAGCAGGTTAACAGCGTCATGATGCTGGCCGGCGCCTGCACGCAGTCGAATGCAGAGGGGAGAAAATGAACTTTATTCTTCCCACCATCAGTCATGGGGCAGAGAAGGTCATTGCTCTGAGAATACAAAGCTGTGGCTGCAATCGTGACCCTGGCCCTGATTGACACTGGCTCTACATTGAGGTCGGCTGGCAGTTTGGGCCGGAGGCGCACTCACAGTGGTGGCCGCACTGCATTCTCAGAGCAATGACTGAATCTGTGACGTCCCCACCCCTATGACTAAAGCTAAATGGTGAGAATAAAGTTCACCTTGTCCCTGCTTCATTCAGGTGTGTGAAGGCGCTGTACTGCATAATAATGCTGATAATCTGCAGATTTACCACATATCTACAGATTAACAATGCTATTTCCGGGAACAAGTTCCCTTTAACATAACACAAAAATGTACCAATAAAAATGCTCCACACATGGGTGTAGAACAGGTTCAATAGCTACTCCTGGTATAAGCTCCCCCATCCTTGTATATGCTCCCTCAGCGTTGTCACTTATCATATTATATGCTCCTGCATCCTGGTCCTCATCTATTATATGCTCCCCCAGCCTTGCCTCCTATCCTATTATATGCTCCCCCATCTTGGTATACGTTCCCCCATCCTGGTATACAGCTCTGGCAAAAATTAAGAGAACACCACATCAAAACCCTTTAATGGGCAGCCCAATCTCCAGACCTGAACCCCATTGAAAACCTCTGGAATGTAATCAAGAGGATGATGGATAGTCACAAGCCATCAAACAAAGAAGAACTGCTTATGTTTTTGCTCCAGAAGCAGTGTGAAAGTCTGGGGGACAGCATGCCAAGACGCATGAAAGCTGTGAATAAAAATCATAGTTATTCCACAAAATATTGATTTCTGAACTCTTCCTGATTTAAAGCATTAGTATTGTTGTTTCTAAATGATTATTAACTTGTTTTCTTTGCATTATTTGAGGTCTGAAAGCACTGTTTTTTTTTCATTTTGACCATTTCTCCTTTTCAGAAAAAAAAAAAACAAATGTATTGCTTGAAAATTCGGAGACATGTTGTCAGTAGTGTTGAGCGATACCGTCCGATACTTGAAAGTATCGGTATCGGAAAGTATCGGCCGATACCGGCAAAGTATCGGATCCAATCCGATACCGATACCCGATACCAATACAAGTCAATGGGACTCAAGTATCGGGCGGTATTCCTGATGGTTCCCAGGGTCTGAAGGAGAGGAAACTCTCCTTCAGGCCCTGGGAACCATATTAATGTGTAAAAGAAAGAATTAAAATAAAAAATATTGCTATACTCACCTCTCCGAGGGAACCGGCAGCGTTGTTTGCTTAAAATTCGCGCTTTTCTTTCCTTACGTGAAGTCCCGGCTTTGTGATTGGTTGCGTCGCAGTCACATGGGCGACGCAACCAATCACAGCAAGCCGTGACGTAATTTCAGGTCCTTAAGGATTTTAAAATTGCGTCCCGGCTTTGTGATTGGTTGCGTCGCAGTCACATGGGCGACGCAACCAATCACAAGCCGTGATGTCACGGGAGGCTGGACACGCGCGCATTTTAAAATGCGCGCGTGTCCAGCCTCCCGTGACGTCACGGCTTGTGATTGGTTGCGTCGCCCATGTGACTGCGACGCAACCAATCACAAAGCCGGGACGTAATTTTAAAATCCTTAAGGACCTGAAATTACGTCACGGCTTGCTGTGATTGGTTGCGTCGCCCATGTGACTGCGACGCAACCAATCACAAGCCGGGACTTCACGTAAAGGAAAGAAAAGCGCGAATTTTAAACAAAGAACGCTGCCGCTTCCCTCGGTAAGGTGCAGGCTGCGTTGGAGAGGTGAGTATAGCAATATTTTTTATTTTAATTCTCTCCTTTACACATTTTTACATTAATGTTGTTTCGATACCGATACCCGATACCACAAAAGTATCGGATCTCGGTATCGGAATTCCGATACCCGCAAGTATCGGCCGATACCCGATACTTGCGGTATCGGAATGCTCAACACTAGTTGTCAGAAGTTCATAGAATAAAAGAACAATTTACATTTTACTCAAAAATATACCTATACAGTCATATGAAAAAGTTTGGGCACCCCTATTAATCTTAAGCTTAATGTTTTATAAAAATGGTTTATTTTGCAACAGCTATTTCAGTTTCATATATCTAATAACTGTTGGACACAGTAATGTTTCTGCCTTGAAATGAGGTTTATTGTACTAACAGAAAATGTGCAATCTGCATTCAAACAAAATTTGACAGGTGCATAAGTATGGGCACCCTTATCATTTTCTTGTTTTAGATACTCCTACCTACTTTTTACTGACTTACTAAAGCACTTTTTTTGGTTTTGTAACCTCATTGAGTTTTGAACTTCATAGCTAGGTGTATGCAATCATGAGAAAAGCTACTTAAAGTGGCCACTTGCAAGTTGTTCTCCTGTTTGAATCTCCTCTGAAGAGTGGCATGATCTGAAAATAAAGATTATTCAACATAGTTGTTCAGGGGAAGGATACAAAAAGCTGTCTCAGAGATTTAACCTGTCAATTTCCACTGTGAGGAACATAGTAAGGAAATGGAAGAACACAGGTACAGTTCTTGTTAAGGCCAGAAGTGGCAGGCCAAGAAAAATATCAGTAAGGCAGAGAAGAAGAATGGTGAGATCAGTCAAGGACAATCCTCAGACCACCTCCAGAGATCTGCAGCATCAACTTGCTGCAGATGGTGTCACTGTGCATCGGTCAACTATACAACGCACTGTGTTTTTTTGCCGCCATGCATAACGCCTTTTTGTATTACCAAACAACTCAATCTTGGTTTCATGAGTCCACAGGACCTTCTTCCAAAAAGAAATTGGCTTCTCCAAATGTGCTTTTGCATACCTCAGCCGACTCTGTTTGTGGCGTGCTTGCAGAAACGGCTTCTTTCGCATCACTCTCCCATACAGCTTCTCCTTGTGCAAAGTGCGTTGTATAGTTGACCGAAGCACAGTGACACCATCTGCAGCAAGTTGATGCACATTTTTATGAAACATTAAACTTAAGATTAATAGGGGTGCCCAAACTTTTTCATATGACTGTAAAGAGAAAAATCAGACAAACTGAACATTTGGCAGTGGTCTCTTAATTTTTTGCCAGAGCTGTATGTTCCTCCATCCTGGTATATGCTCCCCCATCCTTGTTAATGCTCCCCCAGCCTGGTATATGCTTCCCCATCATGGTATATTCCCCCACAGCATGGATCTCCATCCTAGTATATGCTCCCCCAGCATGGTATATGCCCCCCGACCTGGTCCCCATCCTATTATATGCCCTCCATTCTGTCAGCGCTGCTGTTGACCATTGCATACATAGAAAAAAAAACCGTTCCTACTCACCTTTCCTCTGTTCCCTTGCAGTACGTCATCTGTTAAATATTTAAATAAAATGGTTCATAATGCGCTATCAGCGGCATTTTATTGAAGACACTGTATGCAAAATTGTCTTCAATAAAATGGTGCCAGAGATGGCGATATGCTCAGGCGCTGACTCCGGCACCACACTTATCCTCCAGCTTCTTCCACTGAAGACAGCTGACTCCAACGCCACACTCATCCTCATGGTGCTGGAGATAGGCTTTGACTCTGGCGCCACATTCCTCCTTCAGCCTCTTCCTCCTTACGGTCACGTCGAGGCACTAGACCGCTGGTGCAGGTGCATTCTATACTGGCTTTGGACAGAAGGATGCATCCAGAGTTAAATTATATAATATATATATATATGTGTACAGACACCGTGTTTCAAAATTATTATGCAAATTGTATTTAAGTGTCATATTTCATTGTTTTGTTTTTCAAATAAACTCATGGATGGTATTGTGTGTCAGGGCTCAATGGATCACTAAAATCAATCTTAAACGCATGTGATAATTAGTTTTCCAGGTGATTCTAATTAAAGGAAAACTACTTAAAAATGATGTTCCACATTATTAAGCAGGCCACAGTTTTCAAGTAACATGGGAAAGAAAAAGGATCTCTCTGCTGCCGAAAAGCATCAAATAGTGTAATGCCTTGGTCAAGGGATGAAAACATTATATATGTCCCGAAAACTTCAGCGTGATCATCGTACTGTTAAGAGATTTGTGGCTGATTCTGAGCACAGACAAGTTCGTGCTGATAATGGCAGAATGAGGAAGGCTTCTGCCAGGCAAGTTCATTGGATTAAGACAGCAGCTGCTACAAAGCCATTACAAACCAGCAAACAGATATTTGAAGCTGCTGGTACCTCTGGAGTCCCTCAAACCTCAAGGTGTAGGATCCTTCAAAGGCTTGCTGTGGTTCATAAACCTACTATTCGGCCACCCCTAAACAGTGTTTACAAGCAAAAACGGTTGCAGTGGGCCCAGACATACTTGAAGACTAATTTTCAAACAGTCTTGTTTACTGATGAGTGGCGAGCAACACAGGATGGTCCAGATGGATGGAGTAGTGGATGGTTGGTGGATGGCCACCATGTCCAAACAAGGCTGCGAAGTCAGCAAGGAGGTGGAGGAGTCATGTTTTTGGCCGGAATCATAGGGAAACAGCTGGTAGGGCCCTTTAAGGTTCCTGAAGGTGTGAAAATGACCTCTGCAAAGTATACAGAGTTTCTGACTGACAACTTTCTTCCATGGTATAAAAAGCAGAAACGTGCCTTCAGGAGCAAAATCATCTTCATGCATGACAATGCACCATCTCATGCTGCAAAGAATACCTCTGAGCAGGGCGCGTCCGAGGGTGAGTATATACCTAATAGGAATATACTCACCCTCGGACGCGCCCTGCTTCTTTCCGGCAGCCTTCCTTCCTAAGAATGAGCGCGTGAAGGACCTTAGATGACGTCGCGGCTTGTCCATGTGACCGCTCGTGACCAATCACAAGCCGCGACGTCACCGCATTCACGCGCTCATTCTTAGGAAGGAAGGCTGCCGGTTAGTACCAGGGCGCGTCCGAGGGTGAGTATATCAATATTTTTTATTTTGATTCTTTATTTTACACATTAATATGGATCCCAGGGCCTGAAGAAGAGTTTCCTCTCCTTCAGACCCTGGGAACCATAGTATCCCATTGCACTGCATTGGGTTTCGTGTTTCGGCCGACCCCGACTTTTTTATAGGATCAGCCGATTTCACTCGACCCGACTTTTGAGAAAGTCGGGTTTCGTGAAACCCGACCCGATCCTATAAAAATAAAAGTCGCTCAACCCTACCTCTGAGTCATTGGCTGCTATGGGCATGAAAGGAGATAAACTCATGGTGTGGCCACCATCTTCCCCTGACCTCAACCCTATAGAGAACCTTTGAAGTATCATCAAGCAAAAGATCTATGAGGGTGGGAGGCAGTTCACATCAAAACAGCAGCTCTGGGAAGCCATTCTGACGTCATACAAAGAAATACAAGCAGAAACTCTCCAAAAACTCACAAGTTCAATGGATGCAAGAATTGTGAAGGTGATATCAAAGGGTTCTATGTTAACATGTAACTTGGCCTGTTAGGATGTTTTTTTGTTAAATAGCTTTTCTGTTTAGTGAATGTGACCTCCTAATGCTGCAAATTCAACAAATGAGCATTTTCATTTCTTTAAAACATATCATATATGTTTAGAAATTCTACTGTGCCTAATAATTTGGAACAGTGCATTTTAAGTTTTTATTCATTTTGGAGACTATACTGTTTATCATTGGGAGGTTTCTTCAATAAAATTTGATGTATACTCTAACGGGTGATGACTTTTATTACACTGACTGTCATTTCCCCTGACCATTTAGGAAAATCCGAGAAAAATTTTATTTGCATAATAATTTGGAACATGGTGTATATATACCGTATATACACACACATTTACAAATAAATACACACAATTCCACATACATACATACTATATACATATGACTTCATACTGTAAAACTCCTATTGGCCACCAAGTAAAGTTTATATTTCCTACCAAAAGCAGTGAAAATGATTATTGGATTTGTTGTTTTTTTTGCAGTAAAATAATTTTCTTTCAATATTTTCCAAAGTTAAACCAGATTGTTAGGGATGAGCAAGCACTAAAATGCTTGGATGCTCGTTGCTTGAACCGAGCAATTCCTAATACTTGAATGCTCGTTTCAAGTAGCTAGTATAATGGGAATCAATGGGAAAGCCAAGCTTTTTTCCTGCATACCCTACAAAGAGGTCCAGGAGTAGTGAAAATGTTCAAATGGATGTGAATAGTGCTGAATGGAAGGAGAACAGCATGAGGGAGACCCCTGGAATCATCTCTGACTTCCAGATCACTGCTGAGATCAATGGTGTCACACTTTTACTTCACTTTAAGGAATGACAATAAAACATTCCAAACCAACGAGAAATTTCATTTTACAGGAAAAAAAATGTTAAAGCAAACCTGTCACCGGGTTTGGCCGATATGAGTTACGGCCACTGCCTTTCAGGGCTGACATACAGCATTCTATAATGCTGTTGATAAGCCCCCGATCTGACCTGAAAGATAATAAAAATAACTTTTATTAAACTCACCTGCAGGGCGGTCCGGTCCAATGGGTGTCGCAGGACCTAGTCCGGTGCTTTCCATGTTCATGCAATGCCGCCCTCCTGCTTGCTTCATGGCTCCCGACATCGCGCTCCTGCGCAGGCATACTTATCTGCCCTGTTGAGGGCAAAGTACCAGAGTGTGCAGGCACTTGGCCTCTCTGACCTCTCTTCCTGCTGTAGCCCCGATGCGCGTTTCGCATAATGGGCTTCCACAGGGGGCTGTGTGGATTAAGCTATGCAGGCCAATCTTATGTTGGGGCCATCCCGGAAGTATCTCATGGGCGCTACCATCCTGCCTGCATATGCGTGTTTGACGCGCAACTACCATCGCGCCACTTCCGGCAATCCGAGGCCAGAAGCGGGTGAAGGGAATACTTCCCGTGATGTCACTGACCCGCACTGGACTCAAATGGCCACCACACATGCGCACGATGCGGCGACCATTTTCCTCAAAAGGGAAAAAGTACGGGCACCAGACCGGAATATGATGGTAAGTATATGCCTAAACCAATATCAAGAAACCATTATGTCAAACATGAACTGCAATGACACCAGCAGACAAACACGTACATCTAGATAGAGAAACACTCTGCAAATACTATAACAATTGTTTAAATTCCCAAATTGGTGACTTGATTGCCCAGCTGGGGGTTTAATGATGTGGCTAAAATGAGGAAGAAATCACTTCCTCCCTCAGCAACTTTCCAAAACATAAGGTTATTGTAAAGAGCAAAAGTACAGTTAAAACAAATAAATGAGACATAACATAAGGAAACTGATAATGCCTTTGAGCGAATGAGGCACCTATAAGAACGGTGTAAAGGACAGTTTTTCATTGAGGCCATGAGGGGACATTGTGTCACGGGAGTACTGGGTAGACTAAGGGTGGTTACCCGGGCCCCTGCGATATCCCTCAGGCTAGGGAAACCCTGTCTGTCCCTTTCCCAGAAGTTACACTAAAGGTGTGCATCTCTGGGCCGCCAGGCCTGACCCTGTCTCCTGTTTCAGCCCTAAGCTGAAACCACCACCTGCCACCCAGTGAAGAGACCACACACCAATCCCCACAGAAAGCACAGACAGGGAAAACTGAAAAACGCACCACGCCGCAGACACACAGGAAAACACTATAATGTGCACAGGGCAAAACAAATACAAAAATAGGAAGGAGGAATATGACAAAGGATAATACACCACCAGATACGATATTCCTACAACAAGACCACCACTCCAGACCAGAATCACTAGGCACAAAGCACAAGCTATAATCGGCGATGCCAAAAGTCCAGCATGACTATTTAAAGGCTGTGGGCGTGACCCAGCCTCCAACCAAATTGCCAGCTAGATTAACCCCGAGCAAGCTGGATAAAGTCTAGCCAACGCCACTGAGCGTGTAGTGGACGTATGTGGAATTACCGCTGTCGGACGCCCTAGTGTGAACAGCGTCTGACATGACAGTACCCCGCCTTCTACGAGGGACCCCAGGGCCCTCACGACTTATAGGACCCGGCTTGTCCAGATGGCAGCGGTGAAACATACTGACCAGCCGGTCCGCATGTATGTCCGAGGCTGGTACCCAGGACCTCTCTTCCGGCCCATAACCACGCCAATGTACCAGGTACTGTAATGTGCGGCGCACTACTCGAGAGTCAACCACATTGGAGACTTCAAACTCCAAATTGCCATCCACCAAGACTGGAGGTGGCATAGGCGCCGTGTCTACAGAACCCACCACCTTTTTTAATAAAGATCTGTGGAACAGGTTGTGTATTTTATATACCGTAGGGAGCGCCAAACGGTAAGCTACCGGGTTAATGATGGCGGCAACCCTAAATGGACCAATAAACCTTGGACCCAATTTCAAGGATGGAATCTTGAGTTTTATGTTTTTTGTGGACAACCACACCCAGTCACCCACACTCAGGTCCGGACCTGTCACACGTTTACTGTCAGTCACTCGTTTGTACCTTGCACCTACGCTTAGCAAGCGCTGTTTCATTCTCCTCCACACAGATCCCAGTTGTGCTCCTAACTAGGGTTGAGCGACTTTCATTTTTTTAAGATCGAGTAGGGTTTTGGGAAACCCGATTTTGTCCAGAGTCGAGTCGAGTGCAGTCGGCCGATTATCGCTAAAAGTCGGGGATCGACCGAAACACGAAACCCAATGCAAGTCAATGGGGAAGCATAGTCGGCAGTGAGTGGAGGCCAGGAAAACACCTACAGTGCCCATTTTAATGCCAAAAACATCCATTCTTGTTTCTGAAGCTTGTCAATCTTAATTAACTTTATAATAATAGTTGGGCATAGGGAATTGGGGGTCATTTGGCAAAAGTTGTGGGGGGAGTAGGGCCGGCTCAAGTTTTTCGTGGGCCCAGGAAATGCGGACTACGTCACGGCGGTGTTGCAGGGAAAGGTAATTATTTAAAAGTTGCAAGTGCTGTGATCCTGAGCAAGCAGGGGGGGGGCCCACTCGTTCGCATTGCCACTGGCACAGGGCCCCTCAAAGTACGGCGGTGTGTTTGCATGGCGGGGGCGCCTCCCACCAGCAGCGACACTTTTGCGTACTCTGAGGGGCCCTGTGCCAGTGACGTCGCCAACGAGTATGCCCCCCCACCTGATGAAGGAACCTGCACTTTCATCTGCACCTTCCTCTTTGTCCCTGTGTAAGGTGGTATAACATGCGGGAAGGGGAACCTTACTTTCAGCAGGGACAGATTCTGGCTGTGTAGAGTACAAGGGGAATGTAGTGGTCTCGGTCAATGTACCAGCAGACTCATTTAGCAGTGGCTGGGCAATGGGCAGGATGAGGAGGAAACAGATATAGGGCCAAAGAATAAAGTAGGCTACATGCAGTTCAAAATTGGTAACAGGACTAAACAGGCGGCATTGCTTTGTTCAGTGGAGTAGCAAACCCAAGAGCAGCAGACACTGTTTCAAGGGCCTAACCACACTAGTAGGCCAAATGCAGTTTAATATCTGATAGTATAGGGCGAAAGCCAGAATGTGGAAGCTCAGCTTTGTTCAGTTGAGGACAACACCAGGGAGGGGCAGACACCTTTAGTAGGCCGGAAAAGCCTATTGCATTTTTTAAAATGGTAATTTGGAGCAGAAGGTTGAAGCTCAGCTTTATTTAGTTGAGGGCAACACCAGGGAGGGGCAGAAGCCGTTAGTAGGCCCTAACCACCTTTTTTTTTTTTAAAACCACATAATGAGAGCCGGAAGGTTGAAGCTCAGCTTTATTTAGTTGAGGACAACACCAGGGAGGGGCAGAAGCCGTTAGTAGGCCCTAACCACCTTTTTTTTTTTTAAAACCACATAATGAGAGCCGGAAGGTTGAAGCTCAGCTTTATTTAGTTGAGGACAACACCAGGGAGGGGCAGAAGCCGTTAGTAGGCCCTAACCACCTTTTTTTTTTTTAAAACCACATAATGAGAGCCGGAAGGTTGAAGCTCAGCTTTATTTAGTTGAGGACAACACCAGGGAGGGGCAGAAGCCGTTAGTAGGCCCTAACCACCTTTTTTTTTTTTAAAACCACATAATGAGAGCCGGAAGGTTGAAGCTCAGCTTTATTTAGTTGAGGACAACACCAGGGAGGGGCAGAAGCCGTTAGTAGGCCCTAACCACCTTTTTTTTTTTTAAAACCACATAATGAGAGCCGGAAGGTTGAAGCTCAGCTTTATTTAGTTGAGGACAACACCAGGGAGGGGCAGAAGCCGTTAGTAGGCCCTAACCACCTTTTTTTTTTTTAAAACCACATAATGAGAGCCGGAAGGTTGAAGCTCAGCTTTATTTAGTTGAGGACAACACCAGGGAGGGGCAGAAGCCGTTAGTAGGCCCTAACCACCTTTTTTTTTTTTAAAACCACATAATGAGAGCCGGAAGGTTGAAGCTCAGCTTTATTTAGTTGAGGACAACACCAGGGAGGGGCAGAAGCCGTTAGTAGGCCCTAACCACCTTTTTTTTTTTTAAAACCACATAATGAGAGCCGGAAGGTTGAAGCTCAGCTTTATTTAGTTGAGGACAACACCAGGGAGGGGCAGAAGCCGTTAGTAGGCCCTAACCACCTTTTTTTTTTTTAAAACCACATAATGAGAGCCGGAAGGTTGAAGCTCAGCTTTATTTAGTTGAGGACAACACCAGGGAGGGGCAGAAGCCGTTAGTAGGCCCTAACCACCTTTTTTTTTTTTAAAACCACATAATGAGAGCCGGAAGGTTGAAGCTCAGCTTTATTTAGTTGAGGACAACACCAGGGAGGGGCACACAGACAGACTCCTTTAGTAGGCCTGAAAAGCCTATTGCATTTTTCAAAATGGTAATTTGGAGCAGAAGGTTGAAGCTCAGCTTTATTTAGTTGAGGGCAACACCAGGGAGGGGCAGAAGCCGTTAGTAGGCCCTAACCAAAGTTGAAGGCCAAATGCAGTTTAATTTCTGATACTATAGGCCGAAAGCCAGAAGGTGGAAGTTCCGATTTAGACAGTGGAGCACAATTTGAATTAGGGACTGCAGACAGACTTAGTAGGCTGTCCCCTGTGGACCATGCATCCACCACATTAACCCATTGCGCCGTAATGGACACGTAATCTTCCGTGGCCATGCCTACAGGTCCATGCGTCTGTTGTCAGGTGCACCTTTGTACTCACAGATTGCCAGAGTGCATGGACAATGCGGTCTTCTACATGCTGGTGGAGGGTTGGGATGGCTTTTCTCGCAAAAGAAGTGTCGACTGGTTAGCTTGTAGCGTGGTACAGCGTAGTCCATCATGGCCTTATTAATAGTAAATAAAATATATAACTAGGCTCTATGAACTTTTAAATAGGTTCCAGGGGTACACGGGCAGCATTGGTGTGGTCAGTGGAGGAGTATTGCAAGTAGGGGCTGCAGACAGGCTATCAAAGGCCTAAAATAACAAACAGTAGGCAGTCATGGCAGTTTTACATCGGTTACATGGATACACAGGCAGGCACTCCAGGCAGCATTGTGGTCAGTGGAGGAGTATTGCAAGTAGGGGCCGCAGACAGGCTATCAAAGGCCTAAAATAACAAACAATAGGCTCATTGCAGTTTTACAGCGGTTACATGGATAGACGGGCAGGCAGCTTGGTGGTGGTGAGTGGAGGAGTATTTAAAGTAGGGACCGCAGACAGGCTTCAAAGGCCTAACATAAGAAAATGGGCTGGCTGTAGGCACTTTATAATTGGTTCCAGGGGTACACGGGCAGCAGTGGTCTGGTCAGTGGAGGAGTATTTAAAGTAGGGACCGCAGACAGGCTTCAAAGGCCTAACATAAGAAAATGGGCTGGCTGTAGGCACTTTATAATTGGTTCCAGGGGTACACGGGCAGCAGTGGTCTGGTCAGTGGAGGAGTATTTAAAGTAGGGACCGCAGACAGGCTTCAAAGGCCTAACATAAGAAAATGGGCTGGCTGTAGGCACTTTATAATTGGTTCCAGGGGTACACGGGCAGCAGTGGTCTGGTCAGTGGAGGAGTATTTAAAGTAGGGACCGCAGACAGGCTTCAAAGGCCTAACATAAGAAAATGGGCTGGCTGTAGGCACTTTATAATTGGTTCCAGGGGTACACGGGCAGCAGTGGTCTGGTCAGTGGAGGAGTATTTAAAGTAGGGACCGCAGACAGGCTATCAAAGGCCTAACATAACAAACAATAGGCTCATGGCAGTTTCACAGCGGTTACATGGATACACGGGCAGGCAGCTTGGTGGTGAGTGGAGGAGTATTTAAAGTAGGGACCGCACACAGGCTATCAAAGGCCTAAAATAACAAACAATAGGCTCATGGCAGTTTCACAGCGGTTACATGGATACACGGGCAGGCAGCTTGGTGGTGAGTGGAGGAGTATTTAAAGTAGGGACCGCACACAGGCTATCAAAGGCCTAAAATAACAAACAATAGGCTCATGGCAGTTTCACAGCGGTTACATGGATACACGGGCAGGCAGCTTGGTGGTGGTGAGTGGAGGAGTATTTAAAGTAGGGACCGCAGACAGGCTTCAAAGGCCTAACATAAGAAAATGGGCTGGCTGTAGGCACTTTATAATTGGTTCCAGGGGTACACGGGCAGCAGTGGTCTGGTCAGTGGAGGAGTATTTAAAGTAGGGACCGCAGACAGGCTATCAAAGGCCTAACATAACAAACAATAGGCTCATGATGGCAGTTTCACAGCGGTTACATGGATACACGGGCAGGCAGCTTGGTGGTGAGTGGAGGAGTATTTAAAGTAGGGACCGCAGACAGGCTATCAAAGGCCTAACATAAGAAAATGGGCTGGCTGTAGGCACTTTATAATTGGTTCCAGGGGTACACGGGCAGCAGTGGTCTGGTCAGTGGAGGAGTATTTAAAGTAGGGACCGCAGACAGGCTATCAAAGGCCTAACATAACAAACAATAGGCTCATGATGGCAGTTTCACAGCGGTTACATGGATACACGGGCAGGCAGCTTGGTGGTGAGTGGAGGAGTATTTAAAGTAGGGACCGCAGACAGGCTATCAAAGGCCTAAAATAACAAACAATAGGCTCATGGCAGTTTCACAGCGGTTACATGGATACACGGGCAGGCAGCTTGGTGGTGGTGAGTGGAGGAGTATTTAAAGTAGGGACCGCAGACAGGCTTCAAAGGCCTAACATAAGAAAATGGGCTGGCTGTAGGCACTTTATAATTGGTTCCAGGGGTACACGGGCAGCAGTGGTCTGGTCAGTGGAGGAGTATTTAAAGTAGGGACCGCAGACAGGCTATCAAAGGCCTAAAATAACAAACAATAGGCTCATGGCAGTTTTACAGCGGTTACATGGATACACAGGCAGCTTGGTGGTGAGTGGAGGAGTATTTAAAGTAGGGACCGCAGACAGGCTATCAAAGGCCTAAAATAACAAACAATAGGCTCATGGCAGTTTCACAGCGGTTACATGGATACACGGGCAGGCAGCTTGGTGGTGGTGAGTGGAGGAGTATTTAAAGTAGGGACCGCAGACAGGCTTCAAAGGCCTAACATAAGAAAATGGGCTGGCTGTAGGCACTTTATAATTGGTTCCAGGGGTACACGGGCAGCAGTGGTCTGGTCAGTGGAGGAGTATTTAAAGTAGGGACCGCAGACAGGCTATCAAAGGCCTAACATAACAAACAATAGGCTCATGATGGCAGTTTCACAGCGGTTACATGGATACACGGGCAGGCAGCTTGGTGGTGAGTGGAGGAGTATTTAAAGTAGGGACCGCAGACAGGCTATCAAAGGCCTAACATAAGAAAATGGGCTGGCTGTAGGCACTTTATAATTGGTTCCAGGGGTACACGGGCAGCAGTGGTCTGGTCAGTGGAGGAGTATTTAAAGTAGGGACCGCAGACAGGCTATCAAAGGCCTAACATAACAAACAATAGGCTCATGATGGCAGTTTCACAGCGGTTACATGGATACACGGGCAGGCAGCTTGGTGGTGAGTGGAGGAGTATTTAAAGTAGGGACCGCAGACAGGCTATCAAAGGCCTAAAATAACAAACAATAGGCTCATGGCAGTTTCACAGCGGTTACATGGATACACGGGCAGGCAGCTTGGTGGTGGTGAGTGGAGGAGTATTTAAAGTAGGGACCGCAGAAAGGCTTCAAAGGCCTAACATAAGAAAATGGGCTGGCTGTAGGCACTTTATAATTGGTTCCAGGGGTACACGGGCAGCAGTGGTCTGGTCAGTGGAGGAGTATTTAAAGTAGGGACCGCAGACAGGCTTCAAAGGCCTAACATAAGAAAATGGGCTGGCTGTAGGCACTTTATAATTGGTTCCAGGGGTACACGGGCAGCAGTGGTCTGGTCAGTGGAGGAGTATTTAAAGTAGGGACCGCAGACAGGCTATCAAAGGCCTAACATAACAAACAATAGGCTCATGGCAGTTTCACAGCGGTTACATGGATACACGGGCAGGCAGCTTGGTGGTCAGTGGAGGAGTATTTAAAGTAGGGACCGCAGACAGGCTATCAAAGGCCTAAAATAACAAACAATAGGCTCATGGCAGTTTTACAGCGGTTACATGGATACACAGGCAGCTTGGTGGTGAGTGGAGGAGTAGTGCAAGGAGTGTCTGTCCCAGTACTCCCAAAATATAAATAGATGTTAATGTCTCGCAAAACAACCAAAACAAAAAAAAAAGGTGGCATACTTAGGTACAGGGGTGGGCTCATCTACTGAGTTTCTGACATTGTAATTTGGCAGTAACTATTTAATGGTGCCAATATAGGACACAGACACAGACTACTTTAAGTTGCATCATAGATGTCTACAAATTTGTATTGTCAGTGCCAGACATTGAATGATGTCAGCGAATAGACTAAAGATTGGTGGAGCTGTGCGACATAATTTTGCACGTGGTAGAGCACATTTTGAGCTGGGGTAGGGGGGAACTCTCTTGAGGCCGGCGGGACCGCCCCAGGGCCCCTCATGTTACAACGGTGTGTCTGACGTTGGGTGCGCACCACCACCGCCAGAGACACTACATTGTACTATGAGGGACCCAGTAGCAATGCCGTCAACCAAAAGCGAGCACACCCACCTCTTCAGACAAACAGCAGTCTCACGGGTGCTTGCGCCAAGTCGCGATACCACGGCCCCGTGTGGGGAGTTTTGCCATTTAGGGAGGTGTAAACATGTCGTATGCTGTACAATCAGCTGCAGCAAATTAGACATTAGAAAAGTAATTCACAGGCAAGAGCTTTTCATAGGAAAGCTAGGTGTCGGCCGGGCAAGGTGGGGCAAAAGATTTCGAAATCCAGTTGTGGTTCATTTTAATGAATGTTAGATCGTCAACATTTTGGGTAGCCAGACGAGTCCTTTTTTCGGTTAATATTGAACCTGCAGCACTGAATACTCTTTCTGATAGGACACTTGCTGCCGGGCAAGCAAGCTCCTGCAATGCATATTCTGCCAATTCTGGCCAGGTGTCTAATTTGGAGGCCCAGTAATCAAATGGGAATGACGGTTGAGGGAGAACATCGATAAGGGATGAAAAATAGTTAGTAACCATACTGGACAAATGTTGTCTCCTGTCACTTTCAATTGATGCAGCAGTACCTGTCCTGTCTGCGGTCATAGCAAAATCACTCCACAACCTGGTCAGAAAACCCCTCTGTCCAACGCCACTTCTGATGTGTGCACCCCTAACACTCCTAGTCTGCTGCCCCCTGGAGCTTGTGTGAGAACGATCACGTGCGCTGTGTGCTGGGAATGCCTGAAGCAAACGGTCAACAAGAGTTGATTGTTTGGTTGCTAATATTAGTTCCAAGTTCTCATGTGGCATAATATTTTGCAATTTGCCTTTATAGCGTGGATCAAGGAGGCAGGCCAACCAGTAATCGTCATCGTTCATCATTTTCGTAATGCGTGTGTCCCTTTTTAGGATACGTAAGGCATAATCCGCCATGTGGGCCAAAGTTCCAGTTGTCAAATCTCCGGTTGTGATTGGTTGAGGGGCAGTTGCAGGCAAATCTACGTCACTTGTGTCCCTCAAAAAACCAGAACCCGGCCGTGACACGCAACCAATTTCCTGTGCCCCCGTGAAAGTTTCCGCATTAAAAATATACTCATCCCCATCATCCTCCTCGTCCTCCACCTCCTCTTCGCCCGCTACCTCGTCCTGTACACTGCCCTGACCAGACAATGGCTGACTGTCATCAAGGCTTCCCTCTTCCTCTGGTGCAGACGCCTGCTCCTTTATGTGCGTCAAACTTTGCATCAGCAGACGCATTAGGGGGATGCTCATGCTTATTACGGCGTTGTCTGCACTAACCAGCCGTGTGCATTCCTCAAAACACTGAAGGACTTGACACATGTCTTGTATCTTCGACCACTGCACACCTGACAACTCCATGTCTGCCATCCTACTGCCTGCCCGTGTATCCTCCCACAAATAAATAACAGCACGCCTCTGTTCGCACAGTCTCTGAAGCATGTGCAGTGTTGAGTTCCACCTTGTTGCAACGTCTATGATTAGGCGATGCTGGGGAAGGTTCAAAGACCGCTGATAGGTCTGCATACGGCTGGCGTGTACAGGCGAACGTCGGATATGTGAGCAAAGTGCACGCACTTTGAGGAGCAGGTCGGAGAACCCAGGATAAGTTTTCAATAAGCACTGCACCACCAGGTTTAAGGTGTGAGCCAGGCAAGGAATGTGTTTCAGTTGGGAAAGGGAGATGGCAGCCATGAAATTCCTTCCGTTATCACTCACTACCTTGCCTGCCTCAAGATCTACTGTGCCCAGCCACGACTGCGTTTCTTGTTGCAAGAACTCGGACAGAACTTCCGCGGTGTGTCTGTTGTCGCCCAAACACTTCATAGCCAATACAGCCTGCTGACGCTTGGCAGTAGCTGGCCCATAATGGGACAACTGGTGTGCAACAGTGTCATCTGCCGATGGAGTGGTTGGCCGACTGCGTTCTGTGGAAGAGCTGTAGCTTCTGCAGGAGGACGAGGAGGAGGAGGAGGGGGTGCGAACGCCTACAGCCAACTGTTTCCTAGACCGTGGGCTAGGCACAACTGTCCCTAAATTGATGTCGCCTGTGGACCCTGCATCCACCACATTCACCCAGTGTGCCGTGATGGACACATAACGTCCCTGGCCATGCCTACTGGTCCATGCATCTGTAGTCAGGTGCACCTTTGTACTCACAGATTGCCTAAGTGCATGGACGATGCGCTGTTTAACATGCTGGTGCAGGGCTGGGATGGCTTTTCTGGAAAAAAAGTGTCGACTAGGTAGCTCGTATCGTGGTTCAGCGTACTCCATCAGGGCTTTAAAAGCTTCGCTTTCAACTAAACGGTAGGGCATCATCTCTAACGAGATTAGTCTAGCTATGTGGGCGTTAAAACCCTGTGTACGCGGATGCGAGGATAAGTACTTCCTTTTTCTAACCAGAGTCTCATGTAGGGTGAGCTGGACTGGAGAGCAGGAGATCGTGGAACTTTCGGGTGTGCCGGTGTACATGGCAGACTGAGAGACGGTTGGAGACGGTATTGTTTCCGCCGGTGCCCTAGATGCAATATTTCCTCCTACTAAACTGGTGATTCCCTGACCCTGACTGCTTTTGGCTGGCAAAGAAACCTGCACAGATACTGCCGGTGGTGCGGAAAATGGTGGCCTTACAGTGACGGAAGGGATGTTGCGTTGCTGACTAGCTTCATTGGCCGAGGGTGCTACAACCTTAAGGGACGTTTGGTAGTTAGTCCAGGCTTGAAAATGCATGGTGGTTAAGTGTCTATGCATGCAACTAGTATTTAGACTTTTCAGATTCTGACCTCTGCTTAAGCTAGTTGAACATTTTTGACAGATGACTTTGCGCTGATCAGTTGGATGTTGTTTAAAAAAATGCCAGACTGCACTCTTCCTAGACTCGGATCCCTTTTCAGGGATTGCAGACTGAGCTTTAACCGGATGGCCACGCTGTCCTCCAACAGGTTTTGGCTTTGACACGCGTTTTGGGCCAGATACGGGCCCGGCAGATGGAACCTGTTGCGATGTTGATGCCTGCTGCGGCCCCTCCTCCACCTCCGCTTCTGAACTACTGCCGCCTGCACCCTGTTCCCCCAATGGCTGCCAATCGGGGTCAATAACTGGGTCATCTATTACCTCCTCTTCGAGCTCGTGTGCAACTTCGTCTGTGTCACTGTGTCGGTCGGTGGTATAGCGTTCGTGGCGGGGCAACATAGTCTCATCAGGGTCTGATTGTGGATCTGTACCCTGAGAGGGCAATGTGGTGGTCTGAGTCAAAGGAGCAGCATAGTACTCTGGCTGTGGCTGTGCATCAGTGCACTCCATGTCAGAATCTACTTGTAATGGGCATGGCCTGTTAAATGTTTCACTTTCTAAGCCAGGGACGGTATGTGTAAAGAGCTCCATGGAGTGACCCGTTGTGTCGCCTGCTGCATCCTTCTCTCTTGTTGTAGTTTTTGCTGAGGAGGACAAGGAAGCGACTTGTCCCTGACCGTGAACATCCACAAGCGACGCGCTGCTTTTACATTTACCAGTTTCGGAAGAGGAGGCAAAAGAGCTAGAGGCTGAGTCTGCAATGTAAGCCAAAACTTGCTGTTGCTGCTCAGCCTTTAAAAGCGGTTTTCCTACTCCCAGAAAAGAGAGCGTTCGAGGCCTTGTGTAGCCTGACGACGAAACTGGCTCCACAGCTCCAGACTTAGGTGGAATATTTTTATCCCCACGACCACCTGATGCTCCACTACCACTACCATCATTACCAGCTGACAATGAACGCCCACGACGACCTCTTGCACCAGACTTCCTCATTGTTTAAAAATCGTAACCAAACTAACTTTATTTGTTGCTGTCAAACAACTTACACGGTGAGCTATAACTTCAGTATGATTTCAATATCCCTTAACAGGTTGGTGAGACCACAAGGAAAATCAGGCACAATGTTACACACTCTGTTTTCTGTGACACCAAATCACAGAGATGACACACACGCAGGACTGTCACTCAAGCACTAATGTCAATATTAATCTCCCACCTAATTTATTTTTTTTTTTTTCTCTGTGAGACTTTAGAAACCAAATAATATTTAAAAAAAAAACAAAAAAACAAGGCTTTCTATGGCCCACTGAATGAGAGATGGCACGCACAGGAGTGGCACACAAGCCCTGACTGAGGCCAATATTTTTCTCCCACTGATTGATGTAGTGTTTTTGTGTTGAGGTTGATTTTAAAACACAAATGAAGGAAAAAAATAAAAAGGCTTTCTATGGCCCACAATTAGAGAGAGAGGTGGCACACCCAGGAGTCAAGACTGGCACACAAGCTGAAATGGCAATATTACTCTCCCACTGTTTTTTTATGTATTTTTTTTTTATTTTCAGGGAGACTTTAGAAACCAAATAATATTAAAAAAACCAAAAAAACAAGGCTTTCTATGGCCCACTGAATGAGAGGGAGAGAGGTGGCACACCCAGGAGTCAAGACTGGCACACAAGCTGAAATGGCAATATTACTCTCCCACTGTTTTTTTATGTATTTTTTTTTTTTATTTTCAGGGAGACTTTAGAAACCAAATAATATTAAAAAAACCAAAAAATAAATAGGCTTTCTATGGCCCACAATTAGAGAGAGAGGTGGCACACCCAGGAGTCAAGACTGGCACACAAGCTGAAATGGCAATATTACTCTCCCACTGTTTTTTTATGTTTTTTTTTTTTATTTTCAGGGAGACTTTAGAAACCAAATAATATTAAAAAAAAAACAAAAAAACAAGGCTTTCTATGGCCCACTGAATGAGAGGGAGAGAGGTGGCACACCCAGGAGTCAAGACTGGCACACAAGCTGAAATGGCAATATTACTCTCCCACTGTTTTTTTATGTTTTTTTTTTTTATTTTCAGGGAGACTTTAGAAACCAAATAATATTAAAAAAAAAACAAAAAAACAAGGCTTTCTATGGCCCACTGAATGAGAGGGAGAGAGGTGGCACACCCAGGAGTCAAGACTGGCACACAAGCTGAAATGGCAATATTACTCTCCCACTGTTTTTTTATGTATTTTTTTTTTTTATTTTCAGGGAGACTTTAGAAACCAAATAATATTAAAAAAACCAAAAAATAAATAGGCTTTCTATGGCCCACTGAATGAAAGGGAGAGAGGTGGCACACCCAGGAGTCAAGACTGGCACACAAGCTGAAAGGGCAATATTACTCTCCCACTGTTTTTTTATGTATTTTTTTTTTTTATTTTCAGGGAGACTTTAGAAACCAAATAATATTAAAAAAACCAAAAAATAAATAGGCTTTCTATGGCCCACAATTAGAGAGAGAGGTGGCACACCCAGGAGTCAAGACTGGCACACAAGCTGAAATGGCAATATTACTCTCCCACTGTTTTTTTATGTTTTTTTTTTTTATTTTCAGGGAGACTTTAGAAACCAAATAATATTAAAAAAAAAACAAAAAAACAAGGCTTTCTATGGCCCACTGAATGAGAGGGAGAGAGGTGGCACACCCAGGAGTCAAGACTGGCACACAAGCTGAAATGGCAATATTACTCTCCCACTGTTTTTTTATGTTTTTTTTTTTTATTTTCAGGGAGACTTTAGAAACCAAATAATATTAAAAAAAAAACAAAAAAACAAGGCTTTCTATGGCCCACTGAATGAGAGGGAGAGAGGTGGCACACCCAGGAGTCAAGACTGGCACACAAGCTGAAATGGCAATATTACTCTCCCACTGTTTTTTTATGTATTTTTTTTTTTTATTTTCAGGGAGACTTTAGAAACCAAATAATATTAAAAAAACCAAAAAATAAATAGGCTTTCTATGGCCCACTGAATGAAAGGGAGAGAGGTGGCACACCCAGGAGTCAAGACTGGCACACAAGCTGAAAGGGCAATATTACTCTCCCACTGTTTTTTTATGTATTTTTTTTTTTTATTTTCAGGGAGACTTTAGAAACCAAATAATATTAAAAAAAAAAAAAAAAAAAAAAAATAGGCTTGCTATAGCCCACTGAATGAGAGATAGCACACACAGCAGTGGCACACAAGCCCTGACTGAGGCCAATATTTTTCTCCCACTGATTGATGTAGTGTTTTTGTGTTGAGGTAGATTTTAGAACACAAATCACGGAAAAAATAAATAGGCTTTCTATGGCCCACTGAATGAAAGGGAGAGAGGTGGCACACCCAGGAGTCAAGACTGGCACACAAGCTGAAAGGGCAATATTACTCTCCCACTGTTTTTTTATGTATTTTTTGTTTTTTCAGGGAGACTTTAGAAACCCAATAATATTTTAAAAAAAAAATAAATAGGCTTTCTATGGCCCACTGAATGAGAGGGAGAGAGGTGGCACACCCAGGAGTCAAGACTGGCACACAAGCTGAAAGGGCAATATTATTCTCCCACTGTTTTTTTAGGTTTTTTTTTTTTTTTTCAGGGAGAATTAGAAACCAAATAATATTAAAAAAAAAAAAAAAAAATAGGCTTGCTATAGCCCACTGAATGAGAGATAGCACACACAGCAGTGGCACACAAGCCCTGACTGAGGCCAATATTTTTCTCCCACTGATTGATGTACTGTTTTTGTGTTGAGGTAGATTTTAGAACACAAATCACGGAAAAAATAAATAGGCTTTCTATGGCCCACTCAGTGAGAGATGGCACACACAGGGATGGCACTGTAGCAGAAATGCCAATCTTAATCTCCCACAAAAAAAAAAAACAAAAAAAAAAAAAAAACTGTCCTACAATTACTATCTCCCTGCAGTAATGTAAGCCAGGTATGGCAGGCAGCAATAGGAGTGGACTGATGCACAAATTAAATAAAAAGTGTGGAAAAACAGAAAAGATAGCTGTGCAGAAAGGAAGGAACAAGAGGATATGTGCTTTGAAAAAAGCAGTTGGTTTCCACAGTGGCGTACACACAGCAATACAGCTATCACGGAGCCTTCTAGGGCAGCCCAATGAGCTACAGCGCTGAGGGGAAAAAAAAAAAAAAATAGCTTCCACAGTCCCTGCACACCGAAGGTGGTGTTGGACAGTGGAAATCGCTGCAGCACAAGCGGTTTGGTGGTTAGTGGACCCTGCCTAACGCTCTCCCTGCTTCTGATGAAGCGGCAGCAACCTGTCCCTAAGCTCAGATCAGCAGCAGTAAGATGGCGGTCGGCGGGAACGCCCCTTTATAGCCCCTGTGACGCCGCAGACAGCAAGCCAATCACTGCAATGCCCTTCTCTAAGATGGTGGGGACCAGGATCTATGTCATCACGCTGCCCACACTCTGCGTTCACCTTCATTGGCTGAGAAATGGCGCTTTTCGCGTCATTGAAACGCGACTTTGGCGCGAAAGTCGCGTACCGCATGGCCGACAAGCACAGGGGTCGGATCGGGTTTCATGAGACGCCGACTTAGCCAAAAGTCGGCGACTTTTGAAAATGATCGACCCGTTTCGCTCAACCCTACTCCTAACTAGTCCTCCTCCGGGACGCCAGTAGAACCCCCCTAACGCAGAGTACAAAACTGAGGATGGAGCCCGTAAACACAAAAGAACGGGGACTCCCCAGACGATTCCTGATGGTGATTATTTATAGCAAACTCAGCCAAAGGAAGCCACGTCGACCACTCCTCTTGATTGTCAGAAACAAAACAGCGTAAGTACTGCTCCAAATTTTGGTTCATACACTCGGTCTGACCATTTGACTGAGGATGAAATGCAGAAGAATGCGACAAATTGATCCCCAGCCGTGAGCAAAAAGCTTTCCAAAATTTTGCCACAAACTGAGTACCCCTATCAGACACAATGTCAGATGGGACCCCGTGCAGTCTGACCACCTCCTGCACAAATACCTGAGCCAGAGTCTTAGCATTAGGCAATGAAGGCAAAGACACAAAATGCGACATCTTTGAGAACCGATCAACAACCACCAGAATGACCGTGTTCCCAGCAGAGGAGAGCAAATCTGTAATAAAATCCATGGAAATCTCTGTCCATGGCCTACTGGGTACCCCGAGAGGATGTAGTGTGCCTGCAGGACGAGAGCGGGACGTCTTAGCCCTAGCGCACCTGGTACATGCTGATACGTACGAGACCACGTCCTGTTGGATTTTGGGCCACCAAAACTCCAAGGTACCCCTAACCCCTGGATTTGCATAGGTTCCGTGGGCTCACCTGCAGCAACCTCACATGCACCTACGACCTCCCCCATAGGCGGCGTCTCTAGCGCCCCCTGATGCAAACGGCGATCAATGCGGACAACAAGACTCATGGCAGACTCTAGAGAAGCAGGAGTCTCATACATCAGAAGGGCTTGTTTAACCCTTCTCAAAACCCCATATACAAAATGACTCCGCAGCGCCGGGTCATTCCATTGTGTGTCCACCGCCCAACGGTGAAATTCAGAACAGTAATCCTCCGCCATTCGCTCCCCCTGGCGGAGAGCGCGTATTTTAGATTCTGCTAGAGCCAATCTGTCAGGATCATCATATATGAGTCCATGAGCAGAAAAAAAACTCTCCACTGAGTTAAATGCAGCTGAATCAGAAGGTAATGAAAACGCATGTGTGCATGTCTGGGCCACCAGGCCTGACCCTGTCTCCTGTTTCAGCCCTAAGCTGAAACCACCACCCGCCACACAGTGAAGAGACCACACACCAATCCCCACAGAAAGCACAGACAGGGAAAACTGAAAAACGTACCACGCCGCAGACACACAGGAAAACACTATAATGTGCACAGGGCAAAACAAATACAAAAATAGGAAGGAGGAATATGACAAAGGATAATACACCACCAGATACGATATTCCTACAACAAGACCACCACTCCAGACCGGAATCACTAGGCACAAAGCACAAGCTATAATTGGCGACGTCCAAAGTCCAGCGAGACCATTTAAGGGCCGTGGGCGTGACCCAGCCTCCAACCAAATTACCAGCTAGATTAACCCCGAACAAGCTGGATAAAGTCTAGCCGACACCACTGAGCGTTGTATTGGACGTATGTGGAATTACCGCTGTCTGTCAGACGCCCTAGTGTGAACAGCGTCTGACATGACACATTGTGCCAAGAGGGACAATCCAATGGCACTCAAGCTGTGCCAGAACGTGCTTGAGGTCCCCTCCTCTAATACCACAGTGGACTCTATCCATACCGCACACTTGTAGTGCTGTGGGGTTGCAATCATGGCACAGCCTGAAATGCCTTGGAGTGGTTTTAAGATCCAAAAAATCAGTCGATTCCTTGGCCGCAACAATGTCCCTTACATGTTCCTGTGTCTTAACAGGGAGTTCTTGAGATGTAAGACCCACATAAATATGATTGCAGGGGCATGTGGCATAAAACACCACATATCTTGTGCTGCATGAGATGCAAGACAGAATCCGATAGTCCCTGCTCCCGTCCGCTGCTCAAAAGGATGTTGCACGCATGATGTTACTGCATGCATGGCAAGAGCCGCATGGGTAGCACTCACATTTTTGTCCTGTGGTCCCAAAAGTGGCTTTTAACTAGAAGGTTCCTTAAAATTCTACCCCTTCTTGCAGTCAAAAGTGGATGGTCAGGTAGAATCTAACTCAAAGACAGTTCTGTTTTTAGAGCGTACCAGTGTCTCTGCAGGATCTGACGCACATTATGCCACTGATTGTTGTAAATTGCAATTTATCTTAATGGAAGATCCTTATTAGTGACACGCATAGATCCGCGGAGTAACTGGTTACAAGAAACTCTGCGTGCACGTTGATACCTCCCTCCTGATGCATCTATTGCTGTAGCCACGCTCATGGAACCTGGAACTGAGGTCCCGAGCCTGGCTATCAAAGGCACCATCCAGTGAGCATATTCTCCTCATACTCAGAAACTGTCCCATAGGGACATCCTGTATAATAGGCAGAGTGTGGGCATAAGTAGCGTGTAACAATGTCTTTACTGATGTCTCTTTTCTGAATACATCAGTCTGTAATCTCCCCTCCGTATCTGCTAAGATTTTTTTGTCTAAAAAATCAATTTTCTTAGCTGCAATTTTGTAAGTCAGTTTTATGTTATGATAGTTCTGATTAAGCTCACGGATGAAGTCCAGAAACCCAGGCTCAGAGCACTACCAAATGATGAAAACATCATCAATATACCTATACCAGCACTGCGCCAAGGACACGGTGAGCGAGCCACGCCCGAAAATCTTCCTCTCCCAATGCAGTGCCGCATTACTGAAGAAAAAACGATCTTTGAAAGTAAAAAAGTTTTGCGGTAACACAAAATGTAATAGTTCCAGGATCAGCAAGCGTAGAGCAAGATCAAGGTCGCTCGTGCTTAGAAAAAATTCAACCGATTTCAAACCGTCTAAGTGCCTGATACTAGTGCATAAAGACTCGCGTCTATCACGGCCAAAAACATGTCAGAATCGAAGATTAGACCATCAATCTTCCTAAGGGCGTCCATAGTGTCTCTGACATGGGAGGGCAGCGTCTCCACTAATGGTTGTAAATAGTGATCGATAAATTTGCAAATGGGATCACATAGCCTGCCAATGCCAGAGACAATAGGATGCCCAGGGGGTGTCACAGGGTCCTTGTGGACCTTTGGCAACAAGTAAAAGGTAGGAGTCACTGGATTCTCTACCGCAAGGCTGTCAAAAATCTTTTTTGGAATGATGCCGTGTGTAAATGCTTCATCTAGAATCATAAACAACTCTCCTGAGAATTTCTCAACCAGATTGCTCGGCAACAAAATATATGCCTCCCGATCCTGTAATTGTTGAAATGCCTCCCTTTTTGTACATGACCGCTGGCCAGATGACAACATTCCCCCCTTATCTGCTGGTTTAATAACCACATCTCGTAATGCTCTTAGTTCTTTCAGTGCACACCGTTGTGCCCTTGTAAGATTATCTCCATTTCTGTCACTAGGAAGTGCTCTAAAATCGTCTAGTACTAATTCATATAAATAAAATATCAATCTGTGGGGAAATGAAAAAGGGGGGCAAAGTGGTTGATCTTGGAACAACGGACATAGGAAAGGTACCTGTGGTGGTAGGAGGCATTCCAAACTCTAATTCCTCTAAAGTTTACAGGGCTTCTTGCTCCTGAGTGGTATCCAGACCAGTGTCACTCATTGTCAGAAGAGACGCTCTCACAAAACACTTAACCATCTGCTCACTCTTTCTAGCCTCCATCTCCTAGTCGCAGGAGATCTCTCTCCCAACCCCGCCCCGCCCCCCATGTTATAACAAGTCAAACCCCCCCAACTGCTAAACTCAGAAACCCCTCTAGCCTTATATTCCCTGCATGCCTTCTGTCTCTTTCAATTGTGCACTTTGGAATTTTCGCTCAGTGTGTAATAAACTCTCCTTCATCCATGACTTCTTCCTTTCTAATTCTCTTAATCTCCTGGCTCTTACTGAAACCTGGATCCAGCAGTCAGACACCACCGCTGCTGCTGCTCTCTCATATAGTGGACTACACTTCTCTCATACCCCAAGACCGGACAACAGACCAGGAGGAGGTGTTGGTCTGCTCCTATCACCCAGATGTACCTTCCAGGTTATCCCTCACGTATCCTCTCTTATCTTCCCTTGTTTTGAGGTCCATGCTGTCAGACTCTACATCCCCTTCTCCATGCGAGTGGCGTTGGTGTATCGTCCTCTGGGCCCCTCCCATCAGTTCTTGGATCACTTTGTCACCTGGCTTCCACACTTTCTCTCCTGTGACATCCCCACCCTCATCATGGGTGATTTCAATATCCCCATTGCTTTTCTCCTCTCCCCATCTGCTTTATCTCTAACCTCCTTTTTTGGACTTGCGCAGCTTACTAACTCTCCAACACATGAAGACGGAAACTCCCTCAACTTGGTCTTCTCCCAGCTTTGCTCAGTGGATGATTTCACAAACTCCCGTCTCCCGCTCTCTGACCACAACCTTCGTTCATTCTCCATCAAGAACTGCCATCCCACTCAGGTCACCCATACATTCCACACATATAGAAATATACAGGCCATTAACACCGAGAAACTTATGAAGAATTTGCAGTTACCTCTGGCCCCTATCTCCTCCCTCTCATGTCCTGATTCTGCACTGAAGCATTACAATGAAACACAGCAACGTGCCCTGGATGAAACTGCACCTCCTATAGATAGAACAACACGGCACTGACTGCAACAACCATGGCACATGCTGCAAACATGTTTCCTGCAGCGGTGCTCCAGGTGCACCGAACGTCGGAGGGGAAAGTCCAATCTACCCAAAGATTTCATTCATTGTAAGTTTGTGCTTGAAAAATACAACACTGCCCTTCACCTCTCCAAACAAAACCTATTTCAACACTCTCATCACCTCACTATCCAATAACCTGAAACATCTCTGACACTTTTCATTCCCTACTCAACCCAAGAGTGCAGGCCCCAACCTCGGAGCTCCGTGCTGATGATCTGCCCAATTATTCCAAAGAAAAAATGGATCATATTTGAGAGAAAATTATCTCCCAATCCCCTCATACCATGCAATGTCCTCCCTCCCCCACTGCATCTAGCTCACTCTCTGACTTTGAACCAGTCACAGAAGAAGTAATCAGGCTCCTTGCATTTTCTCACCTGACCACTTGCACCAGTGACCCCATTCTGTCACATCTCCTCCTCTTACTGTATACATTCATTATTTAAAATCCATCCCTTGATCAAAATGGTGCTGAAAACTATAGACCTGTCTCTAATCTTCCCTTTATCTCTAAACTCCTGGAATGCCTGGTCCACTCCCATCTTATCTGCTATCTCTCAGATAACTCTCTTTTCGACCCTCTACAATCTGGTTTCTGCTCTTTACACTCTACCAAAACTGCCCTTACTAAAGTCTCTAATAGTGTTGAGCGATACCGTCCGATACTTGAAAGTATCGGTATCGGAGAGTATCGGCCGATACCGGCAAAGTATCGGATCTAATCCGATACCGATACCCGATACCAATACAAGTCAATGGGACACCAAGTATCGGACGGAATCCTGTATGGTTCCCAGGGTCTGAAGGAGAGGAAACTCTCCTTCAGGCCCTGGGATCCATATCAATGTGTAAAAGAAAGAATTAAAATAAAAAATAGGGATATACTCACCCTCCGACGCAGCCTGGACTTTACCGCCGTAACCGGGAGCCGTTGTACCTAAGAATGCGCGCTTGAAGGGCCTTAGATGAGGTCACTGCGCTCTGATTGGTCCGTAGCGGTCGCGTGACCGCTACGCGACCAATCACAAAGCAGTGACGTCACCTAAGGTCTTTCAAGCGCTTGAAATACCTTAGAAGACGTCCGCAGCTTCTGATTGGTCGCGTAGCGGTCGCGTGACCGCTACGCGACCAATCACAAAGCAGTGACGTCTTCTAAGGTATTTCAAGCGCTTGAAAGACCTTAGGTGACGTCACTGCTTTGTGATTGGCCGCGTAGCGGTCACGCGACCGCTACGGACCAATCAGAGCGCAGTGACCTCATCTAAGGCCCTTCAAGCGCGCATACTTAGGTACAACGGCTCCCGGTTACGGCGGTAAAGTCCAGGAGCCGCCGGAGAGGTGAGTATATCCCTATTTTTTATTTTAATTCTTTATTTTACACATTGATATTAATCCCGATACCGATTCCCGATACCACAAAAGTATCGGATCTCGGTATCGGAATTCCGATACCCGCAAGTATCGGCCGATACCCGATACTTGCGGTATCGGAATGCTCAACACTAGTCTCTAATGATCTACTATCAGATAAATTTAATGGTCACTGCTCCCTGCTAATTCTCTTGGATCTTTCTGCAGCATTCGACACTGTGGATCATCAGCTCCTACTCACTATGCTCCGCTCCATTGGCCTCAAGGACACCATTCTCTCCTGGTTCTCCTCCTATCTCTCTGACCGCTGCTTCACTGAATCTTTTGCTGGCTCCTCCTCTAATCTTCCCCTTACTGTTGGGGTTGCTCAAGGATCGATTCTAGGCCCCCTCTTCTTCTCTTTGTATACTGCCCCTATTGGTCAAACAATCAGTAAATTTGGATTCCAGTACAATCTCTATGCTGATGACACCCAAATATACTCTTCTCCTGATATCACGCCTGCCATTTTAGAAAACACCAGTAATTGTCTTACAGCTGTCTAACATCATATCCTCCCTCTATCTGAAACTGAACCTGTCAAAAACTGAACTCCTTGTGTTTCCTCCCTCTACTAATGTATCTATGCCCGAATTTCCATTTCCGTGTGTGGTTCCACCATTACTCCCAAGCAACATGCCCGCTGTCTTGGGGTCATACTTGATTCCGAGCTTTCATTCACTCCCCACATCTGATCACTGGCTTGCTATTGTTATCTACACCTCAAAAACATTTCTAGAATTCTACCCTTTCTTACTTTCGACTATGGAAAAACTCTCACTGTTTCTCTTATTCATTCCCGTCTGGACTATTGTAACTACTAATAGGTCTCCCTCTAAAGGCCCCGTCTCACATAGCGATTTACCAACGATCACAACCAGCGATACGACCTGGCCGTGATCGTTGGTAAGTCGTTGTGTGGTCGCTGGGGAGCTGTCACACAGACAGCTCTCTCCAGCGACCAACGATCAGGGGAACGACTTCGGCATCGTTGAAACTGTCTTCAACGATGCCGAAGTCCCCCTGCAGCACCCGGGTAACCAGGGTAAACATCGGGTTACTAAGCGCAGGGCCGCGCTTAGTAACCCGATGTTTACCCTGGTTACCAAAAAAAACAAACCGTACATACTCACCATCTGATGTCCGTCAGGTCCCTTGCAGACTGCTTCCTGCTCTGACTGAGCCGCCGTACAGTGAGAGCAGAGCGCAGCGGTGACGTCACTGCTGTGCTGTGCTCTCACTGTACGGCCGGATCTCAGTCAGAGCAGGAAGCAGACGGCAAGGGACCTGACGGACATCAGATGGTGAGTATGTACTGTTTGTTTTTTTTGGTAACCAGGGTAAACATCGGGTTACTAAGCGCGGCCCTGCGCTTAGTAACCCGATGTTTACCCTGGTTACCAGTGAAGACATCGCTGGATCGGTGTCACACACACCGATTCAGCGATGTCAGCGGGACCTCAACGACCAAAAAAAGGTCCAGGCCATTCCGACACGACCAGCGATCTCACAGCAGGGGCCTGATCGCTGGTACGTGTCACACATAGCGAGATCGCTACTGAGGTCGCTGTTGCGTCACAAAACTAGTGACTCAGCAGCGATCTCGCTAGCGATCTCGCTATGTGAGACGGGGCCTTTACCAAACTCTCCTCTCTCCAATCTGTCTTGAAAGCTGCAGCAAGGATCATATTTCTCACCAATCGTTATACTGATGCCTCTATCTTGTGTCAGTCATTACACTGGTTACCCATCCACTCCAGAATCCAGTACAAACTTATTTCCCTCACCCACAAAGCACTCCATGGCTCTGCACCACCCTGCATCTCATCCCTCGTCTCAGTCTACCACCCTACCTGTGCCATTCGATCTGCTAATGACCTAAGGTTAGCATCCTCAATAATTAGAACCTCCCACTCCCGTCTCAAAAGACTTTTCACGTGCTGCGCCAATTCTTTGGAATGCACTACCTAGGTGCATATGTTTACTCCCCAAATCCCACAGCTTTAAGCATGCCCTAAAAATGCAATTGTTCAGTCTGGCCTACCGTCTCAACACATTAACCTAACTATCCCTGTGTTGTCCATTCAAAATTTTTACCATAACCAGGTTCCTCACATCATGTTCTCACATGCTTTATGCATTTAATAGCCTTCTGTGTACGTACTGTTGCATACTTAAGTTGATAACCATTTCAAGCAGCATTACATGAACACCCGATTCTTACTTTTTGTCCGAACAACAAAAGCAATTGTTACCATCCACCTTTTATGTCTCCCCTTTTCCTCATAGATTGTTAGCTTGCGAGCAGGGCCCTCATTCCTCTTGGCATCTGTTTTGATCTATGTGTTATTGTTATGCTGTAATGTCTATTGTATGTACAAGTCCCCTCTAAAATGTAAAGTGCTGTGGAATATGTTGGCGCTATAGAAATAAAATTATTTTTATTAGCTTAGAATGTAATTTACATAGCACCACTTTCCTCAGGAACAGCTGCAAATCCTTCATTGCTGAGAAAAAAACAAAATTATTAGCGGGAGCGAACGTAAGCCCCAAGCTCTTAACATTAAGTTCAGCTTGTGTAAGAATATGTTGGGACAAATTAATTACCTCCAAATTATTCAGTTTTTATTTTCTTCTCCAATGATTGTAGGGGAGTAAGTTTCCTCTTATTATGGGTCTTTCCCTTCTTAGGCCCGAATTTAACACCTCCCAATCTTTCATTAAACGATAGAGCCATTTGACCATTAACCACTCCATCCTCATCCATGGATGATGCAGATGAGAATAAATTCCGATGCATTTTTGTCATGCCCTGGGTAGTACCTCGCTTCTTTCTCCACCTATACACCCGATCATTGGAGAAATCTGACAAATCTCTTTGATACTTTTTATTTTTGGAGGCCACTATTTCTTTCTCCCATTTTGTGAACTCATATTCCATCTCCTTATTGAGTTTGATTGCTGCCTCAGTGGTTAATTTCCCTTGGAGCTCCCTCTGTACAGAACAGATTTCTGCCTCCACCTCTTTCAGAGATTTCTCATTAGATTTAATCAATAGCTCCATGTAAGGCTACGTTCACATTTGCGTTGTGCGCCGCAGCGTCGGCGCCGCAGCGCACAACGCAAACAAAAACGCGGCAAAACGCACGCTAAAACGCTGCGTTTTGCGCCGCATGCGTCGTTTTTGGCCGCAAGTTGGACGCAAAAAAAATGCAACTTGATGCGTTTCTTGCGTCCAACGCTTGCGGCCATGCGGCGCTAAACGCAGCACAACGCATGTCCATGCGCCCCCATGTTAAATATAGGGGCGCATGACGCATGCGGCGCCGCTGCGGCGCCCGACGCTGCGGCGCTGACCGCAAATGTGAACGTAGCCTAACCCTTTGAGCAGCTAGAAGACAAATCTTCCGATTGTCTCATAACATGTGTACACAGCCTAACTTTATAAAGCAAGATGAGCAATTTAATACCGATAAATTTTTTAACAAGTTTTCTGAGGCTTATATAGCAACAACAATCAAGAAGATGTAATACCCTTATAGGTGAGAAATATAATACCAATAGATTTTTTACCAAGTTTTTTGAGACTTTAATACCAATGAAATGTAGCAAAGAAGATGTAATACCCTATGGGTGAGCAATATAATACCGATAAATTTGGAACAAGTTTTTGCAGGCATAGTAGTAACTAAATGCAGCCAAGAAAATGTAATACCCTATTGATGAGCTATATGATACCAATACATTTGGAACAAGTTTTCTGAGTCTTATATAGCAACAAAATGTTCCCAAGAAGATGTAATACCCTAAAGATGAATAATATAATACCAATACACTTTTCAACAAGTTTTTTGAGGCTTTTAGAACAATGAAATGGATTCCAGACCACGGAACAGTCTATGGGTGAGCAATTGAACATTGATAAAATTTAGAACAATTTTTTGAGGCTTAAATTTCAATGAAATGTACTGCAGACCACGGAATAGACTATGGGTGATCCACTATAATGATAAAATATGACAAAAAGATAATCCAATCCCCAACTAGTGCCTACATATATAGGTTATGGCTACCTACAGGCTCTAGCCCATAATACGTTGTGCGAGGTGTGGTCCTCAATACATGTTTCGCATATAAAAGATGTTGCTTCCTCAGGGGGTTGATCTACGCCCCACCACCATAGGTCCTTAAATAAATATAAAAACAATATCTAATAGAGTACCATAGTGTATATTAAGTCACTATGGTGCGCTATTTTTAATAGAAATGTACTGTATATCAGTTTTCTTATAGATAAGCCTAACTACATTACTAATAGGGCAGCATAATGGCTCAATGATAAGCACAGTTGCCTTGCAGCACTGGATTCCTGAGGTCTCAACCAACAAAGGGTAACAACAGAATGGAATTTGTATATTCTCCTCATTTCAAATCCATGAAGATATGTTAATTGGAAGAAATAAGTAAAAAGATTTGCAGGAGCTTAGTACTCAGTTGGAACCAGACCAGGTCAGTGCAAACGTCCTTACCTAGTACTTGGATGCCGAGACCTGGTAATCACCAGATGCCCATGATGCTGGAATTAAAGTGCCAGTCACAGGAGTTTGCATTGACATGGAGTACCTTCAAATCTTTTTGCTCAACTCTCTTGATTAGTTTCATGAAAAAAAACTATGCCCCAAGTATGTGTGTCTACGGAAGTTAGATTGTGCAGATGTTTCTACTATACAATCAACAGGAAATAAGTAAAGTTCACTGAGCTTTAGAAGGAAATGATTAGGGATCATTTTAAAGTTCACTGAGCTTTAGAAGGAAATGATTAGGGATCATTTTAAATTAATTTAACTTTCAGGACAAATTGCTAAACAATTTTGTTTTCTTTTAGGCTATTGTCTTTGCTTCCAATGGCTGAAGAAAATATTCACAACTTTACAGAGCTTCTACATTTTCTTAATTCCTCATTTTCTCTGTGTGCGGTTGACTTGGATGAAGGTGTAAAGAAGATCTTCCTCTTCATTCTCTACCTCGTTACGTTTGTTCTCGGATTGGCTGGAAATCTGCTAGTGGTATGGGTCAACTGGCAATCAAGAAGAAGAAAAAGCTCTATTAATCTCTACATCCTCAACATGGCAGTGGCTGACCTTGGAGTGGTCTTCTCCTTACCTTTTTGGATGTTAGAGGCAATGCTGGATTACACGTGGCTGTGGGGCAAATTCCTCTGCAAATTTACCCATTACTTCTATTTTGCAAACATGTTCAGTAGCATTTACTTCCTTACCGCTCTGAGTGTGGACCGTTACTTGACTTTAACTTCTTCCTCGGTTTTCTGGCAGCAAAACCAGCAAAAAATCCGTAAAGCTCTTTGCATTGGCATCTGGGTAATATCCGCCATATTACCTATACCAGAAGTCATCCATATGCAATTGGTGGATATCATAGACCCCGAGTGTATGTTTATGGCCCCATTTGAGACTTATGATGAGTGGGCACTGGCTGTTACCCTAATGACAATTATTCTTGGATTCCTGTTACCTTTCTTCATTATCCTTATCTTCAACGTGATGACCGCCTGTCACATTAGGAAATCTAGAAGACCGGAAAGCAATAGACACTGTCGGCTTATCTATGCCTATATATTGACGTTCTTACTCAGCTGGCTTCCATACCATTCTACTCAGATTACTCTAGTTCTCCATGGAAGCTACATCTATCTGAACTGCCATGCAACCGCCGTTCTTTATTTCCTCTATGATGTCATTGACTGTATTTCACTGTTTCACTGTATGGCTAATCCGATTCTTTACAATGTTTTTAGTAAGGATTTCAGAGGCAGATTTATTAGTGCAGTAGTTAAGTACATTCCTAAGGAAAAACAAGGTAATGGCAACCATGCTGAACAATCTACGTCTACCACAGATCATTCTGTTGTAATAACTGCTGAACCTGCAGTTTTGACAAATGTAATCAATGTCTCAGAAGATAAAGTCATGTAGTATTAAGCTTTGCCCAAGTAATAAATGTATAACTTCTAACAGGCAGTTCTTTAGTATACCATATACATTTCTGTTAAGAGGTTCTTTGCCTGTGTAATTCAAAATCATTTGTCCAATCTGTTTTTTGACAAATGATTGCCATATAATACAGGTTAGTGATGCTCTGCTAGAAACATATGAGGGGTCCCAGGTAGGTGCCCCATCCTTTACATAACGTTCATATTCCAAAGCACGGCATGCGGAAAATGGACGACGAGATGAAATGTATTCCAATCAAACTGTGAAAAATAATAACTCAACACCTATGTGTTATATATAACCTACAACATAATTTCCGTGGCCAAAACGGAAATTTTACCCCTTAGGCCAATAACATTACACCAAAAAGGAGGAACGTGGATCTCTATAAAAAGATATCCTGCTATATTATCAAACCGTGTACTTATCAGTACATGACTTAGAGACCACAATAAAGAATTAGGGGATTTTTTCAGTGAAAAAATACATAACTTGTATTATACATATTTACTAGAACAGTACAATCACAACAAAAAGGCATTCATGTGTATGAAACAGCTAAAAGCCACCAGTACCGTATAGGTTGGAATATATGGTACTGGGAATAAGAAAAACAGACGTGTCTCAGTAGGCACTATTGCACATTGTTATATCGGATGAAGAAAAATAGTATCTGGTATACTATATTATACCGGTAAATAAGTCAAATTGTGATAGTTAGCATGTTGGCTGAAAATGCTGAACAGCCAACATGCTAACTATCACAATTTTACTTATTTACCGGTATAATATATATCTTTTTATAGAGATCCAAGTTCCTTCTTTTTGGTGTAAACCTATGTGTTATATGTTTGAAGATCTTTCACTTGTCATAAATTTGTGACTTTTTTTACCCATTGGAAATGTTGCTTTATTTCTTATTCTTGAACCTCCATTTCTGAGAAATGTCTCCCTTTCCTTTATATACTGTAAGTCTAGCGTCTTAGCCAACTGGGCACTATCAGCAAGAAGACATCACTGGAAAATAGCTAAAGACAATGGCCACAAGGAAAACATGATAGACACACGTGGTTCAAAATTGTTGGTACCCCTCGTTTAATGACAGAAAAACCCACATGGTCACAGAAATAACTAGAATCTTACAAAAGTAATAATAAATAAAAGATCTATGAAAATGAACATATGAAAGTCAGACATTGCTTTTTCAACCATGCTGACACAGAATTAAAAAATAAAAATAAAACTCATGAAATAGGTCTGGTGAGAAATGATGGTACCCCTGAAAATAATGTGACAAAAGGGACATGTTAAATCAAAGTGTGTCCACTACTGTAGATAGCATCACAGGTGTCTACAACCTTGGAATCAGTGAGTGGGTCTGTATATAGGGCTACAGGTGCTCACTGTGCTGTTTGGTGACATGGTGTGTATCACATTCAACATGGACCAGAGGACGCGAAGGAAAGAGTTGTCTCAGGACATAAGAAAGAAAATTATAGACAAACATGTTAAAGGTAAAAGTTATAAGACCATCTCCAAGCAGCTTGATGTTCCTGTGACTACAGTTGCACATATTATTCAGAAATTTAAGATCCATAGAACTGTAGCCAACCTCCCTGGACGTGGCCACAGGAGGAAAATTGATGACAAATCAAAGAGATGGATAATACGAATGGTAACAAAATAGCCCAGAAAAACTTCTAAACAGATTAAAGGTGAACTTCAAGCTCAAGGAACATCAGTGTCAGATCGCACCATCCATCATTGTATGAGCCAAGGTGGACTTCATGGGAGACGACCAAAGAGGACACTATTGTTGAAAAATAATCATAAAAAAGCCAGACTGGAATTTGGAATAAAGACTGGTCTCAGTCGCAGGTCATGGGTCTTGCAACAGGATAATGACCCAAAACACACAGCTAAAAACACCCAAGAATGGCTAAGAGGAAACATTGGACTATTCTGAAGTGGCCTTCTATGAGCCCTGACCTAAATCCTATTGAGCATCTTTGGAAAGAGCTGAAACATACTGTCTGGAAAAGGCGACCTTCAAACATGAGACAACTGGAGCAGTTTGCTCTTGAGGAGTGGGCCAAAATACCTGTTGAGAGGTGCAGAAGTCTCATTAACAGTTACAGGAATCGTTTGATTGCAGTGATTGCCTCAAAAGGTTGTGCAACAAAATATTAAGTTAAGGGCACCATCATTTCTGTCCAGGCCTATTTCATGAGTTTTATTTTATTTTTTATTCTGTGTAAGCATGGTTGAAAGGAATGTCTGACTATCATTTCTTCATTTTCATAGGTCTTTTTATTTACTAAAACTTTTGTCAGATTCAAGTTATTTCTGTGACCATTGTAGGTTTTTCTGTCATTAAACAAGGAGTACCAACAATTTTGACCACGTGTGTACATACAGGGAGGCAGGAGCTATATCCCAGGAGGATCGGTGAAGGAACAATGGAACAAACATTATATTCAAGAGAACAGCAGTTTTACAACAAGTAAAAAACAATTACATATTTATTCCAAGTGGCAGATCCTCTTTAAGTTCACTTACTAAACACTAATAGGTAATTAATGTAAATATTAATTTGCTGTAGTTAGACATATTTATCAACTCGTCAACTCATAAAAGAATTCTAATAACATCCCAGAAATCAGTTGTAAATAATGAACTTTTTATCAAATACCTGTATCATATGTAAAACCATATTTTCATTAAAAATATGGAAAACATTTTTTGCATTTTGTCTTTATATCTTTCTTAGTTTCCATTAAACTCTATCCTAAATTGCTACAAAAGCATACAAAATCTCACCAGTTTTTTGCTATCCCAGCAGAGGCACTGATTCCAGCCAGACATGTGTTACTTACTGGGCTGTTTGTAGCAGTTTTGATTAAAAGCTGTCTTATCTGCTGCAGATCTAGCAGTTCTCTGAATACTGAGCTCTGTGTAACCCCACCTCCATCATTGATTGGCAGCTTTCTGTGTACACGGTGCCAAGACAGAAAACTGACACTATCATGGGGGCGTATGGAAAGTAGTGACCACGGCACTCAGGGATTCTTGGGAGGTGCTCAAGTAGGGGATCCAACCCGTAAGTAGCAAAAAATAATTCTTGGCACTCAAGAGAAATTTGTAGAAAGAGTTCAAAAAGTAGATTTTTATTTTAGTGCATCCAGCTCAACATATAAACGTTTTCGGTCTCGACAACTGAGACCTTCATCAGATATGGTTGTCAAATGCTGCAATGTATATACAAAAAAGACAAAAGAAAATGCTTTTGAATAAAGAAAATACTGTTGCACAATAATATATGAGAAAACGAATGACAAGGAATGCGATCCATACTATACTAATCAAAATGACAGTCTGTATACAAACATAAATAGTGACATGCAGCGCAGATGGCAGGGATAGGTGGATCCGGCCTGAATCAGCGTGAGTCGTGAGTCCTGTTCAAAAAAGTGCTGGAGAGTGTACACGTGTTAAGGTTATGCTAAGTAAAAACGAAAATAAGCACAGGTAACATAGAACGGGTAATATGAGGAAACATCAGGGTGTGACCTGGTGGTGGGTCTGGTGTAGCATTAAACACACTGTCCTAGGTAAAGGATACGGGAAGTGGACTACCCTCCACTAGTAGGTGTGGGGCTATGCACAGTGAGCTACCTGCAAACAGGAGAGAGAATACGCATCAGAGTATTAAAGACAAAAGGAAAAAGGAACAACAAGGAATTGTACAGTGAAAGAACACAAGATATCCTGTGGGATGTAGGCCATAATGACTACGGGGGTGACCACCATTAAACCAGATAGCTGCTATAAAATACAGGGCCAATTGGTCCAGGGAGGTTTACCTGGAGAATACCGGTAGTGTGTGTGGGTCACACACAGCGTGTGTAGCCAAGGAGCGGGAATGCAAAGCGTCTGTAAATGAAAAGTTGATACACAGAACCGTATGAGACAGCTATAGGGGTACCACAGAAGGCTGTCATGGGCCTGGAAGCCATACCTGTAACACTGGACGGCAGTATATGGCGCTTGTGATAATGCGAGGTACTCGCAGGGTGAGGAGCGCTGTGGACAGAAGGTATGGGCAAGGGTTATAGGACATTAGTGGGACCAGAGCCAAAATAGACAGAAGGCCAAGCCGGCGGGGGGCTGGAACCGATGTTGGTATTACCTGTATGGTGCCGCTGCCAGGGGTGGGGAAGACGCTGCGCTGCTGTGCAAGGAGGCGCTCCCGGGGCTGCTAGGAGAAGTGCAGCACTTCCGGGTATAAGAGCGCGCAGGGAAGAGTCACCTGACGTCTGACGTCATCGGATCATGTGACCGGAGAGGCCGGCGCATGCGCAGAAGCGCTGATGGGGCTAACAGGGGGAATAAGCGCAGGGAACAGTCAGCGCTTGCATGGAACGCTCAGGGGGACAGTGAATGAATGTAAAGCTGCATTGCAGCATGTAGAAATGAACAGGCTGTATGATGGGGACACTAATGTGGGATAAACTATCATAAGGCCATCTGGTATGGGTCACCCCGATTATATAGAGAAATGGTTAACCCTCTATATAAAGGCATACAGTGCATACTATACCGTGTGCAGTGTTACGTGCGAGGGGTGCGTTTAACGGTTCTGTTGAAAGAAACAGAAAAGAACACAGGTTAGAGGCATCCAAAATGACTACAATGTTACATTTTACAAACCAGTGCTAAAAATCTATATTAAAAATAACAACATACGTGTACATTGTTACAGATATGCCGAGACGTCATAGTCCCTATTGAGTCCCTTTGGTTCTAAGGTCTGCAGGGTGTATATCCAGTAAGCCTCCCTTTTGAGAAGTAAACTAACGCGGCTTTGGCCCCTTCTTGGAGTGTCTACCTGTTCCAGGACTTGAAAACGGAGCTGAGAAATATTGTGGTTACATTTGGAAAAATGGTAGGGGAGGGGTAGGTGTGCCTTGTTACAGCGGATTGTAGATTTGTGTTGGGCCACTCTGTCTCTAATTGGCTGTGTGGTTTCACCCACATATGCCAGCCCACAGGGGCATTTGATGATATAAATAACATGTGTGGATTCGCAGGTGAAGAAACCTTTAATGGGAATGGCCTTGCCCGTCTGAGGGTGAAAAACTGAGGGCCCCCTCTGGACATTGCTACATTGTAGGCAACTCAGGCACGGGAATGTACCTTGTCTCTGGGTTTGTAAGAACGATTGTTTGGGCATCCTAATGCTAGAGCCAATGTCCGCTTTGACCAGTTTATCCCTAAGATTTCTAGCTCGTTTGTAGCAGGGCATAAAAGGTGCTCTAAATTCTGAAATATCAGGGTAGCTTTTTGTAAGGATACCCCAGTGTCTCCTGATGGTAGACTGAACCATATTGGAGAAGGGATGAAATGTGGAGACAAAAGGAATTCTCTTGCGGTCATCTTTAGGTCTAACCACTGAGATATTGCGTTGGGCCTCTGTGAGGATGTGCTGTGGATACCCCCGGTTGGAGAATTTTTGTTCCATCTCGCCCAGTCTTGTTTTTTTGATCTTGTCATCTGAGACAATCCTTTCCACTCTGTGGAATTGGGACTTGGGGATAGAATTTTTTATGGAAGGTGGATGGCAACTGGTGAAGTACAGGAGGCCGTTACGGTCCGTTGGCTTGGTGTATAAATCAATGGATAGGCGACCGTCCCTTTCCTTGTAAATAAGGGTATCTAGAAAGCTGATTTTGGAATTGTCATGTTGTAAGGTGAAACCGAGTTCGGGCCAGATGCTGTTGATGTGTTGGTCAAAGGTTATTAATGACTCAAGGGGACCGTCCCACACGCAGAAAATGTCATCAATATATCTGCGCCATACCCTACAGTGGGAGGTGAACAGAGGATGTTCATACACAAAGTCGTTTTCAAAAGCAGCCATGTATGCATTGGCGTATGGGGGCGCTACGTTCGCGCCCATTGCAGTACCCTGTAGCTGGGCATAATAGGAATCTTGGAACATGAAGTAATTATCTCTCAGGACTAAGTTTAACAGGTCCGCACAGAAGTGACGAATTTTGATGTCAACTTTATTGTCTAGCAGGAGCCTATCGGTCGCAGCAAGACCTTTGTCATGAACAATGGATGTGTAAAGGCTATTTACGTCCCATGTGATTAGGAGGGAGGAAGGAGGTATAGGGCCCAAAGTTTTTATGACTTGGATGAATTCACCAGTGTCCAAAAGAAAGGACCGGGTGGTTTTGACGAGTGGAGTGAGAATTTTCTCTAAGACTATGGACAGTGGTGAGAGTACAGAGTCAGTCAGGGAGACGATGGGCCGACCCGGAGGTTTAACTAGTCTTTTGTGTATTTTGGGTAGGATGTACAGGATGGGAGTTATAGGGTCTTTTTTGATGAGAAAATCCCTCATCTTACCGTCTATGGTGCCAGTTTGCATGTGAAAATCAATGATTGGTGCGATTTTCTTCACCAACTCATTGAGGGGGTTACGTGGTATTAGTTTATATACCGCGGTGTCCCCCAGCTGTCTGTACACCTCCTCCAGGTAATCAGTTCTGTCCATTATTACCGTTGCTCCCCCCTTATCCGCCGGTTTGATGATGAGAGATTTGTCAGACGCCAGTTGTTCCAATGACAGTCTTTCAGAAGGTGAAAGGTTGGGCTGAAAATGGACCCGAAGTCTGAGGTTCCGGTAGAACCTTTGAAGGTCCATACTGAGTGGACTCAGTCAACACCCAGATACAGGCCATCGAGTCTCAACTGACCAGCACGATGCCCCAGGAAGAATTCCAGGAACTAAAGACAAAGAATCAGGAACAACTACGGCAGCACAGGTTGGAGGTCGAAAAGAGAAAGAGGTCAAAGTTCCTACGGCATACCGAAGACTACCTACAGAACCGGGTTTACCAGTGGCGAGATACTCAGCCTTCCACCAGGCGGCACAGCTCAAGAAGCTCTTCTGGATCCACCGACAGCAGACCCGGTACCTCAAGCTCTGCTTCTTTTTTAGGGTACAACCGAGGCCGCAGAAGAGGAAGACGAGGCGGGGCGGCCAGTGCCACCGGGGAATCAAGAGACCAGATGACAACACGCTCACAGGTATGGATCTCCCCCTAGTGGTAAATATTTCATCAAAAAACCTGGACTCACACCAATTGGCTGTACTTCAGAAGGGTTTATCCTTCTGCCCGGTATACAAGTTCAACTCATTTGAACTCAGTATGGACCTTCAAAGGTTCTACCGGAACCTCAGACTTCGGGTCCATTTTGCAGCGCAACCTCCGGCGGTAAACCCTGCTAGGGGCGAAAAAACTCTCCTGGAACTCCAGAGCTTGGGTCTTCGGAACCATAGCTCCTACATGCCACCCCGGTCGGATCCCCCAGTGGAGACTTTTGTATCCCTTGTTGAAAGGGACATCCACTCATTAACTCGGAAATTGGAACAGGGGAAGTTCCATTTTCAGCCCAACCTTTCACCTTCTGAAAGACTGTCATTGGAACAACTGGCGTCTGACAAATCTCTCATCATCAAACCGGCGGATAAGGGGGGAGCAACGGTAATAATGGACAGAACTGATTACCTGGAGGAGGTGTACAGACAGCTGGGGGACACCGCGGTATATAAACTAATACCACGTAACCCCCTCAATGAGTTGGTGAAGAAAATCGCACCAATCATTGATTTTCACATGCAAACTGGCACCATAGACGGTAAGATGAGGGATTTTCTCATCAAAAAAGACCCTATAACTCCCATCCTGTACATCCTACCCAAAATACACAAAAGACTAGTTAAACCTCCGGGTCGGCCCATCGTCTCCCTGACTGACTCTGTACTCTCACCACTGTCCATAGTCTTAGAGAAAATTCTCACTCCACTCGTCAAAACCACCCGGTCCTTTCTTTTGGACACTGGTGAATTCATCCAAGTCATAAAAACTTTGGGCCCTATACCTCCTTCCTCCCTCCTAATCACATGGGACGTAAATAGCCTTTACACATCCATTGTTCATGACAAAGGTCTTGCTGCGACCGATAGGCTCCTGCTAGACAATAAAGTTGACATCAAAATTCGTCACTTCTGTGCGGACCTGTTAAACTTAGTCCTGAGAGATAATTACTTCATGTTCCAAGATTCCTATTATGCCCAGCTACAGGGTACTGCAATGGGCGCGAACGTAGCGCCCCCATACGCCAATGCATACATGGCTGCTTTTGAAAACGACTTTGTGTATGAACATCCTCTGTTCACCTCCCACTGTAGGGTATGGCGCAGATATATTGATGACATTTTCTGCGTGTGGGACGGTCCCCTTGAGTCATTAATAATCTTTGACCAACACATCAACAGCATCTGGCCCGAACTCGGTTTCACCTTACAACATGACAATTCCAAAATCAGCTTTCTAGATACCCTTATTTACAAGGAAAGGGACGGTCGCCTATCCATTGATTTATACACCAAGCCAACGGACCGTAACGGCCTCCTGTACTTCACCAGTTGCCATCCACCTTCCATAAAAAATTCTATCCCCAAGTCCCAATTCCACAGAGTGGAAAGGATTGTCTCAGATGACAAGATCAAAAAAACAAGACTGGGCGAGATGGAACAAAAATTCTCCAACCGGGGGTATCCACAGCACATCCTCACAGAGGCCCAACGCAATATCTCAGTGGTTAGACCTAAAGATGACCGCAAGAGAATTCCTTTTGTCTCCACATTTCATCCCTTCTCCAATATGGTTCAGTCTACCATCAGGAGACACTGGGGTATCCTTACAAAAAGCTACCCTGATATTTCAGAATTTAGAGCACCTTTTATGCCCTGCTACAAACGAGCTAGAAATCTTAGGGATAAACTGGTCAAAGCGGACATTGGCTCTAGCATTAGGATGCCCAAACAATCGTTCTTACAAACCCAGAGACAAGGTACATTCCCGTGCCTGAGTTGCCTACAATGTAGCAATGTCCAGAGGGGGCCCTCAGTTTTTCACCCTCAGACGGGCAAGGCCATTCCCATTAAAGGTTTCTTCACCTGCGAATCCACACATGTTATTTATATCATCAAATGCCCCTGTGGGCTGGCATATGTGGGTGAAACCACACAGCCAATTAGAGACAGAGTGGCCCAACACAAATCTACAATCCGCTGTAACAAGGCACACCTACCCCTCCCCTACCATTTTTCCAAATATAACCACAATATTTCTCAGCTCCGTTTTCAAGTCCTGGAACAGGTAGACACTCCAAGAAGGGGCCAAAGCCGCGTTAGTTTACTTCTCAAAAGGGAGGCTTACTGGATATACACCCTGCAGACCTTAGAACCAAAGGGACTCAATAGGGACTATGACGTCTCGGCATATCTGTAACAATGTACACGTATGTTGTTATTTTTAATATAGATTTTTAGCACTGGTTTGTAAAATGTAACATTGTAGTCATTTTGGATGCCTCTAACCTGTGTTCTTTTCTGTTTCTTTCAACAGAACCGTTAAACGCACCCCTCGCACGTAACACTGCACACGGTATAGTATGCACTGTATGCCTTTATATAGAGGGTTAACCATTTCTCTATATAATCGGGGTGACCCATACCAGATGGCCTTATGATAGTTTATCCCACATTAGTGTCCCCATCATACAGCCTGTTCATTTCTACATGCTGCAATGCAGCTTTACATTCATTCACTGTCCCCCTGAGCGTTCCATGCAAGCGCTGACTGTTCCCTGCGCTTATTCCCCCTGTTAGCCCCATCAGCGCTTCTGCGCATGCGCCGGCCTCTCCGGTCACATGATCCGATGACGTCAGACGTCAGGTGACTCTTCCCTGCGCGCTCTTATACCCGGAAGTGTTGCACTTCTCCTAGCAGCCCCGGGAGCGCCTCCTTGCACAGCAGCGCAGCGTCTTCCCCACCCCTGGCAGCGGCACCATACAGGTAATACCAACATCGGTTCCAGCCCCCCGCCGGCTTGGCCTTCTGTCTATTTTGGCTCTGGTCCCACTAATGTCCTATAACCCTTGCCCATACCTTCTGTCCACAGCGCTCCTCACCCTGCGAGTACCTCGCATTATCACAAGCGCCATATACTGCCGTCCAGTGTTACAGGTATGGCTTCCAGGCCCATGACAGCCTTCTGTGGTACCCCTATAGCTGTCTCATACGGTTCTGTGTATCAACTTTTCATTTACAGACGCTTTGCATTCCCGCTCCTTGGCTACACACGCTGTGTGTGACCCACACACACTACCGGTATTCTCCAGGTAAACCTCCCTGGACCAATTGGCCCTGTATTTTATAGCAGCTATCTGGTTTAATGGTGGTCACCCCCGTAGTCATTATGGCCTACATCCCACAGGATATCTTGTGTTCTTTCACTGTACAATTCCTTGTTGTTCCTTTTTCCTTTTGTCTTTAATACTCTGATGCGTATTCTCTCTCCTGTTTGCAGGTAGCTCACTGTGCATAGCCCCACACCTACTAGTGGAGGGTAGTCCACTTCCCGTATCCTTTACCTAGGACAGTGTGTTTAATGCTACACCAGACCCACCACCAGGTCACACCCTGATGTTTCCTCATATTACCCGTTCTATGTTACCTGTGCTTATTTTCGTTTTTACTTAGCATAACCTTAACACGTGTACACTCTCCAGCACTTTTTTGAACAGGACTCACGACTCACGCTGATTCAGGCCGGATCCACCTATCCCTGCCATCTGCGCTGCATGTCACTATTTATGTTTGTATACAGACTGTCATTTTGATTAGTATAGTATGGATCGCATTCCTTGTCATTCGTTTTCTCATATATTATTGTGCAACAGTATTTTCTTTATTCAAAAGCATTTTCTTTTGTCTTTTTTGTATATACATTGCAGCATTTGACAACCATATCTGATGAAGGTCTCAGTTGTCGAGACCGAAAACGTTTATATGTTGAGCTGGATGCACTAAAATAAAAATCTACTTTTTGAACTCTTTCTACAAATTTCTCTTGAGTGCCAAGAATTATTTTTTACTATCATGGGGGCGTGTTTAGATTACTTGAAAGCAGGTCTACCAAACCCACAGTGATAATCTCCTGCTAATAAAACTAATTTTATAAAAACTACACTAAGCAAACCAAATAATTACATCACTGGAATCTGGGTTTCTACCACTATATTGTGCTGCTCTCAGATTACAGATAATTTATCAGCAGGCTTTTGCTCATTTGTGCGAGAAACGGACGAGTGCATTAAAAAAATCGGATTGCACTCGGACCAATGTTATTCAATAGGCGACATCTTATTTGCGAGTTTTTTCTCAGCTGAAATCAGACTGAGGAAAAAAAATTGCAGCATGCTAGGTATTGCTGCGATTCTCAGACGAGACTCGCCAATGTAAGTCAATGGGTGCGAGAAAAAAAAAAAATCGCACAGCACTCGCACCATGTGAGTGCAGGACAATTTTTACACAGCGGTGTCCTTTGAAAAGCTGGTAATTGATGTGCGGTGCACAGTAAAATCACACAGACATGTTAGAATAAAATAGATAAATACACATAGAATAGGTACATATATATATATATATATATATATATATATATATATATATATATATATATAACACAGATATAGATATATATCTCTTTATATTTCATAGATAGATAGCAGAATAGCCAATAATTCATTTGTGGCCTTCTGCATAATCATTTTAGAAGCCGACAGGATATGACACATGGTTTACATACATTAAACCATTGCAGAACAGTTAGATTTTTATTGTCCCGCAATAATGTTAGTAGTGTGTGTGTGTGTGTGTGTACAATTTTGGAGCTGTAGGTTTTAAATTGAAGGATTAATTCACGGAAAAAAAGTGGCGTGGGCTCCAGTGCAATTTTCTCCGCCAGAGAGGGAAAGCCAGTGACTGAGGGCAGATATTACTAGCCTAGAGAGGAACAATGGTTATTGGCCCCCCCTGGCTAAAAAAAATCTGCCCCCAGCCACTCCAGAAAAGGCACATCTGTAAGATGCACCTATTCCAGCACTTAGCCTCTCTCTTCCCATTGCCCTGTGGCGGTGGCATATGGAGTAATAAGGGGTTAATGTCACCTTGCTATTGTAAGGTGACATTAAGCCTGGTTAAAAATGGAGAGGTGTCAATAAGACACCTATCCATTATTAATCCACAACCCCCAACCATCCCGGATCCGGCAAAACTGTACCGATTTTGACAGTCAGCCCCACTATCATGGGCGGGACACTAGTTTTCCTGCACTGTTTGGGAGGTGTGCTGCAATGTCAGCCGGTCAGCCTCATCCTTGCACCCGCAGAGCAGCACACCACATATATCGCTGCTTTGTGCACACAGGACCTGTAATGAGGTCACAGGAAGGGAGGAGTCAGGGGTCACATGATCGGGACCTCCGTGTATATGCAGGACTCTGCTGGTTGTCATGGTGCTGGATGAGGGTAAGCTTATGTGTGGAGTCAGGAGGTGTTTACAGTGTGGATGTATGTAGATTAGCTGCGGAGACACCATCACGTGCTTCTCAATGCAAGCAATGAATAGCCAGGCCTTTCCCCGGGAAGGAACAACCACGGGAAGGGCAGCATCCGATAAAGGAAAACATCCAATAAAGGAAAACCACCTATGCCAAGCATGGTATCCATCCACAGACAGCTGTTTCGGGGGTTTTGCCCCTCATCAGTGTGGAGTAGGAAACTGGCTATTAGGAGCAGTGTAGTAAAAAGGCTATAAAGGTACAGATGATTGACCTCATACTCCTCTCTCACCCCCCTCCTTCCAGCAAACTCACATTCAACTTCCACACACCTTTCCCAGCCACCTCATTAACATGCAAATCCAATTCACACTTCATACACACATGATCCGAAAAAAACACCCTCTCCTGTGCATAACTAACAGAAATCAGAGTTTTTGAAACAAAACAATAGTCCAATCTAGACTCCACCCTCCCACTGTCAGAAAAAAACGTATTTAACAACGGAGTTATCTTGCATGCCCGCTGCATATCTTTTAAACCAAAATCACTCACCATATCCATTAACACTTTCCCTGATGCATCGACATTCACACTTCCCACATCACAGTTCATATCACCCACTATCACAACAGGCACTCTTCCTGGAATAAAAAACTTAATTTTTTCAAATAAAACTCTACGCTCCTGTTTATCCACAGGCGCATATACATTAATAACGCAAAAACGAACATTTCTAAACTCAAAATTAGCCAACACACACCTTCCAACCTCAATCACCATATAGTCACACAAACTCACATCATTTCCCTTCACCAAAAAACCCACGCCATCATTTTTATTATAGGCACTCCCTGACCACACAGACGCACAATGAGGCCATTCACTCCCCTTTACACCATCCACAATCCCACACTCCTGCAGACAAAAAATTCCTGCATTCTGAGTTGCAAAAAAATCCAAAATGGCTGCCCGCCGCAACCTGCTTTTAAAGACCCTCACATTTTGTGATATGATTACAAAACCCATCACATACACAAAAAAATACTAAAGAAAACAACCTCCAAACATGACATTACTCAACTTACATGAAAAACACACACACAAAAAAAAAAACTTTTAAAGGCAAATGCTATATACAAAACCACCTAGCTACTGAAATAATAGCACATAACTACACAGCACCGCCACTGTCTTCCTCCACCATCTCTGCTGAGCACCTTTCAGACCCGCTGACCTCCATACACTCCTCCACACGCGTCTTCTTCTGCCCTGCCTTCCTCTGGGGCCCTCCACCTTCACGAACCTCAGAGTCACAGATTTCCCCACCACCCTCCCTGGGACACTTTCGACCTCCAGGCTCCTCTTCTGAGGAAAAAACGCCAATGCTTTCTGGATCAGAATTAAGAATCAATGACGCAGCCATCTCCTCTGTCCCAGAAGTGTCAAAATCCATCAAACCACCCAACTCCTCATCTTTGGTAACTGGGGCCTGCTTTTTTTTCTTTTTCACCATAGCACGCTCTTCTTGCTTTGCAGCTCTCCAGAATAACTTGTCCTCCAGCTCCTAGGCACTGCTCCTAATAGCTAGTTTCCTACTCCACGCTGATGAGGAGCAAAAACCCCGAAACAGCTGTCTGTGGATGGATACCATGCTTGTCATAGGTGGTATTCCTTTATTGGATGTTTTCCTTTATTGGATGCTGCCCTTCCTGTGGTTGTTCCTTCCCAGGGAAAGGCCTGGCTATTCATTGCTTGCGTTGAGAAACACGTGATGGTGTCTCTGCAGCTACTCTACATGCATTTGCATATTGGGACAGTGTTCTGGATCACTGCGTTGAGAAACACGTGATGGTGTCTCCGCGGTGTTGGATGTTTTGGTCTCCACGAGGTCAATCATCTGTACCTTTACAGTGTGGATGTAGCAGAGAGTGGGTGTATGGAGCGGAGCCGCATGTGTGTGAGGTGTATGAAGCGGAGCTGCGTGTGTATGAGGTGTATGGAGCGGAGCCGTATATGTACAAGGTGTATGGAGTTGGGCCACGTGTTTACGAAGTGTACAAAACGGAGACACATTTGTGCGAGGTGTACAGAATGGAAACGCGGGTGTACGGAGCGGAGTCGTGTGTACGAGATGTACAAAGCGCAGCCGCGTGTGTGCAAAATGTACGGAGCGGAGCCGGGTGTGTGCGAGGTGTACAGAACAGAGACGCGTGTATGAGGTGTACGGAGCGGAGATGTGTGGGTGAGAGGTGTATGGAGTGCAGCCGCGTGTGCAAGGTGTACAGAGCGCAGCCGCGTGTGTGCGAGGTGTACGAAGTGCAGCCGCGTGTGTGCAAGGTGTACGGAGCGCAGCCGTGTGTATGAGGTGTACGAGCGCAGCTGCTCGTGCGAGGTGTACGGAGCAGAGCCGTGTGTGCACGAGGTGTACGAAGCGCAGCCGTGTGTATGAGGTATACGAAGCGCAGCCATGTGTTCAAAGTGTACGAAGCACAACCGTGTGTATGAGGTGTACAGAACGGAGACGCTTGTGTACGAGGTGTATGGAGCGGAGACGCATGTGTACGAGGTGTACGGAGCGGAGCAACGTGAGTACGAAGTGCACAGAGCAGATATTGCTCCTCTTTCTGACAGTGACTGGCACAGGAGAGACGGAGAGGTCTTTATCAGTGGCGTACCGGAGCTGCAGCGACGTGAGCAGTCAGCGGCACAGCTGGATGACATCATTCAGTGCCGCAGGAGTGAAAGCTGCCGGCTACTGCGAGGGAGTGCAGTGAAAGGTGTGTGTGTGTGGTGATGGAGAAGGCAATGATGGGGGAGGGGTAACCATGTGGGTCCATTATACTGTACCCAGCATCATGTGGGGCCATTATACTGCACCCAGCATTATGTGGGCCCATTATACTGTATGGAGCGTCATGTGTGGCCAGTATAATGTACGCAGCATCATGTGGGCCCATTATACTTGTACCATTCATTTTCTTCTGTCTACCCTTGTGCAATTTTAAAATGAGCTTTCTGTAAAGCACCTGTGGGTTTAAGGTGAGCTCTAGATAAAATACTTAAGGGGTGTAGTTTCCAAAATGGGGTCACTTGTGGGGGATTTCCACTGTTTAGGCACATTAGGGGCTCTGCAAACTCCAAATGGCATCCGCTGTCTGTTCCAGCCAACTTTGCACTTCAAAAGTCAAATGGCGCGCCTTCCCATCTGAGCCGTGCCATTTGCCCAAACAGTAGTTTTCCTCCACATATGGGGTATTGGCGTAGTCATAAAAAATTTGCACATTGGTGTCCACATTTTCCTGTTACCCTTGGGAATATGAAAAATTTGTGGCTAAAGCAGCATTTTTGTAGAAAAACTCATTATTTCCATTCCACATTGCTTTAATTCCTGTGAAGCAACTGAAGGGTTAGTAAATAGTGATGAGCGAATACATTCGACAAAATTCGATAGACATAAATAGTACACTATTCGGGCTATTCGTTATTCGGCGAGTAATTAGCCATTTGCTTCTGTATATTCGAATGACCCCCCCCCCCCCCCCCCTAGCATGTTTGGCACTTTATTGCAGCCAATTAACATACTGGGCTTGCTTTCCAGTAAAAGTAATGCCGTAGCCATCTTTGTTGTGGCATTACTGTGACTGGCTGGCCTTACAGTGTCATAGGGGATATTTAAGCCCTGCCGACGCCATCTTGCGCACATTGTATGTGGAAACAGCATACTGAGAGCTTAGTGTCAGCATAGGGATAATTAAAGCAGCATACAGGGAGAATTCCTGAATCCAAAAAGGTCTTTTAAAAGCAAGAATGAAGATTAGGGAAAGGCAGGCAGGGTGTTAGCATTGCATGTACATCCTGCATATTTCTGCTAGGTGGCATTGTGTATAGTGTAGCAACAGATTCTGAAGTAGGGAGAGGGAGGCAGGGTTTGATATTTAGTACCAACATATACAAAACAGCTCTTTTTAGAGTTAAATAATATTCCTAGCATATTGCTGCAATAGCGTATATTTACTTAGCAGTTGTGCGACTGGCATAAAGACTGCTGACATATGCAAACGTCACTATTTACCAGCAATTTAGCTGTGTCTACTTTTGGTGTGTGTAATAAAGTCGATAGCAAAAAAAAATTATCCACACATTGCCAGATACTGGGAATTTGTACATAACACCTCTGTGAGGGTACTTGTGACAAGTTGATAAGAAAAGCCAGGAGTTTTTTTTTCATAATGCATTCAAAATGGGAAAGGGTGACGTTAAGCGATGGGGACATGACTGTGGTGGTGCCAGCAAAGGCTGTGTGACAGATCAGAAGGTGATTTTATCTAGTTCTAGATTCCTGTCAAAATTAGTTCTGCGCGCTACACCACTGTTGAACACAAAAAAGTGTGAGGAGGTTGTGAATTGAATGGCAAACAAAAGCTGCAGTGTGTTGACAAGCAGCACCACCAAGTCTTTAACACGATGCAGTCTCAGTAGCCAAGAGGCTGGGCCTCTCAATCCTCAACCTGGTCCTCCTTCATCCCCTATCAAGAATCCCAGGAGACATATTATCCCAAACCTGGGCACTCCTAGGAGGTGTTTACGTTTTCTTTTAATTATTCTGACCTCTCACCATGCACCATTAAAGAGGGTCATTGGGAGGTTAGGTGCAGTGATGCACAAACATTTGAGCACCCATGGCCAGAAGAAAGCCATGTTGGGGAATGGCAATTCGTGTCTGAAGAAGAGGAGGATAGTGGTGATGCACAGTTGCCATCATGTCAGCCTAAAATTGCAACTCACAAGGAGGATCAGATTGATTAACTGGAAGATGACGTGGTCGATGATGAGGCCACTGATTCAACTTGGCATGGTGGCACGCATAACGAGCACAGCAGTGCAGGGAGGGATGGATCTGTAGCATGAAAACAGGCAAGAAGAGGTAGTGGTTTGACCAGAGGGAGAACTCGGTCACCTGTTCCACAGAGCACCCCACTTGGCTAGATAACAGGCCAAGAGTGCGTTGGTCCCTTGTATGGCACTTTTTTTTTAAGTTCTTCAGCCAAAACAACTGTAAATTCGCAGCATATGCTATACCAAGCTAAGAAGAGGCAAGAACACTGCCAACCTGAACACAATCAGCATGCAGAATCGCATGGCAGCCAATCACCGCAGTAACATAGTAACATAGTTATTAAGGTTGAAGGAAGACTTTAAGTCCATTTAGTTCAACCTATAGCCTAACCTAACATACCCCAACATGTTGATCCAGAGGAAGGCAAAAAAAAAACCATGTGGCAAAGAGTAAGCTCCACATTGGGGAAAAAAAATTCCTTCCCGACTCCACATATAGCAATCCGACTAGTTCCCTGGATCAACACCCTATCAAGGAATCTAGTATAGTACCTAGTATAGCAGTAGGTGGATGGAATGCCTGGGTACAAAATCTATGTCTGAGGGTGTAACCACTGCCACTTCCCCTGTGATAAGGCCTTCCCAATCTGCTATCCAGGAAGCAAGCGCTGATGCTTCTTGCCCACAACTTGCAGTTCCAAAGTCACAAGTCAGCAACCACATCCAGTTCATTGTCCCAGCGCAACGATCAGTTCTCCCTGCCCCAGACGTTTAACAGCAAGTAGAAATATTCACCCACGGACCCAAAAGCTAAATACCCATATTGCCAGACTGCTAGTCTTGGAAATGTTGCCATTTCCACTTGTAGGAACTGAGTCTCGAGGTAGCAGCCCCACAGTACTCACTTCCAAGCCACCACTATTTTTCCTCGTGAGCTGTACCCACATTACAGAAGCACGTGTTACACAATGTCAGCGGTGCTCTGGCCAGCGCAGTCACAGGGAAAGTCCACCTAACCACAGACACGTGGACAAGTTCTTATGGACAGGGATGCTACATTTCCATGATGGCACACTGGGTGAACCTTGTGGAGTCTGGGACAGAATCAGAGGCTGGGACATCACACATCTTACCCACGCCCAGAATAGCAGGCCCAACTTCCATCAGGGTTTCAGTCTCCTCGTATTACAGTTTCTTTGTCTCTTCCTCCTCAGCTGAACTAGCCTCCCCATCAATCCCCAGCTAGTAGGTCTGCAGCACGGCTTTGGCGAAGCAGCAGCACGCTCTGCTGAAGCTCATCTGTTTAAGTGATAAAGTGTAGCGCCCCCACTGCCGCAGGGCCGAGGGGTACCCGGTACCGGGCCTCTGAGTCTCGGTTCTGGGATTGTCACGGTGGCTAGACCCGGTCCGTGACCCTGCTGAGGGGCGTACAATGAAGGTGGAGGTTTGGTGATGATGTTATGGTGCGGTGAAGTGCCGGTTGCAGTAAATAACGAGGACACCAGGTTGCAGTCTCTTTACCTCTTTACTGAAGGCTTCAGGGTCCTCAATCCGGAATACGGTTAACCGGGCTGCGCAAGTCCGGCCGGTCCGATGGCACCTCGAGTTCCCTTTGCAGGTGGAAATCTGTGCCTACCTTCTAGCACTTGTGTGTTGTGGTCCTCCCCTGCTGTGCTTACGAGATAGTCCCCACAACTGTTGTGTCTGTTTCTCATGTTCCCTCACAACTCGATTCTGATGTTCTTCTTCGTCCCCCAGATGCTATGGCTAGGACGCACCCGTATGAAGGGGAGGCTCGGAGGTTCTTCCTGGGCTCTAGCGTCACCCCTCTCCTGTTGTTGCCCTCCCTGTGTCTTTCTAGGTGATTTGTGTGAGACAGCCCGCCTATAACTGACTGTCCTGCCGTAGGTTTGAAGTTTGGCCTGGAGCTCTATACTTCCTCGGCGTTCTGGCCACCGGTTGTGCGCCTCAGTAGGATGTTGCCTCGTCTTACAGCACGACCCCTACTGGCATTCTCCTTGTTGCGTTGATCTCGTTTCTCACTCAGCACAATAAACCTCGCTTCTTGTCCTTTCTTGGGGTACCGCCGCTATATCATGCAGGCGCGGTCCCGTAATGTTCTCTTAGTTCGCTAGGCCTCTGTCAGGATCCCACCCCTGAATCTCTCCACGCAATACCCCCTGCCACGGGATGTTGCCTGTTCGATCTTCAGTCAGCTTTCTGTCTAACTTCCTATCCAACCCCCAGTTTTACCAGATTGTGAGGAGTGGCCTAATACATAGTACCCTTAGCTCCCCCTGGAGGCCAGACTGTGAAATGTATTGGTGTCTGTGATACCTGGTCAGATGAAATCCTTCAGTGCCATCAGACGTACCATAGCCCCCCCTTAGCGGTGGAGCAACAGTACTGCAACGACCAGGACTCTGGGGCGCTGCAAAAGCACACAATGCAGAACTGTTGAAGGGGATAAAATACCAGACCGATCTGTGGCTCTCCCCGCTGAACCTCCAACCAGGTCTGGTTGTGTGCGATAATGGGTGTAACTTGGTGGCGGCTTTAAAGCTTGACAAGCTGGTACATTTTCCATGCATGACCCACGTGCTGAACTTGGTTGTACAGTTGTTTTTAAAAACATACTGTACCTTGACTTGCTGGACATACATGTCAAGGTACGGGTGTTTCCAGCAAACCCAGGAAACACCCATTTCCGAAAGTCATCGCTGGCTTTTGCCGATCTGGCAGCGCTGCAGCAGTGCTTTTATTTGCCTGGTCACCGACAGATTTGTGACCTGCCCAAATGCTGGAATTCGACCTTTTATATGTTGGCAAGGCTTAGTGAGCAGCAGAGGGAAGTGATTGAATTCCAGCTTCTCAATCCCATCACAGTAACACTCAGCCCCCACACAACTGCTGAATGGGTGTGGATCGCTGACACATAACATTTTTCAAAACATTGGGTACTGCACCAATATGGTGAGCCCTAATGGTATTATCAGTGCAACCATCCCGCTGCTCTGCCTATTAACACGTTCGCTGCAGAATCTCAAAGAGGAAGCTTTGAATACCGATCAGGTCGCTATTGAGCACGATGTTACAATGACTGATACCACACAGCTCAGCCTCAGACAACATTCTCAGGCCACATTGGGTGATAACGGAGATCAGGAGAAGAAACATGAATTTTTTGTCTGCACTATAGAGGGGACTCCCACTCCCAGCTTCATGCCTGTCCAGCATGGATGGCCTGAAGAGGAGGAGGCGAGGTGTCGTGAGGAGGAGAGGATGGTTAGTGTTCACCGTGGTGCGGACACTGAACGTTTGACTGTTTGAAGGTTGACACATGGCACAGTTCATGTCCAGATGCCTTTCCCAAGACCCTCGCATGAAAGACATTTTGTCCACCATGAAATACTGGCTGTGCACTTTTTTTGACCGATAGTACAAGGAGAAATTTGCTTTTTTCATTTCGAAGTCAGACATGCCATTTTCAGTGCATGCATACCAGAGGGCTGGTGCTGAAAAGTTGCTGAAAAGATTACCCTTAGGCAACCCTGCTGGCAGACGTACCAGCTGTTTTAACCAACAAGTATTACAGGGTAGTGACACGCACACCAGGTGCAACACAGGCGGGGGAAAATGACCACCAACAGGTCCATTTTCATGAATCCGTCACATCAGCAAGGGCTACCTGTGGGTGTAACTATTACAAGGAGGGAGACGTTGACCAAGATGGTGACAGAGTACTTAAGTGACCATACCAGCATTCTTCCTGATTTCAGTGCACTTTAACTATTGGTTGTCCAACCTGCACACTTGGCCTGACCTCTCCTTGTACGCCTAGTAGGTGCTGCCATGCCCTGCTATAAATGTATTGTCTGAGCAGGTTTCCAATTTGGCTAGTGCAATCATAATGCATAGGCGCACACGCCTGTCAACGAAAAATGCAGACAGTCATCTAAAATTGAACAAGGACTGGATTTCCTCCAACTTTGTAAGCCCTCTGGATGACAGAAACCCAACCTAAATTTCACCCCAAATGCTTTGTTTTGTACAGTAAGTTGTCTTTATGTCCATCCCTTACTATCCAAACCTATTTTGATCTGGAAATCACATCCTACTCCTCCTGCTTCTGCAACAAATACTTAATGGTCATACATGTTTACCCCCCGTGGGTAAGGTATTACATTTGTTAAATTTTGTACATTGTGCAATGCTGAAAATTGTACTCCCTATCTTTAGCAATAACTACTAAATTTTTTGTGGTCTCTTTCATCATGTATGAGACCCTTTGGGTAATTTTTGGAAACCTTTGTACATTGAGAGTATAAATTGATTTCTCTATATATTCTATCAACATTTTTTATTGTGTTGACCTTCTCACAGTTTCTTTCAGCGTGTACCTGGGAGCCTGATGTTGATTTTTGGGTCTGCAATTGGATATTGTGGAACAGGATAATTGGAATGCTGTGGCCTATCAGGTCCTTTACCCAAGCTCTTTAACAATGCCCATTTGCACACATTATCATCGCTGTCCCCAATGGGGCTCTCAATCTAAATACCCTATCAGTATGTCTTTGGAATGTGGGAGGAAACCGGAGTACCTGGAGGAAACCCACGCAAACACGAGAACATACAAACTCCTTGAAGATGTTGTCCTTGGTGGTATTTGAACCCAGGACTCCAGCACTGCAAAGCTGCAGGGCTAACCAATGAGCCACCGTGTTGCCCCATAAGTGAGGGCCCTCACAAATGTAACAGGAAAACTAAAGCCAAAACGCTACACAATAATTTTATTTCTATAGCACCGACATATTCCGCAGCACTTTACGTTTTAGAGGGGACATGTACATACAATAGACATTACAGCATAACAATAAGCACAAAGATCAAAACCGATACTAAGAGGAATGAGGGCCCTGCCTGCAAGCTTACAATCTATGAGGTAAAGGAGAGACACAAAAGGTGGATGGTAACAATTGCTTTAGTTGTTCAGACCAGCCATAGTGTAAGAATAGGGTGTTCATGTAATGCTGCATGAACCGGGTATCAGCCTAAGTATGTAACAGTACAGATACAGAGGGCTATTAAATGCATGAGAACATGATGCGAGGACCTCGTCACAGCCTGAGAACTAACTACCCCTAAAGATGGAAACAGAAAGCTATCTTGCCTCAGAGAAAACCCCCAAAGGAAAGATAGCCCCCCACAAATATTGACTGTGAGTGGAGAGGGAAATGACATACACAGAATGAAAACAGGATTCAGCAAAGGAGGCCAAAACTACCTAAATAGACAGAACAGAAAAGGATACTGTGCGGTCAGTATTAAAAGCTAAAAAATCCATGCAGAGTTTACAAAAATAATCTCCACACCGACTCACGGTGTGGAGGGCAAATCTGCTTCCTCAGAGCTTCCAGCTAAGTTGAATATATCATACTAAAAAGCTGGACAAGAAAACATAACATGAGCTGAGCGATTAAGTCCACAGCAGGTGGACAACAAAAGAACAAGCAAGAACTTATCTTTTGCAGAAATGGACAGGCAATCAGAGAAATCCAAGGAGAGATCTGAATCCAACCAAGAAACATTGACAGCTGGCACTGGCTGAAGCCCAGAGCCAGGTTAAGTAGCAGAGCCAGGAGAGACGATCAGTGGAAGCAGCTGCTAATGCTAAACCCAAGGAGCAGCAATTCCACTCAAAACCACCAGAGGGAGCCCAAGGGCAGAATTCACAAAAGTGCCATTTACAACCACCGGAGGGAGCCCAAGAACGGAATTCACAACACCAGACTGAACAAATTTAGGTCACGCTTAAAACTGTGGATTGGGGATTAATCGTATTTACCTAGGTAGTGCACTCCAAAGAATTGGTGCAGCACATGAAAAGTCTTGGAGACAGGAGTGGGAGGTTCTAATTATTGAGGATGCTAACCTCAGGTCATTAGTAGAATGGAGGGAACGGGTAGGGTGGTAGATTGAGGCGAGGGAGGAGATGCAGGGTGGTGCTGAGCCATGGAGTGCTTTGTGGGTGTGTGTAATAAGTTTGTACTGGCTTCTGGAGTGGATGGGTAACCAGTGTAATGACTGGCACAAGGTAGAGACATCAGTGTAACCATTGGTGTGAAATATGATTCTGGCTGCAGCATTCAAGACAGATTGGTGAGGGGAGAGTTTGGAAAGAGGGAGACGAATTAGTAGAGAGTTACAATAGTCCAGATGAGAATACATAAGAGAAACAGTGAGAGTTTTTGCAGAGTCGAAAGTAAGAAAGGGTCGAATTGTAGAAATGTTTTTAAAGTGCAGATAACAAGAGCGAGCCAGTGATCGGATATGGGGGGGTGAATGAAAGCTTGTAATCAAGTATGACCCCAAGACAGCGGGAGTGTTACTGGGGAGAAATGCAGGAACCACATACGAAAATGGCAATGTCGGGCATAGCCACATTATTAGAGGGAAGAAACACAAGGAGTACAGATTTTGACAGGTTCAATTTCAGATAGGGGAGGACATGATGTTAGAGACAGCGGTAAGACAATCACCAGTATTTTCTAAAAAGGCAGGCGTGATATCAGGAGTAGAAGTGTATAATTGGGTGTCATCAGCATAGAGATGGTACTGGAAACCAAATCTACTAATTGTTTGACCAATAGGGGCAGTATACAAAGAGAAGAAGAGGGGGCCTAGAACCGATCCTTGAGCAACTCAAACAGTAAGGGGAAGATGAGAGGAGGAGGAGCCAGCAAAAGATACAGTGAAGAAGCGGTCAGATAGGAGGAGAACCAGGAGAGAATGGTGTCCTTGAGGCCGATGGAGCGGAGCAGAGTGAGGAGGAGCTCATGATCCACAGTTTCGAATGTCGCAGAGAGATCCAAGAGAATTAGCATGGAGTAGTGACCATTATATTTAGCTGTTAGTAGATCATTAGAGACTTTAGTAAGGGCAGTTTCAGTAGAGTGTAAAGAGCAAAAAACGGATTGTAGATGGTCGAGAAGAGAGTTATCTGATAGCGGGTAAGATGGGAGTGGACCAGACGTTCCAGGAGTTTAGAGATGAAGGGAAGATTAGAGACAGGTAAATACCCCTATAGATGGAAATGGGAATTCTATCTTGCCTCACAGCAGAACCCCAAAGGATAGGCAGCCCCTCACAAATATTGACTGTGAGTATTAGAGGAAAGACACACGCAGGCAGAAAACAGGATTTAGCAAAAGAGGCCACTCTAGCTAAATAGAAAAGGATAGGATAGAAAACTAAGCGGTCAGTATTAAAACCCTAAAAATATCCACAGCAGATAATATAAAAATTCCACCATCTAACTAAAGACATGGAAAGTATATCTGCATCTCCTGAGAATCCAACTTGACTGAAAAAATCCAAACAGTCTAAGCTGGACAAGAAAAAACAATGAATAGCACTGAATTGCAAAGCACACAGCATGTGTGCTGCAAAAACAAAAACCAGAACTTATCTTTGCTGATTTGGCAGCAGGGCAGGAGGAACCAGACAGAGATGCTAAACCTCCAAGAACAATGGGCAACTGGCAATGACTAATGAATCCTGCACACCTAAATACCCCAGTCAGAGCTGCAATCAGCAGGGACACCTGCCCAGGATTGCAACCCAGGGACAACTGCATTACCGCCAACAACCACCGGAGGGAACCCAAGAGCAGAATTCACAACAGGTTTGGTTTGGTAGGCCTTTTTATAAATCCGTAAATCTGGCTCAATAGTCTGACATTGTTCCCAGAAACCATATGTGAGTCAGAAATGTATGCAGGCATCGTCTCCATGCTGTTCCCATTCAGTTTTAGCTCTTTCCCATCCATTTCAGCTATTTTTTTCAGGCCCCCAGACCTGTTTGTTGGGTCCAGCAGAAAAATATTCTGCTTTTCCATTGACTTGCCTTGTAATCGTTATGAATACCTAAATATTAGAAATTATTTGGACCGAATTTCCCGAATCCAAATATTTCACTATTCGATCATCACTATTAGTAAACTATTTTCTGTCAAATAGGCCCCTCAATGTCGCTTCAAATATGACGAGGTCTCTAAAAAAAATTTTTGTAATTTTTTTTTAAAAAATGACAAATTGCTGATATAAAGTACACGTGGCAAATGTTATTTATTAAACTATTTTGTATGACATAACTCTCTGGTTTAAGAGCACAAAAATTATAGGTTTAAAAATTGCAAAATGTTCCCTATGTACACCAAATTTCCAATATTTTCATAAATAAATGCAAAAAATATTGACCTAAATTTACTACTAACATAGTACAATGTGTCATGAAAAACAATCTCAGAATCACTGGAATATGTTGAAGCGTTTCAAAGTTATTACCTCATAAAATGGTGCTGGTCAGAATTAGAAAATTTGGCCTGGTCAGGAAGCGAAAACAGGCTGGGGGCGAAGGAGCTAATAAACAGTCTGTCTCTATGGTGAGGAATATGTTTAGTGCTTCGGGACGGCCTGTGAGCAGGTCTTTCCTTGGTTTCTCTGGCTTAGAGCAGAAGGATAAAGACTCTGCCTACAGTCCCGCTCTGGAACACAAGCATATCATTTAGGCTAGTTTTACATTTGCAGACGATGGCTTTGAGGAGGACTGCGTAGTTCCTCTGTTAAGCCCCGCCCACTGCCGCACCTCTTCCTTCAGCTCCAACTACGTCGGCATGCATCCTGCGTACCCTATCATTAACATTGGGTATGCAGGACATGCAGATGTATGCGGATGCCTCTGCATGGGTCATTTTCACGCTGCGCCGACCTGCGTTGAACGCAACATGTTGCATTTTTTTGCAGTCGGCGTAGCGTGAAAACGACGCATGCGGAGGCATCCTCATGGCCTGCATATCCAAAGTTAAAGATAGGGTAAGCAGGACGCATGCCGACATAGGCGGAGCTGAAGGAATATGCGTGGCAGTGGGTGGGGCTTAACAGAGGAACTACGCAGTCCTCCACAATGCCCTCGTCCACAAATGTGAAACTAGCCTAACTGATTACACAAGAATCACAAGACGGATTTTTTCACCCCAGTTATTTTAATCAGTGTAACAGCAACAACCTGACAATGCTTGCAGTTTACTAAGTAAAATCCTGCTGCCATTTTCACTTTAAGGCTTGATCAACGGCTGATGCACGAAATCTTTCTTGTTAGTAGTAGCATATGCCTAATTTCTTTTCTGATTTCACAATTTATAGAACATGAAACTCACTTCTAGGATAGATTCTTTGGAACCAAAATGTTGGTTGCAGATACTAAAATACAGCTCTGGCAAAAACTAAGAGACCACTGCAAAATTTTCCGTTTGTCTGATTTTTCTCTTTATAGGTATATTTTTGAGTAAAATGTAAATCGTTCTTTTATTCTATAAACTACTGACAACATGTCTCCGAAGTTCCCAGCAATAAATTTTGTATTTATCTTCAGAAAATGAGAAATGGTCAAAATAACAAAAAAAATGCATTGCTTGCAGACCTCAAATAATGCAAAAAAAACAAGTTCATAATCATTTAGAAACAACAATACTAATGTTTTAACTAAAGAAGAGTTCAGAAATCAAAATTTTGTGTAATAACCATGATTTTTAATCACAGCTTTCATGCGTCTTAGCATGCTTTCCACCAGTCTTTTACACTGCTTTTGGGTGACCTTATGCCCCAACTGGTACAAAAATTTAAGCCGTTCTTCTTGGATGGCTTGTGACTATCCATCTTCCTCTTGATTACATTCCAGAGGTTTTCAAGACAGAAGTGCGCAAGAACAATATATGGGCCCTTTGCAGTCCAATAGCTCATCATAATACACAATTCCACCTGCTTTTAAGACGGAAAATGTCCCTCTTACCTCTTGGGCCGCTGTGCATCAGCACAAGTTGCACACATGGTATGTCCCTGTTCTTTAGTCAGTAGCAGACAGTACAACAGAGGGAACAGAAAGTAAAGGGTGTAAAATGTTTAAAGAAATCCAATTGCAGAAATTATTTTTATAGACCCAATTCTATACATTTAAAAAAGGTCCAAAAGGTGGATAAGCCCTATGATATGCTGAGAGAACTGAGCAGAAAGGAAATGCATTCTCCCCAGAGAATATTTTCAACACTACTAATAGATACATCCTTAATGTAAAGAGTTGTTTAGTCATTATACTGTTGACGCTGCGTCTGCCCAAGCTTCTTCCGCAAGCTCAATCAACCACATATGAAACTACATCCTTCCCTAATCTAATTTCTGCTTTCATCAATTCTGCTTAGTCCTTTGTACTATGTTATATTGTGCATTCACAAACAGGTCAAAGGTCTGAGGAAGTTTTACAAAGGTTTTTGAACATAGTTTTGACCATAAACGTGACTTGTCTGGCGCCATTCACGTCCACATCAGGAGGTGAGAGTGCCGATGATGACATATCTCCAGATAGCAGCCAGAACAGGTGCACAACCCCTGCTTATTGGGCATTCATGCCACCAGATATCTGTAGAAGAAAATAAACTTAGGCAATCAACTTATGCAAAGCTTTTTGTGGTTTTTAATGCGGTCATCAAATAAATGTTTCGGCCACAGTGATCGGCCTTCTTCAGTAACGATTAGTATCAGAAGATAAAAGCGTGGGTGAACACAATTATATAACCGCAGCACGTTAGCAGTAATATCTGTGCAAAGGTACAATGTCCAAACCGGTGTGACCGGTGTATAATGGAGGCCTAGGAGGGACAGCGTGCCGGCGTGTCTGGCAGGGACACGGCATCCACCGCTAGACATGCCGGCATGCTGTCCCTCCTGGGCCTCCATTATACACTGGTCACACCGGTTTGGACATTGTTCCTTTGCACAGATATTACTGCTAAGGTGCTGAAGCACCTTGTCTGGTAGTGCATACGGTGTTTCCTTATACCAGATATATGTAGACATGATGTCATTGATGTTGCTCAACCCCCATAAAGAAGTGAGCTGTGTCAAACTATTTAAAGATGTATGCAATAGAAAAGCTTAAAGTACCATTTTGGCGTTATTTGCTACAGCAGTGGAGTGGAGCCACTAATCTAAGATTCCTTACTCTAGTATTATACTTACCAGCTATCGTCCTAAGCTGTTCCCTGCACCATGAGCGAACAGTCAGTGAAGCGGCAGTCACCCTTTTGTTATATGCATAGACCCTCTGAGCACTCCACCCATCAGCCTGTGGCAGTTTCAATTTCAACAGGATCCTACCTACCCCAATAAACGTAGGCTTCAGCCTAGGAGAGGATTCACATTAGGATAGGTGCTCATCAAAAGGAGACGCCTTGTCTTTGGCAGCTGGGCATGCATGAATTGACCGAATTATGTACTAAGCATCTTCATTTTTTCATATTATCTAGAGCAGTAATGCAATTCAAATTTCACATATTCCATATGTTTACATGCTATAGCGCTACAGAGTGCAACTTTGTTAGTCATGCATCTGAGGCAGAAAAAGGATCATAGGATCCCCATTCTTGAGATTCAATTGGTTATCTTTTTACACAGCAAATGAGTATAGTCCCGATAGCCCACAAAGGCATTAACTCTACTACATCCTTAAAGGAAACCGGTAGAAGCTTTTCATAACTAAAGACACAATCCTTCCTGTCACTTTTACTGCAACTCTAGCAACCTATTATTAAGTCCTCAAGTCCCTCTGCATATTCAAAAAAAGTCCTAGAATTCCACCATATGGTGTGGTATAGTCTGATGGACATTGCTTATCGCCACCTACGGCAATTTCGGCGATAGTGGAGGCGCTAAACAAGACCAGTGATGCTCAACCAGATCAGACCACACAGTATAGTGGAACTATAAAAGGCATTTTTTTATATACAGAGGGAGTTGGAGGATTATATACAAGTTGCTGGACTGCGGGTTAAAGAGCCGTTAAAGGTGGTGGCTATAGTTTATATTGGGCACTCTTGGCAGCAGGTTCTCTTTTACCAAAATAAAATCATGTTTAATTTGCAACATATAATGCCTCACTAGTTCATGCAGAACAACTTTTAATGAACTGATAAGTTGTAACCTTGTGATGATTCCAACAATAGGTCATATTTCCCTTATAGTTCATTCATTTCACTACATTATTTGACCTATGTCACTGTGCCTCTCCCCTGACCCTGTTGTGCTTCAGGGACATGCTGTGAGAACAAGCTTCCCATGTATTGTTTGGCTCTCTCCGACATACATAACATTTTCTGTTCAGCTCTGAAACTCCGCCAGAATCTGGCAGAGCAGTTATGTAGAGTATGCCAAATCCTCAGAATAGCGCAAGCAGGTTGGGGCCGGTGCAGTTAGACTTATCCCATGGAAGATGAAGATTAACTCTACAAACTTTGTAACACAGAAGAAGAAAGACTGAAAACTATATAGAACACAGGTCACACAAACAAAGTAATGGTCAATAGTGCATCAAGTCACAAGATTCACATCTGCAAGTACTTCACGGTACTTACGGTTACATGACAATACTTGACAAACTGTCCCCTAGTACAAAATATAAAAGTATGAGCCACTCCATTGAAAGAAAAAATGTATGCGTCAGGAAGCACAGCCAGTCATATCTGAGCTAACGGCTAGTGTTTTTAAACCTGCCATAAACCTACATTCTATGCCGAATCTGCAGGTGTTTTATTTAAAATTTAACATGCCAGACCCCTCTTTTCTGTGCACTTTTTCATTGGATGTTATTTTATGATCAGTCAATGTTAATGTGTATTATCTTAACCTTTTTAAAGGCCAGCACCGTTTTTGTTTTCGTGCTTTAATTTCTTCCTCCCATTCTTCCAAAACCCAAAGAGCCAAAAAATCACAGTTCTGCCATTGTTTTTCAGGGTATGTTTTCAAGGCGCTTACTGTGTAGTTAAAACGATCTGGCAATACGGTTTTCCAGGTCAGTATGATTAAGGCAATACCAAACTTGAGGGTTTTTTAAAATTATATTTTAATGATTAAAAAATTCTGAACTTGTAAAAATAAATATGTACCATATTTTTCGGATTATAAGACTCATTTTTTTCAAATATGAATATGGTGATTGTGTCAGTACTTAACTGTTTGTGTGTGTGTGTGATAGTGCTTGATGTAAACTTATTTGTCTGAAAAGAAAAAGCTAAAAGAAAAAAAGCAGCAACCAGGGAGAAAAAAAATGTCAGTGAAAAGAAAAGTGTAAAACAGCAGGCATGAGCTTTGATGAGTGAACTGCGTCACTTATCAAAGTTCGGCGGCTGCTGGATGTGCGCACCGGTGTTGGGAAGAAGAAATGTGCTTAAAACAGCAGACAAGAGCTCTGATGAGTGAACTGCTTTATTAATCAAAGCTCAGCGGCTGCTTAATGTGTGCACGGGGTGGCGCAAAAGGAGGGTGATAAAGAAAAGTGGAAAACAGCAGGCAAGAGCTTTGTTCGTTTAAAAATTCTCTTTAAAAATGTCCCAGACAGGGGAACGCCTAACTTTTTGATAGAGAAATTCAGGAGTGTCGATGCTCTGTGAAACAGTTGCCCACCTTCTTCCTCCGGTCACTCCATTGCCTCTTGCTGTTTCAGTTCTCTCCCCCTCAGCGCTGCTGGCCTCGCTTAGCATGCAAGCTTCCCAGGTTGCGTTCTTCATGATCACCACCTCATCTTCCACCCCCTGGCCCTCCTGACTTTGTGACTTAACAAGACTTCACAGCAACCGTGTCTTATCATCATATTCCTCCTTAGCCAAAACTTGCCCTTCCCCACAGTCATCTTCTTGTAGCTGTTGCTGCTCTAAGTTTTGTGCATCACCAAATTTCATGTCTTTCCGTCTCTCTTTAAGCATGCAGGTTGAGAGGCCACAATCAAGAAATGTTGTTGTAAGAGCTTCTCGGAGTGTCATAATGTGGGATCACTAGTCTCCTGAGACACAACATAACGGGGGAAAGGAAGATCAGGGTGAGGATTAAGTAATTCAGACTGAAGGCTGGTGAGACTGGACTGTGTGGAAGACTGAGTAGTGCTGCCAAGCCTGTCCGAAGCATTATCTGCTATCCAACCGACCATCAGTTTGCGCTATTATCGCTTCAGAAATGGTGCAACATGCCTACATGTAAAGTGTGACCGGAACTGTGTGTCATGGATGGGCCTATTTTTTCTGCTCCTGCAACAGGCGTACTTGCATCTGCACCATGTTGTCCGCATCTGCATCCAGCATCATCAGCATTTTCACTTCCCCATCCTCTACCGCTCGCCTCATGCATTTCGTAATTGCTAGGTCTCTAGGTATCAAGTTTATTTTGTAAGGCTGCAAAATGGAAGACTCCAAAAAAATTTTAACGCTGTTTTTCAGTTTTAAAGATCACAGGAAATGTACCCCAAACCATGGAATAGTGTATGGATGAGAACTGTAATACAGTCAATTTTTTAAACACTATTTTTGTACTGTTACATAATGTCACAGAAATTGAACCCAGAACATGGTATAGTGTATGGGTGAGAAAAAATCCAGCTATTTTTTTTTTTTTTACTTATTTTGGAGTGTTAGATATCACAGAATTGTACCACAGAGCATGTAAAACTGTATGGCTGAGAAATGTAATCCTGCAAAATTTTTAAGTGTTTTTTTTGGGAGTGTTCTACATAAGAAAGACAATAATCCAGAACACAATAGTTTAGGGTAAGAAACTTAACCAAGGGAAATTTTGTAACTATTTTATGGACTGTTTAATCACACAAAAAATGCAGCTATATATTTGGCAATGAACTCCACAGCCCTAATCCCTGTCTACTGATTGTATTCAGCTACTCTCCCAGATCCTGCAACTATCTCTTCCTCCTTAGGGTACTGTCACACAGTGGCACTTTGGTCACTACGACGGCACGATCCGTGACGTTCCAGCGATATCCATACGATATCGCAGTGTCTGACACGCTACTGCGATCAGGGACCCCGCTGAGAATCGTACGTCGTAGCAGATCGTTTGAAACTTTCTTTCGTCGTCAAGTGTCCCGCTGTGGCGGCATGATTGCATCGTGAGACAAAGGTTGTATACGATGTGCGCACAGTAACTAATGGCTTCTACATCGCAAATACGTCATGAAATTATCGCTCCAGCGCCGTGTATTGCAACGTGTGACCGCAGTCTACGACGCTGGAGCGATAATCAAGCGACGCTGCAACGTCACAGATCGTGCCGTCGTAGCGACCAAAGTGCCACTGTGTGACAGTACCCTTAGGCTAAATATAGATTGCATGTGAGACAAACAGATAAGCAAATGATTAGTCCTTGGAAAGGCTGTAAGTACACTGCTCAAAAAAATAAAGGGAACACTTAAACAACAGAATATAACTCCAAGTAAATCAAACTTCTGTAAAATCAAACTGTCCACTTAGGAAGCAACACTGATTGACAATCAATTTCACATGCTGTTGTGCAAATGGAATAGACATAGATGTCCGTAGATGGAAATTATTGGCAATTATCAAGACACCCTCAATAAAAGAGTGGTTCTGCAGGTGGGGACCAAAGACCACATCTCAGTACCAATGCTTTCTGGCTGATGCTTTGGTCACTTTTGAATGCTGGTTTTGCTTTCACACTCGTGGTAGCATGAGACGGACTCTACAACCAACACAAGTGGCTCAGGTAATGCAGCTCATCCAGGATGGCAATGCGAGCTGTGGCAAGAAGGTTTGCGGTGTGTCAGCGTAGCGTCCAGACGCGCTACCAGGAGACAGGCCAGTACACACCAGGAGGGGGCCATAGGAGGGCAACAACCCAGCAGCAGAACCATTACCTCTGCCTTTGTGCAAGGAGGAACAGGAGGAGCACTGCCAGAGCCCTGCAAAATTACCTCCAGCAGGCAACAAATGTGCATGTGTCTGCACAAACGGTTAGAAACGACTCCATGAGGAAGGTCTGAGTGACCGACATCCACAGATGGGGGTTGTGCTCACAGCCCAACACCATGCAGGACGCTTGGCATTTGCCACAGAACACCAGGATTGACAAATTCGCCACTGGTGCCCTGAGCTCTTCACAGATGAAAGCAGGTTCATACTGAGCACGTGACAGTCATGATAGAATCTTGAGATGCCGTGGAAGGCGATCTGCTGCCTGCAACATCCTTCAGCATGACCAGTATGGCAGTGGGTCAGTAACAGTGTGGGGTGGCATTTCTTTGGGAGGGCCGCACAGCCCTCCATGTGCTTGCCAGAGGTAGCCTGACTGTCATTAGGTACTGAGATGAGATCCTCAGACCCCTTGTGAGACCATATGCTGGTGTGGTTGGCCCTGGGTTCCTCCTAATGCAGGACAATGCCAGACCTCATGTGGCTGGAGTGTGTCAGCAGTTCCTGCAAGATGAAGGCATTGAAGCTTTGGACTGGCCCTCCTGTTCCCCAGACCTGAATCTGATTGAGCACATCTGGTACATCATGTCTCACTCCATCCACCAACGTCACGCTGCACCAGAGACTGTCCAGGAGATGGCGGATGCTTTAGTCCAGGTCTGGGAGGAGATCACTAAGACCATCTGCCACCTCATCAGGAGCATGCCCATGTGTTGTACAGTAGGGAGGTCATACAGGCACATGGAGGCCAAACACAATACTGAGCATCTTTTCCTTGTCATGAGACATTTCCACTCAAGTTAGATCAGTCTGTAATTTGATTTTCCACTTTGATTTTGAGTATTATTCCAGATCCAGACCTCCATGGGATTTTCTTTTTGATTTACATTGATAATTGTTATGTTTTATTGTTCTGAACACATTCCACTGTGCAATGAATAAAAATTTGCGACTGGAATATTTCACTCATATCTAAGATGTGGTATTTTAGTGTCCCCTTTATCTTTTTTGAGCAGTGTATAATGATTCTGCTTCAGCACCAGTATCAACACTGCAGGCCACTGATCTGTTATACTGTGCACACACAGGCCTAGGACAAGCAATCTCTCCCTCCAATATGAAGTGTCTCAGAGCTGTGTAATGGCGTCAGAGTCCGAACCAGGCGGCACCTGTACTTTTATTATATTTTATGTCACACGGGCAGCCAATCACAGTAATGCCACAACAAAGATGGCAACAGCATTACAGTGACATGCAGGCAATTCGTGCATGCTTATTGGCTGTGTAACAGGCATCAAAAATGCAGGGTACTCGAGTCATAACAGAGTATCACAGAGCATGTTCCTTCAGCCTTATCATAGTTAAAAGTGTCACTACAACTGTACATAAATTCCCACAGGGGTGTAATTTCCAAAATGGGGTCACTTGTGCATGATTCTGCTCTTTTGAAACGTAGGGGCTCTGTATATGGAGTTCACAAACTATTCTAGAAAAATTTCTGCTCCAATAGTCAAATAGCACTCCTTCCTTCCACAGTCTGTGTGGCTATCCAGTACTGTGTAGCCATGAATTGGATATTGCAATGTTCAGCAGAAAATGTGTGACAAATTTTGCTGCCATTTTTACCTACAGTGCCTTGCAAAAGTATTCGGCCCCCTGGAACTTTTCAAACTTTTCCCACATATCATGCTTCAAACAAAGATACCAAATGTAAATTTTTGGTGAAGAATCAACAACAAGTGGAACACAATTGTGAAGTTGAACAAAATGTATTGGTTATTTTCAATTTTTGTGGATATTTAAAAACTGAAAAGTGGGGCGTGGAATATTATTCAGCCCCTTTAACTTAATTCTTTGTTGTGCCACCTTTTGCTGCGATTACAGCTGCAAGTCGCTTATGATATGTCTCTATTAGTTTTGTACATCGAGAGACTGAAATTCTTGCCCATTCTTCCTTGGCAAACAGCTCAATCTCCATCAAACCTCACTGAGCTCATTTGTGAACAGCAGTTTTCAGCTCTTTCCACAGATTCTCGATTGGATTGAGGTCTGGACTTTGACTTGGCCATTCTAATACCTGGATATGTTTATTTGTGAACCATTCCATTGTAGTTTTTCCTTTATTCTTGGGATCATTGTCTTGTTGGAAGACAAGTGTCCGTCCCAGTCTCAGGTCTTTTGCAGACTCCAACAGGTTTTCTTCAAGAATTGTCCTGTATTTTGCTCCATCCATCTTCCCATCAATTTTAACCATCTTCCCTTTCCCTGCTGAAGAAAAGCAGGCCCAAACCATGATGCTGCCACCACTATGTTTGACAGTGGGGACGGTGTGTTCAGGGTGATGAGCTGTGTTGCCTTTACGCCAAACATATCATTGGGAATTGTTGCCAAAATGTTCGATTTTGGTTTCATCTGACGAGAGCACCTTCTTCCACATGTTTGGTGTATCTCCCAGGTGGCTTGTTGCAAACTTTAAACAATACTTTTTATGGATATCTTTGAGAAATGGCTTTCTTCTTGCCACTCTTCCATAAAGGTCAGATTTGTGCAGTGTACGACTGATTGTTGTCTTATGGACAGACTGTCCCACCTCAGCTGTAGATCTCTGCAGTTCAACCAGAATACTAAGTTTAAGTGGTGCACCCCTGCATAGATCAAGAGAAAGTAGGGTGCAAAACCTGGCCAGTAAATGAATCATGGAAACAGAAAAAGAACAGACTGGGCCAAAAATGGTATGCACACCCACAAATATTATATCAAACAATTTTATTGAACCTCAGAACAAGACATGGACAGATAAAACCAATTAAAAAGGTCTAAATACACGACCACATACCATCACCCATAGATATATGGCATAAATAAGCCTAGCACATGAAGAGATGTAAATGCATAAATACAAAATGTATGAATATATATATATACAATGTCTCCTGTACACAAAATATTCCCTCAAATAACAACAGAATATGTACAATAACATATGCTCAATTGGAGCAAGTAAGCCAATCCCAACACACCAAATGACTGATGGTCATACCAATAGTACCTCCCCAGTTATGATGTCAAAATGAGTAATAATGAATGTAGCTCATGCATAAAAATGGTGATACCATATGCATAATATTCCAAGAGAAGCAGATAGAAAAATACTTTCCCTGGGGTATAGGAAATAGACACCCAATAGGACAAAGGAAAAAATAATAATAAATAGAAACAATGATAATAATAAAGGTCATGTCCCAGCGGTATACCTATACGGTCAGTGGTCAGTAGTCAGCAGAATTCTGTCATGGAGAGCAATGCCCAGAAAGGACAGGAGGCAAGTATAGGGTGAGGTAGCAAGCCCCACGCGTATCGCTGCAAGCGCAGCTTCGTCAGGAGAAGTGGGGATACACGTCCACCCTGAGGTGTTATATACATAAATATAAATAAGTTAAATACAAACCGGTGTGCAGTAAAAGAGCGCCGCGCCAAAGAGAATCACCGCATGGAGCATACCGGAAGTGGCTATAGCCGGAAAGTGCTGCCGTTGTCATGGTGCAGTTGCACATGACAGAAGGCAGCACTGAGCAAGGAGAGACCGCGCATGCGCTGATATGGTGCATAGAATGCACGGGCGGCTGAGTTCGCAACCAGAGAAGGACTGGTATATCAGATACACCTAGAGCACAGGACATGTATAAGTACTAGACAGAGGAAAACCGCGCATGCACTGACATGGTACATAGAGTGCACAGGCAGATGTGTACGCAGTCAGAGAGAGACTCACATGCCTGATATAAGATGAGCACAAGACATATATGCGTACAGGTGGGCCACTTAAATATAGAAAATAAAATGAAAAATACAGTCTGGTGGTACCATTTGCTAATATAGTGATATATAGATATATAATAAAGGACCATATGCAAAAAAGTCAAAAAACATCCATTGGTCTGTAAATATATGAATGACCATAATCACCGAGAAGGAACAAGAGACACAGTGCCAATCATGGAAAGGTGCTAGAGATAATGATAAAATACAATACTTAGTATAGCGACAACCTGAATTTCGGAAAGAATAATGATATATACAACATTCATCTCCAAAAGCACTGGATAACAATACATCCTATAGACTTGAGTTCATCCGGATAGGTGAAAAACCCACATATCACCACACTAATAGTTGGCCATCCGACATAAATATAGTGATCATAAGTGGCACGAAGTCTCAAGAAAGTATATATAAACATCTCCAAAGCATCCTCAAAGCCTCAAAAATGCCATCAGGAGAAATCCGGGGTTCCAACAGACATTATATCTTGTCTTCATGACCACACCATCATAATGTTCCACAGGTAGTTCTGGAAAAATAAACCATCCTGAGTGTTATAGACTCCAGTGTCCAATTAAATCCCCAAACTGTGTCTTCCATTGGGTAGAAAGATATCTTGAAGGAACTAGAACTCTAGAAATGGAAGCAGAAATCAGGTATATGAGTGAGCTATGCATATACACACGGGGTATAGGTTTCAAAAGCAGGGGAGATAAAGGAAAGGCAGCAAAATAAACGAATACGCCTATCCAACCTCTTTTTTCACCCCAGGAACCCAGTGAATAAAAGATCTTCATTCAGTCCCAATGGTGTTGTTGACCGAAGATTAAAGATCCATCTGGATTCTATCCGAAGGAGCTGATTGTGTGAGCTGCCGCCCCGGCCCCTGTATGGTATCTTTTGCAATCCCACAATCCTGATATTAGAGGTAGATCCCCCATGAGTAGACAAAAAATGTGCTGCCACCGGAGTAAGGGGCTTACCCTTGCGTTGATCGGCAGCTGCCAAATGGATAGTGGACATGTGTTTCTGAATTCTCTTTCTGAGCTCCTGGGAGGTTTGGCCAACATACGGTTTGCCACATGGGCAGATGATAACATAAATGACGTCCCTTGTCTTGCAATTGATGTAATGTTTCAGACGGTGAATGGATGAATCTAATGGATTAGAAAAAACATTTCTTGTAGGAATCATGAAGGGACATACAGTACAGTCTCCGCAGGGGAATGACCCCTTAAGATAGAGCCCCCTATTTAGTCTAATAGTGGGTCTCGAAAAATGACTGTTGGTTAACAGATCTCTCAAATTAGGTGCCCGTCTGGTCGCAAGTAACGGTCTCTCGCTCGTTACCTCTGCCGTCTGAGAATCGGTCCTGAGAATTGACCAATGTCGGGTAATAATAGTCTTTACCTGATCCCAGCTGCTGTTATAATCCGTCACAAATCGGGTCGCTTTGTCCTGGTTACGGGGTCTTGAGGTAAGTAATGAGGCTTGATCCTCACGTCGTGCTCTCTGAAAGGCAGATGAAATAACGCGTTTCGGATAGCCCCTTTGTTTGAATCGACTTGTAAGCTCACGTGCTTGTGACAAGAAATCTGTGTCATGCGTACAATTCCGCCTCACCCGCAAGAATTGACCAATAGGGACACCCACCTTAGTATGTGCCGGATGAAAACTACTGTATTCAAGTAGGGCATTGGTGGCTGTCGGCTTGCGGAACAGATCTGTTATCAGACGGTTGTCTTCTACCGTAACCTTTAAGTCCAGGTAAGTGACCGAGGTTGCTGATAAAACATGTGTAAGGAAGATGTTGTAAGAGTTGGTATTAAGATCCTGCAGGAACTGTGCACATTCCAATTCGGTGCCAAGCCATAGAAAGAACACGTCATCGATAAATCGATGCCAGTGACGCACTTTCTCCTGGAAGATCACAGAGGGGTAAACTACAGTCTCTTCCCACCAGCCCAAAAAGATGTTGGCGTAGGCTGGCGCACATTTGGCCCCCATGGCCACGCCGGACACCTGGAGGTAAAAACTCCTATCAAAAAGAAAGAAGTTATGGTGTAAAACAAATTTAAGCAGTTCCAAAAGAAACATGTGATGACCTGGGTCCTCATGTTGTCTCAAGTTGAAAAAAAATGACAATGCATTAATGCCGTCTGCATGGCTGATATTGGAATACAATGATTCCACATCGCACGTGACTAGATGGAATTCAGATGGTAAGCTGATGTCCCGAATGATCTCAATAAAATGGGCCGAGTCTCTAACGTACGAGGGTAATCCAGCCGCAATGGGCTGCAGAAAGAAATCAATATAATGACAGGCTCTTTCACACAGGCTTCCAATACTTGAAACTATTGGTCGACCTGGGGGCCGTTTGTCGTCCTTATGAATTTTTGGCAACATATAAAATGTTGCAATGATGGGATCCTCCACCCACATGTAACGCTTCTCATTAGGGGTAATAATGCCCAATTGGTTAGCCCTACACAATAGAGTCTGCAATTTAGACATAAAAACCTTTGTGGGGTCCGATGGTAATTTGTTATAAAACCGCACATTGTCCAATTGTCTCATGGCTTCCTCCTGATACATGTGGGTGGGCCAAAGGACGACATTGCCCCCCTTGTCTGCTTCCTTAATAATAAAGTTCCCATTATTCCTTAGATCATAAATAGCACGATTTTCAGCAGCAGACAAGTTAGAGGATGTACCAACCTTGGGAACCATAGCCATGATGTCCCTCTTCACTAATTCATAGAAGATCTTAACCGCGGGGACCAGTGTAAAAGACGGTGTCCTAGTTGATTTGTTCCTGTGTGGAAATCTACTACTGGAAGTAGCTGGTTGATTTTCTTCCAGTAAGTCCAGTAGGTCCTGGAAGACCTGACGCTCATCTTGGGGGATGCTCCGTAAAATATCAGGTTTCTTGTACATAACTTGAAAAGTGATGTTCCTGCAGAATAAATAAAGATCTTTAACGAGTGTAAACTTGTCTACCTTATGCGTGGGAACAAATGTCAGGCCTCGCTGGAGAACCGACAATTCCACCTGTGACAAAGAATAATTAGACAAGTTAATGACTTGTAAAGTTTGATTTGGTACCTCTGAATCAAGTGCTGGGACATCCCTGGTATTCATATCCTCTATTTGCGCCTGGTGGAATACTGATGTCGATACGGTGACGTCCTTCCCCGGTAATGTGGTTGACGCTTTTTTGCTGGCATTCTTCTTTCGTCTCCCACGTCTGGTCCGTGGTCGGGCTCGCTCCCCGTTGAAGATAAAAAATCACTGGAACTAGCCCCTCTCAATAAAGGTTCCGTACTTTCAGGGAGAGTGGTTTTCCTGTAGTTGTGAGAGGTGCCAGTTCTGGCATTACCCCTGTGTTTCCATCTGTAGACATTTTGTTGCTCATGATCAGTTTTGTCTCTCAAAAATTTCTTACGCTTGCCCGCAATAATGTCTGCCTCATATTTGTCCAATGTCTCCTTAACTTTCGTTTTGAAGGCCGCCACCTGTGTCTCTTCAAACCTGCTCAGTTTACCCTCCAATTCCTTAATCTGCATTTTAACAGATGAAAATAACTCCCTATCATGTTCAATAAGTAAAGAAATAAGTATGTTGGAACAGCGTGTGAGACCCTGCTCCCAGGTCTGTTGGAAGGAAGCAGAGGGCTCCCAAGCTGGGAAGATAGAGATACGAAGACCCCTTGGTACAAAACCTGCCTTGCAGTATTCCTCAAGGCTTCTCATGTTCCACCATAACTTAATGCCAGATTTATGGGCCTTGGTAAGATCTGAACATAGTACTGAAAAATCTGAGACAGGAGCGGATGCCTCTGTTGTTTGGAACATGCTGGAGGGTTGCGCCAACCATGCGGCCTCTCTGGCATCCCAGTCCATAGCTACACACCAGAAAACAATCAACCCAAATGTGTACCAAAAAATATATCAGTACCGTATACTACAATAAGACAGCAGGATATGCCACAATACGCATGTGCTACCACTGGAAAAGTTGCCCCGAACAGGGCGAGAAAGCATCTATAATACTAAGTTTAAGTGGTGCACCCCTGCATAGATCAAGAGAAAGTAGGGTGCAAAACCTGGCCAGTAAATGAATCATGGAAACAGAAAAAGAACAGACTGGGCCAAAAATGGTATGCACACCCACAAATATTATATCAAACAATTTTATTGAACCTCAGAACAAGACATGGACAGATAAAACCAATTAAAAAGGTCTAAATACACGACCACATACCATCACCCATAGATATATGGCATAAATAAGCCTAGCACATGAAGAGATGTAAATGCATAAATACAAAATGTATGAATATATATATATACAATGTCTCCTGTACACAAAATATTCCCTCAAATAACAACAGAATATGTACAATAACATATGCTCAATTGGAGCAAGTAAGCCAATCCCAACACACCAAATGACTGATGGTCATACCAATAGTACCTCCCCAGTTATGATGTCAAAATGAGTAATAATGAATGTAGCTCATGCATAAAAATGGGCATTGCTCTCCATGACAGAATTCTGCTGACTACTGACCACTGACCGTATAGGTATACCGCTGGGACATGACCTTTATTATTATCATTGTTTCTATTTATTATTATTTTTTCCTTTGTCCTATTGGGTGTCTATTTCCTATACCCCAGGGAAAGTATTTTTCTATCTGCTTCTCTTGGAATATTATGCATATGGTATCACCATTTTTATGCATGAGCTACATTCATTATTACTCATTTTGACATCATAACTGGGGAGGTACTATTGGTATGACCATCAGTCATTTGGTGTGTTGGGATTGGCTTACTTGCTCCAATTGAGCATATGTTATTGTACATATTCTGTTGTTATTTGAGGGAATATTTTGTGTACAGGAGACATTGTATATATATATATTCATACATTTTGTATTTATGCATTTACATCTCTTCATGTGCTAGGCTTATTTATGCCATATATCTATGGGTGATGGTATGTGGTCGTGTATTTAGACCTTTTTAATTGGTTTTATCTGTCCATGTCTTGTTCTGAGGTTCAATAAAATTGTTTGATATAATATTTGTGGGTGTGCATACCATTTTTGGCCCAGTCTGTTCTTTTTCTGTTTCCCTGCAGTTCAACCAGAGTGATCATGGGCCTTTTGGCTGCATCTCTGATCAGTCTTCTCCTTGTTTGAGATGAAAGTTTAGAGGGTCGGCCGGGTCTTGGTAGATTTGCAGTGGTATGATACTCCTTCCATTTCAATATGATCGGTTGCACAGTGCTCCTTGGGATGTTTAAAGTTTTGGAAATAATTTTGTATCCAAATCCAGCTTTAAACTTCTCCACAACAGTATAACGGACCTGCCTGTTGCGTTCCTTGGTCTTCATGATGCTCTCTGTGCTTCAAACAGAACCCTGAGACTATCACAGAGCAGATGCATTTATACGGAGTCTTGAATACACACAGGTGGATTATATTTATTTGGATTATATCATATTTTGAGTGAGTTTGCTGCACTGAAAGTAAAGGGGCCGAAAAATATTGCATGCCCCACTTTTCAGTTTTTGAATTTCCACAAAAAATTAAATAATCAATAAATTTCGTTCAACTTCACAATTGTGTTCCACTTGTTGTTGATTCACCACCAAAAATTTACATTTGGTATCTTTATGTTTGAAGCATGATATGTGGGACAAGGTTGAAAAATTCCAAGGGGCCGAATACTTTCACAAGGCACTATTTCCCCATGTGAAAATTTAAAATGTGGAGCTAAAAGTAATTTTTTTTGGTGACAATTAGTGATGAGTGAGCGTGCTGTTTGAGTCCCTACAGCTGCACGTTTTGAGGCTAATAGGCAATCCCCGCATGTGTTGCGGCTGTCTGACAGCTGCGAGAACATATTATTGGAGACACTCTAATAACACCCAAGCATGCTTGGATAACACGTTATCCGAACACATTCGCTCATCACGAGTGATAATGTAATTATTTTTTCTTCATCGCCCAGATATCCCAAATATGTTATGTAAAATGTTCCCAATAAAAGCTTCAACTCAATCCACAAAATGTCCCCACTCAAGTCCGTCATCTGTCAATGGAAATATAGGGGGCTTCCACATTACTGATAGTACAAAAGCTGTAGAAAAGTGAAATGGCTCCTGGCCCCCTCAAAAAAAAAATTAAGCAAATTTTTCACTCCCAAATCCAAATGTCCCCCCTCCCTTATGAGCCCCACAGTTTACCTAAACCACATTTAGTATCCACATGCTTGGCATTTCTTTTCTGAGAGCCCAGTTAATTTACAGGTGTGTGTCTCCAGAAGCACGGGTTAGGCATAACATACTGGTCATTACAACGGCAGGTTGCAATTTTCACTTGGCAACATCCACTGCTGCCTGTTTCTGGAAAACACCCATGGAGTCAAAATAGTCACTACACCCATAGATAAATTCCCAAAGGGGTACAATTTCCAAAATGCGGGGGCGTTATGCTCTTCTAGCACTTAGGGGCTCTGTATATGGAGTTCTCATACTATTCTCGGAAAATCTATATTCAGAAGCAATTGTGGGACAAATTTTGGTGCCATTTTTACCCATTTACCAGTGTGAATATGTATAACTTGGGGCTAAAACTAAATTTTGGTTGTAAAAATGTAATTATTTTTTTCTTCATTGAACAATGTTACAAAATTCTGTGACCCACCTGTGGTGTCAATATGATCACTGCACCCCTAGATGAATTCATTGAGGGGTTTAGTTTCCAAAATGGGGTCACTTGTGGAGGTTTCCACTGTTTAAGCACATCAGAGGCTCTCCAAACTTGACAGGATGCCAGCAGTCCATTCCATCAAAATTTGAGTTCCAAAACATCACTCTTTCCTTTCTGAGCATTGCCAAGCTTCCAAACAGTAGTTTTTCACCACATATGGGGGATCGGAGTACTCAGGACAAATTGCGCAACAAATTGTATGGTGCAATTTCTCCTATTACCCTTGTGAAAACGCAAAATTTGTGGCTAAAAAAATTGTGGGAAAAATGTGATTTTTTTTATTTTCACGGCTCGACGTTATAGACTTCAGTGAAGTACCTGGGGGTTAAAGGTGCTCACCATATATCCAGATAAGTTCCCTGAGGGGTCTAATTTCCAAAATGGTGTCACTTGTGGGGGGTTTCCACTGTTTAGGCACATCAGGGGCTCTCCTAATGCGACATAGCATCTGCTAATTATTCCAGCAAATTTTGCTTTCAAAAAAGTTAAATGGCGCTCCTTCCCTTCCTAACTCTGCCATGCACCCAAACAGTAGTTTTCCATCACATATGGGATATTGGCATACTCAGGAGAAATTGCACAACAAGTTGTTCGAAATTCCTGTGATGCACCTGAAAGGTTAAAAAACTTCTTGAATGTGGTTTTGAGCAACTTGAATGGTGCAGTTTTTAGAATGGTGTCACTTTTGGGTATTTTCTGTCATATAGACCCCTCAAAGTCACTTCAAATGTAATGAGGTCCATAAAAATATGGTTTTGTTAATTTTGTTGAAAAAAAAATCAACTTATCAACTTTTAAGCCTTATAACTTCCTAACACAAAAATTATGTTTCAAAAATTGTGCAGATGTAGACATGTGGGAAATGTTATTTAATAATTATTCTCTGTGACATAACTCTTTGATTTAAGGGCATAAAAATTAAGTTTGAAAATTGCTGATTTTGAAAATTTTTGCTATATTTCCGTTCTTTTTCACAAATAAGCGCAAGTCACATAGAAGACATTTCACCACTATCATGAAGTACAATATGTCATGAAAAAGAATCTGAGAATCAGTGAGGTCTGTTAAAGCGTTCCAGAGTTATAACCTCATGAAGGGACACTGGCCAAAATTGTAAAATTTGGCCTGGTCATGAATATGAAAAACAGGCTTGGGTGCTAAAGGGGTTAAGAGGATAAAGACTTTGATGGGAGTGCTTCTTTGAGCTTGAAAAAGGGTTCAATACAGTCCTAGGAGACTCAAGACTGTTATGCCGGCGTCACACTCAGCGTATGTAAATACGGTCCGTTTTTTACGGCCGTAATACGCAGAAAAGTCCCCAAAATAGTGATCCGTATGTCATCCGTAGGCAGGGTGTGTCAGCGTATTTTGCGCATGGCATCCTCCGTATGTAATCCGTATGGCATCCGTACTGCGATATTTTCTCGCAGCCTTGCAAAACCGACATGTAATGGATTTATGGGCTCAAATGTTCGTTAAAACATATATACATACATATATATATATACAGTGCCTAAAAGTAGTATTCTGCAGATTTAGCAGGTTTAATAAGATGCAAATAAGTTAGAGCCTTCAAACTTCAAACAAGAGCAGGATTTATTAACAGATGCATAAATCTTACAAACCAAAAAGTTTTGTTGCTCAGTTAAATTTTTATAAATTTTAAACATAAAAGTGTGGGTCAATTATTCTTCAACCCCTAGGTTTAATATTTTGTGGAATAACATTTGTTTGTAATTACAGCTAATAATCATCTTTTATAAGACCTGATCAGGCCGGCACAGGTCTCTGGAGTTATCTTGGCCCACTCCTCCATGCAGATCTTCTCCAAGTTATCTAGGTTCTTTGGGTGTCTCATGTGGACTTTAATATTGAGCTCCTTCCACAAGTTTTCAATTGGGTTAAGGTCAGTAGACTGACTAGGCCACTGCAACACCTTGATTTTTTGCCTCTTGAACCAGGCCTTGGTTTTCTTGGCTGTGTGCTTTGGGTCGTTGTCTTGTTGGAAGATGAAATGACGACCCATCTTAAGATCCTTGATGGAGGAGCGGAGGTTCTTGGCCAAAATCTCCAGGTAGGCTGTGCTATCCATCTTCCCATGGATGCGGACCAGATGGCCAGGCCCCTTGGCTGAGAAACAGCCCCACAGCATGATGCTGCCACCACCATGCTTGACTGTAGGGATGGTATTCTTGGGGTCGTATGCAGTGCCATCCAGTCTCCAAACGTCACGTGTGTGGTTGGCACCAAAGATCTCGATCTTGGTCTCATCAGACCAGAGAACCTTGAACCAGTCAGTCTCAGAGTCCTCCAAGTGATCATGAGCAAACTGTAGACGAGCCTTGACATGACGCTTTCAAAGTAAAGGTACCTTACGGGCTCGTCTGGAACGGAGACCATTGGGGTGGAGTACGTTACTTATGGTATTGACTGAAACCAATGTCCCCACTGCCATGAGATCTTCCTGGAGCTCCTTCCTTGTTGTCCTTGGGTTAGCCTTGACTCTTCGGACAAGCCTGGCCTCGGCACGGGAGGAAACTTTCAAAGGCTGTCCAGGCCGTGGAAGGCTAACAGTAGTTCCATAAGCCTTCCACTTCCGGATGATGCTCCCAACAGTGGAGACAGGTAGGCCCAACTCCTTGGAAAGGGTTTTGTACCCCTTGCCAGCCTTGTGACCCTCCACGATCTTGTCTCTGATGGCCTTGGAATGCTCCTTTGTCTTTCCCATGTTGACCATGTATGTTCACAAGTTTGGGGAGGGTCTTAAATAGTCAGAAAAGGCTGGAAAAAGAGATAATTAATCCAAACATGTGAAGCTCATTGTTCTTTGTGCCTGAACTACTTCTTAATACTTTAGGGGAACCAAACAGAATTATGGTGGTTTGAGGGGTTGAATAATAAATGACCCTCTGAAAAAACTTTTCACAATTTCAAAAAAAAAATAAACAAAGAAATAACATTCTTTTTTGCTGCAGTGCATTTCACACTTCCAGGCTGATCTACAGTCCAAATGTCACAATGCCAAGTTAATTCCAAATGTGTAAACCTGCTAAATCTGCAGGGGGTTGAATACTACTTGTAGGCACTGTATATAGATATAGATACTGTATATATGTCATTGAGACACACATATATATACACTCACTGGCCACTTTATTAGGTACACCTGTCCAACTTCTTGTTAACACTTAATTTCTAATCAGCCAATCACATGGCGGCAACTCAGTGCATTTAGGCATGTAGACATGGTCAAGACAATCTCCTGCACTTCAAACCGAGCATCAGTATGGGGAAGAAAGGTGATTTGAGTGCCTTTGAACGTGGCATGGTTGTTGGTGCCAGAAGGGCTGGTCTGAGTATTTCAGAAACTGCTGATCTACTGGGATTTTCACGCACAACCATCTCTAGGGTTTACAGAGAATGGTCCGAAAAAGAAAAAAAATCCAGTGAGCGGCAGTTCTGTGGGCGGAAATGCCTTGTTGATGCCAGAGGTCAGAGGAGAATGGGCAGACTGGCTCGAGCTGATAGAAAGGCAACAGTGACTCAAATCGCCACCCGTTACAACCAAGGTAGGCCTAAGAGCATCTCTGAACGCACAGTGCGTCGAACTTTGAGGCAGATGGGCTACAGCAGCAGAAGACCACACCGGGTACCACTCCTTTCAGCTAAGAACAGGAAACTGAGGCTACAATTTGTACAAGCTCATCGAAATTGGACAGTAGAAGATTGGAAAAACGTTGCTTGGTCTGATGAGTCTCGATTTCTGCTGCGACATTCGGATGGTAGGGTCAGAATTTGGCGTAAACAACATGAAAGCATGGATCCATCCTGCCTTGTATGGAGCATCTTTGGGATGTGCAGCCGACAAATCTGCGGCAACTGTGTGATGCCATCATGTCAATATGGACCAAAATCTCTGAGGAATGCTTCCAGCACCTTGTTGAATCTATGCCACGAAGAATTGAGGCAGTTCTGAAGGCAAAAGGGGGTCCAACCCGTTACTAGCATGGTGTACCTAATAAAGTGGCCGGTGAGTGTATATTCTGTATTTATATTTAATTCAGCGCGAAATATGTGAAAAGCCAGTAAGGCTACGTTCACATTTGCGGTCGGCGCCGCAGCGTCGCCGCATGCGTCATGCGCCCCTATATTTAAAATGGGGGCGCAAGGACATGAGTCGCACTTGCGTTTTGCGCCGCATGCGTCCCTGCGGCGCCCGCGTCTGGGCGCAGAGGACGCAGCAAATTACATTTTTGCTGCGTCCAAAATCAATGAAAAAAAGGACGCATGCGGCGCAAAACGCAGCGTTGTGCATGCGTTTTGCTGTTTTTGTTTGCGTTGTGCGTTGCGGCGCCGACGCTGCGGCGCACAACGCAAATGTGAGCGTAGCCTAATTCAATTGCCAGCTTTTTCTTTCTCCTTCTCAAACCCGACATGATATGAGACATGGTTTACATACAGTAAACTATCTCATATCCCTTTTTTTTTTTGCATATTCCACACTACTAATGTTAGTAGTGTGTATGTGCAAAATTTGGGCACTGTAGCTTGTAAAATAAAGGGTTAAATGGCGGAAAAAATTGGCGTGGGCTCCCGCGCAATTTTCTTCGCCAGAGTGGTAAAGCCAGTGACTGAGGGCAGATATTAATAGCCTAGAGAGGGTCCATGGTTATTGGCCCCCCCTGGCTAAAAACATCTGCCCCCAGCCACCCCAGAAAAGGCACATCTGGAAGATGCGCCTATTCTGGCACTTGGCCTCTCTCTTCCCACTCCCGTGTAGCGGTGGGATATGGGGTAATGAAGGGTTAATGTCACCTTGCTATTGTAAGGTGACATTAAGCCAGATTAATAATGGAGAGGCGTCAATTATGACAACTATCCATTATTAATCCAATAGTACGAAATGGTTAATAAAACACACACACATTTTTAAAAAGTCTTTTAATGAAATAAAGACACAGGGTGTTGTAATATTTTATTATACTGGTAATCCAGCTGAAGACCCTCGTTCTGTAACAAAGGAAAAATAAAAAAACAACAATATCTCATACCTTCCGACGCTCAGGTCAGTCCCACGAAGTAAATACATCTGAAGGGGTTAAATCATTTTACAGCCAGGAGCTGTGCTAAAGCAGTGCTCGTGGCTGTAAGACACCCGGGGACTGAATGGAAAGCAGGGTGACCTGTAGTTACCTTGAGTCGCGGTGATGCGCCCTCTGCTGGATGTCCTCATATGAACTCGAGCGTGGGAACTTTTACCAGGCTCCAGTTCATGAGGACATGAACTGCTATGAAGCGCACATAGTACATCACCCAGCTTTGCACACAGACTTCCCTCTGCTTTTTGCTTTCATATGGTATGTTCATCCACCCAGCTCTCCTGCTATGAAGCGCACATAGTACATCACCCAGCTTTGCACACAGACTTCCCTCTGCTTTTTGCTTTCATATGGTATGTTCATCCACCCAGCTCTCTGTTGTGAACTCTGTTCTCGAGCTCCCTCCTGTGGTCAGGAATGGTATTTCTGTGAGTTCTGTCCGTGGGTTCCCTCTGGTGGCTGAAAGTGGAGCTGCTGGTCTGGAGGTGGCTTCCTCAGCTGCATCGTTTAAGACTGGGCTGGTTCCTTTATTTAACTCTACTCAGATCGTTACCTGATGCCAGTTGTCAATGTATCTGTACTGGTTCAGATCTCACTTGGATCTCCTGATGACCTGTCTACTTCAGCAGAAGCTAAGTCCCTGTTAAGCTCATTTGTTGTTCATTTGTGTGCTGAATATATTTCTGAGTACCTGCTAAGTTTTGTCCAGCTGGCTATCATGATATTGTCTCGCTAGCTGGAAGCTCTGGGTTGCAGAGTGGCACCTACCGCGCCGTGATTCGGCGCGGGGGGTTTCTTGCTCACTCTGCGTGGCTTTTGTAGTTTTTTGTGCTGACCGCAAAGATCCCTTTATCTATCTTCTGTCTATTTAGTAAGTCGGGCCTCCTTTGCTGAAACCTGTCTCATTCCTGTGTTTGTGCCTTCCTCTTAACTCACAGTCAATATATGTGGGGGGCTGCTCTTTTCCTTTGGGGAATTTCTCTGAGGCAAGGTGAGGCTATATTTCTCTTTAGGTGTAGTTACCTCTCAGGCTGTGTAGAGTCGTCTAGGCAGAGTCAGGTACGATCCACGGCTAATTCTAGTGTGTGATAATAGACTAGGTCTGCGGTCAGCAGAGCTCCCACTTCCCAGAGCTCGCTCTATTTTGCAGTTTTGACTGTCAGGTCATTCCCGGTGCTCCTAACCACCAGGTCCAGCCATAACAGCTCTCCTGCTATTAAGCGCACATAGTACATCACCCAGCTTTGCACACAGACTTCCCTCTGCTTTTTGCTTTCATATGGTATGTTCATCCACCCAGCTCTCCTGCTATGAAGCGCACATAGTACATTACCCAGCTTTGCACACAGACTTCCCTCTGCTTTTTGCTTTCATATGGTATGCCTTTCAGCTAACCCCAGCTCACCCTGTGATATTTATGACCTTGTTTACTTAGGCTTGATTGTATGCATCTGGTCCACTCTTAATTCACCAACCAAGATGAGCAGAGACCACTCCTCTCTGCTTCACACCTGAACGCACTTAGTTTTACATATATTATATAGCACAAGTCTGCATGACTTAGTCTGCAGTGTGATTTCTAGAAGTGTGTTCTAAAAGTGTGGATTACATTAGAATTAAAACCTGAAGGGAACTGAAGGTAACTGGCCAGTCACTGTAAACAATGTTTCTGTTTGTTGTCACTTTTACCCCTATATCCTTTCACTTTCTGCTACCTCCCCCAATCCCCACACCAAGTAAGGAACTGTTCATCTCCTCTTCAATCCTCCCCATCCATCTCACCTCCTCCTCAGAACTGTTCCTTAACATACAATCCTCTGTTTCAAAGCACAGGCAGCCCCCTCACGCCCTCTCCTGCTCCCACCTGCTAACACTTTCTCTGCTACTTCTCACTGCTGGTGATATCTCTCCAAATCCTGGTCCTCCTCATCATATTCCCACAGTCATTTCTACCTCCCACCCACGCTCCTTCACAAACTTCCATAACCTCTCTAACCTTATATCCATTCACCCAGCCCCCGCTTCCCCAGTCCCACTAACAGGAGCGCTGTGGAACGCTCGCTCTGTCTGTAACAAGCTTCCCTACATCCATGATCTTTTTGTTACTACCAAACTTTCCTTCCTCGCCATCACCGAAACCTGGCTCACCCCTTCTGACACAGCCTCCCCTGCTGCACTCTCTTACGGTGGCTTCCACCTTTCTCACACACCCCACCCCAGCAGCAAGCATGGCGGAGGAGTTGGTTTTCTCCTGTCAGATAACTGCTCCTTCACCCCAATCCCACTGCCACCCTCTGTTACCCTCCCTTCCTTTGAGGTGCACTCTGTGCGCATCTACTCCCCCTCCAACCTCCAACTGGCTGTCATTTACCGCCCCCCCAGGGCCAGCCACCATCTTCTTTGACCACTTCACCACCTGGCTACTTCATTTCCTTTCTGCAGACATCCCCACTATCATCATGGGCGATTTCAACATCCCCATTGACACTTCCCTCTCAGCTGCCACTAAACTTCTATCTCTCACTTCCTCCTTCGGCCTCACTCAATGGTCTTCTGCAGCCACTCACAAAGATGGTAACACACTGGACCTCATCTTCACCCGCCTCTGCTCCCTATCTAACCTCTCTAACTCACCTCTTCCTCTCTCTGACCACAACCTTCTCACATTCTCATCTCTCTCCACTCCATGTCTACAATCCCCACCCCACAAACTTTCACACCCTCGCAGAAATCTTAAACATCTTGACCTACATTAATTCTCTGAATCCCTCCTCCCTCTCACAGACATAAGTTCCATACACAATGCGGATGACGCTGCCACTCTATATAACACCACAATAGCTGTAGCTTTGGAATCTGCTGCCCCACTTACACATACCAAAGTTCGCAAAATCAACAGACAGCCCTGGCACACCAGCCTGACCAAAGAAATGAGGCGAGCTTCCAGGGCTGCTGAGCGCAGATGGAAAAGATCCCACTCCAACGACCACTTCATCGCATTCAAACAGTCCCTCACTACTTTCAAGACCACACTCGCCACAGCAAAACAAACCTACTTCTCATCTCTCATATCCTCCCTGTCTCACAACCCTAAACAGTTATTCAGCACCTTCAATTCTCTCCTCCGTCCCCCAGCACCTCCTCCCTCCCCACTTATCTCCGCTGAAGACTTTGCCTCATTCTTCAAGCAGAAGATTGATAACATCAGAGACAGTTTTGGTCAACAAGCCCCAGAGCTCTTCCTCCCAACTTCCCTACCCTCCACCTCCAAAACCAACTTCTCTACCATTACAGAAGATCAACTCGCCACTCTACTCTCAGGATCGCATCTCACCACCTGTGCACTTGACCTGCTCCCATCCCACCTCATCCCAAACCTCACCACAATCTTCATCCCAACCCTAACCCATCTATTCAACCTATCACTAACAACTGGTGTTTTCCCCTCAAGCTTTAACCCCTTAACGACCTTTGACGCATACGTTGCGTCATGAAAGTCGGTGCCTTCACGACCTGTGACGCAGCGTATGCGTCATGGAGGGATCGCGCTCCTGCAGATCGGGTGAAAGGGTTAACTCCAATTTCACCCGATCTCCAGGAACAGGGGGAGTGGTGCTTCAGCCCAGGGGGGGTGGCTTCACCCCCCCGTGGCTACGATCGCTCTGATTGGCTGTTGAAAGTGAAACTGCCAATCAGAGCGATTTGTAATATTTCACCCCAAAAAACGGTGAAATATTACAATCCAGCCATGGCCGATGCTGCAATATCATCGGCCATGGCTGGAAAACCTAATCTGGCGGCGCTCAGTCAGAGCGGGAAGCAGACGGCAAGGGACCTGAAGGACACCAAAATGTGAGTATGTACGTTTTTTTTGTTTTACTTTTACGCTGGTAACCACGGTAAACATCGGGTTACTAAGTGCGGCCCTGCGCTTAGTAACCCGATGTTTACCCTGGTTACCCGGGACCTTGGCATCGTTGGTCGCTGGAGAGCGGTCTGTGTGACAGCTCCCCAGCGACCACACAATGACTTTCCAATGATCACGGCCAGGTCGTATCGCTGGTCGTGATCGTTGGTAAATCGTTATGTGAGACGGTACCCTTAGGGTTGGAATTAGGGCTAGGGTTGGAAATAGGGTTAAGATTAGGCTTGTGGTTAGGGTTAAGGATAGGGTTAGGGTTGTGTTGGGGTTACAGTTGTGGGTAGGGTTGGGATTAGGGTTAGGATTAGGGTTGGATTTAGGGTTACGGGTGTGTTGGGGTTAGGGTTGTGGTTAGGGGTGTGTTGGGGTTAGGGTTGTGATTAGGGTTATGGCTACAGTTGGGATTAGGGTTAGGGGTGTGTTGGGGTTAGTGTTGAAGTTAGAATTGAGGGGTTTCCACTGTTTAGGCACATCAGGGGTCTCCAAACGCAACATGGCGCCACCAATGATTCCAGCCAATCTTGCGTTCAAAAAGTCAAATGGTGCGCCCTCCCTTCCAAGCCCCGACGTGCGCCCAAACAGTGGTTTACCCCCACATATGGGATACCAGCGTACTCAGGACAAACTGGGCAACAACTATTGGGGTCCATTTTCTCCTGTTACCCTTGCAAAAATAAAAAATTACTTGCTAAAACATAATTTTGAGGAAAGAACAATTATGTTTTATTTTCACGGCTCTACGTTATAAACTTATGTGAAACACTTGGGGGTTGAAAGTGCTCACCACACATCTAGATAAGATCCTTTTGGGGTCTAGTTTCCAAAATGGGGTCACTTGTGGGGTGTTTCTACTGTTTAGGCACATCAGGGGCTCTGCAAATGCAACGTGACGCCCGCAGACCATTCCATCAAAGTCTGCATTTCAAATGTCACTACTTCCCTTCCGAGCCCTGACGTGCGCCCAAACAGTGGTTTACCCCCACATATGGGGTACCAGCGTACTCACAACAAACTGGGCAACAAATATTGGGGTCCAATTTCTCCTGTTACCCTTGTGAAAATAAACAATTGCTTGCTAAAACATCTTTTTTGAGGAAAGAAAAAATGATTTTTTATTTTCACGGCTCTGCGTTGTAAACTTCTGTGAAGCACTTGGGGGTTGAACGTGCTCACCACACATCTAGATAAGTTCCTTGGGGGGTCTAGTTTCCAAAATGGGGTCACTTGTGGGGGGTTTCTACTGTTTAGGTACATCAGGGGCTCTGCAAACATAACATGATTCCCGCAGACCATTCCATCAAAGTCTGCATTCCAAATCGTCACTACTTCCCTTCCGAGCCCCGCCATGTGCCCAAACAGTGGTTTACCCCCACATATGGGGTATCAGCGTACTCAGGAGAAACTGGACAACAACTTTTGGGGTCAAATTTTTCCTGTTACCATTGGGAAAATTAAAAAATTCTGGGCTAAAAAAATATTTTTCAGGAAAGAAAACACATTTTTTATTTTCACGGCTCTGCGTTATAAACTTCTGTGAAGCACTTGGGGGTTCAAAGTGCTCACCACACATCTAGATAAGTTCCCTTGGGGGTCTAGTTTCCAAAGTGGGGTCAATTGTGGGGAGTTCCTACTGTTTAGGCACATCAGGGGCTCTGCAAACGCAACGTGACGCCCGCAGAGCATTCCATTAAAGTCTGCATTTCAAAACGTCACTACTTCCCTTCCGCTCCCCGACGTGTGCCAAAACAGTGGTTTACCCCCACATATGGGGTATCAGTGTACTCAGGAGAAACTGCACAACAACTTTTGGGGTCCAATTTCTCCTGTTACCCTTGGGAAAATAAAAAATTGTGGGTTAAAAAATCATTTTTGAGGAAAGAAAAATAATTTTATGTTTTCATGGCTCTGCGTTATAAACTTCTGTGAAGCACTTGAGGGTTCAAAGTGCTCACCATACATCTAGATTAGTTCCTTGGGAGGTCTAGTTTCCAAAATGGGGTCACTTGTGTGGGAGCTCCAATGTTTAGGCACACAGGGGCTCTCCAAACGCGACATGGTGTCCGCTAATGATTGGAGCTAATTTTCCATTCAAAAAGCCAAATGGCGCGCCTTCCCTTCCGAGCCTTGCCGTGCACCCAAACAGTGGTTTACCCCCACATATGAGGTATCAGCGTACTCAGGAGAAATTGCCCAACAGATTTTAGGATCTATTTTATCCTGTTGCCCATGTGAAAATGAAAAAATTGAGGCTAAAAAATTTTTTTGTGAAAAAAAAGTACTTTTTCATTTTTACGGATCAATTTGTGAAGCACCTGGGGGATTAAAGTGCTCACTATGCATCTAGATAAGTTCCTTGGGGTGTCTAGTTTCCAAAATGGGGTCACTTGTGGGGGAGCTCCAATGTTTAGGCACACGGGGGCTCTCCAAACGCGACATGGTGTCCGCTAAAGATTGGAGCCAATTTTTCATTGAAAAAGTCAAATGGCGCTCCTTCGCTTCCGAGCCCTGCCGTGCCCACAAACAGTGGTTTACCCCCACATATGAGGTATCAACGTACTCAGGACAAATTGGACAACAACTTTTGTGGTCCAGTTTCTCCTTTTACCCTTGGGAAAATAAAAAAATTGTTGCTAAAAGATCATTTTTGTGACTAAAAAGTTAAATGTTCACTTTTTCCTTCCATGTTGCTTCTGCTGTTGTGAAACACCTGAAGGGTTAATAAACTTCTTGAATGTGGTTTTGAGCACCTTGAGGGGTGCAGTTTTTAGAATGGTGTCACTTTTGGGTATTTTCGGCCATATAGAACCCTGAAACTGACTTCAAATGTGAGGTGGTCCCTAAAAAAAATGGTTTTGTAAATTTTGTTGTAAAAATGAGAAATCACTGGTCAAATTTTAACCCTTATAACTTCCTAGCAAAAAAAAAATGTATTTCCAAAATTGTGCTGATGTAAAGTAGACATGTGGGAAATGTTATTTATTAACTATTTTGTGTCACATAACTCTCTGGTTTAACAGAATAAAAATTCAAAATGTGAAAATTGCGAAATTTTCAAAATTTTCGCCAAATTTCCGTTTTTTTCACAAATAAACTCAGAAATTATCGACCTAAATTTACCACTAACATGAAGCCCAATATGTCACGAAAAAACAATCTCAGAACCGCAAGGATCCGTTGAAGCGTTCCTGAGTTATTACCTCATAAAGGGACACTGGTCAGAATTGCAAAAAATGGCAAGGTCATTAAGGCCAAAATAGGCTGGGTCATGAAGGGGTTAAACATGCCTCCATCACACCTATCCTCAAAAAGCCCTCTCTTGACCCATCCTCTGAATCTAGCTATCGCCCTATATCACTTCTCCCCTATGCCTCAAAACTACTGGAACAACACGTCTACCTTGAACTGTCCTCCCATCTCTCTTCTTGCTCCCTCTTTGACCGCTTACAATCTGGCTTCCGGTCACACCATTCCACTGAAACTGCCCTAACTAAGGTCACCAATGACCTCTTAACCGCCAAGAGCAAGCGACACTACTCCGTTCTCCTCCTCCTCGACCTGTCGGCTGCCTTTGACACAGTGCACCATTCCCTATTATTACAGACGCTCTCATCCCTTGGCATCACAGACTTGGCCCTATCCTGGATCTCCTCATACCTAACAGACCGGACATTCAGCGTCTCCCACTCACACACCACCTCCTCACCTCGCCCCCTATCTGCCGGAGTCCCACAAGGTTCAGTCCTTGGGCCCCTGCTCTTCTCCATTTACACCTTTGGCCTGGGACAGCTCATAGAATCTCATGGCTTTCAGTATCACCTCTATGCTGATGACACACAGATCTACATCTCTGGACCAGATATCACCTCCCTACTAACCAGAATCCCTCAATGTCTGTCCACTATTTCATCCTTCTTCTCAGCTAGATTTCTCAAACTTAACATGGACAAAACAGAATTCATCATCTTTCCCCCATCTCACGCGACCCCCCCAACGAACCTATCCATTACAGTAAATGGCTGCCCACTCTCCCCAGTCCCACAAGCTCGCTGCCTCGGGGTAATCCTTGACGCTGATCTCTCCTTCAAACCACATATCCAAGCCCTTTCCACTTCCTGCCAACTTCAACTCAAAAATATTTCACGAATCCGTTCATTCCTCAACCAAGAATCTGCAAAAACCCTAGTCCATGCCCTCATCATCTCTCGCCTCGACTACTGCAACCTCCTGCTCTGTGGCCTCCCCCCTCAAACACTCTCGCACCCCTCCAAACTATTCTAAACTCTGCTGCCCGACTAATCCACCTGTCCCCCCGCTATTCTCCGGCCTCTCCCCTCTGTCAATCCCTTCACTGGCTCCCCATTGCCCAGAGACTCCAGTACAAAACCCTAACGATGACATACAAAGCCATCCACAACCTGTCTCCTCCATACATCTGTGACCTCGTCTCCCGGTACTTACCTACACGTAACCTCCGATCCTCACAAGATCTCCTTCTCTACTCCCCTCTTACCTCCTCTTCCCACAATCGTATACAAGATTTCTCTCGCGTATCACCCCTACTCTGGAACCTTCTACCACAACACATCACTCTCGCCTACCATCAGAATCTTCAAAAAGAATCTGAAGACCCACCTCTTCCGACAAGCCTACAACCTGCAGTAACCACCGATCAACCAACCGCTGCACGATCAGCTCTATCCTCACCTACTGTATTCTCACCCATCCCTTGTAGATTGTGAGCCTTCGCGGGCAGGGTCCTCACTCCTCCTGTACCAGTTATGACTTGTATTGTTTAAGATTACTGTACTTGTTTTTATTATGTATACCCCTCCTCACTTGTAAAGCGCCATGGAATAAATGGCGCTATAACAATAAATAATAATAATAATTAAAAGACTTTTTAAAAATGTGTGTGTGTTTTATTAACCATTTCGTACTATTGGATTAATAATGGATAGGTGTCATAATTGATGCCTCTCCATTATTAATCTGGCTTAATGTCACCTTACAATAGCAAGGTGACATTAACCCTTCATTACCCCATATCCCACCGCTACACGGGAGTGGGAAGAGAGAGGCCAAGTGCCAGAATAGGCGCATCTTCCAGATGTGCCTTTTCTGGGGTGGCTGGGGGCAGATGTTTTTAACCAGGGGGGGCCAATAACCATGGACCCTCTCTAGGCTATTAATATCTGCCCTCAGTCACTGGCTTTACCATTCTGGCGGAGAAAATTGCGCGGGAGCCAACGCCAATTTTTTCCGCGATTTAACCCTTTATTTTACAAGCTACAGCGCCCAAATTTTGCACATACAAACTACTAACATTAGTAGTGTGGAATATGCAAAAAAAAGGGGATATAAGATGGTTTACTGTATGTAAACCATGTCTCATATCCTGTCGGGTTTGTGAAGGAGAAATGAAAAGCCGGCAATTGAATTACCGGCTTTTCTATAGAACACTGCTGCGTATTTCTCGCAAGTCACACTGCTGGTCCGTGTGTAATCCGTATTTTTCTCGCCCCCATAGACTTTCATTGGCGATTTTTTTGCGCATTACGGTGACAAACGCAGCATGCTGCAATTTTGTACGGCCGTAGAAGACCGTATAATACGGATCAGTAAAATACGGCTGATAGGAGCTGGGACATAGAGAATCATTGGGCCGTGTGTTATGCGTATTTTACGGGTGTATTTTCTGCGCTCATACGTCCATAAAACTCGCCAGTGTGACGCCGTCCTTACACAAATCTTTTCAGAGCAATTGGAGGCTATACAGTATCTGCTGCAAATGTAGTTAAAAAAAAGTCCTAGCCCGCAAATTGGAATTATAACCATCATTACAATCATTTGTAAAATTAGTAGCTAAAAGTGTGATCCAAATAGAAAATTACATACATCACACTTCCCTAAAATAAAAGATTAACATGGGCAGAGTACAGCCATACCACATAAATCTATGTACACATTTTATATATCATCAGAACTGGAGAAACTAAAATTCTGGTTATACATTTTATTTCAAAAAGATTTTTTTTCTTTTTACTTTGCAGCGGTGACGCAAAAAACCTAGTGTTACACAAAGACAAGATCAAACAGCCTACAGTCCTACAGCAGGTCAGCTCCCCCTTCGAACTGGCTAAAGAAATTTTTTTTTTACAAATTTAGAATTTTTTTTAAATAGTGTGTAAAAAAATGTAACATAATGCAACTTCCTGAACTATAAAACTGGGTCTCCCAGTGAAAGCCGCTACAAAAAAAGAAAAGAAAAAAAAAAAAAAAAAGGTCGCTTCACCTTGCAAAAAGATGGAACTGCAAAACATCACAGGCTCAAAAATTCTAAATTACTAAAATTGCAGTTCTGCGTACCAAAAAATACACCCTCATATGCAGTCTGATAATCTAAGCCTGAAAATGAGCCCTAAATTAGTCTTGCAGCTGCGATTCAGGCTGAGATAAAGCCATTAGTAGCCAGTAGACATTTACCTTATAATGCAAGCTTGTAAGATTGCAGCAATGTCGATTTTTTACGCACTTTAATAGAAATAATCTTTATGGAAGAAAATGGCTATTTTTTTATTTTATAAAGTTTACTTTTTAGTCCAAATAAGTGACTTTACAGTGTAATCGTGTAATCTTTCACTTAGAGCTTACACCAGTTTTGGCATGTTAAACTGACCACAACATGGAATAGCAGCTATGAAGCTGAATAAAACTTTTTTTTTTTTTAAACTTCTCCTTTCCATTTGAAGATATTAGCTTATAAAGTTTAAATTATCATTTATTTTTAAGGGGGCTTTACAAGAAATTATTATTTTTTTTTTTTACTGGGGGCTTGTACTCCTCTATGACATTCACCAATGATAAGCAGGCAACACAGAGGTAAAAACAAAACAAAAGTTTAGAGCAGGTTTCTCGGTGTGACACATGTAATGACAGTTTACTCTCATGATTCTCATTAGTAGATTTGTGTGTGATTACAAAGTGCCCAGACAAAAGAGAGATCAGCGCCATTACATACACCTTTCAACTTTCATCTCATAGCAATCAGTAAGGGAAAGGGGCGGCACAGCAGAGTTGAGGTTTGTCTCAGTGCAAACATCTATGCAGCTCTCCTCAAAAGACTCAGCTTATCAGCTGTTTAAACGTGATTATTCACAGTCCCTTTAAGGCATTTTTGTTTTCAGCGACTTTTTCATTGGCTTTATTCACAGCACTGCGTAACGGGGAGTTGGTTGCACCGAGCACAAAGCGCTCAGGCAGTTTGGCAGCAGGTGAGGTTATCATTCGTCAAGGTTGTTTAAATATGTGCGTACATAAGTCAAAAACAGATCAGGAAGGAAAAGGTTTTTGGCCAGGTTCACACCGCGTTAACTAAATTCTGTCCGTAGGCACAACTATGTATTGTGGTGCTCAAGTAGGTGCCCAAACCATATAATATTTAAGATAAACTTGGCACACACGTTGTGAGATGCAGTGAAAATTTAATTAAAGAGAGTACATACAGACGTTTCGGTCACAATCTGACCTTCATCAATGTACTAAAAAGAACAAGACAAAATAAAGTATATACAACAAACTTTCCATAGTGGGTCAAGATATTAAGGACTATAAAGCAGATAATAACAATAAATGATGCTTATCCGTGGTATAGTATCGCACATGGTATAACTGTTAAAAGTCCAAACCATCATAGCCAAATCCTGATGTGGAAACTGAAGATAGTCTGAGTGCGGTATAAAGTGATTACGTGCGTCTAGTCATGGTAACTATTGCAATGTGATAATCGCTACCCTGTCACCCATTACGGAGAGGGGGTGACAGGGTACACCTTCTCAAGAAAAGAGAAGCATACTGGATACATGAGCTCCAGACTCTGGCACCAATGGGCCTTAATAAGGATTATGATATTCAGTCGTTTATGCCATAATCTAAAGCGATTGTTGTTTGATTGATTCATGTATCACCACGTTATCTTTGTAATAATTCTGTGCCATTACCTACATGACTAATGTATATATTTTTTTGCAGAATCGCCTGTATTAATATACTGTTGCCAGGAGCACCACTTCTTCCTTCACTTATTCATCCGGTCACAGTGATAGATCACCCATCGGTCTCTACAGAGTGGCACACTCATTCCATCTTCCGCCGAGAATCGTCACTCAGAACTCCTAGTCAGTAGAGCGCACTAATTCATTTCCGGTGGGCTATTTCCGGTTGCGCAGTCCACATCAGCGCGCCTTTATAATGCAGCCCCCGGACACTCACTCCACTGCACTGGACAAGCGGTGGATACCGCGTCCGCTACTGATCCTTCTAGTTGGTAAGTGACCTTCACCTGTAATTCTCCGGGAAATGCCAGCACCTTTCATGTAGCCCGGCATCTACATAGGTAGTCATGTAGATCACTCTCTATTTTAACCCCACAGTGCCGGATTAGGCCTTACCCAGATCGTCTTCTCATTACGGACGGGGTATGTAATTTCTTACGTGGTACTATCCACAGGGACATTCTCATTGGGACTAGATTACTAATCAGTGCCCCCTCTTCCTCCTATTACCATAGGTTTAACCCCTTATGACCCAAAAAACAATATATGCTCTATGAGAGGGTACGTTTGAGATATTATTACTTCTACACTTCTTTCTACCCCACAGCGCGATTATCACATTGCAATAGTTACCATGACTAGACGCACTTAATCACTTTATACCGCACTCAGACTATCTTCAGTTTCCACATCAGGATTTGGCTATGATGGTTTGGACTTATAACAGTTATACCATGTGCGATACTATACCACGGATAAGCATCATTTATTGTTATTATCTGCATTATAGTCCTTAATATCTTGACCCACTATTGAAAGTTTGTTGTATATACTTTATTTTGTCTTGTTCTTTTTAGTACATTGATGAAGGTCAGATTGTGACCGAAACGTCTGTATGTACTCTCTTTAATTAAATTTTCACTGCATCTCACAACGTGTGTGCCAAGTTTATCTTAAATAAACACTGCGTTAACAGCAGCCCGTTCAATACATGCGTTAACGGGCTGCTGTTAACGCAAGTGCCGGTATGTGATCGCGCTAGTGCATAGAGCTAGCAGATGCTCTATCTGCGCTAGCAGTGACAGACCCGGAAATGCTGCAGCCCGCGTCCCAGGGTCCGGCACTCAATGACGCCACATCGCTAGCACACGCCCACTGTGGGCGTGCGGTAGCGATGCGTCTGACATAGGAAGTAATGGCGGCAATAACGGACTGCGTTACACCGCGTTATGCCGCGGTGTAACGTAGTCCGTCTAACGGACGCCAGCAACGCAGTGTGAACCTGGCCTTACAATGAAAGCTCTAGATGGTACATTTTGTCCAGTACAAGTAGTGAAAGAATACGTGGCCAAGCAACAGGCTTGTGCCCAATTTTTGGTTCACGAAGCTGGTGCGTCTCTGACTTTGTATCAGTTCAAGACCGTATTCAAAACTTGCTTAACACATGTTGGTAAGGATGCGTCACAATTTGAGACGCATTCTTTCAGAATAGGAGAAGCTACGGAGGCTAATGCCTTAGGTTTGGGTGAGGAAGCAATAAAGCAGCTGGGTAGGTGGAAATCTTTGTGTTTTTGATTAATAAAATAGGGTTTCCGATTGCAAATGAAAAGATGGAAGGTCTGGTTACAAATCTTTCTTTCTTAGGCATTGAGTTGGACACAGTAGCTATGGTTTTTCGTGTACCAGATGAGAAATTGGTAAGATTGACATCTCTTATAGATCAGTTCATGATGGTGAGCAAAGCCAGGTTAAAGCAGATTAAATCCCTTTTATGTTTTTGGCCGTGTTTTTTCTAGACGTTTGTTTTTGGCAACAAAGGATGTAGAGAGGCCCAACTATTTTGTCAGAATTTCTAGGTCCATAAAGGAGGATTTGTTGGCATGGCAAACCTTTTTACTCTTTTGATGGAAAATCAATAAGCCAGGAGGACGAAGTGTTAAATTTTAATTTATAGTTAGTTACGGGTCGTTGCGGTTTTGGTGCAGCTTTTGATTCGCAGTGGTGTAGGTCAGATAGGCCATCTGCGTGGCATGACCTGCCTTTAATAAAGATTGTTACTTTTCTAGAGTTGTTTCCTCTCATTGTGGCTATCGATATTTGGGGTCAGGTCTTAAAAAAGACGGATCCATTTTTGGTCCGATAATTTGGCTGTAGTCAATGCTGTTAATTCCTTATCATCTTCTTCTTTGCTGGTGTTAGCTTTGCTAAGGCATTTAGTTCTCAGGTGCCTTCAGCTGAAAATATGGCTTAGAGTGCGTCACGTGATGGGCGTGGATAATAAAGCTGCGGATGCTTTGTCTCGTTCACAGATGGAGCTTTTCAGGGAGCTGCAATCATGGGAAGAGACTGGTTTCAGTTGCCCAGACCACTTGTGGATCATCATAGAGCGGATTTGGTGCACTAGTGCAGACGTTGGTGACTCGCTCAATGTGGAAAAGTAATGGTACGGCGTGGAATGAGTGGATAATGTTTGCCGGGGGGCAAGTTTCCTTCGAGTGATAGGTCTCATTTGGAAACTACTCTGTTGTTGTTGGAAGTTTGGAGGAGTAGAGGCTTGTCGGGTTTTAGCTTCCAAAAAGGCTAGCAGGAGTAGCTTTCATGCTAAAACTTTGGGGTTGTAGAGATATAACAAAGGAATTTATTATCAGACAGATCATAAAAGTTTGGAAGAAAGAAAAGCAATAGCAGGACAAGAGGCCTCCTGTGTCTTTTGCGGTGTCTCTTAAGGCTATCAGCGCAGAAGCATCTTCTTCCCCCAAAACTGACTGCTCTGGGATGAGAGCTGAAAGGCACAATTACACTAAGCTCTACTAATACTTGCCATCAGATGAAAGCTGATCGGTACTGGTCATCTCTGCAGTGAGACTAGTGAGGAGAGCAAGCCATCATTACATTTCACACAAACCTGCTCTACCCTTTTGTGGGGGCATAATCTACCCCCTCCAATATTGTTGCCTGCCTGATTAGTTAACATTATACAAATGAAGTAAATGCCCTGAGTGAAAAATCTCTGGTAATACCCCATTGGACTTCCAAATTATAGACCTCACTGAAAAAAAAGCACCCATACTTGCAATACAAATGTAAAGAAACAAATGCATAACCGGATGCAGAAGGTCCACCATGATAAAGGTGGGGGCAGTACAGGTGCAAAATACTAATAAAACTACGTACTAACCCACCAAACATCTGTGGGGTGTCTGCCTAGTATTCAACATGCACGCAGGCTTGCTTAGGGTGCCATTCTTGCCATTACACGAGATGCACCTGTCTGTATAACAGCCTATTACCAACGCGTCTTAGTACATCAGGCAGGCTGCCAATACCATATGTGCACCCACAGGCCCGACACCCCACATTACCCAGCCACCAATGAAGGGCCCTGCCGGTACCCTGCATAAAAAATGCAAAAAAGATTTATATAATGCTTGACATATTGGTCGATAGTTTGGCCAAAACACACAAGTTTGCAACCCACGTCAAGGTCTGGACATAATATTGCAAGTATGGCTGCTTGTTTTTACAGCAATGCATTATAGATTTTTGTCCTTTTTTTTAGTGAACTGTTTTTAAGTTTAGTATAGGGACTCTCAAGATAGAGGACCCTTCATGCGGGTTAGTAAGTGGTTGTTTTATTAGTGATTTGTGCCTGTGCTGCCCCCACCTGTATAATGGGGGACCTGCTGCCTCCTTTTGTGCATTTGTGTTTGGACATGGTATTGGAAGTTTTTTTCAGTGATTTCTTATTGTAAATTATGACCTAAACTTTACAAGCTAATTTCTCTCCACAACACACAGGATAAATAAGTGAAAACTGTGTTACTCAGCTCTGCAGCCATTATTCCATGGTGTCTAGGTTAACATGCTCATACTAGTGAAAGGTTTTCTTTAAAGCCTTATTGCTCACCAGTGAGAAGCGAAAATCTAATATGCCATTCCAGAGTTACGGGAATGGTTTGAAGGGTTCTGTAGCCTGCACTTCATGCAATCATTTTATGGCTTCATCATTCAGGCTTTGAGCAAGATTCATTAAGTAGTTTACGCCAGTTTTCTTTCATTAAACTGCTTGAAATGTCACTTTCCAACAACTTACATTTGAGTTTTTACACTAGCTTCACCAAGTGGGCAGTGCTTAGAAAAGAAGAATGGACGCCTGCAGCCTAAAACATTCATTAAATGTAAGCCACAAAAGTAGCACGCAGAAACGTCAAATTTTGAGATTGGAGTACACTGACTGAAGAAAATTTCTATGATGCATGCAAGTTGAAAGATGAACCAAATTCATCAAAAGGCCAACATATCTTACTCCAATGCACCATTCATTAAGGCCGGCATACCAAACGCCAACCATGATGAATCAGCGCCTTTGAGTCTACATAAGGACCGAGAATTACAGGACACTTTTTTCCCAGGTTTTTTTTATTCTAAATTAAACTCACATGGTGTTGTACAAAAAGAAAATCACAATCTAAAAATGTTTACAAAATATACAAAACTTTACAGTGATCGATACATGTTAAATATTAACAAGTCAATGTCTACAGTAACAATTAAAAAAAGTTAGAGGTAATCTAATTTCCCTAAAATGTCATTATTTCCAAAGCATACAATAAGTTGGACACACAAATCCAATAATCTTAGATAATACTTGGTTAAAAGGACGGAAACGACAAAACAAATTGACGGGAATTGTGCAAATTAACATCTACATGAGGTGCACTCCTAGCCTTGCTTTAGGAGAATATCATGTAACCATCATGACCTCTAGAGGCCATAACAGGCATAAAGTACTCACGTAGGGTTAATATTCAGACCGAGGCAGCTAAATGTCTTAGACATTGTTATTTTCTTCACATTTGTCTATCCAATTACTGATGAGCATGTAGGGCTTACAATGGCATATTTAATATCCTTCTACAAAAGGGTAAATTAACGTTATTTCTGGACATGATCATGAAACATCTTGGGCATTTAGATCAGTATAAGGCACACACCGTTGTGATGATCGCCCATGAAGTAGCACTATTGTGAATAATCTATAAATTACATTACTGTATCTAAACCTTCACGTTATTAGACCATTCAATAGTCATTATGGTTCACACGTCAACGCAACAGATTAAGAGCACCATCAAAAAGGCAATGGCAAAGTGAAAGATCGGCTAGATTTACATGAGTACACATTTTAGAAAGCATACTTGTCAGCAGTCATGCCGCTAACCATCTAAAATTGGAAATTTGATAAGGATCCGAAAAAGAAAATCTGAGACTCTTATGCGCAAGTTTTCTAACTTAAATTTTGATGAATGACCCACGGTATTTCCTGAACAGCTTTTTGACCAAGGAAAATAAAAGTGAGCAAAACCATTGTAAGGGTATGTGCCCACGCTCCGGATTCCGCCGTGGAATTTTCCGCAGCGGATTTGATAAATCCGCAGTGAAAAAACGCTGCGGTTTTTACTGCGGATTTATCGCGGTTTCTAGTGCGGTTTTCTCTGCGGGTTTTCACCTGCAGATTTCTATTGGAGCAGGTGGAAACCCACAGTGGAATCCGCACAAACAATTGACATGCTGTGGAAAATAAACTGCTGCGTTTCCGCGCGTTTTTTTCCGCAGCATGTGCACTGCGGATTTCATTTCCCATAGGTTTACATGGTACTGTAAACTTATGGGAAACCGCTGCGGACCTGCAGCTGCGGAAACGCTGCGGTTCCGCAGCGGGTGCACATACCCTAAAAAGGTGAACAGGTAGAGTGCTAAATGTGCAAATGATAAAAACAACCAGGAGGTAGACTACAATAGAAGTCACTAATTTAACAATGTTTTAGAGCTGTGAATACGGCAAATCAATCAAAAGTTTCTTTAGTGAAGGTATTACAAGGTAGATTTCTTCTACCAACTACATCAATGAGCCACAAACTGAATGCCTCCATACACCATTAATTAAACCTTTGCCTTCTGATGTGTAGGGGGCTTCCCAGTCTCTCCCCAGAGATGATTTTAATATACCGTAATCATTAAACTATTTTCTTACATTCGGCATTAAAGAGGCGGCCCCCTCTTCTCTTCCCAATCAGAACACATGCATGCTCACCCAAGCCAGGGAGCGAGAAGCATTTGGCCAAGAATATTGTATATGACCACCTTTACCATTAAACAGACCCGTCAGAAATTCAGACACTCCAAGCAGACATAGAAAATGCAACTGAAGGAGAAAACAAGTCAGGCTGCCTGTCATCATTAGAACTAAACCTATAGACATAATTAGGGTTGAATTCATCAGCTCCACTAATGGAACATATAGGCCAGTTTACATACTGGCATGAACTTAAAAAAAAAAAAACATCCAAGAAATTAAATTAAAAACAATGTATGACTAGTGCAGAGTCCAAGGAAGAGGTGCCAGAGTCAGATATTCAAACACTGAAGACAACTCATGCCCCATTAGGCCCAATACTAAGCATGACAGTGGTTTTCAACATTTGATCCTTGCGGTTATTGATACAAAAGTACATTATTCCTTATAGGAAATCAGCAACCAGCTAATGTAGGGACAGGACACTAATTTCAGTGCTGGGACACTTACTGCAATTTTGACAAAGTCACTGTTTTAGCTAAAGTGAATCAGTCAGCAGGTTTTTGCTATGTAATCTGAAAACAGGAGATTGAGACTGAAACACAGAATTCAAGGATGTGTCACTTGTCAAAGTATGTGCTGCTGTTTATTAACTGTGAAGGATTTATCACAAAGATATTAACATTGCCCAACTAGTCTGGCAACTAAGCACTTGTCTATGGACTTTGTACATGCAGAGCCTGGGGTGGGTGGGGGCAGCTTTCTCAGCTCTGCTTCTACATGTAAATGCTCTGATTGTATCAGAACAGCTGCACCCAGTAATCCAAGTGATACATCCATGGATTCAGCTCCTCTTTGCCGACATCATACTGCTCTCAGATGAGGTAGCAAAAACTTGCAGACAGATGTCCTTTAAAATCTATTAAGTTTCTCAGTGAGCTTTGTCTAACTTCGTCCACAACACTGACTTGAAGCTTTTCATCAACTCAGTTTATAGGCAGAAAGTTACATATATAGCTACATAGGTTGAATAAAAATGTTTGTCACTAAATGATCTATAACCCCTGGTGGGGGTTGACAGAGCTTATGTTTATCAAGGACTACATTACTGTAGCTGTGCTAGGCCTCCCATAGGCAAGAAATAATGATTTATCAGCAGATCAAAATTACAGTAAGTGGTCCCAGTAAGGCTCTATTCATATGCCCATTTGTCATCCAATTGTTTTGGATCAGTATTAAAATAAAAACATTAAAGAAACGGATCTGTTACAAACGGATGAAAAATGACAAGTTTTTTGTTTTACAATGGATCAGTTTAAAAAAACAAAAACAAAAAAAACAGGGTTTCCTTTAGAATTTAGGTGTTGTCTAACACCCCAAGGGGTTCTAGGCATACAGAACTGATGCGTTAACGGATAATCATTAGTCAGGATTCATTTCCCATACACTTGAATGATAAAGAAAAAAATTATATCCATTTTTGGGATGGACAAAATAAGTTCTGCAGACAAGGTGTTATGATCCAGATAAAAAATTAAATGAATGGGTCCTGTATGGAAACATTTTCTTTCAGTTTTTGTCATCTCAAAACATCCAAAAATGGAAATGACTATGGACAAGTGAAGATACCGTTATGTAAACTGTTTGTTCAGAGAGGAAGAGAACTAGAACTCTAGTGCCACCTACTGGAAGTAGCAATCCTAAAATATCCACACTCTAACGAGCCTTGTCACATGACTTAGCTTGTGGCTTTTATCCTAAGTCATGCGACAAGGCTCGTTAGAGAGTCGACATTGACTTTTAGGATTGCTACTTCTAATAGGTGGCCTGTTATGATCTGGTGGCCTAAGAGCAGCATGAGACGTACTCTGGAGAAGGTGGAACCTGTACTGACCGCAGACCCTGAACTTAACACCACAACTAGAAGTAGCCGTGGAATGTACCTAGCGCTCCCTAGACATCTCAACACAGCCGGAGGACTAATTACCCCTAGAGATAGAAAAGGGAAAACTATCTTGCCTCAGAGAAAATCCCCAAAGGATAGACAGCCCCCCACAAATATTGACTGTGAGAGGAGAGGGAAAAAACATACACAGACTGAAATCAGAATTTAGCAAAGGAGGCCACTTCTAGCTAAATAGAAAGGATAGGACAGAGTACTATGCGGTCAGTATTAAAACACTAGAAAATATCCACCACAGAAAATACAAAATCTCCACAGCTAACTAAAGACATGGAGGGTATATCTGCATCTCCAGAGATACCAGCTTGGCTAAACAAATCCTTATACAGACCAAGCTGGACAAGACAAAAACATGGAAAAGAACTGAACAATAAGGCCACAGCATGTGGACAGCAAAAAATCAAGGCCAGAACTTATCTTTGTTGAAATGAACTGCAAAGCAGGAGAGACCAGGCAGAGATGTGAATCCTCCAGGAACAATGGACAACTGGCACTGACTAAAGAGTGAAGCAAGACTAAATAGCCCAGTCAAAATTGCAAAAAGTGAACACACCTGATAAATGCTGCGATTCAGAGACAGCAGCGCTACCACTTACAACCACCGGAGGGAGCCCAAGAGCAGAATTCACAACAGTGGCCCTAGAGTTCTATTTCTCTTCCTCGTTGAACAGACAATTAGCATAAGGGTATATTCACATCTCCATTGCATATTTCCCAGAGGAGCATTGCAGTTTAAAAGTCTCCTCACCTTGGCAAGTCATGTTTGACAAGTCACTCCACAAGGAGAAATATACCCATAGTGACACCACTGAAATCAGGGTGTCTGTCCTACTTTACGCTTCTCTCTGATGAAATAACTAAAATCTGGTGCCAGAGTCTCTTTAAGGTGGTCTACTTTTTATATTTTTAATCCAATCAAAAGTTACCATTTTAATAAAAACTAAAATAAAAACACCCAAAATGCATTGCATGTGGTGCACAGTTCATTTAGTGTTCAAATCTATACTATAAATTCATAAATATAAAACCTTATCAAATCATAATATTTGTCAAAATAGAGCATTATATGCAAGTCATGTATTCTAAAAAGTGGATACTAAGATGCTACAAAACAAATGTCTATTACATTCATTAGGAGCTATGAGCACATTACGCTTCATACACTAATCCTGACCCATGCAATGGTTTGGAGATTTACTTCTGGCTGTCTTACTGACAAGAGAAGTGATGGCAGAATAACTAACATGATGGGCAACATATCGCAGCTGTAGGATGGTAATGATATGTGCGGCGCAGAATCTATTGGCTAATCAAACTTCTCCCACATCAGCGATCATTACACTAGTAGCAGATTTGAGGGACCATAGACCGTTGTATTAAAATGCAGATCACAAAGTTAGAGTCTCAATGTTAGAGTCTTTACTCTAGAAAATACATATATCTCTTTACACGCGTTATCACATGTACTAGTCAATAGAAGACTTTCAATGGCCAAGCATACACAGCTCACAATTTCAATATTATGCCAAGCTATAATCTCTGTGGTTAACTTCAGGATTCCAGGTGCCATGGTACATTACTGTAAGGAGAACATGTAAAACATATAAAACATATGTACAAACCTAAAGCAGAGCTGGCACAAGGCTAGTGTGGCTCTGAGGGCAGCATGTGGACGGCACACAGCCTAGTAAAGCTAGAAAATGAAACAAGCATTTACCTGTGGAAGTCTGCGAGGCTCCAGCAACTCCTCTCCGCTGCTCCCAGGAGTCTATTTGCTGTACACTAGTGATGAGCGAATATACTCGTTACTCCAGATTTCTCGAGCACGCTCGGGTGTCCGAGTATTTTTTAGTGCTCAGAGATTTAGTTTTCATCGCCGCAGCTGAATGATTTACATCTGTTAGCCAGCATAAGTACATGTGGGGGTTGCCTGGTTGCTAGGGAACCCCCACATGTAATCAAGCTGGCTAACAGCTGTAAATCATTCAGCTGCGGCGATGAAAACTAAATCTCCGAGCTCTAAAAAATACTCGGACACCCGAGCGTGCTCGAGAAATCTGGAGTAACGAGTATACTCCCTCATCACTACTGTTGACAGCTCTGCAGCAGCGACATACTGTCTACAACATGTAACCTCTGCAGTCAATCACTAGACTCAGAAGTCATGTCAAGGTAATAAAAGACCGCTGAGGCCATTTGGTGGTGCCATGATTACCTATTTCAGATGGGATGTTACAGGTGAAGCCATATCAACAAAGATCTACTAGCAGTACTGGAGAAACGGCATGAGCGTCAACTGGGAATACTACATTTTTAGTTACATTTAGACTGCAAAGTTATCAAACTTTATTACATACCGCATTACCAAACTTTGGTTTCTTCTGTCAAATGTGCTGAAAATTGCTTTTCTGAACTGCCTAGTTCAAGGTCCTTTAGACACTGATTTCAACTTCTGCTTTAGCAAGTATCCTCAAAATGCTATTTACAAACACACTCACTGGGTGAGCTTCTGTCCCCGCCTTCCCCATGCTCATACACAAAGGGTTTATAAATGGGGTTTGCATACAGACTCTTAGGGTACCGTCTCACAGTGGCACTTTGGTCGCTACGACGGCACGATCCGTGACATTCCAGCGATATACATACGATCTCGCTGTGTCTAACACGCTACTGCGATCAGGGACCCCGCTGAGAATCGTACGTCGTAGCAGATCGTTTGAAACTTTATTTCGTCGCTGGATCACCCGCTGTCATCGCTGGATCGGTGTGTGTGACACCGATCCAGCGATGTGTTGGCTTGTAACCAGGGTAAACATCGGGTTACTAAGCGCAGGGCCGCGCTTAGTAACCCGCTGTTTACCCTGGTTACCATTGTAAATGTAAAAAAAAAAAAAAAACACTACATACTCACCTTCTGATGTCTGTCACGTCCCTCGCCATCAGCTTCCCGCACTGACTGTGAGCGCCGACCGTAAAGTAAAAGCAGAGCACAGCGGTGATGTCACCGCTGTGCTGTGCTTTACGGCCGGCACTGACAGTCAGTGCGTGAAGCTGACGGCGAGGGACGTGACAGACATCAGAAGGTGAGTATGTAGTGTTTTGGTTTTTTTTACATTTACAATGGTAACCAGAGTAAACATCGGGTTACTAAGCGCGGCCCTGCGCTTAGTGACCCGATGTTTACCCTGGTTACCCGGGGACTTCGGCATCGTTGGTCACTGGAGAGCTGTCTGTGTGCCAGCTCTCCAGCGACCACACAACGACTTACCAACGATCACGGCCAGGTTGTATCGCTGGTCGTGATCGTTGGTAAATCGTTTAGTGTAAAGGTACCCTTACTAGAGCAGCAGATCAAAGCATCTGATAAGATCCTGAGCTAAGCAGTTAAAGGAAGTCTGCTAGCTCAACATGACAGTATAAGCTAAGTACACAGCTTTTTACGGGAATATAGGCAATGTAAAATCTGTACCTTTTGTGTTCTAATAGCAGCCTTTGCTTGGCAGAAAAGTTTAAACAAACATGCAAATGAGGGTCCTCGGTGCACTCTTGGCATGGTCAAGAGGCTCTTGATTGCCTAGTGAGCACTGATTGGAGAGAAATCTGTGGCAAACCAACACTCTCAATAAGTGAAAGGTGAGCGCATGCCAAACTAATGGGCAGGATGGTTTACTGACAGTGTCAGACGATGTGGAGGGACATGCAACGGACAAGTGCAGTGGTAACACAAAGTACGGTATATCACCTAAGTGCAGTGTGATTCCCACCATCGCCGGCAGTAGAGATGGAGAAATGAATTTCTGCGTCTCCTCCGCAGCTGTGCTGTGATATTCTCATGTGAGAGGATCAAAGCACTGACACTAATTAATGAGAAATCTCATTCACTGACATCTTTACTTATATATTGTAATTTGGTGATCAATGCAGTAAGTTAACTTTTAAAAATCAAGGTTGGTAACTTACAGTCAAAAGGCATTTCAGATATTTTGCTTTATACTGGGGACCACAATATGTGCTCAATCAAGGGAAAGGTAGCCAAAAACACGCAACACTTCCTTATGTTGTTTAACTTTTTGGGTAGCTTTCTATTGATGCCCATGAATTCTCTCATTGGCAGTCTGCATTTTCCAGCAATATTGTAATCAGATATTATATGTACCGCCCTAAACTTACTAGGCCAATGAGACTGGAAATTAGCTGGCCGATCCAAAACATTCCGGTGCCAATAATGGCCTAGACATTACTAATTTGTTAAATCGTCCAACGCAAATCTATTAGTAATGGCTATTTTGGTCATACACATCAGATTGCTTTCTCTCCCAAATTCACCATCAAAACAGTTGTTATCCGATTCCGGTTTCCATTTGAGGCATTCAAGAACTACGAGTTTTCAAGCAGAAACTACTTCAGGAGACTAAATGCTGTTTGGGGAGTTTTTCCCATTCTGAAGCAGTTTTTGGAAGTTTTTTCTAACCTTTCCAATTAAACAGTGCTTAGTTTGTAGTAGATGCCATCATGAACAACTTCAAAGAAGAAAAATGCACTTGTTTTCTACTAGGCTAACCTGCCTCAATGAAATGTTGAGTGTAAAAAGCCTAGAGTCACTCTTCAGGTAAAAAAAGAGTTTTAAGATTTTTTTTGCCGTTTTCTTACCTACATTTCAAAAATGTGGCAAAAAAACATGCTGCCATGGTTTTGGTAGCTGGTATGGCAGCCAAAGATCTTTTTAAACAAAGCATAGATCAGATCATTGCCCCAACAACAAGTATATTTTTTTACACTTCAAGCCTTTCACACACAACCCCCTCAAGGTGAAAAAAAACTATATATCTGCCCACTGTCAATAAAGATGTTGAACAAAAGAAACATTTACAAATATATAAATTCTTCTCAAAACAATGGTGACAAATCTAACAAAAGTCTGCAATTAACTTTTGATTTTAGCTTTGTACACCCTACATGAGGATTAAAGAGGTTCACTTAGAACAGAAAAAAAAAATTGTGAAAATCATTCTACTCTTAACGAAATCATGTCCACCTTCTCTGGAGTCCTGGAAATTATTTTCTACCACAGGGAAAATCTCTCCTCAAACTCAAAAAGTGTACACATTGGTAGGAGGTTGGGTATTGTGCTTATGAGGTCTACAAGGTCTGAGGTATATATTGTAGCAGAAATGTACCTTATGAGCAGATTCAAGGACTATCACAATTCCAAGTACAATGAACATTGAAGATCGATCGCTTGCAGTGCAATAGGCAAATCCATCAGCAATTCACTACCACATACAAAGCTGGCAAATCCACTACTATAGAAAAAGTAGATCAACTTAAAGAGACTGTCAGCACAGAATGACTGTTCAAACTAAGTCCCACCGCTCGGTGCTTCATGGCGAGGCCAATCATTTCCTTCAAACCTTCTCACATGCTTGTTTTCCCTCAATCTTCACTCTTCTCTTCCTTGATTGACAGCTCTGGCTTCATAGAGCCAAGGAAGGGTGGAGATAGATGGAAACCAAGCAGGTGGTAATGTATGTTTAACCCTTTCACAACCGATGACGTACATGTACGTCAACAGTCCTTTCCATGACTTTAATGCAGACTCAGATGCTGAGCCTGCATCTTTTTTTTTTTTTTGCACTCAACGGCTGATTCAATCACAGCAGATTTTAACAAGCACAGACAGGAAGTGCATCATTGATCTCGACCATTGGTGCGCCAATCACGTATATTGAATATGGTAAATTAAAAAAAATAAAAAAAATTGTGGAATTGCACTGCACTTGGAATTGTTTTCCCATTTTCCAGTACACTATGTGGCAGAATTGATGGTGTCATTCAACTCGTCCCACAGAAAAACAAGACCTCCCACTGCCATATGGCTGGAGAAAAATTAAGTTTTGGCTCTTGGAGAAGGAAAAAACAAAAAATTGCCAAGGGGTGAATAGGTTAAATGATTGGCTCTGCCATGAAGCACTGAGCGCCTGTATTTGAAGAGGCATTCTATGCTGGAAGAGTCCCTTTAATGGCAGTCTGTCAGCACAAAATGACTGCTCAAACCAACCATGGGTCCTCTGTGAACTCTTGGTTTGCCCGAACACTTCATGCAACTTCTCACCTACTTAATTAACAACTATCTCCACCCTCGTCTGGGTCCTCTAAGGTCAGAGGTGACAAACAAGGAAGAGGAGGAAAGAGAAGGAGGTAAACAGAGAGGGTAACAGGGTGCACTGAACTGTTTGGCTATGCCAAGAGTGAACTGAGCACTTTCTTTAAAGTCACCAAATCATTTTACATTGGTTACTTACATAGAGAATAGCAATTGCATACTTCTTGAGTTTTAAAATGTAGTTAAGGAGTTATCCTAAGAACAATACTTTCTACCATTACAGAACTGATAAAAAAGTATTAATTGGTGCAGGTGTAACCGATGGCTCCACCAGGCCCAAAAATTGGGATCCCAAAATCTTATGTCATTGGTGCGTTGGTCATACATGAGCCCTACCGCTCCATTCACACAGGGAACATATTCCCATAATCGGTGCAGATTTATAACCATTACTATGATGGGTGATATGTGTTATGGGTTAATCTCTTTCAGATTTATCGAGCATTCTTTTTCCTTTTCATTGCAATGCATCAGTATTAACAGCATATTTAAACTTCTTCACTGGGGAGTTGTCACGTAACTGTGTGCTAACCAATAGATTGGATCTATTAAGGGGAATCTGTCAGCAGGTTTTTGCTGGGAATCTGAAGCAGCATAAGTAGGGGGCAGAGAGCCCCATTCCAGCGATATATTTCTTATTGGACTGTTTGGTGCAGTTTTGATAGAATCCCTGTTTTCACAATTGTAGTGATCAGAATGCAGAGCTGGGTATAACCCTGCCCACACCCATGATTGGCAGCTTCATGTGTACACCATCAACATGTGCCTATCAGTGGTGTGGGCGGGGTTACACAGATTAGCCTGATTGCTTAGGACACCTAGGGTACTGTCACACAGTACCATTTTGATCGCTACGACGGTACGATTCGTGACGTTCTAGCGATATCGTTACGATATCGCAGTGTCTGACACGCAGCAGCGATCAGGGATCCTGCTGAGAATCGTACGTCGTAGCAGATCGTATGGAACTTTCTTTCGTCGCTTGATCACCCGCTGACATCGCTGGATCGTTGTGTGTGACAGCGATCCAGCGATGTGTTCGCTTGTAACCAGGGTAAACATCGGGTAACTAAGCGCAGGGCCGCGCTTAGTAACCCGATGTTTACCGTGGTTACCAGCGTAAACGTAAAAAAAACAAACAGTACATACTTACATTCCGGTGTCTGTCCTCCAGCGTCTCAGCTTCTCTCCACTGTGTGAGCGCCTGCCAGCCGGAAAGCGAGCACAGCGGTGACGTCTGACGTCACCGCTGTGCTTTCCGGCTATGGCGCTTACACAGTGGAGAGAAGCAGAACGCCGGGGACAGACACCGGAATGTGAGTATGTACTGTTTGTTTTTTTTACGTTTACGCTGGTAACCACGGTAAACATCGGGTTACTAAGCGCGGCCCTGCGCTTAGTTACCCGATGTTTACCCTGGTTACCGGGGACTTCGGCATCGCTCCAGCGCCGTGATTGCAACGTGTGACCGCAGTCTACGACGCTGGAGCGATAATCATACGATCGCTGCGACGTCACGGATCGTGCCGTCGTAGCGATCAAAATGGTACTGTGTGACAGTACCCCTAGTCCCACAGTAATAATCTCCTGCTGAAAAAACACTGATTGTTACTGAAACTACAGGAAGCTGTTGAAGTGACATCCAAGGAATCAGGCTCTTTAACCCTACAGTATGCTGCTCTCAGATTACAGTAAACATCTGCTGACAGATTCCCTTTAACATGTTCACACCAGGTAGTCTATTCATAGTTTTATTTGCTGGGAAATTTCCTTGTGAATAGGATAAAGGTGAACAAAACCTTTAAAGTTATATTTGGGCAGTAAGAGTTTGCATTTCTTCTTTGGTAAATGATGACAAATGGTTTCTTAAAATGAATGACAAATGCAAGTAGAGACATTTTCACATTATTCTTCATCAAAGTCCACCATAAAAAAAAAGTCTTATTGATATGACATTTAGTGCGACATAGTAGCAAATATGCAGCACGCAGCTGGGTTCCTGCTCTTAAGGGTACAGAGTTATGTACCCAGATACCAATTTCTCATTTTTGACTAGGAGTTCTTCTTCTAAAAATTCAATGGTATAAAAGACCTTTTTAGAAATTTATGAGGAGCTAAACTTATGATAAATGACGAATTACACAATGTTCTCCTAAACAACCATTTTTTTTTGCTGGTATACCTTGCTACATTCTGACCTAGACAATGATAATATCCACGTTATCAATTGAGACAAATTGGAACATGGACAAAGGTTGTATTAAAAAACAAACAAACAGAAAAAAACAGGTTAAAGCATAAATTAAAAAATAAAATTAAGAGCACAAACACAAAAAAACACATTATTTTAGTAGCAAACATTTTGACAAAGACAGCTTGAGGTGGGATTGATTTAAGCTATACTGACAGCTCTATGCCAAGTTTCTCCTCAGGACACATCAGCTGTCGGCACTCTTGTCTGTTTCTTTGGAGTGAATTGTATACATAAATGTTTGGTCAATGGTAAAGTCTGAAGGCAGGTTGCCTCGGTGCACTGCAATGTGCTCGCCCATGAGGTTCAAAGTGGAGCTGTAGTGTCCACACACAGTACATCGGTACATTAGGGCCCCTGCATGTGTCTTCAAGTGGCACTTGATGGTAGAACGGCCTCGGAAGAACTTGTGACACACTTTGCACTGATATGGCTTTTCTCCAGTATGAATTCGACGGTGGTAATTAAACTCACTGGTGTGAGAAAAGCACTTTCCACAAACCTTACACGTATATTTGCTATGGACTGGTTGTCCAGTCACTGAATGATCGTCTACTGAAAAATCCTCTGGAACTTTTCTCTTTGCCATTGAAGCTTGAAGTTGTGTAAATTCAGAATATCCAGGACGATCCGCTGGATTACTACCACAACGATGCTGGTTCAGGTGCTGTCGGTAAGTTATTTCAGACTTGAAACCTTGGGAACAAAGATGACAGCGAAACAATGCTTCATCTAAGCTCTGGTGGACTGTCATATGTTTCTCCAGTAAGTGACGATCAAGGAAGCTACTAGCACAGACAGAACAGGAGAAGACAGATATAGACATGTGAGATAGGACATGCCACATAAGACCACAAAGTGTTAAGTGTCGCTGCTCACACAATCCACAGGACAGGTTCTTGGTGTTAAGGTGCTCCAAAGCATGAGAACGTACAGAATGAAAATCTCGTAACATGGTCCTATGACATGCACCACATGGCAACTCAGTTCCCATAAATGAATTCACCTCCCCGGGAAGAGGCTGACCTGGATGAACAATTATATTATGTTCTGATGTAACACCTTCTTGTCCTCTGTGAAGTGAGAGTTGCCACTGGCTGAAAAACTTGTCTTCACACATATCACAAGAGAAAAGAAAAATTCCAATGTGCGATAAAACATGAGTAATCATAGCACCCCGGTCGTGGAACCGGGCCTGACAGACTTTGCAACTACCGTTCCGCAGCTCTATGTGTTCACGAGCATGTTGGCGGATATGCTGCAGGTTAGGCTCCAACACTTTCTTGCACACTTGGCATGGCATGGCTTTGCCACTTCGACTTTCTCCCTGACCAAATAATAACAGCTCATCTTCACTACCATCACTCAACTCGATGATTTCCCCAGATGGCCCTGAGTCTTCATCACCTGCTTCATCAAACTGTAACTCTTCCTCTTCTAATTCATCAAGGTGGAGGTCACCCATTGCTTCAAAACCCCCAGTAGATTCTTTAGAATTTCCACTAACAGAGGAGTCACCGGGAAAGTAACCAGTTTTGTTAAATTCACCATTTTGAGTTTTATAAGGAGGGCAAGTACTTGTTGGAACAAATCCAGTGTTCACTGAGCAATGAGAGGACTGGAACCTCGCTGAGGTGCTCTGCTCTTCAGTTTTTGCTGGCAGTGGAAATTGTCCTGCTTGATTCACAGTTGCCTCTTGGTCTTCACCTTTGAATGAACAAATTCCCTCTCCTGGTGTGTTAAAAGTTTTGTCTATAGGAAGGATGTGATTATCCAGCCCATTGCCCTTAGAATCCACTAGACTGGGTTCAACTGATGCGCCGGAACGTCCTTCACTAGAGGAAACTGAGCATTGATATTTCTGACCTGAGGAACCTTCAAGATCAGGAAACGTTGCATGACAAGCATTTATTAAGTCCTCCATGCCAAGCTTTTCAGCAACTTCATAGATGACTCCCACATTAATAAGGTCAGTAAATAGTTCTGAGGTGTAGATAAAGTTAAGAACTTTCTCAAAATTGGTTGCTGTGATGAAGTCCACCACATATGATCGAGCAACATCTAACTCCGTGCTTGAAAACAATTTTTGGAAATAAACGGTGGCAGAACCAAGCACAGCTTTATGAGCAGCAAAAGTCCGGTTTCCAACAACGATATTAACATCACATAGTGTCCCTGACAAACGACACTTATTCAGCTCACGTAGCAGATTGCTGGGGTGGTCGCTGCTGTTTAGTTTGATTCGCATACCCATCTTTATATGTTAGAGTCAGGAGGTATGGCCTGTGCACAGCTTTCACACCTGGCTCTTTAATCGGATTACGTCTTCCACATACAGAGAGGCACCTCATCCCCGTTGTATTGAGCTGTGGGAATGTACCTGGAAAACACAAAGTGTGAGAACACATTACACATTGTAAAAACTGGCTTTTTTTTAGATGGAATAGTAGAAGATGGCCTACTCTAAGGGTATGTGCACACGCTGCGGATTTGACGCTGCGGATCCGCAGCAGTTTTCCCAAAGTTTAGGCCACGTTCACACTTTGCGGGTTCCTCTGCGGGTTAATCCCGCAGCGGAATTGATAAATCTGCAGGGCAAAACTGCTGCGGTTATCCCTGCAGATTTATCGCGGTTTGTTCCGCGGTTTCCACTGCGGGATTACTCCTGTACTATTGATGCTGCATATGCAGCAATATGCAGCATCAATAGTAATGTAAAAAATAATAAAAATCGGTTATACTCACCCTCTGACGTCGCGATCTCCTCGGCGCTGCAAGTGGCTGTGCCGTCAAGGACCTTCGTGACGTCACGGTCATGTGACCGTGGCGTCATCATGGTCATGTGACCGCGACGTCACCACAGGTCCTGTTCGGCACAGCAACTGAGACCGGACGCCGCGGGCAGCGCTGAGAGGTGAGTATAGCATTATTTTTTATTTTAATTCTTTTTTTTACACCAAAATATGGTTCCCAGGGCCTGGAGGAGAGTCTCCTCTCCTCCACCCCGGGTACCATCGGCACATTATCCGCTTAACTTCCCGCAACGTGGGCACAGCCCCATGCGGGAAGTTAGCGGATCAATGCATTTCTATGGGTGCAGAATCGCTGCGATTCTGCACCAAGAAGTGACATGCTCCTTCTTTTTTTCTGCGGAAATCCTCAGCATGTGCACAGCGGGTTTTGTTTTCCATAGGGTAACATTGTACTTTACCCTGCATGGAAAACTGCTGCGGATCTGCAGTGTCAAATCCGCTGCGGATCCGCGGCAAAACCCGCAAAGTGTGAACATAGCCTTACAGTACCATGTAAACCTATGGGGAAAAAAAACGCTGTGCACATGCTGCGGAAAAATCCACGCGGAAACGCAGCAGATTATTTTCCGCAGCATGTCAAGTCTTTCTGCGGATTCCACAGCGGTTTTCAACATGCACCAATAGGAAAGTGCAGTTGAAAACCCGCAGAGGAATCCGCAGAAGAAACCGCGATAAAATCCGCAGTGAAAACCGCAGTGGTTTTGCACTGCGGATTTTCCAAATCCGCTGCGGAAAAATCCGCAGCAGAATCCACAACGTGTGCATATACCCTAAAAGTCCAACTAATATTCTATTTGGTGGGGCAAAGGAAAGTAAAGTTAATTGCAACCTTATAAAAAAAAAATAAAAAAAACAGTATGCTTGGAGACCATTTTCAGGCATATGGTATGTAAACAGATTTATGCAGCCTATACCCTTACCCGTTAGACCCCAGTCCAGAGCCTCTCACCTAGCCAAATTAGTTCTCATGCTTCACACTGACGAGGGCCAACAGCCTGAAACACTGTGTCTGCGAATTGAGATACTGATTTGGCTTTTATACTAAGTCATATTGCGCGACTCGTTAAAGGGTTGATTGTGACTTGTAGGATCGCTACTTCCAACAGGTGGCGCTATAGTGTTTAAGTCCTCTTTTTCTGTGGAGAGGCAATTTGCATATTGCAGCCTATCAGACATCCATTACTTCCGCTAATGTAAGTTTGGTACACATTCATACTGACTAGCAAAGGTTCAAAAAAATATGATCCATCCAAAGCAGAGAACAAAGAACATCTATCACCTCCTGGACAACCTCAAAGTAAAATAAGATTAAATATAATCCTCTTTAAGAAAGCTACAATTAGGAAAATAAAAAAAGATCCTGACTTGATAAAAGCTCTGATTTTATAAAGGGAATACTGTCACCAGGTTTTTGCTACACCAGAGATCATAATAATATAGGGGCAGAGTCCTTGATTCCACTGATCTGCCACTTTTTGAGCTGCTAAAATCTGTTTTTATCTGCTGCAGATCTAGCAGTTCTCTGAGCACACGTTGTGGATTTTGCTGGGGATCCGCAGCGGATTGGCCGCTACGGATTCGCAGCAGTTTTCCATGCGGTTTACAATACCATGTAAACCTATGGAAAACCAAATCCGCAGTGCCCATGGTGCGGAAAATACCACGTGGAAACACTGCGGATTATATTCCGAAGCATGTCAATTTTTTGTGCGGATTCCGCAGCGGTTTACACCTGCTCCTCAATAGGAATCCGCAGGTGTAAAACCGCAGGTGAAATACGCACAAAAACGCAGGTAATCCGGGGTTTTATTTGGGGATTTTTCAAAAACAGTGCGGGAAAATCCGCACACGAATCCGCAATGTGGGCACATAGCCTAAAACCCCACGCTTGTTTTCCGCCCATGTGCAGGGTACACAGAAAGCTGACAATCAGTGTTGTGGGGGAGGTTATACAGACCACTTGAACATGGAGGACTACCTGGTTTGAGTCTGCATCATGGAAGAAGTGGAAAGGGACGAAGGATGGTAGCAGTCAGCAATCCTGTCAGCTTCAAAGCGATGCGTGCAGGCTCTAGAGAGCAGGTTCTAGAGACTGCAAGCAAAGAGTGCTTCTTGGCTGAGTAACCAGCAACTCTGACCGCAGGGTGGCCAGTACCCTAGGCAATAAGCCGCACACTGGAAAATTTAAAATTCTTCTATCTTTGAGAAAGGAATTTTACCCATTTAAGCATCACAATCTCTAACCTTTTTCAAGTATCCGTCTTCCTCTTAAAGTCATTGTTTAGATACAGCTGTTTTCCTACCTTAGAATGACCCTTTAGAAGCAGTGCTATCCTCTTCCTTTTGTTGGTCTACAGAATAAACACAGTTACTGAACATCATAAATAGCTATAAGGGACCTATAACAGCGAACATATAACCCTTAACAATTCTAATTTTATCAAAATATCTAAAAAGCACCTAGACAAAAAACCTTGTGTATGAAAGTGATACAAAAACACAAAAAGGTAAAAAGTTCCAGACAAATACACAAACGTCTGAACCAATCAGACCATGATCATCCATAAATCCAGTAAACCAATACCAATATGATAAACAGGTCTCCTCTTTTTGCATGATTCACTATATATAAAGATAATATTTAGTCAAATTGCTAAGAGAGACAGGTGTACTTCATTGGTTCTATGGAGCAATACAAAATTCAAGGTCATACCACATGTAGCCTATACAGCCCAGAGATATCCTCAAGAGGCAGTGATGTGTAAGTAATTTTCATCCTACAAGCATAAAAATGATAAGTAATTTATGCCTTATAAGATATTGTTCTGCTTTGAGAAACTCCCATCATTTAGACAGTATTTGACTGTCTAGCTTAGGTCTCCGTAGTATAAAAGATCTAACCATGGAAGTGAGGGAAAGTCATTGTGGAGCGAGGACACCAACACCTCATTATCTAGGGTGCCAATCTTCGCTGCCTGGCAGGCCATGTACAGTGGCTATCTTAGGGTCTTTCTGCAGCCAGCAACACTGTCGACCACCGTCTCCTACTCTCTAGGCTCCAGTCACTAAGTATTAAGGATACTGCCCTCTCCTGGTTCTCCTCCTATCTTTCTGACTGCTCCTTCAGTGTTTTGTTCGCTAGCTCCACTTCATCTCCTCTTCCTCTCTCTGTCAGGGTACCCCATGGCTCAGTCCTTGACCCACTTCTCTTCTCTCTCTACAAGACCCAAATCGGACAGACCATCAGATTTGGCTTTTAGTACCATCTTTATGCCGATGACACTACTATACATGTTATCCATTGACTTTACCCCCGCTGTACTACAGAGCGCCAGTGTCTCCGACATCATATCAGCTCTCTATCCGAAACTCAACCTCTCCAAAACTGAACTTCTTCCGCTCTCGCAGTCTACTAACCTCCCTAATCAGACACTTCATCTACGTGGGTACACCATAATAACACCCCAGCAGCAGGCACGCTATCTGGGTGTTTCGTTTGACACCAATCTCTCCTTCACATCCCATATACAATGTCTTGCCCACTCGTGCCGCTTACACCTAAAGAACATCTCTAGAATCCGCCCTTTTCTCACCAAGGAAACCCTCACTGTCGCCCTGATCCACTCCCGCCTGGACTACTGCAATGCTCCATTAGTTGGTCTCCCCCTTACTCAACTTTCCCCTCTCCAGTCTATCCTTAAAGCAGCAGCCAGGGTTGTCCATCTAGGTAATCGGTATTCAGACGCATCCGCTTTTTGCCAGTCGTTACACTGGCTGCCATTCATTACAGGATACAATTCAAAGTACTTGTTCTCACTCACAAAGCTCTTCACAGTGTGGCCCCTCTTACATCTCCTCCCTCATTTCTGTCTATCGGCCTAACCGACCGCTGCGCTCTGCAAACGACTTTCGACTAACCTCTGCACTAATCCGTACCTCCCACTCCCGACTCCAAGACTTCTCCCGCGCGGCGCCAATCCTCTGGAATGCTCTACCCCAAGAAATTAGGACCATCCACAATTTGCATAGTTTTAGGCGCTCCCTTAAAACACATTTTTTCAGAGCGGCGTATCATGTTCCTTATTCAAAGACATTTCATGTGTAAGTGTGCATGTGTAGCCCATTCATTTTCTCCATCAATTTTCATTTTCTCCATCAATCCCCCACTCTCAAGACGACTGGATCATTGTAAAGACACACCTGTACTTTGTATCTCCCACACGTCAATGTACTGTAGATTGTAAGCTCTCACGAGCAGGGTTGTCTAATTTTGATTCAATTATTGTATTGTTAACGTTGTTACTTATGACTTGCATTTGAAACTGTTAGGGTAAGTTCACACAGGACTTTTTTGCTGCGTATTTTTGCTGCTTTTTTTATGCTAATTTAGGTGCGTTTTTTTGGTGCGTATTTGGTGCGTTTTTTGGGTAAGTTCACACAGGACTTTTTTGCTGCGTATTGTTGCTGCGTATTTTATGCCAATTTTCAGCTGCTTATAATAGATGCGTTTTTTGTGCGGTTTTGGTGCGTTTTTTTTGTCTATTTGTGCATGATAATAAAGTTGAGTGACCCCAGTGGAGCTTAGCATCGCCTTCATCCCAGCGGGGGAACAATTTACGGCGAATTACATGCCATGCATCGGCCTTTTTTTGACGATCACTGTAGTTTGGGCAAGCTACATCCCAAATTACAGGCATTGCTTCCACCCTGGAAAAATAAATGAAAAAGTAATTACCAAATGCAAGATGAAATGAAGCCAACATTCATGACAAGGAAGATACAAACATACACATGCAGAACACATGAACATGTACATAACAGCACATGAGCATCGCAAAGTGTACCAGTGCTAACAATCGGATAAGATAGATATATCACAAATTAAAAAAAATATTACCTCCATGATTAGTTGGGAAACATTAATGCTCATCCTCCTATACCAAGACATGGCTAACACCTCACTACCAGAAACTCCCTCACAATAGATCACAATCAGGACACCTCACAATGGCTCACAATGGCTCTTCACACCTCACAATTTCTCTTCACACCTCACTAACCACACCCCTAAGCTCTTGGCTGTGAGATCACTTCTTGCTGGCCATGATTTTTCTGCAAACAAAACGCAGCAAATAATGCTACATGCGTTTTTGCTGCGTTTTTCCATCACCCATTCAAGTCAATGGGTGAAAAAACGCTGCAAAAACGCAGCAAAAACGCTGAAATAAGTGACATGCCCTATGTCCAAAAAACGCAGCAAAGCAGAAAATACTGATCAAACAAAAACCCAATGTGTGTGCATGAGATTTCTGAAATCTCATAGGCTTTGCTGGTACTGTAAAAAGCAGCTAAAAATTAGCATAAAAAAACGCAGCAAAAATACGCAGCAAAAAAGTCCTGTGTGAACGTACCCTTAAACTGTAAAGTGCTGCAGAATATGTTGGCGCTATATAAAGATTATTATTATTTTTATAATTATAATGGCTGTATTGGCTACTTGTGGTATGACCTAGGATTTTATATTGCTCCATAGAACCAATGAAGTACACCTATCCCTCTTAGCAAAATATTATCTTTACATAGTGTGAATCATGCAAGAAGAGGAGTCCTGTTTATCATATTATGTGTTGTTTTACTAGACTAATAAATGATAAATCACCAAAAACAGGCAGAGATGCTTACCTGTCTGAATGGGCCTCAAATACAAATGCACAAATTGTGTTTTTTCTTGAATTTTTCCTTTTTGGTGTTTTTCATGTTAGAGTAGGACTGGCAAGGACGTAAGGACCCTTGGCGAGGGTTGCCAGCTTCCATATTGTGGCCAGAATATCAACTAAGACCTTACATATATTCATATGTTTTGTTTTGCACGTATATATTTTTTGCAGGGTGCAGTTGGACCCAAATGGTTCTGTACACTGTGGCCTCTGTTCGCACAGGATGCATTTTAGCACTGGGCAGCCCGCTTTAGGGCGTCATTAATAGGCTGATAACCAGATGCTCTGCATTCCCTGTGTGAACACGCCACATACGGAGTATCTTAGTGCACTGGTGTACCACACGGCCAAACCCTTATTTAAGGCTGGCTGTTTCATTGGGTATTGCACCTGTGCATTTGCTATTTTATTTGGGTCCGCTGCATCCTGCTTGTGCATTTGTATTTGAGGCCCATTCAGACAGGTAAGCATCTCTGCCTGTTTTTGGTGTTTTTTCTTGAATTTTTCCTTTTTGTTTTTTTTTTTTAATAAATGATAAATGACTATGGTCTGAAAGTTTCAGACATTTATATATTTGCCTGGCTTTTATTACTTTTCTGTGTTTTTGTATCACTTTTATAAACAAGGGTTTCTTCTAAGTGCTTTATAGATATATTAATACAATTTGAATGTTTAAGAGTTATATGTATGCTGGTCTACAGAATACACAAACACTGCAGAATAGAAAGACATTTTACTACAAGGCTGAAATGTAACAATATTCAGAGCAAAATAAAGTTTTTACTCCCAGCTGCAGAGAGAGGAAAAAAAAAGTGTTCACCTGATTTACCGTAATCTAATTTAAGCCTCATTGGAATGCATTGGTGCAATAATGACCATATATACTCGTGTATAAGCCGAGTTTTCCCAGCACATTTTTGTGCTGAAAACGCCCCCTCAGAATATACGAGTCATTGTCACAGAAAGAGGGAGCGAGAGCGGCGGAGAAGCGGGTCACAGAGGTAGAAGCCGGCGGCTGCGGCTAAAGCCTGTGCCCGATGCTAAAGAGAAATGAATATTCACTGCACTGGCAGCAAATATTCATTTTCTTATAGTGCACACAGTTAAAGCAGCCGGGCTATCACGGGTGCCCGCTCATTAAAGTAATGAATATCCACCTCTCTCCACTCCCATAAGCATGGAGAGAGGTGAATATTCATTACTTAAATTAGCGGGGACATGTGATCACCAGGCAGCAGGAGCTGCTGGCACCAGAACGAGATGATGCGAGGGAGCGCAGGGAAGTCAAGTAGGATGTTTTTTTGTTTTTTTTTATAGGAGCCATGCATACAAGGACGGGGAGCCATGCATACAAGGAGAAGGACAGCGAGCCATGCATACAAGGAGAGGGAAAGCGAGCCATACATACAAGGACGGAGGCAGGGACCATACATACAAGGACATGGAAGGAGAGCCATGCATACAAGGACATGGAAGGAGAGCCATGCATACAAGGACATGGAAGGAGAGCCATGCATACAAGGACATGGAAGGAGAGCCATGCATACAAGGACATGGAAGGAGAGCCATGCATACAAGGACATGGAAGGAGAGCCATGCATACAAGGACATGGAAGGAGAGCCATGCATACAAGGACATGGTAGGAGAGCCATGCATACAAGGACATGGTAGGAGAGCCATGCATACAAGGACATGGAAGGAGAGCCATGCATACAAAGACATGGAAGGAGAGCCATGCATACAAGCACATGGACGGGGAGCCATGCATACAAGGACAGGGATGGGAAGCCATGCATACAAGGACAGGGATGGGGAGCCATGTGGCTGTCCAGTACTGTATAGCCATGTATTGCTGCCATTTTTACCTACAGTGCCTTGCAAAACTATTCGGCCCCCTGGAACTTTTCAACCTTTTCCCACATACAGTACAGACCAAAAGTTTGGACACTCCTCATATATAAATTCACACTGAAGGCATCAAAACTATGAATTAACACATGTGGAATTATATACTTAACAAAAAAGTGTGAAACAACTGAAAATATGTCTTATGTTCTAGGTTCTTCAAAGTAGCCACCATTTGCTTTGATGACTGTTTTCCACACTCTTGGCATTCTCTTGAATATATACTTTTACTAGATGGTGGCCCGATTCTAACGCATCGGGTATTCTAGAATATGCATGTCCACGTAGTATATTGCCCAGTGACGTAGTATATTGCACAGCCACGTAGTATATTGTCCAGTTACGTAGTATATTGCCCAGTGACGTAGTATATTGCCCAGTGACGTAGTATATTGCCCAGTGACGTAGTATATTGCCCAGTGACGTAGTATATTGCCCAGTGACGTAGTATACAGCACAGAGCCACGTAGCATATTGCCCAGTGACGTAGTATATTGCCCAGTGACGTAGTATACAGCACAGAGCCACGTAGTATATTGGCCAGTTACGTAGTATACAGCACAGAGCCACGTAGTATATTGCACAGCGACGTAGTATATTGCCCAGCGACGTAGTATATTGCCCAGTGACGTAGTATATTGCCCAGTGACGTAGTATATTGCCCAGTGACGTAGTATATTGCCCAGTGACGTAGTATACAGCACAGAGCCACGTAGTATATTGCACAGCGACATAGTATACAGCACAGAGCCACGTAGTATATTGCCCAGCCACGTAGTATATTGCCCAGCCACGTATGTCACGGGTTAAAAAATAAACATATATTCACCTTCCGAGGGGCCCCTTGTAGTTCTGATGCCTGTGTTCGGTTCAGGCGGCAGCTTCCGGTCCGAGGGTGTGATGACGTCACGGTCACATGACCGTGACGTCACGGCAGGTCCTTCTCGCGCAGGGCCTACGATGACGTCGTGGTCACATGACTGACGTCACGGCGGGTCCTTCTCGCGCAGGGCCTGTGATGACGTCGCGGTCACATGACCGTGACATGATGGAAGGTCCTTCTCGCGCAGGGCCTGCGATGACGTCGCGGTCACATGACCGTGACGTCACGGCAGGTCCGTCTCGAGCAGGCGCGCAGGGCCTGTGATGACGTCACGGTCACATGACTGTGACGTCATGGCAGGTCCTTCTCACGCAGGCGCGCAGGGCCTGTGATGACGTCACGATCACATGACCGTGACATCATGGCAGGTCCTTGTCGCGCACCAAACTTAGCACCGGAACCTGCCGCTTGCATGGACCGGTCACCGGAGCGTCGGAAAGGCGGCGGAAGGTGAGTATATAATGATTTGTTATTTTTTTAAATTATTTTTAACATTAGATGTTTTTACTATTGAGGCTGCATAGGAGGCGTCAATAGTAAAAACTTGGTCACACAGGGTTAATAGCGGCAGTAACGGAGTGAGTTACCCGCGGCATAACGCGGTCCGTTACCGCTGGCATTAACCCTGTGTGAGCCGTGACTGCGGGGAGTATGGAGCGGGCGCCGGGCAGTGACTGCAGGGGAGTAGGGAGGGACTAATCGGACTGTGCCCGTCGCTGATTGGTCGCGGCAGCCATGACAGGCAGCTGGCGAGACCAATCAGCGAATGAATATCCGTGACGGAAGTTGCCGACAGAAAGACGGAAGTACCCCTTAGACAATTATATATATAGATGAGGGCAGGGGCAGTGCAAACATTTTTTATCTCACCGGTGTACCTCATTAACGCTATAATCCAGATTATATAATTGAGGGGCAGTATTCAAGGGCTGGGAGTTTTTAGAGATCTCAAGAAACACCAACATAACTCCTCCCCAGGGCGTCTCCGACTGGACGGGTGTCATGGAAGGGGTGTTTATAATTTAAGTTTTTCAGTCTGAATTTCCATAAGAGATATGTGACTGATCATGTTTTAAATTCTATCTACAATTCTTTGTTACTGTCTCTCCATGGAATACATAACACATGGATACTAACCCTTTTTTAACATGCTGTATTTATTGAAATGTATATATCATTGATTACCACTTCAGTTGCTGTTTAAATTTGCCTGTTTATTTCAGCTTTTAATTGTATTTTTTTTTATAAAAAAATTTTATGGGCAACACGGTGGCTCAGTGGATAGCACTGCAGCCTTGCAAAGCTGGAGTCCTGGGTTCAAATCCCACCAAGGACAACATCTGCAAGGAGTCTGTATGCTCTCCCCGTGTTTGCGTGGGTTTCCTCCGGGTACTCCGGTTTCCTCCCACATTCCAAAGACATACTGATAGGGAATGTAAATTGTGAGCCCCATCGGGGACAGCGATGATAATCTGCAGAATATGTTAGCGCTATATAAAAATAAAGAGTATTATAATATCTATATATATGATTGTCTAAGGGGTACTTCCGTCTTTCTGTCTGTCCTTCTGTCTGCAACTTCCGTCACGGAAATCCCGCGTCGCTGATTGGTCTCGCCAGCTGCCTGTCATGGCTGCCGCGGCCAATCAGCAATGGGCACAGTCCGATTAGTCCCTCCCTACTCCCCTGCAGTCAGTGCCCGGCGCCCGCATACTCCCCTCCAGTCACCGCTCACACAGGGTTAATGCCAGCAGAAATGGACCGCGTTATGTCGCAGGTAACGCACTCCGTTAACGCTGCTATTAACCCTGTGTGTCCCCAACTTTTTACTATTGATGCTGCATATACAGCATCAATAGTAAAAAGATCTAATGTTGCAAATAATAATAATAATTAAAAAAAGGTTATTATCACCTTCCGACGTCGCGGCTGTCCTCGGCAGTGCAAGCGGCAAGTTCCGGTGCCAAGGATGCTATGCGAGAAGGACCTGCCATGATGTCACAGTCATGTGACCGCGACGTCATCACAGGTCCTGCGCTCATACCAACCCTGGGACCGGAAGCTGCCGCGTGCACAGCACACAGGCGCCAGGACTTTAAGGGCCTTCGGAAGGTGAGTATATGTTTATTTTTTATTTTAAGTCTTTTTTAACCACGCATATAGTGCCCACATTGCTATATACTACGTGGGCTGTGTTACATACTGCGTCGGCTCTGTTATATACTACATCTCTGTGCTATACACTATGTAGCTGGGCAATATACAACGTGACTGTGCAATATACTACGTAGCTGTGCAATATACTAAGTGGCTGAGTCGGTTCTGTTATATACTACGTCGACTGTGCAATATACTACGTAGCTATGCAATATACTACGTGCCTCTACAATATACTACGTGCCTCTACAATATACTACGTGGCTCTGCTATATACTACATCGCTGACCAATATACTACATACAGTGCCTAAAAGTAGTATTCAACCCCCTGCAGATTTAGCAGGTTTAATAAGATGCAAATAAGTTAGAGCCTTCAAACTTCAAACAAGAGCAGGATTTATTAACAGATGCATAAATCTTACAAACCAAACAGTTTTGTTGCTCAGTTAAATTTTTATAAATTTTAAACATAAAAGTGTGGGTCAATTATTCTTCAACCCCTAGGTTTAATATTTTGTGGAATAACCTTTGTTTGCAATTACAGCTAATAATTGTCTTTTATAAGACCTGATCAGGCCGGCACAGGTCTCTGGAGTTATCTTAAGATGGGGGTCCGTCTCATTGTCCGAATTTAAGATATCTTACGCATGAAGATGGAAACTCCCTTGACTTGGTCTTCTCCCGGCTTGGCTCAGTGGATGATTTCACAAACTCCCCTCTCCCGCTCTCTGACCACAACCTTCTTTCATTCTCTATCAAGAACTGCCATCCCGCTCAGGTCACCCCCACTTTCCACACTTAAAGAAACATACAGGCCATTAACACCCAGAAACTTATGAAGAACTTGCAGTCCTCACTGGCCCCAATCTTCTCCATCTCATGTCCTGATTCTGCTCTGAAGCATTACAATGAAACCCTGCAAAGTGCCCTGGATGAAGCTGCACCTCCTATACATAGAACAACTCGGCACAGACGGCGACAACCATGGCACACGCTGCAAACATGTTTCCTGCAGCGGTTCTCCAGGTGCGCCGAATGTCTGTGGAGAAAATCTAATCTACTCGAAGATTTCCTCCATTATAAGTTCATGCTAAAAACAAACAACTCTGCCCTTCACCTCTCCAAACAAACCTATTTCAACACCCTCATCACCTCACTGTTAAATAACCCTAAACGTCTCTTTGATACTTTCCAGTCCCTACTCAACCCAAGAGAGCAGGCCCCAACCACAGATCTCCGCGCTGACGATCTGGCCAATTACTTCAAAGAAAAAATTGACCACATTCGACAGGAAATCATCTCCCAATCTCTTCATACCATGCACTGTCCTCCCTCCCCCACTGCATCTAGTTCACTCTCTGACTTTGAACCAGTTACAGAAGAAGTAAGCAGGCTCCTTACATCTTCTCGCCCGACCTGACCCCATTCCGTCACATCTCCTCCAGTCCCTTTCCCCGGCTCTCACCTCTCACCTAACAAATATTCAACCTTTCCCTCACTTCCGGTATTTTTCCTTCCTCATTTAAAGGGAACCTGTCACCTGAATTTGGCGGGACCAGTTTTGGGTCATATGGGCGGGGTTTTCGGGTGTTTGATTCACCCTTTCCTTACCCGCTGGCTGCATGCTGGCCGCAATATTGGATTGAAGTTCATTCTCTGTCCTCCGGAGTACACGCCTGCGCAAGGAAATATTGCAGGCAAGGATCAGTCCTAGGCCCCCTCCTCTTCTCTTTGTATACCGCCCCTATTGGTCAAACAATCAGTAGATTTGGTTTCCAGTACCATCTCTATGCTGACGACACCCAATTATACACTTCAGCTCCTGTTATCACGCCAACCTTTTTAGAAAACACCAGTGATTGTCTTACCGCTGTCTCTAACATCATGTCCTCCCTCTATCTGAAACTGAACCTGTCAAAAACTGAACTCCTCGTGTTCTCTCCCTCTACTAACCTACCTTTGCCTGACATTGCCATCTCCATGTGCGGTTCCACCATTACTCCAAAGCAACATGCCCGCTACCTTGGGGTCAGCCTTGATTCCGAGCTTTCATTCACCCCCCACATCAGATCACTGGCTTGCTCTTCTTATATGCATCTCAAAAACATTTCTAGAATTTGCCCATTTCTTACTTTCGACTCTGCAAAAACTCTTACTGTCTCACTTATTCATTCCCGTCTGGACTATTGTAACTCTCTACTAATCGGCCTCCCTCTTACCAAACTCTCTCCGCTCCAATCTGTCCTGAATGCTGCAGCCAGGATCATATTCCTCACCAACCGCTACATCGATGCCTCTACCTTGTGCCAGTCATTACACTGGCTACCCATCCACTCCAGAATCCAGTACAATGCGCATGCGCGGCCTCAGAAAGATGGCCGCCGCCACCGAGAAAGCCGTGATTCACCCAGCTCTGCTGCTCGCCTTGGATACCGGGCCGTGGCGTCACCTCACCTGTGGAAGGGACCCTGCTCATGCCATACCGCTCACTGCGCCTCATCATCCCCGCACCTATGCCGCCGCCACACTGCCAGTAAGCCTGCATTCCAACTATAAGACGCACCCCCCATTTTCCTCACAATTTTTTTTATTATAGTGGGAAAAATACGATATAACAGCACAAATTAAAACTGCATCAAATACAAATGCACAACAAAAATTCAGACATCTGGTACAGTTCTTGTCCAATCTGTACTGTAAAATATGCTGACCATTTCTCCAACGGTACCTGTTACACGCTGCTGTCATACTTATAACACTAGAAAAGAATGTCCTAGCAGATGGAACAGATTTCTATAGTCCTCATATAAACAAGGTTTTAAATAGCTTCACAAAAAAACAAACAGTATTTAGCAGAGCATAACTTGGGTGGTATTTTGCTCTACTACAGATACTACAGATCCAGCTCCAAGTTCGAAACCACTCCAATTTTCATGAAACGTGTGAGGTTTAGAAAACACAGGATCAGAAAGGCACCTGTAAGAGTATGTGCAGACAATCCGAAAGCGGTAATGCTTTGGACAAATGTTCCCTGCGCCCAAAGCACTGACGTCTATTGAACGCAGGAGAATCTGCATGTGTTCACTGAATTGTGCAGATTCAACGTGTCCAATACATTCTATGGGTGAAATTTCTCTTGCTGAGACTAGTGCCTTCACAAGAGAAATTGACATGCTGCGGTCTGTCTCCGCAGGAGCCTGTTGACGCATAGTGGGCATGAGATTTCTTGAAATCCCATCCACTATGCTGTAACATCTGGACGCTGTGGATTGGATGCTGCATAAGTACACAGCGTCCAACCCGCAGCGTATACTGATTACTTGCACATACCCTAACACAACCATCTGAAAATGGCCTTCGTGAAGGCATTACACTGTGTTCCAAATTATTATGCAAATAATATTTCCTCATATTTTCTCTAAATTACCTATCTGAATTGCAGTCATTGTTATTTTCCAGTCATCTACTATTCTAGTATAATTGCAATGTTTTGGAACAAACTGCCTATGAAAACAGTATCTTTTTTAAAAAATAAACATTCAAAATGCATGTTCCAAATAATTATGCACAGCAGAGTTTTCAACCTTTTTTTATTTTGAACAAAAAAATGGTCAATTGTGAAGTTATAAGCATTATCAGCTTATTACAAAATGAAATCAAACAGTTTTCAAGTGAAAACTTTATTCTATATGATGTTACATTTGCACATAGGACCCCTTGTTCGAAAGAAGCTTCTGAACTCTCTCGTCCATTGAATTTGTCAGTTTTTGGATGGTTTCTGCTTCAATTGTTTTGCATGTGGACAGAATACCCTCCCAGAGCTGTTGCTTAGATGTGAACTGCCTCCCGCCATCACTCCTTTTGATGATGCTCCAGAGGTTCTCAATGGGGTTGAGGTCAGGGGAAGATGGTGGCCACACCATAAGTTTGTCCTCTTTTATGCCCAGGGCTGCCACTAGAAATTTCGGGGCCCCATACTGGCAACATTTTCGGGGCCCCCTTAAGACTCCGCCCAGGCTCCACCCCAGCCCCGCCTCCAAACCTCGAACTGTCTACAGCACCACCGCTGACTCTTGGAAAAACTACACTTCTCACCAATCACACATTAACAGTTCCCATCACCAGATCACACACATAGCCAGCAGATTTTGTTTTGGCCAAAAGGTTTTTTTAATCTGCCACGATGACAAGGTAGACTCTTTTGGCCGGGCCCTACTCTACTCTAACTTATTAAACATTTGTTAAAATATGCAATACAATTTAGGTATATTTTTATTTATTTTTCAATTTTTCATATGACCAATAATTCCACATACAAGGGACAAATAACACAACACCATGACCAGACACCACATTATCACCACATAGTGACCTATAATACTATCTACAAGGAATAAATACTGCCACACCATGTGCAGACCACATATTACCACCACAGTGACCGAACAATATCGCATACAAGGGACAAATACCACAGCAGCATGTACAGACCACATATTACCACCACATGGTGACCAACTACATACAAGGAACAAATACCCACACAACATGACCAGACCACATATTACCACCACACGGTGACCGAATAATAGCATGTACAAGGAACAAATGCCACCACACCATGACCAGACCACATGTTACCACCACATAGTGACTAAATAATAGCACATACAAGGAACAAATACCGCCACACCATGGCCGGACAACATATTACCACCACATTGTGACTGAATAGTACAATACTGATCATTAATAAAAAAAAAAAATACTATCACCATAAGTGCTATTATACATAGGAGATTTGTACTTAGTATGCAGGGTCTGTGTACAGGTAATACAGTGGTCACCGATGTCATTATACACAGGAGCTCTATATATAGTGTCAGTGTACAGGTAATACAGGGATCACCAGTGACATTATACACAGGAGCTCTATATATAGTGTCAGTGTACATGTAATACAGTGATCACTAGTGACATTATACACAGGAGCTCTGTATATAGTGTTTAGTGTACAGATAATATAGTGATCACCAGTGACATTAAACACAGGAGCTCTGTATACAGTATACAGTGTATGGTGTCAGTGTATAGGTAATACAGGGATCACTAGTGGCATGATACACAGGAGCTCTGTATACAGTATATAGTGTATGGTGTCAGTGTACAGGTAACATACTGACTCACCAGTGATGTCTCTAGCTGAAGTCCTTCATCTTTGCGTTTCTTTTTAATCCAGCGCAGACCGCCATCACTTCTTTCAGCCAGGACTCGTCTCTGCATAAAATAACACAGTTATCTAGAGCACCGCTTCCAGAGCACATTCCCCACTTTTTTCCTTTCTTCTACACTACACATCTGAATACAGACATTCACCCACCATTAATATATACTGTAATTGGTTATTATGCAACCCACCATTCCAAATATAAATAATACGCCACTGAGCCCCTTCTAGCTATACATAGCCACTTTCCCCATTTAATATATAAATTAATTAGCACCTGTACTCTTTCTCCCAATTTATTTCCAGTCACTTTATCCTCAACGATCCCACTATGCACCTCCCGCTCTAACCCTAACTCCGATTCATTATAGCTACATGCCCCTTCTGCCTCAATTCATTGTCATGTCTTCTCTCTCTCCCACCCTCTATTCATTATCAACTGCTCTTCCCCACCCTCAAAATTCATTATTTGCTCTCCCTACCTTCAATATACCATTGGCTCTCCCCACCCCCACCTACAATTCAAGTGCTGTCCACCGTCCCTCACACTCACTTGATGTGCATGCAGTCCCCATCACCCCCACTTCATCATTTGCAGTCCACCTTACTTCATCATTTAGTCCCCTATCCCCCCTTCACTTCATCTGCAGTCCCCCTTACTTTATCAATTGCAGCCCCCTATCATTTCATCATGTGCAGTGCCCCCTCAACCACACCATCATCTGCAGCCCCCTATCATTTCATCATGCGCAGTGCCCCCTTAAACACACCCCTAACCAGCTAACCCTGATTACAGCTACGGTTGCGCACTCTAATTGTGAATAGAGGGGAACCTCAGAATATGACCGCACTGTTATTGAAAATAAGTCTCTTACAAAAACGAACATTGACTTTACCGCCACATTATGACCATATGCAACTTTGATGGTCACAATACTCCGAGTGCCCCTATAAAAATGATGCTTAAGTGCCCACTTAACATTTAATAATGTCCCCTAAGTTCCCTCATGTACTGCTCCATTATACACTGTATGGTGAGCTTAAAGCTTCCTTATACACAGTCTAAGGCCCCCACAGCTCCCCTATACACAGTATGATGATTCTATAACTCCCCCATACACCGTATGATGTTCCCACTTCTCCCCTATTTACACAGTATGATGTTCCCACTTATCCCCTATTTACACAGTATGATGTTCCCACTTCTCCCCTATTTACACAGTATGATGTTCCCACTTCTCCCCTATTTACACAGTATGATCCCACTGCTCCCCTATAGATAATGAGCCCAATGCTCCCCTATACACAGTATAATGCTGACAGAACTCCACTATAGAAAGTATAATGCCCCCCAGAGCTCCCCTATATACAGTGTAATGGGCCAACAGCTCCCATATGCACAATATGCCTTCACAGATTCCTATACCCAGTATGATGGGCCTGCAGCTCCCTTACACACAGTATGATGGGCCCGCAGCTCCCTAATACACAGTATAATGGGCCCGCAGCTCCCTTACACACAGTATGATGGGCCCACAGCTTCCTTATACACAGTATGATGGGCCCGCAGCTCCCTTATACACAGTATGATGGGCCCGCAGCTCCCGTATACACAGTATGATGGGCCCGCAGCTCCCTTATATATAGTATGATGGGCCCGCAGCTCCCATATATACAGTATGATGGGCCCGCAGCTCCCTTATACACAGTATGATTGGCCCGCAGCTCCCTTATACACAGTGTGATGGGCCCACAGCTCCCGTATACACAGTGTGATGGGCCCACAGCTCCCGTATACACAGTATGATGGGCCCGCAGCTCCCTTATACATAGTATGATGGGCCCGCAGCTCCCTTATACACAGTATGATGGTCCCGCAGCTCCCTTATACATAGTATGATGAGCCCACAGCTCCCTTATACACAGTATGATTGGCCCGCAGCTCCCTTATACACAGTATGATGGGCCCGCAGCTCCCTTATACACAGTATGATTGGACTTACAGCTCCCTTATACACAGTATGATTGGCCCGCAGCTCTCTTATACACAGTGTGATGGGCCCGCAGCTCCCGTATACATAGTATGATGGGCCCGCAGCTCTCTTATACACAGTATGATGGACTTACAGCTCCCTTATACACAGTATGATGGACCCGCAGCTCCCGTATACACAGTATGATGGACTCGCAGCTCCCGTATACACCGTATGATGGACATTTACTCATCCTCCGGCGTATTCAGTATTTTGGGGCACTGCTGCAGTGCCGCTGCTCAAACTTGTGAGCGCAGCTTCTGACAGGCCAGAAGTTAGAAGCTATGTCACAAGCGCTCAATGTAAGACTATGAGGCTATGTGCACTTTGTTGCGGATTTCCTGTGTTTTTTGTGCAGATTTCACCTGCGTTTTACCACCTGCGGAATCCTATACAGGAGCAGGTGTAAAATGCTGCGGAATCTGCAAATAGAATTGACATGCTACGGAAAATGCAATGCAGCGTTTCCGCACCATGGGCACTGCGGATTTGGTTTTCCATAGGTTTAAATGGTACTGTAAACCAGATGGAAAACTGCTGCAGATCCGCAGCGGCCAATCCGCACCATGTGCACATAGCCTGAGAGAACGAGGCCAGAACGAGGCTCCCATAGACTCACATTGATTAGTGACCTTTGCGCTGCTCCATGAAACACTGGAGCCTTGGACAGGCCACAAACTGCAGGAGACGGAGCCAAGCAGAGACTAAGGCTACGTTCACATTTGCGTTCGGCGCCGCAGCGTCGGGTGCTGCAGCGTCCCCGCATGCGTCATGCGCCCCTATATTTAACATGGGGGCGCATGGACATGCGTTGCACTTGCGTTTTTTGACGCATGCGTCGCTGTGGTGCATGCGTCAGGGCGCAGAGGACGCAGCAAGTTGCAGTTTTTTCTGCGCCCAAAACCATGCAAAAGTGGACGCATGCGTCACAAAACGCTGCGTTGTGCATGCGTTCACATTTGCGTTGTGCGTTGCGTCGCCGACGCTGCGGTGCACAACGCAAATGTGAACGTAGCCTAAAACAGATGAAGACGCCAGAAGGTGAGTATCAGACAGGCGGCAGGGGACGAGGATTTTCAGCACCTGGAAGTGGTGCTGTATAAATGTGATGCAGCTCTTGGTTACTGTATGGGGGCTCCTTATACTAAGACTCATAAAATACCCAGGTGGTACATATCAAAGGCCCCCGACCCCCATCTCCAGCCTCCCTGTACATATACTATCATAACATAACATTATAATATTCAGCCCCCAGTGACCTGTCCCCCTCCCCCACAATACCCCCATCGTCTCACATCCACCCCTCAGTGCCCTGTCCCACCTCACCCACCTTCAGCCCCCACAACACCCCCATGGTCTCACGTTCACCCCCCAGTGCCCTGTCTCCCCTCCCCCACAATACCCCCATGGGCTCACATTCACACCCCAGTGCCCTGTCTCCCCTCCCCCACAATACCCCCATGGGCTCACATTCACCCCCCAGTACCCTGTCCCCCCTCACCCACCTTCAGCCCCCACAACACCCCCATGGGCTCACATTCACCCCCCAGTGCCCTGTCTCCCCTCCCCCACAATACCCCCATGGGCTCACATTCACACCCCAGTGCCCTGTCCCCCCTCACCCACTTTCAGCCCCCACAATACCCCAAGGGTCTCACAGTGACATACCTGAATTTAATAAACCTAAAATGTCCCATCCCCAGCACTTACTGATAAAGTTTGCACTGCAGGACCAGGAAGTGTCAGTGAATGCAGGGTGTGGGCACTAGGACCCAGCGTTCCTGAGCCAATCCCAGCCTGCACAGAGTGAGGAAAACTGCAGCCAACAGGAAAAGCTTCATGATCAGGTCAGACATGGCGAAACCATTCACTGCAGGAGGGAGACTCTGCAGCCGTCAGTGTGCTAGTAGCCAGCGTGCAGCTTGTCAGACGGGAGCAGACGTTATACTGCTCTGCTCCTAAGCGGTGTTCTGCCTCGTCACAGAAGTGGCCCTGCCCTGGCTCCCCGTGGGCCCCTTCATGTGACAGGGCCCGGGGCGATGGCCCCCTCTGCCCCCCCCCCCTACGCTACTGGCTAGAATGGATGGGCTGTAGTCAGGACCTGCAGGGAGCCCATACATTCTAGCTACAGCCGAGCAGGAGCTGCGCAGCCGACTAGGTGACGGCCGTGCACAGCTCCTAGACGGCTCCCGGGCCCCAGCGCTGACATGTGCGCCGCAGTGCACAGTATTTTAGTGCATGATGGGGCCCGATCAGTAGAAGCACAACAGTGGGGCCCCGGATCTGCGGGCCCCTCTGTGTACTGCTGCTGACCGGGCCCCATACAGCAGTAATGCCTGTAATGCCCTGATGGCGGCCCTGTTTATGCCCATAGCAGCCAGAGATGCAGATGTGTTTTTTGCAGCATGAGACGGTGCATTATCATGCATGAAAATGATCTTGCTGCGGACAGCACGGTTCTTCGTCTTGAACCATGGCAGGAAGTGTTGTTTTAGAAACTCCACATAGATTATGGAGTTCATCTTTACCCCTTCAGGGATCATAAAGGGGCCGACAATCTCTCTCCCCACGATTACACATTACTCCACTTCCTCCTTGTTGGCGCCTTAGCCGTGTTTTCATGGGGTGTCCATCAATCAGCCATCCTCCACTCCATCCATCTGGACCATCGAGCGTTGCACGGCACTCATCGGTGAACAAAACAGTTTGGAAGTCAGTCTTCATGTATCGTTTGGCCCACTGGAGCCGTTTCTGCTTGTGTGCAGTGGATAGAGGTGGTCGACAGGATGGCTTATGCACAGATGCAAACCTCTGAAGGACCCTGGATCTTGTTGTTCTGGGGACGTTGGAGGCACCAGCAGCTTCAAAAACTTGTCTGCTGCTATGAAAAGGCATTTTTGCAGCTGCTCTTTTAACCTTATGCAATTGCCTGTTGGAAAGAGTCCTCAATTTTTCCTTATCAGCACGCACACGTGTGTGCTGGGAATCAGCTACATACTTCTTGCGATGATCACAATGAAGTGTCTTGGCAATGTTGATTGTAGTCATGCCTTGACCTAAATACTCCACAATTTGTTGCTTCTAAGCAGCCGACACATCCTTTTTCTTTCCCATTTTGGCAAAAAATGTAGGCTGCTTAATAATGTGGAACAGCCTTCTTAAGTAGTCTTGCCTTTATTTGGACACACCTGCCAAACTAATTTGCACAGGTATCTGCAATTGCTTTCAGTGATATAAAGAGCCCTGACACACATCACCATCAATGAGTTTAAATGACAAACAAAAAAATTCTAACCTTATCACTCCTAAACTCTTTGTGCATAATAATTTGGAACACAGTGTATATTACATTGAGAGATTTAGGATTATGGTTAGTGTCGGTTATAGGGGCCGAAAAATAATATGACTTTACAGTCCTCAAATTAATCTACTATATAACTGTCTAAGGGGTACTTCCGTCTTTCTGTCTGTCCTTCTGTCTGTCTTTCTTTCTGTCACTGATATTCATTGGTCGCGGCCTCTGTCTGTCATGGAATCCAAGTCGCTGATTGGTCGTGGCAAAACGCCAACGACCATTGCCATGACCAATCAGCGACACGCACAGTCCGGAAGAAAATGGCCGCTTCTTACTCCCCGCACTCAGTGCCCGGCGCCCGCATACTCCCCTCCGGTCACCGCTCACACAGGGTTAATGCCGGCGGTAACGCACTCTGTAACCGCTGCTATTAACCCTGTGTGTCCCCAATTTTTTACTATTGATGCTGCCTATGCGGCATCAATAGTAAAAAAAATGTAATGTTAAAAATAATAAAAAAACAAAAAACCTGCTATACTCACCCTCCGTAGTCCGCCGAGCCGCTCGCGCCGGCAGCCATCTTCCGCTCCCGGCGATGCATTGCGAAATTACCCAGAAGACTTAGCGGTCTCGCGAGACCGCTAAGTCATCTGGGTAATTTCGCAATGCATCCTGGGAACGGAAGATGGCGGCCGGCGCGAGCGGCTTGGCAGAGCTTCGGTGGATCCCAAGCGTCGGTAATATTTCAGTGTCCACACCACCCAAGACATCTTCAGTGTGGGCGGTGATGTAAGAAACTAGTGAGCAACTGCAGCGCTACCCCTGTTACATCCTGTTTCAGGAGATGTGATGGGACGCTGCAGGGAGTGAGTGCAGCCCCAGCCTCCTGTGACGTCCTCTTTGAGACTCTTCATAAAACAAAACATCACAGGAAGTGCAGTAAATAAACACATTTAAGTATTAGATTAGGAAAAGTGTCGAGTATTGTGTAATAAAAGATATTACAAGAGTGGTTATAGTGGAAACTTCCACTGCTCAAAAAAATAAAGGGAACACTTAAACAACAGAATATAACTCCAAGTAAATCAACCTTCTGTGAAATCAAACTGTCCACTTAGGAAGCAACACTGACAATCAATTTCACATGCTGTTGTGCAAATGGAATAGACAACAGATTATTGGCAATTATCAAGACACACTCAATAAAGGAGTGGTTCTGCAGGTGCAGGTGGGACCACAGACCACATCTCAGTACCAATGCTTTCTGGCTGATGTTTTGGTCACTTTTCAATGTTGGTTGTGCTTTCAAACTCGTGGTAGCATGAGACGGACTCTACAACCCACACAAGTGGCTCAGGTAATGCAGCTCAACCAGGATGGCACATCAATGCAAGCTGTGGCAAGAAGGTTTGCTGTGTCTGTCAGCGTAGTGTGCAGAGGCTGGAAGTGCTACCAGGAGACAGGCCAGGACACCAGGAGAGGTGGAGGGGGCCGTAGGAGGGTAACAACACAGCAGCAGGACCGCTCAGCCTTTGTGCAAGGTGGAACAGGAGGAGCACTGCCAGAGCCCTGCAAAATGACTTCCAGCAGGCCACAAATATGCATGTGTCTGCACAAACGGTTAGAAACAGACTCCATGAGGATGGTTTGAGAGCCCGACGTCCACAGATGGAGGTTGTGCTCACAGCCCAACACTGTGCAGGACGCTTGACATTTGCCACAGAACACCAGGATTTGCAAACTTGCCACTGGTGCCGTGTGTTATTCACAGATGAAAGCAGGTTCACACTGAGCACATGTGACAGATGTGACAGAGTCTGGAGACGCAGTGGAGAGGGATCTGCTGCCTGCAACATCCTTCAGCATGACCGGTTTGGCAGTAGGTCAGTAATGGTGTGGGGTGGCGTTTCTTTCTACCAAAGAACCGAGATGAGGTCCTCAGACCCCTTGTGAGACCATATGCTGGTGCGGTTGGCCCTGGGTTCCTCCTAATGCAGGGCAATGCCAGACCTCATGCGGCTGGAGTGTGTCAGCAGTTCCTCGTACCATCCACCAATGGCACGTTGCACCACAGAATGTCCAGGAGTTGGTGGATGCTTTAGTCCAGGTCTGGGAGGAGATCCCTCAGGAGACCATCCGCCCCCTCACCAGGAGCAAGCCCAGGCATTGTAGGGAGGTCATACAGGCACGTGGAGGCCTCACACACTACTGAGCATCATTTCCCTGTCTTCATGCATTTCCACTGAAGTTGGATCAGCCTGTAACTTCATTTACCACTTTGATTTTGAGCATCATTTCAACTCCAGACCTCCGTGTGCTATTAGTTGTGATTTACGTTGATAATTTTTAGGTTTTATTGTTCTCAACACATTCCACTATGTAATGAATAAAGATTTACAACTGGAATATTGAATTCAGTGATATCTAGGATGCAGGATTTTAGTGTTCCCTTTATTTTTTTGAACAGTGTACTTAGAAAACACATTTTAGGTGTTGAACCACCCCGTTAAAAACAGGGCTATGTAGTCGGAGTCATGGAGTCAGTGTCCATTTTGGTGGAGTCAGAATAGAATGGACAGATATTGGGTACAGTAGTACAATGCAGGATGTGCTATAGAAATGAAATGTGCTATAGATGTCTGTTATATTTCTGACCTAAGGATCTCGGCTCTTAGTTGAGATGAATCTGGGCTGCACTTTATGTACATGCTCAGTAGTGGCCAGTGCTGGGGAGTCGGGAGGTTTGGCTTACTGCCCCCACAGCCCTGGTAAAAAAGGGCTTGAGAAAGCAAAAAACGCACGTCAGTGGCTGCAGCGGTCTGGACTCATTATGCGTAAGCTATTGTTTGGGTGTTATGGGCTGTTGTGAAATTGACACATGGATACCTTGCGCTGTTATTTATTTTGATTTTTCCTCTGTGTTATCCATGTGCATCCCTGATATTCATCCACCCATCTCTCACTATTTTTGACCCTACATCCCTCCGCTGCCTACCGTCATGTGTCCTCCATCTGAATGTATTATGGATTTGTCTAAACCTGGTTTGATTGTGATTTTGGCAATAAAGATGACCTTTCATCTATTTACCTGTGGTTTGTTGCTACTCCGTTTTTCACTTAGGACTAGTGTGAACCTGTAGGAAGCCCTATAGTGACTATATATTACATAGAACTAGCAGACAGCAGTCCCTGTGCATGCTCGGGCTTGTAGTCCGCCGGCAGCTCACGCCCACAGTGTAATAACAGTGCACAGCTCAGAACAGAGGCTTCGTCTATCCGCAGGACTCCGGGCGCAGATGTAAACACACACCCCGGGCACGGTGCCCTTCGCCCTGTGGCAGCAGCAGTCCCGGGCACTCACAGAGTCTCTCGCACCGCTGCTGTACTTGTGTACAGTGGAGCGGACACGAGCTGTATACGAATAACCGGGGAATCTTACCGAAAACTCCTCGGTGCCTCACCGGCCGGATAACACAAAGGCAGCTCGGTGGATCCGGCCTCCGTACAAAAACGAGAGCACCGTGCTCCGAAACAAGAGCGCCATCATCCAGCGACCTACGGGGCGTCAGAAAGAACAGCACCATCTAGTGTGTGGAGGCTGTGCTACAGGTCGCCTCTCCCGGCGTGTTCATACACATGGGTCGTTCATGGCCTGCACCTAATGCCAGGAGAGAAGCTGCATGGAGAAGCCCGGGAAAGTGTTACATCATGGCAGCTGTGCACTGCGACTTGTGGTCCTCCTAGGTGCACTGAGCTGACAACTTCTAACTTGGCTACCTGCAAAACTGGCAAAGCATGCTGGGAGTAGTATCTGGACCTCTGGAGGACCGCAGGATGCCTGTGAAGCTTCCTCAACACACGGGACCTTCCACACTCTGGAGTTTCTCTTTCATTGTCCCCCGACCACAGCAATCATTAATATATGCAGAAAGTGTATTCAACTATTTAGCGGTCGCCGTCATCTGTCCAACGCAGCGGCATCACGTTACCGCAGCAGGGTTGGAGATGGGAGACGTATTTGGATACACTACACACATACACTAATGATTGTTACCAAGGGGAAAAATTAAAAACGTTTAGAGTGTCTCTGTTAAGCCAAGTTCACACGTTCAGTATTTGGTTAGTATTTTACATCACTATTTGTAAGCCTAAGGGCTCATACTCATTTGCGAGAAATACGGACAAGTGCACTCTGACCAATGTTATTCAATGGGTGACATCTCATCTGCGACACTCGCCAATGCAAGTCAATGGATGCGAGAAAAAAACGAAGAGCACCCACACCATGAGAGTGCTGTCTGTTTTTTACGCACCGGTGCCCTTTCAAAAGCCGGTAATTCATGTGTGTCGTACAGTAAAATCACACTGACAGATTAGAATAGAATAGATATATACACATAGAATACATAGATATATACATGTCAGTAACACATATATACAGCTCTGGCAAAAATTAAGAGACCACTGCACAGTTTTATAAAAATCAGCTTCTCTACATATCTGACAGCCATTCCATTCCAGAGTACACCTCATTCTACTTATTGTGCTTCTGATTAGGTGATCACCTGAACCAAGTCTTATTTAATGAAGGAAAGTATAAAAAAAACCTGCTGTGGTGTTCACAATCCTCCTTCAATAGGACAAGCTGGATGGCAAAACAAGTGCTAGTAATATCCCAAAAGTAATAGGAATGAAAAAATAACTTTGAACCATGCCAAAGGAGTTGAAAACAAAAGTCTTGAGTGAGGAAAAGGGCTCAATTCTGGCTTTACTAGCAGAGGGACACAGAGAGCGTCATGTTGCCTCCATCCTTAAAATTTTTAAGATGTCAGTCCATTACAACAAGGTCAAGCAGCAGAGATTGGTGACAACGAAGCTACAGACCGGGAGAGGAAGAAAACGACTCTCCACTGACTGGGATGACCGTCATCTTAATTGTCACTCAGCAACCGCAGGATGACATCAAGTGACATACAAAAGGAATGGCAAATGGCAGCTGGGGTGAAGTGCACGGCAAGAACAGTTCTTAACAGGCTCCTAGAGGTAGGACTCAAGTCATGTAAAGCTAGAAAAAAACCTTTAATCAATGAAAAGCAAAGGAAAGCCAAGCTGAAATTTTCCAAAGACCATAAGGATTGGACCATAGAGGACTGGAGTAAGGTAATCTGATGAGTCTAACTTCAGCTTTGCCCAACACCTGGTCGTCTAATGCTTAGACGAAGACCTGGAGAGGTTGTACAAGCCACAGTGTCTTGCACACCATGTGAAATTTGGAGGATCAATGATGATCGGTGGATGCTTCTGTAAGAGGGTTGCCATGAACATGTTATGTATAATGTTTATTTATACTCCTAAATGGGGTATTGTTTTCAAATATTAGGGAGAGCATAGTTTCCTAGGTTGCCCACTAGAAGGAGATAGAGAGACTTAGCCTGTAAATGGTTCATGTGGGAGGAGTTAGTGACAGTTAAGGTTTTAGAGCAGCTGATATTTGAATCAGTTGGGCGGGAGCGCCCTGTCAGGGCAGTCAGCTCTGCAAAAGTCCAAGGTCCAGTCAGGCAGCATCAGGGCCAGGATGGCTATGAAAGAGAAGAAGAGTCACTGACAGCACAGTGTAAGAGGAACTGTGGCTGACAGGGTGAAAAGAACTAAGCAGTACGGACAGGTCACTCGCAATATGGCGGCTTGCAAAGTGGATGGATGTACTCGGGACCAGGGCGAAATGGTTTAAAGGAATCTCTCCTAAAGTAAGACTGGGCACAGAGGACGCTGGAGGACTGATAGGCACAGTCCGTTCCGGAAGCGAGCTTAGTAAAGATGAAGGAAAGGCAGAGAAAGAGAAGAAGCTGTGTAAAGCGAAGCCAGATCTAAATGCTGACAAGATCAGAGAAGAGACAGGGACAGCAAGGAAATTATTTAATGTAAAGCCTGCTGTAAATGCTGAAGGGAACCGTTATGTGCCCGTCTTTAGTAAAGTTTATTGTTCAAGCGTTCAATGGGACTGTGACTCTGTTTATTCTACTATGGCTGAGGAGAATGTGCAGTACATTAAAGGAAGCCCCAGAAGTAAAGGAGCAGCAGGTATGCTGACTGAAAGTCATGGAGTATATGTGAGGGGAGGTCAGGGTGTGCAAGAGACTTTTACCTCAGCCACGGCTACCACCCTGTCTGACCCTTACACTTCAGCAAGGCTGGAATTGGGCAGGTTAATCTTTGTGAAGGACGTATGAATCAAGCCGCATACAAGATTATCCTGGAAAAACAGTTGATTCCTTCTGCTCAGGCAATGTTCCCCAACTCTGAGGACTGTTTTTTCCAGCAGGACAATGTGCCATGCCACACAGCTAGGTCAATCAAGGTGTGGATGAAGGACCACCACATCAAATCCCTGTCATGGGCAGCCCAATCTCCAGACCTAAACCCCATTGAAAACCTCTGGAATGTAATCAAGAGAAAGATGGATAGTCACAAGCCATCAAAGGAGAACTGCTTAAAATTTAGTACCAGGAGTGGCATAAGGTCACTCAAAAGCAGCAATTTACATTTTACTCAAAATATACCTATAAAGAGAAAAATCAGACAAACTGAAAATTTTGCAGTGGTCTCTTAATTTTGCCAGTGCTGTATATATGTATTTATATTGCACAGAAAGATAGAAGAAAAGCCGGTAATTCATCTGCTGGCTTCTGTAAAATCACTGCAGGAGCCGACAGAATAGAAGAGATGGATTACATTACATACAGTAAATACATATAGAATAGGTAGATATATAGATGCCAGTGACAAATACAATTAGTACAGTGTGTGTGCAAATTACTGGACATGTATTTAATTAATAAAAGATTATTTTACGGAAAAAAATGGCGTGGGCTCCTGTGCAATTTTTGCAACCAGCAGAGGGAAAGCCAGTGACTGGGGGCAGATGTTTATAGCCTGGGGGGGGGGGGTAATACCCATGGAGCTTCCCAGCCTATTAATATCATCTCACAACTGTATACTTAGCCTTTACTGGCTATTAAAATAGGGGAACCCAAAAAAAAGTGACATGGGTTCCCCCCATAATTAATAACCAGCAAAGGCTATGCAGATAGCTGTGGGCTGATATTAATAGCATAGGAATGGGCCATGGATATTGCCCACCCGGCTAAAAACATCAGCACTCAGCCACCCCAGAATATTCGCATCTCTAAGATGCGCCAATTTTGGCACTTAGCCTCGCTCTTCCCACTTGCCCTGTAGCGGTGGCAAGTGGGGTAATAGTTGTGGGGTTGATGTCACCTTTGTATTATAAGGTGACATCAAGCCCACAGCTTAGTAATGGAGAGCTGTCAATAAGACACCTATCCATTACTAATCCTATAGTTGTTACATGTTAAATAAAGACACAGCCAGAATAAAGTCTTTTAATGAAATAAAACGCAACACAGTTTTCCCATTTTATTATTACTCCTAATCCATGTGACGCCATCGATCATTTGGCTGTATCCAGGGTCACAATCCATTTGAGCTCACGTTGAGCAAGAAGCTGCTTCACATTTCCACCCCTTATTCTGGGCACAGCCAAGCCACGTTTAGGGCCGTCCCGGTCGGACAGTTCCTCCTGATGAGGCGGATCTGTTCTACTGACCATACTTTTGAAAGACAGGCAGAGGATCTGAGTCAACGGTTTCAACAGAGGGGCTACAGTAGGAGATGTGTTCGATATGGGTATAATAGGGCCAGGAGGACCCCACGTAATCATTTACTATATAATAGGGGGAGAAGGGTTGCTGGTGATGAAACAATTAGATTTATATCGGAATACAACTATGAATGGGATAACATCAGATCCATCCTGGGCAAACATTGGCACATTCTCGGCACAGAGCCTTCTTTGGGTCCGTATCTGACTATCCCCGCATGACCCCACGGAGGGCTAGAAATTTGAAAGATATTCTGGTGAAGAGCCATTACACGGCACCCACTAGAAGTCTTTTTGGTTCCACAAGACGAATTAGGGGTTGTTACACCTGTGGCCATTGCCTGGCCTGCTCCAATATCCTGCGCAGCACCTCCTTTCACTCTGCGGATGGCAACAGGGAGTTCCAAATTAAAGAGTACATTTCTTGTGGTAGCAGGAATGTGGTATATTATGCCACTTGCGGTTGCCCACTGATTTATGTGGGACTTACATCGAGGGAACTAAGAGTGAGAGTGAGGGAGCATGTGCGGGGTATTGGTGCGGCCAGGACAGTGGAGGATGAATCAGAGCTCACTACGATCCCTAAGCATTTCAAGGAGGTTCACAAATGTGACCCAAAAAGTTTCATGGTACGGGGGATCGAATTGATCCACATGGGAATAAGGGGTGGAAATGTGAAGCAGCTTCTTGCTTAACGTGAGCTCAAATGGATTGTGACCCTGGATACAGCCAAACCTAATGGCCTTAAGGAGGCCTTGAATTTTGCTCCATTCCTGTGACACTTTTTTATTAGGGGTGTACATATAAGCTTTTGTGGAGTTCCCCTCCGTGTTTGTGCTTTGTTTTAATCATTGTTTTCAATTTCTTTTTTCTTTTAATTTAGAGCATATATAGAGTGGACTTATTATTCCTCTGTTTTCCGTGGGATTCACGCATTATGATAAAAGCGAGTGTGGACATCGCGTCCTTATACAACCATTGAGGATTTTGGATCGTCATTTGACATATTGAGCGTCAATGGTTATTTGTGTCTATGTGCAATATGGGTGCTTTACTTCACAAATGTTTGTTTTTGTATATGCATTCACATTATGTCTCCTCTGGTGCTATTGTGTGATTTAAACACGCCGCGTAGTGTCCCTGGAGCTGTTGGTGCGCGTGCGCCGGTTTGCTCCCCTCTTGCGCCTCCCATGTCCGGCCCATTAGCGTCTACGGCTTTGGACTGGGTTGCTATGGTACCTTGCACCCACTCACCTGTCCGCTGACGCTGGCCGGCCCTGGGGGGTGGCGTGGTGGTGAGCCGCCGACGCATGCGCCGTGGTGCAACAGCTCTTTACCGGACCCAGTCACATGACCCGGAAATGGGATATTTAAGGTCCTAAACGTATGAACAAAGCACTCCCCTTGAGAAAGCAGATACAGAAATAGCAAAACGCGCGTCGGGGGTTGCGCCCACACCAGGGACCACGGACTTAGGGTAAGATTCGGGTGGGGGTTATGTCTCTATGGTGGTTTACAATATGCCGGCTGGCTCTTTATTCTTATTGCCCCTTGGGACATTCCCCATATCCAGCCTCCTTGGGAACCGATGATAGTGAACCTAATTTATAGTTATACAGCCGCACAGGTGTTGCTATTAGACATTATATACAGAAATATAGGTGTGCTTACATATTTGGTTCCTCTTGTTGAGGTGTGGGTATTATCTCCTTTGATTAGCAGAAATTGAGGGCTATAGGATTACATTGTGTCCTTGATGGTTATTATAATATGCCTGTAATGCTGCTAATATCTCTGGAGTTCCCTGGTGTTTTTTATTGGTGTTTTTTATGTGTTATGTGTTTTTTAACATTTTTCTAATAAAGTTTATATCGATTTCCATATGCTCCTGTTTTGATCTCCTGTTTTTCATGTACGGTAATTTGCACACACACTCTACTAATTGCATTTGTCACTGACATCTACAGTATATATCTACCCATTCTATTTGTATTTACTGTATGCAATCCATCTCTTCTATCCTGTCAGCTCCTGCAGTGAATTTACAGAACCTGACAGATGTATTACCAGCTTCTATCTATCTATCTATCTATCTATCTATCTATCTATCTATCTATCTATCTATGCAATATAAATATGTGACGCCCGGGAGACCGAGGTACCCAGCACCAGATCAATGAGGTCCGTCTCTTGAGGGGGATGTCACTAGTGGCTTGACACGGTGCTGTGGCCTCAGGCGATGCACAATGTAAGGGATATCATGAAGGAACAGACACTTACTTGATCAGCAGCAGGTCCTCTCAACTGTGATGACCCCGATCCTGGATCGATGGCTATTGTCCAAATGAAAGACTGAGGCGCTGAAACGTTTAACCAGTTTACTTCAACAAAAAGGGATTTGCAATCAGTACTGTCACTGGAGTCTGTATAAGAACTCTGAATTACTTTGACCCTGTCAGGATTTCCACCTCTTATTATGCGCAGTTTCTGTATGGCCCTGCTGCTGTATGTGAACTGGCTGCCGACCCAATCTGTCTCTTCTGTGCTCTGGTTCGACGGACAACCCGAGTTTTTTTTTGTCGGCTTACCCCCTCTGGGAGTACCGCTGAACTCTGTGTCGCTGCGTCTTACCCTGGTGAAGCTGATATCACCTCACTTCCTTCCGTTGCTGTATTATATATAATGAATATAGCCACGGATCCGGTATCCGTCTCTGTGCCTATTCTGGGTAGAGGTTATTGCTACCCGGCTCTCACAATGTCCTTTTTCTCTATTCCTCTTTTCCTACTATGGGTATCACGGGCCTATAATCCGTCATAGGGCTGTTAGGAGTTCAGTTATACGACCTCTCACTTTCAACTCCTCAACCCAACTGCCAGTCCTTTTCTCAGACCAGAATAGATCAAGGGGAGTCTCTGGAGCTCCCCCTTCTGGCCGGAGATGGTAGTGCAGTCTTGCTATTTTAATATTTGTATTTGGTGTCAATAACTACTTTTGTGGCAAACACGGGGCGCCACATTTACATATATATAAATATATATATATATATATATATATATATATATATATATATATATATATGTATACTGCTCAAAACAATAAAGGTAACACTAAAATCCCACATCCTAGATATCACTGATGAAGTATTCCAGTTGTAAATCTTTATTCATTACATAGTGGAATGTGTTGAGAACACTAAAACTTAAAAATGATCAACGAAAATCACAACTAATATCCCATGGAGGTCTGAACTTGGAATGATGCTCAAAATCAAAGTGGAAAATGAAGTTACAGGCTGATCCAACTTCAGTGGAAATGCCTCAAGACAAGGAAATGATGCTCAGTAGTGTGTGTGGCCTACACGTGCTTGTATGACCTCCCTACAATGCCTGGGAATGCTCCTGATGAGGCGGCGGATGGTCTCCTGAAGGATCTCCTCCCAGACCGGGACTAAAGCATCCGCCAACTCCTGGACAGTCTGTGGTGCAAGGTGACATTGGTGGATGGTGCGGGACATGTCTCAGATGTGTTCAATTGGATTCAGGTCTGGGGAACGGGTGGGCCAGTCCATAGCTTCAATGCCTTCATCTTGCAGGAACTGCTGACACACTCCAGCCACATGAGGCCTGGCATTGTCCTGTATTAGGCGGAACCCAGGGCCAACCACACCAGCATATGGTCTCACAAGGGGTCTGAGGATATAATCTTGGTACCTAATGGCAGTCAGGCTACCTCTGGTGAGCACACGGAGGGCTGTGCGGCCCTCCAAAGAAATGCCACCCCACACCATTACTGACCCACTGCCAAACCGGTCATGCTGAAGGATGTTGCAGGCAGCAGATCACTCTCCACGGCGTCTCCAGACTCTCACATCTGTCACATGTGCTCAGTGTGAACCTGCTTTCATCTGTGAAGAGCACAGGGCGCCACTGGCGAATTTGCCAATCCTGGTGTTCTGTGGCAAATGGCAAGCGTCCTACACGGTGTTGGGCTGTGAGCACAACCCCCATCTGTGGACATCGGGCACTCAGACCATCCTCATGTAGTCAGTTTCTAACCATTTGTGCAGATACATGCACATTTGTGGCCTGCTGTAGGTCATTTTGCAGGGCCATGGCGGTGCTCCTCCTGTTCCTCTTCGCACAAATACAGAGGTAGCAGTCCTGCTGCTGGGTGGCTGCCCTCCTACGGCCCCGTCCACGTCTCCTGGTTTACTGGCCTTTCTCCTGGTAGCGCTTCCAGCCTCTGGACTCTACACTGACAGACACAGCAAACCTTCTTGCCACAGCTCACATTGATGTGCCATCCTGGATGAACTGCGTCACCTGAGCCACTTGTGTGGGTTGTAGAGTCAGTCTCAGGCTACCACGAGTGTGAAAGCACAACCAACATTGAAAAGTGACCAAAACATCAGCCAGAAAGCATTGGTACTGAGATGTGGTCTGTGGTCCCACCTGCACCTGCAGAACCACTCCTTTATTGAGTGTGTCTTGATAATTGCCAATAATCTGTTGTCTCTTCCATTTGCACAACAGCATGTGAAATTGATTGTCAGTGTTGCTTCCTAAGTGGACAGTTTGATTTCACAGAAGTTTGATTTACTTGGAGTTATATTCTGTTGTTTAAATGTTCCCTTTATTTTTTTAAGCAGTGTACACCGTGTTCCAAATTATTATGCAAATTGGATTTAAGTGTCATAAAGATTCAATTGTTATGTTTTTCAAATAAACTCATGGATGGTATTATGTCTCAGGGCTCACTGGATCATTGAAATTAATCTTAAACACGTGATAGTTTTCCAGGTGATTCTAATTAAAGGAAAACTACTTAAAAATGATGTTCCACATTATTAAGCAGGCCACAGTTTTCAAGTAACATGGGAAAGAAAAAGGATCTCTCTGCTGCTGAAAAGCATCAAATAGTGCAATGTCTTGATCAAGGGATGAAAACATTAGATATTTCCTGAAAATGTAAGCGTGATCAGCGTACTGTTAAGAGATTTGTAACTGAATCTGAGCACAGACGTGTTTGTGCTGATAAAGGTATAATGAGGAAGGTTTCTGCCAGGCAAGTTCATTGGATTAAGAGAGCAGCTGCTAAAAAGCCATTACAAACCAGCAAACAAATATTTGAAGCTGCTGGTGCCTCTAGAGTCTCTCGAACCTCAAGGTGTAGGATCCTTCAAAGGCTTGCTTTGGTTCATAAACCTACTATTCGGCCACCCCTAAACAGTGTTCACAAGCAGAAACGGTTGCAGCGGGCCCAGACATACATGAAGACTAATTTTCAAACAGTCTTGTTTACTGATGGGTGTCGAGCAACCCTGGATGGTCCAGATGGATGGAGTAGTGGATGGTTGGTGGATGGCCACCATGTCCCATCAAGGCTGTGACGTCAGCAACGAGGTGGAAGAATCATGTTTTGGGCCGGAATCATGGGGAAACAGCTGGTAGGGCCCTTTAAGGTTCCTGAAGGTGTGAAAATGACCTCTGCAAAGTATGTAGAGTTTCTGACTGACAACTTTTTTCCATGGTATAAAAAGCAGAAACGTGCTTTCAGGAGCAAAATCATCTTCATGCATGACAATGCATCATCTCATGCTGCAAAGAAACTCTCTGAGTCATTGGCTGCTATGGCCATAAAAGGAGATAAACTCATGGTGTGGCCACCATCTTCCCCTGACCTCAACCCTATAGAGAACCTTCGGAGTATCATCAAGCAAAAGATCTATGAGGGTGGGAGGCAGTTCACATCAAAACACCAGCTCTGGGAAGCCATTCTGACATCATACAAAGAAATACAAGCAGAAACTCTCCAAAAACTCACAAGTTCAATGGATGCAAGAATTGTGAAGGTGATATCAAAGAAAGGTTCCTATGTTAACATGTAACTTGGCCTGTTAGGATGTTTTGGAGTTAAATAGCTTTTTTGTTCAGTGAATGTGACCTCCTAATGCTGCAAATTCCACAAATTTGCATTTTCAGTTCTTTAACCCCTTAGTGACAGAGCCAATTTGGTACTTAATGACCAGGCCAATTGTTACAATTCTGACCACTGTCACTTTATGAGGTTATAACTCTGGAACGCTTCAACGGATCCTGCTGATTCTGAGATTTTTTTTTCGTGACATATTGTACTTCATGTTAGTGGTAACATTTCTTCGATATTACTTGCGATTATTTATGAAAAAAATGGAAATATGGCAAAAAAATTTAAAATTTAGCAATTCTCAAACTTTGGATTTTTATGCCCTTAAATCAGAGAGATATGTCACAAAAAATAGTTAATAAATAACATTTCCCACATGTCTACTTTACATCAGCACAATTTTGGAACCAACATTTTTTTTTGTTAGGGAGTTATAAGGGTTAAATTTGACCAGCAATTTCTCATTTTTACAACACCATTTTTTTTTAGGGACCACATCACATTTGAAGTCATTTTGAGGGGTCAATATGATAGAAAATAACCAAGTGTGACACCATTCTAAAAACTGCACCCCTCAAGGTGCTCAAAACCACATTCAAGAAGTTTATTAACCCTTTACGTGCTTCACAGGAACTGAAACAATGTGGAAGGCAAAAATGAACATTTAACTTTTTTTTGCAAACATTTTGCTTCAGAACCCTTTTTTTTTATTTTCACAAGTGTAAAAACAGAAATTTAACCATAAATGTTGTTTTGCAATTTCTCCTGAATACGCCGATACCCCATATGTGGGCGTAAACCACTGTTAGGGCGCACCGCAGAGCTTGGAAGAGAAGGAGCGCCGTTTGACTTTTTCAATGCAGAATTGGCTGGAATTGAGATCGGATGCCATGTCACGTTTAGAGAGCCCCTGATGTGCCTAAACAGTGGAAACCCCCCACAAGTGACCCCATTTTGGAAACTAGACCCCTTAAGGAACTTATCTAGATGTGTGGTGAGCACTTTGAGCCCCCAAGTGCTTCACAGAAGTTTATAAAGTAGAGCCGTGAAAATAAAAAATTGCATTTGTTTACACAAAAATGATCTTTTCGCCCACAAATTCTTATTTTCACAAGGGTAACAGGAGAAATTAGACCACAAAAGTTGTTGTGCAATTTCTTCTGAGTATGTTGATACCCCATATGTGGGGGTAAACCACTGTTTGGGCGCACTGCAGAGCTTGGAAGAGAAGGAGTGCCGTTTTACTTTTTCAATGTAGAATTGGCTGGAATTGAGATTGGACGCCATGTCGCATTTGGAGAGCCCCTGATGTGCCTAAACAGTAGAAGCCCCCCACAAGTGACCCCATTTTGGAAACTAGACCCCTTAAGGAACTTAACTAGATGTGTGGTGAGCACTTTAAACCCCCAGGTGCTTCTCAGAAGTTTATAACGTAGAGCCGTGAAAATAAAAAATCGCATTTTTTCTACAAAAATGATATTTTTGCCCCAAAATGTTTATTTTCACAAAGGTAACAGGAGAAATTAGACCACAGAAGTTGTTGTGCAATTTCTCCTGAGTACATCGATACCCCATATGTGGGGGTAAACCACTGTTTGGGCGCACTGCAGAGCTTGGAAGAGAAGGAGTGCCGTTTTACTTTTTCGATGTAGAATTGGCTGGAATTGAGATCGGACGCCATGTCGCGTTTGGAGAACCCCTAATGTGCCTAAACAGTGGAATCCCCCCACAAGTGACACCATTTTGGAAACTAGACCCCTTAAGGAACTTATCTAGATGTGTGGTGAGCACTTTAAACCCCCAGGTGCTTCACGGAAGGTTATAGCGTAGAGCCGTGAAAATAAAAAGTCGCGTTTTTTTTTCAAAAATGATCTTTTTGACCCAAAATTTTTATTTTGACAAGGGTAACAGGAGAAATTAGACCACAAAAGTTGTTGTGCAATTTCTCCTGCGAATGGCGATACCCCATATGTGAGGGTAAACCACTGTTTGGGCGCACCGCAGAGCTTGGAAGAGAAGGAGTGCCGTTTTACTTTTTCAATGTAGAATTGGCTGGAATTGAGATCGGACACCATGTCGCGTTTGGAGAGCCCCTGATGTGCCTAAACAGTAGAAACCCCCCACAAGTGACCCCATTTGGGAAACTAGACCACTTAAGGAACTTATCTAGATGTGTGGTGAGCACTTTAAACCCCCAAGTTCTTCACAGAAATTTATAAAGTAGAGCCGTGAAAATAAAAAATCCTTTTTTTTTTCCTCAAAAATGATTTTTTAGCCTGCAATTTTTTATTTTCTCAAGGGTAACAGGAGAAATTGGACCCCAAAATTAATTGTGCAATTTATGCTGAGTAGGCTGATACCCCATATGTTGGGGTAAACCACTGTTTGGGCGCATGGCAGAGCTCGGAAGGGAAGGAGCGCCGTTTTGGAATGCAGACTTTGATAGAATGGTCTGCGGGCATTATGTTGCGTTTGCAGAGCCCTTGATGTACCTAAACAGTAAAAAAACCCCACAAGTGACCCCATTTTGGAAACTAGACCCCCCCAAGGAACTTATGTAGATGTGTGGTGAGAACTTTGAATGCCCAACTGCTTCACAGAAGTTTATAATGCAGAGTCGTGAAAAGAAAAAATATTTTTTTTTCCACAAAAAAGATTTTTTAGCCCCCAAGTTTTTATTTTCACAAGGGAACAAGAGAAATTAGACCCCAAGAGTTGTTGTCCAATTTGTCCTGAGTACACTGATACCCCATGTGTGGGGGGGGACCACTGTTTGGGTGCACGGCAGAGCTCGGAAGGGAAGGAGCGCCGTTTTGAAATGCAGACTTTGATAGAATGGTATGCGGGCATTATGTTGCATTTGCAGAGCCCCTGATGTGCCTAAACAGTAGAAACCCCCCACAAGTGACCCCATTTTGGAAACTAGACCCCCCAGGGAACTTATCTAGATGTGTGGTGAGAACTGTGAATGCCCAAGTGCTTCACAGAAGTTTATAATGCAGAGTCGTGAAAATAAAAATAAAAAAAAATTTCCACAAAAAAGATTTTTGAGCCCCCAAATTTTTATTTTGACAAGGGTAACAAGAGAAATTGGACCCCAAAAGTTGTTGTCCAATTTGTGCTGAGTTCACTGATACCCCATGTGTGGTGGGGACCACTGTTTGAGCGCACGGCAGAGCTCGGAAGGGAAGGAACCCCATTTTGGAATGCAGACTTTGATAGAATGGTCTGCGGGCATTATGTTGCGTTTGCAGAGACCCTGATGTACCTAAACAGTAGAAACCCCCCACAAGTGACCCCATTTTGGAAACTAGAGCCCCCATGGAACTTATCTAGATGTGTGGTGAGAACTTTGAATGCCCAAGTGCTTCACAGACGTTTATAATGCAGAGTTGTGAAAATAAAAAATATTTTTTTTTTCCACAAAAAAGATTTTTTAGCCCCCAAGTTTTTATTTTCACAAGGGTAACAGGAGAAATTGGACCCCAAAAGTTGTTGTCCAATTTATCCCGAGTACGCTAATGCCCCATATGTGGGGGTAAACCACTGTTTGGTTGCACGGCAGAGCTCGGAAGGGAGGGAGCACCATTTGACTTTTTGAGCGCAAAATTGGCTGTGGCGTTTAGAGACCCCCTGATGTACCTAAACAGTGGAAACCCCCCAAATCTAACTCCAACCCTAACCCCAACACACCCCTAAGGCTTCTTTCACACTTCAGTTGTTTGGCGTCAGTCAGCTCCGACATAGTGATGGATCCGTCACAATTGTTGAGAAAACGGTTCTAACGGATCCGTTTTTTTGACGGATCCGTTACTTGGGGGTTGTCTGGGAAAAGTATCTACTTTTTGGAGCATGCGCAATTGAAAAAGCGGATTGGGGCGACGGATCCGCCGAAATGACGGTAACGACGGATCTGTCGCCCATAGGCGGCCATTCTATGGAATGGCGAACACGACGGATCCGTCGTGAACCGCCATTTCGGCGCAGACAAAAAACGTTACAATGGCCATCAATGTCTAGATGACGTAAGCCAAATCTCGATGGATCCGTCACATGGCGGATGGAACGGACGACCATCCGCCACAATCCGTCGCTAATGCATGTCTATGGGAAAATAGCGGAACCGCCAAAAAAAATGGCGGATCCGCTATTTGATGAAAATGGCGGTTTCAGACTGATGCCAAAAGACTGAAGTGTGAAAGAGGCCTAACCCTAATGCCAACCCGATCCATAATCCTAATCACAACCCTAAGGATAATCGCAACCCTAACCTCAAAACAACCATAACCCTAATCCCAATACACCCCTAATCCCAACCCTACCCTTAACCCTAATCCCAAACCTAACCGTAATCCCAAACGTAACCCTAGTGCCAACCCTAATCCAAACCCTAATCCCAACCCTAACCCTAACTTTAGCCGCAACCCTAGTCCTAACTTTAGCCCCAACTCTAACTGTAGCCCTAACTTTAGCCCCAACCCTAACCCTAAATTTAGCCCCAGAGGCTAAATCACATCAGAGGACAGAGAATTACACATCACTTTTTTTTTTTTTTTTGCGGTCACCGGTAAGCAGTTAATTACCGGCGATTGCAAAACAGTCGGTGAAAACCGACCCCGATCATGTTCTTTGGGGTCTCGGCTACCCCCAGCAGCCGAGACCCCAAAGATCTCCCAGGTGCCGGCCGGCGGGCGCACTGCGCGTGCGCCTGCCATTTTTAAGATGGCGGCGCCTATGGGGAGCCACGAGGAGCACCGGGGGAGACAGGTGAGTATCGGGGGGGCATCGTGGGTGACCGGGGACCCCATTTCTCTGTCCTCCGATGTGCGATCACATCGGAGGACAGAGAAATTAAATGGGAAATCGCGGGTTTTTTTTGCGATCGCCGGTAAACGGTTAATTACCGGCGATCGCAACTCGGGGGTCGGTAAAAAAACCCCGGATCATGTTCTCTGGGGTCTCGGCTACCCCCGGTAACCGAGACCCCAGAGAAAATCCGACTCTGGGGGGCGCTATTCACTTTTTCCACAGCGCCACTAATTAACGGCACTGTGGTTTAAGTACCCTTAGCGGCCGCCGTTAAAAGGCGTATCGGCGGTCGTTAAGGGGTTAAAACATATCAAATGTTTAGAAATTCTACTGTACCTAAAAATTTGAAACAGTGCATTTTGAGTTTTTATTCATTTTGGAGATTATACTGTTATCATTGGGAGGTTTATTCAATAAAATTCGATGTATACTCTAACGGGTGATGACTTTTATTAGACTGACTGTCATTTGCACCGACCATTTAGGAAAATCCGAGAAAAATATTTGCATAATATTTGCATAATAATTTGGAACACGGTACATGTACATTGTATACAGTGGGGCAAAAAAGTATTTAGTCAGTCAGCAATAGTGCAAGTTCCACCACTTAAAAAGATGAGAGACGTCTGTAATTTACATCATAGGTAGACCTCAACTATGGGAGACAAACTGAGAAAAAAAAATCCAGAAAATCACATTGTCTGTTTTTTTATCATTTTATTTGCATTTTATGGTGGAAAATAAGTATTTGGTCAGAAACAAAATTTCATCTCAATACTTTGTAATATATCCTTTGTTGGCAATGACAGAGGTCAAACGTTTTCTGTAAGTCTTCACAAGGTTGCCACACACTGTTGTTGGTATGTTGGCCCATTCCTCCATGCAGATCTCCTCTAGAGCAGTGATGTTTTTGGCTTTTCGCTTGGCAACACGGACTTTCAACTCCCTCCAAAGGTTTTCTATAGGGTTGAGATCTGGAGACTGGCTAGGCCACTCCAGGACCTTGAAATGCTTCTTACGAAGCCACTCCTTCGTTGCCCTGGCGGTGTGCTTTGGATCATTGTCATGTTGAAAGACCCAGCCACGTTTCATCTTCAATGCCCTTGCTGATGGAAGGAGGTTTGCACTCAAAATTTCACGATACATGGCCCCATTCATTCTTTCATGTACCCGGATCAGTCGTCCTGGCCCCTTTGCAGAGAAACAGCCCCAAAGCATGATGTTTCCACCACCATGCTTTACAGTAGGTATGGTGTTTGATGGATGCAACTCAGTATTCTTTTTCCTCCAAACACGACAAGTTGTGTTTCTACCAAACAGTTCCAGTTTGGTTTCATCAGACCATAGGACATTCTCCCAAAACTCCTCTGGATCATCCAAATGCTCTCTAGCAAACTTCAGACGGGCCCGGACATGTACTGGCTTAAGCAGTGGGACACGTCTGGCACTGCAGGATCTGAGTCCATGGTGGCGTAGTGTGTTACTTATGTTAGGCCTTGTTACATTGGTCCCAGCTCTCTGCCGTTCATTCACTAGGTCCCCCCGCGTGGTTCTGGGATTTTTGCTCACCGTTCTTGTGATCATTCTGACCCCACAGGGTGGGATTTTGCGTGGAGCCCCAGATCGAGGGAGATTATCAGTGGTCTTGTATGTCTTCCATTTTCTAATTATTGCTCCCACTGTTGATTTCTTCACTCCAAGCTGGTTGGCTATTGCAGATTCAGTCTTCCCAGCCTGGTGCAGGGCTACAATTTTGTTTCTGGTGTCCTTTGACAGCTCTTTGGTCTTCACCATAGTGGAGTTTGGAGTCAGACTGTTTGAGGGTGTGCACAGGTGTCTTTTTATACTGATAACGAGTTTAAACAGGTGCCATTACTACAGGTAATGAGTGGAGGAAAGAGGAGACTCTTAAAGAAGAAGTTACAGGTCTGTGAGAGCCAGAAATCTTGATTGTTTGTTTCTGACCAAATACTTATTTTCCACCATAAAATGCAAATAAAATGATAAAAAAACAGACAATGTGATTTTCTGGATTTTTTTTTCTCAGTTTGTCTCCCATAGTTGAGGTCTACCTATGATGTAAATTACAGACGCCTCTCATCTTTTTAAGTGGTGGAACTTGCACTATTGCTGACTGACTAAATACTTTTTTGCCCCACTGTATATATATACAGGTCCTTCTCAAAAAATTAGCATATAGTGTTAAATTTCATTATTTACCATAATGTAATGATTACAATTAAACTTTCATATATTATAGATTCATTATCCACCAACTGAAATTTGTCAGGTCTTTTATTGTTTTAATACTGATGATTTTGGCCTACAACTCCTGATAACCCAAAAAAACTGTCTCAATAAATTAGCATATTTCAACCGTCCAATCAAATAAAAGTGTTTTTTAATAACAAACAAAAAAACCATCAAATAATAATGTTCAGTTATGCACTCAATACTTGGTCGGGAATCCTTTGGCAGAAATGACTGCTTCAATGCGGCGTGGCATGGAGGCAATCAGCCTGTGACACTGCTGAGATGTTATGGAGGCCCAGGATGCTTCAATAGCGGCCTTAAGCTCATCCAGAGTGTTGGGTGTTGCGTCTCTCAACTTTCTCTTCACAATATCCCACAGATTCTCTATGGGGTTCAGGTCAGGAGAGTTGGCAGGCCAATTGAGCACAGTAATACCATGGTCAGTAAACCATTTACCAGTGGTTTTGGCACTGTGAGCAGGTGCCAGGAAGCATGAAGTGCTCCAAAATCTCCTGATAGCTAGCTGCATTGACCCTGCCCTTGATGAAACACAGTGGACCAACACCAGCAGCTGACATGGCACCCCACACCATCACTGACTGGGTACTTGACACTGGACTTCAGGCATTTTGGCATTTCCTTCTCCCCAGTCTTCCTCCAGACTCTGGCACCTTGATTTCCGAATGACATGCAAAATTTGCTTTCATCAGAAAAAAGTACTTGGGACCACTTAGCAACAGTCCAGTGCTGCTTCTCTGTAGCCCAGGTCAGGCGCTTCTGCCGCTGTTTATGGTTCAAAAGTGGCTTTACCTGGGGAATGCGGCACCTGTAGCCCATTTCCTGCACACGCCTGTGCACGGTGGCTCTGGATGTTTCCACACCAGACTCAGTCCACTGCTTCCTCAGGTTCCCCAAGGTCTGGAATCGGTCCTTCTCCACAATCTTCCTCAGGGTCCGGTCACCTCTTCTCGTTGTACAGCGTTTTCTGCCACATTGTTTCCTTCCAACAGACTTACCATTGAGGTGCCTTGATACAGCACTCTGGGAACAGCCTATTTGTTGAGAAATTTCTTTCTGGGTCTTACCCTCTTGCTTGAGGGTGTCAATGATGGCCTTCTTGACATCTGTCAGGTCGCTAGTCTTACCCATGATGGGGGTTTTGAGTAATGAACCAGGCAGGGAGTTTTTAAAAGCCTCAGGTATCTTTTGCATGTGTTTAGAGTTAATTAGTTGATTCAGAAGATTAGGGTAATAGGTCGTTTAGAGAACCTTTTCTTGATATGCTAATTTATTGAGACAGGTTTTTTGGGTTATCAGGAGTTGTAGGCCAAAATCATCAGTATTAAAACAATAAAAGACCTGACAAATTTCAGTTGGTGGATAATGAATCTATAATATATGAAAGTTTAATTGTAATCATTACATTATGGTAAATAATGAAATATAACACTATATGCTAATTTTTTGAGAAGGACCTGTATATGTATTATATGTGTATATATCTATTCTATCTAGTCTATTCTAACCTATCTATCTATCTATCTATTATCTATATACCGTATTTTCTGGTGTATAAGACGACTGGGCGTATAAGACGACCCCCAACTTTTCCATATAAAATATGGAATTTGGGATATGCCTGCTGTATAAGACGGGGGCCATCTTATACGCCCAGTCATCTTATATGGCGTGTGGTTCTCAGGGTCTGAAGGAGAGGAGACTCTCCTTCAGACACTGGGATCCTTATTCATGTGAAAAATAAAGAATAAAAATAAAAAATATGGATATACTCACCCCTCCGAGAAGCCTGGCTGTCACCGCTGCAAGCGTCTGCCTCCGTTCCTAAGAATTGCAGAGGGTGAAGGACCTCCGATGACGTCACAGTCCTGTGATTGGTCCGTGACCGCTCATGTGACCTGACCGTGACGTCATCGAAGGTCTTTCACGCTCTGCAATTCTTAGGAAAGGAGACAGACGCTTGCAGCGGTGACAGCCAGGCTTCTCGGAGGGGTGAGTATATCCATATTTTTTATTTTTATTCTTTATTTTTTACATGAATATGGATCCCAGGGCCTGAAGGAGAGTTCCCTCTCCTTCAGACCCTGGGAACATTCAGGATCGCTCCCTGCACACGCTGTACCCGGCGTATAAGACGACCCCCGACGTTTGGGACAATTTTTAGGGGTTAAAAAGTCGTCTTATACGCCGGAAAATATGGTATATAATTGTCTAAGGGTTTTTCCGTCTGTCTGTCTGTCCTGGAAATCCTGTGTCTCTGATTGGTCGAGGCCGCCAGCGACGGGCACAGCATGGCGACGATGATGTCATAAAGGTTGCCTCGACCAATCAGCGACGGGCACAGTCTGCCGCGAATTCGCCTCGACCAATCAGCGACGGGCACAATATCGACGTAGATGTCATAAGGGTTGCCATGGCGACGATGATGTCATAAAGATTGCCTTGACCAATCAGCGACGGGCACAGTCTGCCGCGAATTCTGGAATCATCATTGTCCATATACTACGGGGACATGCATATTCTAGAACACCCGATGCATTAGGCCGCCTGGGCCTCGACCAATCAGCGACGGGCACAGTATCGACGTAGATGTCATAATGGTTGCCATGGCGACAATTATGTCATAAAGGTTACCTCGACCAATCAGCGACGGGCACAGTCTGCCGCGAATTCTGGAATCATCATTGTCCGTAGCATATTCTAGAATACCCGATGCGTTAGAATCGGGCCACAATCTAGTCTGCTATATAATTGTCTAAGGGTCACTTCCGTCTGTCTGTCCTTCTGTCTGTCTTTCTGTCTGTCACGGATATTCATTGGTCGCGGCCTCTGTCTGTTATTTGCACCGACCATTTAGGAAAATCCGAGAAAAATATTTGCATAATATTTGCATAATAATTTGGAACACGGTGCATGCACATTGTATATATATATATATGTATTATATGTTTATATATCTATTCTATCTAGTCTATTCTAACCTATCTATCTATCTATCTATTATCTACTATATAATTGTCTAAGGGTCACTTCCGTCTGTCTGTCTGTCCTTCTGTCTGTCTTTCTGTCTGTCACGGATATTCATTGGTCGCGGCCTCTGTCTGTCATGGAATCCAAGTCGCTGATTGGTCTCGCCAGCTGCCTGTCATGGCTGCCGCAACCAATCAGCGACGGCCATAGTCCGATTAGTCCCTCCCTACTCCCCTGCAATCAGTACCTGGCGCCCGCTCCATACTCCCCGCAGTCACCGCTCACACAGGGTTAATGCCAGCGGTAACGGACCGCGTTATGCCGCGGGTAACTCACTTCGTTACCGCCGCTATTAACCCTGTGTGACCAAGTTTTTACTATTAATGCTGCCTATGCAGCATCAATAGTAAAAACATCTAATGTTAAAAATAATTAAAAAATAAAAAATCATTATATACTCACCTTCTGCTGCCTTTCCCGCTCCTCGCGACGCTCCGGTGACCGCTCCATGCAAGTGACAGGTTCCGGTGGCAAGGATGGTCTGCGAGAAGGACCTGCCGTGACGTCACGGTCATGTGACCGCGATGTCATCACAGTTCCTGCACGCCTGCACGAGAAGGACCTGCCGTGATGTCACGGTCATGTGACCGCGACACGGTCATGTGACCGCGACGTCATCACAGGTCCTGCGCGCCTGCGCGAGAAGGAGGCGATAGAACTACAAGGGGCCTTCGAAAGGTGAGTATATGTTTATTTTTTATTTTTTATCCTGTGACATACGTGGCTGGGCAATATACTACATAGCTGGGCAATAAACTAGGTGACTGGCCAATTTACTACGTGGCTGGGCAATATACTACGTGGCTCTGTGCTGTATACTACGTCGCTGTGCAATATACTACGTGGCTCTGTGCTGTATACTATGTCACTGGGCAATATACTACGTCACTGGGCAATATACTACGTCACTGGGCAATATACTACGTAACTGGGCAATATACTACATGGCTCTGCTGTATACTACGTCGCTGTGCAATATACTACGTGGATGGGCAATATACTACGTAGCTGGGCAATATACTATGTGACTGGCCAATATACTACGTGGCTGGGCAATATACTACGTGGCTCTGTGCTGTATACTACGTCGCTGTGCAATATACTACGTGGCTCTGTGCTGTATACTACGTCACTGGGCAATATACTACGTCACTGGGCAATATACTACGTCACTGGGCAATATACTACGGAACTGGGCAATATACTACATGGCTCTGCTGTATACTACGTCGCTGTGCAATATACTACGTGGATGGGCAATATACTACGTAGCTGGGCAATATACTATGTGACTGGCCAATATACTACGTGGCTGGGCAATAAACTACGTGGCTCTGTGCTGTATACTACGTCGCTGTGCAATATACTACGTGGCTCTGTGCTGTATACTACGTCACTGGACAATATACTACGTTATTGGGCAATATACTATGTGGCTGGGCAATATACTACATCACTGAGCAATATACTACGTAAGTGGGCAATATACTACGTGGCTGGGCAATATACTACGTGGGCTGGGCAATATACTACATGGGCTGTGCAATATACTACGTGGACATGCATATTCTAGAATACCCGATATGTTAGAATCGGGCCACCATCTAGTATATATATATATATATATATATATATATATATATATATACTGTATATATACTAGATGGAGGCGGTAATGTCACGATGGATGCAGGCTTTGCAGCATTGAGAATCTCTCGCACACCTATCAACTCTCTCTTTCCCCATATGCTGACTTCTCCCGTTTGTGCTCTCTTCTTTCACCTGTCTACCCCATGTGCTATCCCCCTTGTCTTCTCTCTCTTCTTCCTGTGCTGTGTCCTCCCCTCATTTGCTGTCCCGTTTCAGCTCTCTCCCCTCTTTGCTCTGTCTCTCTCACCCCTGTGCGCTTTCTCTCTCCCCCATCTGCTGTCTTCTGCTCTCATGTCATCTCTTCTTTGACCTGTGTACCCCATGTGCTCTCCCCCTTGTCTGCTCTCTCTCTCTACCACTGTGCTGTCTTCTTCCCTCATGTCACGTCACGCATCTGCCGCCGGGATCAGCCAAATGATTCACTGTGCCTGCGCGGAATTCGCGCAGGCGCAGTAAATCAGACCGCTGCCATCTTTGTGCAGACAGATAGTGGCGGTCACATTAAAACTGCGCATGCGCTCCTCCTGTACAAAGATAGTGGCGGTCAGTGAATCATTTGGCTGGTCCCGGCGGCAACATGTTCCGCTGTGTTCCACTGGTGGTACCACGCAAGAGGCTGTGTATGGCGTATACAGTGTGTGTGTGTGTGGTGCTTACATCGTATACAGTGTGTGTGTGGTCCATACAGCATATACAGTGTGTGTTTGTGTGTGTGTGTGGTGCGTACGACGTATACAGTGTGTGTGATGTGACGGTGTTCCACTGGTGGTACTGCGCAAGAGTCTGGTACCACCAGCAGTTTCCATATTGAGACACCCATCACTTGGATGTCCCAATATGGAGGTCGGTGAACTTCCGCTGCTTGGAATTCTGGGATCCGGACATATCTGGATGGAACAAGAAATGAAGACATTACAAATTAAGTATATATTAAGATATATATATGTGTGTTTTGACGAATATTTCCTTTGACAACGATGTGTAAATGACATAGAGAAATCCTGTATGTAAAAGCTCATGTTAAAATCGCATTGCAATCGGATAGCAATCGCAATGCACTCAGATGTAAATCGGATGCTAGGTGTGAAAATCGCATTTTACTGACATGGCACTCGTCCGTTTTTTTCTGTCCAGATTACGGAACTCTTTAGTGGCATATGGGTATGAGCCCTAAGGCTAGGGTCGCACTTGCGAGTGAAATGTGAGAAACTCATGTATCAATACCCGGAACTTCCGCTGGCACTCGGGACCAGAGCCTTCAGCTGCATAGAAATACATGCAGCCACACGCTCCGGTCCCGAGTGCCGGCGGCAGTGCCGGGTATTGATACGAGAGACTCTTGCAAGTTTGTAACATTGCACTCCCAAGTGTGACCCTTGCTTAAGGGTGCTTTCTCTTCATGTTAGTAGGTCCCGTCGGGGCATATGTCTGAAACCTCCCTTCCCCCCGCAAAACAGAGTCAAGACGTATGATCCGATGGGGCCATAGATTGTAATGGTGACTGCACAGCGATTGTGTGCTCTAGCGTGCATCATTTCGGGCATGTGCCTACGTGGTAAACTACGTCTGGGTGTCCACCTCCTGTAGGCATGCACTCCAGAAAATTGTGCACATCAGGGAGCACATTCGCTCTGCTGTCCCCATTACAGTATATGGTCCCGTCAGCACATAAGTCCGAACTCCGTTTTCCAGTGGATTTCAGAAGTATGCCCCGATGGTTGCACTGAGAGCAATGTGAAAGCACCCAAAACCAGAAGTGGGTGATAAATCCAGAAGTGGTGTTTCTATTATTCTTCTATGATTGTTCCACTCCTGGTTTTGGCTTACAAATACAGAGGTAAAAAAAACTCACAAAATACTGAACGAGTGAATGTGGTCTTACACTGAGGATCATACAGTGGAATAAAATGTGCCAAAATTGTTAAGCGGTGAATGCATGTTGACAGATTTTGAGCATTTTGGGGAGCTCTGGCGCTATAACCAAAATCCACATCAGCTATGATCTAACCAAAATTTCAGTTACAAGCTGCACCAGTTATTGGCATAAATTATAGTAACTTTGTTGCACCCCATGTCCTCATACTAAGTCCTCTCCACTTTTTTAGAAAGGGAAAAAAGTTAGGTACAGATCCCTTCATGAATGTCCACCAAAATCTGTAACTGCTATTTTCTTAGGCTATGTTCCCACGGTGATTATTTATGGAGTTTTTGATGTTGCGCATTTTCTCTGCAGAAAAAACACAGCGTCCTACAGTAAAAGCAAAGTGGATAGGATTTATAGAAATCTCATGGCCTCTGTGTTTTTTCTTATTTATGCTGTGTGACAAAATTAATGGCAAGGTGCGGGAGGGGAGATATGTTTCGCTGAGGCTAATGGCTTCAGTGATTTAAAACCCAGAAGTTTTGCTCCAGCACATTAAGTGTTCTGAGTGGTTAATTAGCCATTTTGTTGAAGGGCTAGGTTTTTGTGGACAACCATAGAGCGGGTGGGAGGTTGTCCACCTTATCTCCATCCTAGGGTGTGGTCTGTGGCTTAACCCCTTAACGACCGCCGATACGCCTTTTAACGGCGACAGTTAAGGTTACTTATTCCTTAGTGCCACTTTTTAACGGCACTGAGAAATAAAGACATAGTGCCTCCCAGCGTCGGAAAATCTCCCCGGAAAACATATTTCAGGTCAGTTTTTACCGTCCCCAGTCTTGTGATCACTGTTATTCATGGAATAACGACGATTGCAAAAAAAGTCTGATTTCCAATTTATTTCTCTCTCCTCTGATATGATCTAGCATACCAGAGGAGAGAGAAAGGTGGTCCCCCGAGCACCCCCGGGAACCTCCTTTATCCCTGGTCCTTCCGGCTCTGTCCCCCAGCTCTTGGCATCTTCTTCCTGGAAGAAAATTGCGGGCGCATGCGCAGTGCAGCCGCCGAGATCTGATAGCATTGGAGTTAGAAGTGGGGGATTTCTACTGTTTAGGTACATCAGGGGGTCTCCAAACGCAACATGGCACCCGCCATTCATTCCAGACAATTTTGCATTCAAAATATCCCTCCCTTCTGAGCCCTGCCATGCTCCCAAACATTGGCTTTCCCCCACATATAGGGGGTATCAGTGTACTCAGGACAAATTGCACAACAAATTTTGTCCATTTTCTCCTGCTACCCTTGTGAAAATAAGAGTTTGGGTCTAAATTAATTTTTTTGTGAAAAAAGTAAAATGTTCATTTTTTCCTTCCACATTGCTCTAGTTTTAATGAAGCACCTGGAGGGTTAATAAACTTCCTGAATGTGGTTTTGAGCACCATGAGGGGTGCAGTTTTTAGAATAGTGTAGCTTTTGGTTATTTCCTGTCATATTGACCCCCCAAACTCACTTAAAATGTGAGGTGTAGAGTTGAGCGACTTTTACTTTTTTCGGATCGAGTCGGGTTTCGCGAAACCCGACTTTGTCAAAAGTTGGGTCGGGTGAAATCGGCCGATTATTGCGTAAAGTCGGGGGCCGACTGAAACACGAAACCCAATGCAAGTCAATGGGGAATCAAAGTCGGCAGTGAGTGGAGGACAGGAAAACACCTACAGTGCCCATTTTAATGCCAAAATCATCAATTCTTATTACTGAAGCTTGTCAATCTTAAATTTACTTTATAATAATAGTTAGGCATTGAAAACTGTGGGTCATTTTGCTAAAGTTGTGGGGGGGTAGGGCTGGCTCAAGATTTTCGTGGGCCCAGGAAGCGCGGAATACGTCACGGCGGTGGAGCAGGGAGAGGTAAGTATTTCAACTTTGCAAGTGCTGTGATCCTGAGCAAGCAGGGGGGGCCCACTCATTGGCATTGGTACTGGCACAGGGCCCCTCCTAGTACGGTGGTGTGTTTGACGGTCGGTGGCGCCTCCCACCGGCAGAGACACTTTTGCATACTATGAGGGGCCCTGTGCCAGTGACGTCGCCAACGAGTATGCCCCCCCACCTGATGAAGGAACCTGCACTTTCATCTGCACCTTCCTCTTTGTCCCCGTGTAGGGTGGTATAGTATGCGGGAAGGGGAACCTAACTTTCAGCAGGGTCAGATTCTGGCTGTGTAGAGTGCAAGCGGAATGTAGTGGTCTGGGTCAATGTACCAGCAGACTCATCTAGCAGTGGCTGGGCAATGGGCAGGATGAGGAGGAAACACAGATATAAGCCCAAATAATAAAGTAGGCTAAATGCAGTTAAAAATTGGTAACAGGACTAAACTGGCGGCATTGCTTTGTTCAGTGGAGGACAACTGTAATGAGGGGCAGACACATTTAGTAGGCCCAAATAAGTAGGCTAAATGCAGTTCAAAATTGGTAACAGGACTAAACAGGCGGCATTGCTTTGTTCAGTGGAGGACAACTGTAATGAGCGGCAGACACAGTTTGTAGGCCCAAATAATTAAGTAGGCTAAAAGCAGTTCAAAATTGGTAACAGGACTAAACTGGCGGCATTGCTTTCTTCAGCGGAGGACAACTGTAAGGAGTGGCAGACACAGTTAGTAGGCCCAAATAATAAAGTGGGCTAAATGCAGTTAAAAATTGGTAACAGGACTAAACAGGCAGCATTGCTTTGTTCAGTGGAGGACAACTGTATGGAGTGGCAGACACAGTTAGTAGGCCCAAATAATTAAGTAGGCTAAATGTCTGCCAAAAATTTTTTCATAAATAAACAGGTGGCATAGCTAGGTACAGGGGTGGGCTCCTCTGCTGAGTAGCAGACAGTGGTAGTAGGCGCAAAGTATTAACTGGTCTAAATGGAGGCCAGGGCCCCTGTATATTTTAACTATCATCTATCATTTCAACAAATTTGTATTGGCAGTGCTAATGAAGGATTTAACAGCACAGACTACACAGTGGTGGAGCAGGGAGAGGTAAGTATTGCAAGTGGTAGAGCACTGTTCGAGCCGGGGGGGAACACTCTCTCGTGGGTCTCGTCAGAGACACTTCATTGTACTATGAGGGACCCTGTGCCAGTGCCGTCGCCCAAGAGTGGGCACACCCACCTGTCCAGGCAAACTGCACTTGCACGGGTGCTTGCGCCAGGTGGTGACCACGGCCCTGTGGGGGGAGTCAGCCCATTTAGGGAGGTATAAAAATGGCCTATGGTGGACATTCAGCAGCTGCAAATGGAGGAATTGAAGCAGTCAGTAAGAGGAGGCCAAAAGCAAGACATTTTTCAGGCAAGCTATGTGTCAGTAGGGGAAGGTGGGGCTAAATAATTTGAAATCCATGATTGCTTCATTTTAACGAAGGTTAGCTCATCGACATTTCGGGTAGCCAGATGTGTCCTTTTTTCGGTCAGTATTGAACCAGCAGCACTGAAGACTCTTTCGGATAGCACACTAGCAGCAGGGCAAGCGAGCTCCTGTAATGCATATTCTACCAATTCAGGCCAGGTGTCTATTTTAGATACCCAGTAATCAAAGGGGAATGACCTATGAGGGAGAACATCGATGAGGGAGGAAACGTAGTTCGTAACCATACTGGAAAAATGCTGTCTCCTGTCACTTTGAATCGATGCAGCAGTACCTGTCGTGTCAGCGGTCATTGCGAAATCACTCCACAACCTGGTCATAAAACCCCTCTGTCCAACGCACTTTGGATTTGTGCACCTCTAACACCTCTGCCATGTTGCCCCCTACGGCTCGTGTGAGAACCATCACCGCTGCTGTGTGCTGAGAATGCCAGAACCAAACGGTCTACAAGAGTTGCTTGTTTGGTAGCCAATATTTGCTCAAGGTTCTCATGTGGCATGATATTTTGTAATTTTCCTTTATATCGTGGATCCAGGAGGCAGGCCAACCAGTAATCGTCATCGGTCATCATTTTGATAATGTGGGGGTCCCTTTTTAGGATACGCAAGGCATACTCAGCCATGTGGGCCAATGTTCCAGGTGTCAATTCACTGCTTGTGCTGGGTTGAGGAGCACTTTCTTGCAAATCAACATCACTTGTGTCCCGCAAAAACCCTGTACCTGACCTTGCAACATCACCAGTTTCTATTGCCCCCTGAGAAGCATCCTCCCATAAATATTCATCCCCATCATCCTCCTCCTCCTCCTCTTCATCCGCCACCTCGTCCAGGAGAGTTCCCTGAGCAGACAATGGCTGACTGTCATAAAGGCTTCCCTCCTCCTCGGCTGCAGACGCCTGCTCCTTAATGTGCGTCAAACTTTGCATCAGCAGACGCATTAGTGGGATGCTCATGCTTATGATGGCATCATCTGCACTTACCAGCCGTGTGCATTCCTCAAAACACTGAAGGACTTGACAGAGGTCTTGTAGCTTCGACCACTGCACACCAGACAACTCCATGTCTGCCATCCAAGTGCCTGCCCGTGTATGTGTATCCTCCCACAAATAAATTACAGCACGCCTCTGTTCACACAGCCTCTGAAGCATGTGCAGTGTGGAGTTCCACCTTGTTGCAACGTCGATTATTAGGCGTTGCTTGGGAAGATTCAGCGATCGCTGATGGTTCAGCATGCGGCTGGAGTGTACGGGCGACCGGCGGATGTGCGAGCAAAGTCTTTGCACCTTTAGGAGCAGGGCTGGTAACCCCGGATAATTTTTCAGGAAGCACTGCACCCCCAGGTTCAAGGTGTGAGCCAGGCAAGGTATGTGTTTCAGTTCTGAAAGGGCTATGGCAGCCATAAAATTCCTTCCGTTATCACTGACTACCTTGCCTGCCTCAAGATGTACACTGCCCAGCCATGACTGAGTTTTTTGCTGCAAGTACTCGGCCAGTACTTCCGCGGTGTGTCTGTTGTCGCCCAAACACTTCATTTGTAACACAGCCTGCTGACGCTTATCACTAGCTGTTCGATAATGGGACACCTCGTGTGCAACACTGGCAGCTGCGGATGGAGTGGTCGTGCGACTGCACTCTGTGGACGACCTTTCGCTTTTGGAGGAGGAGGAGGGGTGGAAAACGCCTACAGCTATCTGTTTCCTAGACTGTGGGCTAGGCAGAATTGTCCCACTATGGCTGTCCCCAGTGGACCCTGCATCCACCACATTAACCCAGTGTGCCATGATGGACACGTAATGTCCCTGGCCATGCCCACTGGTCCATGCATCTGTTGTGAGGTGCACCTTTCCACTGACTGATTGTCTCAGTGCATGGACAATGCGGTCTTTGACATGCTGGTGGAGGGCTGGGATGGCTTTTCTCACAAAGAAGTGCCGACTGGGTAGGTCATAGCATGATACTGCGTAGGTCATCAGATCTTTGAAAGCTTCGCTTTCAACCAACCGGTAGGGCATCATCTCTAACGAGATTAGTATAGCAATATGGGCGTTCAAACCCTGTGTATGCGGATGAGAGGATGAGTACTTTCTTTTCCTAACGAGAGTCTCTTGTAGGGTGAGCTGGACTGGAGAGCTGCATATGGAGGAACTAGCTGTGGTGGTGGACATGGCAGATTGAGAGAGGGTTGGTAATGGTATTCTTGATGTTGGCCTACATACAGTGTTTCGTACCAATAACCTTGTGATTCCCTGACTGCTTTGGCCTTGCGACGATACCTCCACATTTGCTGCTGGTGGTGTCCTAACCGGTGGGCTTACAGTGAGGGAAGCAATGTAGCGTTGCTGACTACCTTCATTCTGAGCAGGTGCACCAACGGTACGTGACGTTTGGTAGTTAGTCCAGGCTTGCAAGTGCATGCTGGTTAAATGTCTACGCATGCACGTTGTATTTAAATTTTTAAGATTCTTCCCTCTGCTAAAGGTCTTTGAGCATTTCTTATAGATAACTTTTGACTGATCATTCGGATCTTGGTTAAAAAATTGCCACACTGCACTCTTCCTACTATCGAATACCTTTTCAGGCATTGCACGCTGTGCTACTTTCACCGTATGGCCACTCTGTCCTAAAACTGTTTTTGTTTTTGACAAACGTTTTTGGCCTGATACGGGCCTGCCAGATGACAACTGTAGATGTAGATGGCTGCTGCGGATCATCCGCCTCCGCTTCTGAGCTACTGGCAGCGGCACCCTCTTCCCCCAATGGCTGCCAATCTGGGTCAACAACTGGGTCATCTATCACCTCCTCTTCAATGTCATGTGCACCTTCCTCTGTGTCACCGTGTAAGGTGCTATAGCATTCGGGACGGGGCACCATAGTCTCATCAGGGTCAGATTCTGGCTCAGTACACTGCGAGGGCAATGTAGTGATCCGAGTCAATGGAACAGCATAATAATCTAGCTGTGGCTGTGCATCAGTGCACTCCATGTCCGATTCATCTTGTAATGGGCAGTTAACAATTTCCCTTTGTAACCCAGGCACGGTATGTGTAAAGAGCTCCATGGAGTAACCTGTAGTATCACCTGACGCATCCTTCACTTTTGGATTGGGTGAAGGACACAAGGAAACGTCTTGTTCTTGACCGGGAGCATCCACTGACGACTCGCTGCTTTTATATTTTGAACTTTCTGAAGAGGAGGCGAAAGAGCTAGAGGCTAAGTCAGCAAGGAAAGCCAGAACTTTTTCCTGCTGCTCCTGCTTTAAAAGCGGTTTTCCTACTCCAAGATAAGGGAGCCTTCGAGGCCTTGTGTAGCCAGACGATGACGCTGGCTCAACACCTCCAGCCTTAGGTGCTATTTTGCTTTTCCCACTACCACCAGATGCTCCACCACCACCACCATCAATACCAGCTGGCAACAACCGCCCACGGCCTCTTCCACCAGACTTCCTCATTTTGGGGAAAATCTAACCAAAATAACAACCGTTATATGGTACTGTAAAACAAGGTAGAAGGTGTATATAAACTTGTTGAGAATTTAAATCTCCCTTTTTTTGGGGGGAGACTGCACCGAAACTCAGGCTCAGTGTATAACACAACACAATGTAAGTGGCAGAATGTGGCTGGCTGATATAGGACAAACTAACAGAACTGACGTATATCCACTTTGTGACAATTTGAATCTCCCTTTTTTTTGGGGGGGGGAGACTGAACCAAATCTCAGGCCCAGTGTATAACACAGCACAATGTAAGTGGCAGAACGTGACTGGCTGATATACGACAAACTAACAGAACTGACGTATATCCACTTTGAGACAATTTGAATCTCCCTTTTTTGGGGGGGAGACTGCACCAAAACTCAGGCCCAGTGTATAACACAACACAATGTAAGTGGCAGAACGTGGCTGGCTGATATAGGACAAACTAACAGAACTGACGTATATCCACTTTGTGACAATTTGAATCTCCCTTTTTTTGGGGGGGAGACTGCACCAAATCTCAGGCCCAGTGTATAACACAGCACAATGTAAGTGGCAGAACGTGACTGGCTGATATACGACAAACTAACAGAACTGACGTATATCCACTTTGAGACAATTTGAATCTCCCTTTTTTGGGGGGGAGACTGCACCAAAACTCAGGCCCAGTGTATAACACAACACAATGTAAGTGGCAGAACGTGGCTGGCTGATATAGGACAAACTAACAGAACTGACGTATATCCACTTTGTGACAATTTGAATCTCCCTTTTTTGAGGGGGAGACTGCACCAAAACTCATGCCCAGTGTATAACACAACACAATGTAAGTGGCAGAACGTGGCTGGTTGATATACGACAAACTAACAGAACTGACGTATATCCACTTTGTGACAATTCGAGTCTCCCTTTTTTGGGGGGGAGACTGCACCAAAACTCAGGCCCAGTGTATAACACAACACAATAAGTGGCAGAATGTGGCTGGCTGATATACAACAAACTAACAGAACTGACGTATATCCACTTTGTGACAATTTGAATCTCCCTTTTTTTGGGGGGAGACTGCACCAAAACTCAGGCCCAGTGTATAGCACAACACAATGTAAGTGGCAAAACGTGGCTGGCTGATATACGACAAACTAACAGAACTGACGTATATCCACTTTGTGACAATTTGAATCTCCCTTTTTTTGGGGGGAGACTGCACCAAAACTCAGGCCCAGTGTATAACACAACACAATGTAAGTGGCAGAACGTGGCTGGCTGATATACGACAAACTAACAGAACTGAGGTATATCCACTTTGTGACAATTTGAATCTCCCTTTTTTTGGGGTGAGACTGCACCAAAACTCAGGCCCAGTGTATAACACAACACAATGTAAGTGGCAGTACGTGGCTGGCTGATATACGACAAACTAACAGAACTGAGGTATATCCACTTTGTGACAATTTGAATCTCCTTTTTGGCTAGCTGATATACGACAAACTAACAGAACTGACATATATCTACTTTGTGACAATTTGAATCTCCTTTTTTTCGGGGGAGACTGCACCAAAATTCAGGCCCAGTGTATAACACAACACAATGTAAGTGGCAGAACGTGGCTGGCTGATATACGACAAACTAACAGAACTGACGTATATCCACTTTGTGACAATTTGAATCTCCCTTTTTTTGGGGGGAGACTGCACCAAAACTCAGGCCCAGTGTATAACACAGCACAATGTAAGTGGCAGAACGTGGCTGGCTGATATACGACAAACTAACAGAACTGACGTATATCCACTTTGTGACAATTTGAATCTCCCTTTTTTTGGGGGGAGACTGCACCAAAACTCAGGCCCAGTGTATAACACAGCACAATGTAAGTGGCAGAACGTGACTGGCTGATATACGACAAACTAACTGAACTGACGTATATCCACTTTGTGACAATTTGAATCTCCCTGTTTTTGGGGGGAGACTGCACCAAAACTCAGGCCCAGTGTATAACACAGCACAATGTAAGTGGCAGAACGTGACTGGCTGATATACGACAAACTAACAGAACTGACGTATATCCACTTTGAGACAATTTGAATCTCCCTTTTTTTGGGGGGAGACTGCACCAAAACTCAGGCCCAGTGTATAACACAACACAATGTAAGTGGCAGAACGTGGCTGGCTGATATACGACAAACTAACAGAACTGACGTATATCCACTTTGTGACAATTTGAATCTCCCTTTTTTCGGGGGGGAGACTGCACCAAATCTCAGGCCCAGTGTATAACACAGCACAATGTAAGTGGCAGAACGTGACTGGCTGATATAGGACAAACTAACAGAACTGACGTATATCCACTTTGTGACAATTTGAATCTCCCTTTTTTTGGGGGGGAGACTGCACCAAAACTCAGGCCCAGTGTATAACACAACACAATGTAAGTGGCAGAACGTGGCTGGCTGATATAGGACAAACTAACAGAACTGACGTATATCCACTTTGTGACAATTTGAATCTCCCTTTTTTGAGGGGGAGACTGCACCAAAACTCATGCCCAGTGTATAACACAACACAATGTAAGTGGCAGAACGTGGCTGGTTGATATACGACAAACTAACAGAACTGACGTATATCCACTTTGTGACAATTTGAGTCTCCCTTTTTTGGGGGGGAGACTGCACCAAAACTCAGGCCCAGTGTATAACACAACACAATGTAAGTGGCAGAACGTGGCTGGTTGATATACAACAAACTAACAGAACTGACGTATATCCACTTTGTGACAATTTGAATCTCCCTTTTTTTGGGGGGAGACTGCACCAAAACTCAGGCCCAGTGTATAGCACAACACAATGTAAGTGGCAAAACGTGGCTGGCTGATATACGACAAACTAACAGAACTGACGTATATCCACTTTGTGACAATTTGAATCTCCCTTTTTTGGGGGGGAGACTGCACCAAAACTCAGGCCCAGTGTATAACACAACACAATGTAAGTGGCAGAACGTGGCTGGCTGATATACGACAAACTAACAGAACTGAGGTATATCCACTTTGTGACAATTTGAATCTCCTTTTTGGCTAGCTGATATACGACAAACTAACAGAACTGACGTATATCCACTTTGTGACAATTTGAATCTCCCTTTTTTGAGGGGGAGACTGCACCAAAACTCATGCCCAGTGTATAACACAACACAATGTAAGTGGCAGAACGTGGCTGGTTGATATACAACAAACTAACAGAACTGACGTATATCCACTTTGTGACAATTTGAATCTCCCTTTTTTTGGGGGGAGACTGCACCAAAACTCAGGCCCAGTGTATAGCACAACACAATGTAAGTGGCAAAACGTGGCTGGCTGATATACGACAAACTAACAGAACTGACGTATATCCACTTTGTGACAATTTGAATCTCCCTTTTTTGGGGGGGAGACTGCACCAAAACTCAGGCCCAGTGTATAACACAGCACAATGTAAGTGGCAGAACGTGACTGGCTGATATAGGACAAACTAACAGAACTGACGTATATCCACTTTGTGACAATTTGAATCTCCCTTTTTTTGGGGGGGAGACTGCACCAAAACTCAGGCCCAGTGTATAACACAACACAATGTAAGTGGCAGAACGTGGCTGGCTGATATAGGACAAACTAACAGAACTGACGTATATCCACTTTGTGACAATTTGAATCTCCCTTTTTTGAGGGGGAGACTGCACCAAAACTCATGCCCAGTGTATAACACAACACAATGTAAGTGGCAGAACGTGGCTGGTTGATATACGACAAACTAACAGAACTGACGTATATCCACTTTGTGACAATTTGAGTCTCCCTTTTTTGGGGGGGAGACTGCACCAAAACTCAGGCCCAGTGTATAACACAACACAATGTAAGTGGCAGAACGTGGCTGGTTGATATACAACAAACTAACAGAACTGACGTATATCCACTTTGTGACAATTTGAATCTCCCTTTTTTTGGGGGGAGACTGCACCAAAACTCAGGCCCAGTGTATAGCACAACACAATGTAAGTGGCAAAACGTGGCTGGCTGATATACGACAAACTAACAGAACTGACGTATATCCACTTTGTGACAATTTGAATCTCCCTTTTTTGGGGGGGAGACTGCACCAAAACTCAGGCCCAGTGTATAACACAACACAATGTAAGTGGCAGAACGTGGCTGGCTGATATACGACAAACTAACAGAACTGAGGTATATCCACTTTGTGACAATTTGAATCTCCCTTTTTTTGGGGTGAGACTGCACCAAAACTCAGGCCCAGTGTATAACACAACACAATGTAAGTGGCAGAACGTGGCTGGCTGATATACGACAAACTAACAGAACTGAGGTATATCCACTTTGTGACAATTTGAATCTCCTTTTTGGCTAGCTGATATACAACAAACTAACAGAACTGACGTATATCCACTTTGTGACAATTTGAATCTCCCTTTTTTGAGGGGGAGACTGCACCAAAACTCATGCCCAGTGTATAACACAACACAATGTAAGTGGCAGAACGTGGCTGGTTGATATACAACAAACTAACAGAACTGACGTATATCCACTTTGTGACAATTTGAATCTCCCTTTTTTTGGGGGGAGACTGCACCAAAACTCAGGCCCAGTGTATAGCACAACACAATGTAAGTGGCAAAACGTGGCTGGCTGATATACGACAAACTAACAGAACTGACGTATATCCACTTTGTGACAATTTGAATCTCCCTTTTTTGGGGGGGAGACTGCACCAAAACTCAGGCCCAGTGTATAACACAACACAATGTAAGTGGCAGAACGTGGCTGGCTGATATACGACAAACTAACAGAACTGAGGTATATCCACTTTGTGACAATTTGAATCTCCCTTTTTTTGGGGTGAGACTGCACCAAAACTCAGGCCCAGTGTATAACACAACACAATGTAAGTGGCAGAACGTGGCTGGCTGATATACGACAAACTAACAGAACTGAGGTATATCCACTTTGTGACAATTTGAATCTCCTTTTTGGCTAGCTGATATACGACAAACTAACAGAACTGACATATATCTACTTTGTGACAATTTGAATCTCCTTTTTTGGGGGGGAGACTGCACCAAAATTCAGGCCCAGTGTATAACACAACACAATGTAAGTGGCAGAACGTGGCTGGCTGATATACGACAAACTAACAGAACTGACGTATATCCACTTTGTGACAATTTGAATCTCCCTTTTTTTGGGGGGAGACTGCAACAAAACTCAGGCCCAGTGTATAACACAGCACAATGTAAGTGGCAGAACGTGACTGGCTGATATACGACAAACTAACTGAACTGACGTATATCCACTTTGTGACAATTTGAATCTCCCTGTTTTTGGGGGGAGACTGCACCAAAACTCAGGCCCAGTGTATAACACAACACAATGTAAGTGGCAGAACGTGGCTGGCTGATATACGACAAACTAATAGAACTGATGTATATCCACTTTGTGACAATTTGAATCTCCCTTTTTTTGGGGGGAAGACTGCACCAAAACTCAGGCCCAGTGTATAACACAACACAATGTAAGTGGCAGAAATTGGCTGGAAGATATATGAAAAAATACAAGGACTGTAGTACAACTTCAATCTCCCTACAATGATCTCAGGACAAGTATGGCAGCAATACAAAGGACTGCTGCACACAAAAGTGTGGACAAATAAACAAGATAACTGTGGAGAAAGGAGCAACAGGATTTTTGCTTTTAAAAAAGCAGTTGGTTTGCACAGCAGCATGCAAATAGCAATGCAGCTATCAGGGAGCCTTATAAGGCAGCCTAATAAGCTACAGAGCTGATGCACAAAAATATACCCTCCACTGTCCCTGCAAAAAAAAAGGTGGTGTTGGACAGTGGAAATCGCTACAGCACAAGCGGTTTGGGGGTTAATCTTCCCTCCCTAACTATATCCCTTCTTCTGATGAAGCTGCAGCAACCTCTCCCTATGCTAAAATCGGCAGAAGTAAGATGGCAGTCGGCATGCACGCCCCTTTATACCCCCTGTGACGCCGCAGAAAGCAAGCCAATCACTGTCATGCCCTTCTCTAAGATGGTGGGGACCGAGACCTATGTCATCACGCTGCCCACACTCTGCGTCCTTCTTCATTGGCTGAAAAATGGCGCTAAACGCGTCATATGAAACGCGACCCCATTGCCGATCCCACACTAGGTTCAGGTCGGGTTTCATGAAACCCAACTTTGCCGAAAGTCGGCGATTTTTGAATTTGTCCGATCTGTTTCGCTCAACCCTAGTGAGGTGGTCCCTAAAAAATGGTTTTGTAAATTTTGTTGGAAAAAAGAGAAATCAATGGTCAACTTTTAACCCATATAACGTCCTAACAAAAAAAAATTATGTTTCCAAAATTGTGCTGATATAAAGTAGACATGTGGAAAAAGTTATTTATTAACTGTTTTGTGTCCCTCTGATTTAAGGGCACAAAAATTAAAAGTTTGAAAATGGCAAAATTTTCCAAATATTTGCCAAATTTCCATTTTTATTCATAAATAAACACAAGTCATAGTGAATAAATTTTACCACTAACATGAAGTACAATATGTCATGAAAATACAGTCTCAAAATCAGTTGGATCCGTGGAAGCGTTCCAGAGTTATAACCTCATTAAATGACAGTGGTCAAAATTATAAAAATTGGCTTGTTCATTAAGGATAAAATTGGCTCTGTCACTAAGAGGTTAAATAGCCTCCAGAAACATTTAGTGTTCAGTAGGGCTGGAGAGAGGAAGTTCTGTGTTTTGTTGCCTGAGGAAGAAAACTGAACCTGTGGATTCTAAGTTCTCCAGAGCAGGTAGATGCCCGCAGATGTATAGACTGTATACAATTTTTGTTTTGTTTTCTTGTTTTTCCCAAAGGGCTAAGTTTCTTTTCACCTCATGTGGCTTTATGCTGCCTGTACAATAATCAACAGAAGATTTAAAGAAACAGTGTTCCCATTTCTACTTCCGTGTACCGCTGAGTGAGCTGATCTACCACAGGTGTTGATTGAATGCTGCTAACGTTTCAGGAACACGGGTAGTGGCTGTGCACAAACCGCATGTACTGGGTAAAGGTGGCCATAAGCCAGGAGATGACAGCATGGAGGACCTGATTAAGCATCTTGTGAAAGCACAGCAGCAGCAACAGCTGGCACATCAGGAGACAAGTCAGTTGCTCATGCAACAGATGCAGCAGCTCCAACAACAGTAGCAGCACCAACAAGACCAGTTCTGACAATAGCAGCAGCAGATTGAGTTGCTCGTAGAGTCGGTTCGTGGGAGGCTGGCAGCTCATCCCCCAAGTTTAGGTGACGACACATACATCCGGAAGGCGGTAAAACGAGCGATGCAAAAAATGACCCCAGGCAATGATGTAGAAGCTTTTTTGACTGTGTTTAAAAGTTCTCTGGAGCAGGAGGTGGTCCAGGTGCTACTAACCTTGGGTGGATGGCAGCTGACCTCTAGGAATGGGTAACTGTGATGGCCCGGGGAAATGTCCAACAGATGCAAACAGACAGAGAAGATGACAGGAACCGCAGGTGCAGACAGGACAGGCGGATGGAGAGACAAGCTCAGGCAGGTGCAGCAGGTTCTGCTGCCGTTGAGATGAGCACTGGCAGCGAGTACCGCCACTCCTCCAGAGCCAGCTTTATCTCAAGCAGTTCTCTATTGCCAATAGAGTAATTGCTTTCTGGTTCCGAGAAGAGTTTAGAGAAAATGCTGCAGGACACCATGCGACCAGATGAAGACTTCTAAGTGAGGATGGCTCTGGCCCCTGTGAAAGATGCTTCCACCTCCAGAAAGAACTGCTTGTTATGGTTTGGGCAAAGCAGCACTGGAGCTAAGGAGAATACCTGCTTGAGGGATACAAAGGCGTCTTCTGCTTCAGGAGTCCATTCCTTAGGATTAGTAAAATAAAGAACTTGGCACTCAACTTAGTATTTTATTGCAAAAGGATTTTTTTATTATTTTTGCAGTCTGTAAACATTTTGGTCTTATCTAGACCTTCATCAGTCTGCAGTTAAACATAAAACAGTAAAAGACAAAAATAAATAAAGCAAAATACAAGTTCTCATACAAAATAGAGAAGCAATATCAACATTTCATGATATAACATAGTGACATAACGGGTGAACGTACAGAACCTGTGATTATCCAAAGCAATAACAATAGTGATAAAATATCAGGGAGTGGGAGGGAGAGGTGAAGTGGGAGGAGGAATGAGGAGACCTACCCGACTGCTTGTCACAGAAAGAATATGGTGTAAAATTGTATACACAGAATTGGAGTAATGAGCTCCTAAATAGGAGGAATATGTATACATGGAGTTATTATAATATAAGGAGCAGATATATGTAAGAAGACAGTAATGTATAGCTTCCTCAAAATGTTTATGAAGTTTGGTAAAGGAGTTACTCCTATCAGAATTCACATGTAGAGAATAGGTATAACTACAGTAAAAATAGAAAACAGAAGGAAAAAGCAATACATGATATGAGCCAATGTAGTCATTAATAATCATAGTGTAAGTATATGTGGTAACTACCTGTCATGTCGGACGCTCTTCAGACCAGGTCGTCCAACAGACAGCGGTAATTCCGCTTTTGACCACTATTTGCTCTTTGGCGTCTGCTAGATTTTATCTAGCTGTTCCGGGGTTAATTTACCTAATCCTCGGATTGGAAGCTGGGCCATTCCCATTGCCTTTAAATAGTTCTCCTGATCATTGGGTGTCGCCGATTATAGCTTCTGTCTTGTGCGTTGTTATCTCGGTCTGGAGTAGAGAGCTGGTTGTTGGAGATTCGTTGCTGGTGGTGTATTTTCCTCTGTCTTATTTACTCCTTCCTATATTTGTATTTATTTTGCCCTGCACATTTATAGTGTATTCCTGAGTGACTGTGGCGTGGTGTATATTTTCCTTTATCCTTGTCTGTGCTAACTGTGGGTATTGGAATATTACCTCTTCACTGGGTGGAGGGCGGAGGTATCAGCCTAGGGTTAAAACAGGAGACAGGGTGAGGTTCGAGGCCTGGACATGCGCACCATCAGTGTAAACTCCAGGTAGAGGGTCAGTCAGGATTTCCCTAGTCTGAGGGAAACTGCAGGGGCCCGGGTTATTAGCTCTCGCTCACCTAGTCTCCCCGTGACACTACCTGTAGCGAGAAAGCATATGGTACACATTATTGGGTTGCAGTCTTAGTACTGGCATAGAATGTTCCTATAATAGGATCACAGTCCTGGTGCCACAGGGGCTGGAATAAATAATGTAATATAAATTTATAAAAGGAATATAGCAGAGATATATATAGACGGATCCCTAGGTATCCATAGTGCTACCTTAATGTGCTCCGTATAAAGGGTCCCTGCTATGGAAATCACGTGAGGGCACAGTCGACCTATAAATATATATCTGTCCTCCAGGGGCTGCTGTTGAACAGAAAGGAGGCAGTTATGTACAACAAGATGGTTGCCCGATTCTAACGCATTGGGTATTCTAGAATACGTATGTCCACGTAGTATATTGCACAGCCACGTAGTATATTGCCCAGCCACGTAGTGTATTGCCCAGCTACGTAGTAGATTGCCCAGCCACATAGTATATTGCCTAGCCACGTAGTATATTGCCCAGCCACGTAGTATATTGCCCAGCCACGTAGCATATTGCCCAGCCACGTGGTATATTGCCTAGTGACGTAGTATACAGCAGAGCCACATAGTATATTGCCCAGTGACATAGTATGTTGCCCAGTGACGTAGTATATTTCCCAGTGACGTAGTATATTGCCTAGTGACGTAGTATACAGCAGAGCCACATAGTATATTGCCCAGTGACATAGTATATTGCGCAGCCACGTAGTATATTGCCCAGTGACGTAGTATATTGCCCAGTGACGTAGTATACAGCAGAGCCACATAGTATATTGCCCAGTGACATAGTATATTGCCCAGCCACGTAGTATATTGCCCAGTGATGTAGTATATTGCCCAGTGATGTAGTATATTGCCCAGTGATGTAGTATACAGCAGAGCCACATAGTATAGTGCCCAGTGGCGTAGTATATTGCCCAGTGATGTAGTATATTGCCCAGTGACGTAGTATATTGCCCAGTGATGTAGTATATTGCCCAGTGACGTAGTATACAGCAGAGCCACATAGTATATTGCCCAGTGACGTAGTATATTGCCCAGTGACGTAGTATATTGCCCAGTGACGTAGTATACAGCACAGAGCCACGTAGTATATTGCACAGCCCATGTAGTATATTGCCCAGCTATGTAGTATATTGCCCAGCCACGTATGACACAGGTTAAAAAATAAATAAATAAACATATAATCACTTTCCGCAGGCACATCGTAGCACTGTCGCCTGTGTGGGGTGCAGGCGGCATCTTCCGGTCCCAGGGTGTGATGACGTCGTGGTCACATGACCGTGTAGCGGTCACATGACCGTGACGTCACAGCAGGTCCTTTCCGCGCAGGCGCGCAGGACTTGTGATGACATCGCGGTCACATGACCGTGACGTCATGGCAGGTCCTTCTGCCAGACCACCCGTGCGACCAGAACGTGCCGGTTGCATCGCGAGGAGCGGGAAAGGCGGCGTAGGTGAGTATATAATCATTTTTTATTTTTTTAAATTATTTTTAACATTAGATGTTTTTACTATTGGCGCTGCATAGGCTGCGTCAATAGTAAAAAAAACTTGGTCACACAGGGTTAATAGCAGCGGTAACGGAGTGCGTTACCCGCAGCATAACGCGGTCCGTTACCGCCGGCATTAACCCTGTGTGAGCGGTGAGCGGAGGGGTGTATGCGGGAGCCAGGCAGTGAGTGCGGGGAGTAAGGAGCGGCCATTTTCTTCCAGACTGTGCGCGTCGCTGATTGGTCGCGGCAGCCATGACAGGCAGCTGGCGAGACCAATCAGCGAACGAATAACCGTTACAGACAGAAGGACAGACGGAAGTGACCCTTAGACAATTATATAGTAGATTGTGGATGATAGAGAGAGCGCTGAGTCAGATGGACTTACCAGTGGTGGTCAGGGGTTAATGTGTGCCAAAGAGATGCGGTATCCGCCGCTTGTCTGATCATATGGCAAGGCTGGTATGTATATGTTACACAGGCAGGAAGTTGGTGTGCTGTGCGTTCCATTGACAGGAAGTAGTCATAGATTGTGTTCCACAGGCAGGAAGTGGGTGTGCTATTCATTCCATTGACAGGAAGTGGTCATGTTCCACAGGCAGGAAGTGTGTGTGCTATGCCTTCCGTTGACAGGAAGTGGTCATAGATTGTGTTCCACAGGCAGGAAGTGGGTGTGCTATGCATTCCATTGACAGGAAGTGGTCACAGATTGTGTTCCACAGGCAGGAAGTGGAGGTGCTATGCATTCCATTGACAGGAAGTGGTCATAGATTGTGTTCCACAGGCAAGAAGTGGATGTGCTATGCATACCATTGACAGGAAGTGGTCATAGATTGTGTTCAACAGGCAGGAAGTGGCTGTGCTATACATTCCATTGACAGGAAGTGGTCATAGATTGTGTTCCACAGAGAGGAAGTGGGTGTGTTATATGTTCTATTGACAGAAAATGGTCATAAACTGCGTTCCATGGGCAGGAAGAAGAGATTGCGTTCCACAGAGTAGAGCGCTGTGGAACATATCAATTATTATGTTTATATGTATATACATATAGGTAGGTAAAGAATAGGTAAGGAATAGGCTACTAGGTACAGTACAATTGCAGTCGAGTAGGGGATGATGGATGGGTACACAACTTCTGAAGCCAAAGCACTGTGCACAAGTGGTCGGATGGATAGCAGATAATGCTTCCAGCATGCTTTGAAGCACCACCCAGTCTTCCACATGGGCCAATCTCACAGCCAACAGTCTGGATCACTTAATATTCATCCTGATCCTCCTTATTCACACCATGTTGAATCTCAGGAGACTAGTGATCCTACACTAGGAGACTCCAAGGAGCTCTTTATAGCATCACTTCTTGATTGTGGCCTCTCAATTTACATGGTATAAGAGGGACAGGAGGAGATGCTGTTTAGTGATGCACAAAACTTAGAGTAGCCACAGCCACAAGAACATGATGGTGGGGAACATGGTAGGGTCATTATATTGTGCATGTGGAGGCTAATGTGGAAGAATTCACCATGGGGGTATCATACTGTGTTTGTCGGGCACTTTTGTTGGCATCATACTTTATAGAGGCAATAAAATGAGAATCTAGGACTTCAGCAAAAAAAAAATTACTATGTAAAAGCTGGAAATTTGTGATATGCTCTTCTGTGACCACAACAATTATTTTTATTTTTTTTGTGGAAGGGGGCAATTAGATCTTCTGCTAAGAGTCCCCATGATTTCTGTGTATGCCCTGAAGAGTGTATAAATTACCCTGCTTGTATTTTTGGCAGACTTTGCAATGTGTGCAGAGCTTTTCTGAGTGTAGAATTGTAATGAGCGGCAGGGCGGTAGTCATGGTCGAGAGTTTCATTACCTAAATCTTCACCCTGGCCCACTACAAAATAGGGGATTCTGGAGATCTCTGGGTGTGTGTGTGCTTTGGTGTCAAGGTTGAGGAGTCCCCAAATTAGCCTCTTCAGGTAAGTCTGCTTTGTTTCTCCCCTTTGCTTGTATTCTTCTGTATGCACCACATACGCGCTTCTCTTGTTCTTCTCTAGAACATCTCCCTCTTTGCTTCTGTCTTCTCTGAGACTCTCTGTCTAACTTACAGGCTAAGGGCTCATACTCACATGAGAGAAACTCGGATGAGTCTCGCACGTCAATACCCAGCACCGCACCCAACACTCAGTAGTGGAGCGTGCGGCTGCATGTAATGATACGCGGCCGCATGCTTCGATCCGAGTGCCAGATGCAGTGCCGGGTATTGACGTGCGAGACTCATCCGAGTTTCTCGCATTTGAGAATGAGCCCTTACAATGGGTACAGAAAGTATTCAGTCCCCTTAAAATTTTTCACTCTTTTTTTTATTGCAGCCATTTGGTAAATTCAAAAAAGTTAATTTTTTTCTCATTAATGTAAACTCTGCACACCATCTTGACTGAAAAAAACAGAAATATAGAAATTTTTGCAAACTGAGCTATGAGTCCTCTTGGGAATGATGCAACAAGTTTTTCACACCTGAATTTATGGATCCTCTGCCATCCTTCTGTCACGATTCACACCGTGACTGTCAAGATCCCTTAGCCGCGGCCAGCAGTTTGTCACGAAATCCACAGGGATTCCTGACCACTGCCACCAATATGTCACGGATTGGGGTGACTTTAGACCAACAGACGGCTATCACATGTGCAGGGGGCTTATCTTAGTTATCCCTCCACTGCCACAATGTGATAAAAAAAACACACACAAGTTTATTGACCTCTTAGGTTACAGCAGGGGCTTATTTTAGGTATCCCACTGCTCTTCAATATACCATGAACTGCAGGGATTTGTGTATCCCGCTTACAGTTCCACTTAAACCTTGCAGCTCTCTGGCGCCCCCCTTACCGTCAGGTCAGATTAGGTACTGCACCTAGGGTAATTTGTCGCCAGAAAGGCTGCCTGCTATGTACTGGCTATTGGGCACGCTTCAGCGACACGATAACTACTCCCGCTCGGGCAGGAACAATAATTATCAAGCCGCAGTCGCTGCAGTGACACCCAACGGCCTGCACAGTACGGTATCACTGCCACCAGCCTCGATTAAACGGGTCCGGAGCTAACCCAACACAGTAGCGTAATTTCCCTTCAAGAGACAGGGTACGTTTTTAGAGCAGGGAGGAAGAACTGGCATGAAATAATATACCCCACAAAATGTAGGCAATGCTTTATAAAAATATTTTACAAAGATGTTACAAATGAGACAATTGCAAATATGTACAAGGTAATTGTGAAAATAAAAGGATTAAATGAAGAAAAGATAACACTCACATTTCTCAGATCATTGCATTGCAGGCAACCAGGCTAGTGAACTTTCCATCTATCCCAGTGCATCAGGGCGTGCACTCTGGGCTCTTCAGGTAAAAACTCAAATCTGATCTCTTGGACGCCTGCCAGCACTTAAAACCTACAGTCTGTGACCTCACAGAAAGGGCTGGCTTTTCCAACCCCTCCTACCTCGTCAGGGTTACTCACTGTGCATTAAATATATCTGATGCCCGTAACTTCGCTCCATAACATGTCATAGTCATATCAAACCCAGCATTCATCTCGGATTACCGTGGGCTTTCTAAGGAGATCAAATATGTCCTATTATTTACAGAGCAATCCCTACTACTTCACCCGATGGAGGTAGACGCCCGTATTTAGAGTGATGCGTAGATCCACCGAGGGAGAATTAAAAGATATATCTACCATTTTCCTATCTTACATCGTCTGCCTAATATCTTACAAAAATGGAACAAATGACCGCATGGTTCTAGAGACTTAGAATCCAGTTCTTGCTGGAGGAAGCTTCTAACCTGGTCGTAAAAATTCCTTTAGGCAATAAAACGCTCTTCCCCCATGTACATTGGCAAGGCAGCACTTGGCTGAGTGAAAGGGAAGGGGGGCTGTTTAGCCCACAGCTTGCTAGCAAGAGAAACTACTTATATGATATTTCATACCATATCGTGACACCTCCCCCTTTTTGCGTGCGCTAGGGAGGTAGAACCCCACGGTATGCCTCCATGCGCACCTCAGTGGGTTCATCCTGGCGGGACAGTCCATCTGCATTCCCATGCTCTTTGCCCGCTTTGTGTTTAATGGCGAAGTCAAATTGCTGAAGGGCAAGGCTCCAGCGCAGCAACCTGCCGTTGGTTCCACACATGGCGCTTAGCCAGCGCAGAGGGTCGTGGTCGGTCACCACAGTGAAGGTGCGACCGTACAAGTAGGGCTGCAAGCGCTGCAGGGCCCAGACTATGGCCAGGCACTCCTTTTCGATGGTGGAGTAGGCCACTTCCCTCGGCAAAAGTTTCTGGCTCAGGTACAACACGGGGTGCTCTTGGTCCTCCGAGTCAACCTGGCTGAGCACAGCACCAAGGCCAAAGTCGCTGGCGTCGGTCTGTACCAAGAACGGTCGACTGCTGTCGACTGCTTTCAACACAGGGGCGTTGCACAGTGCTGTTTTCAACGCCTGGAAGGCCCCCTCACAGCCATCTGTCCAGTTGACGATGTGGGGTAGCTTCTTCCTGGTGAGGTCCGTCAAAGGTTTTGCCAGGCTACTATAGTGCTGCACAAAGCGCCTATAGTACCCTGTAGTGCCCAGGAAGGACATCACCTGTTTCTTGGTCCCAGGAGTGGGCCAGTTCACGATCGCGCCCACTTTCTCAGGCTCCGGTTTCAGGGTGCCTCCGCCTACCCGGTGCCCCAGGTAGTGGACCTCCCTCATGCCCATCTGGCACTTTCCCGGCTTGATAGTCAGTCCAGCTCGGTGAATTCGCCTGAGCACCTCCTCGAGATGCTGCAGGTGTTCATCCCAGGAGGGACTGAAGATGGCAATGTCATCCAAGTACGCTGCGGCGTACTTCTCCAGTCCCTGAAGCAGGAGATTGACCATCCGCTGGAAAGTGGCAGGGGCATTCTTCATGCCGAAGGGCATGACCGTGGACTCGTACAGTCCAAAGGGGGTGATAAAGGCGGACTTCTCCTGCGCCTCGGGGCTCAGGGGAATCTGCCAGTATCCGCGACTAAGGTCCATTATTGTCAGGTATTTTGCGAAAGCTAACTTCTCAAGCAGCTCCTCGATGCGTGGCATTGGGTGCGCGTCAGAGGCTGTAATGGCGTTGAGCCCCCTGTAGCCCACGCAGAACCGGGTGGTCCGGTCCTTCTTTGGCACGAGAACTACAGGTGAGGCCCACGCGCTCTTTGACCGTCGAATCACCCCCAGCTGTAACATCTCATCGATCTCCTGGCGCATAATCTGCTGCACCTGGTCAGAGATTCGATAGGGTGTTCGCCGTAGTGGGGCGCGATTCCCGGTGTCCACCTCGTGGACGGCTAACTCAGTCCTTCCAGGCCGGTTGGAGAACACGACCCGGAAGGGTTCCAGTGTGGTTTGCAACTGCAACCGCTGTGGTTCATCTAGCGAGGCGCTTACCTCCACGTCCTCGATGGACCCACGGGCCTTGGCTTGGGCCAGCATGTCCAGGAGGGTGTCTTCCTCCCCTTCTTCGGGTGCGCTGCAGACCAGTAGGACGAAAGGTTCACGTTCGTGATGAGCCTTCATCATGTTAACGTGAAAGGCCTTTCGCCTACCCCGAGTGTGGTCAAGCGTGACCACGTAGGTGACCGGGTTGAGCTGTTGGTGGACGACGTACGGGCCCTCCCAGGCTGCCTGAAGCTTATCCGTTGGTACGGGGACCAGCACCCACACCTTTTGACCCACGTGGTAGGTCCGCTCCCGGGCGTTCTGGTCGTACCAGTGCTTCTGATCAGCCTGAGCCTGCGTCATGTTGTCATGCACCAACTGCGTCAAGGTCTGCATCTTGTCACGGAAGCGCATGACATACCCCACTATGGACACTTCAGAAGGGTTCGGCTCCTCTTCCCAGGATTTTCTTACCAACCCAAGGGGTCCCCGGACTCGCCTGCCGTACAGGAGCTCGAAGGGGGAGAACCCCGTTGAGGCCTGCGGAACCTCTCGGTAAGCGAATAGCAGGTGTGGGAGGTACCGCTCCCAGTCGCGCCCTTGTGTCTCAACCAGCATGCGTAGCATCTGTTTGAGGGTACCATTGAAGCGTTCACACAAGCCATTGGTCTGTGGGTGATACGCACTCGATACCAGGTGCTTCACCTGCATTTTCTTACAGAGAGCCTCCATTAGGTGAGACATAAATTGGGTCCCTTGATCAGTAAGTACTTCCCTGGGAAATCCTACACGTGAAAAGATGGCCAACAGGGCATCCGCCACCTTATCTGCCCTAGTTGACGACAGAGCTACTGTCTCTGGGTACCGGGTAGCGTAGTCTACCACAGTAAGGATATATCGCTTTCCAGAGCTGCTGGGGACGGCCAGCGGGCCCACAGTGTCCACCGCGATCCTCTGGAAAGGCTCCTCTATCACTGGCGAAGGGATCAGGGGAGCCTTAAGAGCAGGCCCCGCCTTCCCCACTCTTTGACAGGTGACACAGGAGCGGCAGTAGTTTGACACATCTGTCCCCATCTTAGGCCAATAGAAGTGTTGAGACAGCCGGGCCTTAGTTTTGCTCATCTCCAAGTGTCTAGCTAGCGGGATCTCATGGGCAATCAGCAACAACTCACCCCGGAATTGCTGCGGGACGACCAGCTGTATTTCCCTCAACCACTCCTTTTGTGATTCTCCGGGTACTGTCTCCCGGCACAACCTTCCTCCTTCCCAGAACACCTTCTCCTTATCAGTCTCGGAGAATGACATCCCGGTGAGTTGTCTCAAACTCTCTAGGCTCGCATCTGTGTGCAGAGCGGCCTGAAACTCCTGGCTAGGAGAAGCCAGAAGCGACGTCAGGGTCCCTTCCCCACGGGAGCCCTCTGGGACCTGCACTGGGTCCACCTCTGGTTCAGTCATACTGATGACTGAGGAGGGTCCGGGAGGCAGACAGTTATCTGCGTTCCGGGCACTCTGACTGCGGGTGACAGCAGCTACGTAGGCTGTCTCCCCGGGGGTTTCTACAGACCCATCAGCCGACGCTGCTATGGGCTCTACCTCCCCATCCACCCCCATTACCTCAGGAGCATTGCTACTTATGGGCCAGTTACCTTCCTCGGTGGCACTGGTCAATTGCATGGCATCACCTTGCTCACGGTTCCCATGTATCTCCCCATTTCTTGTAGCACCGACACTTGCCCCTGCTAGGGGTTCCTCAGCCGTCTCACTCCGCAGAGCAACGTGGCTGAGCACTCCTGTACCTATGGACACATCAACTTGCACAGAAACATCATTATCAGATTCAGTTGGCACAGGTACAACATTTTCACCATCAATCCTAGGGAAAAAATGGTTAACAGATGCATCATTACAAGATAAAGCATGGTCAGGTAACACATGCGATTTCCCATCATCATCATCATCATCATCAGGGTTAACTTTACCCTCATTAGTAGATTGGGAAGGGGTGTCAATGACGAAGTGTGCCACCAACCTCCCCAAATCAGTCCCCAACAACACATCAGTGGGCAAATTATCAGACAGCCCCACTTCTTTCACCCCGCTCCTGGCACCCCAATCAATAAAAACCCGGGCCATCGGTAAGGGACAGCTGATGCCCCCAATCCCAGTGACAGGGTTTTCCCCGGAATGATTTCTTCAGGGGCCGCCAGTTCGGGTCGGATGAGGGTTCGTTCAGCCCCGGTGTCCTTGAGGCCTGTAGCAACATGACCTCCCACAATGACATGCTGTACGTTATCACACCCCCTCCCAACCACACCACCCACCAAAAGAACTGCTGCATTCGGCCCTGGGGCCTTGGCTGGGGGGTTCTTCTGCTTGGTTGGACAGAAGGTACTGATATGACCAGGCTGCCTGCAGTGGTAACACTGGCGAAGTTCGGTGGTAGGTCTGGTGCTGTTGGCCACGGGGACAGGACCTCTGGTGTGTTGGCTGGCAGGGGTACTGGGGTTGGATGCAGGCTTACCCCCTCTCCAGCTGGGGGTGACTGGCTTCCGCACTTCCGATCTACGGTTGGCCTCATAGGCATCGGCAATCTGCGCTGCTTTCGTCACGTCTTTGGGTTCTCTGTCCATCACGAACTGTCGCACCTCAGTTGGGCAAAGATGGAAGAACTGGTCTTTGATCATCAGGTCGCGCAGCTGTGCAAAGGTGGTCACTGACAGTCCTTGGGTCCACTGGTCAAAGTGGGTCCCCAGTCCATGCACCACATCACTGTAACTGTCGTGTGGGCCACGTTGGAGGGTCCGGAACTTTTTACGGTACACCTCGGGTGTAAGCTGGTACTTGGCTATGAGGGCCTGCTTGATGGCCTCATATTCACCATCTTGTTCTTGAGGGAGTGCAGCAAACGCCTCCAGAGCTTTGCCTCTCAGCCCTGGTGTCAGGTATCGTGCCCATTCATCTGTAGGCAGTCGGTAATGTCTGCAGGCTTTCTCAAAGGCCCGCAGAAAAGTGTCCAAGTCCCCATCCTTTTCCATAACAGGAAAGTGGTCGGGCTGGGGCTTTGGTGTCTGAGCACTGCTGGGCTCACGGCTGGACTGGGACGACCTCTGCATTTACAGTTGGGCCATCTGCAGCCGGTACTCCCGCTCTGCTTGGGCCTCCCGCTCGGCTCGGGCCTCGGCTCGCTCCTGGTATTGTTGGATCAGCTGTCGACGTCCCTCATGGTCGTCAGCGGGAAATTCTTTCAAGGCCGCCTGCAGGTGGGGGTCCAATTCGCCCGGATTGCTAACGGGGTGAGCATTCAGTGGTTGGACCTCTGCTGCAGCACCATGTTCGCTGGTGCTGGCATCTGTGGCCTCTGGGCTCTGTGAGTGGTCTAGAGCGGCTTCCCATTGCATCAGGACTGCGACCAGTTGGCTTTTGTTTTTGTTTGCATAGTCAATGTGCTGTGACTTGCACAAGGCCACAAGGGTGTCTTTGGTCTGCTGCTCATAAAAGGTTTCTCCCAGCACAACCATGGTTGCCAAATAAAAGATAGGATAGAAAAATGAAGAGAAAGGGAGGGGATAATTACCAGTACACAATTGTCTCACAACTAATAAGCACTGAGTTCGTTCTCCCAAACTTATTTGCGCAGAGTTCTCGCAAGAACTTTCTGCAAGTTTTTAGTGAGAGGAATGATTGCTCAAACCAAATCACTAATGCTCTAATATCCCACCGCCTTGCCACCAATTGTCACGATTCACACCGTGACTGTCAAGATCCCTTAGCCGCGGCCAGCAGTTTGTCACGAAATCCACAGGGATTCCTCACCACTGCCACCAATATGTCACGGATTGGGGTGACTTTAGACCAACAGACGGCTATCACATGTGCAGGGGGCTTATCTTAGTTATCCCTCCACTGCCACAATGTGATAAAAAAACACACACAAGTTTATTGACCTCTTAGGTTACAGCAGGGGCTTATTTTAGGTATCCCACTGCTCTTCAATATACCATGAACTGCAGGGATTTGTGTATCCCGCTTACAGTTCCACTTAAACCTTGCAGCTCTCTGGCGCCCCCCTTACCGTCAGGTCAGATTAGGTACTGCACCTAGGGTAATTAGTTGCCAGAAAGGCTGCCTGCTATGTACTGGCTATTGGGCACGCTTCAGCGACGCGATAACTACTCCCGCTCGGGCAGGAACAATAATTATCAAGCCGAAGTCGCTGCAGTGACACCCAACGGCCTGCACAGTACGGTATCACTGCCACCAGCCTCGATTAAACGGGTCCGAAGCTAACCCAACAAAGTAGCGTAATTTCCCTTCAAGAGACAGGGTACGTTTTTAGAGCAGGGAGGAAGAACTGGCATGAAATAATATACCCCACAAAATGTAGGCGATGCTTTATAAAAATATTTTACAAAGATGTTACAAATGAGACAATTGCAAATATGTACAAGGTAATTGTGAAAATAAAAGGATTAAATGAAGAAAAGATAACACTCACATTTCTCAGATCATTGCATTGCAGGCAACCAGGCTAGTGAACTTTCCATCTATCCCAGTGCATCAGGGCGTGCACTCTGGGCTCTTCAGGTAAAAACTCAAATCTGATCTCTTGGACGCCTGCCAGCACTTAAAACCTACAGTCTGTGACCTCACAGAAAGGGCTGGCTTTTCCAACCCCTCCTACCTCGTCAGGGTTACTCACTCTGCATTAAATACATCTGATGCCCGTAACTTCGCTCCAGAACATGTCATAGTCATATCAAACCCAGCATTCATCTCGGATTACCGTGGGCTTTCTAAGGAGATCAAATATGTCCTTTTATTTACAGAGCAATCCCTACTTCTTCACCCGATGGAGGTAGACGCCCGTATTTAGAGTGATGCGTAGATCCACCGAGGGAGAATTAAAAGATATATCTACCATTTTCCTATCTTACATCGTCTGCCTAATATCTTAGGCAGACGATGTAATATCTTTATCTAATATCTTACAAAAATGGAACAAAGGACAGCATGGTTCTAGAGACTTAGAATCCAGTTCTTGCTGGAGGAAGCTTCTAACCTGGTCGTAAAAATTCCTTTAGGCAATAAAACGCTCTTCCCCCATGTACATTGGCAAGACAGCTCTTGGCTGAGTGAAAGGGAAGGGGAGCTTTTTATCCCACAGCTTGCTAGCAAGAGAAACTACTTATATGATATTTCATACCATATCGTGACACCTTCCTTGCAGATCCTTTCCAGTTCTGTCAGGTTGGATGGTGAATGTTGGTGGACAGCCATTTTCAGGTCTCTCCAGAGATGCTCAATTGGTTTTAGGTCAGGGCTCTGTCTGGGCCAGTCAAGAATGATCACTAAGTTGTTCTAAAGCCACCCCTTTGTTATTTTAGCTGTGTGCTTAGGGTCATTGTCTTGTTGGAAGGTGAACCTTCAGCCAAGTCTGAGATCCAGAGCACTCTGGAAGAGGTTTTCATCCAGGATATCTCTGTACTTGGCCACATTCATGTTTCCTTCAATGGCAACCAGTCGTCCTGTCCCTGCAGCTGAAAAAAAAAACCATAGCATGATGCTGCCACCACCATGTTTCACTGTTGGGATTTTATTGAGAAGGCGATGAGCAGTACCTGGTTGCCTGAGGAGAGGCTTCCGTTGGGCTACTATTAGTGTTGAGCATTCCGATACCGCAAGTATCCTCTCCTTCAGACCCTGGGAACCATCAGGATACCTTCCGATACTTGGTGTCCCATTGACTTGTATTGGTATCGGGTATCGGTATCGGCGATATCCGATACTTTTTGGGTATCGGCCGATACTATCCGATACCGATACTTTCAAGTATCGGACGGTATCGCTCAACACTAGCTACTATACCATAAAGGCCTGACTAGTGGAGGGCTGCAGTGATAGTTGACTTTGTGGAACTTTCTCCCATCTCCCTACTGCATCTCTGGAGCTCAGCCACAGTGATCTTGGAGTTCTTCTTTACCTCTCTCACTAAGGCTCTTCTCCCACGATTGCTCAGGTTTGCTGGATGGCCAGGTTTACAAAGACTTCTGGTGGTCCCAAACTTCTTCCATTTAAGGAATATGGAGGCCACTGTGCTCTTAGGAACCTTGAGTACTGCAGAAATTCTTTTGTAACCTTGGCCAGATCTGTGCCTTGCCACAATTCTGTCTCTGAGCTCCTTGACCTGTCCCTTTGACCTCATGATTCTCATTTGGTCTGACATGCACTATGTGCTGTAAGGTCTTATATAGACAGGTGTGTGCCTTTACAAATCAAGTCCTATCAGTTTAATTTAACACAGCTGGACTCTAATGAAAGAGTAGAATCATCTCAAGGAGGATCACAAGGAAATAGACAGCATGTGACTTAAATATGAGTGTCTGAGCAAAGGATCTGAATACTTATGACCATGTGATATTTCTGTTTTTCTTTTTTAATAAATTTGGAAAATTTCAACATTTCTGTGTTTTTTTTCAGTCAAGATGGGGTACGGAGTGCACATTAATGAGAAAAAGAAAGAACTTTTTTGAATTTACCAAATGGCTGCAATGAAACAAAGAGTGAAAAATGTAAAGGGGTCTGAATACTTTCTGTACCCACTGTAAGATGGAACCCAAAATCTCCCAGTTATCCATCAGTCTAACTCCCACCTGAAGGGCTGGCCTATTGGGTTAACTATATCCTGTACTAACAGGACAGACAAAGTCACATTAACTGTAACACATTACTAATCTAATGGCCATATCGCAAATAACACATTTTATGACAAAATTCGGACCACTTGGCACAAGGAAGCTAGTCTTGAAAATGATAATCTCCTAGCGATAAAACCTTCATTGTAAATTAACAACAGAACCCAGCCTGAAAAGTAACACATTGTTGAATTCAGCATTTTACCTCTTAATGCTGTCCTTAGATTCCATTTAGAAGTGCTTAAAGAGTCCACTGCTTCCAGTCCACAGCTTCCCAATTTGCCATGTGCGGTGTGCTCCTGGATGTTGACAGTTTGGACCAGAGGCATAATTGTGCTGCTGGTCTGAACCGTGCTGTCTCCAATGCTGCTAGCAACATAGCATAGCCTCTGTAACATAGGAGGGACGCAGGAGCACTGAGACAGATTGGATCCAGGGATTCGTCAGCTTCAGAGTAGTGCGAGCAGCCTGTAAAGCTCCTTGACTACATAAAGCTGTGACTACAGGGTGGCAATGGCCTAAGAAATGAGCTATACATTGTAAATGTAACCCCTTAATCCCATATGAGGTACTGTCACATCAAGGTGACCTGGGACTTAATTCCCAGGGACGGGATAGTACATCATAGCGATCTGCCGCGCTCACGGGGGGAGTGCGGCCGATCGCGGCCGGGTATCAGCTGACTATCGCAGCTGACATCCGGCACTATGTGCCAGGAGTGGTCACGGACCTCCCCCGGCACATTAACCCCCGACACACTGCGATCAAACATGATCGCAGTGTTCCGGGGGCATAGGGAAGCATCGCGCAGGGAGGGGGCTTCCCTGAGACCCTCGGAGCAACATGATGTGATCGCATTGCTCCGAGGGTCGCCTACCTCCTCCCTGCAGGCCCCGGATCCAAAATGGCCACGGGGCTGCATCCGGGTCCTGCAGGGAGGTGGCTTACCAAGCGCCTGCTCAGAGCAGGCGCTGGTAAGCCTGCAGCAGTGTACGTCAGATCGCTGATCTGACACAGTGTATAGCAAAGTGTCAGATCAACGATCTGACCCTATAACATGATGCCCCCCTGGGGCAATATTATAAAGTAGAAAAAAAATATTTATATGTGTAAAAAAAAAAAATTCCTAAATAAAGAAAAAAAAAATTCTTCCCATAAATACATTCCTTTCTCTAAATAATAAAAAAACAATAAAAGTACACATATTCAGTATCGCCGCATCCTTAACAACCCGACCTATAAAACTGTCCCACTAGTTAATCCCTTCAGTGAACACCGTAAAAAAAAATAAAAAAAAGAGGCAAAAAACAACGCTTTGTTATCTTACCGCCGAACAAAAAGTGGAACAGCACGTGATCAAAAACACAGATATAAAAAAACATGATACCGGTGAAAACGTCATCTTGTCCCGCAAAAAACGAGCCGCAATATAGTGTCATCAGCAAAAAAATAAAAAAGTTATAGTCCTCAGAATAAAGCGATGCAAAAATAATTATTTTTTCTATAAAATAGTTTTTATCGTATAAAAGCGCCAAAACATTAAAAAAATATATAAATGAGGTATCACTGTAATCGTAACCTGAAGAATAAAACTGCTTTATCCATTTTACCAAACGCAGAACGGTATAAACACCCCCCAAAAGAAATTCTTGAATTGCTGTTTTTTGGTCATACTGCCTCACAAAAATCGGAATAAAAAGCGATCAAAAAATGTCAAGTGCCCGAAAATGTTACCAATAAAAACATCAAAGTAAATCAAACCCCCATTCATCACCCCCTTAGTTAGAGAAAAATAAAAAAATATTTTTTTTATTTATTTCCATTTTACCATTAGGGTTAGGGTTAAGGTTAGGGCTAGGGGTAGGGTTAGGGCTAGGGTTATGGTTAGGGTTAGGGCTAGGGTTAGGGCTTGGGCTATGGTTATGGTTAGGGTTAGGGCTAGGGTTAGGGCTAGGGTTAGGGCTAGGGTTAGGGTTGGAGCTAGGGTTAGGGTTAGGGCTAGGGTTAGGGTTTGGATTACATTTATGGTTGGGATTAGGGTTAGGGATGTGTCAGGGTTAGGGGTGTGGTTAGGGTTATGGTTGGGATTAGGGTTAGGGGTGTGGCTAGGGTTGGGTTTAAGGGTGTGGTTGGGATTAGGGGTGTGTTTGGGTTAGGGTTTCAGTTAGAATTGGGGGTTTCCACTGTTTGGGCACATCAGGGCTCTCCAAACGCAACATGGCGTCCGATCTCAATTCCAGCCAATTCTGCGTTAAAAAACTAAAACAGCGCTCCTTCCCTTCTGAGCTCTCCCATGCGCCCAAACAGGGGTTTACCCCAACATATGGGGTATCATCGTACTCAGGACAAATTGGACAACAACTTCTGGGGTCCAATTTCTCTTGTTACTCTTGTGAAAAGAAAAATTTGGGGGCTTAAAAAACCATTGTTGTGGGAAGAAATGATTTTTTATTTTCACGGCTCTGCGTTATAAACTGTAGTGAAATACTTGGGGGTTCAAAGTTCTCACAACACATCTAGATAAGTTCCTTGGGGGGTCTAGTTTCCAATATGAGGCCACTTGTGGGGGGTTTCTACTGTTTAGGTACATCAGGGGCTCTGCAAATGCAACTTGACACCTGCAAACCAATCCATCTAAGTCTGCATTCCGAATGGTGCTCCTTCCCTTCCGAGCTCTGCTATGCACCCAAACGGTGGCTGCCCCCCACATATGGGGGATCAGCGCACTCAGGACAAATTGGACAACAACTTTTGGGGTCCAATTTCTCCTGTTACCCTTGGGAAAATACAAAACTGGGGGCTAAAAATATTTTTTGTGGAAAAAAAAAGAATTTTTATTTTCACGGCTCTGCGTTATAAACTGTAGTGAAACACTTGGGGGTTCAAAGCTCTTACAATACATCTAGATAAGATCCTTAGGGGGTCTACTTTCCAAAATGGTTTCACTTGTGGGGGTTTCAATGTTTAGGCACATCAGGGGCTCTCCAAACGCAACATGGCATACCATTTCAATTCCAGCCAATTTTGTATTGAAAAGTCAAACGGCGCTCCTTCCCTTCCGAACTCTGCCATGCACCAAACAATAGTTTACCCCCACATATGGGATATTATCGTACTCAGGGCAAATTGGACAACGTTTGGGGTACAATTTTTTCTGGTACCCTTGGGAAAATAAAAAATTGGGGCGAAAAGTTCATTTTTGTGAAAAAATATGATTTTTTATTTTTACGGCTCTACATTATAAACTTCTGTGAAGCACTTGATGGGTCAAAGTGCTCACCACACATCTAGATAAGTTCCTTACGGGGTCTACTTTCCAAAATGGTGTCACTTGTGGGGGGTTTCAATGTTTATGCACATCAGGGGCTCCTGTTATGATCTGGTGGCCTAAGAGCAGCATGAGACGTACTCTGGAGAAGGTGGTACCTGTACTGACCGCAGACCCTGAACTTAACACCGCAACTAGAAGTATCCGTGGAATGTACCTAGCACTCCCTGGACATCTCGACACAGCCGGAGGACTAATTACCCCTAGAGATAAAAAAGGGAAAACTATCTTGCCTAAGAGAAAATTCCCAAAGGTTAGACAGCCCCCCACAAATATTGACTGTGAGAGGAGAGGGAAAAAACATACACAGACTGAAATCAGAATTTAGCAAAGGAGGCCACTTCTAGCTAAATAGAAAGGATAGGACAGAGTACTATGCGGTCAGTATTAAAACACTAGAAAATATCCACCACAGAAAATAAAAAAAACTCCACAGCTAACTAAAGATATGGAGGGTATATCTGCATCTCCAGAGATACCAGCTTGGCTAAACAAATCCTTATACAAACCAAGCTGGACAAGACAAAAAAACATGGAAAAGAACTGAACAATAAGGCCACAGCATGTGGACAGCAAAAAATCAAGGCCAGAACTTATCTTTGTTGAAAAGAACTGCAAAGCAGGAGAGACCAGGCAGAGATGTGAATCCTCCAGGAACAATGGGCAACTGGCACTGACTAAAGGGTGAAGCAAGACTAAATAGCCCAGTCAGATTTGCAAAAAGTGAACACACCTGATAAATGCTGAGATTCAGAGACAGCAGCGCTACCACTTACAACCACCGGAGGGAGCCCAAGAGCAGAATTCACAACAGGCTCCCCAACGTAACATGGCGTCCCATCTCAATTCCAGCCAATTTTGCATTGAAAAGTCAAACGGCGCTCCTTCCCTTCCAAGCTCTGCCATGCGCCCAAACAGTGGTTTACCCCCACATATGGGGTGTCAGCGTACTCAGGAAAAATTACACAGCAATGTTTGGGGGCATAGTTTCTTCTGGTAACCTTTGGAAAATAAAAATGCGCGCTTGAAGGGCCTTAGATGACGTCACGGCGCTCTGATTGGTCCGTAGCGGTCGCGTGACCACTACGCGACCAATCACAAAGCAGTGACGTCACCTAAGGTCTTTCAAGCGCTTGAAAGACCTTAGGTAACGTCACTGCTTTGTGATTGGTCGCGTAGCGGTCACGCGACCACTACGCGACCAATCAGAAGCTGCGGACGTCTTCTAAGGTATTTCAAGCGCTTGAAAGACCTTAGGTGACGTCACTGCTTTGTGATTGGTCACGTAGCGGTCACGCGACCGCTACGGACCAATCAGAGCGCCGTGATGTCATCTAAGGCCCTTCAAGCGCGCATTCTTAGGTACAACGGCTCCCGGTTACGGCGGTAAAGTCCAGGCTGCGTCGGAGGGTGAGTATATCCCTATTTTTTATTTTAATTCTTTCTTTTACACATTGATATGGATCCCAGGGCCTGAAGGAGAGTTTCCTCTCCTTCAGACCCTGGGAACCATACAGGATGCCATCCGATACTTGGTGTCCCATTGACTTGTATTGGTATCGGGTATCGGTATCGGATTAGATCCGATACTTTGCCGGTATCGGCCGATACTTTCCAATACCGATACTTTCAAGTATCAGACGGTATCGCTCAACACTACTCATGTTTAATGTATTTGTCTATATTTGCCCTGTATTCACATGTAAAGTACCATGGAATAAATGGCGCTGTAAAAATGTATAATAATAATAATAATCTTTCAAAATGTAGAAGAGAAAAGAAGAGGATCTGCCATCTTGGACCTGCCATATTTTTCGGACTATAAGACACACTAGACCATAAGACACACCTAGGTTTTAAAGGAGGAAATTAGGAAAAAAAATTGAAGCAAAAAATGTGGTCAAATCTGTACTTAATATCCCTTGTCCTGGTATATATGGTCCCCTCATTCACATCCTGATACTCATGGCCCCCCTCATTCCTACCCTGGTATGCATGGCCCCCTCATCCCTATCTTGGTATGCATGGCTCCCTCATCCCTATCCTGGTGTGACTGGCCCCCTTATCCCTAGCCAGGTATGTATGGCCCTCATCACCATCCTGGTATGCATGCCTCCTCATCCCTAGCTGGGTATACATGTCCCCCTTATCTCTAGCCTGGTAGGCATGGCCCCTCATCCCTATCCTGACAGGAATGATAGCCTTCATCCCTATCCTGGTATGCAAGGCCCCCATCTCATCCTAGTATGCATGGCTCCATCCCTAACCTGGTATGCAGGGCCCTATCCTTAACCTGGTATGATTAGCCCTCATGCTGGTCCTGGGGTGCATGGCCCTATCCTGATCCTGATATGATTGGCCCCCACCCACATACTGGTATGCATAGCCCCATCAGAAAACATTAAAAAAAAATACACTTACCTTCCTGATGTTCCCTTGCAGCGTCTTATTCCGATGCCAGCAGCTGCTTTATGCTTGTAAGCAATGCATGGCAGGGATATCATGAGCTGCTTGCAAGCTGAAGGGCAACTGCCGGACAACTCACTGCTTTGCACACACTGGGAATGTGTGCACGGAGAGCAGTGAGTATTCATTGCTCTTTAATAGCAAACACAGTGTCAGATGGAAACTTCCTGCAGCTTCCAGCAGTCACGTGTGCCACTGCTAAAGGGAATGATGAGCTGTCAGGAAATAGGAAGAAGTACTGACTACTTCAATTACACATACAGGGCACTCACCTGCAGTTTCCTGTGCCTGCGTGTGTAATCTTAAACCCCTCATTTCCCCCTCCTTCAACAATTTTTATGGCTTTGTGCTGCGAAAGCAGGTCTCCTTAAACTCCTCATTCCCACCCTTCCACCGAATACCATCCAAAACTGGTACAGAAAGCATGGGATTCTATTGTGCTTTTAAAGTTATATATATTGGCACCGATCAGGGCTACAGATATAAGGATTATATGTTCCGGATGTCCATCGAGAGATCTCTATCTCACGGAAATCGCTAGGAGCTAAACCCAATGAGTGCAATGAGTGGGTTTCTCCATAAGCAGGTCATGTAACTATACCGTGTTTACACTTAAAAGAATCCCCCCGACTGGGTGCACATCCTGATCATTGTGTCTTTCATATACGAGGTTCATACAGCAAGCTGTGCATAAAAATAGTTGCCATAACTCTAAGAAAAGGGGAGGATTCAGCCTCTAAGTGAGGTCACCACAGGGAGAGTGCATTGGTTTTAGGCTGGGAAATAAGTGAGTGAAGCAGCAGTCTTCACATGTCTTTTGTCCAGGGTCTAGCTGCTATACGGATGTATGATGCATCTTGATGTGTCTCCTGAGAACATGGCCAGCAAGGAGATGAAATGATCTGAATGAAATGTAAGAGTTCTTTCAACTTTAATCCCATTTTATTTGTAATTGTACTGTACATACGATACTTGTCTTCTTTATAATATCATTTTAGACTTCTGTAAACACTGCCTACCTTTTTTGGAGTAAAATATAAAATTACTAGCTTTGTCTCTCCTTGCTCTATAACGAACTGTCAAGTCCTCTAAAGTGAATTACGCTACTAATCTAGGTTGGCTCTGGACCTGTTAGTAATTAAGAAATCGGAGGTGTGGCAGCGGATTTGTCCTGTGCCTTTGGGAGGCTTTGTAGCAATGGCGGCGTTGATAATTATTGTTCCTGCCTGAGTGGGAGTAGTTATATCGCCCTCGCTGCAGTGTGCCCATTAGCCAGTACAAAGTAAGGCAGCCTTTCTTAGTGACTAATTATCCTAGGTGCAGTACCTGGTCTGACCTGAGGGTAAGGGGGCGCCAGAGAGCTGCATGTTCCACACCAGAACTGGGGAAGTGGGATATAGATAAATCTCCTTCAGAAAAAACCAGGGGCAACCAAACCACCTTGATTCATGACAAATTGGTGTGAGTGGTGGGGATGATAAAGGTATCCTCAACGTGAACCGTGACATGAGCGAACTGCAATCTATACCCTACGAGCAAAGGTTAAAGGATCTGGGAATGTTTAGTTTGCAAAACAAGAAGGCTAAGAGGAGACTTAATAGCTGTCTACAAATGTCTGAAGATATGTCACAGTGTTGAGGGATAATTTTTATACTCATTTGCACATGAAAACACGAGAAGCAAAGGAATGAAACTGAAAGGGAGAAGATACAGATTAGATATTAGAAAAAACTTTTTGACAGTGATGGTGATCAATGAGTGGAACAGACCGCTACGAGTGTTTGAAGACTTCAGTGGAAGTCTTCAAACAGAGGCTGGACAGTCATCTGTTTGAGATGGTTTAGTGAAACCTGCATTGAGGTTGGACACGATGACCCTGGAGGTCCCTTCCAACTTTAGCATTCTATGTTTCTATCAGAACAAAAAGCTTAAGAGTATATTTCATATTATCTGCACAGACCATTAGGTACAGATAGCAATACAAATTTTAACTCGTCCAGAAAAACTAAAACCTCTATACAGCTTTGTGGAAAGGAAAATCAAGAACTTATAAGTTATAGTTTTCTCCTTGCGGGGAGTGACATTTCGAACCTGGCATGCCAAGGTGAGGACATTTTTAAGACCTGCAAGGTCTCCTCTTAGCCTTTATTTTACATCTCTTCAGACATTTGTAGACAGCTATTAAGTCTCTTCTTAGCCTTTATTTGCAAAGGCAAAAAAATAATGGGATGCATTAAAAGAGGCAAAGATGCTCATGAGGAGAACATAATTTTACCTTTATACAAGTCACTAGTGCGACCACACTTAGAATACTGTGCACAGTTCTGGTCTCCGATGTATAAGAAAGACATAGCTGAACTAGAGCGGGTACAGAGAAGAGCGACCAAGGTTATTAGAGGACTGAGGGGTCTGCAATACCAAGACAGGTAATTTATTTTGGAAAAACAAAGGCTTATGGGTGATCTTATTACAATGTTTTAATATATGAGGGGACAGAACAGAGACCTTTCTAATGATCTTTTTACTCTTAGACCTGAAACGGGGACAAGGGGGCATCCTCTACGTCTGGAGGAAAGAAGGTTTAAGCATAATAACAGATGCGGATTCTTTACTGTAAGAGCAGTGAGACTATGGAACTCTCTGCCGTATGATGTTGTAATGAGTGATTCATTACTTAAATTTAAGAAGTGACTAGATGCCTTTCTTGAAAAGTATAATGTTACAGGTTATATATACTAGATTCCTTGATAGGGCGTTGATCCAGGGAACTAGTCTGATTGCCGTATGTGGAGTCGGGAAGGAATTTTTTTCCCCAATGTGGAGCTTAGTGTTTGCCGCATGTTTTTTTTTTTGCCTTCCTCTGGATTAACATGTTAGGCTATGGGTTGAACTAGATGGACTTAAAGTCTCCCTTCAACCTTAAATACTATGTTACAATGAGAAATGTTACCCCTTGGATCCTGGCCAGGTACCTCTCACCCAGCCAAACCAGATCTCATACTTTGCACTGATGAGTGGCAGCACCCCGAAGCACAGTGTCTGCAAATTGAGATTCTGATTTGGCTTTTAGCCCAAGTCATGTGGCAAGGCTCGTTAAAGGGTCAACATTGACTTTTAGGATTGCTACTTCCAATAGGTGGCACTAGAATTCTAGTCAGCTTCCTCTCTGAGGAGACAATTTGCAAGTTATAGTCTTGAAATGCGATGATGAAAGAAATTTTAAAAAATTGTTATGTCCTGAAAGCCCCAAATAGCCCAGTGCTTGAGAGGTTGATGAATGTGCCACTCTCCGCTGGTGCAGAATAATTACTACAGAATTATCTATCTCCTGTAAATGAAAGCACAGAAGAATTTACAAGATATTTATTTTAATTAGAAGAGGAGTTCTGTCGCTCCGCTGTGCTCTGTTTGAGCATGTGAAGTTGGCGTGGTGTGGACTCCTATTCTAAGATCTGTAGACTTATATTTTTGCAGAAAGGGAGGAAAATGTATTTAGGTGCAAATTTAAAAGACTGTAATTACAAATCAATTTCCAAAAAAACAAATTGAGCACAAAGCTGAGGCAATAAAGTAGGGACCTTGCTGCTTTCCTGTTAGAATATCCCATTCAATCAAGTATTATAAAATAGCACAATTAAGGTAATTTAAGTTCAGAATACACAGCGGTAAGACATTTTTCGAGCATGATAGAAGTATAATAACATTTAATCAATCCTAAATATGAAGAGATTTGCTAGCTCTGGTTCATTAAATTTTGAGTGTTGACTGTTGAGCCATTGTGTTTTTTCTGTTATTTTCTGCACATTGGAGATATGCTGTGATCCATGACTTATTTCAAACTCTTCAAATTTTTGTAGAGTATATCAAATTAAAATAATAAAAAGACCTTACATAGAAAATGAAACTGTAACATCTTAGTAATAGACTCCAAAAGATTGTGTTATGCCTTGCTCCAACTCTCCATTAATATTATTCAATATCAATACAAATAATAACTATTTTTTATTCTGTGAAGAATTTCAAGACTGATCTCATCCAAAACAAAGTTAAGGGAGTTATCCAGCGAGAAAATCATTCATAGATTTGTGTAAACTGAAATATATAACACTAACTAATACAGTTTCCATCAATGTCCTGTGTCAGTGCCGGTCCTGGATCCTGGCAGCTCCCTTGCACATTACGATCAACACAGAAAAGATGTGTGTCGGCACATGGCAAAGTGAGGTATACAAAGGAGGTTGGCTGAATGACAAATCTCAGTAACTGAGCCAGCCCCATTATCTGCGTTGAGATGAAGGAGGGAGATAATTTAGTTATTAAAATGAGGCAGATAGTCCCCTTCATACAGTGTTCTTGACATTGGGTAACATAGGCAGCAGTCTTGAACCCAATTTGGAAATGGAGCTGTCAGTACCTGGGGCAGGCACTAACAAGTCAAACTTGGAACCCCCTGTACTGAAATATGCCCCAATGCCCAATCTTGAAAAAGAAAAGTATGACAGTATGATAAATAATAAGTGATGGTTAGGGAACTTTACAGGGATTGTCTGAGACTTTAATATTGATGACCTATCCTTAGGCTAGGTCATCAATGTCTGATCGGTGGGGTGCAGCCCCCAGCACTCCCATCGATCAGCTGTTCCGGTGTCGTCAGCAGCTAGAACAGCTCAGTTACAGAGCTACACAGCACAGCTCAATCAACGGAATAGCGGCCGCTGTGCCGTACCCGGCCACAGATGCTATACAGTCAACAGAGCTGTGCAACTGAGCACTTTCTGCCGACACCTGGAACAGCTAATCGGTGAGGGTGTCGGGTTTCACACCTCCACTGATCAGACATTGATAGCCTATACTTAGGATATGCTATCAATATTTAAGTTCCTGACAACTCCTTTAAGATTTGCCTTTGAACATTCAAGATCCGGGGTCACACATGCAGTTTTTGGTTCTGTTTTCTAACACAGATTTTTTTTTTTGCCAAAGGCAGAAATAGATCCAGATTAAATAGCATAAAGTAAAGGTTTAACACAAATCTACAGCATGGGCCTTCTTCAGTTTTAATTGTAGATTTTGCCAAAATTTACCCAAACTCGGGGCCGGCTCCAGGTTTTTGAGGGCCCCGAGTGAAAGAGTCTCAGTGGGCCCCCCCCTTTAACACATACCACGATTCATGATCGCATATAACACAGCCATGTAGTATATAACACAGCCCACGTAGTATATAGCACAACCACGTAGCATATAACACAGCCATATAGTATATAACAGCCCACGTAGCATATAACACAGCCACGTAGTATATAGCATAGCCCACGTAGCATATAACAGCCCATATAGTATATAGCACAGCCACATATTATATAACACAGTCCACGTAGTATATAGAACAGCCATGTAGTGTATAGCACAGCCCACATAGCATATAACAGCCCATATAGTATATAGCACAGCCACATAGTATATAACACGGCCCACGTAGTTTATAGAACAGCCATGTAGTATATAGCACAGCCCACGTAGCATATAACATCCCACGTAGTAAATAACACGGCCCACGTAGTATATAGCACAGTCCACGTAGCATATAACAGCCCATATAGTATATAGCACAGCCACATATTAAATCACACAGGCCACATAGTATATAGAACAGCCATGTAGTATATAGCACAGCCCACGTAGCATATAACAGCCCATAGAGTATATAGCACAGCCACATATTATATAACACAGCCCACATAGTATATAGAACAGTCATGTAGTATATAGCACAGCCCACGTAGCAGATAACAGCCCATGTAGTATATAGCACAGTCATGTAGTATATAGAACAGCCATGTAGTATACAGCACAGACATGTAGTATATAGCACAGCTCCCCTCCCCCCAAGAATGGCCCCATAGTCCAGTACTCAGTTATAGTTAAAAAAAAACAACAAAACACTCCTCACCTCTCAACGTTCCCGCACCGCGCTGCTCCCTCCCTGCTGTGGTCTCGGCGGCTGCCGCTGCACTGCCTGACACACAGCGAGTGCGTGATGACATCATCGCGCATCCACAGCAGTAGTGTCAGAGGCAGAGTGGGGAATTATGGGAGAGGGAGCGTCAGGTGACACTCTCTCCTCCATCATTTGCTTTGAAGTTTACCGGCAGACGCCTGTAAAGTTCAAAGCGGCGGCGGGGGAGTTGGCGCTTGCGACAGGTGGGCCCCCCTGCCTCAAAGGGGCCCCATAGCAGCTGCGTGATGTGCCGCTAGCTGAGGGCCCCTGGGGGAGCGAGGGCCCTAGGCACTGGCAGCTGCCTGCCCCTAACGCCGGCCCTGAATGGGCCCCCTTGTCTCGCCAGGGCCCCGGCACTTGCCCGGGTACGCCGGGTGCTGACGCCGGCCCTGCCCAAAATAATAGTGAAGCTTGCAGCACAATTTTCGACAGTAAAATGATGTAGTCCATCGGGCCCTCTTTGGAATCCTTCTGGTCACGGATTCCGCATGCTCCATTCTCCAGCAGTCTTTTTTGTCCCTACAACAGAACTGTAAACCGGAAATAATAATGCAATTGTGAATGCAGCCCTATGTGTCTCCAAAGTAATGTCTTATCTGCAGAATCCTCCAATAAGATGCTCTCTGTGTGATCCAAAACCCGAAGCACCATCAATCAGCTCATTCTCTATGAAGTAAAAATACATAACTTGAATGTTCTTGTTTCTAAGGAGGAAGAGACTTAACTGTATGCAAAGTGCAGCAATTCTCTTTAGCGGGTATGCACACAGTCAGTATAATATATAGTGTAGGAGTTTAGAACTGTGGAAATAATTGTCTCGCTCCTTGTGCTTTTTATTCCATGTTAGTTTGTGGAAATTGCCAGGTAGTTGAATCCATTAGTTCAGAAAAGCGAAAAATGGAGCTATCTCAATTTTAAGCATGTTTGCTACAGAGGAATGAGAGGAAAATTGGTTCATTGTCTTCCCTTTGTTGTATAATAGAATTGTTTTCATGTGTTACGTGCCCCTTGATGGGTGCAATTCCGATTTAGCTTGTGAGCCAGACAGCATTGACTCTGAATATCTATACATTTAGATACAATGCTATAAAAAGCTGTACAGTGGCAATGACTTGCATACTAAGAATAGACACACAATAAAAATAGGTTTGATCAACGTTTATTTGTGTTACCTGTGTGCAAAGTCAGGTAAGTGTGAGATACTGATAACTTTTAGAAGCTCCAATATACAGTACATCGCATGCATTGTATAGATAAAGAATGGCAATTAAAATCTACAACATAGTATTAATTATGTCATTTCTTTAAATAGTAACTAATTATTATTTTATTTTTAATTCATCAGAACAAGGTAAGAAAAACTGAGTTGCATATCTTATTAGAGAAAAATGCCACTTTTCTTTTTCATCAGGAACTTTTTATCTCCTGCACCGATCACTCACAAAAACATCAGAAATCTGTCCACCCATCTGTCTGCAGTGGGAAATCAGGTTACATCAGCTGCTTATAAAACATATCTGCTGTCACAGTCATCACTTCTTCTTCAGGATAATTTGCTCCCTTCTGACTACATTTTCCATCACTCCTTGTGCTGGGCTGCAAGCCAGAAGTCAGCGCCATGGTTGTAAACCATCCATAATTTTACAGACAGTCCGTAAAAACCCGATGCTTTTCTCTGCTATATATAGAATAAATATTTTAAGTGCTTAACTCAAAATAGGGTGATCTGCACAACATAATGGCAACCACAGTGGCCCAACTCAAAGGGGTTCAGTTCCAACCAAAGCTGCAGACTACTAATTTTGTCAGAGAGTCAGAGAGTGGTGGATTGCTTTTCTACTACCATGCATACTTACTAAGTCACTGCCATATTACTACTAAATACCAGTGACTGTCTGTCTGCTGTTTCTAACATATGTCCTCCCTCTATGTGAAACTCTCCAAAACTGAACTTGTCATACAGTACTTCCATTTCCATGTGTAGTACTATCCTAAGTCCCATGCAGCACACCTGTCTTCTTATGTCTGACAGATTTTTCCTTCACTCCTTATTAATAGATAGATATTAGATAGATAGATAATAGATAGATAGAAAGATGATAGATAGAAAGATGATAAATAGATAGATAGATAGATAGATAGATAGAAAGATGATGGATAGATAGATCTATAGATAGATAGATAGCTAATACCAAGCCCGATGTTTAGTAATAAACATAATAAAATGGTACATAGAGAGTTAAATAAAGACACACACACAAAATCTGTTTAGGCCGGGGTCACACTTGCAAGAAACTCGCATGAGTCTCGCACCTCAATACCCGGCACTCGGGACCGGAGTGTGCGGCTGCATATATTTCTATGTAGCTGAATGCTCCGGGCCCAGTGCCGGCAGCAGTGTCAGGTACTGAGGTGCGAGACTCATGCGAGTTTCTCGCAAGTGTGACCCCGGCCTAATGCAGATTTTGTGTGTGTGTCTTTATTTAACTCTCTATGTACATTTTATTATGTTTAATACTAAACATCGGGCTTGGTATTATCTATCTACTGTATCTATCATCTATCTATCTATCTATCTATCTATCTATCTATCTATCTATCTATCAATCTAATATCTATCTATCTGTCTTTCTGTGTGTGTAAACATTATTCTTCAATGAGTATGTAAATGAAGAGACAAGAAATGACATCACAATTCTTTTTTTTTTTTGGTAAATAATAGATCTTTATTTAGCCTACAAAAACGCATACAATCCGCAAGAAAAAAAACGCATGAAAATCCGCATAAAAAACACACCAAAAATGCATCAAAAAAGCACCAAAAACGTCTCAAATCTGCACGGATTTTTACCTGCGTTTTCTGCCAAGAGATGCAGATTCAGCACAGAAAATTCCACAGGCAAATCTGCAACATCTGCACATACCCTTAGGCTGGCGTCACACTAGCGAGTTTTACGGACGTATGAGAGATGCAGAAAATACGGATTGCATACGGTGCAATGATTCTCTATGGCCCAGCTCCTATCTGCCATATTTTACTGATCCGTATTATACGGTCTTGTAGGGCCGTAGAAAATCGCAGCATGCTGCGTTTGTCACCGTATTGCGCAAAAAAATCGCCAATGAAAGTCTATGGGGTGAGAAAAATATGGATTACACACGGACCATGCGTGTGACTTGCGAGAAATACGCAGCGGTGTTCTCTAGAAAAGCCGGCAATTCAGTGCGGTGTACAGTAAAATCACACTGACAGAATAGAATAGGTAGAATAAATGTCTACACATAGAATAGGTATATATACATATATATATATATATATATATATATATATATATATATATATATATATGTCAGTGACACACATACATATATATATATATATATATATATATATATATATATATATACAGGTCCTTCTCAAAAAATTAGCATATAGTGTTAAATTTCATTATTTACCATAATGTAATGATTACAATTAAACTTTCATATACTATAGATTCATTATCCACCAACTGAAATTTGTCAGGTCTTTTATTGTTTTAATACTGATGATTTTGGCATACAACTCCTGATAACCCAAAAAACCTGTCTCAATAAATTAGCATATCAAGAAAAGGTTCTCTAAATGACCTATTACCCTAATCTTCTGAATCAACTAATTAACTCTAAACACATGCAAAAGATACCTGAGGCTTTTAAAAACTCCCTGCCTGGTTCATTACTCAAAACCCCCATCATGGTAAGACTAGAGACCTGACAGATGTCAAGAAGGCCATCATTGACACCCTCAAGCAAGAGGGTAAGACCCAGAAAGAAATTTCTCAACAAATAGGCTGTTCCCAGAGTGCTGTATCAAGGCACCTCAATGGTAAGTCTGTTGGAAGGAAACAATGTGGCAGAAAACGCTGTACAACGAGAAGAGGTGACCGGAACCTGAGGAAGCAGTGGACTGAGTCTGGTGTGGAAACATCCAGAGCCACCGTGCACAGGCGTGTGCAGGAAATGGGCTACAGGTGCCGCATTCCCCAGGTAAAGCCACTTTTGAACCATAAACAGCGGCAGAAGCGCCTGACCTGGGCTACAGAGAAGCAGCACTGGACTGTTGCTAAGTGGTCCCAAGTACTTTTTTCTGATGAAAGCAAATTTTGCATGTCATTCGGAAATCAAGGTGCCAGAGTCTGGAGGAAGACTGGGGAGAAGGAAATGCCAAAATGCCTGAAGTCCAGTGTCAAGTACCCACAGTCAGTGATGGTGTGGGGTGCCATGTCAGCTGCTGGTGTTGGTCCACTGTGTTTCATCAAGGGCAGGGTCAATGCAGCTAGCTATCAGGAGATTTTGGAGCACTTCATGCTTCCATCGGCTGAAATGCTTTATGGAGATGAAGATTTCATTTTTCAGCATGACCTGGCACCTGCTCACAGTGCCAAAACCACTGGTAAATGGTTTACTGACCATGGTATTACTGTGCTCAATTGGCCTGCCAACTCTCCTGACCTGAACCCCATAGAGAATCTGTGGGATATTGTGAAGAGAAAGTTGAGAGACGCAAGACCCAACACTCTGGATGAGCTTAAGGCCGCTATTGAAGCATCCTGGGCCTCCATAACATCTCAGCAGTGTCACAGGCTGATTGCCTCCATGCCACGCCGCATTGAAGCAGTCATGTCTGCCAAAGGATTCCCGACCAAGTATTGAGTGCATAACTGAACATTATTATTTGATGTTTTTTTTGTTTGGTATTAAAAAACACTTTTATTTGATTGGTCGGGTGAAATATGCTAATTTATTGAGACAGGTTTTTTGGGTTATCAGGAGTTGTATGCCAAAATCATCAGTATTAAAACAATAAAAGACCTGACAAATTTCAGTTGGTGGATAATGAATCTATAGTATATGAAAGTTTAATTGTAATCATTACATTATGGTAAATAATGAAATTTAACACTATATGCTAATTTTTTGAGAAGGACCTGTATATATATATTTATATTTCATACAGCGCTAGATATCATAAAAGCCGGTAATTCAATTGCCGGCTTTTGCTATCTCCTTCCCAAACCCGACATGATATGAGACATGGTTTACATACAGTAAACCATCTCATATCCCTTTTTTTTTGCATATTCCACACTACTAATGTTAGTAGTGTGTATGTGCAAAATTTGGGCACACTAGCTATTAAATTAAAGGGTTAAATCGCGGAAAAAATTGGAGTGGGCTCCCGCACAATTTTCTCCACAAGAGTGGTAAAGCCAGTGACTGAGGGCAGATATTAATAGCCTAGAGAGGGTCCATGGTTATTGGCCCCCCCTGGCTAAAAACATCTGCCCCCAGCCACCCCAGAAAAGGCACATCTGGAAGATGCGCCTATTCTGGCACTTGGCCACTCTCTTCCCACTCCCGTGTAGTGGTGGGATATGGGATAATGAAGGGTTAATGTCACCTTTCTATTGTAAGGTGACATTAAGCCAGATTAATAATGGAGAGGCGTCAATTATGACACCTAGCCATTATTAATCCAATAGTACGAAATGGTTAATAAAACACACACACATAATTACAAAGTACTTTAATGAAATAAAGACACAGGGTGTTGTAATATTTTATTATTGCTAGAAATTTGCTAGAATAATTAGCGGAAGCCATGTCGCGTTTGGAGAGCCCCTGATGTGCCTAAACAGTGGAAAACCTCACAAGTGACACCATTTTGGAAACTACACCACTCAGGGAACTTATCTAGATGTGTGGGGAGCACCTTGAAACTCCAGATGCTTCACAGAAGTTTATAACATTGAGCCATGAAAATAAAAGAAATCACATTTTTCCCACAAAAAATGTTTTTAGCCCCAAATTTTGTATTTTTCCAAGGGTAGCAGGAGAAAATGGACACCAAAATGTGTTGCGCAATTTCTCCTGAGTTCCCTGATACTCCATATGTGGTTGAAAACTCCTTTTCAGGCACAGTGCAAAGCTCAGAAGAGAAGTAACCCAGTTTTACAACGAAGATTTTGCTGCACTGGTTTGAGGGTGCCATGTCACAGTGGCAGAGCCCCTTGAGGTGCCAGAACGACAAAACCTCCCATAAATGAGCCCATTTTATAAACTAAACCTCTCTGAATTAATTTATCTACATTCATACATCTGCAATGATCATATTCATACCACAGATGTATCACAGAATTTTATAACATTGGGCAGTGAAGAAAAAATTACATTTTCATACTGGGAAATTTGTAAAATGGAACCAAAATTTGTCCCACAATTTCTGCTGAATGTAGAAATACCCCATATGTGGCTGTACAGTACTGCTTAGCCATACTGAGAGACTCTGGAGGGACGGAGCGCTATTTGACTCCTGGAGTGCAGATTTTGCTAGAATAGTTTGCAGACTCCATATACAGAGGCCCTAAGTGCTAGAAAAGTAGAATCCCCCTTCAGGTGACCCCATTTTGGATGTAATAATGTAATGTAATTGTAATGCTGCTGCAGTGCAGTATAACGCAACCTCCACCAGAGGGGGCTTGAGAGGGAAAGGAGACTGCATACACAGAGAAGCTCCACAGAGCAGCAGCATAGGTGCCACAAAGTGGCAAGAGAGTGGTCAGAAAACAAGCCAGGAGGTTCAGCTGTGGTCAGAAGCGGATAAGACAAAAATTCAGAAAGCAGAGGCAAGTCCAAAAATGAGCCAAGTCAGGAACCAGAGAATCAAGCAGACAAACAGAGAAATGATGGGAAAAGGGCAGACAGAGGGAGTAAACAGACACGGGACAAGTCAGGGATCACAGCAGGAGAAATCAAGAGTTAACAGAGTCAGGTTCACACGCTGAAGGCAGAACTATAGCTGACACCACCAGCAGGATGCCTGGGAGCTAAATAGTAAACCTGAGCCCAGAATGAGGCAGAGCAAAGTTAACCCTTGACATGATCCACCCGGAAAAAGAGTAGACAGGAATAAACCCTGGAATGGATCATGACAGTTATCCTCTCAGTGTCTCGCAAATATGGATCTTGCATTTATTCACTTCAGAGACCATATACCATATTTTTCGGACTATAAGATGCACTGGACCATAAGACGCACCCCAAATTTGGGGTGAAAATAGCAGAAAAAAATATTTTTATAAGATAGGGGTCCGTCTTATTGTCCAAATTTAAGGTATCTTACCTGAGGGCTGGCGGTGGTACAGCCACTCGAGGCATGGTCCCTTCCTCAGGATAAATTCAGTCCAGTGTCGGCGGTGCTGATGTTCAGGGTGGGCTGTGGGGATTGCATCTTAGCAGGGTCTCTCCCTGCTAAGGTGGGCGACGCTGCAGCCTGGTGTCCATGGGGGGGTTGCGGCAGTGGTGTGGTGGCAACAGAGGTGCGGTGATGCTGAGGCGCAGTGGGCGGTATGGTGTGCACCTGAGCAGGGTCCCTTCCTCCGGTGAAGTGACGCCGCGGCCTGGTGTCCAAGGCGAGCAGCAGAGCCGGGTTAATCACGAGTTTCTCGGTGGCAGCGGCCATCTTCCTGAGGCTGTGCGTGCGCAGATTGAGTACTCTGCTTCCTGGGGCTTCAGGAAAATGGCCGCCGCAATCTCAATCTGCGCACGTGCGGCCTCTCACGGCCATTTTCCTGAAGCCCTAGGAAGAAGAAACTCAATCTGCACACACGTGGCCTCAGGAAGATGGCCACCGCCACCGAGAAACCCGTAATTCACCCGGCTCTGCTCTCCGTGCACCCAAGGTGCACGCTGTACTGCCCACCCCATCTCAGCATTGCCGCACCTCTGCCGCCGCCACACCACACCACTGCTGCAACCAACCAGTAAGCCTGCGTTCGCACTATAAGATGCACCCCCCATTTTCCTCACAATTTTGTGGGGGAAAAAGTGCATCTTATAGTCTGAAAAATACAGTATATACCTGTTTCAATCTCCCTGTTTTCCAGACACACATAAGCCCAAGCATATGTTTTTTATTAAGTACGGCATGGTACAAATTTATTTTATTTTTTTGTTTCTCAGTAATTTCAGCTCATTATGTTGTATATCCTAATGCATTTCCTTTTTAAAATAATTAAAATGATTTTGTATTTGTTTTAGACTTTTTATAATGTGAGGAACTCATTAGCATATGCTTGTTTTGGCATTTTTTTTTCTAAAGAAGGACCACATACACTGGGCACGGAAAGTATTCATACCCCTTTAAATTTTTCACTCTTTGTTTCATTGCAGCCATTTGGCAAATTCAGAATTTATTTTTTTTCACATTAATGTACACTCTGCGTCCGATCTTGACTGAAAAAAACAGAAATGTAGAATTTTTTGTAAATTTGATAGAAAAGAAAAACTGAAATATCACATGGTCATAAGTATTCAGACCCTTTGCTCAGACACTCATATTTAAGTCACATGCTGTCCATTTCCTTGTGATCATCCTTGAGATGGTTGTACTTCTTCATTGGATTCCAGCTTTGTTTAATTAATCTGATAGGACTTGATTTGGAAACGCACACACCTGTATATATAAGACCTCACAGTTCACAGTGCATGTCAGACCAAATGAGAATCATGAGGTCAAAGGAACTGGCCAAGGAGCTCAGAGACAGAATTGTGGCAAGGCACAGTTCTGGCCAAGGTTACATCAGAATTTCTGCAGTACTCAAGGATCCTAAGAGCACAGTGGCCTTAACAATCCTTAAATGGAAGAAGTGAGGGACCACTAGAAGTCTTCCTACACCTGGAACAAGACAATTACACATTTCCCTATCTAACCACTTGAGTGTTTTTTTAGCAGTATGCTTTGTGTCATTGTCTTGTTGGAAGGTGAACCTCCGTCTCAGACTCAAATCACTGACAGACTGAAACAGGTTTTGCTCAAGAATATCCCTGTATTTTGCGTCATGCGAATCAGACCAACTTCCCTATCTCTGCTGCAGAAAAAAAAAACCAACAGCATGATGATGCAACCACCATGTTTGTCTGTGGAGATGGTATTCTTGAGGTGATGAGCCGTGTTGGTTTGGCACCAGATATAGCATTTATCATAGTGTCCAAAAAGTTCAATTTTGGTCTCCTTGGACTGCACCTTCCTGCATTAATTTAGCGAATGAGCCTTACTGTTTCTGTGTTTAAGGAAAAGTTGTTGTTTTTTCTGGCCACTCTTCCATAAAGGCCACCTCTATGGCTATTGTGGTTGTATGGACAGATACTCCAGTCTCTGCTTGGGAATGTTGCAGCTCCTTCAGGGTTATCTTTAGTCTCTGTGCTGCCTGTCTCATTAATGCCCTCCTTTCCCGAGCTGAGAGTTTTGGTGAGCGGCCCTCTCTTGTTGTGGTACCATGTTGTTTCCATTTGATAATAATGGATTTGATGGTACTCTGGAGGATCATCAGAGATTGGGATTTTTTTTATAACCCTACCCTGACACATTCTTCTAAACAACTTTGTCCCTGACTTGTTTGGAGTTCTCATTGGTGTTCATGGTGTTGTTTTGTTAGTGGTGCCTCTTGCTTAATGGTGTTGCAGCCTCTGTAGCCTTTCAGAAAATACGTGTATATACTGACAGACCGTTTGACACATAGATTGCACACAGGTGGACTTCTTTTCAATAAGCATGTGACTTATGAAGGTAATTGCTTGCACCAGAAATTTTATGGGGCTTCATAGCCATATGAGTAAATACATATGCATATGCCAATTTCTATTTATTTGATGCCATAAATTTAACCCCTTTACCCCCAAGGGTGGTTTGCACGTTAATGACCAGGCAAATTTTTACAATTCTGACCACTGTCCCTTTATGAGGTTATAACCCTGGAATACTTCAATGGATCCCGGTGATTCTGACATTGTCTACTCATGACATATTGTACTTCATGATAGTGGTAAAATTTCTTTGATATTACCTGCGTTTATTTGTGAAAAAAATGGAAATTTGGCGAAAATTTTGAAAATTTCACAATTTTCCAACTTTGAATTTTTATTCAATTAAATCACAGAGATATGTCACACAAAATACTTAATTAGTAACATTTCCCACATGTCTACTTTACAACAGCACAATTTTGGAACCAAAATTTTTTTTTGTTAGGGAGTTATAAGGGTTAACAGTTGACCAGCAATTTCTCATTTTTACAACACCATTTTTTTTAGGGACCACATCTCATTTGAAGTCATTTTGAGGGGTCTATATGATAGAAAATAACCAAGTGTGACAACATTCTAAAAACTGCAACCCTCAAGGTGCTCAAAACCACATTCAAGAAGTTTATTAACCCTTCAGGTGTTTCACAGGAATTTTTGGAATGTTTAAATAAAAATGAACATTTAACTTTTTTTCACAAAAAATTTACTTCAGCTCCAATTTGTTTTATTTTACCAAGGGTAACAGGATAAAATGGACCCCAAAAGTTGTTGTACAATTTGTCCTGAGTACACTGATATTCCATATGTGGGGGTAAACCACTGTTTGGGCGCATGGCAGAGCTCGGAAGCGAAGGAGCCATGTTGCGTTTGGAGAGCCCCTGATGTGCCTAAACATTGAAACCCCCCACAAGTGACACCATTTTGGAAAGTAGACCCCCTAAGGAACTTATCTAGATGTGTGGTGAGCACTTTGACCCATTAAGTGATTCACAGAAGTTTATAATGCAGAGCCGTAAAAAAAAAAAATCATATTTTTTCACAAAAATGATCTTTTCGCCCCCAATTTTTTATTTTGCCAAGGGTAAGAGAAGAAATTGGACCCCAAAAGTTGTTGTACAATTTGTCTTGAGTACGTTGATACACCATATGTGGGGGTATACCACTGTTTGGGCGCATGGGAGAGCTCGGAATGGAAGGAGCGCCGTTTGACTTTTCAATGCAAAATTGACAGAAATTGAAATGGGACGCCATGTTGCGTTTGGAGAGTCACTGATGTGCTTAAACATTGAAACCCCCCACAAGTGACAACATTTTGGAAAGTAGACCCCCTAGGGAACTTATCTAGATGTGTGATGAGCACTTTGACCCATTAAGTGATTCACAGAAGTTTATAATGCAGAGCCGTAAAAATAAAAAATCATATTTTTTCACAAAAATAATTTTTCGCCCTCAATTTTTTATTTTCCCAAAGGTAAGAGAAGAAATTGGACCCCAAAAGTTGTTGTACAATTTGTTCTGAATATGCTGATACCCCATATGTGGGGGTAAACCACTGTTTGGGCGCATGGGAGAGCTTGGAAGGGAAGGAGCGCCGTTTGACTTTTCAATGCAAAATTGACAGGAATTGAGATGGGACACCATGTTGCGTTTGGAGAGCCACTGATGTGCCTAAACATTGAAACCCCCCACAAGTGACACCATTTTGAAAAGTAGACCCCCTAAGGAACTTATCTAGATGTGTTTTGAGAGCTTTGAACCCCCAAGTGTTTCACTACAGTTTATAACGCAGAGCCGTGAAAATAAAAATTCTTTTTTTTTCCACAAAAATTATTTTTTAGCCCCCAGGTTTGTATTTTTCCAAGGGTAACAGTTGAAATTGGACCCCAAAATTTGTTGTCCAATTTGTCCTGAGTACGCTGATACCCCATATGTGGGGGGAACCACCGTTTGAGCGCATGGCAGAGCTCGGAAGGGAAGGAGCGTCATTTGGAATGCAGACTTTGATGGATTGGTCTGCAGGCATCACACTGCGTTTGCAGAGCCCCTAATGTACCTAAACAGTATAAACCCCTAACAAGTGACCCCATATTGGAAACTAGACCCCCCAAGAAACTTACCTAGATGTGTTGTAAGAACTTTAAACCTCCAAGTGTTTCACTACAGTTTATAATGCAGAGCCGTGAAAATAAAAAATCTTTTTTTATTCCACAAAAATTATTTTTTAGCCCCCAGTTTTGTATTTTTCCAAGGGTAACAGTTGAAATTAGACCCCAAAAGTTGTCCAATTTGTCCTGAGTACGCTGATACCCCATATGTGGGAGGACCACCGTTTGAGCGCATGGCAGAGCTTGGAAGGGAAGGAGCGTCATTTGGAATGCAGACTTAGATGGATTGGTCTGCAGGCGTCACATTGCATTTGCAGAGCCCCTAATGTACCTAAACAGTAGAAACCCCCCACAAGTGACCCCATATTGGAATCTAGACCCCCCCAAGGAACTTATCTTGATGTGTTGTGTTATGAACTGGTGGTTTAGGAGCAACATGGGACGTGCTCTGGAGGAGGTGGTACCTGTACTGACCGCAGTTCCTGAGCTTAAGACAACACTAGAAGTAGCCGTGGGATGTTCCTGTCACTCCCTAGACACCTCGTCACAGCCAGAGGACTAACTACCCCTAAAGATAGAAACAGGAAAGCTATCTTGCCTCAGAGAAAATTCCCAAAGGACAGACAGCCCCCCACAAATATTGACTGTGAGTGGAGAGGGAAATGACATACACAGAATGAAACTAGGATGTAGCAAAGGAGGCCAATCTAGCTAGATAGATAGAACAGGACAGAATACTGTGCGGTCAGTATTAAAAACTAGAAAAATCCACCACAGAGTTTACAAAAATCTCCACACCTGACTAAAGGTGCGGAGGGTAAATCTGCTTCCCAGAGCTTCCAGCTTAACTGAATAAATCCATACTGACAAGCTGGACTAGAAAAAACATAGAATGTGCTGAATGATTAAGTCCACAACAAGTGGACTGCAAAAGAACCAAGCAAGGACTTATCTTTGCTGAACTGGTCAGAATATCAGGGAAATCCAAGAGAGATGTGAATCCAAGCAGGAACCATTGACAACTGGCACTGGCTGAAGGATAGAGCCAGGATAAATAGCCGAGCCAGAATAGAGGATCAGTGGAAGGAGCTGCTGACTGCTAAATCCAAGGAGCAGCAGTTCCACTTAAATCCACCGGAGGAAGCCCAAGAGCAGAACTCACAAAAGTGCCACTTACAACCACCGGAGGGAGCCCAAGAGCGGAATTCACAACAGTACCCCCCCTTGAGGAGGGGTCACCGAACCCTCACCAGAGCCCCCAGGCCGATCAGGACGAGCCAAGTGAAAGGCACGAACCAAATCGGTGGCATGGACATCGGAGGCAACAACCCAAGAATTATCCTCCTGGCCATAACCCAAGATACTGAAGCCTCCGCCTCAAAAAACGAGAATCCAAAATTTTCTCCACCACATATTCCAACTCCCCTTCAACCAACAGCAGGGCAGGAGGATCAACAGAGGGAACAACGGGCACCACATATCTCCGCAACAAAGATCTATGGAAAACATTATGGATGGCAAAAGAGGCTGGAAGGGCCAAACGAAAAGATACCGGATTGATAATCTCAGAAATCTTATAAGGACCAAAAAACCGAGGTTTGAACTTAGGGGAAGAAATCTTCATAGGGACATGACGAGAAGATAACCAGACTAAATCCCCCACCCGAAGCCGGGGACCAACACACTGATGGCGGTTAGCAAAACGTTGAGCCTTATCCTGAGACAACGTCAAATTGTCTACCACATGAGTCCAAATCTGCTGTAACCTGTCCACCACAGAATCCACACCAGGACAATCAGAAGGCTCAACCTGCCCCGAAGAAAAACGAGGATGAAAACCAAAATTACAAAAGAAAGGCGAAACCAAAGTAGCCGAACTAGCCCGATTACCGTATATACTCGAGTATAAGCCGAGATTTTCAGCCCACTTTTTTGGGCTGAAATTGCCCCTCTCGGCTTATACTCAAGTCATACCCGGGGGTTGGCAGGGGGGGGAGCGGGGGCTGTCTAAAAATACTCACCTAGTCCAGGCACGGTCCCTGCAGGTCCCTGTCTTTCCCGGCGCCGGCAGCAGCAGCTTCAGCTTTTTCCTGTACTCAGCGGTCACATGGTCCCGCTCATTACAGTAAATGAATATTCGGCTCCACCTCCCATAGGGGTGGAGCCGCATAGTCATTACTGTAATCAGCGGTACCATGTGACCGCTGAGTACAGGATGAAGCGCTGCGGCGTCGGGGAAGCAGGATCTACACAGCGGCAGGACCAGGTGAGTATACGGGGAGGGGAGCGCTGCGCTGCGCGATAGTCACCTGCTCCTCGTTCCGGGCGCCGATCTGTCTCCAGCACTTACGCTGAGATCAGAGGGCGCGGTGACGTGGTCAGTGCACGCCCTCTGCTGAACGTCAGTGCTGGAGACAGATCGGCGCCCGGAACGAGGAGCAGGTGACTATTGAAAGTGCGGGGGCCTGAGCGACGGAGAGGTGAGTATGTGATTTTTTTTTTTTATCGCAGCAAATGGGGCAAGTGTCTGTATGGAGCATCTATGGGGCCATAACATTCCTGCAGCACTATATGGGGCCATAACATTTCTGCGGCACTATATGGGGGCCATAACATTCCTGGAGCAGTATATGGGGGCCATAACATTCCTGCAGCACTATATGGGGCCATAACATTCCTGCAGCACTATATTGGGCCATAACATTCCTGTGGCACTATATGGGGCCATAACATTCCTGGAGCACTATATGGGGGCCATAACATTCCTGCAGCACTATATGGGGCCATAACATTCCTGCAGCACTATATGGGGCCATAACGTTTCTGCAGCACTAGGGGCATAATGTTTGTGCAGCACTATATGGGGCAAGTGTCTGTATGGGGCCATAAATAACATTTGTAGGGCACTACGGCATATGGGGCAAGTGTCTGTATGGAGCATCTTATAGGGCCATAACGTTTGTGCAGCACTATAAGAGGCAAATATCTTTATAGAGCATCTTATGGGGCCATAATCAGCATTTGTGCAGCATTATATTGGGCAAATGTGTCTATGGAGCATCTTATGGGGCCTTTATTAACCTTTATGCAGGATTATATGGGGCATATTTTAATATGGAACATCTTATGGGGCCATAATGAACAGTATGGAGCATTATATGGGGCTCCTGATTCAATATGGATATTCAAAGACACTTAACCTACTGATGTCTCAATTAATTTTACTTTTATTGGTATCTATTATTACTTTTGACATTTACCGGTAGCTGCTGCATTTTCCCCCCTAGGCTTATACTCGAGTCAATAAGTATTCCCAGTTTTTTGTGGCAAAATTAGGGGGGTTGGCTTATACTCGGGTCGGCTTATACTCGAGTATATACGGTATTAAGGGCAAACTCGGCCAACGGCAAGAAAGCCACCCAATCATCCTGATCAGCAGACACAAAGCATCTCAAATAGGTTTCCAAGGTCTGATTAGTTCGCTCAGTTTGGCCATTTGTCTGAGGATGGAACGCCGAAGAAAAATAAAAATCTATGCCCATCCTAGCACAAAAGGCCCGCCAAAACCTAGAAACAAACTGGGAACCTCTGTCAGACACAATATTCTCCGGAATGCCATGCAAACGAACCACATGCTGAAAAAACAATGGAAGCAAATCAGAGGAGGAAGGCAATTTAGGCAAAGGTACCAAATGGACCATTTTAGAGAACCGGTCACAAACCACCCAGATAACAGACATCTTCTGGGAAACAGGAAGATCCTAAATAAAATCCAGGGAAATATGCGTCCAGGGCCTCTCAGGGACCGGCAAAGGCAAAACCAACCCACTAGCGCGGGAACAGCAAGGCTTGGCCCGGGCACAAGTCCCACAGGACTGCACAAAAGAACGCACATCCCGCGACAAGGAAGGCCACCAAAAGGACCTAGCAACCAAATCTCTGGTACCAAAAATCCCAGGATGACCAGCCAACACTGAACAATGAACCTCAGAAATTACTTTGCTAGTCCATCTATCAGGAACAAACAGCTTCCCCACTGGACAGCGGTCAGGTTTATCAGCCTGAAATTCCTGAAGCACCCGCCGCAAATCAGGGGAGATGGCAGAAAGAATCACCCCTTCTTTAAGAATGCCAACCGGCTCAAGGACTCCAGGAGAATCAGGCAAAAAACTCCTAGAGAGGGCATCAGCCTTAACATTCTTAGATCCCGGAAGATACGAGACCACAAAATCAAAACGGGAGAAAAACAGGGACCATCGAGCCTGTCTAGGGTTCAGCCGCTTGGCCGACTCGAGGTAAATCAGATTCTTATGATCGGTCAAGACCACAACACGGTGCTTGGCTCCCTCAAGCCAATGTCGCCACTCCTCAAATGCCCACTTCATAGCCAACAACTCCCAATTGCCAATGTCATAATTGCGCTCCGCAGGCGAAAACTTTCTGGAAAAAAAGCACACGGTTTCATCAAAGAACCATCAGAATTCCTCTGAGACAAAACAGCCCCTGCCCCAATCTCAGAAGCGTCAACCTCAACCTGAAAAGGAAAAGAAACATCCGGCTGACGCAACACAGGGGCAGAAGTAAATCGGCGTTTAAGCTCCTGAAAGGCCTCAACAGCCGCAGAGGACCAATTCGTCACATCAGCGCCTTTCTTCGTCAAATCGGTCAGGGGCTTAACCACACTGGAAAAGTTGGTAATGAAACGGCGATAAAAATTAGCAAAGCCCAAAAATTTCTGAAGGCTCTTCACCGATGTGGGTTGAATCCAGTCATGAATGGCTTGGACCTTAACAGGATCCATTTCTATAGACGAGGGAGAAAAAATAAAACCCAAAAAAGAGACCTTCTGAACTCCAAATAGGCACTTAGACCCCTTCACAAATAAAGCATTATCATGAAGGATCTGGAATACCATCCTGACCTACTTCACATGAGACTCCCAATCATCGGAAAAAATCAAAATATCATCCAAATACACAATCATGAATTTATCAAGATAATTGCGGAAAATATCATGCATGAAGGACTGAAATACAGAAGGAGCATTAGAAAGCCCGAAAGGCATCACAAGGTATTCAAAATGGCCTTCAGGCGTATTAAATGCAGTTTTCCATTCGTAATACGAGCAAGATTATATGCCCCTCGAAGGTCAATGTTAGTAAACCAACTAGCCCCCTTAATCCAAGCAAACAAATCAGAAAGCAAAGGTAAAGGGTATTGGAATTTGACCGTGATCTTATTAAGAAGGCGATAATCAATACAGGGTCTCAAGGAGCCATCCTTCTTGCCAACAAAAAAGAATCCCGCTCCCAATGGTGACGAAGACGACCGAATATGCCCCTTCTCCAAAGACTCCTTGACATAACCGCATGGCGGCATGCTCTGGCACAGACAGATTGAAAAGTCGGCCCTTAGGGAACTTACAGCCAGGAATCAAGTTAATAGCACAATCACTGTCCCTATGTGGAGGAAGGGAACTGGACTTGGGCTCATCAAATACATCCTGGAAATCCGACAAAAACTCAGGGACTTCAGAAGAGGGGGAAGAGGAAATTGACATCAAAGAAACGTCACAATGTACCCCTTGACAACACCAACTAGTCACAGACATAGATTTCCAATCCAGCACCGGATTATGTTCCTGTAACCATGGAAAACCCAGTACAACAACATCATGCAAGTTATGCAACACTAGAAAACGGCAATCTTCCTGATGTGCTGGAGCCATGCACATGGTCAGCTGAGTCCAATACTGAGGTTTATTCTTGGCCAATGGTGTAGCATCAATCCCCCTCAAAGGAATAGGGCTCTGCAAAGGCTGCAAGGAAAAACCACAGCGCCTGGCGAATTCCAAGTCCATTAAGTTCAGGGCAGCGCCTGAATCCACAAATGCCATGACAGAAAAGGACGATAATGAGCAAATCAGGGTCACAGATAAGAGAAATTTAGGCTGTACAGTACTGATGGTAACAGACCTAGCGACCCTCTTAGTACGCTTAGGGCAATCAGAAATAACATGAGCAGAATCACCACAGTAAAAACACAGCCCATTCTGACGTCTGAATCCCTGCCGTTCTGCTCTAGTCAAAATCCTATCACATTGCATAGGCTCAGGACTCCGCTCAGAGGACACTGCCATATGGTGCACAACTTTGCGCTCGCGCAGGCGCCGATCAATCTGAATGGCTAGAGACATAGATTCGCTCAAACCAGCAGGCGTGGGGAACCCCACCATAACATCTTTAAGGGCTTCAGAAAGACCCATTCTGAAAATTGCTGCCAGAGCATCCTCATTCCATTTAGTGAGCACAGACCATTTTCTAAATTTCTGGCAGTATAATTCTGCCGCTTTCTGACCCTGACATAGGGCCAACAAGGTTTTTTCTGCATGATCCACAGAATTAGGTTCGTCATACAATAATCCGAGCGCTTGAAAAAATGCATCTACATTAAGCAATGCCGGATTCCCTGATTCAAGGGAGAATGCCCAGTCCTGAGGGTCACCACGCAGCAGAGAGATGACGATTTTAACCTGCTGAATGGGATCACCAGAGGAACGGGGTTTCAAAGCAAAAAACAATTTGCAGTTATTTTTAAAGTTCAAAAACTTGGATCTGTCCCCAAAAAACAAATCAGGAGTAGGAATTTTAGGCTCTAAAGCCTGAGTCTGGACAACATAATTTTGGATACTCTGTACTTTTGCAGCAAGTTGATCCACACGAGAAAACAAACCCTGAACATCCATGCCAGCGCCAAAATCCTGAACCACCCAGAGATTAAGAGGAAAAAAAAGACAAAACAGACTGCAGAAAAAAAAATGGCTCAGAATTTTTATTTTTTCCTTCTTTTGAGATGCATTTAATTCATTTTTGGGCCAGTTGTACTGTTAGAACTGGTGGTTTAGGAGCAACATGGGACGTGCTCTGGAGGAGGTGGTACCTGTACTGACCGCAGTTCCTGAGCTTAACACAACACTAGAAGTAGCCGTGGGATGTTCCTGTCACTCCCTAGACACCTTGTCACAGCGGAGGACTATCTACCCCTAAAGATAGAAACAGGAAAGCTATCTTGCCTCCGAGAAAATTCCCAAAGGACAGACAGCCCCCCACAAATATTGACTGTGAGTGGAGAGGGAAATGACATACACAGAATGAAACTAGGATGTAGCAAAGGAGGCCAATCTAGCTAGATAGAACAGGACAGAATACTGTGCGGTCCACCACAGAGTTTACAAAAATCTCCACACCTGACTAAATGTGCGGAGGGTAAATCTGCTTCCCAGAGCTTCCAGCTTAACTGAATAAATCCATACTGACAAGCTGGACTAGAAAAAACATAGAATGTGCTGAACAATTAAGTCCACAACAAGTGGACTGCAAAAGAACCAAGCAAGGACTTATCTTTGCTGAACTGGTCAGAATATCAGGGAAATCCAAGAGAGATGTGAATCCAAGCAGGAACCATTGACAACTGGCACTGGCTGAAGGATAGAGCCAGGATAAATAGCCGAGCCAGAATAGACGATCAGTGGAAGCAGCTGCTGACTGCTAAATCCAAGGAGCAGCAGTTCCACTTAAATCCACCGGAGGGAGCCCAAGAGCAGAACTCACAAAAGTGCCACTTACAACCACCAGAGGGAGCCCAAGAGCGGAATTCACAACAGTGTTGTGAGAACTTTGAACCCCCAAGTGTTTCACTACAGTTTAACCCTAATCCAAACACATCCCTAACCCTAATCCCAACGGTAACCCTAACCACACCCCAAACCCTGACACACCCCTAACCCTAATTCCAACCTTATTCCCAAACGTAAATGTGACCCAAACCCTAACCCTAACTTTAGCCCCAACCCTAACCCTAACTTTAGCCCCAACCCTAACTGTAGCCTTATCCCTAGCCCCAATTCTAACCCTAGCCCCATCCCTAACCCTAACCCTAGCCATAACCCTAACCCTAACCCTAACCCTAGCCCTAACCCTCTCTAGCCCTAACCTTAACCCTAACCCTAGCCCTAACCTTAACCCTAACCCTAGCCCTAACCCTAGCCCTAACCCTAATGGGAAAATGGAAATAAATACATTTTTAAATTTTTTTTAATTTTTCGCTAACTAAGGGGGTGATGAAGGGGGGTTTGATTTACTTTTATAGCGGGTTTTTTAGTGGATTTTTATGATTGGCAGCCGTCACACACTGAAAGACGCTTTTTATTGCAAAAAAATATTTTTTGCGTTAACACATTTTGAGAGCTATAATTTTTCCATATTTTGGTCCACAGAGTCATGTGAGGTCTTGTTTTTTGCGGGACGAGTTGACATTTTTATTGGTAACATTTTCAGGCACGTGACATTTTTTGATCGCTTTTTATTCTGATTTTTGTGAGTCAGAATGACCAAAAACCAGCAATTCATGAACTTCTTTTGGGGGAGGCGTTTATACCGTTCCGCGTTTGGTAAAATGGATAAAGCAGTTTAATTCTTTGGGTCAGTACGATTACAGTGATACCTCATTTATATCATTTTTTTATGTTTTGGTGCTTTTATACGATAAAAACTATTTTATAGAAAAAATAATTATTTTTGCATCGCTTTATTCTGAGGACTATAACTTTTTTATTTTTTCTTTGATGACGCTGTACGGTGGCTCGTTTTTTGCTGGATAAGATGCCGTTTTTAGCAGTACCATAGTTATTTATATTCGTCTTTTTGATCACATGTTATTCCACTTTTTGTTTGGCAGTATGATAATAAAGCGTTGTTTTTTGCCTCGTTTTTTTAAATTTTTTTTATGGTGTTCACTGAAAGGGTTAACTAGTGGGACAGTTTTATAGGTCTGGTCGTTACGGACGCGGCGATACTAAATATGTGTACTTTTATTGTTTTTTTATATTTAGATAAAGAAATGTATTTATAGGAACAATTTTTTTTTTTTTTTTTTTTTAATCTTTTTTAAATTTTTTTACACGTGTGAATATATATTTTTTTACACTATAACATTGCCCCGGGTGGGGGGCATCATGTTATAGTGTAAGATCGCTGAGCTGACACTTTGCTGTGCACTGTGTCAGATCGGCGATCTGACGTGCACAGCTCCAGGCTTCCCGGCGCCTGCTCTGAGCAGGCGCTGTGAAGCCACCTCCCTGCAGGACCCGGATGCTGCGGTCATTTTGGATCCGGGCCTGCTGCAGGGAGGAGGAGGTAAGAGACCCTCGGAGCAACGCGATCACATCGCGTTGCTCCGGGGGTCTCAGGGAAGCACGCAGGGAGCCCACTCCCTGCGTGATGCTTCCCTATACCGCTGGAACACAGCGATCATGTTTGATCCCAATGAGCCGGAGGTTAATGTGCCGGGGGCGGCACTAGCCACGACTAGCCGTGACTAGCAACCAGGTAACCCCCACATGTACTTATGCTGGCTAACAGATGTAAATCATTCAGCTGCGGCAAGAAAAACTAAATCTCCGAGCACTAAAAAATACTTGGAGGACCCCCGAGCATGTTCGAGAAATCTTGAGTAAGGAGTATATTCGCTCATCACTAATAATTACAAATCACCCATTGCAGTGCCCAGCATGTTGTAGTGCCCAGTACATTGTAGTGCCCATTGTACCCAGCTCTTGATTCTGGATATATGTGCACCAAAAATTAAGTGGGCTCTCATAACTACAGAAATGTCAAACATGTTCTCTCTGAAATATGATTTAGGCACACTTTGAGGCTCAGAAAGGAATGACTAATTTGGATTTGAGAGCACAGAATTCACTGGAATTCTTTTGTGCTACCAGTACCATGAAAGCCCAATATATTTCCATTGACAGATGACGGACCTGAGCAGGGATTAGTTTTTTACTTTTTGTAGATTGAGTTGAAGCTTTTGTTGGGAACATTTTCCATAACAATTTGCATCACATTTATCCTGCTTTCTACGCTTGTCACAAGAGTGTCATGTCACCCTGGGAGACCTGGAGTTAGAGGGTTATGAATCGCAGGTCTTCTTTAGAGATGGTGTGATTTGTGTCGCACAGTAAACAGATTTTTTTGTTTTTTGGTGCTGAAGAGGTTAACGACCCTTTCTATGCTGGTCAGAAACATGCAGCTCCATTATAGCTGCTTCTGATCTGGCTATCACCTCTTCCTAATTAAACTGGTCAGATCTTCTTGTCCCTGCTGCTGAAAGATTAAACTTCCTGTGCTGTGTGCTAAAGCTAAGTGGTTGAACTAGAGTTGTAGACGTGTTCTGTGGTTTTCTGTAGTATGTGTGGGTTTATCTCCTGGTCTATGTTCCCATTTAAGTTATTCCTCCCTGTTCCTATCCACCTCCATATTGTTGGTAGGTGCTTTTGTATGATACAGGTTTTCTGTTATCTCTGTTTTGTCTTTGTGTCTTGTTTACATTACATTTCCGCCCCATGCCTCATGGGGTGATGGAGGAGACAGATCAGGGTTTAATAGAAGCATAAAACCACCAAAGAACGGAGCAAAACAATTCCAAATACCATAATTAATAAAAATACAGAGTTTATTTGAATAATACAAAATAGCGATACAGCTAAAAAATCTTATGTATACATCTGCTGTAAGCAGTATATACCAATACAGAGGTATCACAGGGAAAACATATCGGTACACCGGATTACATGTGGGTAACACAATTCATCCCTGGGGTAAGAGACAGGTGTATATATATATATATATATATATATATAAGTACACAGCAGGAGGCTGATGGACCCATTAAGGATTCATAAATCCCAGTATCCCCATGTAAGTGGGTCAAAAGACCACTAAGTAACAAGTAATGATGTGCACTTACCCATCATAATAATCAGGGGAGTGACCCTCACTTCACCCGGCGGCCCCCACGCGCGTTTCGCGGTATAGCTTTTTCAATAGGGGTTTAATAGAAGCATAGTAAGGTCAGAGACTCAGACCTTTCCACCTTCTAGAGCAGAGGTGTCAAACTGGATTCCTCGAGGGCCGCAAACAGGTCATGTTTTCAGGATTTCCTTGTATTGCACAGGTGATAATTTAATCACCTGCACAGAATGATTCCAGCACCTTGTGGAATGCTAAGGAAATCTTGAAAACACTCATGGTTTGAGGCCCTCGAGGAATGCAGTTTGACACCCCTGTTCTAGAGTCTCAATTCCATAGACAGTTTAAGCCCCCTCTGCCTTAGGCTTCTTTCACACTTCAGTTGTTTGGCGTCAGTCTGCTCTGCCATAATGACGGATCGACGGATCCGTCACAATTGCTGAGAAAACTGTTCTAACGGATCCGTTTTTTTGACGGATCAGTTACTTGTGGGTTGTATATACTTTTTGGAGCATGCGCAATTGAAAAAAAAAAAGGGGGCGACGGATCCGCCAAAATGACGGTCGCCCATAGGTGGCCATTCTATGGAATGACGGACGCGACGGATCCGTCGCAATCCTCCATTTCAACACAGACAAAAAACGTTGCAATGACCGTCAATGTCTAGATGACGTCCGCCAAATTTTGACGGATCCGTCGCATGACGGATGGAACGGACGACCATCCGTCACAATCCGTCGCTAATGCAAGTCTATGGGGAAATTAACGGATCCGTCACAAAAAATGACGGATCCGTTATTTGAGGAAAATGGCGGTTTTAGACTGACGCCAAACAACTGAAGTGTGAAAGAGGCCTTACCGAACACTATCACAGCATGACATTTTCATCGGCCCCATATTTTGTATCTTGGTATGGATCCTGTTGCAGTCTTTGCAAAACAATTGCAGAGTCTGCTGCTTGTCAGACCTGCAATCTAGGGACTCACAGCAGCAGACTGTTGGTCTGTTGGGCAGTCAGGCTTAACCAGAACCTAGGGCGAACCTCCCAGATAGATTTTCTGGGGGAGGGGATGAATTTGTTGTGCTCTGTTAAGCTTGCAAGCTTTATTTTAGGTTTCATCTCTGTTCATCTGTAAGGAGCAATGGATTGGGATTGCTATTTCTCTCCTTCAAGAAGATCCTCAATTCTGGGCTTTTTGACTTTTTTTCTCTCTCTTCGGTTGATGTTTTTTTGAGGCTCTAGTCCCGGGGCAGCACGGTGGCGCAGTGGATGGCACAGCAGCCTTGCAGCGCTGGAGTCCTGGGTTCAAACCCCACTAAGGACAACATCTGCAAAAGAGTTTGTATGTTCTCTCTGTGTTTGCGTGGGTTTCCTCTGGACACTCCAGTTTCCTCCCACATTCCAAAGACATACTGATAGGGAATTTAGATTGTGAGCCTCAACAGGGACAGCAATGATAATGTGTTCAAACTGTAAAGTGCTGCAGAATATGTTAGCGCTATATAAAAATAAAGATTATTATTATTATTTTGATCTGGACCGTGTCTCCCTTGCTGATTCTAAACTTTGTAAGCTACAGCAGGGAGACAGGCTGGCAGAGGAATTCTGCTCAGAATTTCGTAGATGGGTCACTGACACCCGGTGGAACGAAATTGCTCTTAGGAGTCAGTTTAGTCAGGGCATGTCTGAAAGATTAAAAGACACACTAGTGATTAACTTTGGAGGCCGCCATGGCTCTGATCAGATGCATAGATAGACGCCTCAGGAATAGACCTGTTGTACCTCCGCCCCCATAGTACTCCCTAAAACCGAGGTTCTCCCTGTGTGTTCTGAAGAACCGATGCAGATAGGAAGGGACACCCCTTGGTATGAGTCTCTTGCAGTTCTCCGCAACAGGGGGTTGTGTTTTTTCTGTGGTCAAAAGGACATTTTGTGCTTCTTTACCAAAGCACAAAAAGCCATCGGAAAACTGTGAAACCCAGTGTGGAGGATAACAACCTGGTTGTATATATCTCCTCCACATGTGCATCTTAGTTTTTCTTACCCGCAGAAATGGTTATTGGTATGAAAAGTGATAAAATATCTATCCTCTTGGATAGTGGGTTGGGAGCCAATATGGTGGATGCTCAGTTCGCAGGCAGGGGACCTTGATCTTCCCTGTAGTACTCTGGCGAAGCTCATCCTCATATTTGCAAATTACTCTGCACCTCTTTGTCAGGGAAATTTTATGCAAGTAGTGCATAATGCGAACCTGCACCCCAATAAGGTTCATGCGATTCTGGAATGGGATCTGCCAAAAAAAATCTGAAAGGGTTGCAACGCTTTTTGTGGTTTGCTAACTACTTTCGTAAGCTTATCAAAAACTTGTCATGGATTGTCAAGCCACTCACTGACATGACAAAGAAAGGAATGGACTTCTCGAGGTGGTCCGACTGCGCCCTTCAGGCATTTTCTTCTATGAAGAAATGCTTTTTCACTGCTCTTGTACTCATTAACCCAATGTTTCCCAACCATTTATTGTTGAGGTTGATACATCTCAGGAGGGGGTCGGGCTGTGTTGTCTCAAGGGACATCCTCTGCTAAGTGGCATCCATGTGCCTTCTTCTCTAAAAAATTATCAACAGCTGAAAGGAGCTAAGATGTAGGCAGTAGAGTACTTTTGGACATCAAGTTGGCTTTTGAGGAGTGCGTCACTTTTTGGAGGGGGCAGTCCATCCTGTCTCTATCATTACTGATCATAATAATCTGTTGTACCTCAAATTCACTAAACATCTTAATCCTAGACAAGCTAGATGGTCTTTGTTTTTTACCAGGTTTAATTTTATTGTCACTTACCGTCCTGGGATTAAGAACGTCAAAGATGATGATTTCTCTCAAAGTTTTCCTGGGGACCTGGGGATGATTGTCTCCACTGTGTGTTCTGAGCAGGAGGGAGAGGTATTGAAGGCTCAGGGGGATGCCCCTGCTTGTCCTTCACGGAAATTATTTGTACCATTGCATCTCAAAGGTTTAGGGTCACTTCTTTGCTCAGCTCTCGCTGATCATCTAGGTAGTGAAGCAAACTTGGACCTCCTTTCTCATAGTTTTTTGTGGTCAAGGTTGCATCGGGATGTAATTGCCTTTTTGTCTTCCTGTAATGTATGGGCGTGTTCTAAGACCACTCATACTTATCCGTCTGGTGCTCTTCTATCATTAACCATACCCGACATTTATCCATTGATTTTATTACAGATCTAATTTTCTCCTTTGGTAAGACTGTTGTCTTAGTTGTGGTGGATAGGTTTAGTAAAATGACGCACTTCATTGTTTTACCTGTTCTCCCTAATGCTAAGACCCTGGCACAGGTGTTTGTCAACAAGATTGTGAAGCTTCACGAGGTTTCTTTCGTAGTGTCAGATTTGGGACCCAGTTTGTATCTAGATTCTGGAGGGCATTTTGTTCTCCCCTAGGAATGCATATATCCTTTTCTTCGGCGTTTCATCCTCAAACTAGTGGTCAGACTGAACGTCTAAACCAACGTCTGGAGACATACTTCAAGTTTTTTGTGTCAGATAACCAGGGGGATTGGTCATCAGTGAGTTGAAAGGCAAGTCACCATTTTTTGGTGCATATGACTTCCATCCACAATATACCTTTAGTAAGGGTCTTCAGGGATTCCTGGGGAGGAACGATTCTCTACGTCATTCTCATCTGTGTGACAAAAGTTTCAGAACAACTTAAAGATCATGGGGGACAGATAAAGATGCAAGACTGATAAGAAACGGTTGTCATGTCCGGACCTGGTGTTAATGATTTATTATGGCTGTCTACCAAAAATATTAAGCTAAAAAATTCCTTCCTGGAAATTAAGTCTTAGGTTCATTGGTCCTTACAAGGTGGTCGACATATTTAACCCTGTGATCTTTTGTCTTGAGCTTCTTTTAACTCTTAAAATCTACAACATTTTCACAAGTCATTGCTCAAAAAAGATGTAGCGTCTGTGGAGCCGTCACCCTTGCTGCCGATACCAATTAATGTTGATGGTAATTTGGAGTGTAAGGTAGCAAGAATTATGGATTCTCATATGGATTGCCATTCTCTTCAATACTTGGTGTACTGGAAGGGGTATGGTCCTAAGGAGTAGATGTGGGTAACAGCATCTGAGGTAAATGCCAGTAAACTTATTTGGACCTTCCATGCGGCCCATCTGGATAAACCCGGTCTCGAGGGTCCAGTGGCCTCTCTTAGAAGGGGGGTACAGTCATGAGAGTGTCATGTCACCCTAGAAGATGTGGAGTTAGACGTTCACGTTGGGTAATGAATCGCAGTTATTCTTTAGAGATGAAGTGTTTTGTATCCCATATTGAATGGATTTAGTTTCTTTTGGTGCTGAAGAGGTCAACCACCCTTTCTATGCTGTTCATAAAAATGCAGCTCCATTTCAGCTACTTTAATCCAATCATTACCTCTTCCTATATAAACTGGTCTGACCTTCTTGTCCCTGCCGATGAAAGATTTATCTTCGTGTGCTGTGTGCTAAAGCGAAGTGTTTGGAGTGGAGTTCTTGTAGTAGTGATCTGTAGTTTTCTGTACTACATGTGTGCTTATCTCCTATTCCCTGTTCCCAATAAGTTTATTCCATTCTGTCCCTATCATCCACCATATTGTTGGTTAGTGCTTTTATATGATAGAGGTTTTCTGTTATACCTGTTTTGTCTTTGTGTCTTGTTTAAGGGGTGCACGTGTGTGGGGTATATGCACGTGTTCTTTAAAGCAAAGTGCCCTCGCTGCCAAGTGTCCAGCAGTTAATTTAATGGCAGTTGATTAACATCTATTTCCTCGCTTCACACAGGTATAATATCCCTGCTTGCTGTATCTATGTCATCTGCTACTTTATCATCCTAAAGCAATTTTGCAGCGCCCCAGAGTCCTGGTCGTTGCAGTACTGTTGCTCCGCCGCTAAGGGGGGCTATGGTACGTCTGATGGCACTGAAGGAGTTCATCTGACCAGGTATCACAGACACCAATACACTTCACAGTCTGGCCTCCAGGGGGAGCTAAGGGTTCTATGTATTAGGCCACTCCTCACAATCTGGTAAAACTGGGGGTCAGGCAGGAAGTTAGAAGAGAAAGCTGACTGGGTTGGAACCAGGCAACACCTTGTGGCAGAGGGTGTTGTAGGGGAAGATTCGGAGGGCTCCCTGTCAGGGGTGGGATCCTGACAGAGGCCTAGCAACGAGAGAGAACGTTACGGGACCGCGCCTGCACGATATAGCGGCGGTACCCCAAGAAAGGACAAGAAGCGAGGTATATTGTGCTGAGTGAGAAACGAGATCAACGCAACAAGGAGAATACCAGTGGGAGTCGTGCTGTAAGACGAGGCAACATCCTACTGAGGCGCATAACCAGTGGCCAGAACGCCAAGGAAGTATAGAGCTCCAGGCCAAACTTCAAACCTACGGCAGGACAGTCAGTTATAGGCGGGCTGTCTCACCCAATTGACCTAGGAAGACACAGGGGGGTAACAACAGGAGTGGGGCGACACTAGAGTCCCGGAAGAGCTCCGAGCCTCCCCGATATACGGGTGCGTCCTATCCATAAGATCTGGGGGACGTGGAAGAACATCAGAATCGAGTTGTGAGGGAACACGAGAAACAGACACAACAGTTGTGAGGACTATCCCGTGGTGCTTAGCAGGGAAGGACTACAACACGCAAGCGCTAGAAGGTAGGCACAGATTTCCACCTGCAAAGGAAGCTCTGGATGTGCCATCGGACCGGCCAGGCTTGCGCAGCCCGGTTAACCGTATTCCGGATTGAGGACCCTGAAGCCTTCAGTAAAGAGGTAAAGAGACTGCAACCTGGTGTCCTCGTTATTTACTGCACCGCACTACCACCACCATCCACACCCTATTATTTGGGTGCCCCTCAGCAGGGTCACGGACCGGGCCTAGCCACCGTGACAATCCCAGAGCAGAGACTCAGAGGCCCGGTACCGGGTACCCCTCGGCCCTGCGGCAGTGGGGGCGCTGCAAACTTGGCGTCACGAACAAGATCTACTTAAGCCTGAAGAATCAGGTCTTGTTTGCCTTGGAATTGTGATTTATTGTGCTTGGACTGTGACTTATTGCAAAGACTGTGTATTGCCACTTGCCACCAGAAGTTCCCGCCAAAACCGCCGCCATTACAGCGCTAAGGAGAGCGCAGGAGAAGAAGAAGGGCGTGGAGTGGGCGTAGACAAGCTAGGGAGCGCGAAAGACAATGGCCGCCCAGTCTAAATATTTCTGCCCCTTGAGGACGTGTCCGTCAGCAGCCGAGATCCGCCTCCTGATCCTCAATGGGGGGCGGAGACAACGAAAGCGAAACCGCCCACGAAGGAAAGAGTGGGAAAAGGACCAGGAAGAAGGAGTCAGCCACATGGAGGACGCCATGGCCAGCCGCCCGGAGCCGGAGCGTGGGGTCGGAGCCGAGGACTCCCCCAGCTACCCGGAGAGGCACCGCAGCCAGACCTCCACAGTTGACGGTGACCTCCTGCAGACCGGAGCGGATGAGCTGATCCACCAACTCCTGCAGACGCAGCTGAGCACTGAGGCCGGGTGGAAGAAGACCAACATCGGGAGCCTCACCAGACATCTGTCGGCAGCCTCATCTGGTCTGGAGCAAGAAAGAAGTTCCAGCGCTCCGAAGCCAGAAAGCGAGGCCCTACCGGAAAGCGAGGTGCTGCAAACGGAGAGGACAGCGCCGCAGCGCAAGGCCCAGCAACTAGCGTTCCAGACCCCAGCGGAGACGGAGCAGATCGGCACCAGAGAGACCGCATCTGAAGCAGGTATGAAGAACGACCCTGCCTCGCCAGCAGAGGACTTGCTGATAGGCCCCGTCGTGGTACCCCCTCTCCCTGGGACCTATAGACTCCGGCGCTTTACACCCTGGGATTGGGCCACGGGTATGGAGCACTTCTTAAAGGCCCCGATCTCGCCGATCACCTTGCCGAGCGAGGTCTATGCGGAGCTACGGCCGCCAGAGCGAGAGTAAACCTCGATGCCATGGATATGTAAATAGTTAACTGTTTGTCCTCTTGCTGCTATGACCCGATTAGGGTAACTCTTAAAGGGATCCCTTTGTTTACCCGGGATCCCTTCTTCTGCTTTTTGTTTTTGTTTCCTGTTGTTCATCATTGAAAGAACTGCTGAATCATGAACAATGCATGATTACAAACTTTTTGTACATAGTTTGCACCTTCTTAAAGGTGCTCTCTACTGGTTTTACACAAAGAAAGGACTCTTTGCGAAGACACTGGTCTTGGAACCAGCACCGGAGTCCTTACTGCAAACAGACTTGCAGCTTGAGAAGTTGCACTACCTCATAGAGACTTGGTCCCCTCTTAAAGGGGATGTTCACATATTGCACTTATGAACAGTGTTGCCTTAAGATGGTTAAATGGCAATAATGTCTTGAAAGAGGAAGTTAAATGTAGCTAATTAGTTGATTGTGAGAAATGTTTAATGATCTTGATAGAAGAATGAGGACAGAAAGTGAACCCGTATGGGGTTAGTCAGTGAGTCCTCCTAGGAGCCATACAGAGCTGGCTCAGTAATCCGAACTGAAAGATGGATGATAAGTTCTATACCGTGTATAGTAGTAGAAAGGCAGTAGGCCCGGGTGGAAAGGGGCGGTCCTGTAACAGAAAGGAGAGGCAGTAGGCCTGGAGCAGTTAGGACAGGTGGTCCTGCAGATGTAAAGAAGGGGAATGCAGAAAAGTTGATTAGCCTTATAATGTTTTATATGAAGGTCTTTAGTGGATTCAGCGAGTACGTCCTTAAAGGCAATGTTAAATTATTGTTCAAAAATTTTGCACTTAGTAGAATACCCGGTTGGGTAAGAAAAGTATTTATAGTATGTTATTTAAAGTATTTAACCATGTTTGTAGCGTTCAAGTGTCCTCACCTCCCATAAAGGGAAGCTCTGTTGAAAAGTTTACTTGTACTTGCATTTTCAAAATTGTATGTCTTTTTTTGCTGACTTGTATTGTTGTTGTCTTCCCAGTCCAGGAGTACTGGATTTAACCGGGGGGGAGTGCAGCGCCCCAGAGTCCTGGTCGTTGCAGTACTGTTGCTCCGCCGCTAAGGGGGGCTATGGTATGTCTGATGGCACTGAAGGAGTTCATCTGACCAGGTATCACAGACACCAATACACTTCACAGTCTGGCCTCCAAGGGGAGCTAAGGGTTCTATGTATTAGGCCACTCCTCACAATCTGGTAAAACTGGGGGTTAGGCAGGAAGTTAGAAGAGAAAGCTGACTGGGTTGGAACCAGGCAACACCTTGTGGCAGAGGGTGTTGTAGGGGAAGATTCGGAGGGGTCCCTGTCAGGGGTGGGATCCTGACAGAGGCCTAGCAACGAGAGAGAACGTTACGGGACTGCGCCTGCACGATATAGCGGCGGTACCCCAAGAAAGGACAAGAAGCGAGGTATATTGTGCTGAGTGAGAAACGAGATCAACGCAACAAGGAGAATACCAGTGGGAGTCGTGCTGTAAGACGAGGCAACATCCTACTGAGGCGCATAACCAGTGGCCGGAACGCCGAGGAAGTATAGAGCTCCAGGCCAAACTTCAAACCTACGGCAGGACAGTCAGTTATAGGCGGGCTGTCTCACCCAATTGACCTAGGAAGACACAGGGGGGTAACAACAGGAGTGGGGCGACGCTAGAGTCCCAGAAGAGCTCCGAGCCTCCCCGATATACGGGTGCGTCCTATCCATAAGATCTGGGGGACGTGGAAGATCATCAGAATCGAGTTGTGAGGGAACACGAGAAACAGACACAACAGTTGTGAGGACTATCCCGTGGTGCTTAGCAGGGAAGGACTACAACACACAAGCGCTAGAAGGTAGGCACAGATTTCCACCTGCAAAGGGAGCTCTGGATGTGCCATCGGACCGGCCAGGCTTGCGCAGCCCGGTTAACCGTATTCCGGATTGACGACCCTGAAGCCTTCAGTAAAGAGGTAAAGAGACTGCAACCTGGTGTCCTCGTTATTTACTGCACCGCACTACCACCACCATCCACACCCTATTATTTGGGTGCCCCTCAGCAGGGTCACGGACCGGGCCTAGCCACTGTGACAATCCCAGAGCAGAGACTCAGAGGCCCGGTACCGGGTACCCCTCGGCCCTGCGGCAGTGGGGGCGCTGCAATTTCATGGTATAACATTTCTGCTTGCTGTATCTATGTCGTCAGCTGCTTTATCATCCTGAAACAATCTCATGGTACAACATCTCTGCTTGCTGTATCTGTGTCATCAAATGAAAGGATATTTGTGGATGGTTTCCATGCTGCCAGATGAACTGAGACGTATATTCCAGTATAATGAGTAAAGGTAGTGGTTTATTCGACGCGTTTCAAAGTACAAAATTACTTCTTCCTCAGGATTGAAGTAAGACACACAAAGACAGTAATACCCTTAATCTGGTCTTTGTTTCGCTCTGTTCAATCTCCTACCTAGATAACTCACCTCTTCCCCTCTCTGACCACAACATTCTCTCCTTCATGATCACAAATCCTTGCCCACCTCAGCACATTCCTTCTTATCACACATTCAGAAATCTACAAGCTATTAACAGTCATACACTAAAGGTACCTTCACACTAAGCGACGCTGCAGCGATATCGACAACGATGCCGATCGTTGCAGCGTCGCTGTTTGGTCGCTGGAGAGCTGTCATACAGACAGCTCTCCAGCGACCAACGATGCCAAAGTCCCCGGGTAACCAGGGTAAATATCGGGTTACTAAGCGCAGGGCCGCGCTTAGTAACCCGATGTTTACCCTGGTTACCAGTGTTAAATGTAAAAAAACAAACACTACATACTTACATTCGCGTCCCCCGGCGTCCGCTTCCCTGCACTGTGTGAGCGCCGGCCCTAACAGCAGAGCGGTGACGTCACCGCTGTGCTTTGCTTTCCGGCCGGCACTGACACACTCAGTGCAGGAAGCTCTGAGCAGCAGTGCGTAACCCTGTGGACGCCGGGGGACGTGACAGACATCAGAGGGTGAGTATGTAGTGTTTTTTTTTTACTTTTACAATGGTAACCAGGGTAAATATCGGGTTACTAAGCGCGGCCCTGTCATTGCTTTTGCTGTCAAACACGACGATACACGCCGATCTGACGACCAAATAAAGTTCTGGACTTTCAGCAACGACCAGCGATATCACAGCAGGATCCAGATCGCTGCTGCGTGTCAAACACAACGATATCGCTATCCAGGACGCTGCAACGTCACGGATCGCTATCGTTATCGTTGTAAAGTCGCTTAGTGTGAAGGTACCTTTACAGTCCCCCTACCTCCATCACTGATCATTGTCCCCAATCTCCTCTTTTTGCTGTCCTGATCTGGCTGTACATCACTACAATAACACTCTCAAAAGCACTCTGGACCAAATAGCGCCCCTCATTTTCCGGACCTCCAAACACAGTTTCGCTGTCTGGGTGTTATGCTTGACACGGATGTTTCCTTCACCTCCTATATACAATCTCTTACCTGCTCTTGTTGCTTGCACCTGAAGAACATTTCGAGAATATGCCCCTTTCTCACCATGGAAACAACAAAACTCCTCAGTGTTGCCCTGATCCACTCCTGCCTTGGCTACGGTAATTCTCTATTAATTGGGCTCCCCCTCATTACACTTTGCCCTCTTCAGTCATCCTTACTGCAGCTGGCAGGGTGATCTATCTGACTAATCATTACTCGGATGCTTCTACTCTGTGCTAGTCATTGCACTGGCTGCCCATATATTATAGGATCCAATTTAAATTGCTTGTTCTCACCCACAAAGCTCTCCACAGTGTGACACCCTCCTACATCCTCTCACTCATTTCTGTTTATCAGCCTACCAGTTCTCTACGCTCCCAAGCAACATCTGCACTAATCTATACCTCCCTCTCTCGGCACCAATACTTCTCCCGAGTTGCACCAATTCCCTAGAATGCTCTACCACAAGAAGTTAGGACTAACCACAACTTACACAATTTTGGGCACTGCCTAAAAACACATTTGTTTAAGGCATCCTATCACGCTCCCTAATTGAAGTTCTTTTATATATAGCCCAAGATGGCTGGACCATCATTGTAAATAAGCGCCTGTACTTTGTATCACCTCCATCTCATCGTAGATTGTAAGGTCTTACAAGCAGGGTTGTGATTGTTTTTGGTTTAATTTTTGTACTATGACTGTTGTATATGAACATCTAAAATGTAAATCATGTATTTCAGAGATTTGCACGGAATCCAGGCATAAGTACTCAGCCCAGAGCGCAGGATAAAGTTGAGCTGAACCATATTGATGTGATTTTTAGGAGGCAGAATGAACAAATAAATAGGAGGTCATGAATTAGTTTTATTTATTTTTTGTCGTTCCTTGTGCAGTATAAGTGATTAGACAACGTTACTCTTCATGTCGATGCCATTTAAGCAATACCAGATTTATGTCTTTTTTATGTTTGGCTGCTATCACACACTAAAAATGCTTTTTTTTTTTACAAAGAAAAGTTTTTGCATCTCCAAATTTTGTGAGTTCTAATTTTTTCATATTTGGGCTGACAGAGTCATGTGAGGGCTTGTTGATGTTTTTACTGATACCATTTCCAGGCACATAACATTTTTTAATCACTTTCTATTCTGGTTTTTAAGTGGCAGAATGAACAAAAACAAAGCATTTCTGCAATTGATTTTTTGGGGGGCTTTTTTATGCTGGTCCATGTGTGTTAAAATTTATTCTTCAGGTGGGAATGTTTACAGCGATACCACATTTATATTTTTTAATTATTTTTTAATGTTGTTCCGATTTTACACAATAAAAACTATTTTATAGAAAAATAATTGTTTTTGCATCACATAAGGTGAGAGCTATGCAATGGCTTGCAAAAGTATCTACCTCTTTTGCATTTTTCGTGTTTTTTTAGGGTTTGCATCAGTTCATGTAAAGAACATTTCTACAACTTTTAACATTTGGTTTTCTTTTTATTGTGATGCAACAACAAATAAGACAAAATAACTGTAAACTTCAGTGTGCATAACTATTCACCCTCTTAAAGTCAAGTACTTTGTAGAGCCTTCTTTTGCAGCAATTACAGCTGCAACTGAGTTTGGATAAGTTTCTGCTTGGGAACTCTTTAGATCCTTCAGGGTTACCATTGGTCTCTGTGCTTCCTCTCTGATTAATGCCCTCCTTGCCCAGGCTGAGAGTTTTGGTTGATGGCCCTCTCTTGGCAGGTTTGTTGTGGTACCATGTTCTTTCCATTTAATGATAATGGAATTGATGGTGCTTGGTGGATCATCAGAGATTGTGATATTTTTTATAGTTCAACCTTGACTTCTACTTCTCAACTACTTTGTCCCTGACTTGTTTGGAGATCTCCTTGGTAGTGTTGAGCGATACCGTCCGATACTTGAAAGTATCGGTATCGGATAGTATCGGCCGATACCCGAAAAGTATCGGATATCGCCGATACCGATACCCGATACCAATACAAGTCAATGGGACACCAAGTATCGGAAGGTATCCTGTATGGTTCCCAGGGTCTGAAGGAGAGGAAACTCTCCTTCAGGCCCTGGGATCCATATTAATATGTAAAATAAAGAATAAAAATAAAAAATATTGATATACTCACCTCGTGACCGCCACGCGACCAATCACAAGCCCTGACGTCATCTAAGGTCTTTCAAACGCTTGAAAGACCTTAGATGACGTCGCGGCTTGTGATTGGTCGCGTGGCGGTCACGTGACCGCTCACGCGACCAATCACAGGCCGCGACGTTCATCTAAGGTCTTTCAAGCGCTCATTCTTAGGAACGGAAGCTGCCGGTTACATCGGTAAGGTCCAGGCTGCGTCGGAGAGGTGAGTATATCAATATTTTTTATTTTTATTCTTTATTTTACACATTAATATCGATCCCGATACCGATTCCCGATATCACAAAAGTATCGGATCTCGGTATCGGAATTCCGATACTGCAAATATCGGCCGATACCCGATACTTGCGGTATCGGAATGCTCAACACTACTCCTTGGTCTTCATGGTGTTTGGTTAGTGGTGCCTCTTGCTTAATGGTACTGCAGATTTTGTGGCCTTTCAGAAAAGGTGTGTATATACTGACAGAACATGTGACACTTAGATTGCACACAGGTGGACTTCCTTTTACTAAGCATGTAACTTATGAAGGTAATTGCTTGCACCCGAAACTTTTACTGGCGTCATAGCAAAAGGTGTGAATACATATGTGTCATGAATCCCAATGGCTAGGGATAGCACAGGACAAGCAAGGTACAAATATATAACGGACGAGCTCTAGGGTGATGGAACCTGGGCTGACCGCTGCCCTACGCCTGACAAACGCAACTAGAGATAGCCAGGGAGCGTGCCTATGTTGGTTCTAGACGCCACGCACCAGCCTAAGAGCTAACTAGTACTGCAGAGAAAATAAAGACCTCACTTGCCTCCAGAGGAACGAACCCCAAAAGGTGTAGTTGCCCCCCACATGTATTGACGGTGAAATGAGAGGAAGGCACACACATAGAGATGATATATATAGGTTTAGCAAATTGAGGCCCGCTGTAAACTAGAAAGCAGAATGATACAAAAGGGGTCTGAGCGGTCAGCAAAAAACCCTAATCAAAAAACCATCCTGAGATTACAAGAACCCATGTGCCAACTCATGGCACATGGGGAGAACCTCAGTCCACTAGAGCTACCAGCTAGCATAGAGACATAATAAGCAAGCTGGACAAAAAACCAAACAACTGAAAATCAGCACTTAGCTTATCCTGAAAGATCTGGGAGCAGGTAGGCAGGAACAAAACAGAGCACATCTGAATACATTGATAGCCGGCAAGGAAATGACAGAAAGGCCAGGTAAAATAGGAAACACCCAGCCTCTGATGGACAGGTGGAAACCAAAGGCCGCAACCCACCAAAGTCACCCAGTACCAGCAGTAACCACCAGAGGGAGCCCACAAACAGAATCCACAACACATATGCACATGACAATTTTTACTTATTTGATACCATAAATTTAATTTATGCCTATATTTTTCTCACTTCACTTCACCAACTTAGATTACTTAGTGCTGATGTACAGTACAGACCAAAAGTTTGGACACACCTTCTCATTTAAAGACTTTTCTGTATTTTCATTACTATGAAAATTGGACATTCACACTGAAGGCATCAAAACTATGAATTAACACATGTGGAATTATATACTTAACAAAAAAGTGTGAAACAACTGAAAATATGTCTTATATTCTAGGTTCTTCAAAGTAGCCACCTTTTGCTTTGATGACTGCTTTGCACACTCTTGACATTCTCTTGATGAGCTTCAAGAGTCACCGGGAAAGGTTTTCACTTCAAAGGTGTGCCCTGTCATGTTTAATAAGTGGGATTTCTTGACTTATAAATGGGGATGGGACCATCAGTTGTGTTGTGCAGAAGTCTGGTGGATACACAGCTGACAGTCCTACTGAATAGACTTACAATTTGTATTATGGCAAGAAAAAAGCAGCTAACTAAAGAAAAACGAGTGGCCATCATTAGTCAGTCTGAAAAATTGGGAAAACTTTAAAAGTGTGCCCAAGTGCAGTGGCAAAAACCATCAAGTGCTACAAAGAAACTGCCTCACATGAGGACTACCCCAGGAAAGGAAGACCAAGAGTCACCTCTGCTTCTGAGGATACATTTATCCGAGTCACCAGCCTCAGAAATCTCAGGTTAACAGCAGCTCAGATTAGAGACCAGATCAATGCCACACAGAGTTCTAACAGCAGACTCATCTCTACAACAACTGTTAAGAGGAGACTTTGTGCAGCAGGCCTTCATGGTAAAATAGCTGCTAGGAAACCAATGCTAAGGGCAGGCAACAAGCAGAAGAGACTTGTTTGGGCTAAAGAACACAAGGAATGGACATTAGACCAGTGGAAATCTACTTTGGTCTGATGAGTCCAAATTTGAGATCTTTGGTTCCAACCACTGTGTCTTTGTGCAGCGCAGAAAAGGTGAACGGATGGACTCTACATGCCTGGTTCCCACCGTGAAGCATGGAGAAGGAGGTCGGATGTGTGGGGGTGCTTTGCTGGTGACACTGTTGGGGATTTATTCAAAATTGAAGGCATACTGAACCAGCATGGCTACCACAGCATCTTGCAGCGGCATGTTATTCCTTCCGAATTGCATTTAGTTGGACCATCATTTATTTTTCAACAGTACAATGACCCCAAACACACCTCCAGGTTGTGTAAGGGCTATTTGACCAAGAAGGAGAGTGATGGGGTGCTACACCAGATGACCTGGCCTCCACAGTCACCAGACCTGAACCCAATCGAGATGGTTTGGGGTGAGCTGGACTATAGAGTAAAGGCAAAAGGGCCAACAAGTGTTAAGCATCTCTGGGAACTCCTTCAAGATTGTTGGAAGACCATTCCTGGTGACTACCTCTTGAAGCTCATCAAGAGAATGCCAAGAGTGTGCAAAGCAGTCATCAAAGCAAAAGGTGGCTACTTTGAAGAACCTAGAATATAAGACATAATTTCAGGTGTTTCACACTTTTTTGTTAAGTATATAATTCCACATGTGTTAATTCATAGTTTTGATGCCGTCAGTGTGAATGTACAATTTTCATAGTCATAAAAATACAGAAAAATCTTTAAATGAGAAGGTGTGTCCAAACTTTTGGTCTGTACTGTATCACACACACATTTGATTACAAAAATATTTAAACACAGGTTGTAATGTAACAAAATAGGTAAAAAGCCAAGGGAGTAAATACTTTCGCAAGCCAGTGTAGCTTTTTTATTTTTCTGCTTATGGAGTTGTATGGTGGCTTGTTTTTTGCTTGATAAGATGATGTTTTCAGGGGTACCATTTTTTATATACATTTGACTTTTTGATCGAGTTTTATTTTACTTTTGGCGTAACCATAGTTATTTTTGCCATTTTTCTTTTTACGGTGTGCACTGACAGGGCTAACTAGTGTAACAGTTTTAAAGGTCTGGTCATTCCAGAAGAAGTGATACCAAATATGTGTACTTTTTTTTATTTTGTTTTGTTTTTACATAAATATATATATTTATTGGCATAGGGTATGTGCCCACGATCCAGAGTTGTTGCGGGTTTGACTCTGCGTATTTATGCAGTGTCAAACCCGCAACGGACAGATGTTACAGAAAATTGTTTGGGAAATGAAGAAATCCCATGTCCACTATGTGTCCACAGATGCCAGCGGATCACCAGAGGAGACTGACATGCGGCGCATCTCTCCTTACCACAGCATGTCAATTTTGGAGACACTAGTCTCCACAAGTGAAACTTCACCACTAGAATGTATTGGATGTGGTAAATTCGCACGGTTGAAGGAACACGTGGATTTACCTGCGTTCAATAGATGTCAGCTGAGTAATGGACAACCTCTTTAATAGTTCTACAATTAAGGACCTTGACCTATAAAGCAGAGCAGTGAATGTATACAAAGAGTCGGGTCTGCCACACCATGAGCCATTGATACTAGGTTGGTCTCTACTTTGTCTCAACCCCTCTAAGTGATGTCTATACCACGTTCATGTTACTGTTTGTAACAAAGGGTACATTGTATTCAGAGAAAAAGACTCAACTCAGAAGATCATATGTAAAAATATTGTTATTATTTTTGAACGGATTATTTCCTGTTGAAGCTACATTGTATCTGGCATGGCTGAAAGTCTGACCTTTCCAAAACCCAAACCCTCAAGCTTCTTTCTTGTTTGCATCCTTCGTTTACAAGGCACCCAGCGTTATCAATCGTTAAACTTTCTGTAAGAGTCAATCGCTTGAATGACAAACTAAGAAATTAAATTACTCAAGGACAGCATTATCATTGCCTCAGTGTTCTCCAAAAATAAATTGCCAATATTAAAATGCTACTCACAGAGATCAGAAAAGATGTGGCAAGTGTAAACTACATACATGATATGACCAACACATGGGCCAAACTATATGCAGATGTAAATGGTACAGCTCAGAAAGACATCACTACAGTTCATATGTGTCACTTGTCCTTTTGTTTGATATGTGATGTTTTAATAAATTAGCATGATGGGACACGGCCACACAGAGGAGGGTGAAGCTATATTGCAACATATGTGGGGCTTTTCTCCAGTGATACAAAATAAGAAATCCAGCGTGGTTGGCATTGAACCATTAATGTTTATGTAGATGGGACTGTTTCTTCTGTCCATCCTATACTGAGCGCCTGAACCTGTTGACACAAAAATGCAACATATGTAATCAATGCACAATACACAATTAGTACATTTATAGATTAGATTGTTATTTATATAATTTATCAATAGCGAATATTATCTCTAGATACAACACCAGCTCAAATTTAGAATGCACAACTGTTGTAATGTGACTATATTGTTTTACCATAACTTCTATTAAGGATGTATTTTTAAATGAAGTATTACTGTAAGACAGGGGCGTAACTACAGCGGTCACAGCTGCGACGGGGCCCAGAGTACTTAGGGGCCCGCCCGCCCATCTGTCCGTCCGTCTGCCCATCCAGCAAAGATGCAGAAAAAAGAGAAACAGGGAGCGCAGTTGTTAAGGTCCCAATCATGTGACCCAGGGGGAGGCGTCACAGCAGGTCCTCCAGTTACATTAGGGGGAAGATGGATTGAATGCGGTCACGTGATCTAACCTTGTGGCCTGGAGAGAGGTGTCTGTGCAGGTCCTTCAGCCGCACCAAAGGGAAGGACTGGCCAAAGGCAGCTCCCGCTGCTTGAGTGTGAGTGGCTGAGTGCTTGAGGTTTTTAAGCCTTAAAAGCTGCAAGCTGGTGCTGCGTCCTTCTCCTTCTGCCACAGGGTCCCTCTGTTCCTCTGCACACCGGATGGCCATACAATCCGATAAACCTCTGTGATGTAATTTTCCTGGGCCATATAGTCAGGCTCAGGTGCAAAACAACCCCTGAGTACAGAGGTAGATGGTGTGCACATTACTGAATCTCCTGTCAAACCCACCTCCTCTGTTCCACAATGCATTTAGTTTGTGTGTTGTATTTACTGAGTGTGGATGGTGTTTACTGGGGGGGGGGGGCATTTACTGTGTGTTGTATTTATTGTATGGGGGTATTTACTGTGTGTGTGAGGGGAGTATTTTCTGTGTTAGGGGGTATTTACTGTATGTGATGGGTATTTACTGTGTGTGTGTGTTGGGGGTATTTACTGTATGTGTGGGGTATTTACTGTGCGTGTGTGGGGTATTTACTGTGCCTGTGTGGGGTATTTACTGTGCCTGTGTGTGGGGTATTTACTGTGCCTGTGTGGGGTATTTATTGTGCGTGTATGTATATATGTGAGCATTTTACAGTAGTCGCAAAATATTTTTTTCTTGCGTTGTGTGTTCTTTTAAAAAATTGCAGCGTGTCAATTCTTCCAGAGTTTTGCTGCATTTCTTTTACCTTTTTAAATGAATGCATCAAATATGCACATAATGTGCGCAGCATGTTTCCTGCCAACACTGCATTTTTTTTTAGCAGAAAACCGGCATCCAAAAAAACAGTATGTGAACAAGTTCAGAGCACAGGTGGGATCCAGTGTTTCTGCATTCTCATGTTTATCATTATGGTCATTATATAATGGACGCAATAGTCCACGCAGTAAAGCCGCGGTTATTTCACTATATGTAGGTGTAGAGATGAGTGCGGTCAGGGTCCGCAGTGATTATCATATCAGTTTTATATGGTCGCTGAGGTCTTTTTTTATCTTTTCACAAACTATTACATGTATGACCCAACACCACAGGAGAGCCCTGGGGAGAGCAAATGCCGACACCACAGGAATGATGCCGCACGGGTGGTAAGCAGGGGCGGATTATAATAGGGTCAATCTGGGCGGCAGCCCAGGGCCCAGTGGTGTGGGGGGCCCTGGGCTACCGCTCAGATTGCCCACTGCCAGTCAGGGCATTACTGCCCTGACTGGCGTATAGGCCCGGGTGGCAGAGAGGGGGCCCGCATCGGGCCCCGTCTAATCTGCTCACTGGGCCACTACAGGCGCTGCGGCAGTTTCAGTATTGACGTGCGGGCGTGCAGCGCCCCAGAGTCCTGGTCGTTGCAGTACTGTGGCTCCGCCACTAAGAGGAGCTATGGTACGTCCAGGGGTGGGATTCAAATTTTTAACAACAGGTCCTCTAAGTCGCCGGAATTTTGGCCACGCCCATTTTCAATAACCCCGCCCATACTAATAAGCCACGCCCAGTGGCACGATTCATATTTTTGGGAGCAGTTTGTCTCCCTTAATGACAAGAATACGTTATGTATGCATGGGTGGCTCAGGCACTGGCTCATCTCCCATACCCCCCCCCCCCCCGTATGCGTGGCCCATCGCCGGCGCAGCTCCCCAGTCCCATCTTGTATCATGGCTCCCCGTCCACCGCGGACCTCCTACATGCTCGCCGCCGGCTCCCTTCATCCTCCCTGGCTGCCTGCCTGGAATGATTCATGATTCATCCCGCCGCCCCCCCCCCCATGCGTGGCTCATCGCCGGCTCCCCGACGCTCCCAGTCCCATCTTGTATCATTCATGGGCATGGCTCCCCGTCCTGGCCGTCCACCGCAGACCTCCTCCTCCCCGCCGGCTCCCCCGTCCTCCCTGGCTGGAATGATTCATGGTCACCGGAGTCACCTCACAGGCTCACACACCGCGTAGCAGAGGAACGGAATCCTCCACCTCGCTCTGTCCCTGCGCAGCACTGCTCCGTCCTCCTCGTCCTGTGTGAGCGCCGCGGTCAGGTGGTAGCGGTCATTTAAGATGATGAATATTCATGAATATTCATCACCTTAATGAGGCGGCACCATGTGACCGCTCACACAGGGCGAGCTGCAGTTGTGCAGTCGCTGAGAGCTAGTGATGGGCAGTCCGGCTCTTTTTGGTGATCCGGCTCTTTCGGCTCCGCTCACTATAAAGAGCCGGCTCTTTCGGCTCGTGAACCGGCTCTTTTTTAAATAAAACTAGATTTTACTCTGTCATCGTTCCCACTCTTTGCCTGTAAAGTGACAGCCTCATGATACACCTGTGTAAGTATCTAGTGAAGCAGTAAAGACTGTTTTTTAGCGTTGCTGTTTCCGCAGATTGTTGGCTCTTGTGAACAGAGCCCGCGCTACTTGGTTGTAGTCCTAAGGCCGGGTTCACACTGCGTTAGCAGCAGCCCGCTCAGCACATATGCTAACTGGCTGCTGTTAACGCAAGTGCCGACGTTACATCGCGCTAGCGCAGATAGAGCATCTTCTAGCTCTATCTGCGCTAGCAGTGACGGACCCGGAAACGCTGCAGCCCGCGGCTCAGGGTCCATCACTCAATGATGGCATATCCCTAGCGCTCGCCCATTGTGGGTGTGCGCTACTGATGCGTCCGACATTGGAGTCAATGGCGGCCGTAACGGACTGCGTTACACCGCGTTTATGCCGCTGTGTAACGTAGTCCGTCTAACAGACGCCACTAACGCAATGTGAACCCAGCCTAACCTGTATTACTTTGTAATATGTGCCGTTTTTTGTACACGTCCTTTCTGAATTAGCAAGTGCTGTGCTATATGTTGGTGCTGTATAAGATTGTAATTCATAAAAATAAAGGCATGCTGCAAGCACTGTGCTAAGGCTACTTTCACACTAGTGTCGGTACGGGGCCATCGCTATGCGTCGGCCCGATGTACTGACGCACGTTGTGAAAGAAATGAACAACGTGGGCAGCGGATGCAGTTTTTCAATGCATCCGTTGCCCATTGTAAGGTCTGGGGAGGAGGGGGCGCAGTCGAAAATGGCAGATGTGACGCACAAAAAAAGTTACATGGAACTTTTTTTGTGCCGACGGTCCACCAAAACACAACGCATCCGTCGCACGATGGATGCGACGTGTGGCCTTACATCGCAATGCGTCGCTAATAAAAGTCTATGGAGAAAAAACGCATCGTGCAGATAATTCTGCAGGATGCGTTTTTTCTCCAAAACAACGCATTGCGACGTACACCAAACAACGCTAGTGTGAAAGTAGCCTTACACGCACACTGTATACACACACTGTACACACACTACACACACATACACTGTGTACATACGCAATGTATACACTGTACACACACACACGCTGTGCAAAGCATACGGAATAGTAAACTCAGTTTATTTCAACACAACGTGGAACAGAAATGTATAATTGCTACTATACCATCAACTCCTGCTGGTGGTGCACAGCACTACAAATCCCAGCAAGTCAAACAGAATATGGCACTGCAACCCTAGTTACATACCAACTTTATTAACAGTTAAGTTACAGTAAATATGATTGAGGTAGTATTACAGATAGAACAAGTTTAAAGAGATTGTCCATGACTAACATTGATGGCCTGGCCTTAGGGTACCGTTACACTAAATGATTTACCAACGATCACGACCAGCGATACGACCTGGCCGTGATCGTTGGTAAGTCGTTGTATGGTCGCTGGGGAGCTGTCACACAGACAGCTCTCCAGCGACCAACAATGCCGAAGTCCCCAGGTAACCAGGGTAAACATCGGGTTACTAAGCGCAGGGCTGCGGTTAGTAACCCGATGTTTACCCTGGTTACCATTGTAAATGTAAAAAAAAACAAATACTACATACTTACATTCTGATGTCTGTCATGTCCCCCGCCGGCGGCTTCCCGCACTGACTGTCAGTGCCGGCCGTAAAGCACAGCACAGCAGTGACGTCACCGCTGTGCTCTGCTTTTACTTTACGGCCGGCGCTCACAGTCAGTGCGGGAAGCAGACACCGGGAGACGTGACAAACATCAGAAGGTGAGTGTTTTTTTTTTTTTTTACATTTACAATGGCAACCAGGGTAAACATCGGGTTACTAAGCGCGGCCCTGCACTTAGTAACCCGATGTTTACCCTGGTTACAAGCGAACACATCGCTGGATCGGTGTCACACATGCCGATCCAGCGATGACAGCGGGAGATCCAGCGACGAAAGAAAGTTTCAAACGATCTGCTACGACGTACGATTCTGATCGGTCCCTGATCGCTGCTGCGTGTCAGACACAGCGATATCGTATGGATATCGCTGGAACGTCACGGATCGTGCCGTCGTAGCGACCAAAGTGCCACTGTGAGACGGTACCCTTACTGTAGGTGATCAATGTGGCGAGACGCTGCAGAGAAGCGAGTGCAGCCCCAGCCTCCTGTGATGCCACGTGTGAGACCACCTCAAATGAAACCGTGCACTCTGAACTACGCAAAACAAATCCCCCAAACTATACGGTGGAATTGCTTCCCCACCTTCATTTTACCTCACTGTGAACTTTTTTTTTCCTGGTTTTTCAGGACATTATATGGTAAAATGGGCTCATTCAGAACTAAAACTTGTCCTGCAAAAAAGAAAAACAAAACCCCAAGCCCTTACAAAGGCTCCTGAAAGTTGTGGCAGAAAAAGAACAATAGCTGCAACATGAAGGGGTTAATCACCATGATTTGCAGATATTTTGGGTGCATTAAAAAGGTTGCAAAAGTGTAAAGACAAGAAGAGCTGCAGAGTGTCAGATAATTGGAGATGGCACAGAACTGCAGCCGTTATTAGAGGGAGCTGATACTAACAGCATGGCCACCTCTCCAGCACAAGCCTGGCCTGACGGGAGGCTACAGGCTGCACAGCTGCGGTACCTGTGTGAGGTGAATGCCCGGGTGCTGAGGGGAACAATACAGCGACACTTCAACCGCACCCGGCTGTGCCTTCCTAGGGAGTGGGGACTGATTTTGTGATCACATCACTGGACTCACCGGCATTTCTTTACACTCCACAGACTCACATCTCCCTCTCTCCTGTCTGCTCCTCCCACATGAGTCACAGTCACACTCACTGAGCTCGCTGAATCTGATAGGCTGCAGGTGCCAGACAAGGAAGGAAAAAAAAAAAAAGAGTCGGTTCACTCACGCTGCAGAGCCGGCTCCCGGAACGCTGGCAGATAGAAATTTTAGTAAACGGCTGCCCCGTACCGGGTCGTACCGGCTGAATCCCACCCCTGGGTACGTCTGATGGCACTGAAAGAGTTCATCTGACCAGGTATCACAGACACCAATACATTTCACAGTCTGGCCTCCAGGGGGAGCTAAGGGTACTATTCATTAGGCCACTCCCCACCATAGTGGGTAAACTGGGGGTCAGGCAGGAAGTTAGATCAGAAAGCTGACTGGGTTGGACCAGACAACACCTGGTGGCAGAGGGTGTTGTAGGGGAAGATACAGTAGGGTCTCTGTCAGGGGTGGGATCCTGACAGAGGCTTGGCAACTTGAGCGAACGTAACGGGACCGTGCCTGCTCAGGATAGCGGCGGTGCCCAAGGAAGGATCAGAAGCGAGATAGATTGTGCTGAGTGAGAAACGAGATCAAAGCGATAGGAGAATACCAGTAGGAGTCGTGCTGTAAGACCGAGGCAACATCCTACTGAGGCGCACAACCGGTGGCCGGAACGCCGAGAGAGTATTATAACATTCAGCTTCAAGCAATACTCTAAACAGCGGCAGGACAGTCAGTCTAAGGCGGGCTGTCTCACCTAAATCACCTATGCAGTCTTGGGGGGCAACTTGTGGAGAGGTGCGACTCTAGGGTCCCGGAAGAGCTCCGAGCCTACCCGTCAAACGGGTGCCGTTCCAACCAGAACATCAGGGAGGGACGGAGGATTAGCAGAACATCATCTAATCGAGTTGTGAGGGAACTTACGAAACAGACACAACAGTTGTGGGGACTTTCCGTAAGCACAGCAGGGAAGGACCACAACACATAGCGCAAGCAGGAAGGCACAGATTTCCACCTGTGAAGAGAACTCTGGAGGTGCCATTTGACCGGTCGGACTTGCGCAGCCTGGTGAACCGTATTCTGGACTGAGGACCCAGAGATCTTCAGTAAAGAGGTAAAGAGACTGCAACCTGGTGTCCTCGTTATTTACCGCGACCTGCACCCCACAACTGCACCGCACCGTTAACACCACCTATCCACATCTTCTACTGTGCGCCCCATGGCAGGGTCACGGACCGGGGCCTAGCCGCCGTGACAGCCCCAGAGCAGAGACTCAGAGGCCCGGTACCGGGTACCCCTCGGCCCTGCGGCGGTGGGGGCGCTTCAACTGCGCGCCCGCACGTCAATAGTTAACAACAGCCGCCAGCAAATTGGAGGCTGGCAGCTGAAGTCTGCCACAGGCGCAGCACACGTCTCCGGCGTCTGACATCATTGTCAGTCGCCGGCGAGTGTGCGCTGCAGGAGGGAGCTCGCCGCTGGAGAGCACAGGACAGGTGAGGAGAACTCTTTTTTTTTTTTTTTTTTTTCTTTGCGAATGGGCAGATTGCTGGACACACTGGGGATGCTGGAGAGAAGACACTGGGGCAGATTGGAGACACTGACTGGGGGCAGAATGCTGGACAGACTGGGGGCAGATTGCTGGAGACACTGGGGCAGATTGCTGGAGACACTGGGGGCAATTGCTGGAGACACTGGGGGCAATATGCTGGAGACACTGGGGGCAATATTGGAGACACTGGGGCAATATGCTGGACACACTGGGGGCAGATTGCTGGACACACTGGGGCAGATTGCTGGACACACTGGGGGCAGATTGCTGGACACACTGGGGGCAATATGCTGGAGACACTGGGGGCAATATTGAAGACACTGGGGCAGATTGCTGGAGACACTGGGGGCAGATTGCTGGAGACACTGGGGGCAGATTGATGGAGACACTGGGGGCAATATGCTGGACACACTGGGGGCAATATTGGAGACACTGGGGCAATATGCTGGACACACTGGGGGCAGATTGCTGGACACACTGGGGGCAGATTGCTGGAGACACTGGGGGCAATATGCTGGAGACACTGGAGGCAATATGCTGGAGACACTGGGGCCAGAATGCTGGACACACTGGGGGAAGAATGCTGGACACACTGGGGGCAGAATGCTGGACACACTGGGGGCAGAATGCTGGACACACTGGGGGCAGAATGCTGGACACACGGGGGGCAATATGCTGGACACACTGGGGGCAATATGCTGGACACACTGGGGCAGATTGCTGGACACACTGGGAGCAATATGCTGGACACACTGGGGCGGAATGCTGGACACACTGGGGCAGAATGCTGGACACACTGGGGCAGAATGCTGGACACACTGGGGCAGAATGCTGGACACACTGGGGGCAATATGCTGTAGACACTGGGGGCAATATGCTGTAGACACTGGGGGCAGATTGCTGGACACACTGGGGTCAGAATGCTGGACACACTGGGGTCAGAATGCTGGACACACTGGGGGCAGAATGCTGGACACACTGGGGTCAGAATGCTGGACACACTGGGGTCAGAATGCTGGACACACTGGGGTCAGAATGCTGGACACACTGGGGCAGAATGCTGGACACACTGGGGGCAATATGCTGGACACACTGGGGGCAATATGCTGGACACACTGGGGGCAATATGCTGGACACACTGGGGGCAATATGCTGGACACACTGGGGGCAATATGCTGGACACACTGGGGGCAAAATGCTGGACACACTGGGGCAGAATGCTGGACACACTGGGGCAGAATGCTGGACTCAGAGGCCCGGTACCGGGTACCCCTCGGCCCTGCGGCGGTGGGGGCGCTTCAACTGCGCGCCCGCACGTCAATAGTTAACAACAGCCGCCAGCCAATTGGAGGCTGGCAGCTGAAGTCTGCCACAGGCGCAGCACACGTCTCCGGCGTCTGACATCATTGTCAGTCGCCGGCGAGTGTGCGCTGCAGGAGGGAGCTCGCCGCTGGAGAGCACAGGACAGGTGAGGAGAACTCTTTTTTTTTTTTTTTTTTTTCTTTGCGAACGGGCAGATTGCTGGACACACTGGGGATGCTGGAGAGAAGACACTGGGGCAGATTGGAGACACTGACTGGGGGCAGAATGCTGGACAGACTGGGAGCAATATGCTGGACACACTGGGGCGGAATGCTGGACACACTGGGGCAGAATGCTGGACACACTGGGGCAGAATGCTGGACACACTGGGGCAGAATGCTGGACACACTGGGGCAGAATGCTGGACACACTGGGGGCAATATGCTGGAGACACTGGGGGCAATATCCTGGAGACACTGGGGGCAGATTGCTGGACACACTGGGGTCAGAATGCTGGACACACTGGGGTCAGAATGCTGGACACACTGGGGGCAGAATGCTGGACACACTGGGGGAAGAATGCTGGACACACTGGGGGCAATATGCTGGACACACTTGGGGCAATATGCTGGAGACACTGGGGGCAATATTGGAGACACTGGGGCAATATGCTGGACACACTGGGGGCAGATTGCTGGACACACTGGGGGCATTATGCTGGACACACTAGGAGCAATATGCTGGACACACTGGGGGCAATATGCTGGACACACTGGGGGCAATATGCTGGACACACTGGGGCAGAATGCTGGACACACTGGGGCAGAATGCTGGACACACTGGGGCAGAATGCTGGACACACTGGGGGCAATATGCTGGAGACACTGGGGCAGAATGCTGGAGACACTGGGGCATATTGCTGGACACACTGGGGGCATATTGCTGGACACACTGGGGGCATATTGCTGGACACACTGGGGGCAGATTGCTGGACACACTGGGGGCAGTATGCTGGACACACTGGGGGCAGAATGCTGGAAACACTGGGGGCAGAATGCTGGACACACTGGGGGCAGAATGCTGGACACACTGGGGGCAGAATGCTGGACACACTGGGGGCAGAATGCTGGACACACTGGGGTCAGAATGCTGGACACACTGGGGGCAATATGCTGGACACACTGGGGGCAGAATGCTGGACACACTGGGGGCAATATGCTGGACACACTGGGGGCAATATGCTGGACACACTGGGGGCAATATGCTGGAAACACTGGGGGCAATATGCTGGACACACTGGGGCAGAATGCTGGACACACTGGGGCAGAATGCTGGACACACTGGGGCAGAATGCTGGACACACTGGGGGCAATATGCTGGAGACACGGGCAGAATGCTGGACACACTGGGGCATATTGCTGGACAGATTGGGGGCAATATTGGACACACTGGGGAAGATTTCTGGACACACTGGGGGCAGATTGCTGGACACACTGGGGGCAGATTGCTGGACACACTGGGGGCAGATTGCTGGAGACACTGGGGGCAGATTGCTGGAGACACTGGGGGCAGATTGCTGGACACACTGGGGGCAGATTGCTGGACTCACTGGGGGCAGATTGCTGGACACACTGGGGGAAATATGCTGGAGACACTGGGGGCAATATGCTGGAGACACTGGGGGCAATATGCTGGAGACACTGGGGGCAGATTGCTGGACACACTGGGGGCAGATTGCTGGACTCACTGGGGGCAGATTGCTGGACACACTGGGGGCAATATGCTTGAGACACTGGGGGCAATATGCTGGAGACACTGGGGGCAATATGCTGGAGACACTGGGGCAATATGCTGTAGACACTGGGGGCAGATTGCTGTAGACACTGGGGCAATATGCTGGACACACTGGGGGCAATATGCTGGACACACTGGGGGCAATATGCTGGACACTGGGGGCAGTATGCTGGACACTGGGGGCAGTATGCTGGACACTGGGGGCAGTATGCTGGACACACTGGGGGCAGGACTGGAGGCATGGGCAGTATGTAGATGGGGGGCATGATTGGAGACACGGGGCAGAATGAAAGACATGGGACAGGATAGGATTATGGGGCAGGATGGATACGATGGAGACAGATGGGGCAGGATGGGGAGATCATATGGGGTAGAATGGATACTCATGAGGGCAGGATGCGAGAACATATGGCTGGAGCCAGGAATGAGACACACGGGGCCAGGATGGGAAATATTATTATCATAGGGGCTAATTAAGGGATATTATTACTGCAGTGATGTATTTATTTTATTTTGAGTATATTGTTTTAAATGGGGGGGCAGTCCTGTTACTGTGCAGAGTGACACTATGTCGCCTTTTTTTCTTCATGTGGTGTAATGTAGAAGTTGGGAAAAATTAAGTAATGTGTTCTGCAAGCGGAGCTCTAGATAACTGTGTTATTTCCTGCAGAGACGAGCCCTGGCTGGAAGAAATGATGGCGGTCTGTGCTGGATGAAAGATGAAGGACTTCACCTAGAGACGTCACTGGTGAGTCAGTGTTACCTATACACTGACACTATACACTGTATACTATATACAGAGGTCCTGTGTACAATGTCACCAGTGATCACTGTATTACCTATACACTATATACAGAGCTCCTGTGTATAATGTCACCGGTGATCACTGTATAACCTCTACACAGACACTGCATACTAAATATAGATCGCCTGTGAATACTGGCACTTATGGTGATAATATTGTGTTTTTTTTGTTTTTTTTTATCACTGATCAGTATTGTAGTATTCAGTCACTATGTGGTGGTAACATGTGGTCTGGAAATGGTGTTGCGGTATTTGTCCCTTGTATGTGCTATTTGGTCACCATGTGGTGGTAATATGTGGTCTTGACATGGTGTAGCGGTATTTGTTCCTTGTATGTGATATTATTCGATCACTGTAGTTGTAATATGTGGTCTGGTCATGGTGCGGTGGTATTTGTTCCTTGTATGTGATATTATTGGTCATTTTAAAAATTGAAAAATAAATCAAAATATACTTAAATTGTATTGCATATTTTAACAAATATTTAATAGGTTACAGCAGAGTAGGGCCCGGCCAAAAGTGTCTACCGTGTTATGGTGGCGGCTTACAAACTCTTTGTCACATGACCCCCCCGTCACATGACCGGCGGGGGGGGGGCCCACAGTGTCTGAACAGCCCAGGGCCCTGGCTACCCTTAATCCACCCCTGGTGGTGAGTACAGGCTTTATTATTTTATCGGGGCCGAACATTAACATCAAGAAGGGGTTGTCCTAGTAGTGGACAATCACTTTAATATACAATGCATGTGGACCCTTTGTTGTGCACATCCTCTGTTGTTACTCCTGGAAATGTGTGTATAGCGCCTGGCCTAAGCAGACACAACTACCTGATGTTACCTATATGGCTACAGCTGCTGTACAAAGCCATTTACTGTGTGCCGTGCAATTATTAGAACTGCAGCTTTCACTCGATGGGTTAAATTAATCAGTCGCATTGCAAAATCTGTATCCCAGGCCTAACTGACAACTAGGGATCACCATTCCTCTTCTAAATAAGATGCGTCCATACAGTCTGATACTGTCGGCAGCAATCAGCCAAGATTAGACTGGTAGGGACACAGATGAATGGTGTCAGCCATTTGTCAATTTATTCATATATTTAGTGAAGATGGCAGAAAGGTCCTTATTACCTCTCCCAAGAACAGGCTGATCAGTGCTGTAGACTCTTGTAAAGTTCAGAGCGTTAAAATCCTCTGCTGCCTGCACAGACCTGCTATCTGAGCACAATATGGCCACTTCATGGGGGTAGAATTGGTTATATTAGGGTATACTTATCTCTGACTAAAGTACAGGTGTATGTCTGTATATCTTGACCATGTAATTAGAAAGTTCCCTGTCCCATCAGTGATATTTATGGCATATTGATGGGGTATACAATCTATGTTACATACATAAATGTCCCACCAGGGTCATTCAGAAATTTTCGCAGTTCCTATAGAAATGAATGAAGAGAATGGCACATGCGCTGTCATCTTCCTTTTCTGGAAGCCACCGCTGGGTCTCAATTTTTTCCGTTTAACAGTAGAACATTAATCTGACATACACTATGTGGCAGATCCTTTCAGTTCGTCTTTATTATCTGTTTATTATATGGTGGTAATATTTTGTCTGGACATGGTGTGGTGGTGTTTGTCCCTTGTATGTGGTATTATTTGTTTACTATGTGATGGTAATATGTGGTCTGGTTATGGTGTGGTGGTATTTGTCCCTTGTATGTAGTATTATAGGTCATTGTGTGGTGATAATATGTGGTCCGGTCATGGTGTGGTGGTATTTGTTCCTTGTGCATGGTATTATTCAGTCACTATGTGGTGGTAATATGTTGTCCGGCCATGGTGTGGCGGTATTTGTTCCTTGTATGTGGTATTATTTGTTCATTATGTGATGGTAATTGGAGAGAGGCAAATTTTCTCGGGTTCCCTCTTATTCAGCAAGCTTCCTGGATAGAGCGGGCTATTCAGCTGATCGGCTCCACAGCTGCATGTGTCACAGTCAAGACACATGCATGGGTGGCCTGTTTGTTGTGCTCTTCATGCATGTGTCGTGACTGTCACACAGCCGCGACACATGCAGCTGCGGAGCCGAACATCTGATTGGCCCGCAGGTTCCCTCTGCAGCATGCCAAATAAGAGGTAACCTGAGCAAATTCACTTATCTCTAATGGTAATACTGTATGTGGACTTGTCATGGTGTGACAGTATTTGTCCCTTGTATATGGTATTATTGTTCATTTAAAAAAATGTATGTGACACATTCCCTTGAATAAAAATATACCTAAAAAGAGTATTGGATATTTAAATAAATTTTTAATAGGTTAGAGTATTACTGTCCCAAAAGAGTCTACCTTGCCATGGTGGCGTATGAAAAAATCTTATGGCCAAAACAAAAGCTGTTGGTTATGTATGTGATCTGATATTCGATGGGAACTGATAATGTGTGATTGCTGAGGATGCGGTGCAGAAGTGGAGTTTTTCCAAGGGTGGGCAGTGGGATTGTGGAAGATTGGATGGGTGGAGGCGGAGCTGGGGTGTAGCCTGGGCGGTCTCAAGGGGGCCCCGAAAATTTTGCCAGTATGGGGCCCTGAAATTCCTGGTGGCAGCCCTGAGTATGTATGTAGTATGTAGTATGTATGTAGTATGCATGCAGTATGTATGTATGTAAATAAATAATGAACCGCAAGAGTTGTAAGTTTGAGAGAGACATTAATGACTATTCAACTGACAGTGTATATGATTGGGGATGATGGGAAATGAATTATAAATCACCCAAGTCCATTCTGAGGAATAGTCATGCTCGTTACAGACCAACCAATAGACCTCAGGTGAATTTTTTCTTGGAAGAGGCAACTATTTCAAGTTATGATCCTGACCCTGAAATAAATGAGCTTGAAAATCTTGATTTTAGGGAACAAGTTGTGCTAAATTGTTTAATGAAATTATCCAAAGAAAATCAGGAAGAAATAAAAGAAGGATCTGTCAATATATCAAGTAAATTTACAACAACAAATCCATATTTTTATCATCTACAGACTAGAGTAGAATGTATTGACAGGTTCCAGGAATTGATTGAAAAAGATTTAAAAATGTTACAAGACAATTGGGATAAAAAAATGAGTAAAAATTTATCATATAAACAACGAAGAGCACTAAATGAATTGAAGTCTTTGAAGAATATTACTATCAAAAAAAGTGACAAAGGTGGTCATTTTGAACGAAAATGATTATAAGGACAAAATGTATGAACTGTTGTCTGATATGTCCACTTATGAGAAATTAAAAAGGAATCCAACCAAAGAATGTAATGATGAAATTGCGAAAATAATTGAAGAGGGTGTTATTTTAGCAGTCATTAATAAAAAACAAGCGGAATATCTTTATGTAGAGTCCCCAAAATTACCTATCATGTATGGTCTCCCAAAAGTACATAAATGTGACGGTTTACCAGCGATGCGCCCGATAGTATCGGGTATTGGGTCCATGTCTGAACATTTATGTGAGTGGGTGGACTCGTTATTGCAACCTGTAGTTATGAAAATGGCGGGATATGTGAAGGATTCTAGAGAAATTTTAAAAACATTTAAGGGTTGGAAATGGAAACAGAGCTATACTTGGCTCAGTTGTGATGTTGTATCACTATATACAAGCATACCCCATGATATAGCAATGAGAACTTTACAATTCTATTTAACAGACTATGGCCAATATTCTCAAGATCTGATCAATTTTGTGTTAAAAGTCACATTTTTTCTTATTAAACATAACATTTTTTCGTTTGATGGTGAAATATTTATACAAAAGTCGGGAGTACCTATGGGGGCCAAATACTCACCGTCTTTAGCTAATTTGACAATGGCATATTGGGAGCAGAAATTTATATAGTCTGCAGAAAATCCTTATGTTGACCACATCTCCTGGTATGGCAGATACATCGATGACACCCTCACTATTTTTTTTGGGGGGGTGATGTGTCTGCCATACCGCGATTTGTGGAATACATTAATTCGAATAATTTTGGTATAAAATTTACATTTGTTTATGATCAGCAAAATATATATTTTTTAGATTTGGAATTATGCGGTATTGCTGGGGAATATATCATTAGCCGGACCCATGTAAAACCAATTAGTGGAAATACGATCTTACATGCAGATAGTAGCCATCCAGCCCACATGATTAAATCTATACCTGTGGGGGAGCTCACTAGGTTGAAACGAAATTGTAGCAAAGAAGAGGATAAAATAAAAGAATTTCATGAACTAAAAAAAAACTTAAGGTCCAGAATTATCCGATTTGGACACTAAACAGAGCAACAGATATAGTGGACAAAAAACGCAGAGAGGAATTGCTGGTACCTAGTGCAACTAATATTTCTAAAAAGAAAAAACTTTCAAATAAACCACACTTATGTTTACAATTCTCTCCTCAATTTAATCAAATCAAGAAAATAATCAATAAAAGATTACCCATTTTATATGAGGATAATACACTAATGAGCATACTGAAGGACGGAATTAATGTAGTAGTGAGAAGGGCACAAACTATTGGAGATATAATTGCCCCTAATTCGGTTTTGCCTAAATCTAGGTCTAACACATGGCTTGATTGTAAGGGCTTTTATAAATGCGGTACCGCAGCTTGTAGTACATGTGCACATGCGCAGTTGGGTAATACTTTTCAAAATTCCGAAAAAACTAAAAATTATAGTATAAATAGTTTTATTAATTGCCATACAAAAAATGTGGTGTACAAAATAGACTGTGCAATATGTCAGGTATCCTATGTGGGATGTACGTCGCGGAAATTGAAAACGCGCATAACAGAACATCTTAGGGATGTGAATAATTGCAATATATTAAGCAGGAATGTTTCAATGGCAGCAAGACATTTCTACACAAAACATAATGGGGTACTACAGCTTTTAAAGTGCATGGTATTGAGAAAATCTACACTCATAATCGTGGAGGTGACATGAAGAGACGCTTACTCACTAGAGAAGCATTTTGGATTTATAACCTTAATACTCGTTTCCCTGCAGGCCTAAATAAAAGAAACGAAATATTGTGTCGTTATTGTTAATTTTTGTTAGTGTTTTTAGTAAATATTTTAAGATATTTGATATATGTGATTTCAGGACCTTCCCGTTAAATTATGTGACTAATGAGGAGTGTGTCATGGGTCTATGAACGCTATATGTGTAGTTCTCATTTCTGAAACAACATGGGCATGAGTAAGACCTATATTGGTGGAAACGCATTGCCATAACTATTACAATCACCTGTTTGGTCCACCATTTGTAAGGATAATCTTTTAACCACGTTGGATTAATAAAGACATTACCTGTTTTACTGGAGCTGGAGTATCTACATTTGTTTGGATTTGCAGTATGTATGCATGTATGTATGTAGTATGTATGTATGTAGTATGTATGTAGTATGTATGTAGCATGTATGTATGTATGTATGTATGTATGTAGTATGCATGCAGTATGTATGTATGTAGTATGTATGTATGTAGTATGTATGCATGTAGTATGCATGTAGTATGTATGTGGTATGTATGTATATATGTATGTAGTATGTATGTAGTATGTATGTATGTATGTAGTATTTTTTTTTTTTACATTCAACACATTAGTCGGATGATGGGACTACTACTGTCCCATCATTGGCTAATGTGTCAATCACTGTCACTGTTGCAGGCATCGTCCGATGGGACTTGTAGTCCCATCGGACGATGCCTGCACACACGCACAGACCCCCGGCAGCCCGCACAGAGCCCCGGCACGGCACACAGAGCCCCGCATAGAGCCCCGGCACGCCACACAGAGCCCTACACAGAGCCCCGGCATGCCGCACAGAGCCCTGGCAGGCCGCACAGAGCCCCGGCACGCCGCACAGAACCCCGGCACGTCGCACAGAGCCCCGGCATGCCGCACAGAGCCCCGCACAGAGCCTCAGCATGCCGCATAGAGCCCCGCACAGAGCCCCGGCATGTCGCACAGAGCTCCGGCATGTCGCACAGAGCCCCGGCAGGCCGCACAGAGCCCCGGCATGCCGCACAGAGCCCCGGGACACCGCACAGAGCCCCGGCAGGCACGCACAGACCCCGCCCGCACACACACACACGTAGTCTCCACCCACGCACCGCCCACACTCCATTATAGTGCATAATTGCACTATGGAACTTCCGATTCCGGTATCCGATATTGCAAAAATATCAGAACTCAGTATCGGAATTCCGATACAGCGAATATCGTCCGATACCCGATATTTGCAGTATCGGAATGCTCAACACTACTAATGAGGAAGGTTTTCTGAAATGATTTCTGCTTGAAAACTCTTTTTTTTTAAAGCATTTCATAACTAAAGAACCTCAATCATAAGCTAACAGACCGCACAAAGTTACAGAGGTTGGTCGCCAAATGCCAGCCCAAACACCTCTGGCAACATCAGAATAAAAATGGTTCGATAGTATATTCATGGCATGACCGAGCAGCTGCAAACAAACCTTACATCACTAAACACACAGATGGAGTAGTGTAAGTCTTGAGTCCATCTCTTCATGGCTTAAGAAAAACTAAATTGAGACTTTAGAGTGGCATAGTCAAAGTCCTGACCTTAGTCCATCTGAGATGCTGTGGCATGACCTTAAGAAGGTGGTTCAAACTCTCCAATATTGCTGAATTACAACAATTCTTCAAATATTAGTGGGCCAAAATTCCTCCACAGCATTGTAAATGACTCATTGCCAGTGATCACAAGCACTAGATTGCACCTGCTGCTGCCAATGGTTACCCAACCAGTTATTAGTTTTAGTGGGCAATCATTTTTTCACACAGGGCCCTGTAGGTTTGGATTCTTTTTCCCTTTATAATAAAAACCTTCGTGTAAAAAATGCATTTTGTGTTTACTTGTGTTATCTTTGTCTAATGTTTAAATTAGTTTGATGATCCAAAACATTTAAGTGTGTCAAACATGCAAAATAATAGGAAATCAGGAGGGGCAAACATTTTTTCACAGAACTGTAGATAGATAGATACAGAAAGATATATATAAATCTGTGAGTGAAATATATAATGAGTGTTTTGCCAGTGTAGCTTAATGTACATATATTTTATTACTGGAGAGGTATCTGTAAGACAGTCCCATTACTAATCCCATAGTCAAACTGTATAAAAAAAGTAACAACCAGAATAAAGTTTATTTGAGCAAATTACACAGACTCCTTTATTGATTTTAAAATCGAAAGAAACAGATGGCACTCACTGGTTAAAATTTTTTTTTCTTTATTCCAATACTTTAAAACATCGTCGTCAGGAGGATGGGAGCAGGAGTGGAATGGATGACAGCCGTTTCACGCTGCAGTGGCGCTTCTACTGGTCACATTTTAACTGGTGAGTGCCATCCGTTTCTTTTGATTTTTGAATTCACTGTGTCTATTTTCTTTGAAGCGGCACCCCAGCTCATGGAGCACTTACTGCTGTATATGCCTGCAGTATCGGTTCATGCAATACCTGTGCAATGAGTGGACTTCCCGGCTGTGCGGATTTATACTTCTTTGGAGGTTTATTGATTCTAAATTAACCAAAATGAGTTATACTCACATTATGCCCAATCCATTGTAGCCCATGCCTTCTGTAATAAATATAAAATAATAAAGCAACATCATCCTCACCTGTTCCTGACATGAAGATAATAATCCATTTGTCAGATGACACGTCTAGATGGGGCTGGAATGAGTGCAGCTAACTGTAAGCCCCCATGACTGCGTTGCCAAGGGAGGGTTTATCTTTGAATATTGAAATGCTTGGATTGGGATTGGTAGGGGGATTTTAGGGGAGGAGTTGGGGGTTGGAAGCAGGATTCAGTGGTGGGAAAGTGTGGGAGAATCGCCACTTACCTGAGGGAATCCAGCATGGAAAGACCACCCACCCTCCCCTTAGGCGGACTCACCATGGATTCTGTGGATGGCTTGGTGGAGCGATTGCGGGACGTGGTTCATTCTAGAAGGGGCATCAGGCTGGAGGAGCAGCTATCTTCTTTACTGGGCGATGGAGGACGGCAAGGCAGCAGGACCAGGCGGACGAGGCTTCCAGAACGGCTGTCACCAGACATGGCGACGCGCGGCAGACGGAGGCCACGGAGCCCCTCCAGGGACGCTGTGGTGGCTGGGTGCAGCAGTGCGACTAACCCGCCCTGTGCTCCCTCCGGCAGGAATCCCAGCACCCGCTCTGCCGGCGCAGGTCGGCGGCGCATTCCAGCGGCGAGGGCAGCGACGGCCAGCAAGGCTCCACCGGAAGTGCAGGCTGCTCCGGAAGTGAGGCCTGCTTGGGCATAACACGGTGCAGCGCAGGCTGAGAGAGAGTCCTGCAGCTGCGGTGGAGCAGCGGTGCATGAGGCCAGGTCGTCGGGGGTGGGAGGAAGGCAGTTGGGAGCAGCAGCTGCGGATAGACGTCGGGCGGTAGCGACAGCGGCAGGTACCCCGGGAGCGGCCAACACGGGAGCACCTGGCAGGGGGAGCGGTCAGCAGAGCAGGATGGCGCGCAGGCAGCCGCAAGGGGCTCAGCCGTGCCCTCGAAGACCACAGACAGCAAATGAAGGACGGCCATGGGAGACTGCAGCCACAGACAGATCGAGGTCCAACAGGAGGTCAAGGGAGCGACATATATCCCCAGCTTTGGTCCCCCTGGTGACATGGAGGCCAGGGGCGTGGGCCTGGAGCAGCAAAGGGACAACGACATGTGCGATTCTGGGAGTGAGCAGCTGGAGGATGGAGAGCAGCAGGAGTGCGGATGTCCGGCTGGCGGTGACACAGCACCCGTGCAGCTTCGTGAGTATATGTCCATGTCTCGTTTGTCACCAGTGAAGGTTGGGTTAGGGGAGGTTAGGGGAAGTCAGGGTGTAGTGGCAGATGTTAGTGGCTTAACTGGAGTGGGTAGCTCAGGTGTGTCAGGCATTAGCGATATTCTGGCGGGGTGTCGCATTTTTTGAGGAGTTTAGAGGGGGGCCTGGTTACAGGGGTAGGGTTGTGGATTGCAAGTGAGCGACACAGGGAGATCAGGGTTGTTGGCTCAGGCATCGGGGGTATCGGCGTCGCTGCAGACCGAAAAAGACAAGGATGATGCAGTGAAGTTGGATCATAGAGCAAAAGGAGAGGTATATGTAAGCTTTGAGGGTCCGCTCGGTACACATTTAAAGAAGTGAAGGAAAAAATTTGGAAGGATGAGTATGTGGAGATTTTCTCCCTTCTTCCATTGGAAAAATTTAACTTGGACAAGGGTATAAAGGACGACAGTAAGAAGGAGGAGGAGGAGGAGAAGAGGAGGTGGCAGTTGATTCCGCAGACATTTGTTAATTGGCTGCAGGCTTTTGCAATCTTGGCTAGTGTTATAGATGAGAAATTTCCAGACAACTGTTTGGGTCTCTTTTGCTATGTGGACGCGATAGGGGAGGCACACCGTACTTATGGGGGCCAGGCATGGCTGTGCTATGATGAGCAGTTTCGTCAGAGGAAGGCGGTTCGACCAGAAATCAGATGGGATCAAAAGGATATTGGGCTTTGGTTGAAGGTGATGGCTCCTGTGAGGTATGGGCAGTCCTTTCATGGGAGCGGAGGTTCCAACAACCAGCAGTATGGACATGGAAGAGGGGGTCAAGGGACGCAGGGTGCAAAAGACAAGTCGGGCACATGTTGGCAATTTAACGATGGCCAATGTAAGTATGGAAACACCTGTAACTTCAAACATGTTTGTTCCCACTGTAACGGAGCTTCCCATGGAGCGTCAAAATGTTTTAAGAAAGCACGAGGTAAGCTAGCAGTGGGTGGCGGTCAAGGGGGAGACGCCAGTGAGGCTTCAAAAGATGGCCCCTTATCTAAGTAGGTACCCGGATCAGGAGAAAGCGGGGATTATTTTACGTGGTTTTTCAGATGGGTTTAGGATTCCTCCACCTAACCACACAGTCCCTTTTACTACTAGGAATTTGAGGTCAGCGGATTTTCATGCTGCGGTTGTTAGTAGTAAGTTGGCAAAGTAGGTGGAACTAGGTAGGATGGCGGGGCCATTTAGTTGTTTGCCTGTTGAAGGTGTGGTTGTTTCCCCGTTGGGGGTGGTGCCCAAGAAGGAACCGAACAAATTTCGGTTGATCCATCATTTGTCTTATCCAAAGGGTAGGTCGATGACGAGTTATGCTCAGTGGTGTACACTTCGTTTGATACAGAGGTGCAGTGGGTACGGTGGTATGGGGAAGGGGCTTTGATGGCTAAGACGGATATTGAATCGGCCTTCAGATTGCTTCCGGTTCACCCCGATAGTATTCCTTTGCTAGGTTGTTTTTGGGATGGAGGTTTTTATTTGGACAGATGTTTGCCTATGGGCTGTTCGAATTCTTGTTCGTTGTTTAAAATATTTAGCACTTTTCTTGAGTGGGTGGTTGGGGACGTTACCGGAGTCTCTTCCACCATTCATTATTTGGATGATTTCTTGTTTATTGGTCCGCCAGACTCTGCTTTATGCAGGAATTTGTTGGCTACCATGGAGTAGATGGCTGGGCTGTTCGGTGTTCCATTGGCAAGAGAAAAAATGGAGGGCCCTGGCATGGTTTTGAGTTTTTTGGACATTCTTATTGACTTGGAGAGAATGAAGTGTAGGTTACCGGAGGACAAGCTCTTGTTGCTTAAACAGGAAGTTCAGAGGATCGTGAGACTGCGCAAGGTGACTTTGAAGGAGTTGCAGTCATTGTCAGGATGTTTGAATTTCATGTGCCGGATCATGCCCATGGGCAGGATTTTTTGCCACAGGTTGTCAAAGGCGACAGCAGGAATCAGGGCAGCGCATCATTTTGTTCGCTTGAATAAGGAACACAAGGAAGATTTGGTTGTGTGGCAGCGTTTTTTGGAGAATTACAACGGAAGATCGTTGATCCAGCTGGAAACTTTGAATGATTTTTATTGCGAGATTTACACTGATGCAGCTGGTGGGGTTGGTTACGGTGCTTATTGCGGTGGTAGGTGGAGTGCGGGGTTGTGGCCAGAATGGTGGCACACACAAGGTTTGACCAAGAATCTTGCACTGCTAGAGTTATTCCCTGTTGTGGTGTCGGTTGTGATTTGCGGTGACATTTTTCAAAATCGGAGGGTTAGGTTTCAATGTGATAATTTGAGTGTGGTCTCGGTTATTAATAGACTAACTTCCTTCTCCCCCCCCCCCATGATCAGGTTGGTTAGGGAATTGGTGCTGCAGTGTTGGGAGTTGAATGCCTACATTTCTGCAGTGCACGTACCGGGTGTGCAAAATTCGATAGCAGATGCTTTATCTCGTTCACAGTTGGATCGTTTCCGGGAGTTGGTGCCAGGCGCGGAGGCCTCAGGAGTAGGATGCCCTTCACATTTGTGGCAAATTGTTGCGGACAAGGAGGTCGGTTGATTCAAGCCTCAGTTTCGAAGCAGACGTGGTTAGCTTATGAATCAGCTTGAAATATATGGGAACTCTGGTCGGGTCAGTGGGGAACGGTCGAATCTGATAGTGATAGGAAGTTGGCGGTGTTGTGCTTGGTTGGCAAAGCGGCAGAATGGGGTTGGTCCGTCTCTAAAGTGAACAAATTTATTGCAGGCCTGGCTTTTGGGTTTAAGCTGCAGGGAGCGGTTGATAGTTGAGTTTTTGGAGTGGTAAGAGTAGTTTCGACAGTCGCAGACCTATTTCGTTTAGCATGTTGGAAAAATTGGGTGAGGTGGTTGGGAGAATCTGTTGTTCTCATTTTGAAGCGGTGCTTTTCAGGTTGGCTTATTCTTGGGTGTTCTTTGGGGCTCGGAGTTTGTTGGCGGAGGATGTAGATTTCTGGGCGGGAGGCATTACGATCTGGATCAGGCATTCCAAAACCGACCAATTGGGAAAGGGTAAGCGGGTTGTATTGGGGAGGGTCGATGGAGGTTTAATGTGCCTGCAGCGCTCTTTGGAGGAGTACTGGAGTTTTGGTCGGGTAGATCAGGCCCATTGTTACGTCACCAAGGTGGGGCCTTTTTGTCACGTTTTCAATTTTTGGCTGTGTTAAAGAAGGCGTTGGCGGAGTTAGGCTTCGACTAGTTATGGTAGTTATGGGCCTCACTCTTTTAGAATCGGGGCTGCGGCGGCGGTTTGGGAGTGGATTCGATTAAAAGGATTGGCAGATGGAGATCGAATTGTTATTTGACTTACGTACGTCATTAGGCATGTTGGGGGCCTATTGTTTTGTGCGGGTCCGTAACTGTTGTTCTGTTTTTCAGGTCGGGCCCCTTTATTGACCTGGATTTTCGGACACTTGTTCATGTATTGGGGTGCGTTTTATACTGACGATAGACTGGATGGTAGGCAATTAGGTTTTAGCTGTGATACAGTGGTGATTCGATGGTTGGGGTTTAGGGGTATGTTGTGGAATAGGGTATTGGCGGGCCGTGCGTTTGGACAGAGCGCCAGATATTTTACTGGTACACATGGGGGGAATGATTTGGGTACAAAACCAGTTAGGGAGTTGATTAGGGATATCCGTTTTGATTTTTTGAGATTGTGGGTCTCTTATCCTGGAATTCTAGCGGTATGGTCTGACATAATGCCTAGAAAACAATGGAGGGTGGCTCGATCTTTAAAAGGAATAAATAGGGCCAGGATTAAACTTAATAGGGCGGTGGCAAATTTTGTATCGAGGAATGGGGGGATTGCGGTTAGGCATTTTGAGTTGGCGTCTGGGGTCGGTAATTTTTGGAGAGAGGATGGTGTACACTGACAGAGGTATTGATTTGTAGGCGCTTGGAATACAGTAGTGAGTTGTGAGGGCTCTGGCGGTGGTGGGGCACTCACGAACCTGAGGTGATCAGGGCTGTTCGTGGTTGGCGGGGGGCGGGGTTCTTGGAGTTGGTGATGTTTCATTGGAGGAAGGAATTGTATGTTAAATTACGATGATTAAATTGGCTGGGGGTTGATCTGGCTTGTGGTTACGGGCTCTGGACGGGATTATCCTTTCGGGTTTTGGTCTGCCCGAAAAAGGGTTACATGGTGCCCTCGAGCTGGTGGTCACAGCTGAGGGTAAAATGTGTTGGTTAAAATTTGGTGTTTTACCTATATATACTATGCCAGATCTTTTAGCTCCAAGAACCCTCCCCTCAAGTTTTTCATATTTTTGTTATATTGTTATTATGTTTTGCTTGTTAATAAACTGGCCGCTGTGGCCAAAACTATCCAAAGAATTTAACGTGTTATGTTTTTATTGTTTGATAAGTGTTTAAATGGTGGTGGCGGGAGGGGTTGGAGGTGTGGATATAGGGAAAAAGCCCAATTTGGCCATACGCGGTCAAGCTCTGCTACATCTAGAAGTTAAAAAAATAGCAAGAATTCACCGCACAATGGAATGATTTGCAACCATCTGTGGAATTTTATTTTAGACAAAGAAAAAAAGTGCCAAGTTACAAAAAGTCCAAAACCCAGTAAAGGGTGTCTCTACTTTACTGGGTTTTGGACCAAATTTTTGTAACTTGGCACTTTTTTTCTTTGTCTAAAATAAAATTCCACAGATGATTACAAATCATTCCATTAGAGTGTGCAGTGAATTTTTGCTATTAATTTCAGGGACCACCACAGTCCATTCTACCAGCACCTCACTTCTACAGTGACCTTGAGTGCACACCAATACCTACTCTACATCTAGATGTTAGGCTGCATTGTTGCATGATGCAACTATACAGCATGCCATCCAGCAGAGGTACTGAGCTGCACATGCTTGCTCAATGCCACTCATTAATATGATAAAGGGTGCCATATCCAATGAAATCCTTTGATCTCACTGTTGTCACCGTGAGTGTGAGAAAGTTCTCACGCTCACATTGCCATCAGAGCCAGTTCGACTCAATCAAATTAGCATAGGACGCCTTACTACAAGGGATCACAGGGAAAGATGGTAGAATTGTTTATTTTTTTTAATGTCTGCAGCATGATGGGGGCCATGTATACCAGGATGGGGATGGGGGCCATATATACCAGGTTGTCGAAAGGGGCCATGTATACCAGAATGGAAATGGGAGCTATGTGTACCAAGATGGGGATGAGGGGACAATGAATTCCAGGATGGGGATGAGGTGACCATATATAGCAGGATGGGGATGAGAAGGCCATGTATACAAGGTGGGGATGGGGGGACCATGTATACAAAGATGGGGATGAGGGGACAATGTATACCAGGATGGGGACGAGGGGACCATTGATATCAGGATTGGCATGGGGGCATGTATACCAGGATTGGTATGGGGGGCCATGTATACCTGGAAGGAGGGTATGTATACTAGGCTAAGGGGCCAAGTATACAAGGATGGGGAAGGGGGGTCCATATATATCAGTATGGGGGAGTGTATACCAGGATGGGGAGTCATATATTCCAGGATGGGGATCAAATACACCTGGTTGGAGATATATATATATATATATATATATATATATATATATATATATATATATATATATATATATATATATATATCAGGATGGGGGGGCCATATATACCAGGATGGGCGTATTAGTACAGAATTGGGGAACATTAGCCCTATAACAGTGTCAGCAGAAAATATCCTCCCCATAACGTGTGTGAGGCTTCAATTTTTTTCTATTTTCCTCCTCTAAAACATAGGTGAGTCTTTTTGTCTGGTGCGTCTTATAGTCTGAAAAATATGGTAATTGTTTTTCCTAAACAGTTTTTATTGCATAAAAGTGCAAAAGCATAAAAAATTATATAAATGTGGTATCACTGTAATCGTACTGACCCAAAGAATAAAGCTGAATTATCAATTTTACCAGATGTGGAATGACATAAACCTCCCCTCCTCACCAAAAAAAACTATTCCTGAATGCTACCTTTTGTTCATTCTGCTTCCCAAAAATCGAAATGGAAAGCAATTAAAAAATGTCATGTGCCCAAAAATGGTACCAATAAAAACATGAATTCGTCCTGCAAATACAAGTTCTCACATGTTTCTGTAGGCACAAATATGCAAAAATTATAGTGCTCAAATATAGTGATGCAAAAACTAGTTTTTGCAAAAAAAAAGCATCTTTTAGTGCGTGATAGCTGCCAATTATAAAACTCCGATATAAATCTGGTATACCTGTAATCGCACCGACCCAAAGAATAATGTGGTGTAATCACTTTCCAGCTTATTTAGATAATCTCACAAGTTCCCAACCTACTGATGTAGAAAGTTTAGCGGGTATAAACCACCTGGCCATCTCTTTGAAAGCTACTGTACAGCTATTTTAGAGTTAGAAAGTGAGTTATTATTATTATTATTATTATTTATTTATATAGCACCATTAGTTCCATGATGCTGTTCATGAGAAGGGGAAACATCAAAATGCAAATATCACTTACAGTAAACAAAACTAACAATGACAGACTGGTACAGAGGGAAGAGGACCCTGCCCTTGTGGGCTTACATTCTACAGGTTTATGGGGAAGGAGACAGTAGGCCGAGGGTTGCAGGAGCTCCGATGGTGTGGAGGTGGCCGTGTGGTCTTTACAGGCTGTAAGCTTTCTTGAAGAGGTGGGTTTTCAGGTTTCTTTTGAAGGATCTAAATGTGGTGGTAACCGGATGTGTTGGGGCACAGAATTCCAGAGGATGGGGATATTTGAGACTTTCATTGATGGTTAATATACCGTATAACTGAGCAGATACTTACTTCATTCGGCATTTTGTTGAGTACCTGAAATCAGGCTCAGCTTCATTCTCTTCATTATTAGGGTTGCCTTGAAATATTAAAGATTTATATGGTTAGTATATGGAAATAATAAGGTATCTAAACAGAAATGCTTCAGTTATGCATAAAAAAAAATAATGCTTAATTCTTTTAACATTTTAAAATATATCTCTCGTTTTCGTCAAAACTATGTAAAAATACCCTGATACATTGTAAGTCATGAAATAGAAATAGTTGAATGGGCTCTATGGCTTCGGGCAGTTTGTGCTACAGTATATACTGGGAAAAAAATTATTTTCAATTGCTAAACTTGGAGACTGGTATTGTGGTTGTTCCAGACATCTGAACAAGGGCTTTGTAAAAATCTGTGCACAGGCTACAGATGCAACCTGGACATGTATGGAGCAGTTCTTCAATTCTGGAAATCTTCAACATGAGTAGTCTCCTTTTGTAGAGTTGTAAAGTTTTGTTCAGCAGTTTCGTAACGTACTGGGAAACCTATGTGACACAGTTTAGTGATTTCAGGTTTTTCATACCCTATTAATTTTTTATGTTTTGCAGCTGTTTTGTGAATTTTGCTAATGATAAGCGGTTGAGGGTTGTCTCATCTTATTGAATTGTTAAAAATGCAAATATATTTGTCTTCACTAGTACATTGTAATTTACTTATTAAAAACTCTCTCAGCACTCAAGAACCAAGAGCTTTTTAATTCTGGAGCTAGCTTACAGCTCATTGTCCATTGCTTGCAGGCTCTGCACCGAAGATGGCCGGTTCGCTGGATCTAGGTAGATTCAGTGCTTCTGACTCCTTTGGTGCTACTGAGGCAAATCTACCATTCCTAACGGCAATGGAAAGTGCATGGTTAGATCCGCGGCTCAGCCATGCTGCCTGCCCAAACTGTCAATCATCAGGAGCTCACCGCCTCCCCCTTCTCCAGCAAAGCAGGACACCAGGAGGTAGAGGGGTAGACATATCATTGGTGCAACCTGTGTGGTCGCACAGGGGCCCAAGAGGTAAGGGAGCCCATTTCTACCTACAAAGCATGTGCAATTTTGCATTTTTAGGTGCTCTTGGGCTTCAAAGGGCCCTTATATTCTTCTTGCACACGTGCCCTTTTCTGTCTGTGTCTGCCAGTGGGGCACTCCTGAAAATTGAAATTGAAATAAACCCTTTGTATAAGCATACACAAGTAAATCTTCATGAAAAAGTAGTGCAGGCTTTTTGCATACTGCATTGTGTGTGCACAGCTTTAAAGGGGTTGTCCTAGTAGTGGACAACCCCTTTAAGTGACATTAAGGGCTGTTCCACACGTTCAGATAATTCCGGTACCGGAAAAAATCGGTACCGGAGTTATCCGTGTCCGTGTGCCCGTGAGCTCACGTAGGCCATACGTGCGGCACACGTGTGCCGCCCGTGTGGCGACTGGGTACCAAACGGAGCGTGCAGGAGACAGCGCTAAAGTTTAGCGCTGTCCCCTGCATCGTGCTGAAGCCGCGATTCATATCTTCTGTGCAGCAGCGTTTGCTGCATAGAAGATATGAATAATAGTGTTTAAATGAAAGATCTACCTGTCCGCCGCCCCCCCACCCCCTGTGCGCCCCCCCGCTGTTCAGAAAATACTCACCCGCATCCCTCGTTGGCTGTCGCTCCTTCCTGGTCTGGCCGCGGCTTCCACTGTATGCGGTCATGTGGGGCCGCTCATTTACAGTCATGAATAGGCGGCTCCACCTCCCATTGGGGCGGAGCCGACTATTCATGATTGTAAATGAGCGGCCCCACGTGACCGCATACAGTAAAAGCCGTGGCCAGATCAGGAAGCAGCGACAGCCAACGTGGGAGCGGGTGAGTATTTTCTGAACAGCGGGGGGGCGCACAGGGGGTGGGAGGGCGGCGGACATATAGATCTTTCATTTAAACATTATTATTCATATCTTCTATGCAGCAAACGCTGCTGCACAGAAGATATGAATCGCGGCTTCAGCACCATGTGGGGGGGACAGCGCTTACTGTAGCGCTGTCTCCTGCACGCCACAGGGACTGCACACGGAGACCATCCGTGTGTGGTCCGTGTTTTACACGGACCCATTGACTTTAATGGGTCTGTGTAATACGTGCGCTCCCACGAACACTGACATGTCTCCGTGTTTGGCACACGGAGACACGGTCCGCAAAAAATCAATGACATCTGCACAGATGCATTGATTTTTATGGGTCTACGTGTGTCAGTGTCTCCGGTACGTGAGGAAACTGTCACCTCACGTACCGGAGCCACTGACGTGTGAAACCGGCCTAAGATAGCGGTGATTTTCAGGTGCACAAAAAATGGTCCAAGTTTCCTCAGTGTTTTGGATCTGAATTTCATCAGTGTTTGATCAGTGTCAGTTTTTACCATCTGTGTTTTATCAGTAATTTTCTCATATAACTAAATACACTAATAAATTGCAAAGCATCTCCTATCCACTACATCATCACTGCGTTGTCATCATTGCAGTCACTATATGATGTCAGTGAGTTTTCATGGACCTGTAGACTTGCATGGGAAATTTGGATCTGTGACTCGGATCAAAAACAGACATGAGAACAGCCACATAGAATATAATGGATCACTCCATGGAAATAAAGACATACCTGGCTGTAGATTTCTCTTCCCCATTAAACCCACAAAGAAGTCATGCATGTCTCCTGTAAGGTACAGTTGGAAATTATTTTTTTTAAAGAAACCTTACATTTTAAAATAATGTTTTATTTTCCTATAAGAATATTAATATTTTCAGCCCCTGTTACAATACCAGATTTTTGTCATGTAAAAAAAAAACCATACCAAAAAGAGTAATTTTCTAAACTTTTTCCACTCTTACTATTACCCATAATCTGCATAAATCTATTGAGAAACAAGCGGAAATCTTTTCAGGTGCAAAAAGAAAAATAATAAAAGAACTAAAATAATATTCATACTGTTAGGGTTCTTTTCCATTTGCAAGAAATACGCCCGTGTCTTGCATGTGAAAACCAAGCTCTGGCACCAGCACTTTGGAGCGGAGAGTGCAGCTCCATGTGTTGCTATGCAGCCGTACTCTCCGCTCCGGAGTGCCGGCGCCAGAGCTTGGTTTTCACATGCAAGACACGGACGTATTTCTTGCAAATGGAAAAGAGCCCTTAAAGGGAACGTTTCACCCCGTTTTTTAAAGATTAGATAAAAATAGTGTGAAATAGGGGCAGAGCTGGGCTTTACATTAGTGCCTTTTTGGTGCCTTTACACCCCCGTTAGGCTGCCGAAATACCTTTGTGAAGTGGCCGTTTTGTCCTGTCACTCAAGTTGGTCAGGTCGGATGGGCGTGGTCACAGCGCTGTTTCTCCCCCAGATCAGGCTCATCATTACGTTGGTGGTGTAGTGGTGTGCGCATGTCCAAAGAGAAGATCCACTGCCCAGGAGATTCAAAACAGCGCGGTCTACGCTATTCGCCGTTTACCGGTGGGCGCGGCCATCTTTCCTGTGGCCGCGCGTGCGCAGATGGAGCGCTCTGCTGCCCGGGGCTTCAGGAAAATGGCCGCCGCGATCTCCATCTGCGCACGCGCGGAATCCCGCGGCCATTTTCCTGAAGCCCCGGGCAGCAGAGCGCTCTATCTGCGCACGCGCGGCCACAGGAAAGATGGCCGCGCCCACCGGTAAACGGCGAATAGCGTAGACCGCGCTGTTTTGAATCTCCTGGGCAGTGGATCTTCTCTTTGGACATGCGCACACCACTACGCCACCAACGTAATGATGAGCCTGATCTGGGGGAGAAACAGCGCTGTGACCACGCCCATCCGACCTGACCAACTTGAGTGACAGGACAAAACGGCCACTTCACAAAGGTATTTCGGCAGCCTAACGGGGGTGTAAAGGCACCAAAAAGGCACTAATGTAAAGCCCAGCTCTGCCTGTCATGGTTCTCAATGGCAAGAGAACATAGTAAAGCATACAAAAAGGACTAGCTCTTGGAAGATGGGAACTCGAGCTGACTGTGAGCTAAACCTACCGCACAACTAACAGTGGCCGGGTAGCGTGCCTACGTTTTATCCCTAGACGCCCAGCGCCAGCCGGAGAACTGACTGACCCTGGCAGAGGAAAATACAGACCTGGCTTACCTCTAGAGAAATTTTCCCCAAAAGGCAGACAGTAGCCCCCACATATATTGTCGGTGATTTCAGAGGAAATTGACATACGAAGTATGAAGATAGGTTTAGCAAATTGAGGTCCGCTTACTAGATAGTAGGAAGACAGAAAAGGGAACTTCACAGTCAGCTGAAAACCCTTTCAAAACACCATCCTGAAATTACTTTAAGACTCTAATATCAACTCATGACACCAGAGTGGCAATTTCAGCTCACAAGAGCTTCCAGCCTCAGAAATAATCAATCACAGAGAACTGGAACAAAAATGCAAAACAAACTTAGGACTACAAGTCCAACTTAGCTGATAGTAGTCTAGGAGCAGGAACATGCAACAGAAAGGCTTCTGGTAACATTGTTGGCCGGCATAGAAATGACTGAGGAGCCAGGTTAAATAGAAAACTCCCACATCCAGATGGAAACAGGTGAACAGAGGAGATGAAGCACACAAGTGCAGTACCACCAGAAACCACCGGGGGAGCCCAGAAACCAAATTCACAACAGTACCCCCCCCTCAAGGAGGGGGCACCGAACCCTCACCAGAACCACCAGGGCGATCAGGATGAGCCCTATGAAAGGCACGGACCAAATCGGAGGCATGAACATCAGAGGCTGATGAGTTATCCTCCTGACCGTAGCCCTTCCACTTGACCAGATACTGAAGTCTCCGTCTGGAAACACGGGAGTCCAAGATCTTCTCGACAACGTACTCCAACGCACCCTCAACCAACACCGGAGCAGGAGGCTCAACGGAAGGCACAACCGGTACCTCATACCTGCGCAACAATGACCGATGGAAGACATTATGAATAGAAAAAGATGCAGGGAGGTCCAAACGAAAGGACACAGGGTTAAGAATCTCCAATATCTTGTACGGGCCGATGAACTGAGGCTTAAACTTAGGAGAAGAAACCTTCATAGGGACAAAACGAGAAGATAACCACACCAAGTCCCCAACACAAAGACGAGGACCAATACGACGACGGCGGTTGGCAAAATGCTGAGTCTTCTCCTGGGACAACTCCAAATTGTCCACCACATGCCCCCAAATCTGATGCAACCTCTCCACCACAGCATCCACTCCAGGACAATCCGAAGACTCCACCTGACCGGAAGAGAAACGAGGATGAAACCCCGAATTACAGAAGAAAGGAGAAACCAAGGTGGCAGAACTAGCCCGATTATTGAGGGCAAACTCCGCCAAGGGCAAAAAGGCAACCCAATCATCCTGATCCGCAGACACAAAACACCTCAAATAAGTCTCCAAGGTCTGATTAGTTCGCTCGGTCTGGCCATTAGTCTGAGGGTGGAAAGCAGACGAAAAAGACAAATCAATGCCCATCCTAGCACAGAACGCTCGCCAAAATCTAGACACGAATTGGGTTCCCCTGTCAGAAACGATATTCTCCGGAATACCATGCAAGCGCACCACATTTTGAAAAAACAGAGGAACCAGCTCGGATGAAGAAGGCAATTTAGGCAAGGGAACCAAATGGACCATCTTAGAGAAACGGTCACACACCACCCAGATGACAGACATCTTCTGAGAAACAGGGAGATCAGAAATAAAATCCATGGAGATGTGAGTCCAAGGCCTCTTCGGAATAGGCAAGGATAACAACAATCCACTAGCCCGAGAACAACAAGGCTTGGCCCGAGCACAAACATCACAGGACTGCACAAAACCTCGCACATCTCGCGACAGGGAAGGCCACCAGAAGGACCTAGCCACCAAATCCCTGGTACCAAAGATTCCAGGATGACCTGCTAACGCAGAAGAATGGACCTCCGAGATGACTCTACTGGTCCAATCATCAGGAACAAACAATCTACCAGGCGGGCAACGATCAGGTCTATCCGCCTGAAACTCCTGCAAGACCCGTTGCAAATCTGGGGAAACAGCAGATAATATCACTCCATCCTTAAGGATACCTGTAGGTTCAGAATTACCAGGGGAATCAGGCTCAAAACTCCTAGAAAGGGCATCCACCTTCACATTTTTAGAACCCGGTAGGTAAGAAACCACAAAATTAAACCGAGAGAAAAATAACGACCAGCGCGCCTGTCTAGGATTCAGGCGCCTGGCGGACTCAAGATAAATCAAATTCTTGTGGTCGGTCAATACCACCACCTGATGTCTAGCCCCCTCAAGCCAATGACGCCACTCCTCAAAAGCCCACTTCATAGCCAAGAGCTCCCGATTACCAATATCATAATTTCGCTCAGCGGGCGAAAACTTACGAGAAAAGAACGCACAAGGTCTCATCACGGAGCAGTCGGAACTTTTCTGCGACAAAACCGCCCCAGCTCCGATTTCTGAAGCGTCGACCTCAACCTGAAAAGGAAGAGTAACATCAGGCTGACGCAATACAGGGGCGGAAGAAAAGCGGCGCTTAAGCTCCCGAAAGGCCTCCACAGCAGCAGGGGACCACTCAGCAACATCAGCACCCTTCTTAGTCAAATCAGTCAACGGTTTAGCAACATCAGAAAAACCAGTTATAAATCGACGATAAAAATTAGCAAAGCCCAAAAACTTCTGAAGGCTCTTAAGAGAAGAGGGTTGCGTCCAATCACAAATAGCCTGAACCTTGACAGGGTCCATCTCAATGGAAGAGGGGGAAAAAATGTACCCCAAAAACGAAATCTTTTGAACCCCAAAAACGCACTTAGAACCCTTTACACACAAGGAATTAGAGCGCAAAACCTGAAAAACCCTCCTGACCTGTTGGACATGAGAGTCCCAGTCATCCGAAAAAATCAAAATATCATCCAGATACACAATCAAAAATGTATCCAAATATTCACGGAAAATGTCATGCATAAAGGACTGAAAGACTGAAGGGGCATTTGAAAGACCAAAAGGCATTACTAAATACTCAAAATGGCCCTCAGGCGTATTAAATGCGGTTTTCCACTCATCCCCCTGCTTAATTCGCACTAAATTATACGCCCCACGAAGATCAATCTTAGAGAACCACTTGGCCCCCTTTATTCGAGCAAACAAATCAGTAAGCAGTGGCAAAGGATACTGATATTTAACCGTGATTTTATTCAAAAGCCGATAATCAATACACGGCCTCAAAGAGCCATCTTTTTTAGATACAAAGAAAAAACCGGCTCCTAAGGGAGATGACGAAGGACGAATATGTCCCTTTTCCAAGGACTCCTTAATATATTCCCGCATAGCAGCATGTTCAGGCACAGATAGATTAAATAAACGACCCTTTGGAAACTTACTGCCTGGAATCAGATCTATAGTACAATCGCACTCTCTGTGCGGAGGTAGTGAACCAATTTTAGGCTCCTCAAAAACGTCACGATAATCAGATAAAAATTCCGGAATCTCAGAGGGAATAGATGACGAAATGGAAACCAAAGGTACGTCCCCATGAGTCCCCTGACATCCCCAGCTTAACACAGACATTGCTTTCCAGTCGAGGACTGGGTTATGAGATTGCAGCCATGGCAATCCAAGCACCAACACATCATGTAGATTATACAACACAAGGAAGCGAATAATCTCCTGGTGATCCGGATTAATACGCATATTTACTTGTGTCCAGTATTGTGGTTTATTACTAGCCAATGGCGTGGAGTCAATACCCTTCAGAGGTATAGGAACTTCCAGAGGCTCTAAATCAAACCCACAGCGTTTGGCAAAGGACCAATCCCTAAGACTCAAAGCGGCGCCAGAGTCGACATAGGCGTCCGCGGTAATAGACGATAAAGAGCAAATCAGGGTCACAGATAGAATAAACTTAGACTGTAAAGTGCCAATTGAAACAGACTTATCAACCTTCTTAGTACGTTTAGAGCATGCTGATATAACATGAGTTGAATCACCACAATAGAAGCATAACCCATTTTTTCGCCTAAAATTCTGTCGTTCGCTTCTGGACAGAATTCTATCACATTGCATAATCTCTGGCGCCTTCTCAGTAGACACTGCCAAATGGTGCACAGGTTTGCGCTCCCGCAAACGCCGATCAATCTGAATAGCCATTGTCATGGACTCATTCAGACCTGTAGGCACAGGGAACCCCACCATAACATCCTTAATGGCATCAGAGAGACCCTCTCTGAAATTCGCCGCCAGGGCGCACTCATTCCACTGAGTAAGCACAGACCACTTACGAAATTTTTGGCAGTATATTTCAGCCTCATCCTGCCCTTGAGACAGGGCCATTAAGGCTTTTTCAGCCTGAATCTCCAAACGCAGGATCCCCTGGTGCCAAAGCAAATGCCCAGTCCTGAGGGTCGCCCCGGAACAAGGAAATTACAATCCTGACCTGCTGTGCAGGATCTCCAGCGGAGCGAGATCTCAGAGACAAAAATAATTTACAATTATGTTTGAAATTCTGGAAGCGAGATCTATCCCCAGAGAAAAATTCAGGTAAAGGAATTCTAGGTTCAGATATAGGAGCATGAATAACAAAATCCTGTAAACTTTGAGCCTTCACAGCGAGATTATCCAAAACCTGTAGCTAAACTCTGAGGATCCATATTAATCAGGTGAAATCAGAACCATTCAAGGATTAGAAGGAGAGAGAGACGAAGGCTGCAGTAAGCAGAGATGCAAGTGAATCAACTAATGAGCAAACTCAGGAAAAAAAAAAAAAAATTCTCTGCAGGGTTCTTTTCTCTCCTCTCTTCTGCCAATTATTTTAACCCTTGGCCGGCCAAACTGTCATGGTTCTCAATGGCAAGAGAACATAGTAAAGCATACAAAAAGGACTAGCTCTTGGAAGATGGGAACTCGAGCTGACTGTGAGCTAAACCTACCGCACAACTAACAGTGGCCGGGTAGCGTGCCTACGTTTTATCCCTAGACGCCCAGCGCCAGCCGGAGAACTGACTGACCCTGGCAGAGGAAAATACAGACCTGGCTTACCTCTAGAGAAATTTTCCCCAAAAGGCAGACAGTAGCCCCCACATATATTGTCGGTGATTTCAGAGGAAATTGACATACGAAGTATGAAGATAGGTTTAGCAAATTGAGGTCCGCTTACTAGATAGTAGGAAGACAGAAAAGGGAACTTCACAGTCAGCTGAAAACCCTTTCAAAACACCATCCTGAAATTACTTTAAGACTCTAATATCAACTCATGACACCAGAGTGGCAATTTCAGCTCACAAGAGCTTCCAGCCTCAGAAATAATCAATCACAGAGAACTGGAACAAAAATGCAAAACAAACTTAGGACTACAAGTCCAACTTAGCTGATAGTAGTCTAGGAGCAGGAACATGCAACAGAAAGGCTTCTGGTAACATTGTTGGCCGGCATAGAAATGACTGAGGAGCCAGGTTAAATAGAAAACTCCCACATCCAGATGGAAACAGGTGAACAGAGGAGATGAAGCACACAAGTGCAGTACCACCAGAAACCACCGGGGGAGCCCAGAAACCAAATTCACAACATCTTCCCCTATTTCACACTATTTTTATCTAATTTTTAAAAAACGGGGTGATAGGTTCCCTTTAAAGGGGTTCTACGGCCTTAGGCTACAATCTTCAAGGTGCACTGGGAGTGGGCAGGCGGTGACAGCAAGTTAGAAAAACACAATAAAGCAATCATCAGCTCACTGGGATGAGAAATGCCTGGAATGAGGGTGCGGTGCACAGAGGTTTCAGGCTAGTTTTCTGAGCAAGTGAACCATGAAAAAAAGTGGACGATCCGGCAACCGCAAAATTCATTAAAACACCACTTTTATTTGTACATGAAAAAATGAAAAAGTAAAGTTTAAAAAACTTGTTAGCGCAACGGTCGACGCGTTTTGAGCTCATGATTAAGAGCTAATGTAGCTTGAAACGTGTTGACCGTTGCTCTAACATGTTTTTTTAAGTTTATTTTTTCATGTTTTAATCTACAAAAAAAAGTGTTGTTTTAATGAATTTTGCGGTTGCTAGATTTTCCACTTTTTTTCGCATGACAGAAAGTATGTGATTTGGATACATGCGGTCATGTAACGAATAGATGAGTGTGGCCTCATTCAACGCATGTGTATTAAGTGAGGCCGCACACAGGCTAGCTGGAATGTGGCAGGTAATATGCTAATTGTATAATTGCGGCCACATGACTGCCCACTCCCTACACCTCACAGAATGCAGTACTGGATTCAGAAGTCTGAAGTCACATAGAGAGACTGCAAACTAGTAGCATAATGATGCACAACCCCTTTGACCCGTTAAAACCCAGGCCATTTTCCATTTTTGTTTTTTGCTCCCCTTCCTCCCAGAGCCATAACTATTTTATTTTTCGGTCAATATGACCATGTGAGGGCTTGTTTTTTGTGGGACAAGTTGTACTTTTGAACAACACCATTGGTTTTAACAAAGAAAAGTGCAATTCCACAGCTGTTGTTTTTCTTTTTTACCATGTTCACTGAATGCTAAAACTGACCTGCCATTATGATTCTCCAGGTCATTACAAGTTCACAGACACCAAACATGTATAGGTTATTTTAAGTGGTAAAAATAAAATCCAAAATTTGTAAAAAAAAAAAAAAATCATACTAATCGCACTAAATGTCCAACTGGGGGTCTGTATGTAGGGGAGACAGGGCAAAAGCTTAGAACAAGAATGAATTCTCATTGCCATACAATAAGAGAAAAAAGAATGGATCTACCTGTGGCAATACACTTTTCTCTCCCCAATCATAGCATGATGGACATGAAATTACTTGTATTAAAAAGTAACTTCAAATCTCAAAGAGACCAAAGAATTTGGGAAGATAAGCTGATGATTACCTTTGACACACTCAGTGCAGGAATGAATGTGTCGCATGGATTTATGTCTTTTTACATCAACTAAGGAACTAAGGAATTTGCTTCTTGGACCATGTGGGGTCATCATAACAGAACCAGACCCCAATCAGAGGACAAGAAAACATTCACATTCCTTATCTTTGAACTGCTCAAATATTTATGGACATAACTGTTTATTATAGTAGTTCTGCTACACATCACCTGTCTTTTCTATGGCATTATTTCTATGCTGTGTTGTGCATAAATATGTGATTCTTCAGAATTTCTATTAGTCTATGCCTGATGAAGAGACCGGAGTAGTCTCGAAAGCTTGCAATTTGTTACCATCTTTTCAGTTAGCCATTAAAAGGTATCAACCACTGAGGGCTCTCAATTCTAAATATTTTTCTATCCACTGGCTAACACAGTACCAAGATATATATCTTTACTGTATCACACTTATGCATTCACATTCTTTTAGTTTTGTTTTTTTATTTCCTCCCTCAAAATTATTTCAGTTTGTTTCTCTATGGATTTGTACAGATTATATGTGACATTCAATGTGGAAACATTTTTTAAATGACTCTTCTTGCTATGATTTTTTTAAATGACTAAACATGACATTTTAACAGGAGTGTGTTGACTTTTTATATCTACTGTGTGTTCTTCATGGCTCAAACTTGAATGTGCAAGCCATCCTACATGGAGAATCCTGCTGTAGAAATAACAAAAAATCACAGGCCCTATGAATAGCAGCCTTTTAATTTCTCTACACTCCAATCCTCCACACTTTGATATGGAAATTTTGTCAGATAATATGTTATAATTGTACTTACGTTTTAATGGCATTGATGATGAAAACTCCTTGGAATCTATAAAACAATAAACATTTTTGTTCATAATGGCTCATTCCATAATATTTGAAATTACATATTTTTATATAAAGAATGTTAAGTGAAAGGGTTAATACCATGTTTTCATCACACCTGCTGCTCACATCTACTTCCTGCCCGGCTGCTCTTTACACCCTACATACTGCTATCTATTATGTATAAATGTTACATGTACTGCATTCTATGCCCCATTACACTGCACCACTATCTCCTTGGAAGTCTTATAAATAAACTATAGTAAAGTGATATTAATAACACATGCACTTTTTGCCAGGACAGGCTATATTAGCAAGTAGAACAATTTCATACTGGTTTTAACAATTTGAGTTAACAATAATAATAGTACATATTGTCTAACATTTCCCAGCAGGTAGTGCCTGTTTGGTGCCTAGGAAGAATAGACAGCAACACATTGGAGATAAATATTATTCAACATCACGCCACTGAACCCCATGTACTCGGGAATACAATAAAAAATACATGGCATACCCCTTCCCCTCACAACAAGTTTTCATATTTTTTCGCCTTTCGAAAACTATGAATATTCTAATATATATATATATATATATATATATATATATATATATATATATATATATATATATATATATATATACACTGCTTGAAAATATAAAGGGAACACTAAAATCCCACATCCTAGATATCACTGAATGAAATATTCCAGTTGTAAATCTTTATTCATTACATTGTGGAATGTGTTGAGAACCATAAAACATAAAAATTATCAACATAAATCACAACTAATATCCCACGGAGGTCTGGAGTTGGAATGATGCTCAAAATCAAAGTAGAAAATGAAGTTACAGGCTGATCCAACTTCAGTGGAAATGCCTAAAGACCTTCTAGACCTGGACTAAAGCATCCGCCAACTGCTGGACAGACTGTGGTGCAATGTGACGTTGGTGGATGATGCGAGACATGATGTCACAGATGTGTTGAATCAGATTCAGGTCTGGGGAACGGGCGGGCCAGTCCATAGCTTCAATGCCTTCATCTTGCAGGAACTGCTAAAATACTCTAGCCACATGAGGTCTGGCATTGTCCTGCATTAGGAGGAACCCAGGGCCAACCGCACCAGCATATGGTCTCACAAGGGGTCTGAGGATCTCATCTCGGTACCTAATGGCAGTCAGGCTACATTTGGTGAGCACATGGAGGGCTGTGTGGCCCTCCAAAGAAATGCCACCCCACACCATTACTGACCCACTGCCAAACCAGTCATGTTGAAGGATGTTGCAGGCAGCAGATCACTCTCCATGGCATCTCCAGACTCTGTCACGTCTGTCACATGTGCTCAGTGTGAACCTGCTTTCATCTGTGAAGAGAACAGGGCACCCATGGCTAATTTCCCAATCCTGGTATTCTGTGGCAAATACCAAGCATCCTGCACAGTGTTGGGCTGTGAGCACAGCCCCCATCTGTGGACGTTGGGCACTCAGACCATCCTCATGTAGTCAGTTTCTGACCGTTTGTGCAGACACATGCACATTTGTGGCCTGCTGGAGGTCATTTTGCAGGGCTCTGGCAGTGCTCCTCCTGTTCCTCCTTGCACAAAGGCTGAGGTAGCGGTCCTGCTGCTGGGTTGTTGCCCTCCTATGGCCCCCTCCACGTCTCCTGGTGTACTGGCCTGTCTGCTGGTAGCGCCTCCAGCCTCTGGACACTACGCTGACAGACACAGCAAACCTTCTTGCCACAGCTCGCATTGATGTGCCATCCTGGATGAGCGGCACTACCTGAGCCACTTGTGTGGGTTGTAGAGTCCGTCTCATGCTACCACGAGTGTGAAAGCACAACCAACATTCAAAAGTGACCAAAACATCAGCCAGAAAGCATTGGTACTGAGATGTGGTCTGTGGCCCCCACTTTTATTGAGTGTGTCTTGATAATTGCCAATAATTTCTATTCTGTTGTCTATATTAAATTTAGAAACATCCTTAGGGGTGCACACAAGCATCCCCAAAGCAAAGCATCCCAGAAGATAAGCATCAAGATAAAGTAGTTATTCCATGGCAAAGAACTAACATCCATCTTCTCTCTTCACAAAGATACAAATTCCCTCTGCTTGCTATCTCATCTCCTGCAATATATTCTAATGGTACAAATTCCCTCTGCTTGCTGTCTCATCTCCTACAATATATTCTAATGGTACAAATTTCCTCTGCTTGCTGTCTCATCTCCTGCAATATATTCCAATGGTACAAATTCCTTCTGCTTGCTGTCTCATCTCCTGCAATATATTCTAATGGTACAAATTCCTTCTGCTTGCTGTCTGTCATCTGCCGCTTTACCATCCAGAAGCATATTTTAATGTGCCTGCTAAATCATTGGTATAATTCATTTGGTGCATTGTACTTAATACTCACTGTTGCATATCCATGACTGGTATCAGTCTAGATGTTATCTAGTGGAAGGTGCTATGGCAAATAGATGTAGCCAGGCCCAATGTCTTTGATCATCTAGCCACCCCCTGGTGTGCTGGCCCCAGCTGCCAAATTATCCCCAACCAGTTCCCACAATCCATCTCTCCTGAGCCTGGATTGTGGTCTATAAATTTAGAAACATCCTTTGGGGTGCACACATGTGGGGGTGCATGCAAGCATCCATGAAGCAAAGCATTCCAGAAGATAAGCATCAACATAAAGCAGTTATTCCATGGCAGTTAGTCAGGGCAGGAGTCAGGTAACCCACACTCTCTCCCTGCTATCCATGTGCTTTATTCCTATCCTCCTATGTTCCCTTGCCATCCACTTCCACCACCCCATCCCACCTCCTTCACGACTCATATACATCAGATTCTTCCCTCCTTCCCTCTCCATGTACAGCAACCATGCACTTCTCACCTTCCTGAAAAATCTCAGCCCATCTTGTCCAAACACACTGCACAAAAAACTTTGTACAATTCCAAAAACTACTTGCTCTTTATCTTCCTAGTCCTACTGATTTCAGGGGACATATCCCCCAATCCTGATCCACCATCCACCAACCTCAACCCCTACCCTACCTCACATCGAAACCCTACTAACCTTACTTAAGTTAGTCGCACTCCATCTCCTTCTTTTAATTGTGCCCTTTGGAATCCACGGTCTGTATGTAACAAGCTTCCTTTCCTACACAATTACTTTCTGAAACACTCTCTTAATCTGTTGGCCCTTACAGAAACCTGGATTCAGGATTATGACACTGTCTCTCCTGCTGCCATTTCCCATGTTGGCTTACAATTCTCACATTCCCCAAGACCCAAAAACAGACATGGTGGTGGAGTCGGCATACTCCTGTCCCCACAATGCACTTTCCAGGTCATCCCCCCAATTCCATCACTCTCATTCCCTTCTTTTGATTTCCACACCATCAGGCTCTTCCGTCCCTTCTCCCTCAGAGTATCGATCATATACCGGCCCCCAGGCTCACCCACCCACTTCCTGGACCATTTCTCTGCCTGGCTGCCGTACTTCATGTCATCTAAACCACCAACCCTTATCCTGGGAGACTTCAACATCCCCATTACCAGCCCCACTTCCGCATCTGCATCCCAGCTTCTATCACTAACCACTTCTCTAGGCCTCTCACAGCTCTCAACCTCTGAAACACACAAAGATGGTAACACCCTTGATCTGGTCTTTGTCCGGCTCTGTTCAATCTCCTATCTAGATAACTCACCGCTTCCCCTCTCTGACCACAACATTCTCTCCTTCATGCTCACAATTCCTCGCCCACCGCAGCACACTCCTACCTACCACACATTCAGAAATCTACATGCTATAAACCCTCATACACTTTCAGACTCCCTACACTCATTATTGTCCCCAATCTCCTCTTTTTCCTGTCCTGATCTGGCTGTACATCACTACAATGACACTCTTAGAAGCACCCTAAGTAGCTCCCCTTACCCTCAGAACCTCCAAACACAGAGTAAAACAGCCCTGGCTCACATCGCAAACCCGATTTCTCCAGCGATGCTCTAGGTGTGCTGAACGCTTATGAAGGAATACTCGCACACCAGAAGACTTCATACGCTTCAAATTCATGTTAAGAACCTATAATTCTGCCCTTCACGTTGCCAAACAGACCTACTTTATCACCCTGATCTCCTCACTATCCAACAACCCCAAGAAACTTTTTGACATCTTTCACTCCCTCCTCAGTCCAAAAGCACAAGCCCCTATCACAGACATTTGTGCTGATGATCTGGCCTCCCACTTTATAGAAAAAAATAGATAATATCCGTCAGGAAATCCGCTCCCAGCCACTAAGTGCAGTGACTCCCATCCCTCCCTGCATTTCCTGTTGTGAATTCTGCTCTTGGGCTCCCTTCGGTGGTTATAAGTGGTAGCACTGCTGTCTCTGGATCACAGCATTTATCAGGTGTTTTCACTTTTTGCAATTCTGACTGGGCTATTTAGTCTTGCTTGACCCTTTAGTCAGTGCCAGTTGTCCATTGTTCCTGGAGGATTCACATCCCTGCCTGGTCTCTCCTGCTTTGCTGTTCTTTTCAACAAAGATAAGTTCTGGCCTTGATTTTTGCTGTCCACATGCTGTGGCCTTATTGTTCAGTTCTTTTCCATGTTTTTGTCTTGTCCAGCTTGGTCTGTATAAGGATTTGTTTAGCCAAGCTGGTATCTCTGGAGATGCAGATATACCCTCCATATCTTTAGTTAGATTTGGAGATTTTGTATTTTCTGTGGTGGATATTTTCTAGTGTTTTAATACTGACCGCATAGTACTCTGTCCTATCCTTTCTATTTAGCTAGAAGTGGCCTCCTTTGCTAAATTCTGATTTCAGTCTGTGTATGTTTTTTCCCTCTCCTCTCACAGTCAATATTTGTGGGGGGCTGTCTATCCTTTGGGGATTTTCTCTGAGGCAAGATAGTTTTCCCTTTTCTATCTCTAGGGGTATTTAGTCCTCCGGCTGTGTCGAGATGTCTAGGGAGTGATAGGTACATTCCACGGCTACTTCTAGTTGCGGTGTTAAGTTCAGGTTCTGCGGTCAGTACAGGTACCACCTTCTCCAGAGTACATCTCATGCTGCTCTTAGGCCACCAGATCATAACAATTTCCCCTGGCTCACTCTCCACATTTGATCCCATCACAGAAGAAGTCTCTAAGCTCCTCTCTTCTTCTCTTCCGACTACATAAACTACTGTCCCCATTCCCTCTCATCTCCTCCAGACTCTCTCTACAGTCATCACAACTCGCATAACTACAATCTTTAATCTCACTCTCTCCTCTGGCATTTTCCCCTCCTCTTCAAACACTCTATCATTACTCCATTACTAAAGAAACCCGCTCTCGACCCATACTGCACAAACCACTACATACCAGTCTCCAATCTCCCCTTCATCTCTAAACTCTTGCAGCGCCTGATCTACTCCCGCCTTACCCATTACCTCTCCACTCATTCCTTCCTAGACCCTTCACAGTCCAGTTTCCTTCCCCTACATTCGACAGAAACTGCACTCATCAAGGTGATCAATGACCTTCTGACAACAAAATGTAATGGTGACCATTTTCTGCTAATTCTTCTTGACCTTTCTGCAGCTTTCAACACTGTTGACCACCCTCTCCTACTCTCTAGGCTCCAGTCACAAGGCATTAAGGACACTACTCTCTCCTGGTTCTCTTCCTATATTTCTGACAGCTTCTTCAGTGTTCTGTTCGCTGGCTCCACTTCATCTCCTTTTCCTCTCACTGTTGGGTACCTCAGGGCTCAATCCTTGGCCCCCTTCTCTTCTTCCTCTACACGGCCCCAATTGGACAGACCATCAGCAGAATTGGCTTTCAGTACCATCTTTATTCTGATGACACACAACTATACACATCATTCCTTTACCTTACTTACCCTGTACCCCTTACCCCTGTACTACAGAACGCCACTGACTGTCTGTTCGCAGTCTCCAACATCATGTCCGCTCACTACCTGAAACTCAACCTCTCCAAAACTGAACTTTTTCTGATCCTGCCATCTACTAACCTCCCTAAATCTGAGATTTCCCTCTCTGTGGGTGGCACCATAATAACACCCCAGCAGCAGGCGCACTGTCTGGGTGTTTTGTTTGACTCCGATCTCTCCTTCACTTCCCATATACAATCTTTTGCCTGCTCTTGCCACTTACACCTAAAGAACATCTCTAGAATCCACCCTTTTCTCACCATGGAAACAACAAAAACCCTTACTGTCGCCTTGATCCACTCCCACCTGGACTACTGCAATGCTCTAGTAAATGGCCTCCCCCTTGCTCGAATTTCCACTCTCCAGTCTATCCTTCATGCAGCAGCCAGGGTTGTCCATCTAGCTAATCGGTATTAAGACATGTCCACTCTTCGCCAGTTGTTACACTGGCTGCCCATTCATTATAGAATCCAATTCAAAGTACTTGTTCTCATCCACAAAGTGCTCCACAGTGTGGCACCCCCTTACATCTCCTCCCTCATTTCGGTCTATCAGCCTAACTAACCACTGCGCTCTGCAAATGACTTTCGACTAACCTGTGCAATATTCCGTACCTCCCACTCCCGACTCCAAGACTTCTCCCATGCTGCGCCAATCCTCTGGAATGCTCTACCCCAAGATATTAGGACCATCCACAATTTGCATAGTTTTAGGTGCTCCCTCAAAACATATTTGTTCAGAGCGGCCTCTCACATTCACTAATCAAAGTCATTTTATGTTTGTGTGTGTGTAGCCCATTCACTACTTCCATCTATCCCCCACCCCCTGAAGATGGCTGGACCATCATTGTAAATACATCATTGTAAATACACACCTGTACTTTGTATCTCCCCACCTCATTGTAGATTGTAAGCTCTCACGAGCAGGGTCGTCTTATTTTGCTTTAATTATTAAAGTTCCATTTGAAAAAAAAATAAAAACTCAATTCCATTCTTATGCCATTTAAGCTGCATTTAAAATGACCTGAACTGTATGTTGTGTTTCAGAATGTTTACAGTGATGCCAAATGTCTACATTTGTTATATTTTCTCTCTTTTGAAAACTAAAAACCTCTTTAAAATGAAAAGCTGTGTCTCTATATTCTGAGATGCATACCTTACATTCAATTTTCCATAGATGCAGCTTTGTGAAAACTTGTTTGCTTGTTTTTCATTGGGACAAGCAGATGTGAATCCACTGATTTCGGTTAGAACAGCTGAGTACTCATTACCGTTTATATTTAGCATTAAATTAAACAAATTAAAAATTGCCCATTTCTTTCTGCATGAAAATTGGACTTTTTTTTTATAAATTTGTGTGAAGTTAGTCTTTTTAAACTTAGTGGATAGGTGATAAATGTGTTTAGAATAACCCCTTTTAAGTCACAGCCTGAAGAGTCTGGAAGCAGATTATTCCCCTCTCGTCTTAATATAAAGAGTTCAATTTACCATTTGCATTTTTTAAATGTAATTTTTCTTTTTTTTTTTTGACATTTTTTACACTAAATTCTTGAAAATGAAGCACATAGTTTATACATAAACACCAACTATACATAGTTGGTGCAAAGTAAATAATGCTTTTTTCATTTTTGTGTTTGATCTGTTTTGGGAATTTTAAATTTAAAAACTTGCACATTCACTAAATGATGTAAAAGTTTATACAAAACTGACTGCCATATGGAAAATCACTTGGGGTGGGATGTGGTAGGGGGATGGAGTATATTTCATCTAAATGTCACTTTTTAAAAAGTTTCAATTGATGAATAATCAGCCAAATCATCTGGAAATCAAAAACTCCACAATGGCAAACAGAAAAAATATCAAAAATGGGTGAACACATAAACTAGGATTTAAAAAGGCACAAATTAAATGAAGAAGTAGGCGCAAATTAAAAAAACAGGCAAAACGCCAAAAAACAGACAAAGTGCAAATGTATAAATGTAATAATGAATTAGGCCCAAAGTCTTAGCTGTAATGCCTTGTAAAACTGTGTAGTAGGATGAAATGCCAGGACAACAACTATATGGAACTTGTATGTTCTTCCTATGCTTATCAGGGTTTTCTATGAGTCCTACAGTTAAGTCTCACACTCCAAAATAAAAACGTATTGACTGGTAATTGACTTCCTATAAAATGACCCTAGTATGGCTCAAATAGAGAAATGACATAATATTGTCTAAAAAGAAATATAATAAATGTATAAACAAAATGTCATTTTATGTTACCGGAGTTTCTTCTGCCCATAAGTCCAACAAAACCATCATAAGAATTGTCTTCATAAAACCTTTTCAGAAGTGATGCTGGGAGTTTGTAGGCATCTGAAGATTTCTGTTTAAAAACATCAAAGATTTGGATTTAGTAGTTGTAGTTTTTAATTACACCATTCATTTCTCCATATCATCTACTGAAAAAGAGGAAAAAATCCAAGTGAGGTGAAATGGTGAAAAAAACTCAATTACACAATTGTTTTTTGAGCTGGGGCTGGGAGCCCCATTTCTTGGGATTCCAATGCCCTTCTCATCTTGGGATAGTTGGCAGTCTCAACAGTCAGACAACTCAGTGATCAGCAAGGTATGGATAGGAGATAAAAAACAAGAGAAGTCCAGCTCAACGAACTTGTGAACAAACTTCATTCTTTATTCACCAAAAGTGCTCAGCAAAGGGTTAAACAACATCAGCCACCTGAAACGCGTCGATGTCGCATATCATGTAACTATCAACGCTGATGTTGCTTTACTCTCTGCTGAGCACTTTTGGTGTATAAAGGAAGAAGTTTGTTCACAAGTTTGTTGAGCTGGACTTCTCTTGCTTTTGATTGCTCCACGCCTTGACACAGCATTTCCTGTGCTCCGAACACCTAAGGATGTCGATTACAGTGAGCTGGACTTTTGACTATGGATAGGAGATACCTTGTTTATCTGAGATAAACAAGATACCTTGATTAGAGATTTCATCAATATCTTACTCTATGCATACTATCCAACTTTAATTGTTATTGGTGTTGTCCAAGCTGAAATGAAAAGTCTGCTATGATTTTATGTTGATTGCAAACTGTTGAATTGTGAGTGACAGCACACAGCATGATGATTTCCTGGTATTTCCTGGGTGATGTTTCAGCCTGGACAACCCTTTCAGTAGTTGGCTAGTATGTAAAGCACATGCATGTTTTAGTTTTTTCTTTACTATAAACAGACATACTGTATATTTATATACAGTATATTGAATATATTTTATGCGTATGATTAGCAGCCTCCTAATTTTGTAATATCTCTATTTTAAATAGATGGAAATTTTTCATGAGCCATCTTCAGTTACAGCTGCCGTGTAGTAGATAACACTGAGTAATCTTGGGCACAATGACAAATATGGATTTATGCCTATTATAACTCATATAAAGAAGGGTTAGCACAGCACAACAGCAATAATCTTGTTAGCCACATGTAAAATGGTGATAAGCAGATTCTTCGTCAAATAGTACAACATAATTAAAAAGGTACAGATATTTTAATTCGATAAAATAGAATTAACAGTACAAACTTGATGGCAAAGGTACAGACAGAAAGCAAAGAAAGCACATTTTTTACCTAATGCAGGGGTGGGCAATTCATTTTCCCGTTGGACCACATGAAAGCACTTGAATGTTGTGGAGATCCAAACCAATAGGTTGAAGTTAATTCTGATCAATATTAATATTAACATATTCATTATACCTATTATTTTAACCCCTTCAAGAAATTGGACGTTTTCATTACATCTTTGTATGCTGGCACTTACCAACTTTAGATGTACTAAGTACATCCAGGCAATTTTGGGCGTATATGGGGCTGTGCGCACAATCAATGCTAGGTGTCAGCTGATTCTGACAGCTGAAACCTGGCACGCACCACTCTCTGAACCTTAACCCCCTAAATGCTGTGATCATTAGTGATAACAGCATTTAGAAGGCATTGCGGGGGCCAATCATTGCCATGTTGACCCTATGTTATCATGACGACATCTGGGTCACCAGGCTGCAGCAAACACTCAGACCATGCACACAGACCATGTATCCCAGGGGCTTGTGTCAGGGCAGCAATTAATTATAACTGCAATCAGGCTGCTGACAGTGAAAGTCCCATAGTGGGATAAAGAAAACACGATACATTTCTATTTTTATGCAAAAAAAAGTACACATCGCCGTATCCGCAAGGACCTGCCCCATAAAATGTCCCACTAGTAAACTCCTTCAGTGAACACCATAAAAAAACAAGGGAAAAACAATGCTTTTTAGTCATATCTAGTGTTGAGCATTCCGATACTGCAAATATCAGGTATCGGCCGATATTCGCTGTATCGGAATTCCGATACCGAGTTCCGATATTTTTGCGATATCGGGAATCGGGATCGGGATCCATATTCATGTAAAAAATAAAGAATAAAAATAAAAAATATGGATATACTCACCCCTCCGACGAGCCCTGGCTGTCACCGCTGCAAGCGTCTGCCTCCGTTCCTAAGAATGCAGTGAGTATAGGACCTGCGATGACGTCGCGGTCTTGTGATTGGTCGCGTGACCGCTCATGTGACCGCTCACGTGACCGCGACATCATCGAAGGTCCTTCACTCTCTGCATTCTTAGGAACGGAGGCAGACGCTTGCAGCGGTGACAGCCAGGGCTCGTCGGAGAGGTGAGTATATCCATATTTTTTATTTTTATTCTTTATTTTTTACATGAATATGGATCCCAGGGCCTGAAGGAGAGTTTCCTCTCCTTCAGACCCTGGGAACCATCCAGGATCGCTCCCTATTACGTTCCGATATTTGTGTCCCATTGACTTGTATTGGTAGCGGGTATCGGTATCGGCGATATCTGATATTTTTTGGATATCGGCCGATCCAATCCGATACCGATACTTTCAAATATCGGAAGGTATCGCTCAACACTAGTCATATCGCTTAGCAAAAAGTGAAATAAAATGCGACAAAAAAAGTCATCTTGTCCCGCAAACAACAAGCTGCCATACAGCTCCATCAGTGGAAAAATAAAAAAAAATCACTGTGGTGGATAAAAACTAAAACTTAACTTTTAATAAATCGTGATTGAACAATACATTATTAATCCACCGTACTTGTGTGCAGTCTGTCCCATAAAACTCCTATTAAAGGGCGACACAAAGGACACTATACTAATTAATTAGCACTGTATTTACAAATTCCTTTCAATTCTTAGGGAAACATTACAAAATATTCCTCAAGGGAAGTGTTCAACAATTAATTCACTATACCCTTCTGCTTAACTTACAACACGGCATCATTCCAATTCACTAATCAGTCCATTGAAAGAAAGACTGTCAGTAGACTAAAGTGCATATACCATGGCACGTTGTCCCAGCGGAAGTATAATTCTCCCTCATACAGTGTTCAATTATACTACACAAAGGCTCCAATGCCTATTAGATATAATCAGGTGACATCAAATGTCCGAAATGGATACACTCATATATTCAGCTCATTAATGTCACTTCTCATATGCTCATGTAATTCCTTCATCTGAATGAGAATAATATTCAAGTCTGCACGAGGTGCTGAGCTGTGTTTTTAAGTCTCTCTCACACCATTGCAGTCTAGCACTGTCCCTATTTTATAACTGAGCTGGTGCCTTCATTCTGTTTGAGATGTCAAGCCGTGATATTTGGCTCTATGACACCCCTATATTCTCGCCTCAATGCGTTTCGCCCTACATTTTTATATTAGGGTACATCAGGAGGCTTAGCCCCATTGTTTTATGATCATATGTTTACGTTATTACTTCCGGCCATGATGAGAGACGTGGGCGGCGGCACAAATCCTAAGCTTAAATAAACTACGTACCGCCTCCCAACACTCACGCTCACTCTCACTAGCCAACCGAAGGCTCCCTAACAAGGAGCCAATCAGGGATAGCCACGTGTAGTGACAGTGCCACTACGTCAGCCGGGAGATGGCCGTTGCTTGGTAACATGTATACCAAGAGATCTGAATCTGAGCATGTGCCACCCCCAGTGGCCATTTTCCCAGAGGCTACCGCATTGCAGGAATTCACAGAATGCCAGTGGAGTCCCGCTGCCCCACGGACTACCGCCACCGCTGCCACTGTCCCACTGAGCACCGCCACCTCTGCCCCAACAGGCTACCACCGCCACACCAGCCTGGGAAGGGAGGCTGCAGCGTCGGACCGGGACCGCCGCCACGGTATTTGTAAGTATATTCCGACTATAAAATGCACTCCCATTTTCCCAAAAAAATTTTTGGGAAAAAAGTGCGTCTTATAGTCCGAAAAATACGGAACACTGAAATTTCCCATTTTTTTAATAAGAAAAATCAATTTTGATTTGCTTAAATTATATATTTTTTAAATCCTTTTTCAATTTTGCCTCATATACAAGTCATGCAGGATAAAATGCTTCTTAACATTTTTTTGCTGTAAAATGCAATTTCTCATAATTTTGGAATGTTTTATTGTCACTTTCTTAGGCTAGTTTCACATTTGCGTTTAAATCCGCAGCATTTAAAACGCATCTGCAAGTGGTGGAAAAAACGCATATAAACGCGTACAAACGCGGCGTTTTTTTGACGCATGCGTTGATGCATGCGGTTAAAAAAGCCGCGTTTGTACGCGTTTACATGTCTTTTTTCCTGCGTTTGCGTTTTTGGTGCGCATGATGAGAAATTTCACAATAGAAAAATCTAGATAACCAGACAACGCCAATGGGACTACAGAGGGCGTGTATTATGGAATCTCTATATATAGACCCTAGGGCTACTGAAATTTTAACAGTTTGCTACTGTATCCTGTGTCATCATGGATCTTCGCATGGAGAGCTTTTATTTCAACCTGGATTTCAGCTTCAAACTGTTTCTTGCCTGTGCTTTTGCTTGGGAGCAAGACAGAAATCGCCAAAGATGGAGAAGGAGACAACGTAGGCGTTTTTGGAGGCACCCCATTATCGAACTACGTGAGAGCCGTGGAGCCTACCACACGCTCTATGCCGAGCTTAATGCCAACCCGGAGAAATTCCAGGAATACAAACAAATGTCGCAAGACTCGTTCCGGGATTTGCTTTCTCGTGTCCAAGGAGCCATACGGCGACAGGACACCCAGCTCCGTAGAGCAATTCCACCCGAGGAACGTCTGCTGGTTACGTTAAGGTTCGTTCAAAATCTAAACCAATGACAGTCCAAATTTAGTGTTTTCAGACATGTATTTTTTGGGTATTTTCCTTTCTTTCTTTAGCGTAACCACACCATAAAAAGAATAGATTGTAATTATTTTTTGTGTTTGTTTTTCTTCAAGATTTCGGGCCACCGGAGAGAGTTTATCATCCCTCCACTTCCAATACCGGCTTGGAATATCCACCCTGTCCGGAATAGTTGCGGACACCTGCTGGGCTTTGTGGAATGTACTCCGGGATGAGTTTATACCCTTACCCACCGTTGACATGTGGCTTGAAATTGCGGAACAATTCTGGAGTGTGTGTGATTTCCCCAACTGTTTAGGAGCGGTGGATGGAAAGCACATTCGCATTATCAAACCAGCCAGAACAGGATCGGAGTACTTCAATTACAAAAAATATTTTTCTGTTGTGCTCATGGCAATTGCCGATGCGAACTGTCACTTCATCGCCGTGGACATTGGAGCTTTTGGATGTGGCAACGATTCCCAGACTTTCAAGAACTTGGATATGGGCCGCCGTGTGTATGGCAACAATTTAAATTTTCCCCCGCCACAATCTCTCCCCAACACTCAAGGACCACCAATGCCATTTGTTATGGTTGGGGATGAGGCCTTTCAGATGTGTGAAAACCTACTGAAGCCCTATTCCAGTCGGGACTTGAACCACACTAGAAGGATCTTTAACTACAGACTGACCAGGGCCCGAAGAACTGTAGAGTGTACCTTTGGCATTCTGGTCGCAAAATGGCGCATTCTTGCATCAGCCATAAATCTAAAAGTGGAAACAGTCGACGAGGTGGTCAAAGCCTGTGTGGTTCTGCATAATTATATAATGGTTAAGGAGCAACCCAACATTGAACTGGATGAACCAGTTGCACACCCACTGCCCGATTTCCAGCATCACCTGCTGCGGTCAACTGCAGCAGTTGGTCACATGCGGGACCAATTTGCGGCCTTTATTTATTCAGATATTGGACGTGTGTCATGGCAGGACAATGTGTAAATGTTCAGTTGTAATTAGATCTGTACCAGTTATTTTCTACAATGATAATAATATTTCTCATTAATAAACTTTATAATATTTTTCATTAATAAACTTTAGTTTTGGTTGAGTTGACCGTGTCTCCTATCTTTTTCCTCTCCAAACCAAGGCTGTCCTAAACTTGCAATATTTGATCTGTATTTAATATCATTTTTTGTAATCCCAAACCAGGAGTGGGTGATAGTTATTATGTTAATATAATAATTTACCTCTAATTGTTCACTCCTTGTTTTGGCTTACAAATACTGATATACAACACTGGGCACATACTGCTAGTAATGGCAGCCATGTTGCTTTATTGGTAAGCTTGTTGACGTCATTGTGTCATGATTCTCTTCTCCTGTATCCATTGGACACAAACTGAAGAGACAATGACTGTCACACTATCTATACTCATCAAGTCAGGTGTCAGAAATAATGAATTCATGAGGCACATATAACAGCCTCATGAATTCACTATTTCTGACACCTGTGCAGGTGAGCATAGATATGCAGTGTGTGACCACCATTGTCCCTCAATTTGTGTGTAATAGATTATGTATAAAGAAGAGAAAATGGTGGTTATACAAGGCATTTCTCTACTCAACAGTTCAGGTGTCATAACTAATGAGTTTTTTGACACCTGACCTGTTCAGTAGAGGTCTGCACTGTATTTCCACCATTTTCTCTTCAGACTGCCACACTAGGCACAGACAAAAAGAGATTATGGAGATACATGTAATATTTTTTGGCCCACCTCATATCTGTATACTAAAGACACACAAAGCTGCAGTTTTTTATTTTTAACTACTGGAGATATGATGTGGCCCAAAAAGTAAGTGTGTGGCGAAGTTTCTTGGCGCATGGTGTGTGTTGCCGGCGTCGGAAGACACAAGAAACCAAACATAATTGTGGCAAATCAAACTTTTTTTATTTTGTAAACAACTCAAAAAATTATTTACGGCGCCGGCTTGGGGTAGAGTGATGTAAACAGGGGGTGTGAAGAACAGAGGCCTGGCTAACCATGGATGACGCAGAGGTGGCAGGAGAAGGGGCAATGAAACTAGAAGGGTCTGGAAGTTCGGGTATGGGGCTTGACACATGAGAGGCTTGAGACGCACTGGAAGGGTGAGACAAACCTGACATTACAGACACATTGGGAGGTGAAGGGGAGAGGAATGCTAAGAGTCCTTTGTTTGTTTTTTATCTGTGTTTTCTTTTTGGTTTGCCTGGTTGTGGGAGGTCTTGGTGGGCTCATATGGCATGGCGTGGTGGCCGGTGACCTGTCAGGGTCCGGCTGCACTGTGTCAGAGTCCATAGTACTCGTAGATCGTGCAGCCATGCCAGAGTCCATAGTGCTCATAGAGCGTGCAGCCATGCCAGAGTCCATAGTGCTCGTAGAGCGTGCAGCCATGCCAGAGTCCATAGTGCTCATAGAGCGTGCAGCCATGCCAGAGTCCATAGTGCTTGTAGAGCGTGCAGCCATGCCAGAGTCCATAGCACTTGTAGAGCGGAAGGCCATGCCAGGGTCCTGCTGCATCATGGAGGTGGTGAAAAGGAAGGCCATGCCAGGGTCCTGCTGCATCGTGGAGGTGGCGGTACGGAAGGCCATGCCAGGGTCCCGCTGCATCGTGGTGGTGGCGGTACAGAAGGCCATGCCAGGGTCCTGCTGCATCGTGGAGGTGGCGGTACGGAAGGCCATGCCAGGGTCCTGCTGCATCGTGGAGGTGGCGGTACGGAAGGCCATGCCAGGGTCCTGCTGCATCATGGTGTCAGTGGAGGAGGTCCAAGCAGGAGCAGCGGAAGTCATGGTGGTGGCGGTGGGATGTCCAACTGCACTCGGCATGGTGGTGGTGCTGTAGTGGTGTCCGGCTGTGGAAGGAATTGAGGTGGCCGTGCAGTGGGATGCAGCAGAGGTCGACATTGTGGTCAAGCGTGACAGTGAAGGCACAGGTGGATATGCCCCCACTGTCTGCTGGAAATACCGACTCTGCTGCATAGCCTGCACGTAAGCAGCATTGCAGGCCTGCATGACACTCAGCTGGAGATCAGGAGTAAGGTGTTCCGACATGCCCTGCTCAATTTGGTTAAAAAAATGATGTGCTGGCCTCTGGAGGTCGGCTTTCACTTGATCAAGGCTTTTGCTGACCTCCTGGATACGTGCATTCAAGAGGCTATGTGACACATCCATTCGGTCACCCAAAGCCTTGATTGCTTCGTGTAAAACCGAGCTCAAGTGCAAAAACTCAGGCATGAGTGACCTGTCCGAAGCCCTCTGCCACTGCCAAGAGGAGCCCCCAAAAAAAGGGGCAGTGGAAGAGGACTGCGAAAGGGGAAGACCTGATGGACCAGCTCCCTGGTCTCCAGTTAGCATGGAAGGCCCACTTGCTACTGCGCTGCTGGATGGCTGGGACGGGTCTGTGGCTGTCGGATGAATGACCGCTCCAGAACCTGGGCCAACAGTAGTGCTGTATGTGCTGTGAAAAAAGGAAAAAGAAAATTACTATCAAAAATTTAACAGACGCAAAATCCTGTGGAATGTAAAAATACAGATTATGGCAATACAATACAACCGAATGCACGTGATAAATACTTACGTTCTCTGGGCAAGGACCAGTCTTAAAAATACCAGAACTCGATGGTATTTGTATCTTCTGATCCTTGCTCCTGAACCACTGGGAACACGGCTCTCTTGACGCAGGTCCTTGTTGAAGCGGTCCTTCATCGAACACCAACGTGTTTTGACTTTGGATACTGTTAAAAAAAAAATGGTGGTCAGAAAAAGTACTTTTGGCCGTGCTCACACAACTGTGTGTGATGAGAGAAACTCCAGAAAGTTTCTTTCATCACACACAGTCGAGTGAGCACGGCCAAGGTCTCTGCTGCTTCACACTGCAGTGCAATACTTACCAAATGCAGCTCGGACCCGTGTCAGGGCGTTGTTCCAGCCATCCCACATCGCTTGGGCCACCTCATTCCATAACCAACGGATCGTCACGTTGTTTGAGTGCAGTGGATCCCGGATGTCCCACAACGGAACTCTCTCCTGGACCAGGGGGATGAGGAGGTCATTCTCTATCAGATCATCCTCCCGTTGTGAAACCTAAAAATTAAAGAAAGTCATTACAGTTTGCTCAATTAACAGAAGGAAAAGAAAGAAAAAAGATGCTGAGAAATGGCATGAATAGTAAAGTCAACATACAACAGGATTCCACAAGAAAAAAGTAAAGAAATAAGAATGGAAAGAAAGGAAGATTCAAGAATATTACACTGAGGACAGTCAGCCTTGTATACGTACCCGCTGCCGTCTTTCCACCGGACCTTGACTCCGCTGCTCCTGCCCTGTCTCTGCCGCAGTAGAAGAAGAGCTCTAAAAAAAGAAAAATTTAAATTGTCACATGTGTCGATGTGACAGTGAATACTTACCAATCTGACAAAGCAAGTACTCACCTCACTGACATGCTCCACTTCTGACTGTCCTGGCTGAAACTCCTCACCAGATGAAGAATCCGAAGACATTCTGATGCATGTAGAAAGAAAGAAATTGCAGTAATTAGGACATGTAGAGACAGAAAATAGAAAATAAAGGCATTGGCTAGGATATACTCACATTGTTCTGAGCCTTGTTTGCTCCAAGGTGCTGTGGTCCGTCTGCTCAGCTTGGCTGTCCGCCGTGGGCCGTCTGCTCTGCTTGGCTGTCTGCTGTGGGCCGTCTGCTCTGCTTGGCTGTCTGCTGTGGGCCGTCTGCTCTGCTTGGCTGTCCACTGTCGGCCGTCTGCTCTGCTTGGCTGTCCACTGTGGTCCGTCTGCTCTGCTTGGCTGTCTGGTGAGAAGTGACCTGCAACTGTCCACACCCTCCCTTTTATCACCTTGATGGTGGGGGGTGGCTTATCAGTGTCCAGACATGTTTTTCTCAATTGAAACGCATGTGTTCAAAAACGCAACCAAACGCATGTGCTAAAAAACGCATGCGTTTACATAGACAGCAATGCGTTTTTTGGTCGCAATCCTTGCGCAATCGACCGCATGCGTTTCCTGGCGGCAAATAGACGCCTCTAGAAATTACTACATGTTGCATTTCTGCGCCAAGCTGCAAACGACGAGACAACGCATGCGTCGTCAAACGCGGCAAAACGCGAACAAAAAAAAACCGCATGCATTTTTAATGTTAAATATAGGAAAACATGACGCATGCGTTTATATGCGGTACAAACGCTGCGGCAACAAACGCAAATGTGAAACCAGCCTAAAGTGGAGTAAAAGTGTGACACTGTTGTTCTCATCAGCAATCTGGGAGTCAGAGATGCTTCCAGGGGTCTTCCCCATGTTCTCCTTCCATTCAGCACTTTTCCCATCCATTTGAACATTTTCACTACCCCTCTTTGCAGGGTCTGACGGTAAAAAGGTTGACTTTCACATTGACTCTCATTATACTCGCTACTCCAAATGATCATGCGAGTATTAGGAATTGCTAGGTTCGTACAATGAGCACCCGAGCATTTTAGTGCTCACTCATTTCTATTAGGCTATATGCACATGTTGCGGATTTGTTGCAGAGCCACTGCATTTTTTCCATGCGGAATTGCACCAAATCTGCGAAGGAGTGCTCAAGCAATGTTAATCAATGGGAATCCAGAATTGGTGTGCACATGCTACAGAAAATTACGCACTGATTTGCAGCATTTTAATTTCTGCAGCATGTCAATTCTTTTTGTGGATCTGACGCATTTTTGCACCCATTGACTTACATTGAGTCAGTCAAATCCACAGCCAAACTGCAGGTGTAAAAAGGTCTGCGGATTTACATGCCAAAAACGCTGCAGAAAAAAAGGAGGAAGAGTGTGTGGACTGATAATATGTGCGTGGGCGGAGAGTCTGTGTGAGCAGAGAATATGTGCATGTCTGTCTGTGTCTGTTTGCAGGTGTCTGTCTGCTGGTGTCTGTGTGTGTAGCCAGGCATCGTCTGATGTGACTACTACTCTCATCCGGCTATGTCTGCTGTCACATATTGTAAAGCAAAAAAAAAAAATTCATACTCACCAAACACCTAATCCCCAATGCCTGCGTCTTCTGTAACAAAAATAAAATAATAAGCCAAAATGTACTTACCTTTCCGCAGTAGTCCATTTAATAACAAGTGTCCCATGATGATCCCACGTGTGGAACAGTCACATCGGGAGATGTGACTGCTCAACCGGACCTCCGGCGATACACTGACAGGAGGTGATCCCTCCATAGTGTATCACTGTGCTGCCATGAGAGTTCACTGGAGTTCATCAGCTGATCAGCTCCGGTTCTCACTTGTGGCACCGCTGCGTGAGAAAATGCTCATGCAACGGTGCCGTAAGTGAGAGCACGAACTCCGGTGAACTCTCAGTGATACACAGCACGAGCGATTAGCTCCTATCAGTGTATTCACCAGAGGCCGGGTAGAGCGGTCACATCTCCCGATGTGACTATTCTACATGTGAGATCGTCGTGAGACACTCGATAAATGGACTACATCGGACAGGGAGTATTTATGTTGGTTTATTATTTTATTTTTGTTGCAGAAGATCAAAGGATTCGGGGATTAGGCGATGCAGTAAGTATGATAAATTAAGATTCAATAAAGGAGTCTGTGTGATTATTTTAATTAAAGGACTTTATTCTGGCTGTGTCTTTATTTACCATATAACTATTGGATTGGTAATGAATAGGTGTCTTATAGACGCTTCTCCATTACTAAGCTGTGAGTTTGATGTCACCAGACAATACAAAGGTGACATCAACCCCACAAATATTACCCCATGTGCCACCACTACAGGGCAAGTGGGAAGAGCGCGCCAAGTGCCAGAATTGGCGCATCTATAAGATGCGCTATTTCTGGGGCGGCTGAGAGCTGATGTTTTTAGCCTAGGGGGTGCCAATATACATGGCCCCTTCCCAGGCTATTAATATCAGCCCACAGCTGTCTGCCTAGGTTTTGCTGATTTGATTTTATAGGGGGACCCCATGTAAAAACAATTTCTGGGGTCCCCCTGTAAACTAGCCAGTAAAGGCTAAGCAAACATCTGTGAGCTGATATTAATAGCCTGGGAACCTTTATGGCTATTGGCTCCTTCCCAGAATATTAACATCAGCCCTCAGCCATCAGCTTTCCCTCTGCTGGTTATAAAAATTACACGGGAGCCCACACAATTTTTTTTATTTATTTTTTTAAATAAACAGATATTGCGTTTCACGCAAATTTCATGTGTGTGTGTGTGTGTCTTTTATTTAACTCTTTATGTACCATTTTATTAATGAGGGTATCTGGCTGACACATACATATATATATCTATATAATATATTCACTTATATTTGTTTCTTGTGTGTAAACATTATATTTGAACATGGTATGTAATGATATTATGGTCTTCAATGAAGAATGAAAAAGAAGAGGTTGGACAAAGAAATTACATCACAATTCTTTTTTTGTTAAATAATATGCCAATACAGCTCACCATGAGATGATGGGCGGGGGGCCCACTGCTGGCAACGGGCCCCCCCTCCTGCTCAGGGGCCCCATAGCGGCAGAGCAGGGAGATCGATTCTCCCTGCTCTGCAGCAGAATGTAACTGCATCAGTGCACTGCGCGCGCCGATGCAGTTACAGTGGCATAGCTCCCGGTGGGCCCCCTCAGAGTGTGGGGCCCAGGGTGATGGCCCCCTCTGCCCCCTCTGCCCCCCTAGCTACGCTACTGGATAGCGCCAACAAGAACCGGCATGGTATCTTTTCCAGGAAGGTCCTGTGGGCATCAGTGCCCTATCTACTGGTGGCAGCGGTCGGTCTCCGGTACCTTCTGCTGAGCCCTAGTCCATATATTGATGTGGCTGGAGAAGCATGGGTTACGGCACTGTCTGAGCCCCACATGGCACCCGCAGGACTCCCCACAGAGTCTCTGTCAGTGGTGGCGATGCTTCCGCACGGGTCTACGCTGTACGGATGCTCTGGGACTGAAGCACTCACTGGTCCCTCCTATAGTGTCTGACAAGGGTACGGGCCACAGTCCTGTACGAGGCCAACATGGCTCTGCAAATCTATAATGGCACAGTCAGGGTGCAAGGGTCTGTCCTGTCCCCAGTCACTCTTATGGGCTACGTGTGCTGTACTCACAGACATGGTGTGTTTAGCGCCTTGCTCTCCGGTAGTCACCGGTACACTGCACCTCTCTCTGTAGTCACCAGGCACACACTGCACTTAACTATTCCTTTCTAATCCCCACTGTTGGCGGCGGTAGATGGCAGACGCTGGCCTGCATAATGCTGGTGCTCTCTGGATGGAGCACTCCTCTCTCTGGCTGCTGCTGCTAGACATGCAGCTCCCCTCAGCAGCAGTCCCTGTCCTTCTGGTCTGCTTAGTGTGCACAGCTCTTCTATGTGCACGGCTCTGCTCTGTGTGCACGGCTCTGCACAGCTTTGCTCTGCAGGGCTCTGCTCTGCAGCGGTCCTTCTCTCCTGCTTGCTGCGGGGCACAAAACTTCCCTCAATGCAGCAGACCCCATCCTTCAGGTCTGTTGGAGCATGGCCTGCCGCAGCCCCGACACACTCTGGTAGGAGAAGCAGAGCGCACTGCTCTACACTCTCTGGTGCCACACTGACTTGCTTCGCATGCTTTTTCCTTTTATCCCTCTGCTGCTGAGCGCCCTTTTCTGGCTCTCTCTGCCCCCTTGGTCAGGAGGAAGCTCCGGCTCCTTCAGGCCTCCCCCAGGCTGCAGGGGAAGGTCCACCTCCTTCAAGTTTCCCCCCAGAAAAATGGATGTTCACCTGTGCGCAATCCAAGTGTCACATGGTCTGTCAGTATATGCACATCTTTTCTGAATGGTCACAGAGGCTGTAACACCATTAAGCAAGAGGCAGCACCAACAAAACAACACCACAATGAAGACCAAGGAGATCTTCAAACATGTCAGAGACAAAGTTGTTGAGAACTACAAGTCAGGGATGGATTATAAATAAAACCCCTCAATCTCTGATGATCACCAGAGCATCATTAAATGCATTATCATCAAATGGAAGGAAACATAACAATCCTGCCAAGAGACAGTCGGCCACCAAAAATTCTGAGCCCAGGCAAGGAGGGCATTAATCAGAGAGGTAGCACAGAGACCAAAGGTATCCCTAAAGGAGCTGCAGAGTTCCCAAGCAGAGATTGGGGTTTCTGTCCATATGACCACAATAAGCCTTTATGGATGAATGGGCAGAAAAAATCCTTTACTTGCACACAAAAATTGTATGGCTCATTTTGAGTTTGCCAAAAGACAAGTGGGAGACTCCCAAAATGTATGGAGGAAGGTGCTATGGTCAGATAAGACCAAAATTTAACTTTTTGGCCACCAAGGTAATTGCTATCACTGAAACCAAACCAATACAGCTCATAACCTCAAGAACATCATGCCCATAGTGAAACATAGTGGTGGCAGCATCATGCTGTGGGGACATTTTTTTAGCAGCAAGGACAAGGAAAATGGTCTGAGTTGAGGGGATGATTGATGATGAAAAATACAGGGATATTCTTGAGCAAAACCTGTTTCAGTCTAATAGTGATATGAGACTGGGACAGAGGGTCACCTTCTAACAAGACAATGACCCAAAGCATACTGCTAAAGCAACACTCCAGTAGTTCAAGGGGAAATATGTAATTGTTTTAGAGTGGCCTAGTCAAAACCCAGACCTTAATCCAAATGAGAATCTGTGGTCAGACTTGATGATTGCTGTTCAAAACAGGAAAACATTTAACTTGAAGGAGCTGGAGCAGTTTTGCCTTGAGAAATGGGCAAAAATTCCAGTGGCAAGATGTGGAAAGCTCATAGAGACTGATCCAAAGTGACTTGTAGCTGAATTTGCTGCAAAAGGAGGCTCTACAAAGTACTGACTTTAGGTGGGTGAATAGTTATGCACACTGAAGTTTTCATTTATTTTCTCCTATTTGTTGTGTGTCACAAAAAAAAGAAAACTAAATGTCCACAATTGTAGGTATGTTCTTTTTTGAGCTGATGCAAACCCTCAAAAAACCCAGTGAAATTCCAGGTTGTGAAGTAGCAAAACACTAAAAATGCCAAGGGGGTGAATACTTTTGAAAGCCACTGTATATTGAAAGAGAAGATGCTTCATCACTCCGTGCTCTTGGTGTATGTGCACTTTTCCATCATGACAATAATCCAAAACATACATCGATTGCATTTCTGAAGAAGAACAGGGTGAAAGTGATTCAGTGGCCAAGTATGTCTCCTGAGCTGAGCCCAACTGAAACACCTATGCAGTGTTCAGAAAATTCAAGTTGTGCATTACTTTCCATCCGGCACCCAGTCTCTAAAAGAGGTAATTCTTGAAGAATGGAAAAAGATAGAGGTTGCAATATGTCGACAACTTGTTCATTTGGTTTTCAATAGTCAGCAAACAGCATGTTCTGGGTATGTGAGAAATAAAGGTCAGCATGACCTGGGGTAACAGGGGGAGGGCTACATGAATTACATTGAGAGTTACATTTGTTGTAAATGGTATAAAATACTGCCTCTTGCTGCATTACGTCAGATAAAAGTGACTTTGCTCACAATCTGCTGTGCGATTTCCTTTTTCTCCAAGCGCGCTTGTAAATGAAGGGTGTAACCTCCTGATTTGGCCTCACTGGTGATCTGGATGTCTGACATTGGGTCAGAACGCAAACAGCTACAACACATGCCTAGAAGACTTGGTGCTGTCCTTAAAAAACATAGAGGTCATATAAAATACAAGATGTAGTTGTTTTTCATGTGGGGTGTATTCATTTCTGCATAAAATATATATTGAGGAAAACTGAAGATTTTGTAATGAAAGTTTTATTATTAAACTTACTTTCATGCTATTGGTTAAAAAATGTTCTATGAAACTCAGTCTTTAGCATTCTGGAAATTGTTCGTTCTTGTATTAATTGAAAGATTGATTAAAATTTTATTTTTCAAAGGGGGTGTAGTCATTTATGCAGAGCAATGTATGTGTGCGTAATATGTGAACATGTGCATATGTTTGTGTGAGCAAATGGATCTTGATGGAGGGAGGGGGCAGACATGCGTCCTGCACAGGGACCCTTCACTGTCAGCAATTCCTCCTGATATGAACTGTTGTTATTTGGCCATATGCAGTAGTTACAGAACCTGGTTCCCCTGGAGAATCCTCTGGATCACTGCGACAATGGTGACAAGTGGCAGAATTGCAGTTGATGCCACTGTAATAAACTTATTTTCCAATCATTGCAAAGCTTTGCTCTTGAACCATAAACATCCTTATTTAGCTACTTGTTCTGGAATAAAAGTGAAAACTGAATGCTCAGATCAACCTAAGCTCTCCGTAGTGATGGCAGCTAAGTGGTGTCTTACACCTGTATAGACCACTGATATCTGCCAGTAGCAGCAAGTATGGTAATTTCCTTCACACTGGTTCTCTGATATCTCCCACCAAGTGCCCTATTTCACAAACATGAGAGAACTTGCAGCTGGTGAGTTTGGAAAGCTGACAGAAAACAATCATTGCTAACTGTATAGTAATTTTGTGAAATGTATACCGGTACATTTTATAATCGTAATGCAGATCAGTTTGAAAACCTAGATAAATATATGAAATGGCATTATAAATACATTCTTAAAATTTCAAATGTTATTAGGACAGGTGCCTGTGAACATATTCAGTAGAAAGCTTCCCTACTGTGTCTTGGAGATAACATATACCATACCCTGTCAGTACATACTGTCACGTACTGTCAGCCACTCAGCATTCAGTAAGACAGGGTGGACAGCAGTGTGTGCAGCCTCTTCTTACCTCAGCACCCCTATTTTTTTCAGTAATAAATAAGCTGGAAAGTTTGGACAGCAGGGTTAGCGGCCACTTCTTACCTCAACACTCCTGCATCTCCAGTATTAGTTTAGAAAGACAGGATGTACAGCAGTGTGAGCATCTTCTTACCTCAGAAGCCCTGATTTCTCCATTAGTAGATCAGATCGACAGGATGGAGAGCATCATGAGCAGGTTCTACTTACATCAGCACACTGGTTATCTCCAGTATTAGAGCAGATAGGCAGGGTTGACATCAGTTTGACTATCCTCTTATTACCACAGCATCCCTGGTATCTTCAGTATTGGATCAGCTAGACAAGGTGGACATCAGTCAGCAGTGTGAGCATCTTCTTCTTAGCTAAGCAACCCGGGTATCTTCACTATCAGATCAGAAAGATAGCGTGGACAGCAGCGTGAGCAACTTCTTCTTACATCAGCAAGCCTAGTACCTCCACTTTTAGATAAGATTCACAGAGTGGACAGCAGTTTGAGAAGCCTGTTCTTATCTCTGCACCCCTTGTTTCTCCAGTAGTTGATCAGTTAGACAGGATAAATAGCTGTGTGAGCAGCCTCTTCTTACCTTAGCATACCTGGTATCTTCAGTATTGGATCATTAGGACATTGTAGACATCAGACAGCAGTGTGAACAGCCTATTTGTACCTCAGCACCCCTGGTATCTTCAATATTAGTTCAGAAAACAGCACCCCCAGTATATCCAGTATTGGATCAGATGGGCAGGGTGGACAGCAATTAAAGCAGTCTCTTCTTACCTTAACACCTCTCGTAGCTCCAGTATTGGATCAGATAGACAAGGTGAATATCAGTCAACAGTGTGAGCATCCTATTCTCATCTCAGCATTCCTGGTATCTCCAGTTTTGGATAAGATTGATAGCATAGTGAGCAGTCTTTTCTTACGTTTCTTCAGCACCCCGAAATTTCCAGTACTGGATCAGATAGGCAGAGTGGAAAGAAGTTTGACTAGCATTTATTTACCTCGGCACCCCATGTGTTTTCAGCATTGGATGAGATAGACATGGTGGACATCAGTCAGCAGTTTGAGCAGCGTCTTTTTAAAACAGCAACCCTGATATTTCCAATATCAGATCAGAAAGACATGGTGGACAGCAGCATGATCAGCCTCTTCTTACCTCAGCACTCTTGATCTCTTCAGTATTGTATCAGAATAACCACTGGGAGCACCTCTTTCTACACATGAAGAAAGGGCTGAGTTTTCTACAACACATGATCACAGGCACCTGTCCTAATATTCTAGAACAGGTTTCCATCAGTGTAATAAGACCATGGACATTTTAAAATACAGAATTATAATGATTACCTCCATAGAGTAAATGAGTGTGATTGGCTAAATGAAAATAAACTTAATTAGAAATGATAATTCATATTGTTTGTTTTCTGTTCTTAGAGGACCTCTTTAAGGCTAGTTTCACATTTGCGGATGAGTCCACAGAGTCTTGTCTGCAAACGCATGCAAAAACGCATGCTAACGCAGCATTTTTTATCCGCATCAGCTTATGCATGACGGCAAAAAAACGCTGCGTTTGCATGCGTTTGTATGCGTTTGTATGCGTTTGCATGTGCTTTTTGCGTGCGTTTGCGCTTTTGATATTTCCAGGAGGGCATGTCTCAATGGGCGTGTCTAAATTAGTTCCTGGACATGTACAGCCTGAAATACGCAAGCGCAGCGAACGCATGCATACGCAAATACATGCGTATGCATGTGTTCCCATAGGCAGTAATGCAGATTTTTAACATACTCATCTGCATGCGCATGCATGCGCATATTTGACGGAAATTTTCCGCCTCAAAAATTGCAACAAGGTGCGTTAGCAGCGCCCCGCCGCACACCGCTAAAAGACGCATGCGTAAGCAAACGCAGGCGAACGCATGCAAACGCATGAACCTGCGTCCACAATGTAAAAGATATGAAATCAAGATGCATGCAGATGTATTCATCAGAAACGCTGCGGACACAACCGCAAATGTGAAACCAGCCTAACATAAAGTTCTTTTACATCCTAAAGTATTTTTTTCAGCTTCTCTCCATCTTCAATACTTTTTCTTGCTAAGCTTATGCCGTTTGCTGACAGTTTGCTTACAATTACATTTGCTTACACATTGTTAAAAAAAATTACAATAGGCCTCTGTTGGGGTGAGGGCACTATTATAATCATAGAGGGTTGTCACTCAGGATTTTTCAATGAAAATTCATACTTATTTTGAGCAAAAGTAATGAAAATTCAATAATCAAGCAAGGACATGCTCAGGCTATTATGTCTTTCTCATGGTTCTCTTTGTCCCAATGCCAAGAGGAGACATCTGCAAAATCCTGATAGAAGGCAGGAATATTAGAGGCAGTGGATGCTGACCAACGTTTCTTAGAAGGTGGTTGAGGTGGAATTTTAAAGCAGTTATAATGCCCACTGGGCAATCTGGTCGGATAACCAGACAATGACTGGAGCATGCAGTCAAAGCCATGAAAGTTCCAAAACAACAGATGCATCAGAAAGGGGCAAAACTAAAAAAGAAATATCCTCAACATGCAGTGCGACAATCTTTCACTGTCCAGAATTGGATGCGACCACCTGGAATCGCAGAGTCATTGACAGAAGTTAGCGTCAGCAGCATCTGTAAGGAAACTAAAGTAATATTCAGCCTTTTGGCCAAAGAGAAGTCCTTAAAATTCTCTGTTTCTCTGGAATCAATAAGCACTTGTCCTGTGAACACAGTACCTGCAGTAGCATTTCTGACAGAGTGCATGAAGGCGTCCACCATTCAGAAGAGGCACCAGTCTCGATGAATCATCCCCATTGTACATCAGACACATTGCATTGCAATTTTTTTTGCAATGCAATGATTCATTAAGCCTTATTTCAATAAAGCGGCAAAGCTCATTTGATATTGCATAGTCTATCACGAAATGTCATGATTAATTTTCATATTAGCAATGGTTTTACCATAAAAAGTTATTACTATGCACATAATAATCAGTTAGATATTAAGTTCAACAATACGATCTCTGCATACAATATGATGTTCATGTAAGCGAATCTAAAATAATGTATATAAGTTTGTGTTCCCAAGTAAAAATAAGTAAAATGGTATCAATATTTTTATAGTTTGCAAGAGACTATTTTAACCCTTCCATCCTCAGCCATTTTTCGTTTTTGCGCTTTTTTCCCCCTTCTTCCAAGAGCAATAACTTTTTTTATTTTTCTTTCTACAGAGCTCTAAGATGGCTTATTTTTCCAGGACAAGTTGTAGTTTTGAATTCCACCATTCATTTTGCTATTCACTACATTAAAAAACGGGTAAAAATTTTGGTCTGTTGAAAATGGGAAAAAATAACTGCATAGCGCCTCTAAAAGATAATAGAGAGGAGTGAGAATAATCAGCCTTTTAATGTCATCTCTCCCTCCTGTATAGTCTCCAATGACCCCAGGTCAGAGTTACAAGAGCTTTACTTCATGCTATCACTGTACAATAATGTCTCATTGAAGGCAATGGGGTGACCATCATACCGCATGGAAGGCTGTGGGGAACCATCATACTGCATGGGAAGCTATGGAGTGACCATCATACCACATGGGAGACAGAGGGAGGACCATCATAATACTTGGGAGGCTGTGGGGAGGACCATCATAATGCATAGAAGGCTGTGGAGAGGACCATCATACTGCTTGTGAAGCTGTGAGGGACCACCATACCACATAAGAAGCTGTGGGTGACCATCATACCACATGGAAAGCTGTGGGGGTACCATCATACTGCATGGAGGGCTTTTGTAGACATCAGATTGTATATAGGAGTCTGTGATGGACATCATACTGTATATGGGGGACTGTGATGGATATCATACTGTATATGACTGGTTGTGGTGGACCATCATACTGTGTTGGGGACTGTGGTGACCCTCATACTTTATAAGGGTTTTTGTAAAGTATGGTGGTCAAAAAGGGTTGTGGTGCACATTACACTGTATATGGGGAGGTGTTGTGGATATCTTACTGTGCAGCGTGCTGTGGGACATCATACTGTTTAGGTGGAGGAATGTGGGGGCATCCATCTATGTGGAGACACCATACTGTTTAGGGGTTATGAAAGTCCTAATGTCGTAGAGAAAAATTGTAAAATACATAAATACATCTCCAGAGAGGGGACATATTACGCATACATTGAACACATGAAATTAATTATAACTGATGACGTGGGAACGAGCGGACACTTCAACCTACATTAAGGTAGGACGTCCTGCTGTGAACAGATAATTACAGCAAAATAACTGCTGAGAACCAGCCAAGTCTAGGATTTATATACTCAGAGACAAAGAAGAACAGGGGCTTCCTATGTTCAAAGGAATTAGCTCAGACACGCTGGAGCCAGTGCTCAGTGATGAATATTGGGGTTTGCATCAATCTGATATTTATGGGAGGTATATTTCGGCGTTGTAACGAAGGGACGAACATAACTCACTCACATCAATATGAGGCCAGCCCAACACTTCCATCTTAATATCAGAAACATGGATTATGCTATCTATGCCATGTTTCATCTCTATAGAAAGGTAGAATCATGAAAAACATTACAATATCTGGATTACAAGAGGAGCAAGACCTGCAAGGAGGAAGACTTTAAGCTTGGACTTCAGAAAGGCAGATTTTAATGGATTCCTAAAGAGAGTAGGAAAGGTCCAATGGCTGTATGTTTTAAATGACAGAGATGTCCAAGAAGGATGGGAGATTTTGCTAAATTAAAGTCTCACAATCAGTAACAATCCCAAAAAGAATGGAAGAATTGGAAGAATTTAGAGAGACCAGGATGGATGGACACAGAACATAAACACTTGCTGAAAAGGAAAAAAGAAGTGTATATTAAATGGAAAGTGGGGGACATATCTAAGGAAGAATACAATGCTGTCTGCATGGAATGTTGGGCAAGCATTAGAAGAGCTCAATACAGTAATGAGGTGAGGCTTGCAAGGGATACTACAAGCAATAAAAAAGGATTTTGGGGGTATGTCAACAACAAAAGAAATGTCAATGATGCTATATGATTTTTAAAGGATGAAAAGAATGAAGTGGTCAAAAATGATGTTGGGAAGAATGAACTTATAAATTCCTATTTTACATCTGTGTTCTCTAAGGCTACTTTCACACATCCGTCTTTCGCCGTCAGGCTCAATCCGGCAAATTTAAAAAAAACTGGATCCGGCGAAAGGTGCCGCCGGATCCAGTTTTTTCGCATAGACTTGTATTAGCGCCGGATTGCACCAGATGACCTTACTTTTCTTCCGGTTTTCACCGGATCCAGCAAAAATGTCATTTCCGGCGTCTGGAAAAAACGTACACAGTAACGTTTTTTGTCTCCAGCGAAAAAGCCGGAAGCGCCGGATCCGGCGCGTCCTGCTTTTTGCTAGAATGGAAGCCTATGAGAGCCGAAAGGTGCCGGATCCAGAAGATGTCAGATTCCGATGCCGGATTCCGTTTTTTTAAACTGTGCATGCTCCAATTTTTTTTATTCCAATTATCTGAATATGCTATTTGGATCCGTCGAAAAAGGGATCCGTCGCATCAGTTTTTTCAACATTCGACGGATTGTGCCTGATGGCAAAAACCTGATGTGTGAAAGTAGCCTAAGAAAGCAAAGGTAACATCCACTCATTTTCACTGTGCTATCGAAGGAATAAAATAATCCACACTATCAATAAACAGAGAGATGGTTAGTGAACACTTAGGTAATTTAAATTTATATCTCCTGGTCCAGATTAACTACATCCTAGGGTACTGAAAAAGTTAGCAGAGAAAATTGCTAAACCACTAGCTATAATCTTTGAAAATTCCTGGAGAACAGGATGTCCCAGAAGATTGGAGAAGGGCAAATGTTGTCTCTACCTTCAAAAAAGGAAAAAAGATGTAGCCAGAAAATTACAGGCAAGTAAGCCTTACTTCTATGCCAAAGATCTCTGAACAAATTATTAAACAGTGTGTATGTAAGTATTTGAATAAGAATATAGTAATTACCCATGGCCAGCATGAGTATGTAGCAAACAAGTCATGCCTGACTAATCTAATTTTCTTATATGATGGAATCGTTCACTGGGTGGATCAGGGGAGATATAGTATTTCTTGACTTCAGCCATGCATTTAACAAAGTATCTCATACTAACCTTATTCAAAAAATTACCAAGTATGAGATTGAAAAGGCTACGATTAGGTGGATTTATAACTGGCTCAGTGATTGTACTCAAAGAGTGGTAATAAATAGTTGCACATCCAATTGGAAGAGTGTTTTAAGTTGGGTACTGGCCAAAGTGTTGTTCAACATTTTAATAAATGATCTAGATAAGGAAAGGGAAGGTAAGCTAATCAAATTTGCTAAGCTAGGAGGGATAGCTAACATTAGAGAAGACAGAGAAAGGATTCAGAAGGATCTAGATAAGCTTGAACGATGAACAGCAACTAATAGAATGGCATTTAACAGGGAGAAATGCAAGATTCTCCATCTTGGCAACAAAAACAATAATTAAATCTACAGAATGGGAGGAGTAGAACTAAGCAACAGCACATGTGAAAAAGACTTGGGCATACTAATAGATCACAGACTGCACATGAGTTAACAGTTTGATGTAACAGTAAAAAGGCAAACACAGCTCTGGGATGTATTAAGAGAAGCACATAGTCTAGATCATGTGAATTAATTATCCCCCTCTAGTCCTCCTTGGATCAGACCTCATCTGGAATATTGTATCCAGTTCTGGGCACCACACTTTTAAAAAGACAATGAAAAACTGGAACAAGTTCAGACTTGAGCTACCAGGATGGTGAGTGGACTGCAAACTATGTCCTATGAGGAGCGGATAAAGGATGTGGGAATGTTTAGCTTGCAAAAAAAGAAGGCTAGGGGGAGACTTTATAGCTGTCAACAAAAATTGAAATGGATGTCACAGTGTAGAAGGATCATTATTCTCATTTGCACATGAAAACACGAGAAGCAATGGAATGAAACTGAAAAGTAGAAGATAAAGATTAGATATTAGAAAAAACTTATTGACAGTGAGGGTGATCAATGAGTGGAACAGACTGCCAAGAGTGGTATAGGCTACCACGTGAGGTGGTGAGTTCTCCTTCACTGGAAACCTTCAAACAGAGGCTGCACAGACATCTGCCTAAGATGGTTTAGTGAATCCTGTATTGAACAGAGGGCTGGACATGATGACCCTGGAGGTCCCTTCCAACTCTAACATTCTATGACTCTCTGATCTCCTGCCTGGGACCTCCAGGGGGAAAATATCCTGAAAGTTGGGGTCTCGTAATCTTCTAAAGATTGTTCACATCCCACAACCAGCCTCCCATATGAGCTCACTAAGGGGAGATCTGTGGGTGTAATCTTATTCTAATAAAAATCAGACTTTGGGTTTTTATTATTTGTCAATCCAGAGAGATACAGCTTGCTGTGGTACTGTCTGTTTTCTTAAAAGGAGTGCATTCCTCCTCTAAGCTCAGAGCCATTTCCGTGACAGAGGTTTAGTACTTTTCTTTTGATTTATTTTATTTGTATATACTGTATTGTTTTGTTTCCATTTTGCAACATCTTTGTATATTTTTTATAAACACTACCTTTCGGACTAAATATATAAAATTGAATAGTTCCATTACTCTTGATCTGTAAACTGCACCCCTGAAGTAATATGCTACTTGTAATGGACTTCCAATCAGCCTATATAAATGCTTGGTGGTGGCTGCTAGTTCCTTCTATAATTGTGGAGTTGGTGGTAACCATACCGGGGTAAACATATATTTATTCCATGCATTGGTGTATGGCAGGACATGTGTAATTGCTCACATGGAAAATTGCCCACACGGAAAATTGCCCACATGGAAAATTGCCCACACAGAAAATTGCCCACACAGAAAATTTTCCAAATTTCCCAATGCTGGTACATATGGTCCCCATCCTGGTATATATGGTCCACATGGTCTCCATCCTGGTATATATGCCTCCTACCTGGTATGTCTGTCCCCATCCTGGTTTACATGGTCCTGGGTCTTGCAGCAGGATAATGACCCAAAACACACAGCTAAAAACACCCAAGAATGGCTAAGAGGAAAACATTGGACTATTCTGAAGTGGTTTTCTGTGAGCCCTGACCAAAATCCTATTGAGCATCTTTGGAAAGAGCTGAAACATGCTGTCTGGTAAAGGCAACCTTCAAACATGAGACAACTGGAGCAGTTTGCTTTTAAGGAGTGGGCCAAAATATGTGTCGACAGGTGCAGAAGTCTCATTGACAGTTACAGTAAGCGTTTGATTACAGTGATTGCCTTAAAAGGTTGTGCAACAAAATATTAAGTTAAGGGCACCATCATTTCTGTCCAGGCCTATTTCATGAGTTTTATTTTTTTTAATTCTGTGGAAGCATGGTTGGAAAGCAATGTCTGACTTTCATTTGTTGATTTTTATAGATTTTTTTATTTTTACTTTTGTCAGATTCAAGTTATTTCTGTGACCATTGTGGGTTTTTCTGTCATTAAACAAGGGGTACCAACAATTTTGACCACGTGTGTATGGTCTGTAGATTACTGGTGTAAAACTAATATCACCATTAGTGTTGAGCGATACCTTCCGATACTCAAAGGGATTGGTATCGGATGGTATTGGCCGATATCCGAAAAATATCGGATATCGCCGATACCGATACCCGATACCAATGCAAGTCAATGGGACACAAGTATCGGAAGGTATCCTGGATGGTTCCCAGGGTCTGAAGGAAAGGAAACTCTCCTTCAGGCCCTGGGATCCATATTCATGTGTAAAATAAAGAATAAAAATAAAAAATAGGGATATACTCACCCTCTGACGCGCCCTGGTAGTAACCGCTGCAACCGGCAGCCTCCGTTCCTAAGAATGAGCGAGTGAAGGACCTGCGATGACGTCGCGGCTTGTGATTGGTCGCGTGACCGCTCATGTGACCGCTCACGCAACCAATCACAAGCCGCGACGTCATCGCAGGTCCTAAACTCACTGCATTCTTAGGAACGGAGGCTGCCGGTTACATCAGTAAGGTCCAGGGGCCGCCGGAGGGGTGAGTATATCCATATTTTTTATTTTAATTCTTTATTTTTTACATGAATATGGATCCCAGGGCCTGAAGGAGAGTCTCCTCTCTTCCAGACCCTGGGAACCATACACTGGGAACTTCCGATTTCTGATATCACAAAAATATCGGAACTCGGTATCGGAATTCCGATACAGCAAATATCGGCCGATACCCGATACTTTCGGTATCGAAATGCTCAACACTAATCACCATTAAATGGTCACTGTATAGCAGTGATATTAGTCTTAAAACAATGGTTATGATTAATGACACAGGTCTGCAAGGGTAACATTTTTAAAAAAATAAGAAGTGCATTTTATATACTTTGATTGCTGAACTCCAAAAAATTCTATCACAAACATTTTTTTTTAACAAACACTGACTCCATAGGCTTTTTCTTGCACCATACTGTGACCCCTTTGCGTGACTTTTTGTGGATGATTTTCTCATTAGATTACCACAGCTTTTTTGCACAGTTCAAATTTAATGTTTAGCCAGGTAATTGCACCTTCTTAAACATTCTGCATAACGTTTAAGCTCCACAATAAAGGAAAAGAACCAGCTAGCTCCTGCTACCTGTTTTTGTTCCACACTTTTCTCAAGACGATGCTCTATTTGTTTGCAGTGATGTTGTCCGGCTGATGGAAAAATGTAACATTGAGTACAATGTAAATGAGTGGAGGCTTTTTATTTACTCATCCCAAAAAATCTGAAAGCTGTGCTACTTCACAATGTCAGCAAGTATGCTTCATTGCCTGTAGCACATTCTGTGCACTTGAAGGAAAGCTATGAGAATTTAGATTTAGACTTTATTCTCAAGAAACTTAACAGGGAAGATCAAGAGTGGTGTGTCAACACCGCCTTTGTTCTTAATTATGTCAGACATATTGTTCAGTAGGCCCAGCTTGTTCAGCTTATTATTCATAGGAGACTGAATCCTCTTATTCTAGGTTGAATTGATGTTTGTTCATTTGTTGAATGGTTGCTGACTACCGATTGTATCCGTCCTTGCAGCTTATTGTTCTGCTATGCTTGAGGGACAAAAACGCAGGTTAATTGAACAATCCATGTTTGTTAATATGCTGATTACCCATTGTATCAGTCTATGCAGCTTGTTATTCTGCAAACATTACAGGACAAAATATGCAGGTTAATTGAACACTCGAACAATGAGAGATGACCACCTTCCCCCAACCCTATGGAAAAATTACTGAATAAGAGCTGTGAACTATAAAAGGGGATCTGCTTCTGATTCCACAGGACAACATCCAACTGGAGGAATACAGATTTGCTCTATTGATAATAACTGAACCCTTAAAGACATTTGGAGAACTCGGGTTGGGACAACCAGGTCACCTGGTCACATATCTCATAGTACTATGTCATCTTCCTAAACTCCTCTCTGTTGGTATCCTCCAAAAGTGTGGTGCTACTAGTTGGGGTATTGGGCCCTGTAAGTCACAGCTGCTCTAATCTCAGCGACCCAGCAGAAGGATGAGACTCTGTCATTTGCACCATCTTGTGTATTTGCTGGGACTGTACTACATGTTGTTGATAGTTGGTGATGCAATAAATTATTACCGTATTGTGTTACCCTCACACTGTGTTGTCGGAGTAATATTATGACCGCAGGGAAGTAGAATGGGCATTCAGTGGAATGAGCCCTGTTTCAAGCAGTCTTTCTAAAGACCCCCAGGCCAGAGGACAAGAACACCCACTGATTCTCGTGTCTCCACAGATGGTCAATATGTGGTGATCTGAAAGTTCTCTCTTTGCTCCTTGGGCAGCAAGGAGGTTACACAAAGTAGCCATACTTTTTGTGTGAATGGGACAGCCAGGATAGTACTCATCCCTGGAGCCAGAAAAGTTGGCAAACAAGAACATTTTTGCAACCTGGACTTAGTTATAAGAATATAGTTGCGGAAAGTTTAGTTTATCCCAGTAAAGTTCTCCTACCATCACTGCACATTAAGCTTGGATTGATAAAGCAGTTTGTGAAATCTCTATCAAACGTAGGAGAGACTTTTAAGTATCTGTATACCAAGTTTCAGGGACTGACGAAAGCAAAACAGAAGGAAGGCATTTTTGTGGGTCCAGATATTTGGAAACTCATGAAAGATGACGTGTTTGAAAAAAAAATGAAAGCTGTAGAGAAAAGGTCTTAGGATTCTTTTAAGGAAGTTGTAAAAAAATTTCTAGGTAACAACAAAGATCCAAATTTAATTCCATCGTGGAGAACATGCAGAAACATTTCAAAGCGTTGGGTTGTCTGATGAATTTAAAGTTACATTTTTTATATTCCTATTTGAACTACTTTTCTGAAAACCTTGGTGCTGTTAGCGAAGAGCAAGGAGAAAGATTTCATCAGGTTGTATCAAGGTAGATGGAATGTGAACATGATGGGAGACTATTGCTGGATGCTTCACAGAGAAGATCCGCAGGCCTTCAACCCCAAACAGTTATTCAAAACTTTTAACTCCCTCCTCCGCCCACCACTGCCCCTCCAACCTCCCACATCTCTGCTGAGAACTTTGCCGCACACTTCAAAAATAAGATCGACCAAACATGGCAAGTCTTTATTGTTCAACCACCACAACCGCTTTGTATACCAGACTAATGCCCAAACCCCATAACCTCCCTGTCCAACATCACTGAAAGGGAGCTTAATTGTCTCCTCTCCAAATTACTCCTCACCACTTATGCACTAGACCCATCCCATCCCACCTCCTCCCCAACCTCACCACCACACTTATCCTATCCCTAACCCATTTCTTCAACCTATCAGTAACTTCTGGTACCTTCCCTTCTGCTTTCAAATATGCCACGATCACACCTATCCTTAAAAAGCCAACCCTCAACCCAACCGTTATGTCCAGCTATTGCCCAATATCACTGCTCCCTTTCGCTTCAAGACTCCTGAAGCAGCACGTCCACGCTGAACTTTCCTCCCACCTCTCATCTAACTTGCTCTTTGACAATCTAAAATCTGGTTTCTGTCCCTGTCATTCCACTGAGACTGCCCTGACCAAAATAACTAATGACTTACTCACAGCAAAAGATAACGGACATTACTCTATACTCCTCCTTCTAGACCTCTCCTCTGCTTTCGACACAGTTGACCACTGCCTCCTACTACAGATCTTCTCCTTAGGCATCAAAGACCTCACCCTATCCTGGATCTCCTGATACCTTTCCAACCGCACATTCAGCGTCTCATACTCCCACACTACCTCCTCATCCCACCCTCTCTCTGTTGGAGTCCCCCAAGGTTCTGTTCTAGGACCCTTACTCATCTCAATCTATACACTTGATCTTGGACAACTCATAAAGTCCCATGGATTCCAGTTCCATCTGTATGCTGATGACAATCAGATCTACCTCTCTGGCCCAGACGTCACCTCTCTGCTGTCCAGAATCCCGGAGTGTCTATCAACCATAGCCTCCTTCTTCTCCTCTCGCTTCCTCAAACTCAATGTAGACAAATCTGAACTCATCATCTTTCCTCCATCTCACAGATTTTCCTTACCTGATCTATCTGTCTATCTATCTATCTATTTATCTATCTATCTATCTATCTATCTATCTATCTATCTATCACAATTAATGGCATCACGCTTTCCCCCTTACTGGAAGTCTGCTGCCTCGGAATAACCCTTGACTCTGCCCTGTCCTTCAAACCGTACATCTAAGCTCTTTCCACCTCCTGTCGCCTCCAGCTCAAAAATATTGCCAGAATCCATCCTTTCCTAAACCCATAATCTACTAAAATGCTTGTATATGCCCTCATCATCTCCCGCCTCAACTACTGCAACATCCTTTTCTGTGGCCTCCATGCTAACACTCCTGCACCTCTCCAGTCCATCTTTAACTCTGCTGCCCGACTAATTCATCTCTTTCCTCGCTAATCCTCCGCTTCTCCTCTCTGCAAATCTCTTCACTGGCTCCCACTCCTTCAGCATATCCAGTTCAAATTACTAATACTGACATACAAAGCCATCCATAACTTGTCTCCTCCATATAGCTCTGAACTAATTTCCCGATATCTTCCCTCACGTAATCTCCGGTCCTCCCAAGATCTCCTTCTTTCTTCCACAATTATTCGTTCCTCACCTAATCGCCTCCAAGACTTCTCCTGAATATCCCCCATCCTCTGGAATTCTGTGCCTCAACACGTCCGACTATCAACCACTCTCATATAAATAAAAAATAATAATAATAAGAGAAAATTATCAAGAGAATAGAATAGAAAAGGAAAAGGCCCAAAAATTAATTTCCAATAAAGTTGCAGAATGAATGTTCAATAAATTTCTATATATAATGTTGTGTACATTTTTGCCGCAATAAAGATTTTTCTTGTTCATTTCGCTTTGCGCAATTTAAATCTCATTTTGCGCAAAATTCATATGTGATAGTTAAAATGGAAGTGTTTTTTTAATTCAGGGCATAAGAAAACATAAGAATTAGTCATTGGATTTGAAACAATTTTCATAAACCCAAATATTACATACTTGTGTTATTAGAATGGCAGTATTATCACTCAAAAAATCCTCAAAAAACTCAGTACATATAAAGCATCAAATCATTCCCCTTGCCAAATCAGGACGTCAGTCGACTTTATGACTTAAATGTTTATCTGATCTTGGATAGTGAAGGTATCTGATTTATTTAGTTCTGGTGAATGTGTAACAATTTCTTCTTGTAAATCGATAAACCAGAATATAAAACAATTTTTTATTTTATAATTCAGATTTCATTAGTGTTTGGTGAAAGTAAGACAATTGTCCTGACACAACATAGTATACATGGCATGCCCTATTACATGCTACATTATGCCAGCAGTCTCTCATAGAAGAATTGCATCTGAAGGAGAATACAATGTCTCAATAATCCCTAAGAAGAAATCATGCCTTCGTACAGATTGTGTACTTGAGCTTTTCGAAAAAAAATACCAGTAATTATATGAGTAGTTTTAACTTGATTTAAGATAGGGAAATGTTATCCAACTGAACAGAAATCCTCATGTAAAATGATGACATATGACAGTAATTCTGATACTTCAAGAATCGAATGATTCTTCTAACACTATGCGTCAAGTTGAAATGATCCTAATTATATTATAAGAACTTCTTGTCTTGTCCATGTACCACTGATGACTTACTCTTGTCACAAGAGGAGGTATGCTGCTGGCTTTAAATGAGTAAAACCAAGACTCAGATGGATATTACAAGTGAACACTACATATTAGAGCTGTTTCAGTTAAAGGGGCCTTTATTAATAGGTGGAAAAGCACCACATTATGGCTTCATGCACATAATTGTCCTACAGGTCAATGAAGTACGGATCCTTAAAGGGGTTGTACCCTTTCACAAAAGTTTTTCCTACAGGCTCCATTAGTAGTGAAAAAAACAAATTGTGCTTTATTGAGACTCCCTATCTCCGTCGTGGGGTCTCCACTGCTGATTTGTGCTTGCAAAGCTGACATCACGCTGACAAAGCTGAAGGCAATTACTGGCTTTGCTGATGTAGATGGTATGAGCTGCTGAGTTCATGAATTGGTTGCTGTGCTGTCAACATGATATATCAGATAGCAGACAATAATTGACACAGGAGCAGCAGCGGATACTTAGCTCTGGACCCGCTAAGGGTAAGTAAAACACAGTTTTTACTATTAGCGGAGCTTATATGATAAGCATTTCTGAAAAGGCACAACCTTTTTAAAAGCAGCACTCATCAACTTAACTTTTGGTATGCACCTGTCTCAGCTCCAAAGTTGGGCTCTGCTGTCTTCCCCTATGGCTGACACCTCCTTTACTGTGCTTCACTTTGGGTTTCACAAATTATCTGTCAAACTCCAGTGACACCATCAGCTATGGCCTTTTAAGACTTACTTGAACACGTATGTGTGCCACAGTATTAAATATGGATTATGTTTCTTATCTTCTGCCATTTAGTTTGTTCCACCAGTATATTAAGGTGATAACATTCTATCAAAACATTGTTTACCTCATTGCTCAGACCGGCAACTAACCCTTCACCTGCTGTAAAAATAAAGAACTCCTCTCTAGAGTCTGTTCACATTTGCTATCGCTTTTGCAATAGAATGTACAGTTGTGTGAAAAAGTGTTGTCCCCTTCCTGATTTCCTATTCGTTTTCATGTTTGTCACACTTAAATGTTTCAGATCAGCAAACAAATTTAAATATTACATTACATTATATTACAAAAATAACACAAGTAAATACAAAATTCATTTTTTAAATAAAGTTATTTATAATTAAGAGGAAAAGAAATTCAAACCTACAGGGCCATGTGTGAAAAAGTGATTGCCTCTTAAACCTAATAACTGGTTGTGCCATCGTTATAGCAGCAACAACTGCAATGCTCTGGAGAAATTTTGGCCAACTCATCTTTGCAGATTTGTTGTAATTCAGTCACTTTGGAGTGTTTCTGAGCAAGAACCACCTTTTTAAGGTCATGCCACAGCATCTCAATCGACTTAAGGTCAGGACGTTGACTAGGTCACTCCAAAGTCTTAATTTTGTTTTTCTTATGCCATTCAGAGGTGGATTTGCTGGTGTGTTTTGGATTATTGTCCAGCTGCATAATGCAAATGCACTTCAGCTTGAGGTCACAAACAGATGGATGGACATTTTCCTTCAGGATTTTTTGGCAGACAGCAGAATTCATGGTTCCACAGCAAGTCTTCTAGGTCCTGAAGCAGCAAAACAGCTTGAGACCATCACACTATCAATACCATATTTTACTGTTGGTGTGATGTTTATTTTCTGAAATGCTGAGTTACTTCTGTGCCAGATGTAATGGGACATACACTTTCCAAAAAGTTTAACTTTTGTCTAATCAGTCCACAGAGCAATCTCCCAAAACTTAGAGGAGCCTTTATCTTCTTATTGCTCAGCAGTGGGTTTTCTTTTATATTGGAACTCTGCCATGCAGGCCATTTCTGCCCACTTTCTTTCTTATGGTGGGTCATGAACACTGACATTAACTGAGGCAAGTGAGGCCTGCAATTCTTTGGATATTGTTGTGGGGTCTTTTGTGACCTCATGGATAATTTTGGGTAATTTTGGTCAGTCAGCCACTCCTGGGAAAGTTCACTACTGTTCCAGGTTTTCGCCATTTGTGGATAATGGCTCTCACTATGGTTCTCTGGAGTCTCAAAGCATTAGAAATGGCTTCATAACTTTTTCCAGACTGATAGATCTCAATTACTTTGTTTCTTATTTGTTACAGAATTTCTTTGGATCGCGACATGATGTTTAAATTTTGAGGAGCTTTTGGTTTACTTCACTTTGTCAGGCAGGTCCTATTTAAGAGAATTCTATATTGAGAACAGGTGAGGGGTAATCAGGCCTGAGTGTGGCTAGGAAATTTGAACTCAGCTTCCCAAAGATCTGAAAAAACGCAGTTAATTTATGTTATAAGTGGGGGGACAATCACTTTTTCACATAGGGCCCTGTAGGTTTGGATTTGTTTTTCCATTAATAATAAAGACCTTCATTTATAAACTGCATTTTGTGTATACTTATAGTATCTTTGTCTAATATTTTCATTTGCTTGGTGATCTGAAACATTTAAGTTTGACAAACATGTAATAGAATACAAAATCAGGAAGGGGGCAAATGCTTTTTCACACAACTGTATCTTCTCCATAAACTAGTTTTCCTCTCCATGTTTACTGCCAGTGGCTATCCATTTCTTACTTATCAACCCTTCATCTGCTAAAAGCATTATGAGATTTTCTTTGGACGAGTTCACACACCAAATCTGCTGTTATTCCTGGACAATCTGTACAACTACAATTCTATGTTTGTCTATGTCAGGGGAAGAACAGCAAGATCATGCAGATCTCTCAGCTGGTACCAATTTATCAGAGAACACTACTCCTCCGCCTCCAGTCATCAGGACAATTAAACAATTTATTGACCAGCGATGGACGAGGTTGCGGCTGTTTATCTTTACAGATAGGTCTGTAATTTTTATCGTAGATACACTTCAACTGTGAGAGACAGAATCTAAAAATAAAAACTAGAAAATCACATCTCATGATTTTTAAATAATTAAATTACATTTTATTGCATGAAATAAGTATTTTATCACCTACCAACCAGCAAGAATTTTGGCTCTCACAAATCTGTTAGTTATTCTTTAAGAAGCCCTCCTAATCTACACTCATTACCTGTATTAATTACATCTATTTGAACTTGTTAACTAAAAATATAAAAAAGATCTGTCCACACACTTAATCAATCACACTCCAACCTCTCAACCATGGTCAAGACCAAAAATCTATCTAAAAATACTAGGGACAAAACTGTAGACCTGCACCATAGTCTCAAACATTACCATCAGTAATGCTGTCATGGATTAAAATCTTGCAGGGCACTGCTCACCCAAGCACATGTGCAGGCCGTTTGAAGTTCACCATTGACCAGGTGCATGATCCAGAGGAGGCGTGGGAGAAGGTCATGTGCTCAGATGAGTCCAAAATAGAAATTTTTGGTATCAACTCCACTAGTTGTGTTTGGAGGAAGAAGCATAAGTACAACCCCAAGAACACCATCCCGACCGTGAAGCATGGTGGGGGAAATTATACTTTGGTGGTGCTTTTCTGCAAAGGGGACATGACAGCTGCACCATTTTGAAGGGAGGATGGATTGGGTCATGCATTGCAAGATTTTGGCCAACAACCTTCTTCCCTCAGTAAGAGGATTGAAGATGGGTCATGGCTGGGTCTTCCAGCATGATAATGACCCAAAACAAACAACTAGGGCTCCTAAGGAGTGGCTCCGTAAGAATCATTTCTAGGTCCAGGAGTGGCCTAACCCTTCTCCAGACCTGAACCCAACAGAAATTCTTTTGAGGGAGCTGAAACTCAATGTTGCCCAGTGACAGCCCCAAAACCTGAAAGATCTGGAGTGTGTGCAAACTTGGCAAGAACTTAAAGAAATGTCTGGCCTTTGTAATTGCAAACAAAGGTTTCTGTATCAAATATTAAGTTGTTTTTTTTCTGTTACTTATCTCATGCAATAAAATGCAAATTAATTATGTAAAAATCATAATGTTATTTTCTGGATTTATTCTTAAGATTCTGTCTCTCACAGTTGAAGTGTTCCTTCAATAAAAATTAGAGAGCTCTCCATTCCAAGTGGAAAAACTTGCAAAATCATCAGTATATCAAACACTTATTTTCCCCACTGTATATACAGTACCTTGATATGGTCACTGCCAAACAACACAACAACAAAAGGTACTAGCTGCCACTATTAATCTTTTATACAGACCGATTGGACACCTGTTACAGATAGCATATGGCTTCAGGGATTCAGTTTAGAGGGCAAGAAAAATGAAGCTATTAAATTTTACATATGTAATCCGAAAAGTAGGCAGTGTTTATTAAAATATACAAAGATATATAATACAATACATACAACCACAAAATAAGAAGGAATAACAAAAGAAATGTACTAAACTTGATGTCGCACGTATGACTCTGACTCTTATGAAGTGGAACTCTTCATTTTTGGAAACAGTACAAAAATACATTGAACTGAATCCCATAACTGACAATTATTATAGTTCAGTATTTTCTTTTTTTAAGTCACGCCCACATACCTCCCCTTCGGTGACTTATAACAGGACTGGTCATGTGATGTGGTTAAGTCTTTAGAAACTTTCACAATAGCTTCGCCCCTGGAGGTCTCAGGCAGGAGATATTAATGCCATATTTATCATCCTGATTTTAGCTATCTATAGACAGGAAATATAGCATATAATCCATCTGCCTGATATTAATTTGAAGGTGCGCCGTGACCATTTAGTGATATAAGATAAATTTTATGTTCACCATTTCATCACAATGCCGAAAATATGTCTCTCATACCTGTAATTTTTTATACCGTTCCTTGAAACCTCAATATTCATAACTGGAGTCTGAACTCAAGCAGTCTGCTTGCAACTTTCTGGACATAGATAGGCCAATGGTCACAGGTCATAAATCTGTCGCCTCACAAATTCCTCTGATAGCTGTGCATGAATTTCATGTTTGCTATCCATCAGATAACCAACTTAAATTACCTATTTGCAGCAGGTAGGTCCTAGCCAAATAAGGGACATATGCTGGTTAATATAGTGCTAGATTTTGTTCCCTTCAATTCAGAATGAAAACTATGATATGGCTTTATAGATTTTACAATGACAACTATGACAAGCTAGACAACTTGTTATGTGAGTTTTGATGCATTTTGCTCCACTTTTCTGCCTGTAGTACTGATCCTTGATGCTTAATGTGCCAACTGGAAGGTTTGACCTGCTGGACCATTGCCCTCAGTACATGTGGTCATTTGGACCTGTGACTTAATGAGTCCACCTAATTTTGTAATGCCTAAAACCTTGAACTCTGTGAATAATTGATTGTGATATGTAAGCACATTGAGGCATGTTCCATATAATGCTATAGTAGACCCCTTTACACTTTTCCAAAATAAAATAACTACTTCTTTAACTACCACATTCCATCACTGCATGCATCATATTACTGTAATAACAAGTTGTGGAGACTTATATATTTGAGTTCCACAAAAAGGAATTGTCCATCGCACTACCCCAAATTCTCTTGGCTGAGTAACCTTGGATAAAACAGAGACATTTAATTTGCCATCAATGGTGGTGCTATATGGCGTCAAAGATGTGTACTCAGCAATCAAGAGAGCAACATGATAATATATTTTGTCCTGATTCTCTTTTGTTAGTTTGGCAGTGTTTGATAGCTAGATCCTCATCCTGTAACTGAATTATCTCATGCAAGCTGCTTACTTTGCACTGAGATTTTAGAACATCAGTACAGAGTAAAGTGTGGACCACCTGAACATTTAAAATCTATAGGCAATGCAGAAGTAGTTAAAGAAAAGACAATTCACCTGACTCCTAATATACAGTTAGGTCCAGAAATATTTGGACAGTGAGACAGGTTTTGGCATTTTATCTGTTCATCAAAACATATTCAAGATACAGTTATATAATCAATATGGGCTTAAAGTGTAGACTCTCAGCTTTGAGGTTATTCACATCATAAATGGAGCAAAGGTTTAGGAATTACAGCTTTTTAATACGTAGCTGCCTCTTTTTAAAGGGACCAAAAATATATGGATAAATATCTAAAAAGTTCTTTAACCCCTTTCTGACAATGGACGTAATGATCCGTCCATGTGCCCTGGGCCTATTTAACCAGGAATGGATCATTATGTCATCGCGATCGTCTGCACAAACGGGGAGTGCGCGGCCGATCGCCTCTGGGTGTCAGCTGATTCTCACAGCTGACACCCGGCGGTAGGTGCCAGGAGCTGTCACAGACAGCTCCCGGCACTTTAAGCACAGAAATGCTGTGAATAAACACGATCGCAGCATTCCCGAAGCTGGCATAGGGCTGACAGCCCCTCTGCCTTTGAATCAGAGACCCCGCATGGTCCTGATCGTTGCCATGGTGACCCAATATCGTCATGACGACATCCGGGTCCCCAGAGCTAGGAGACTTGTTGATCATGTGCAGTGCATGATCAGCAAGTCTCTCTGTCAGTGCAGAGCTGACAGTTTCTATGGCATGCAGATGCTGCTTCATCTCCATGCTATAGAAGCGATCAGCCTGCATAAAATGATAGTCCCATAGTAGGATAAAGTAAAAAAGTTAGAAAAAAAAGTAAGAAAAATGTTTTTAATAATTGTAAAAATATATATAAAAAATATATATTAAAAAAAATCAAATATAATAATAAAAAAATCAATATATATTCTATATCTAAATAAATATTTGAATGGAAAAAATATATAAACAGTAAAAGTACACATGTTTTGTATCGCCACATCCGCAATGACCCGACCTATAAAACTGTCCCACTAGTTAACCCCTTCAGTGAACACCTTAAAAAAAAAGCAAGGCAAAAAACAATGCTTATACTGCTGAAGAAAAAGTGCAATAACACGCAATCAAAAAGACAGAGATAAATAAACATGGTACCTCTGAAAACACCATCTTGTCCCACTAAAGACGAGCGACCGTGCAGCTCCATCAGCGGAAATATAAAAAAGTTATAGCTCTCAGAATAAAGCGATGTAAAAATGATTACAGTATTTTATCTATAAAATAGTTTTTATTGTATAAAAACGGCAAAACATAAAAAAAATATGACTGTGGTATCGCTGTAATCATGCTGACCCGAAGAATAAAACTGCCTTATCAATTTTACCACACACGGCACGGCATAAACCACCCCTAAAAAAGAAATTTATGAATTACTGTTTTTTGTTCATTCTGCCTCCCAAAAATCGGAATAGAAGGCGATCAAAAAATGTCATGTGCCTAAAAATGGTGCCAATAAAAACATCAACTCGTCCTACAAAAAACCAAGCCAGCTATAAGGCCTCTTTCACACGTCTTGAATATTTCCGCTACCAGAGAGGTCAGTGTCCGTGTATGCAATACTTGCGGCACACATGTGGCATCCGTGTGCCGCATCAGTACCACATGGACTGGTGCCAGGAAAGAAGTGTTACGGTAAGCGCTGTTCCTCGGCGCCGGGTGCTGAACACAGCTCTCATGATTCTCCCCTGCTCTGACAGTGATCGGCGCAAGCAGGGGAGAATGATTACATTATATTTAAGTGATAAAAGAGACAGCAGGCGGCGGCTGATGGGACTATAACTCCCATCAGTCTACCCCTGCTGCTGCTAATAACAGTGACAACAGGAGTGGCTGCTGTCTCTTTTATCACTTTAATGTAACTCTCATCATTCTCTCCTGCTCGTGCCGATCGCCGGCAGAGCAGGGGAGAATGATGAGAGCCATGTTCACCACCTGGTGCTGGGGAACAGCGCTTACTGTAACGCTTCTTCTCTGGCACCGATGCGTGTCACACAGATGAAATCCACGTGTCATGATCCGTTCCAGGGTTTATTAGTTTCTGCCCTTTTTGGACGGATCATGTCAAGGGTTAACTTTGCTCTGCCTCGTTCTGGGTTCAGGTTGGCTATTTAGCTCCCAGGAATCTTGCTGGCAGTGTCAGCTATAGTTCTGTCTTCGGCTTGTGAACCTGACTCTGGAAACCCTTGGTTTGTCCTGCTGTGAACCCTGACTTGTCCGGTGTCTGTTATCTCCCTCTGTCTGCCCTTTCCCTGCGTTTGTCTGTCCTGCTTGATTCCCTGATTCTGATCTCCTGGCTTGGCTATTTGACTCTGTTTGGATTTGTCCCTTTTGTACCGTATTTTGCTCGTCCCGGTTGACTGATCTCTGTTACGTACTGACTATCCTTTCTGTGTTAATCCTTTTTGTACTGAAGTGTTATCTTGTGCCCTGACTCGGCTTTTTCTGACTACTCTCTTGCCACTTGGTGGCATCTGTTCAGCTGCTCAGTGTGTGCAGTCTCGCTTCCCGATAAAGCTCCCCCTGGTGTAGGTTGCGCTGTACTGCACCGCAGCTGCATGACATAATAGCTGACCTGACATTTAAACTGGATTTTGCATTTTTTTTTTTTTGTCATGGATCCGCTGCATAACTTGGCGGATCAAGTGTCCAGTTTGACACAGATGGTGTTGGATATTTCTGTGAAACATCAGTACCTTGTCTCATCTCATACTCACTTACAGAAAAGACTGACTGAGACTGTTATGACCATGCAGGGAGACACCTCTCATGATGTTAGTCTACCTGGTGACTCAGTGGATGTCTCTTTGCACTCTCCTGAACCTACTGTCAAACTCCCAGATACCTTCTCTGGGGAGAGGGAGAGATTTCTTACTTTTAAGGAGAGTTGCAAGCTTTTTTTTTCTCTTAGACCTCGATCTTCTGGAGATGAGAGTCAGCGGGTGGGGGTAATTATTTCCTTACTGCGGGAGGGACCTCAATCATGGGCTTTCTCTTTACCTGCTTCTGCCCCTGAATGTGTGTCTGTGGATAGATTATTTGAGGCTCTGGGACTTATTTATGATGAACCGGACCGGGTCAGGGTTGCAGAGGACATGATCATGAGTCTCTCCCAGAATTAACTCACTGCTGAACAGTATTGTTCTGAGTTTAGGCGGTGGCCCGTTGAGGTGTCTTGGGATGACTCTGCTCTGAGGCGCCTGTTTGAGAGAGGACTTTCTGATCATCTCAAGGACGCGCTGGCCCTTCATACGCCACCCAGTTCCCTGGTGGAGGCCATGACTCAGGCCATTCGTATGGACCAGAGATTACGGGAGAGAAGAATTATCCAGAACGAGATTCCTATTTTGCCTATCAAGTCTGAGGAGACTATGGAAGTTGGTGCCATCAATTTCAAGGAGAAGGAGAGGAAACGGCGACGTGATGGGAAATTATGTATTTATTGTGGAGATCCGGGACATTGGAAGAAAGACTGCCCCTCTTGTCCATCAAGTAACAAGCTGCCGAGTCTGGGTGATAGTCTAGAAGGTCACCCAGACTCTAAGGTACCATTTTCGTCATTTCAAAAAGTTTTGCTAGAAGTGGAACTGTGTTATGGAGGTGTTTTTGCATCCACTTCAGCATTTGTGGACTGTGGATCTTCCATGAACTTCATTGACTATAGTCTGGTGTCCAAGTTAAAGTTAGGGACAGTTAGGCTAGCGACTCCCATCCATATCGTTGCCATTGATAAGACACCGTTGGCTCAAAATGTGCTTAAATTTGTCTCTGAGGAGTTCCTCCTCAAGGTGGGTTCCTTGCACCAGGAACGAATTTCATGTTATGTTATGAATAATCTTCCTGCGGGACTGGTGTTGGGGTTCCCCTGGTTGCAGAGGCATAATCCTGTTATAGACTGGGGATCTCGTGATATTGTTAAATGGGGTCCTAATTGTTCCAATGGTTGTCTTTCTGCTGTGTTTGTGTCCGCGATTAGTCCGGAAGGTATTCCGGAGTACCTAAAGGACTTTGGTGATGTGTTCTCCGAAAAAGAGGCTGAGGTCTTACCACCCCATCGTTTTAATGATTGTACCATCAATCTTATTCCAGGTTCTAAATTGCCCAAAGCCCGTTTGTACAATCTTTCTGGCCCGGAACGTACTGCTATGAAAAACTATATCTCTGATAGTCTACGCAAAGGTCACATCCGTCCCTCTGTCTCACCTGTGGCCGCGTGTTTTTTTTTTTGTCAAGAAAAAAGATGGTGGTTTACGTCCATGCCTCGATTTCCGGGAACTAAATAAAATTATGGTGAGAAATACCTACCCTCTCCCACTCATTCCTGATCTCTATAACCAATTGTCTGGGGCTAAGTGGTTTTCCAAACTTGATCTTAGGGGAGCATATAACCTTCTCCGCATTCAGGAAGGGGATGAGTGGAAAACGGCATTTCTCACCTCTGAGGGCCTATTTGAAAATTTGGTCATGCCCTTTGGTCTCACGAACGCGCCCGCAGTGTTTCAGAATTTCATAAATGATGTTTTTTCTGATTTTATCGGGCACTTTATGGTTGTATACCTGGATGATATCCTTGTTTTCTCGCCTGACAAGGAATCTCACATTGGTCATTTACGTGCTGTTCTTCACAGGTTACGGGGAAATTCTTTGTTCGCTAAACCAGAGAAATGTTTGATTTGTGTCCAGGAGCTTTCTTTTCTGGGGATCATCCTTTCTGCGAATGGGTTTCGGATGGATCCCGGAAAGGTACAGGACATTGTTGATTGGGTGCAACCCAGAGACCTCAAGGGTCTGCAGCGTTTTCTGGGTTTTGCCAATTATTACCGGAAATTCATCAAGGGGTTTTCTCAGGTAGTCAAGCCAATCACCGATCTCACTCGCAAGGGGGCTGATCTCAAAGTTTGGTCATCCTTGGCAGTTGAAGCATTTATTACATTAAAAAAGTGTTTTATGTCTGCTCCTGTATTAGTTCAGCCCGATCCATCTAAACCATTCATTGTAGAGGTGGACACATCAGAGGTGGGAGTAGGGGCGGTGTTGTCTCAGGGACCCGTTACTTTGACCAACTTAAGACCATGTGCCTTTTTCTCCCGGAAGTTTTCTTCTGCTGAGAGGAACTATGATGTTGGAAACCGGGAGTTATTGGCTATAAAATTGGCTTTTGAAGAATGGAGGCATTTTTTAGAGGGGGCGGTTCATCGGATCACGGTGATTACTGATCACAAGAACTTGTCTTATATTGAAACTGCCAAACGGTTAACTCCTAGACAGGCTAGGTGGTCGCTTTTTTTCTCTCGTTTTCATTTTTCAATCACTTTTCGGCCTGGTTCCAAGAATGTCAAGGCTGATGCCTTATCTCGCAGTTTTGATCCGATATCACCCCCCCGAACCTCCTTCCTCCATTCTTCAGCACGGGGTGGTTGTTGCGGGGGTATCCTCTGAATTGGAGCAGAAGATTCGAGAGGCTCAGTCTCTTGCTCCTCCCTCTTTGCCTGACAATAAGCTTTTTGTCCCAGTTCAATACAGATTGAGGATTCTCCGGGAGTTCCATGATTCTGCCCTTAGTGGTCACCCGGGGATCTCTGCTACCCGGAAAGCTATTGCTAGGCTGTTTTGGTGGCCCTCCTTGAACTCCGATATCATTGTGTTTGTGTCTGCTTGTGATACCTGTGCCCGTGCTAAGAGCTCTCATAACAGGCCGGCCAGGTAATTGGTGCCATTGCCAATTCCAGATAGACCTTGGACTCATTTGTCCATGGATTTTATCACTGATCTCCCTCCTTCCAATGGCAAAACTGTTATCTGGATAGTGGTTGACAGATTCAGTAAGCAAGCGCATTTTGTACCTCTGGCAGGATTGCCTAATGCTGAGACACTATCCAGATTGTTTGTTGAGCATGTAGTACGGCTGCATGGTGTGCCTTTGAATGTGGTTTCTGATAGAGGGGTACAATTTAAGTCCACATTTTAGAGGGCATTTTGTAAGAGATTGGGTATTTGTTTGACCTTCTCCTCTGCTTACCATCCTGAGACCAATGGGCAGATGGAGAGGACCAATCAGTCACTTGAACAGATTTTGAGGTGTTTTGCTACATCTCAGCAGGATGATTGGTGTTGTTCATTGCCCGTGGCTGAATTTGCATTTAATAATCGGATTAACCAGTCCACGGGCACCTCTCCATTCTACTGTAACTACAGTTTTCACCCCCATTTTGGTGAATTTTTTAGGCTGGATTCAGGATGTCCAGGGGCTGATATGGCATTACAACGGTTGGGGGAGGTGTGGAGGGAGGTCCAGAAGAACATTGGGAAGTCTCAGGGCAAACATAAACTTTTTGCTGATAAGCGACGGTCTGTAGGACCTATATTTCTGGTAGGAGATAAAGTGTGGTTGTCTACCAAGAACATTCGTCTTAAGATTCCTTCTGCTAAGCTTGGTCCTAGGTTTATCGGTCCTTACGAGATCATTGAGGTGGTCAATCCAGTTGCCTTTCGTTTACGCCTTCCTCAGTCACTTCGGATCCCCAATGTGTTCCATAAATCACTTCTTAAGTCCTTTGTACCATCTTCAGCTGGGCCTCCATCCCCTCCGCCTCCTGTCTCTGTGGATGGTCAGACCGAGTATGAAGTTGAACGGATCGTGGATTCTCGTATGGTCCGTAGTTCACTTCAGTATTTGGTCCTGAGGATCGATCTTGGGTCCCTGCGCGATCTGTCCATGCTGATCGATTGATCTGGGCATTTCATGCACGTTATCCTGGGAAACCTGGGGGTCCGGTGGCCCCCCCTTGAGAGGAGGGTACTGTCATGATCCGTTTCAGGGTTTATTAGTTTCTGCCCTTTTTGGACGGATCATGTCAAGGGTTAACTTTGCTCTGTCTCGTTCTGGGTTCAGGTTGACTATTTAGCTCCCAGGAATCTTGCTGGCAGTGTCAGCTATAGTTCTGTCTTCGGCTTGTGAACCTGACTATGGAAACCCTTGGTTTGTCCTGCTGTGAACCCTGACTTGTCCAGTGTCTGTTATCTCCCTCTGTCTGCCCTTTCCCTGCGTTTGTCTGTCCTGCTTGATTCCCTGATTCTGATCTCCTGGCTTGGCTATTTGACTCTGTTTGGATTTGTCCCTTTTGTACCGTATTTTGCTCGTCCCGGTTGACTGATCTCTGCTACGTCCTGACTATCCTTTCTGTGTTAATCCTTTTTGTACTGACGTGTTATCTTGTGCCCTGACTCGGCTTTTTCTGACTACTCTCTTGCCACTTGGTGGCATCTGTTCAGCTGCTCAGTGTGTGCAGTCTCGCTTCCCGATAAAGCTCCCCCTGGTGTAGGTTGCGCTGTACTGCACCGCAGCTGCATGACATTACGTGTGTTATGCGTGAGCACATGTGCGGAACATTTTGCAGCCCATGCTGACATTAAAAACGGACATGTCAGTGTGTTTTGCCCGTGAAAACACACTGACATTGTCACGGGAGACCTAGGTAGGAAAGAGCTAATAACCCGGGCCCCTGCGATTTCCCTCAGACTAGGGAAACCCTGACTGACCCTCTCCCAGAGTTTACACTGATGGTGTGCATGTCTGGGCCTCCAACCTCGCCCTATCTCCTGTTTCAACCCTAGGCTGAAACCACCACCCCCCCACCAGTGAAGAGACCACACTCCAATACCCACAGTAAGCACAGACAAGGATAACGGAAAAATAAGCACCACGCCGCAGTCACTCAGGAATACACTATAAATGCAAAGGGCAAAACAAATACAAATATAGGAAGGAGAAAATAAGACAATGGGAAATACACCACCAGCAACGATACTCCAACTACTTAGCTCACCACTCCAGACCGAGATAACCACGCATAAGACAGAAGCTATAATCGGCGACGCCCAATGTTCAGGATGACTATTTAAAGGCAGTGGGCATGGCCCAGCTTCCAATCCGAGCACCAGGTAAATTAACCCCGGACCAACTAGATAAAATCTAGCCGACGCCAATAAGCGCATAGTGGACAAAAGCGGAATTACCGCTGTCTGTCGGACGACCTGGTCTGGACAGCGTCCGACATGACAGTACCCCGCCTTCTACGAGGGACCCCAGGGCCCTCACGGCTTATAGGACCCGGCTTGTCCGGATGGCGGCAGAGAAACAACCCAGGATGTTATGGTTCTCAATGGCAAGAGAACATAGCCCAGCAAACATACGAACTAGCTCTTGGAAGGATGGAAACTAAACTGACCATGAACTAAACCTGCCGCACAACTAACAGTAGCCGGGTAGCGTGGCCTGCGTTTTATCCCTAGACGCCCAGCGCCGGCCGGAGGACTAACTAATCCTGGCAGAGGAAAATATAGTCCTGGCTCACCTCTAGAGAAATTTCCCCGAAAGGCAGACAGAGGCCCCCACAAATATTGGCGGTGATTTTAGATGAAATGACAAACGTAGTATGAAAATAGGTTTAGCAAAATTGAGGTCCGCTTACTAGATAGCAGGAAGACAGAAAGGGCACTTTCATGGTCAGCTGAAAACCCTATCAAAATACCATCCTGAAATTACTTTAAGACTCTAGTATTAACTCATAACATCAGAGTGGCAATTTCAGATCACAAGAGCTTTCCAGACACAGAAACGAAACTACAGCTGTGAACTGGAACAAAATGCAAAAACAAACAAGGACTAAGTCCAACTTAGCTGGGAGTTGTCTAGCAGCAGGAACATGCACAGAAAGGCTTCTGATTACAATGTTGACCGGCATGGAAGTGACAGAGGAGCAAGGCTAAATAGCGACTCCCACATCCTGATGGAAACAGGTGAACAGAGAGGATGATGCACACCAGTTCAATTCCACCAGTGGCCACCGGGGGAGCCCAAAATCCAATTTCACAACAGTACCCCCCCCTCAAGGAGGGGGCACCGAACCCTCACCAGAACCACCAGGGCGATCAGGATGAGCCCTATGAAAGGCACGGACCAAATCGGAGGCATGAACATCAGAGGCAGTCACCCAAGAATTATCCTCCTGACCGTATCCCTTCCATTTGACCAGATACTGGAGTTTCCGTCTGGAAACACGGGAGTCCAAGATTTTTTCCACAACGTACTCCAACTCGCCCTCAACCAACACCGGAGCAGGAGGCTCAACGGAAGGCACAACCGGTACCTCATACCTGCGCAATAATGACCGATGAAAAACATTATGAATAGAAAAAGATGCAGGGAGGTCCAAACGGAAGGACACAGGGTTAAGAATCTCCAATATCTTGTACGGGCCGATGAACCGAGGCTTAAACTTGGGAGAAGAAACCCTCATAGGGACAAAACGAGAAGACAACCACACCAAGTCCCCAACACAAAGCCGAGGACCAACCCGACGCCGGCGGTTGGCAAAAAGCTGAGTCTTGTCCTGGGACCACTTCAAATTGTCCACTACCTGCCCCCAAATCTGATGCAACCTCTCCACCACAGCATCCACTCCAGGACAATCCGAAGATTCCACCTGACCAGAAGAAAATCGAGGATGAAACCCCGAATTACAGAAAAAGGGAGACACCAAGGTGGCAGAACTGGCCCGATTATTGAGGGCAAACTCCGCTAAAGGCAAAAAAGCAACCCAATCATCCTGATCTGCAGACACAAAACACCTCAAATATGTCTCCAAGGTCTGATTCATCCGCTCGGTCTGGCCATTAGTCTGAGGATGGAAAGCAGACGAGAAAGACAAATCTATGCCCATCCTAGCACAGAATGCTCGCCAAAATCTAGACACGAATTGGGTACCTCTGTCAGAAACGATATTCTCCGGAATACCATGCAAACGGACCACATTTTGAAAAAACAGAGGAACCAACTCGGAAGAAGAAGGCAACTTAGGCAGGGGAACCAAATGGACCATCTTAGAGAAACGATCACACACCACCCAGATGACAGACATCTTCTGAGAAACAGGAAGATCCGAAATAAAATCCATCGAGATGTGCGTCCAGGGCCTCTTCGGGATAGGCAAGGGCAACAACAATCCACTAGCCCGAGAACAACAAGGCTTGGCCCGAGCACAAACGTCACAAGACTGCACGAAGCCTCGCACATCTCGAGACAGGGAAGGCCACCAGAAGGACCTTGCCACCAAATCCCTGGTACCAAAGATTCCAGGATGACCTGCCAACGCAGAAGAATGAACCTCAGAAATGACTTTACTGGTCCAATCATCAGGAACAAACAGTCTACCAGGTGGGCAACGATCAGGTCTATCCGCCTGAAACTCCTGCAAGGCCCGCCGCAGGTCTGGAGAAACGGCAGACAATATCACTCCATCCTTAAGGATACCTGTAGGTTCAGAATTACCAGGGGAGTCAGGCTCAAAACTCTTAGAAAGGGCATCCGCCTTAACATTCTTAGAACCCGGCAGGTAGGACACCACAAAATTAAACCGAGAGAAAAACAACGACCAGCGCGCCTGTCTAGGATTCAGGCGTCTGGCGGACTCAAGATAAATTAGATTTTTGTGGTCAGTCAATACCACCACCTGATGTCTAGCCCCCTCAAGCCAATGACGCCACTCCTCAAAAGCCCACTTCATGGCCAAAAGCTCCCGATTCCCAACATCATAATTCCGCTTGGCGGGCGAAAATTTACGCGAGAAAAAAGCACAAGGTCTCATCACGGAGCAATCGGAACTTCTCTGCGACAAAACCGCCCCAGCTCCGATTTCAGCAGCGTCGACCTCAACCTGAAAAGGAAGAGCAACATCAGGCTGACGCAACACAGGGGCGGAAGAAAAGCGGCGCTTAAGCTCCCGAAAGGCCTCCACAGCAGCAGGGGACCAATCAGCAACATCAGCACCCTTCTTAGTCAAATCAGTCAATGGTTTAACAACATCAGAAAAACCAGCAATAAATCGACGATAAAAGTTAGCAAAGCCCAAAAATTTCTGAAGACTCTTAAGAGAAGAGGGTTGCGTCCAATCACAAATAGCCTGAACCTTGACAGGATCCATCTCGATGGAAGAGGGGGAAAAAATATATCCCAAAAAGGAAATCTTTTGAACCCCAAAAACGCACTTAGAACCCTTCACACACAAGGAATTAGACCGCAAAACCTGAAAAACCCTCCTGACCTGCTGGACATGAGAGTCCCAGTCATCCGAAAAAATCAAAATATCATCCAGATACACAATCATAAATTTATCCAAATAATCACGGAAAATGTCATGCATAAAGGACTGAAAGACTGAAGGGGCATTTGAAAGACCAAAAGGCATCACCATATACTCAAAGTGGCCCTCGGGCGTATTAAATGCGGTTTTCCACTCATCCCCCTGCTTAATTCGCACCAAATTATACGCCCCACAAGATCTATCTTAGAGAACCACTTGGCCCCCTTTATGCGAGCAAACAAATCAGTCAGCAGTGGCAACGGATATTGATATTTAACCGTGATTTTATTCAAAAGCCGATAATCAATGCACGGCCTCAAAGAGCCATCTTTCTTAGCCACAAAGAAAAAAACGGCTCCTAAGGGAGATGACGAAGGACGAATATGTCCCTTTTCCAAGGACTCCTTTATATATTCTCGCATAGCAGCATGTTCAGGCACAGACAGATTAAATAAACGACCCTTAGGGTATTTACTACCCGGAATCAAATCTATGGCACAATCGCACTCCCGGTGCGGAGGTAATGAACCAAGCTTAGGTTCTTCAAAAACGTCACGATATTCAGTCAAGAATTCAGGAATCTCAGAGGGAATAGATGATGAAATGGAAACCACAGGTACGTCCCCATGCGTCCCCTTACATCCCCAGCTTAACACAGACATAGCTTTCCAGTCAAGGACTGGGTTATGAGATTGCAGCCATGGCAATCCAAGCACCAACACATCATGTAGGTTATACAGCACAAGAAAGCGAATAATCTCCTGGTGATCCGGATTAATCCGCATAGTTACTTGTGTCCAGTATTGTGGTTTATTGCTAGCCAATGGGGTGGAGTCAATCCCCTTCAGGGGTATAGGAGTTTCAAGAGGCTCCAAATCATACCCACAGCGTTTGGCAAAGGACCAATCCATAAGACTCAAAGCGGCGCCAGAGTCGACATAGGCATCCGCGGTAATAGATGATAAAGAACAAATCAGGGTCACAGATAGAATAAACTTAGACTGTAAAGTGCCAATTGAAACAGACTTATCAAGCTTCTTAGTACGCTTAGAGCATGCTGATATAACATGAGTTGAATCACCGCAATAGAAGCACAACCCATTTTTTCGTCTAAAATTCTGCCGTTCACTTCTGGACAGAATTCTATCACATTGCATATTCTCTGGCGTCTTCTCAGTAGACACCGCCAAATGGTGCACAGGTTTACGCTCCCGCAGATGCCTATCGATCTGGATAGCCATTGTCATGGACTCATTCAGACCCGCAGGCACAGGGAACCCCACCATAACATCCTTAATGGCATCAGAGAGACCCTCTCTGAAATTCGCCGCCAGGGCGCACTCATTCCACTGAGTAAGCACAGCCCATTTACGGAATTTCTGGCAGTATATTTCAGCTTCGTCTTGCCCCTGAGATAGGGACATCAAGGCCTTTTCCGCCTGAAGTTCTAACTGAGGTTCCTCATAAAGCAACCCCAAGGCCAGAAAAAACGCATCCACATTGAGCAACGCAGGATCCCCTGGAGCCAATGCAAAAGCCCAATCCTGAGGGTCGCCCCGGAGCAAAGAAATCACAATCCTGACCTGCTGAGCAGGATCTCCAGCAGAGCGAGATTTCAGGGACAAAAACAACTTGCAATTATTTTTGAAATTTTGAAAGCAAGATCTATTCCCCGAGAAACATTCAGGCAAAGGAATTCTAGGTTCAGATATAGGAACATGAACAACAAAATCTTGTAAGTTTTGAACTTTTGTGGTGAGATTATTCAAACCTGCAGCTAAACTCTGAATATCCATTTTAAACAGGTGAACACAGAGCCATTCCAGGATTAGAAGGAGAGAGAGAGAGAAAGGCTGCAATATAGGCAGACTTGCAAGAGATTCAATTACAAGCACACTCAGAACTGAGAAAAAAAAAAAAAAAAAATCTTCAGCAGACTTCTCTTTTCTCTCCTTTCTCTGTCAATTAATTTAACCCTTTTAGGCCGGTCAAACTGTTATGGTTCTCAATGGCAAGAGAACATAGCCCAGCAAACATACGAACTAGCTCTTGGAAGGATGGAAACTAAACTGACCATGAACTAAACCTGCCGCACAACTAACAGTAGCCGGGTAGCGTGGCCTGCGTTTTATCCCTAGACGCCCAGCGCCGGCCGGAGGACTAACTAATCCTGGCAGAGGAAAATATAGTCCTGGCTCACCTCTAGAGAAATTTCCCCGAAAGGCAGACAGAGGCCCCCACAAATATTGGCGGTGATTTTAGATGAAATGACAAACGTAGTATGAAAATAGGTTTAGCAAAATTGAGGTCCGCTTACTAGATAGCAGGAAGACAGAAAGGGCACTTTCATGGTCAGCTGAAAACCCTATCAAAATACCATCCTGAAATTACTTTAAGACTCTAGTATTAACTCATAACATCAGAGTGGCAATTTCAGATCACAAGAGCTTTCCAGACACAGAAACGAAACTACAGCTGTGAACTGGAACAAAATGCAAAAACAAACAAGGACTAAGTCCAACTTAGCTGGGAGTTGTCTAGCAGCAGGAACATGCACAGAAAGGCTTCTGATTACAATGTTGACCGGCATGGAAGTGACAGAGGAGCAAGGCTAAATAGTGACTCCCACATCCTGATGGAAACAGGTGAACAGAGAGGATGATGCACACCAGTTCAATTCCACCAGTGGCCACCGGGGGAGCCCAAAATCCAATTTCACAACACCAGGACCTCTCCTCAGGCCCATAACCACGCCAGTGTACCAAGTACTGTAAAGTGCGGCGCACTACACGAGAGCCAACCACCTTGGAGACTTCAAATTCCAAATTACCATCCACCAAAACTGGAGAAGGCATTGGTGTCGCGTCCACAAGACCGACAACCTTCTTTAACAACGATCTGTGGAACACGTTGTGTATTTTATACACCGTAGGAAGCTCCAACCGGTACGCTACTGGGTTAATGACAGCGGCGACCCTAAATGGACCAATAAACTGTGGACCCAATTTAAGGGATGGTATTTTGAGTCTTATGTTTTTTGTGGATAACCACACCCAGTCATCCACACTCAGGTCCGGACCTGGCACACGCCTACTGTCAGCCACACGTTTGTACCTAGCACCCACACTCAACAGGCGCTGTTTAACTCTCCTCCAGACTGATGATAATTGTGCTCCTAACTGGTCTTCCTCCGGGACGCCGGAAGAGCCCCCCTGACTCAAAGTACAAAACTGAGGATGAAGCCCGTAAACACAAAAAAACGGAGACTCCCCAGACGACTCCTGGCGGTGATTATTGATGGCAAACTCAGCCAAAGGAAGGAACTTCGACCACTCCTCCTGGTTATCCAAAACAAAGCAGCGTAAGTACTGTTCCAAATTTTGGTTCATACGCTCGGTCTGACCATTTGACTGAGGATGAAACGCCGAAGAATGAGACAACTTGATCCCCAGCCGTGAACAAAATGCTTTCCAAAATTTTGCCACAAACTGAGACCCCCTATCAGAAACGATGTCAGACGGAACCCCATGAAGTCTGACCACCTCCTGCACAAATACCTGAGCCAGAGTCTTAGCGTTAGGCAACGAAGGCAAAGACACAAAGTGCGACATTTTGGAGAACCGATCAACAATCACCAAGATGACCGTGTTCCCAGCTGAGGAGAGCAAGTCAGTGATAAAATCCATGGAGATTTCCGTCCATGGCTTACTAGTTACCTTGAGAGGAAGTAGAGTGCCAACAGGACGGGAGCGGGGCGTCTTAGTCCTAGCGCACGTGGTGCAAGCTGACACGTATGAGACCAGTTGGATCTTGGGCCACCAAAACCGAAGTGACACCAACTCCAAGGTACCCCTAACCCCTGGATGGCCAGCCAGGACAGCATCATGATGCTCCACCAAAACCTTTAAGCGGAGATGAAGCGGTACAAACATTTTGTTGATGGGAAGCTCAGATGGTACCTCCTCCTGGGCTTCGGCAATCTCAGCCTCAACCTCGGTAGTGAGAGCTGAAACCACAACACCCTTTTGGAGGATGGGTACTGGATCTTCCCGAGGCTCTCCCCCCGGAAAACACCTGGACAAAGCATCCGCCTTAGTGTTTTTAGAACCAGGTCTGTAAGTGACAACAAAGTTGAACCGCATGAAAAACAATGCCCAGCGAGCCTGCCTGGGAGACAGACGCTTGGCAGACTCCAAATAAAGCAAATTCTTATGGTCGGTAATAACAGTAACCTGATGAACCGATCCCTCCAAGAAGTGTCGCCATTCCTCAAAGGCCAATTTGATTGCCAACAACTCTCTGTTGCCGATATCGTAGTTACGTTCGGCGGGCGACAGTTTCTTGGAAAAATAGGCGCATGGACGCAAACCGCTCAAGGATGAGCCTTGTGACAGCACCGACCCCACACCAACCTCAGACGCATTGACTTCTACAACAAAAGGTTTCGATACATTTGGCTGCACAAGAATGGGAGCCGAAACAAACCTGTTCTTAAGAGATTCAAATGCGCACACAGCAGCCTCAGACCAAACGGAGAAATTGGTACCCTTTTTAGTCATGTTGGTTAGCGGTTTAGCAATGATAGAAAAATCCTTGATAAACTTCCTATGGTAGTTAGAAAACCCATGGAACCGCTGAAGTGCTTTTAGGTTATCAGGCCGTTCCCAATGCAACACCGCTTGCACCTTAGCGGCGTCCATTTTGAAACCAGAAGCAGACACAATATAGCCCAAGAAAGGCAACTCCTGTACCGAAAATACACATTTCTCCAGTTTTGCATATAGCTTATTCTCTCTGAGAAGCTGTAACACCTGCCTGACATGATCTAAATGAGTATCACGGTCGCAAGAATATATGAGGATGTCATCCAGGTACACAATAACGAATTTCCCCAAAACATGCGAGAACACATCATTTATGAAATGTTGAAACACTGCAGGTGCGTTTGTCAACCCAAATGGCATCACCAAATTTTCAAAATGACCCTCAGGGGTATTAAAAGCCGTCTTCCACTCATCACCTTGACGGACTCTTATGAGGTTGTACGCCCCCCTGAGGTCAAGCTTGGTAAACCACTTAGCACCTGCCACCTGGTTGAACAAATCCGGTATCAATGGCATAGGGTATGGATCACGAACCGTAATCTCGTTTAACTCCCTGAAATCCAAACACAGCCGCAGTCCACCATCTCTCTTCTTAACGAAGAAGAACCCTGCTGCCACTGGTGAGGATGAAGGCCTGATGTGCCCTTTGCTCAATCTTTCAGCAATGTAATCCTTTAGCGCTTGTCTCTCCGGACTGGAGATGTTAAACATCCTTGCTTTAGGCAATTTGGCCCCTGGTTTAAACCTGATAGTACAGTCATAGGAGCGATGTGGTGGCAACTCTGAACAACCCTTCTCAGAGAACACATCCACAAAATCCAGAAGTGACTCAGGAACGCTTGAAGTCACAGCAGAAACACATGTGGCCAAGCAATTCTCCTGACAGAAATCACTCCACTGAATTATGTCCTGAGTAGTGTTGAGCGATACCGTCCGATACTTGAAAGTATCGGTATCGGAAAGTATCGGCCGATACCGGCAAAGTATCGGATCTAATCCGATACCGATACCCGATACCAATACAAGTCAATGGGACTCAAGTATCGGACGGTATCCCTGATGGTTCCCAGGGTCTGAAGGAGAGGAAACTCTCCTTCAGGCCCTGGGAACCATATTAATGTGTAAAATAAAGAATTAAAATAAAAAATATTGCTATACTCACCTCTCCGACGCAGCCTGGACCTCACCGAGGGAACCGGCAGCGTTCTTTGCTTTTTTGCCTTATTTGCCTATTTCTGCATTCAGGACCTGAATTACGTCACGGCTTGCTGTGATTGGTCGCGTCGCGGTCACATGGGCGGCACGCAACCAATCACAAGCCGCGACGTAATTTTAAAAATGCGCGCGTTTCCTGCCTCCCGTGACGTCACGGCTTGTGATTGGTCGTGTCGCCCATGTGACCGCGATGCGACCAATCACAAAGCCGGAACGTAATTTTAAAATACTGAATGCCTAGAAGGACCTGAAAATTACGTCACGGCTTGCTGTGATTGGTCGCGTCGCGGCCACATGGGCGGCACGCGACCAATCAGAAGCCGTGACGTCACGGAAGGAAGGAAAAGCGCACATTTTAAGCAAAGAACGCTGCCGGTTCCCTCGGTGAGGTCCAGGCTGCGTCGGAGAGGTGAGTATAGCAATATTTTTTATTTTAATTCTTTATTTTACACATTAATGTTTCGATACCGATACCCGATACCACAAAAGTATCGGATCTCGGTATCAGAATTCCGATACCCGCAAGTATCGGCCGATACCCGATACTTGCGGTATCGGAATGCTCAACACTAGTCCTGAGTTTTCCAGTCAATAACCGGGTTGTGTGTAGACAACCATGGAAAACCCAGAACCAATTGTGCCGGAAGACTCTTGAGCACCTTACATGTAACCTGCTCAAAATGAAGAATCCCAATGTGGAGTTTAACCTCAGCCACAAACTCAGTAATCTCCCCCTGTGGGAGAGGAGCAGAATTGATGGTCACCACGCGGATAGGATGAGGCAGTTTTTCTATCCTAAAACCAGCAGTGCGCGCAAACTCCTCATCAATGAGATTTGTGGCAGAACCACTATCCACAAAAACAGTGATTGGCAGCTCTCTGCCAGCGACAACAACTTTGGCAGGGAGCATGCACTGAGAAACCATCATGGAGGATATACATAAGCTCAGATTGGACTCCTCCACACCCTCTGAGCTTAGAAGTATTCCGCCGTTGCGTTTTTCTTTGACAGCAGAGGACAGATATTAATAAAATGACCAGTTTTACCGCAGTAAAAACAGGCTCCCTGCTTCCTGAGTACAGGGGCTCGATGCTTAACATGTGATACCCCTGCGATTTGCATAGGTTCCGTGGGCTCACCTGCAGCAACCTCACGTGAACCTAAACCTTCTCCACAGGCGGCGTCTCATGATCCCCCTGACGCAAACGGCGATCAATGCGGACAACAAGACTCATAGCGGAATCTAGTGAAACAGGAGTCTCGTACATCAGGAGGGCTTTTTTAACCCTATCAGAAACTCCATGAATAAAGTGACTCCACAGCGCGGGATTATTCCACTGTGTGTCGACCGCCCAGCGGCGAAATTCAGAACAGTAATCCTCTGCAACACGCTCCCCCTGGCGAATAGTGCATATCTTAGATTCTGCTAGAGCCATTCTTTCCGGATCGTCGTAAATGTGTCCTAGAGCAGAAAAAAAACTCTCCACTGAGTTAAATGTAGCAGAATCAGATGGCAAAGAAAACGCCCATGCTTGGGGATCCCCGCTTAATAATGACAACACCAGGCCCACACGCTGAGCCTCATTACCAGAGGAGATCGGGCGCATACGGAAATACAGTTTGCAAGCTTCACGAAAAGAAACAAATTTACTGCGTTCCCCAGCAAACTTTTCAAGCAAAGGAAACTTAGGCTCAGCAACTTTACCTGTAACTCCGGCTTGCACATTAGATACTGCTAGTCCCTGTTGCTGCACTGCCCCCTCAACTCAGTGACCTGTAGGGACAGCGCCTCCAACTGGCGGGTTATGGAAATCATGGGATCCATGGAAATAATGTTGGCTGATTATAATGTCACGGGAGACCTAGGTAGGAAAGAGCTTATAACCCGGGCCCCTGCGATTTCCCTCAGACTAGGGAAACCCTGACTGACCCTCTCCCAGAGTTTACACTGATGGTGTGCATGTCTGGGCCTCCACCCTCGCCCTATCTCCTGTTTCAACCCTAGGCTGAAACCACCACCCCCACCAGTGAAGAGACCACACTCCAATACCCACAGTAAGCACAGACAAGGATAACGGAAAAATAAGCACCACGCCGCAGTCACTCAGGAATACACTATAAATGCAAAGGGCAAAACAAATACAAATATGGGAAGGAGAAAATAAGACAAAGGGAAATACACCACCAGCAACGATACTCCAACTGCTTAGCTCACCACTCCAGACCAAGATAAAGACGCACAAGACAGAAGCTATAATCGGCGACGCCCAATGTTCAGGAGAACTATTTAAAGGCAGTGGGCATGGCCCAGCTTCCAATCTGAGCACCAGGTAAATTAACCCCGGACCAGCTAGATAAAATCTAGCCGACGCCAATGAGCGCATAGTGGACAAAAGCGGAATTACCTCTGTCTGTCGGACGACCTGGTCTGAACAGCGTCCGACATGACAGACATGTGCACAGACCTATTCACTTGAATAGGCATATAGCGCTCTGTTCCTCCCGAGTCTCTCCATATGGCTAAGTAGTACTGTACAGCCACATATAGGGTATTGTAGTTATTTTGTCTTCACTGCCCAATGGTATAAATTTCTGTGACACCCCCATGGTGTCAATATGATCACTGCACTCCTAGATTAATTAATTCAGAGGCGTAGTTCATCAAATGGGATCACTTATGGGGGTTCTGCTGTTCTGGCACCTCATGGGCTCTCCCAGTGGGTCATCATGGCAGCTGCAAACCATAACAGTAAAATCTGGCACTCTTTGTTTTCTGAGCTTTGCACTGTGCCTGAAAAATAGTTCCCGATTACATGTAGGGTATTGGTGCACTCAGGAAAAAATGCTTTTCACCATTGAATTTAATGGCTCAATTGGCTGAAATGAGGGAAATATGTGCGTATTTGTTGCAACTAATGGTCTGTGTGGTGTCCGAGTTTTTCTCGCACCCATAGGCTTGCATTGGGGAGTCTCAGACGATGTACGCGTGCAATCACAGCATGCTGCGATTTTACACGCAAGTCGAATACGCCTGAAAAAAATTACGATGATGGGAGCTGCCCCACAGACTAACACTGGTCTGAGTGCTATGCGATGTTTTCTCACATAGCACTCATCCGTATTCTACGCTAATGTGACCCCGACCTAAGGAGAATACTTTATGAGAACAAATACAGCGGGTTAACCACAAGGTGCAAACTATTTAAGCAGCCTCAAAAATCGAAAGGCCAGATTAGACTTTGCCAAAAGAACATCTAAATAAGGCAGCCCAGTACAGATGGGCAATGACCCAAAATATACTGCAACCCAGGAATTTTTTAAGGCAAAGATGTTGAATATTCTGCAATCGCCAAGTCAATTACCAGATCTCAACCCCATCAATCATGCATTTCACATTCTTATAACAAAACTTAATGCAGAAATATCCACAAACAAGCAACAACTGAAGTCAGCTGCAGTAAAGGCCTGGCAAAGCATCATAAAGGAGGAAGCCCAGTGTTTGGTCATGTCTATGGCTTTCAGACTTCAGGCAGTAATTGTCTGCAAAGGATTCTCTAAAAAGTAATAAAAATGAACATTTTATTTATGGCAAAGTTAATTTGTCCAATTACTTTTGAGCTTCTGAAATGAGGAGACTGTTTAGAAAAAGTGTTGCAAGTCAAAACAGTTTCACAGGATAAGTTTGTTTAACCCCTTTAGTTAAACCTGAAAGTCTACACTTCAATTACACCTCAGTTGTTTCATTTTAAATAAAAAATGGTGACATGCAGAGCCCAAATCACAAAGATTTGGTCACTATCCAAATATTCCTGGGCCTAACTGTATTTCACCTCATGAGAGGTACCACTTTAGTGAGATTATCAATTATATGCACATAAACTTTCGGTGGTCTTATTGTTTTGAGTGATGGGCGCATTTATATAATACTTGCAGTTGGGGTAATTTTCACTTAATCATGAACATGTTAATTGTATGCTCTCTTTTATCTGTAATGTGATATGCAGTGCTTTGGTTGTCCTCTGCTTTATTTACTTTTCTAGGGGCTTTTTTCTTTTAGTTTTTTCGCCTCCAGAAAAAATTTGTTGTTGTAATAGAACCAACAGAGTGGACAGTAATTTTTTAAATATTTTTTGGCCAAGCTAGAATACAATTAAATAAAGACACTATTTAGCTAGCGTTAAAATGATATCCTAAAATCATAGAAATTATGACAAGTATGCTAGGATTCAACTTTGATCTAGATTGACCTCCACATAATGTACAGTTTACAGCTAGCATGTATTGATACGGGTGACTTTCATAATAATCTGTATAAAGCTGGTCTTCGGAAAATGTCAGATTAATTTCTCCCCATTAAAACCAAACAACTGTAAAGAAAAATGAATGTCTTAACCAGAACTATTTTAATATGATTTAAGATGAAAGTGCTTGAAGGCAGTCAAAGGAAAAAGAAGATTGAAATACAAATCACCGAAAGTGACAGACAAAATACTCTTACCATAAAAACAAGAATTGTTGAGTTCTGCCTATTAATCTAAACATCAAAGCTGAGCATCACCAGAGTGCTCTCAATCTTTATTAAAGCAATTCCAGAGATTTCATAGATATAAATGCAAACAAAACCATTATAACTAAGAAAGGATGGCAGTATTAATCATATTTTTACCTTAAAATCCGTTTATAGATGCTACAAACTATATTTGTGTTTTTGGTTGATATTTTGCATTACTTCATTACTTGAAGGCCCAAACCAGAAGTTGAGTCCAAAACATGGAAGAGTGGCAAATTTTTCCATGATCCATTGCTCTGTTCACTGTTTATTTTTCACCACTGGTTTTGACTTAAAAATACTGATGAAAAGTACTTACTAAAATATGTCTAAATGACTCCATCTTTACAAACGCTAATTAACTGAATATACAGGTGCTTCTGATAAATTTAGAATATCATCAAACAGTTAATTTATTTCAGTTCTTCAATACAAAAAGTGAAGCTCAGATATTATATAGAGTCAGTACAAATTGAGTGATCTATTTCAAGTGTTTATTTCTGTTAATGTTGATGATTATGGCTTACAGCCAATGCAAATCCAAAAGTCATTATCTTAGTACTAGTGTTGAGCGATACCTTCCGATATCGGAAAGTATCGGTATCGGAAAGTATCGGCCGATACCGTCAAAATATCGGATCTAATCCGATACCGATACCCGATCCCAATGCAAGTCAATGGGACGAAAATATCGGAATTAAAATAAACCCTTTATAAACTTGTAGGTTCATTCTACATGAAGGAAAACAACTAAGAATAATGTAGGATGTATTGGGGGACGTGGCGGAGACATTAAAGGCACAGAGGTTTAGCCCAATGTAATAGAATAGCAGGATTTTGTTTTGTTTTTTATGACGTTCGGCGTTAGAAAGATTTTGACTGTTAATTTTTTTTTTATTTTGTCAGATATTGATGTTTCACTACTTCCACGCCCTTCACCTTCTTTTTTACTTCTCCCACACTTTCTTCTTCATTATCCTCATCATCAGCTTCTTTGACATCAACTTCTTCACCTTATTCATCTTCTTCTTCATCTTCTACCTATTATTTTTTTGGTTACATTGTTCATATTCTTTTTATTTTACTATTATCTTCATCATATTCTACTTCTTCATCATATTCTTATTTGTGACAGGCATTCCCGTAGTTGTTATCTATAAAAGTTTGAAGATTACACCTTCCGTTCTGCCTGTCACAAAACAGTTACATTTGTCCGCGTTCAGTTTGGCCTGCAGCATCAGGCTTTATCCAGGGGCACCACGAGGAGGAACGGACTCACCCCCATACACTGCTTAGTCTTCTTCTGCTTATAATGTAGATAATATTTTTTGCTCTGATATTTAGTGTTATGCTTAATGTTCTTCTGCTCTTTGTTCTGCAGCCTCTTGTTCTTCTGCTTCTCGGTCTTCCAGGTCGTCGTCGTCTCCAGGGTCGTCGTCTCCGGGGTCGTCGTCATCGGGGTGGTCTTCAGGGTCGTCGTCTCCGGGGTCGTCGTCATCGGGGTGGTCTTCAGGGTCATCGTCTCCAGGGTCGTCGTCATCACGGTGGTTGTCGTCTCTGGTGTCGTCGTCATCTTAGGGGTGGTCTTCCGGGTCATCGTGTTTAGTCTCTTGAACTTGGAAGGTACAAGAAGGCTGAGAAAATGCCGAGAACCAGCTGATGGAACTGGAACTCGGATGGCTACCCGAAGGTCCAAGAGCCAATGGAACTACCGAGGACCAGCTGACGTTACTGGAACCCGGTTACTAAGCAGGAGGTACCCGTGCCTGAAAGCACTTCCAAGGACCACCTGACGTTGGTGGAACTCGGATACCCAGAGGGAGGCACCTAAGCCAAAGGCTCTGCCCGGAACCAGCTGACGGTACTGGAACCAGGATGGGGAGCAGAAGGTACAAGGACACGATGCTGGCTGCACAGCAGGGGAACAGCTGGCGGTGCTGAACCCCACTGACACATTGGCTGGTGTTTTTCTCTGTGCAGCTAGCAGTACCGGGCCCCAACTGGCGGTGTTAGAGCCCGGGGTCAGCAGGAGGAGGAGAGGGAGCAGAGTGTAGGCCGAAGCCTGCACTGGCGGCAGCTTTGGGTCTGTTGTGCCTGCGTGGCAGTTGCAGGACACGTTGCCGGCTGCACAGCAGGGGAACAGCTGGCGGTGCTGAACCCCACTGACACATTGGCTGGTGTTTTTCTCTGTGCAGCTAGCAGTACCGGGCCCCAACTGGCGGTGTTGGAGCCCGGGCTCTGCAGGGGGAGCAGAGTGTAGGCCGAAGCCTAATTGAACCAATTTCAAAGGTAACCTTTAACCCCCCTCAGGGGTTACAAAGTAGAAGAGCCACAGCTTATGCAGCAGCAGTGCTGCACAAGTCAAAGGTTGCTCTTTTAATTTTGCTCCTTGCACACGCTGAATGAAACACGTATAACATTTAGCCCTTTATACAGTCAAACTGTGTTGGAGGCGCGAGTTCCCTTTGTAATGAGACACAGCACAGATGTCAAGAATCCCACCTTGGTGCTGGGTGCAGCCTCCTGAGCGTTGTTATTTGCTGTACAGGAGTCTGCGCTGTCGTGTTATCCCCTGGCCTAGCGCTGTTAGCGCTGCCCATCTTCTGACCTCATTTAATGTCGGCCGGTGCGGTTCGCGATGACCATGAATCCCAGCCCCGCGGTGTCTTAACATTGTTAAAACACTGCGGGGCTGGGATTCATGGCCTGGCGCAGCACATATGTTCGCCTCTCGCACTCGGGTCCTTACACCCGCTTCAGACTGTGCGGCGTCAGCTGATCCCTTATCGCATGCCACGGCCATGAAGCCGCACAGTCTGAAGAAGGCGGAAGGAGATGAGGGACAGGCGAACTGATGCACTGATCATGCCCATCAATCACACCCTCGCAGTCCCAATAAATAAGACACCGAGGGGCGTTGTGTGGGTCAGGGCGGCCGCAGAGGCGCAGGCAGCCAAACAATGATGCCAGAAGACGGGCAGCGCTACCAAGGGGGTTGCAGCGTGTCATTACAAAGGAAAGTCACACCTCCGGGACGGTTAAATGGTCACACAGAGGACACATTTTAGACGTGTTTTCAGTTCCACATGTGCGAGGAGAATACGTTTATGAGCCACCTTGCACACATGCAGCATTACCGCTGTACAAGGTGGCTGTAAAACGTACAAACGCCTGGGGGAGGGGGGACAGGTTCCCTTCAATTTCAGTTCTGGTGTCTGCGTGGCTTTTGCAGGACACGATGCCGGCTGCACAGCAGGGGAACAGCTGGTGGTGCTGAACCCCACTGACACATTGGCTGGTGTTTTTCTCTGTGCAGCTAGCAGTACCGGGCCCCAACTGGCGGTGTTAGAGCCCGGGGTCAGCAGGAGGAGGAGAGGGAGCAGAGTGTAGGCCGAAGCCTGCACTGGCGGCAGCTTTGGGTCTGTTGTGCCTGCGTGGCAGTTGCAGGACACGTTGCCGGCTACACAGCAGGGGAACAGCTGGCGGTGCTGAACCCCACTGACACATTGGCGAGGTGTTTGGCTCTGTGCAGCCAGCACTTCCGGACAGCAACTAACGGTGTTGGAGCCCGGGCTCTGCAGGCGGAGCAGAGTGTAGGCCGAAGCCTAATTGAACCGATTTTAAAAGTAACCTTTAACCCCCCTTAGGGGTGAAAAACTACAAGAGCCACAGCTTGGGCAGCAGTAATGCTGCACAAGTGAAAGGTTGCTCTTTTAATTTTGCTCCTTGCACACGCTGAAAGGAACACGTACAACATTTAGGCCCTTACACAGTCATACTGTTTTGGAGGCGTGAGTTCCCCTCGTAAGGAGACGCAGCACAGCTTGCAAAAATGCCACCTTGGTGCTTTGCGCGGCCTCCTGAGCATCGTTATTTGTTGCACAGGAGTCTGCGCTGTCGTGTTATCCCTTGGCCTTGCGCTGTTAGTGCTGCCCGTCCTCTGACATCATTTGATGTCGGCCGGTGCGGTTTGCGATGCCCATGAATCCCAGCCCCGCAGTGTCTTGAAAAAATTAAAACACTGCGGGGCTGGGATTAATGGCCTGGCGCAGCACATATGTTCGCCTCTCACACTCGGGTCCTTACACCTGCTTCAGACTATGCGGCGTCAGCTGATCCCTTATCGCATGCCACGGCCATGAAGCCGCACAGTCCGAAGAAGGCAGAAGGAGATGAGAGACAGGCGAAGAAATGCACCGTTCATGCCCGTCAATCACACCCTCGCAGTCAAAATAAATAAGACACCGAGGGGCGTTGTGTGGGGCAAGGCGGCCGCAGAGGCGCACCCAGCCAAACAATGATGCCAGAAGACGGGCAGCGTTACCAAGGAGCTTGTTGCGTGTCAATACAAAGGAAAATCACACCTGAGGGACGTTTTAATGGTCACAGAGGACACATTTTAGACGTGTTCAGTTCCACGAGTGCAAGGAGAATAAGTTTCTGAGCCACCTTGCACACATGCAGCATTACTGCTGTACAAGGTGGCTGTAAAACATAGAAACACCTGGGGGAGGGTGGACAGGTTCCCTTCAATTTCAGTTCTTGTGTCTGCGTGGCGGTCGCAGGACACGTTGCCGGCTACACAGCAGGGGAACAGCTGGCGGTGCTGAACCCCACTGACACATTGGCTGGTGTTTTTCTCTGTGCAGCTAGCACATCTGGGCCAAAACTGGCGGTGTTAGAGCCCAGGGTCAGCAGGAGGAGCAGGGGGAGCGGAGTGTAGGCCGAAGCCTGCACTGGAGCAAGTTGAAAGGAAACCTTTAACCCCCCCCCCCCCCAGGCGTTTGTAGCTGAAAGAGCCATTGTGTACAGCACTAATGCTGGAAAAGGTAAACTTAGCTCTTTTAATTATGGTCCTTGCACATGCTGAACCTAACACTTATGAAATGTGTCCCCTCACAGCGTTAAACCGTCCGGTAGGTGGAACTTTCCTTTGTCGTGTGACGCAGCACAGCCATCATTTTTACCTCCTTGGCGCCGTGCGCCGCCTCCTCAGCGTTGTTTGAATCTGTCCCGGAGCCTGCGCTGTTAGGTTAGCCCTTGGCCATGCACACATGTTGCACTGCCCGTCTTCTGACATCATTTGGTGTCAGGCTGGCTGCGCCTGTGCGGGTGCGCTGGCCGAGATCCCGCCTCGCAGTGTCGTCTAATGTAATCCCACTGCGGGCCTGGGATCCATGGCCATGCGCAGTGCATATCCTCGCCTCTCACTCCCCTCCCCACGGCTTCTTCAGACTGTGCGGTGTCACGGCCGTGGCATGCTATTAGGGATCAGCTGACACCGCACAGTCTGAAGAAGCTGTAGGGAGGGGAGTGAGAGGCGAGGATATGCACTGCGCATGGCCACGGATCCCAGGCCCGCGGTGGGATTACATTAGACGACACTGCGAGGCGGGATCTCGGCCAGCGCACCCGCACAGGCGCAGCCAGCCTGACACCAAATGATGTCAGAAGACGGGCAGCGCAACATGTGTGCATGGCCAAGGGCTAACCTAACAGCGCAGGCTCCGGGGCAGATTCAAACAACGCTGAGGAGGCGGCGCACGGCGCCAAGGGGGTAAAAATGATGGCTGTGCTGCGTCACACGACAAAGGAAAGTTCCACCTACCGGACGGTTTAACGGTGTGTGGGGACACATTTCATAAGTGTTAGGTTCAGCATGTGCAAGGAGCACCACGAAAAGAGGCACTTTTTCCCTTTGCATCATTACTGCTGCACAAGGTGGCTCCTTCAGTAACAAACGCCTGGGGGGGGGGGACAGGTTCCCTTAAATTTAACTTGTTGTGCCTGCGTGGCGGTCGCAGTACACGTTGCCGTATACACAGCAGGGGAACAGCTGGCGGTGCTGAACCCCACTAACACATTGGCGAGGTGTTTGGCTCTGTGCGTACAGCACTTCTGGACGGCAACTAGCGGTGTTGTAGCCCAGGGACAGGTGGAGGAGGAGGAGGTAGGAGAAGGTAGGAGGGATTGCCACACACACAGCTGGGGAACAGCTGACGTTACTGAACCCCAATAACAGAGGAGCGACTGTTGGGACTGTGCGGACAGCACTTCTGGATGGCAACTAGCGGTGTTGGAGCCCAGGGACAGGTGGAGGAGGAGGAGGTAGGAGGAGGTAGGAGGGATTGCCACACACACAGCTGGGGAACAGCTGACGTTACTGAACCCCAATAACAGAGGAGCGACTGTTGGGACTGTGCGGACAGCACTTCTGGATGGCAACTAGCGGTGTTGGAGCCCAGGGACAGGTGGAGGAGGAGGAGGTAGGAGGGATTGCCACACACACAGCTGGGGAACAGCTGACGTTACTGAACCCCAATAACAGAGGAGCGACTGTTGGGACTATGCGGACAGCACTTCTGGATGGCAACTAGCGGTGTTGGAGCCCAGGGACAGGTGGAGGAGGAGGAGGTAGGAGGAGGTAGGAGGGATTGCCACACACACAGCTGGGGAACAGCTGACGTTACTGAACCCCAATAACAGAGGAGGGACTGTTGGGACTGTGCGGACAGCACTTCTGGACGGCAACTAGCGGTGTTGGAGCCCAGGGACAGGTGGAGGAAGGTGGAGGAGGTAGGAGGAGGTAGGAGGGATTGCCACACACACAGCAGGGGAACAGCTGACGTTACTGAACCCCAATAACAGAGGAGGGACTGTTGGGACTGTGCGTACAGCACTTCTGGACGGCAACTAGCGGTGTTGGAGCCCAGGGACAGGTGGAGGAGGAGGAGGTGGAGGAGGTAGGAGGGATTGCCACACACACAGCAGGGGAACAGCTGACGTTACTGAACCCCAATAACAGAGGAGGGACTGTTGGGACTGTGCGGACAGCACTTCTGGACGGCAACTAGCGGTGTTGGAGCCCAGGGACAGGTGGAGGAGGAGGAGGTGGAGGAGGTAGGAGGGATTGCCACACACACAGCTGGGGAACAGCTGACGTTACTGAACCTCAATAACAGAGGAGGGACTGTTGGGACTGTGCGGACAGCACTTCTGGACGGCAACTAGCGGTGTTGGAGCCCAGGGACAGGTGGAGGAGGAGGAGGTGGAGGAGGTAGGAGGAGGTAGGAGGGATTGCCACACACACAGCAGGGGAACAGCTGACGTTACTGAACCCCAATAACAGAGGAGGGACTGTTGGGACTGTGCGTACAGCACTTCTGGACGGCAACTAGCGGTGTTGGAGCCCAGGGACAGGTGGAGGAGGAGGAGGTGGAGGAGGTAGGAGGGATTGCCACACACACAGCAGGGGAACAGCTGACGTTACTGAACCCCAATAACAGAGGAGCGACTGTTGGGACTGTGCGGACAGCACTTCTGGACTGCAACTAGCGGTGTTGGAGCCCAGGGACAGGTGGAAAAGCAGAGGAACACAATGTAGGCCGAAGCCTGAGAAAGTCGAAAGGGAACCTTTAACCCCCCCCAAGGCGTTTGTAGCTGAAAGAGCCTGCTTGTGCAGCACAAAAGATGCAAAAGGAAAAGGTGGCTCTTTTCATCATGCTCCTTGCAAACACAGAACTAAACACTTATAAAATGTGTCCCCTGAAACCGTGAAACCGTCCCGGAGGTGGGACTTTCCTTCGTAATATGACGCAGCACAGCCGTCATTCCTACCCCCCGGCGCCGCGCCCCGGCTCCTCAGCGTTGTTTGATTCCGTCCCGGAGCCTGCGCTGTTATGTTATCCCGTGGCCAGGCACACTTAGCGCTGCCCATCTTCTGACATCATTTGGTGTCAGGCTGGCTGCGCCTGTGCGGCCGCGCTGGCCGAGAGCCCGCCTCGCAGTGTCTTCTGATTTAATCCCACTGGGGGCCTGGGATCCATGGCCATGCGCAGTGCATATCCTCGCCTCTCACTCCCCTCCCTACGGCTTCTTAAGACTGTGCGGTGTCACGGCCGTGGCATGCTATTAGGGACCAGCTGACACCGAACAGTCTGAAGAAGCCATAGGGAGATGAGTGAGAGGTGGAGGTTCAGATATGCACTGCGCATGTCCATGGATCCCAGGCCCCCAGTGGGATTAAATCAGAAGACACTGCGAGGCGGGCTCTCGGCCAGCGCGGCCGCACAGGCACAGCCATCCTGACACCAAATGATGCCAGAAGACGGGCAGCGCTAAGTGTGCCTGGCCACGGGATAACATAACAGCGCAGGCTCCGGGACGGAATCAAACAACGCTGAGGAGTCGGGGCACGGCGCCGGGGGGGTAGGAATGACGGCTGTGCTGCGTCATATTACGAAGGAAAGTCCCACCTCCGGGACGGTTTTACGGTATCAGTGGACACATTTTATAAGTGTTAAGTTCTGCGTGTGCAAGGAGCTAAACAAAAATAGCTACCTTTTCCTTGTGCAGCATTACTGCTGCACAAGGTGGCTCTTTCAGTAACAAACGCCTTGGGGGGGGACAGATTCCCTTACATTTCAGTTGTTGTGTCAGCGTGGCGGTCGCAGGACACATTGCCGGCTACACAGCTGGGGATCAGCTGACGTTACTGAAACCCAATAACACTGGGTCGTATGTTTTGACTGTGCAGACGGCACTTCTGAGCCTCAACTGGCGGTGTTGGAGCCCAGGAATTTAAGTTCAGGTGGTAGAAAGATGAACACAACAGGAGACCTGGATAACGTATACAGTGACCTAATTATTTAATCAGGAAGAGGAGTGGCAAATTCCTGCGAGATCCAGGCCTTGTTCATTTTCAGGAAAGTAAGCCGGTCAACGTTATCGGAGGATAGTCGCATGCGACGGTCAGTTAGTACACCACCTGCAGCACTAAAGACACGTTCCGATAATACACTGGCCGCAGGGCAAGACAGCACCTCCAATGCATACTGGCTTAGCTCTGGCCATGTATCCAGCTTTGAGACCCAAAACTTGAAAGGGGAAGAGCCGTCTGGGAGTACAGCAAGAGGGCAAGACATGTAGTCTGTCACCATCTGACGGAACCGTTGCCTCCTGCTGACTGGAGCCGTCTGTGATGGTGTAGACTTTTGTGGGGGGCACAGAAAACTGTGCCACAGTTGGGCCATACTGGTCTTGCCTTGGGCAGAGGCACTGCTTCTGCTCCCTCTTTGTGCAGAGCCTCCACCACTGCCTGGACGCACTGAGCTGCTTTGGAATGCACTAGCAGCACTTCTCTCAGTTGGAATGGAGAAGATGATGGAATTCACCAGTGTGTCTTGGTACTCCCGAATTTTTCGCTCCCAGTTCAACGGTGTGATGAGGCTTTCTACGTTGTCCCGGTAGCGAGGATCGAGGAGGGTGAACACCCATTAATCAGACATGTTGAGAATGTGGGCGATGCGGCGGTCGTTTCTCAGGCACTGCAGCATGTAATCCACCATGTGCTGCAGACTGCCAACTGGCCAAGAAACGCTGTCCCCTGCTTGAGGCGTGATCTCTGCCCGCTCGTCATCACCCCACCCTCGCTGTACACACTGACTACTGGACAATTGTGTAACTCCCTCCTCTGGACGGATGTCTTCCTCCTCCATTGACTCCTCCTCATCCTCCTCACAAACTGTCCCCTGCCTACGCGTTTGTGAGGAACCACGTGGCGCTGACTGTCCAGAAGATGATGGAAATGGTGAATCCTCATCCTCCACCTCTTCCACAACATCATCCCTTAGCGCTTGCAGTGATTTTTCAAGCAGGCAGATAAGGGGGACAGTCATGCTGACTAGTGCATCATCTGCACTCGCCATCCGCGTGGAATAATCAAAGGGACGCAAAACCTGGCAGACGTCATTCATAGTGGCCCACTCTGTGGTTGTGAAGTCTGTACGGCGCTGAGTGCGACTTCTTTGCGCCTGAAGCAGCTGGTACTCCATTACAGCTTGCTGCTGCTCACACAACCGCTCCAACATATGTAACGTGGAATTCCATCTGGTAGGTAGGTCACATATGATGCGATGTTCCGGCAGGCGGTGTCGGCGCTGCAGAGCCGCAATGCGCGCTTTTGCCATGCTGGAACGCCGCAAGTGAGCACACTCTAGGCGGACCTTGTGCAGCAGTGCATCAAGATCCGGATAGTCCCTCAAAAAGCTCTGCACGACCAAATTGAGCACATGTGCCAGACATGGGATGTGAGTGAGGTTGCCGAGGCCCAGAGCTGCCACCAGATTTCGGCCATTATCACACACTACCATGCCTGGCTGGAGATTCGCTGGCACAAACCACACATCGCTCTCCTGCTTGATGGCATTCCAGAGCTCCTGCGCTGTGTGGCTACGATTCCCAAAAAAATTAATTTCAAGACGGCCTGTTGACGTTTGGCCACGGCTGTGCTCATGTCGGTCGTAACAGGTACACGTTCATCACGGGTCCATGTGGAGGTGGACTGTGACGGCTCCTGCAGCGATGATTCTGAGGAACTGGTGTAAGAGGAGGAGTCAATGCGTACAGAATGGATTCCTGCAATCCTTGGAGTGGGCAGGACACGTCCTGCGCCACTCGCACGGTCTGTACCCGGCTCAACGACATTAACCCAATGGGCAGTGAGGGAAAGGTATCACCCCTGTCCATGTTGACTGGTCCACGCATCGGTGGTGAGGTGGACCTTGCTACTGACGGCGTTCAGTAGCGCGTGTTTTATGTGTCCCTCCACATGCTTGTGCAGGGCAGGGACGGCTTGCCTGCTGAAGTAAAAGCGGCTGGGCACATTGTACTGTGGGACTGCCAATGACATCAAGTCACAGAGGCTGTCAGTCTCCATCAGCCTGAATGACAGCATTTCCAGTGACAGAAGTTTGGCAATGCCTGCAGTCAGAGCCTGTGCTCGTGGGTGGTTTGACGAGAAAGGCCGCCTTTTCTCCCATGCCTGTACTACCGATGGCTGTAGACTGGGCTGGGAGTGTGTGGATGACTGGGAAAGTGGTGCTGCGGGTGGAATTACAGCGGGTCTCTGGACAACAGGGCCAGAGGTTCTTCCACGGCGATCCTGGGAGGAAGCCGAACCAGCTGCGTGTGAGCTGGAGGAAGAGGCAACACGAGCTGAAGAGGTGTTAGCTGCCGCTGTTGGTTGGCCTAGCTCTTCAGTGTGTTTTTCTAACTCCGCCGGGTGCCTGGTGCGCACATGTTTCCACATGTTGGAGGTATTGAGGTTGCTGCCATTTTTCCCTCTTTTGACTTTTTGATGACACACCTTGCATCTGACATAGCAAATGTCATCTGCAACTGTGTCAAAAAAGGACCAGGCACTGCAAGTCTTGGGAGCGCCCTTTTTGGCTTTTGGAAGAGACATGCTCCTAACGGGTGCCAAAGCGGAGGCTGCAGGATCCGCAGTCTTCCCCCTCCCTCTCCCTCTTTGGGTCGTACGGGGAATCTCTTCCTCAGAGCTGCTCCCACCACCTTCCTGTCCCTCACGCCAAGATGGGTCAAGGACCTCATCATCTACACTACCCTCTGCCCCCAACTCCTCCTCCTGGGTAGTCTCAGCAGCAGAGCACGCACCAGTAAGTGGCACCTGAGTGTCATCATCAGCTGATGCGGCCTGCGATGTGGTGACCGGAGCCACTGGCCCACCCGCCTCTTCAGAGGAAGAGAGAAAAAGCTGTTGGGCATCACTGCACCCTGCCTCTTCTTCCATTTCTCCAATGCTGCTTGGCTGGCCCCCTGATTCCAAGCCAAGAGATTCAGAGAACAGAAGTAGAGACGGCTCCTGTCCTGGGCTCTCTGTCTGCCTGGGCAATTTGGCAGGTGGTGAAGAGACAGATGTCTGCTCTCCAGTGCTCTGTGTCTGAGAGGATGTGGCACTAATTGAAGTTGATGCATTAGCTGCCATCCATCCGACAACGGCTTCAATTTGTTCTTCATGCAGCAGCGGTGTACGGCGCTCTGACACAAAGCTGCGCATGAATGACTGTTGCCTGGTGAAAGTGGGTGCTGATGAGTCACCGGTGCCCGCAGCAGGCACAGAATCCCCACGTCCCCTCCCTGCTCCGCGCCCACGCCCACGTGCCTTACTCACTGCCTTCTTCATCTTGGTTGACTGATAAAGATAAGCAGAAAAGTACTAACGGCTTTGTGTGCTTATTCCTGAACAACTCCTCCTAACAGGTATAAGAAACACTAATTTTCTAAAGTGTGGACTAGACTTTAATATGAGCTAATGTGGCCTACACAAATGTAAAGTGGTGTAACTGGTGTGTTTGGTGAACTTTATTATTTATTTATTTTTTGGGGGCTGAACTGACAACAGATAGAGCTGCAGTCACACGGAGACCGTGCAGACAGCCGTAAACGGCGCTGCAAGGCCCAAAAACCCTCCTCTACGTTATCCTATGTAGTGTTTTTCCACAAATTAGCTGGAGACGGGTGGAAAGACACTAATAGGAATTTTTTGAAAAAATGTGCAGCAGCCTGCACTACTTAAAACAAAATGAAAATTGATTTGGCGGTATGACGCAGTGAAGAACCCTGAGCTGGAGACAACCAGGCTATGGCTGCTCACAGACTACAGGGCGAGCTGCAGTCACACGGAGACCGTGCAGACAGCCGTAAACGGCGCTGCAAGGCCCAAAAACCCTCCTCTACGTTATCCTATGTAGTGTTTTTCCACAAATTAGCTGGAGACGGGTGGAAAGACACTAATAGGATTTTTTTGAATAAATTAGCAGCAGACTACACTACTTGGAAAAAAAAAAAAAAAAAGAACAGTATGAGGCAATGAACCACCCTCCCTGAACTGAATACAACCAGCTATGGATGGCCTATGTGGCTGCACTCAGACTAGAGAGTGGGCTGCACTCACACACACACACACACAGACCTTGCAGATCGCTGTGAAAACAGCGCTACAAGGCAAAAGCAAGGTGAATAGTAGGTGAACACAGCGGTTGCTAAATTAGCCTTTGGAAAGCACAAAGAAGCAAATCGCTATCTCTAAACTGGCCCTCAGTCAGCAAACAGCGTCCTGTCACTAACTGAATTCACAGCAGAGTGATCGCAAAATGGCGCCAGCGACTTTTAAACTGCATCATGACATCATTTCAGCAGCCAATCACAGCCTTGCCAGTAGTTTCATGCCCTCCATGCTAAACAGGATGTGCCCACACTTGGAATCATTCTCATTGGCTGAATTTGTGCATTTTGAATCTGGGAACTTCCGATTCCGGTATCCGATACGCGGCAAGTATCGGAATACCGGTATCGGAATTCCGATACCGCAAGTATCGGCCGATACCCGATACTTGCGGTATCGGAATGCTCAACACTACTTAGTACAGTAGAAAAAGTGTTTAAAAAGGTCCCTTAGTCTGTTTCAGTAGGCTCCACAATCATGGGGAAGACTGCAGACTTGACAGATGTCCAGAAGGCAGTCATTGACACAAGGAGGGTAAGCCACAAAAGGTCATGGCTAAAGAAGCTGGCTGTTCACAGAGGGCTTTATTCAAGCATACTAATGGAAAGTTGAGTGGAAGGAAAGTGTGGAAGTAAAAGGTGCACAAGCAACCGGGATAACTTCAGCTTTAAAAGGATTGTTAAGAAAAGGCCATTCAAAAATTTGGGGGAGATTCACAAGGAGTGGACTGCTGCTGGAGTCATTGCTTCAAGAGCCACCACATGCAGACGTATCCAGGACATGGGCTACAAGTGTCGCATTCCTTGTGTCAAACAACTCATGACCAAAAGACAACGCCAAATGTGTCTTACCTGTGCCAAGGAGAATAAGAACTAGACTGTTGCTCAGTGGTCCAAGATGTTGTTTTCAGATGAAAGTAAATTTTGCATTTCATTTGTGAATCAAGGTCCCAGAGTCTGGAGGAAGAATGGTCTAGTGTGAAGTTTCCACAATTAGTGATGGTTTCGGGAGCCATGTCATCTGCTGGTGTAGGTCCACTGTGTTTTATCAAGACCAAAGTCAGCGCAACCATCTACCAGGAAATTTTAGAGAACTTCATGCTTCCTTCTGCTTACAAGCTTTTTGGAGATGGAAATTTTATTCTCCAGCAGGACTTGGCACCTGTCCACACTGCCAAAAGTACCAATACCTCGTTTAAAAACAACAGTATCACTGTGCTAGATTGGCCAACAAACTCGACCTGACTTTAACCCCATAGAGATTTAAGGGGTATTGTTAAGAGGAAAATGAGAGACACCAGACCCAACAATGCAGACGACCTGAAGGATACTATCATAGCAACCTGGGCTTCCATAACACCTCAGCAGTGCCATAGGCTGATCGCCTCCATGCCATGCTGCATTGGTGCAGTAATTGATGCAAAAGGAGCCCCAACCAAGTAATGAGTGTATTTAGTGAACACACATTTCAGTAGGCCAACATTTCGGATGTTAAAATAATTTTTCAAGCTGGTGTTATAAAGTACTCTAATTTACTGAGATAATGACTTTTAGGTCTTCATTGGCTGTAAGCCATAATCATCAACATTAACAGAAATAAACACTTGAAATAGATCACTCTGTTTGCAATGACTCTATATAATATCTGAGTTTCACTTTTTATATTGAAGAACTGAAATAAATTCACTTTTTGATGATGTTCTAATTTAGTAAGAAGTACCTGTACATGACTATTTATTTTTTTACTGACCCGGAGTTATGAAAAACTGCATTCTCATATTGACCTGTAAGCACAATTTTGCTGAGTTCAAAAGTTTTTCTAGGTTGCTAAAATCTTTGTATTTAGGGAAACATGAAAAAATAGCAAACTGCGACACCAAGGTCACTGACATTCCTATTGTTTCAATGTACCATTTATAGTTGCGACATTAACACCAAGAGATGTCCACAGGACTGACACCACTATTACCAGCAACAAGACCACCAGGAATAGCTATTAGCTGTAGAAGCAGAGATTTTAACCCCTTCACAACATGCACCATACATGCATTGCGCATGTCGTGTCTCTCCCTTTGATGTGGGCTTCGGCGCGGAGCCCACATTTTTCCCAACATATGTCAGCTGTTTTGAACAGCTGACATGTGTACCTAACAGCCGCAGAGGGAATCGCGATCCACCCATGGCTGTTAACCTGTTAAATGCCGCTGTCAATCTCTGACAGCGGCATTTAATGTGATCGCGCCGGAAACACATCACTAATCCCGCCCATCGGCACCCGTGTCACATGACCGCTTGTTGCTGATGGGTTGGCATGACAACCTGTGGATGTCATTGCTGGATTGCTTTGAGTGGCGCCCAGCAGTCGGCAATCATAGCAAGTGAGCATTTCTGCTACACAGAGAAGGGCTGCAGCCCAGCTCTATGTAGCACTAATGATGAGATCATCACAGCTACTAGTCTCCCATGGAAACTATTGAAGCCAGTGTATGGTGAAAAAAATTCAAATCACCCGTCATTCACCCCATTCAAAATAAAGCAATTAAAAAAATCTATCAAGCTATAAACAGAATTAATCTGATCGGCAAACGGCGTAAGCGAAAAAAAAAAGTAAAAATGCCAGAATTAATTTTTTTAATCTCTGTAACATTGCATTAAAATTCAATAACAAGCGATCAAAAAATCATTTGAACTCCAAAATGGTGTCACTAAAAACGTCAGTTCAGCACGCAAAAATATGCCCTCTCCCAGCCCCAGATCACGAAAAATGGAGACACTACGGGTCTTGGAAAATGACCCAATTTTTTTAAAACAAAATTTGTATTTTTTTTAACCACGTAAATAATAAAAAAACTTATACAGTACATGTTTGGTATCTATGAACTCATAATGACTTGGAGAATCATTAAGGCAGGTCAGTTGTAGCATTTGGTGAAAATGGTAATAAAAAAACAAAAACAATTGTGGAATTCCACTTTTTTTGCAATTTCACCCCACTTGGAATTTTTGTCCCGTTGTCCAGTACATGATATGGTAAAACCAATGTTGTCGATTAAAAGTACAACTCATTTGGCAAAAAAAAAAGCCGTCACATGACCATATTGATGGAAAAAGAAAAAAGTTATAGTTCTGGGAAGAAGGAGAGCGAAAAACAGTAACTCAAAAATGGGGCTGCGGCGTGAAGGGGTTAAATGGACTCTATCAGTACAGAATGTCGTTTCAAGCTAAGTCTCACCATTCGGGGCATTATGGCGAGGCCAATCATTTATATACACCTGCCCCAATTTCTTGTTTTCCCTCAGTCTCCACCACCTCTTCTTCTATTTCTGTCCTTGTCTTCATAAACCCAGACAAGGGCAGAGATAGATGGAAAACAAGCAGGTGGAGGTGGAAAATGCATATAAATGATTGGCTCGCCATGATGCGGTGTCTGTAGTTGATTAGAACAGTCATTCTGTGCTGAGTCCTTTAAATATCCAGATGGGCGTTACTGGGAGATTTGAGTTCAGCTGAATTTTGACAGGCCATGTGAATAGAAGCATTATTTGGGAAAAGGCATCATTGTAATCATATTGATGTTTATTTGGCCTTATGAATAGTGAACTGATATCACAATGAACTGGGAAGAGTTATTAAAAGCAGCTCAAATGAAGAATGGAGTAGTTAATAGCAACGAATAGAGAAAAGAGAATCTGATGAAATCAGATTATTCAGGTTCACTCAAATTTGGCATGGAAATTTCATTTGTCAAATGTTTTGACGAAAACTGAAATGCTGGAAAAAACGATTTATTACGCTCTAAGGTGTCTCCAAATTCCAAAGCGTAATAAATAGAGGGGTTAAAAAATAAAATATATTATCTGCAACCCTCCACCTGGTCTTTTACTGTTTCACTTTTTCTCTCAACTACCAGGCTTCTTTTCTGGCTTAACTCTCCAACGCTTCCCTAAACCACAAAAGTCATCATGATATCACTTGAGGCCTAGTCAATGCCTGAGGCCCCCGAACAGTGTGCAAAACTGGAGATAGAAGACTGGATCCCAAAAAGGAAGTGAACCAGGAGGAGAGCTGCATTGACGGGACAGGTGATGGGTAAGTATAATTTTGTTTTTTAACCTCTTACTGGCTCTTAAAAGAATGAAGCAAAATAGTAGCCAGCAGGCAGCTATAATTCTAGTTTTGAAAAATCTAACTACAAAAAATTTGGGTTCTGGTGCATCCAATTTTTTTGTGAAACTAAAAGCAAATTCATCTTTAGCAAACAATTAAACACCACCATTCATTTGTAAGAGAACCTTTGGAAGAGAAAAGCTGCAACCTGACTGATTTGCTATTTTACTTCTGTACTCTGCAAAATCTTTATATATACAGTGGGGAAAAAAGTATTTAGTCAGCCACAAATTGTGCAAGTTTTCCCACTTAAAAAGATGAGAGAGGCCTGTAATTGACATAGGTAAATCACAACTGTGAGAGTCAAAATGAGAAAACAAATCCAGAAATCACCTTGTCTTATTTTAGCAAGATTTATTTTTCAAATTATGGTGGAAAATAAGTATTTGGTCACCTAAAAACATGCAAGATTTCTGGCTCTCACAGACCTGTAACTTCTTCTTTAAGAGGCACCTCTGTCCTCCACTCATTACCTGCAGTAATGGCACCTGTTTGAACTTGTTATCAGTATAAAAGACACCTGTCCACAACCTCAAACAGTCACACTCCAAACTCCACTATGGTGAAGACCAAAGAGCTGTCAAAGGACACCAGAAACAAAATTGAAGCCCTGCACCAGGCTGGGAAGACTGAATCTGCAACAGGCAAGCAGCTTGGTGTGATGAAATCAACTGTGGGAGCAATAATAGGAAAATGGAAGACATACAAGACCAATCTCCCTCGATCTGGGGCTCCACACAAGATCTCACCTCGTGGGGTCAAAATGATTACAAGAACGGTGAGCAAAAATCCCAGAACCACATAAGGGGACCTAGTGAATGACCTGCATAGAGCTGGGACCACTGTACCAAAGGCTACCATCAGTAACACACTATGCCGCCAGGGACTGAGATCCTGCAGTGCCAGATGTGTCCCCCTGCTTAAGCCAGTTCATGTCTGGGCCCATCTGAAGTTTGCTAGAGAGCATATGGATTATCCAGAAGAGTATTGGGAGAATGTCATATGGTCTGATGAAACCAAAGTAGAACTGTTTGGGTGAAACAAAACTTGTCGTGTTTGGAGGAGACAGAATGCTGAGTTGTATCCAAAGAATGCCATACCTACTGTGAAGCATGGGGGTGGAAACAAAATGCTTTGGGGCTGTTTCTCTGCAAAGGAACCAGGATGACTGACCCAGGTATATGACCGAACATGAAAGAATGAATGGGGCCATGCATCGTGAGATTTTAAGTGCAAACCTCCTTCCATCAGCAAGGGCATTGAAGATGAAATGTGGATGGGTCTTTCAGCATGATAATGATTCCAAGCACACCGCCAGGGCGATGAAGGAGTAACTTTGTAAGAAGCATATGAAGGTCCTGGAGTGGCAAAGCCAGTCTCCAGATCTCAACCCCATAGAAAACCTTTGAAGGGAGTTCAAAGTCTGTGTTGCCCAGCGACAGACACAGAACATCACTGCTCTAGAGGAGATCTGCATGGAGGAATGGATCAACATACCACTAACAGTGTGTGCCAACCTTGTGAAGACTTACAGAAAACGTTTGACCACTGTCATTGCCAACAAAGGATATATAACAAAATATTGAGATGAACTTTTGTTAATGACCAAATACTTATTTTCCACCATCATTTGAAAAATAAATCTTGCCAATCAGACAAGGTGATTTTCTGGATTTGTTTTCTCAATTTTGACTCTCATAGTTGTGGTCTACCTATGATGTCAATTAAAGGCCTCTCTCATCTTTTTAAGTGGGAGAACTTGCACAACTGGTAGCTGACTAAATACTTTTTTCCCCACTGTATATCTAGCTATATAACTATATATAACTATATATATATATATATATATATATATATATATATATATATATATATATGTTTATATATTTATAGCTATCTATATCTATCTATCTATATCTATCTATCCATCTATATATGTGTGTATATATGTAAGTATAAATGTACATATGTACAGTATATATATTGCGGGAGATCAGCTCACTTGGCTGCACATGGAGGTAGACACAGGTACACTGTGTTTATAAACCAAATCTTCTGTTGATTTATTATACATGTGGCATAAGCAAACCCAAAGTGAAAAATAAACACAGCCCTTCGGGCAAAACAAGAAAATAAAGTAACATGGTATCCAGCCTCTGCATTTGCTGGGATCCGCCCACTCAGGATAATAACCACTCACTAGTTCAGTTTTTCCTTCTGAGGACACAAAGCGCTGGAGTTCCTCTTTCCAGACCTACTGAACCCTGAATGACTTTGGAGGCTAACTATTTAAGCCCCAGACCATACCCTGGGGTGGAGATAAGGTGGACAGCCTCCCACCTGCTCTATGTTGTCCACAAAAGCCCAGCCCTTAAAATGGCTTATTAACCCCTCTCAACACATGGTGTGCTGGAGGAAACTTCTAGGTTTTAAATCAAAGGCGATATGTCACTATATATACTCTTTGTGTTTTTATTTAGACTAATGATGCAATGTAAAAGCTTTGTGTTTCTCATATTTGGTATAACAGTATTGTTTCCACACTAATAGATTGTGGCTAATATTTCCATGACATTTTGCTAATATTTCCATGACACTTTACTTTATACAAATATGATCTGTCATTTCCTCTTATTCTGCATGGATATTGTATTTTTTCTGTAAGTCTATACTTGTACATTCTATTTTTTACTGGATTCTAGTAAAGGTTAAAATAGCATGTTCTCTAACACTAGATATAAGGAAGATGTGCGAGAAGAAAATGAAGCATAATAATGCTCTCTAGACAATCCAATGCTTTAATGCTTGTTACAGAAAAATGTCTGTTTTCAAGAAATGAAAGAAAGAAGAATAGCCATTATGTATTTGTATCTATTATTATACGTAAAAGTAAGCCTTCAGTTTAGTTTTAAATTTACCCAGTACGTAGAGATATCAACCGGAATTCACTGTATATTACTGTATACTTGTATTCATCAGTTCATCAATTTTGCCTTTGTTTTTCTCATACCAGCCAGCTAGGAAAGGTGACAACAGAAAATGAATTGGCAATAGTAACAATAGTATTTTTTTTTGCAACAATATTATCCGCAGCACTTTAGAATTCAGAAGAAATATCCTATAGTTCCAAAGAAAGTTTCCCTTACTGTATTTTATTTGTTTGTAGTTTATATAGTAGATGATATTCATTCTGACTATAAACTCGTGAATGCTGCAGGATTCAAATGGAATCTGTGAGAGAAAAATATTCTGTCTCATGTTGTATAAGGCTTTGTTCACACTGAATAGAAGCATTGCCCCTAAAGAGGAACATAGTGCTATGTGTAGTGTTAACATGGACCTAATAGGACACCAGATGTCATCATAAAAAATATATGCGCAAACCTCTAATGGAAATCTGATATACTGATGGGGCAGGGAGCTCACACTTATACACAGTAAATAAACTAAAAAGTATGACTACCTGTAAACACTAGCAGAAATAGATTGAGACTGGTATGCACAAAAATATAATAGCAGGTGGTTTTGTTGCTGTTGATGGGAGCACTGACTTTATTAAAGCAGACTGAGCCGCTTTATGTTCTTTCTGACTTTCTTTTCATTACATTATGTGCATAATTATTAGGCAAGTGAGTATTTTGACCATATCATCATTTTTAAGCACATTTTCTAGCTGAAAGCTGTGTAAACCTGAATGCTGATTGGATGAAGCAGATGAGGTGATGTGAATTTGTGTAATAAGGGAGGCTGTGAACTAAGGATATGAAGGTGTGCAGAATTACTAGACAGCCCATTTTCCTAAGGGCAAAACTGGCCAAAACAGAGATTTTACTGACTCTGAAAAGTCAAAAATTGTTACAAGCCTTACAGAGTGATGCAGCACTCTTGAATTTGCTAAGATATTGGGACGTGATCACAGAACCATCAAAATTTTGGTTGCAAATAGTCATCAGGGTCACAAAAAACATGTTGAGAAAAAAAAGACGCACATTAACTGCCAAAGATTTGAGAAGAATCAAACGTGAAGTGATCAGGAAGTCATTATCCTCCAGTGCTGTCATATTCCAAAACTGCAACCTCCCTGGAGGCCCATAAGTACAAGGTGTTCTGTGTTCAGAGACATGGCCAAGGTACGGGAGGCTGAAACTGATCACCACTGAACAAGACACAGAAGTTCAAACTTCAAGACTGGAACAAGAAATATCTGAACAGATTTTTTCAAAGGTTTTATGGACAGATGAGAAGAAAGTGACTCTTGACGGACCAGATGAATGGACCCATAACGAGATCAGTAACAGGCACAGGCCTCATTTCAACTCAGATGCCAAGAAGGTGAAGGTGGGGTACTTCTATGGGCTGGTATTATTAAAGATGAGCTAGGAGTTTTTCATGTTGAAGATAGACTCAAAGTCAACTTCCAAACAAACTACCTGTTTATAGAAGACAATTTCAATTTTTCAAGCAATAATGCAGGAAAATGACTGCTCCTTTCAAGAAAAGCATGACTTTTATGCAGGACAATGCTCAATCACATGCATCAAAGCAATTCACTGCTTGACTGGCCACTTAACAATGAAAGAATAATGACATGACCCTTTCTTCACATGACCTAAACCCTATTGAGAATTTGTGGACCCTTCTTAAATGGCAGATTTACAATAAAGAAAAATAGTACACCTGTCATGGCACTGTTGCAGGATATCCCGTAGCTAGGGGCCCCTTCCCTTTCCCTAAAGCTATGGCCTCCCTACCTATTACTGCCACCAGATTTCTTTTGATGGTGAAGACACTGGGGCCACATGCTTTGCTCAACTCCTAAATCAGCCCATAGGCCCCTTTCACACATCAGTTTTTTGCCATCAGTTGCAATCCGTCGAATTTAGAAAAAATTATGCCGCCGGATCTGTTTTTTCTCATAGACTTGTATTAGCGACGGATTGCGATGGTTGGCCTCACGTTTCATCCGTCGTTCGCCGGATCCGTCGAAAATTGTTTGTCCGGGGGCCGGAGACAATGGACATAGTAAAGTTTTTGTCTACGCTTCAAAAAATGAATCCGTCACATCAGTTTTTCACAATCTGCAAGGGATCCGTAGAGCCAACGGATTGTGACTGACGGCAAAATCTGATGTGTGAAAGGGGCCTCTGTCCGCTCCCCCCTCCCAGGGAAGGGGGGAGTTGTAGTGTATAAGAATGCACAAACCAGACTATCAAGGGAAGACTTACAGATATAAATGAAAATACCAATCCTATAAATATGCCCTCACAAACAACAGAAAGGAACACTGACATGTAAAGGAAGGTGAAGAAAATTAACAGAGGATGATAATATGCACACAGACAAATCATCAAGCAACAGTCTTCAGAACAACACTCCTAATGCCTCCTCAAACAACCAATACGTCCAACTCCAGAACCAGACAGTATTAAACTAACACTGGCAATCCCTGATTGCCAGAGGCAAGTACATATAGCAGAGGGGAGTGGCCAACACTGAACAGCTGAGACCTTCAGAGCAGGAAAGCTCCAGGAGCTCTCAGCTGAACAGATTAACCCCTGCACTACTAGCAGAAACCTTCCCTGTTTAATATGATGGTGCTTCTAATCAGTGCAGGAGTACATGAAATCAGACAACATGGTCTTTTGTGCCCTCTCCTGCGGTATACCCATGACAACATTTCTTTGTACGGAGTAGGCTCTGATTGGTGCTGTCCAAAGTTGATAATCAATAGATTAAGCTATTGACAGACTTCATGAATAGAAGGTTTATGACTGTTATTAAAAAGGAGGGTGGATATTTTGGTCACTGATTTTTTTTAAGTGTGATGTATTTTTTACATTTTTAGCTGTTTGGTTATTGTTCTCACTGTGACAGATGACAGTAAATAATTGAGATGAGAAAATGTATGTGTTTCATTTATTTGAATAATAATTCTGCACATTTATAGTTGCTCAAGTAATTCTTCACACATAGATATTCTCAAATGAAAGACAAATCCTCACTTTTACTTTCTTAACCTTCTTCAATAATACAATTAATAATCAAATATACAAATTGCCCAATATTTTGCCTTTTTCAGATGGTCACAAAAGTTTGGTTATCTGCGCTTTTATGCCCAGCTCAAAAAGATGGACACTACAGAAAAAGAGATCAGACATACATAGCACAAAGGACTCCGTCTGCTTCATTAAAGTCAATGGCCCTGTAAGCGTTTCTGTACTAATCCTGGTTTTCAGGGTTTCAGATGGAAAAACTGAACTCTGATGGAGGGTCTGACACAAAAAACGTGATGTGAACCTAGCGTTCCACTCCTGTATGTACTGATTATGGAAAATAGTGTCTAAATATGGGTCCATATTTCAGAATTCAGTGTTTTAATGTGGACAATATGACACCATAATGTATCCACTACTGAAATGTCCAGTAGGTACATTTGCAAAGGTTTTTGTTGAGCTTTTATCAATTCCAGATACTGGATAAAACCAAACATAAGCTTGGATATAATTCCCGAATCAGGTTTCCCTTAAATCTGATTTTACAATAGAATCAGCATATTGGAAAAATAAAAATAATACATGAAACGTTATACTAAGCAATAAATAAAAACGGCATGGATGTTTAATGAGATTAATAAAGATAAACTGTACACATTCTTATAATTATGTGCAATGACAAGAAAAGGTTTCCTTTATTGTGTATCTTATAGTTGCCATAATGTATTCTTAAGACATTTGTTAAGATTATATACATAAATGATTTATACTGATAGAGAACTGGACATAAAGGGTTAAGATTAATTAGGTGACAGGCCTTATAAAGACATTGCAGTAAAGATCTTGGCTCTTCAGACAGATTCATCAATATGATAATTAAGCCTTGGAATCAAGCCTCACATCTGGCATCTGGAGCCGTTAGGACAATATGCACCACAGCATTTCTACATGGGGTTTGTGATTTCTTCTGATAGATTGTATATTGTACACTTTTTTTTATATTCCTCTGGGAATTAATATAATCTGCCTTGCCTTAACTAGAATTGTTTTGTTTGTTTATATATTTTCCGACTATTTTGGCATTGAGGAAATAATAATAATATAAAAAGGGTTTTCCAGTGAAACAAAATATAGTGAAATAATCTTTAACCCCTTCACCCCCAAGGGTGGTTTGCACGTTAATGACAAGGCCAATTTATACAATTCTGACCACTGTCCCTTTATGAGGTTATAACTCGGGAACGCTTCAACGGATCCTGGTGATTCTGACATTGTTTTCTTGTGACATATAGTACTTCATGATAGTGGTAAAATTTCTTTGATATTACCTGCGTTTTTTCCAACTTTGAATTTTTATGCAATTAAATCACAGTGATATGTCACACAAAATACTTAATAAGTAACATTTCCCACATGTCTACTTTACATCAGCACCATTTTGGAACCAAATTTTTTTTTTGTTAGGGAGTTATAAGGGTTAAAAGTTGACCAGCAATTTCTCATTTTTACAACACCATTTTTTTTTAGGGACCACATCTCATTTGAAGTCATTTTGAGGGGTCTATATGATAGAAAATACCCAAGTGTGACACCATTCTAAAAACAGAACCCCTCAAGGTGCTGCTCAAAACCACATTCAAAAAGTTTATTAACCCTTCAGGTGTTTCACAGGAATTTTTGGAATGTTTAAATAAAAATGAACATTTAACTTTTTTTCACACAAAATTTACTTCAGCTCCAATTTGTTTTATTTTACCAAGGGTAACAGGACAAAATGGACCCCAAAAGATGTTGTACAATTTGTCCTGAGTACGCCAATACCCCATATGTGGGGGTAAACCACTGTTTGGGCGCATGGGAGAGCTCGGAAGGGAAGGAGCGCCGTTTGACTTTTCACTGCAAAATTGACAGGAATTGAGATGGGACGCCATGTTGCGTTTGGAGAGCCACTGATGTGCCTAAACATTGAAACCCCCCACAAGTGACACCATTTTGGAAAGTAGGCCCCCCAAGGAACTTATCTAGATGTGTGGTGAGCACTTTGACCCACCAAGTGCTTCACAGAACTTTATAATGCAGAACCGTAAAAATAAAAAATCATACTATTTCACAAAAATGATCTTTTCACCCCCAATTTTTAATTTTCCCAAGGGTAAGAGAAGAAATTGGACCCCAAAAGTTGTTGTACAATTTGTCCTGAGTACGCTGATACCCCATATGTGGGGGTAAACCACTGTTTGGGCGCATGGGAGAGCTCGGAAGGGAAGGAGCGCCGTTTGACTTTTCACTGCAAAATTGACAGGAATTGAGATGGGAGGCCATGTTGCGTTTGGAGAGCCACTGATGTGCCTAAACATTGAAACCCCCCCACAAGTGACACCATTTTGGAAAGTAGACCCCCTAAGGAACTTATCTAGAGGTGTGGTGAGCACTTTGACCCACCAAGTGCTTCACATAAGTTTATAATGCAGAGCCATAAAAATAAAACAAAAATTTTTTCCCACAAAAATTATTTTTTAGCCCCCAGTTTTGTAATTTTCCGAGGGTAACAGGAGAAATTGGACCCCAAAAGTTGTTGTCCAATTTGTCCTGAGTACACTGATACCCCATATGTGGGGGGAACCACCGTTTGGGCGCATGGGAGGGCTCGGAAGGGATGGAGCGCCATTTGGGATGCAGACTTAGATGGAATGGTCTGCAGGCGTCACATTGCGTTTGCAGAGCCCCTAATGTATCTAAACAGTAAAAAAAAAAACACAAGTGACACCATTTTTGAAAGTAGACCCCCTAAGGAACTCATCTAGATGTGTTGTGAGAGCTTTGAACCCCCAAGTGTTTCACTACAGTTTATAACGCAGAGCCGTGCAAATAAAAAAAAAAAATTTTCCACAAAAATTATTTTTTAGCCCCCAGTTTTGTATTTTTCCAAGGGTAACAGGAGAAATTGGACCCTATATATTGTTGTCCAATTTGTCCTGAGTACGCTGATACCTGATATCTGGGGGGGAACCACCGTTTGAGCGCATGGCAGAGCTCGGAAGGGAAGGAGCATCATTTGCAATGCAGACTTAGATGATTGGTCTGCAGGCGTCACATTGCGTTTGCAGAGCCTCTAATGTACCTAAACAGAAGAAACCCCCCACAAGTGACCCAATATTGGAAACTAGACCCACCAAGGAACTTATCTAGTTGTGTTGTGAGAACTTTGAACCCCCAAGTGTTTCACTACAGTTTATAACGCAGAGCCGTGAAAAGAAAAAAAAAATTTCCCCCTAAAATTATTTTTTTGCCCCCAGTTTTGTATTTTCCCAATGGTAGCAGGAGAAATTGGACCCCAAAAGTTATTGTCCAATTTATCTTGAGTTCGCTGATACCCCATATGTGGGGGGGAACCACCGTTTGGGCGCATGGAAGGGCTCAGAAGGGAAGGAGCGCCATTTGGAATGCAGACTTAGATGGAATGGTCTGCAGGCGTCACATTGCGTTTGCAGAGCCCCTAATGTACCTAAACAGTAGAAACCCCCCACAAGTGACACCATTTTGGAAAGTAGACCCCCTAAGGAACTCATCTAGATGTGTTGTGAGAGCTTTGAACCCCCAAGTCTTTCACTACAGTTTATAATGCAGAGCCATGCAAATAAAAAAAAATTTTTTTTTCCACAAAAATTATTTTTTAGCCCCTAGTTTTGTATTTTCCCATGGGTAACAGGAGAAATTGGACCCCAAAAGTTGTTCTCCAATGTGTTCCGAGTACGCTGATACCCCATATGTTGGGGTAAACCCCTGTTTGGGCGCACGGGAGAGCTTGGAAAGGAAGGAGCACTGTTTTACTTTATTAACGCAGAATTGGCTGGAATTGAAATCGGACGCCATGTCGCGTTTGGAGAGCCCCTGATGTGCCTAAACAGTGGAAACCCCCCAATTATAACTGAAACCCTAATCCAAACACACCCCTAACCCTAATCCCAACGGTAACCCTAACCACACCTCTAACCCAGACACACCCCTAACCCTAATCCCAACCCTATTCCCAACTGTAAATGTAATCCAAACCCTAACCCTAACTTTAGCCCCAACCCTAACCCTAACTTTAGCCCCAACCCTAAATGTAGCCTTAACCCTAGCCCCAACCCTAGCCCCAACCCTAACCCTAGCCCTAGCCCTAACCCTAAACATAGCCCTAACCCTAGCCTTAACCCTAGCCCTAACCCTAGCCCTAACCCTAGCCCTAACCCTAGCCCTAACCCTAACCCTAATGGGAAAATGGAAATAAATACATTTTTTAATTTTTTTTAATTTTTCCCTAACTAAGCGGGTGATGAAGGGGGGTTTGATTTACTTTTATAGCAGGTTTTTTAGCGGATTTTTATGATTGACAGCCGTCACACAGTGAAAGACGCTTTTTATTGCAAAAAATATTTTTTGCGTTACCACATTTTGAGAGCTATAATTTTTCCATATTTGAGTCCACAGAGTCATGTGAGGTCTTGTTTTTTGTGGGAAGAGTAGACGTTTTTATTGGTAACATGTTCAGGCACGGGAGATTTTTTGATCGCTTTTTATTCCGATTTTTGTGAGGCAGAATGACCAAAAACCAGCTATTCATTAATTTCTTTTGGGGGAGGCGTTTATACCGTTCCGCTTTTGGTAAAATTGATAAGGCAGTTTTATTCTTCGGGTCAGTACGATTACAGCGATACCTCATTTATATCATTTTTTTTATGTTTTGGCGCTTTTATACGATAAAAGCTATTTTATAGAAAAAATAATTATTTTGGCATCGCTTTATTCTGAGGACTATAACTTTTTTATTTTTTCACTGATGATGGTGTATGGCAGCTTGTTTTTTGCGGGACAAGATGACGTTTTCAGCGGTAGCATGGTTATTTATATCCATCTTTTTGATCGCGTGTTTTTCCACTTTTTATTTGGCGGTATGAGAATAAAGCGTTGTTTTTTGCCTCTTTTTTTTTACGGTGTTCACTGAAGGGGTTAACTAGTGATATAGTTTTATAGGTGGGGTCATTGCGGATGCGGCGATACTAAATATGTGTACTTTTATTGTTTGATTTTTTTTTTATTTAGATAAAGAAATGTATTTATGGGAATAATTTTTTATTATTATTTATTTATTTAGGAATTTTTTTTAATTTTTTTTTTACACATGTGGAAAATTTATATTTTACTTTTTTACTTTGTCCCAGGGGGGGACATCACAGATCGGTGATCTGACAGTGTGCACAGCACTCTGTCAGATCACCGATCTGACTTAGAGCGAAGCAGGCTTACCAGCGCCTGCACTGAGCAGGCACTCGGTAAGCCACCTCCCTCCCTGCAGGACCCGGATGCCGCAGCCATCTTGGATCCGGGACCTGCAGCGAGGAAGGAGGTAGGAGACCCTCAGAGCAACGCGATCACATCGCGTTGCTGCGGGGGTCTCAGGAAAGCCCCCTCCCTGCGCGATGCTTCCCTGTACTGCCGGCACACCGCGATCATGTTTGATCGCGGTGTGCCGGTGGTTCATGTGCCGGGGGCGGTCCGTGACCGCTCCTGGCACATAGTGCCGGATGTCAGCTGCGATAGGCAGCTGACACCCGGCCGCGATCGGCCGCGCTCCCCCCGTGAGTGCGGCCGATCGTGCTGGGCGTACTATTCCGTCCTTGGGAAGTAGGGCCCACCCCACATGGACGGAATAGTACGTCCAATGGCAGAAAGGGGTTAAAGGGGACCTGTCAGGTGCCCCATGCCCTCCAACCCAGAAACATTTCCTTAGTTATGAGTAAATTCCCTGCTTAACTATCTCTGTATAACATTTTTCTGTAAAAATTAGGTATAAAAAAAGCATTTATATTGTCCCCGTTTCCTATGTTAATGAGGACTTTGACTAGTCGATGGGGTGTTAGTTGCCTCAGACTAGCCAGCCTTCTTTCCATGATATGACGCCCATATAAATAAGATATAAAATATATTATTTATATGGAACTAGCCAGTAAAAGACAGAAGAGGTATGAGCCGCTTGGTGTGGGATCAGGGACAGGTGATTTTTTTTTTTTAAATTGTAGTAGAGCACTGTGGAGACACATTGAGGGTCATATAGTTGGCAATAAATGGAATATCCACGTTTAACACAAAAGTCTGCACTCATTCTACATGATTGTGGACTGCTGAATTGTGACAGTGTGCGGTGTTCACACTGTCAGATTTCTCCAGAATTCCCAGAGTAAGTGCGTGTTCACATGCCTGCGTGTATGAAGTTTTCATGCTTAGGCCAAGTTCACACGTTCAGTATTTGGTCAGTATTTTACCTCAGTATTGGTAAGCCAAAACCAGGAGTGGGTGATAAATCCAGAAGTGGTGACGTTTTTCTATTATACTTTTCCTCTGATATTTCCACTCCTGATTTTGGCTTATAAATAATGATTTAAAATTCTGACCAAACACTGAACATTTGAACATGGTCTTATGGTTATGTGCCGTCTAGACTTCTCTCTTAGGCCTCTTTCACACGTCAGTGTCTCCGGTACGTGTAGTGACAGTTTTCTCACGTACCAGAGACACTGACACACGTAGACCCATTCAAATTAATGGGTCTATGCACATGTCTCTGTGTTTTCACGGACCGTGTGTCCGTGTGCAAAACACGGAGACATGTCCGTTTTTCTCCGGCAGCACGTACAGCAATACGTCCTGCACACGTGCACAAGGAGAACAGTGTGCACTCTCCTCTGTGTGCACGTACCGCCCGCAGGAAAGACAGCGCTACAGTAAGCGCTGTCCCCCCTGTGTGGTGCTGAAGCCGGCATTCATCTCTTCTCCCCCGCAGGAGAGAAGAGATAAAAGATCAAGTTTTTTTCTTTTTTGTTAAAAATAAAGTTTGCAGGTGACCTCCCGCCTCCCATCCCCAGTGCGCCGCCCGGCCCCTTGCAGAGAAATACTCACCCAGCTCCCGCGATGTCTCCACTCTCCTCTCAGCGCTGGCAGCTTCTCCTGTGCTGTCCATGTGCTGTCCCTGTGCTGTCCGTGTGCTGTCCGTGTCAGTGTATTGAAGCATTTTTTCAATTTTAACCCTATGACTTTAACTCCTTATTTCCATATGACATACTATCCCGTCAAGGTGACCTGGGACTTAATTCCCAGTGACGGAATAGTACGTCATAGTCAATCGACAGCGCTCATGGGGGGCAGCATGACCGATCGATGCCAGATGTCAATCAAACATGACCGCAGCGTTCCGGTGGCATAGGGAAGCATCGCGCAGGGAGGGGGCGATGTGATCGCGTTGCTCCGAGGGTCTCCTACCTCCTCCTCCCAGCAGGCCCGGAATCAAAATGGCCATGGGGGCCTTCCGGGTCTTGCAGGGACGTGGCTTTCAAGCTCCTGCTTAGAGCAGGCACCAGGAAGCCTCCCTGCAGTGCCTGTGTGATCGCTGATCTAACACAGTGCACTGCAAAGTGTCAGATCAGCGATCTGTCACTATAATGTGATGTCCCCCCTGGGGCTATTTTATAAAGTAAAAAAAAAAATATTTACATGTTGTAGCGTTTCCCCTACTTCGTGTCTTGGGGGACACTCGCTTGGCACGGTAACGCATACAGGCACGGTTTTCTTACAAAACACAGTCTCTTAGGTTTATTTCACAACACTATAAACCACATCCTCAGGAACTTGATAACAGCTTGAACACCATCTGCACATATTCAGCTTTACCACAGTACCTCACTGACCCCGGTCAGCATAACACACGGACCTCGTCCGTTACCTGTTGGTGACCTTCACAGGTTCCTGGACACCTCTCGGCCACAGAGGTGTCCCATACACAATGTCTCTCTCTTTCTTTCTCTCTGACCCCGGTCAGTATAACACGGATCCCTTTCCATTACCTGTTGGTGCCGCACAGGTTCTCGGATACCTCTCTTCCTCAGAGGTATTCTTCAGACGTTCTCACTGACCCTGGTCAGTATTACCCATGGTTATCAGACCGTTCCAAACACTGGCATGTGCCAGGTCCAAAGCCCCACCATGTGCTCTTCAGGGAGATGACACTCCCAACACATAGGCTCTCCAGGACCTTCCAGCACAGACCATTCAGGTCCACACTCAGAGACCGTGTAGGACTACAGGTCCCAGAACATCCTTACTTCAGGCTGACAGTGCAGAGTGTCTTCCTCTGCGACACACATACCGGCCATTCATAATAATGCCAGACTTTGACTCATCACCACAATTATATCTGCGATTGCCATGCATTCCTATGGCCTCCATATGCCTGCATACGCACTCTGGGAAGCCCATACATACAGCACCCCCTACCAGTAACAGGGGTCACTACACCACATATTCTCCCCCTCTGTTCAAACCTGTGGGGTTGAACACTTATCACACAACCGGGATCTCGAGACCCGGTACCCAAGTCACCTTGCACTACCAGTCGAGAGGACCATCTCAGTCGGATTTGAGCATGCTTCATCATCACACCCTTGTTAGGTTTTTCCGCCCTCAGCGGTCAACATGTAGGTTTTGATCTTTAGCTCTCAAGTCACAGTCCGTCTGCGTCACCAGACCGATAGTCACCACATTTTTGCTACAAGGTCTCCCACCTATGTCACTCATCCCTGAGTTAACTGAGGTGACACTACTTCTTTCATTAGGCTGGGTACTTTCACCCCTTTGTTTGTCCACATTTCGGGTCAAACGTGGCAGCCATCTTCCATCAATTGAGCGCAGCAGTCCTGTAAGGCACCATCCTTCAAGCCTTAACTGCTCCACCTCTCTTACATATGCCACACGATACTCCAGCAGAGTCCGTATTTCGCTAAGACTCTCCTCTGTTCCCACAACAAAAAAGGGAACCATACCCTTTTCCCAGGGTAACTGGTCTTCATGGACACCAGGTATTCTCAACCTCACCACTCCAGACTTATCCACCATTTCTTGCATGGCTTGACCATTCCTTCCAATGACTTTCTTCACCCTAGAGACGGGTACCTGTATTACATCTTTCTGAAGACTCCGAGCTTTTCTCACATGCTCCAGTCGCCTAGCAGTGTCTTCATTCCGCAATTGGATCATCCACTTTGTACGCACATATCTCAAGTGCATGTCACTCAAGGTAGCTACCCTCTTAGCTGGGACATCAGTTGTGGACAGTATCACTAACTGACTAGTTTCTGGGGTCCAGTTCACCTTACACGCCCCCACAGCCTTCTTGAACCCTTCATGCATAGACTCCCTGGCACATGCCTCTCTCAGGTCTTCAGGTACATCTAGCAAGCATTTGAACAAAGAACTCTCCTTCTCTTCTGCTGTCATTAGACACCCATCTTGTTCAGCTTTCAGAGCCAACTTACTCTGAATATCACCAGCTTCCAGATGTTTGGCCAGGATAGACACCTGCCGCTCCATCTTATCCCAGGCTGCTTTATGCATTGACTGGCTTTCTTCCAGGTGACCTCTGAGCTCCGTCACCTCTTTCTCTAAGGCACCCACACGGCACTCAGCAGCCTGTCTCCAAAGCTCCTCTTGCTTCAACCGGGTTTCTACTTCAGGCCCCACTCCTTTGGTGGCCTCCTCCACTTCTTCACCAGGTGCAACCGGTACCACTTCTTTGCACCCTTTACGTCTCTGGTGACGGGAGGACTTTTCCTTCTGGTGGGCCTCTTCTTTACTGTACTCCCTTACTTTCTCAGAGTCACAGTCACCCGCATAGTCTGTGTCATACCCCACAGTATGGTGAACCCCCAAGTCACACTCTTTCTGGGTATCAGCTCCACACGTTTTATCTACCACATCACTAACAGTCATATTGTAGGACACACTAGGTGACATCATGTCCGTAAGTTGGGGTCGTCCACCATTTTTCTTGGTTACGCCTAACTTAGGACTGTCAACTATAGTTGGTGCATTCTCTGCATTAATTTTCATACACATTAATTCCACAGACACTTTCCCTTTTATCCACCAGTCCCACAGGGTTCCCAAATCTCGTCCTATTACCATAGTGTACAGTAAGTCCGAGACTACCCTTACATCGTGGAACGTGGACTCCTCTGTCATGTCAATGTAGAGGCAGGCTGTCAAATGTCCTTTAACATCCCCACCTGTGTCATTCACTCTTGTCCCTAACCCAGGTGACACAGTGCATTCAGAAGGGGTTCTCAGCAAAGTCGCTTTACTCCCTGTATCTCTCAGTCCCATCACACATTCTCCATCCAACAAAAAAGAGCACTGTCGTGATAAATCATTAGCTGAGCAATTCACAGTATAGCATGGACCTGCATAGTACAATTGCCCCTGGGGCCACCAGTCTGCGCCACCCCTATAACTTCAGGAGGCTCTGCCCCTTTTTTGGAAACTGGCATTCCCCGGGTCTCCACACCCTTTTGGACCACTATCCTTGTTCGGGTTACCGCCCCCTTTTGGGAAACCACCATTCCGCGGGATTCCACCCCCTTTAGGGTCACAACCCTTTATTGGGCAACTCCTACCTTTTGGGAAACCACCCCTTCCCTGGGGTACACTTCGTGGACTCCTCACAGTACTCTCCGGCACCAGTTCACACAGTACAGGAAAAAAACATGTCTCTTTGGTTCGCACTGGCCCTTTAAGAGTCTGCACAAAATGTTTTCTTTTTTTTTCTTTTTCTCAACACCTTACCAGCTCCTGCTGGCACTGCCACAGCTCCTGCTGTAGTCACAAACCACCGGCACCTCCGGCTGCCGATCACAAACCGCTGCTGCCAAACTTCTTACTGCAACTGCAGCTGCACTCCACAATGCTCTGTATGGCTCCACCACAGACTTCGTGGACCTGCTTGTTCCCTTCATGGACCCGCCAATCCACAGTAAGACGCTTGTCACCTTCATAACCCCGATGAGTTACAGGCATTACAGCACAAACACAAATTCTCATTGACCCTGGTCAACATAACACACACTTGTCTGTCATGGTTCCCAAAGGCAAGGGAACGTCAGAGAACATAAATAACAGAACAGCTCTTGGGTGATGGAATCTCGAGCTGACCGTGAGCTAAACCTACCACACAACTAACAGTGGCCGGGTGGCGTACCTACGTTTTATCCCTAGACGCCTAGCGCCAGCCGGAGGACTAACTAATCCTAATAGAGGAAAAGACAGACCTGGCTTACCTCTAGGGAAATTCCCCCAAAAAGGAGACAGAAGCCCCCCACATATATTGACGGTGAGTTCAGAGGAAAAGACATACGCAGTATGAAGGTAGGTTCAGCAAAGCGAGGTCCGCTTACTAGATAGCAAGAAGATACAATAGGGAACTTCACGGTCAGCTGAAAACCCTATTAAAATACCATCCCGAAATTACTTTAAGACTCATGTGTCAACTCATGACACCGGAGTGGCAATTTCGGCCCACAAGAGCTTCCAGCTACAGAAAAATAACATAACTGTGAACTGGAACAAAAATGCAAAACAAACTTAGGACTAAGAGTCCAACTTAGCTGATAGTAGTCTAGAAGCAGGAACATGCAACAGAAAGGCTCTGGTTACATTGATGGCCGGCACTAGAATAACTGAGCAGCAAGGCTAAATAGGATACTCCCATATCCTGATGGAAACAGGTGAACAGAGAAAGTGAAGCACACAAATCCAGTACCACCAGTGACCACCGGGGGAGCCCAAAAACCAAATTCACAACAGTACCCCCCCCTCAAGGAGGGGGCACCGAACCCTCACAAGAACCACCAGGGCGATCAGGATGAGCCCTATGAAAGGCACGGACCAAATCAGAGGCATGAACATCAGAGGCTGTCACCCAAGAATTATCCTCCTGACCGTAGCCCTTCCACTTGACCAGATACTGAAGTTTCCGTCTGGAAACACGGGAGTCCAAGATCTTCTCCACAACGTACTCCAATTCACCCTCAACCAACACCGGAGCGGGAGGCTCAACGGAAGGCACAACCGGTACCTCATACCTGCGCAATAATGACCGATGGAAGACATTATGGATAGAAAAAGATGCTGGGAGGTCCAATCGAAAGGACACGGGGTTAAGAATCTCCAAAATCTTATACGGGCCGATGAACCGAGGCTTAAACTTAGGAGAAGAAACCCTCATAGGGACAAAACGAGAAGACAACCACACCAAGTCCCCAACACGAAGACGAGGACCAACACGACGACGGCGGTTAGCAAAATGCCGAGTCTTTTCCTGGGACAACTCCAAATTGTCCACCACCTGTCCCCAAATCCGATGCAACCTATCCACCACAGTATCCACTCCAGGACAATCCGAAGACTCCACCTGACCGGAAGAAAAACGAGGATTAAACCCCGAATTGCAAAAGAAAGGAGAAACCAAAGTGGCAGAACTAGCCCGATTATTGAGGGCAAACTCCGCCAACGGCAAAAAGGCAACCCAGTCATCCTGATCCGCAGACACAAAACACCTCAAATAAGTCTCCAAGGTCTGATTAGTTCGCTCAGTCTGGCCATTAGTCTGAGGATGGAACGCAGACGAAAAAGACAAATCAATGCCCATCCTAGCACAGAACGCCCGCCAAAATCTAGACACGAACTGGGTCCCCCTGTCAGAAACTATATTCTCCGGAATACCATGCAAGCGAACCACATTTTGAAAAAACAGAGGAACCAACTCGGATGAGGAAGGCAACTTAGGCAAGGGCACCAAATGAACCATCTTTGAAAAACGGTCACACACCACCCAGATGATAGACATTTTCTGAGAAACAGGGAGATCAGAAATAAAATCCATAGAGATGTGAGTCCAAGGCCTCTTCGGAATAGGCAAAGATAACAACAATCCGCTAGCCCGAGAACAACAAGGTTTGGCCCGAGCACAAACATCACAAGACTGCACAAAAACTCGTACATCTCGAGACAGGGAAGGCCACCAGAAGGACCTAGCCACCAAATCCCTGGTACCAAAGATCCCGGGATGACCTGCCAACACAGAAGAATGAACCTCCGAGATGACTCTACTGGTCCAATCATCAGGAACAAACAGTCTACCAGGCGGGCAACGATCAGGTCTATCCGCCTGAAACTCCTGCAAAGCCCGTCGCAGGTCTGGGGAAACAGCAGATAATATCACCCCATCCTTAAGGATACCTGTAGGTTCAGAATCACCAGGGGAATCAGGCTCAAAACTCCTAGAAAGGGCATCCGCCTTCACATTTTTAGAACCTGGTAAGTATGAGACCACAAAATTAAACCGAGAGAAAAACAACGACCAGCGCGCCTGTCTAGGATTCAGGCGCCTGGCAGACTCAAGATAAATCAAATTCTTGTGATCGGTCAATACCACCACCTGATGTCTAGCCCCCTCAAGCCAATGACGCCACTCCTCAAAAGCCCACTTCATAGCCAAAAGCTCCCGATTACCAATATCATAATTTCGCTCGGCGGGCAAAAATTTTCGAGAAAAGAACGCACAAGGTCTCATCACGGAGCAGTCGGAACTTTTCTGCGACAAGACCGCCCCAGCTCCGATCTCGGAAGCATCGACCTCAACCTGAAAAGGAAGAGTAACATCAGGCTGACGCAACACAGGGGCGGAAGAAAAGCGGTGCTTAAGCTCCCGAAAGGCCTCCACAGCAGCAGGGGACCAATCAGCAACATCAGCACCCTTTTTGGTCAAATCAGTCAAAGGTTTAGCAACATCAGAAAAACCAGTTATAAATCGACGATAAAAATTAGCAAAGCCCAAAAATTTCTGAAGGCTCTTAAGAGAAGAAGGTTGCGTCCAATCACAAATAGCCCGAACCTTGACAGGATCCATCTCAATGGAAGAGGGGGAAAAAATGTACCCCCCCAAAAAAATCTTTTGAACCCCAAAAATACACTTAGAACCCTTCACACACAAGGAATTAGCCCGCAAAACCTGAAAAACCCTCCTGACCTGTTGGACATGAGAATCCCAGTCATCCGAAAAAATCAAAATATCATCCAGATACACGATCATAAATTTATCCAAATATTCACGGAAAATGTCATGCATAAAGGACTGAAAGACTGAAGGGGCATTTGAAAGACCAAAAGGCATTACTAAATACTCAAAATGGCCCTCGGGCGTATTAAATGCGGTTTTCCACTCATCCCCCTGCTTAATTCGCACCAAATTATACGCCCCACGGAGATCAATCTTAGAGAACCACTTAGCCCCTTTTATTCGAGCAAACAAATCAGTAAGCAGTGGCAGAGGATACTGATATTTGACTGTAATTTTATTCAAGAGTCGATAATCAATACACGGCCTCAAAGAGCCATCTTTTTTAGATACAAAGAAAAAACCGGCTCCTAAGGGAGATGAAGAAGGACGAATATGTCCCTTTTCCAGGGACTCCTTAATATATTCTCGCATAGCAGCATGTTCAGGTACAGATAGATTAAATAAACGACCCTTTGGAAATTTACTGCCCGGAATCAGATCTATCGCACAATCGCAATCTCTGTGAGGAGGTAGTGAACCAAGCTTAGGCTCCTCAAAAACATCACGATAATCAGATAAAAATTCCGGAATCTCAGAGGGAATAGATGACGAAATGGAAACCAAAGGTACGTCCCCATGAGCCCCCTGACATCCCCAGCTTAACACAGACATTGCTTTCCAGTCAAGGACTGGGTTATGAGATTGTAACCATGGTAATCCGAGCACCAAAACGTCATGTAGATTGTACAACACAAGGAAGCGAATCATCTCCTGATGGTCTGGATTCATACGCATAGTCACTTGTGTCCAGTATTGTGGTTTATTACTAGCCAATGGTGTAGAGTCAATACCCTTCAGAGGTATAGGAACTTCCAGAGGCTCTAGATCAAACCCACAGCGCCTGGCAAAGGACCAATCCATTAGACTCAAAGCGGCGCCAGAGTTGACATAGGCATCCGCGGTAATTGACGATAATGAACAAATCAAGGTCACAGACAGAATAAACTTAGACTGTAAAGTGCCAATTGAAATAGACTTATCAACCTTTTTTGTACGTTTAGAGCATGCTGATATAACATGAGTTGAATCACCACAATAGAAGCACAACCCATTTTTTCGCCTAAAATTCTGCCGTTCGCTTCTGGACAGAATTCTATCACATTGCATATTTTCTGGAGCCTTCTCAGAAGACACCGCCAAATGGTGCACAGGTTTGCGCTCCCGCAAACGCCGATCAATCTGAATAGCCATTGTCATGGACTCATTCAGACCTGTAGGTGCAGGGAACCCCACCATAACATCTTTAATGGCATCAGAGAGACCCTCTCTGAAATTCGCCGCCAGGGCGCACTCATTCCAGTGAGTAAGCACAGACCATTTACGAAATTTTTGGCAGTATATTTCAGCTTCATTTTGCCCTTGAGATAGGGCCATCAAGGCTTTTTCAGCCTGAATCTCTAAGTTAGGTTCCTCATAAAGCAACCCCAAAGCCAGAAAAAACGCATCCACATTGAGCAACGCAGGATCCCCGGGTGCCAATGCAAATGCCCAGTCTTGAGGGTCACCCCGCAGCAAGGAAATTACTATCCTAACCTGCTGTGCGGGATCTCCAGCGGAGCGAGATCTCAGGGAAAGAAATAATTTACAATTATTTTTGAAATTCAGGAAACGAGATCTATCCCCGGAGAAAAATTCTGGTATAGGAATTCTAGGTTCAGATATAGGAGCATGAATAACAAAATCCTGTAAATTTTGAACCTTCGTAGCAAGATTATTCAAACCTGTAGCCAAACTCTGAGGATCCATTTTAATCAGGTGAGATCAGAGCCATTCAAGGATTAGAAGGAGAGAGAGAGACAAAGGCTGCAATTAGAGCAGAAATGCAACTAAGTCAACTATAGAGCAAGCTCAGAGGGAAAAAAAAAAAAAAAAAAATCTGCAGACTTCTTTTTCTCTCCTTTCTTCTGCCAACGGTTTTAACACTGGGCCGGCCATACAGTCATGGTTCCCAAAGGCAAGGGAACGTCAGAGAACATAAATAACAGAACAGCTCTTGGGTGATGGAATCTCGAGCTGACCGTGAGCTAAACCTACCACACAACTAACAGTGGCCGGGTGGCGTACCTACGTTTTATCCCTAGACGCCTAGCGCCAGCCGGAGGACTAACTAATCCTAATAGAGGAAAAGACAGACCTGGCTTACCTCTAGGGAAATTCCCCCAAAAAGGAGACAGAAGCCCCCACATATATTGACGGTGAGTTCAGAGGAAAAGACATACGCAGTATGAAGGTAGGTTCAGCAAAGCGAGGTCCGCTTACTAGATAGCAAGAAGATACAATAGGGAACTTCACGGTCAGCTGAAAACCCTATTAAAATACCATCCCGAAATTACTTTAAGATTCATGTGTCAACTCATGACACCGGAGTGGCAATTTCGGCCCACAAGAGCTTCCAGCTACAGAAAAATAACATAACTGTGAACTGGAACAAAAATGCAAAACAAACTTAGGACTAAGAGTCCAACTTAGCTGATAGTAGTCTAGAAGCAGGAACATGCAACAGAAAGGCTCTGGTTACATTGATGGCCGGCACTAGAATAACTGAGCAGCAAGGCTAAATAGGATACTCCCATATCCTGATGGAAACAGGTGAACAGAGAAAGTGAAGCACACAAATCCAGTACCACCAGTGACCACCGGGGGAGCCCAAAAACCAAATTCACAACACTTGTCAGACCATCGACTGCTCTGGCTCAGCCAGCACTGCACATGTGCTTCTTGGACCATTTGCCTGCATTCTCCACCAATTGTAGCGTTTCCCCTACTTTGTGTCTTGGGGGACACTCGCTTGGCACAGGATTAACGCATACAGGCACGGTTTTCTTACAAAACACAGTCTCTTAGGTTTATTTCACAACACTATAAACCACATACTCAGGAACTTGATAACAGCTTGAACACCGTCTGCACATATTCAGCTTTACCACAGTACCTCACTGACCTCGGTCAGCATAACACACGGACCTCGTCCGTTACCTGTTGGTGACCTTCACAGGTTCCTGGACACCTCTCGGCCTCAGAGGCGTCCCATACACATTGTCTCTCTCTTTCTTACTCTCTGACCCCGGTCAGTTTAACACGGATCCCTTTCCGTTACCTGTTGGTGCCGCACAGGTTCTCGGATACCTCTCTTCCTCAGAGGTATCCTTCAGATGTTCTCACTGACCCCGGTCAGTATTACCCACGGTTATCAGACCGTTCCACACACTGGCATGTGCCAGGTCCAAAGCCCCCCCATGTGCTCTTCAGGGAGATGACACTCCCAACACATAGGCTCTCCAGGACGTTCCAGCACAGACCATTCAGGTCCACACTCAGAGACCATGTGACTAGACCTCAGTCACATTATATGGTTGTAACCACTCCCCTAGATGGGAGTGTGTGTGGCTAGTTTGACCCGCCCATCTCTCAGAACTAGCCCTGCCAGCCTCCCTAGTTAAACAACACAATTCACTTGTAGGACTACAGGTCCCAGAACATCCTTACTTCAGGCTGACAGTGCAGAGTGTCTTCCTCTGCGACACACATACCGGCCATTCATAATAATGCCAGACTTTGACTCATCACCACAGTTATATCTGCGATTGCCATGCATTCCTATGGCCTCCATACGCCTGCATGTGCACTCTGGGAAGCCTATACAGCGCCCCCTACCTGTAATAGGGGTCACTACAACACATAGTGTAAAAAAAAAAAAAAAATTGTTCCAATAAATACATTTCTTTATCTAAATAAAAAAACAAACAATAAATGTACACACATTTAGTATCGCCACGTCCGTAACGACCCGACCTATAAAACTGTCCCAATAGTTAACCCCTTAAGTGAACAGCGTAAAAAAGAAAACGAGGCAAAAAATGACTCTTTATTATCATACCTCCAAACAAAAAGTGGAATAACACGTGATCAAAAAGACGGATATAAATAACAATGGTACCGCTGAAAACGTCATCTTGTCCCGCAAAAATCAACCCACCATACAGTGTCATCAATGAAAAAATTAAAAAGTTATAGTCCTCAGAATAAAGCGATGCAAAAATAATCATTTTTATATATAATAGTTTTTATCGTATAAAAGCGCCAAACCATAAAAAAAATATAAATGAGGTATCGCTGTAATCATTCTGACCCGAAGAATAAAACTGCTTTATCAATTTTACCAATCAAGGAATGGTATAAGCGCCCCCCTAAAAAGAAATTCATGAATAGCTGGTTTTTGCTTATTCTACCTCACAAAAATCAGAATAAAAAGCGAATAAAAAATGTCACGTGCCCGAAGATGATACCAATAAAAACATCAACTCGTCCCGCAAAAAACAAGTCCCAGCATGACTCTGTGGACCAAAATATGGAAAAATTATAGCTCTCAAAATGTAGAGACGCAAAAACAGTTTTTTGCAATAAAAAGCGTCTTTTAGTGTGTGACAGCCGCCAATCATAAAAATCCGCTAAAAAACTCGCTATAAAAGTAAATCAACCCCTCCCTTTATCACCCCCTTAGTTAGGGAAAAATAATAAAATGTTAAAAAATGCATTTATTTCCTTTTTGCCATTAGGGTTAATGTTAGGGCTACAGTTGTTAGGTGTCGAGTTCCCGCCACTGCACAGAGGGAATCTCGAACCATCTCCGCTGCAGTCTCCCATTCTTCTCCAGCCACATTGGAGCCTGCTCAGCGAAGACATCGGTCCCAGCGCCTGGCTCGAACAGATGCTGCACATTTGGTTACTTCTGCCCTTCCAGGCTCAGCCATTATAACTAATACTGTTCAGCGGCGAGCAGGCATCTCTGGGACAAAGTCCTGCTTTTCTCCTTCTGAGCATGCCCAAGGGAAGATCTCTCATTGGAGGTCGGAGATCACACACTCAGGTCCTGTAGCAGCTCCTATTGGTCTACCAGGAAGGTCCTGAAGAGCTGCAGCTCTAAAAGATTTGCATGGCGCTAGTATAAATCAGTATTTTTGTGTGTGTGGATGTATGCCTGTTCTGGTGAAAGCTCCGAATCATTCCCATCCCTAGAGTTGTTGAATGCTTGCGAGTGTTGTAGCTGTCAGATAGTGCCATCCAGCACCAGGCACAAAATATACTGCGTCTATCCTGCAGTGACCGCAGCTGTGGTGCTATACGCACTTTGTGCAGCTATCTTTAGCGTCTCCTGACAATCCGTCAGTGTAGGGTGGGAACTCCCATTTGATCCCAACATCTGACTCAGGGCATTCTCAGGCGCGGGCTCAAAAGCCACCGAGGGTCAGAGCGGGATCAACCACCAGCATAGTGGGGGTGAGTTGCAGGGATCCCACTAGTATCCATTTGCTGCTTCCTGTGAATGCTAACAGGGCACAGCGTTATCTTTAATCCCGGCGACTCTGTGAAGCAACAGAGTTCACTCCTATACAGACTGGATGATGGTACCCGTGTCTATTCAGGCGTAGTACCACCATATAGTGCCGCCATTTACTAGCAGAAGGTTCCACTCCTGCATGGTGGACCCCGGGCTGCGAACACACCTATACTAGCTCTATATTTACTTAGTGCATTCCGCCAGCCCTAACAGTATACTAGCGCCAGGATCTGGCTAGTTATGGCGGACGATCAGCGTCTACAACGGTACATCCAGCAGCTGGAGGGTAGGTTGGCGGCTCTTAAACGCACAACCTCAGCTGTGGATGTCACTGCAGTTGCTGTTCAGGCTGCTAGCGTAGCTGCAGCCAGTTTTTCCTCTGCCACCCTGCTCCAGCTTTATCCCGTCTCCCGTTACCAGACAAGTTTGCTGGTGACAGTAAGCTTTGTCGGGGATTCATGAACCAGTGGAAATACATCTAGAGCTCCTGGCTGCACATTTTCCCATGGAATGGGCTAAAGTGGGATTTATTTTATCCCTTCTGTCGGGCAGGGCATTGGAGTGGGCAATGCCGCTGTGGGAGCGCGAAGATCGCGTGGTGCAGAGTGCTCCTTGCTTCTTGGACTCTCTGAAACAGGTCTTTATGGAACCTCGTGTCACCCATGATACGGCGCTCCAACTGCTGGCATTGACACAGGGCTCGTCCATGGTCAGTCAATTCGCCGTCCACTTCCGGACTTTGCTATCTGAGCTGGAGTGGCCAGATAAAGTCCTTATCCCGGTGTTGTGGAAGGGACTGGCTGACCATGTGAAGGACGCCTTGGCCACCAGGGAGATTCCTGCCACACTGGAAGAGCTTATAACTATTTCTACCCGCATCGACCTTCGTTTTAAGGAATGAAGGTTGGAGCGAACCCAGTGTAGGCAGAGGTTCCGGTTGGCTCCTAACGTCACCATTCCTCTGGAATCTCCGGTTCAGGCATCCGAGTCCCATGAGGCCATGGAAGTATCTCGAGCAGGACCTAAGTCCCGGGTCTGCAATGTCTGCCAGCAGATAGGACATTATGCCAAGAAATGTCCCCAGCGGTCGGGAAAACGACAGCGTCTAGTAACCGTAGGAGGTTTACTAGACACAGCAGCGTTTTCCTCCAAACTGTCCTTTAAGGAGACAATCACCTTTGGCCCTTCCACTCTCAAGATCGAGCTTTGTGTGGACTCTGGGACGGAGGGGAATTTTTTGTCCTCAGCCTTCGCCCAAAGCAACGCAATGCCTCTGGTGATGCTCACCAAGCCGGTGACTGTACGAGTGGTGAATGGGTCGACACTGCCCTCACAAATAACACACCAGACCATCTCATTTACATTATCTATGTCTCCATCCCATCAGGAGATTATTTCCCTCCTTGTCATCCCCGAGGGAATAGACGAGATCCTGCTAGGGATATCCTGGTTACGTTACCACTCCTCTCATATTGAGTGGTCCTCAGGGAGAATTTTGGGATGGAGTGAATCTTGTGAGGGCCGATATCTGAGGGAGTGCGTTCAGGTTGCTACTACTGAAGTACCCGCAGATCTTTCCTCTCTCCCCAAGCACTATTGGCCCTATGAGGACGTATTTTCCAAGAGGGCTGCGGAGACCCTTCTGTGCCACTGCCCCTATGACTGTCCTCTTGCCTGGTGCAGAGCCTCCCCGGGGTTGAGTCTATCCCCTGTCTCTCCCGGAGATGGAGGTGATGTCCCAATACATCCAGGAGAATCTGGCAAGAGGATTCATTAGGAAGTCAGTGTCACCTGCAGGGGCTGGGTTCTTCTTTGTGCAGAAGAACAGAGAACTACGTCCATGCATTGATTACAGGGGTCTTAATGCCATCACCGTTAAGGACAAATACTCTCTGCTTCTGATATCAGAGCTATTCGACAGGTTGCGGGGAGCGAGGGTATTTACTAAACTAGATCTGCGGGGTACTTACAACCTGATTTGCATCCATGAGGGGGATGAATGGAAGACGGCATTTAACACCAGGGACAGGCACTATGAATACCTGGTGATGCCCTTCGGACTCTGTAATGCTCCTGCTGTTTTCCAAGACTTTGTGAATGATATCTTCCAGGATATGCTCTCCACCTCGGTCATAGTCTATCTGGATGATATTCTCATCTACTCTCCAGATATACATTCCCACCGGAGAGATGTTTGCAAAGTCTTCGACCTCCTACGGGCAAACTCCCTCTACGCCAAGTTGGAGAAGTGTGTGTTTGAGCAGGAGTCCTTGCCTTTCCTTGGCTATACCATCTCCGCCCAGGGATTGGCTATGGATCCTGCCAAGCTACAGGCTGTGATGGACTGGCAGGAACCCCATTCTCTCAAAGCGGTGCAGCACTTTATAGGGTTCATTAATTACTATCGCCAGTTCATTCCCCTCTTCTCAACTTTGGTAGCTTCCTTGGTTGCCCTCACCAAAAAGGGAGCAAATCCCAAATTGTGGTCGGAGGAGGTTTCCAAAGCCTTTCTCTCAATTAAGTCACACTTCGCTAGTGCTCCCATTTTACATTGCCCCGATGTTGATAAACCTTTTATTATGGAGGTGGATGCCTCTTCCATCGGTGCTGGATCAGTCCTCTTCCAGAAGTATGCTCAAGGTCAGAAGCATCCTTGCTTCTTCTTCTCCCAGACCTTCACTCCAGTGGAGAGGAATTATTCCATCGGGAACAGGGAGTTGCTAGCCATGAAGTTGACTTTCTCGGAGTGGAGACACCTCCTGGAGGGGGCTCACTTTCCCTTCCAAGTTTACACCATCCACAAAAATTTGGTCTATATACAGACTGCCCAGTGGCTAAATTCTCACCAGGCTTGATGGTCCCTGTTCTTCTCCCGGTTCCATTTCACCCTCCATTTTCTCTCCGGGGAGAAGAACATTCGTGCCGACGCTCTCTCCCGCTCCGTAGTGTCATCAGCGGAGGAGGAGGAACCTCGGCTTATTGTCCCTTCTGAGAGCCTGAGGACCGTGGCCCCGGTTTCGCTAGAGTCTGTGCCCCGGGCAAGACTTTTGCGCCATCAAATTTGCAACCGGAGGTTCTCTCTTGGGCTCACTCGTCCAGGGTGGGTGGACACTTTGGGACCAAAAGGACATCTGAGCTTCTGGCGAGGACGTACTGGTGGCCGCATATGGCCCGTGACGTTGGAGACTATATTCGGGCGTGTGTCTCCTGCGCAAAGAATAAGTCTCCTCGACAACGGCCAGCTGGGTTGCTTTAAACCCTGCCAGTGGTGGACAGGCTCTGGAAGATGTTCGGGATGGACTTTGTGGTGGGCTTACCCAAGTCCCGTGGCTGCACCATCATTTGGGTAATCATCGACCATTTTTCTAAAATGGTGCACTTGGTGCCTCTTCCACAGCTACCTTCTGCATGGGCCTTGGCAGCGATGTTTATTAAACACATTTTCCGCCTACACAGTATGCCGGACAAAATTGTCAGTGAGCAGGGTCCCCAGTTTGCCTTTCGGTTCTGGAGAGAGCTCTGTTGTCTACTCAGCATCGAGCTAAATCTCTCTTCATCATACCATCCCAAGACGAATGGGTTGGTAGAGGGGGCCAAGCAGACCCTGGACACAGATCTGCGACATTTTGTTTCTGCTAGGAAGGATGACTAGGCATCCTTGCTACCATGGGCAGAGTTTGCGCTAAACAACACCATAGCTGACTCCACTGGACAGATCCCATTCCTCCTACTACGGCCAGCATCCGCAGGTTCCTGTGCCTATGCCCGTGTCTTCCTCCGATTCCAGGGTGGCAGACTGGGCTGTGGAGGCACGTGACATTTGGGACCGCACTCAGGATGCCATCCAGGCTTCCAAGGAGAGAATGAGGTCCTCCGCTGATGCACATCGGTGCTCCGCTCCGACCTTTGCTCCTGGCAACTTAGTGTGGCTCTCCGCCCGTAACATCAGACTGTGAGTTGAGTCCACTAAGTTTACACCTCGCTACTTGGGTCCCTTCAAAGTCCTGGAACAGGTTAACCCTGTGGTCTACCGTCTGGCCCTTCCTTCATGCTTAGGTATCACTGATACCTTTCATGTGTCTCTTCTAAAGCCCATTCACATGCCCCGGTTTTCTGAGTCATCTGCCAGAACATCGGGTTCATCTACGGATGATTATGAGGTGAACGCTATCTTGGGGTGTAAGGTGGTACATGGCAAAAAATTTTATTTGGTGGAATGGAAGGAATATGGCCCAGAGGACAGGTCCTGAGAGCCTGCTGAGCACATTCGAGCTCCACAACTCATTGCTGCCTTTGAGAGTAGCGAGGTCCAAGAAGGGGGGCAATGTTAGGTGTCGAGTTCCCGCCGCTGCAGAGGGGAAATCACAAACCATCTCCGCTGCAGTCTCCCATTCTTCTCCAGCCACAGTGGAGCCTGCTCAGTGGAGATGTCGGTCCCAGCCCCTGGCTCAGACAGATGCTGCACGTTTGGTTACGTCTGCCCTTCCAGGCTCAGCCATTATAACCAATACTGTTCAACAGCGAGCAGGCGTCCCTGGGACAAAGTCCTGCTTTTCTCCTTCTGGGCATGCCCAAGGGAAGATCTCTCATTGGAGGTCGGAGGTCACACGTTCAGGTCCTGTAGCAGCTCCTATTGGTCCACCAGGAAAGTCTTGAAGAGCTGCAGCTATAAAAGGTTCACATTGCCGCTCGGCCATGCGCTAGTATAATTCAGTATGTGTGTGTGTGTGTGTGTGTGTGTGTGTGTGTGTGTGTGTGTGTGTGTGTGTGTCTGTGTGTGTGTGTGTGTGTCTGTGTGTGTGTGTGTGTGTATATGCCTGCCTGCCTGTCTGTCTGTCTGTATGCCTGTATGCCTGTTCTGGTGAAAGCTCCGAATCATTCCCATCCCTAGAGTTGTTGAATGCTCCCAAGTATTGTAGCTGTCTAGCGCCAGATAGTGCCATCCAGCACCATGCACAAAATATACTGCGTCTATCCTGCAGTGACTACCGCTGCGGTACTGTACGCACTCTGTTCACATTTACCAGCAGAAAACTAGACTTCTATGTTATGTATTTACAACAAATAGGCAATTAAACTTTATGGATACCTGCTGTGTAGATCAGCGCTTAAAGAGGCTGTTCCATCTTATCAAGAAGGGTTGCTCTACTCCCCAACCTCTTGGCTTTATGCTTGTGAAGCGCCCCCACTGCCGCAGGGCCGAGGGGTACCCGGTACCGGGCCTCTGAGTCTCTGCTCTGGGGTTGTCACGGTGGCTAGGCCCGGTCCGTGACCCTGCTGAGGGGCGTACAGTGATAGATATGATGGATGGATAGATGTTAGTGATGCTGTAGTGGTGCGGTGCAGTAAATAACGAGGACACCAGGTTGCAGTCTCTTTACCTCTTTACTGAAGATCTCTGGGTCCTCAGTCCAGAATACGGTTCACCAGGCTGCGCAAGTCCGGCCGGTCCAATGGCACCTCCAGAGTTCTCTTCACAGGTGGAAATCTGTGCCTTCCCTCTAGCGCTATGTGTTGCGGTCCTTCCCTGCTGTGCTTACAGAAAGTCCCCACAACTGTTGTGTCTGTTTCTTAAGTTCCCTCACAACTCGATTAGATGATGTTCTGCTAATCCTCCGTCCCTCCCTGATGTTCTGGTTGGGACGGCACCCGTTTGACGGGTAGGCTCGGAGCTCTTCCGGGACCCTAGAGTCGCCCCTCTCCACAAGTTGCCCCCCAAGACTGCATAGGTGATTTAAGTGAGACAGCCCGCCTTAGACTGACTGTCCTGCCGCTGTTTAGAGTATTGCTTGAAGCTGAATGTTATAATACTCCCTCGGCGTTCCGGCCACCGGTAGTGCGCCTCAGTAGGATGTTGCCTCGGTCTTACAGCACGACTCCTACTGGTATATTCTCCTCTTGCTTTGATCTCGTTTCTCACCCAGCACAATCTATCTCGCTTCTAATCCTTCCTTGGGCACCGCCGCTATCCTGAGCAGGCACGGTCCCGTTACGTTCGCTCAAGTTGCCAAGCCTCTGTCAGGATCCCACCCCTGACAGAGACCCTACTGTATCTTCCCCTGCAACACCCTCTGCCACAAGGTGTTGCCTGGTTCCAACCCAGTCAGCTTTCTGATCTAACTTCCTGCCTGACCCCCAGTTTACCCACTATGGTGGGGAGCGGCCTAGTGAATAGAACCCTTAGCTCCCCCCGGAGGCCCGACTGTGAAATGTATTGGTGTCTGTGATACCTGATCAGATGAACTCCTTCAGTGCCATCAGACGTACCATAGCTCCCCTTAGTGGCGGAGCCACAGCACTGCAACGACCAGGACTCTGGGGCGCTGCACTCCCCCCTGGTTAAATACAGTACTCCGGGACTGAGAAGAAAACAACAATACAGGTTAGCAAAAAGACATACAGTTTTGTTGAGTGCAATAACAATAAGCATATTTAAACAGACTTTATGGGAGGTGAGGACACTTGAACGTTACAAACATGATTAAATATCATAGCAACATGCTATAAATAACTTCCTTTTACCCAACCGGGTATTCTACTAAGTGCAAAATTGTTGAACAATAATTTAATATCGCCTTTAAGGATGTACACTCTGAATCCGCTAAAGACCTTCTTATAATCACATTATAAGGCAAGTTAACTTTTCATTCTCCTTCTTTAAGTCTGCAGGACCGCCTGTCCTAACGGCACCAGACCTACTGCCTCTCCTTTGTATGCAGGACCGCCCCTTTCAGCCCGGGCCTACTGCCTTTTCAACTACTATACACAGTATAGAACATAACATTACTTTCAGTTTAAGAGCACTGAGCCATCTCTATATGGCTCCCAGGAGGACTCAGGGTTCACCTTCTATCCTCGTTGTCTATCAACATTATCAACCATTTTCTTTACATAACATTAAACCTTCTCATTACCTTCTTACTAACACGTATGCAGGACACTACGTCTACCCCTACGGGCCCACTGCTTCCTTCTTCTAGCTTTCACTTTCTTTCAGGGAACATTATCAGCATTTCTGTACAATTAACTAGTTGGATACATATATGTTGTGAAATTGGATTCTGGGCTCCCCCGGTGGCCACTTGTGGAATTGTACTTGTGTGCATCATCCCCTCTGTTCACCTGCTCCTATCAGGATGTGGGAGTCGCTATATAACCTTGCTCCTCTGTCAGTTTCATGCCGGTCAACAATGTAATCAGAAGCCTTTCTGTGCATGTTCCTGCTACTAGACAACTCCCAGCTAAGTTGGACTTTTGTCCTTGTGTGTTTTTGCATTTTGTTCCTGTTCACAGCTGCTGTTTCGTTACTGTGTCTGGAAAGCTCTTGTGAGCGGAAATTGCCACTCTGGTGTTATGAGTTAATGCTAGAGTCTTAAAGTAATTTCTGGATGGTGTTTTAATAGGGTTTTCTGCTGACCATGAAAGTGCCCTTTCTGTCTTCTTTCTATCTAGTAAGCGGACCTCGATTTTTGCTAAACCTATTTTCATACTACGTTTGTCATTTCATCTAAAATCACCGCCAATATATGTGGGGGCCTCTGTCTGCCTTTTGGGAAAATTTCTCTAGAGGTGAGCCAGGACTGTCTTTTCCTCTGCTAGGATTAGGTAGTTCTCCGGCTGGCGCTGGGCATCTAGGGATAAAAAAACGTAGGCATGCTACCCGGCCACTTCTAGTTGTGCGGCAGGTTTAGTTCATGGTCAGTATAGTTTCCATCTTCCAAGAGCTAGTTCTCATATATGCTGGGCTATGTTCTCTCGCCATTGAGAATCATGACAGTTTGACCGGCCCAAAAAAAAGGGTTAAATTACTGGCTGAGAAAGGAGAGAAAAAAGAAGTCTGCTACAATTTTTTTTTTTTTTTTTTTCCCTCTAGTTCTGAGTGTGCTCTTAATTGAATCACTTGCTAGTCTGCCTATACTGCAGCCTTCCTCTCTTTCTCTCCTTCTTATCCTTGAATGGCTCTGTGTTCACCTGTTTCAAATGGATCTTCAGAGTGTAGCTACAGGTTTGAATAATCTCGCCACAAAGGTACAAAATTTGCAAGATTTCGTTGTTCATGCACCTATGTCTGAGCCTAGAATTCCTTTGCCTGAATTCTTCTCGGGGAATAGATCTCACTTTCAAAATTTTAAAAATAATTGCAAATTGTTTTTGTCCCTGAAGTCTCGCTCTGCCGGAGACCCTGCACAGCAGGTCAGGATTGTAATTTCCTTGCTCCGGGGCGACCCTCAAGACTGGGCTTTTGCATTGGCACCAGGGGATCCTGCGTTGCTCAATGTGGATGCGTTTTTTCTGGCCTTGGGGTTGCTTTATGAGGAACCTCATTTAGAGCTTCAGGCGGAAAAGGCCTTGATGTCCTTGTCTCAGGGGCAAGATGAAGCTGAAATATACTGCCAAAAATTCCGCAAATGGTCTGTGCTTACTCAGTGGAATGAGTGCGCCCTGGCGGCGATTTTCAGAGAAGGTCTCTCTGATGCCATTAAGGATGTTATGGTGGGGTTCCCTGTGCCTGCGAGTCTGAATGAGTCCATGATGATGGCTATTCAGATCGATAGGCGTCTGCGGGAGCGCAAACCTGTGCACCATTTGGCGGTGTCTACTGAGAAAACGCCAGAAAATATGCAATGTGATAGAATTCTGTCCAGAAGCGAGCGGCAGAATTTTAGACGAAAAAATGGGTTGTGCTTCTATTGTGGTGATTCAACTCATGTTATATCAGCATGCTTTAAGCGTACTAAGAAGCCTGACAAGTCTGTTTCAATTAGCACTTTACAGTCTAAGTTTATTCTATCTGTGACCCTGATTTGTTCTTTGTCATCTATTACCGCGGACGCCTATGTCGACTCTGGCGCTGCTTTGAGTCTTATGGATTGGTCCTTTGCCAAACGCTGTGGGTATGATTTGGAGCCATTGGAGGCTCCGATACCTCTGAAAGGGATTGACTCCACCCCATTGGCTAGTAATAAACCACAATACTGGACACAAGTGACTATGCGTGTTAATCCGGATCACCAGGAGGTTATTCGCTTTCTGGTGCTGTATAATCTACATGATGTTTTGGTGCTGGGATTGCCATGGCTGCAATCTCATAACCCAGTCCTCGACTGGAGAGCTATGTCTGTGTTAAGCTGGGGATGTAAAGGAACTCATGGGGACGTACCTTTGGTTTCCATTTCATCATCTATTCCCTCTGAGATTCCTGAATTCTTGTCTGACTTTCGTGACGTTTTTGAAGAACCCAAGGTTGGTTCACTACCTCCGCACCGGGAGTGCGATTGTGCCATAGACTTGATCCCGGGTAGTAAATACCCTAAGGGTCGTTTATTTAATCTGTCTGTGCCTGAACACGCGGCTATGCGAGAATATATAAAGGAGTCCTTGGAAAAGGGACATATTCGTCCTTCGTCATCTCCCTTAGGAGCCGGTTTTTTCTTTGTGTCTAAGAAAGGCGGCTCTTTGAGGCCGTGTATTGATTATCGACTTTTGAATAAAATCACGGTTAAATATCAATATCCGTTACCACTGCTTACTGATTTGTTTGCTCGTATAAAGGGGGCCAAGTGGTTCTCTAAGATTGATCTCCGTGGGGCGTATAATTTGGTGCGAATCAAGCAGGGGGATGAGTGGAAAACCGCATTTAATACGCCCGAGGGCCATTTTGAGTATTTGGTGATGCCTTTTGGTCTTTCAAATGCCCCTTCAGTCTTCCAGTCCTTTATGCATGACATTTTCCGCGATTATTTGGACAAATTTATGATTGTGTATCTGGATGATATTCTGATTTTTTCGGATGACTGGGACTCTCATGTCCAGCAGGTCAGGAGGGTTTTTCAGGTTTTGCGGTCTAATTCCTTGTGTGTGAAGGGTTCTAAGTGTGTTTTTGGGGTTCAAAAGATTTCCTTCTTGGGATACATTTTTTCCCCCTCTTCCATCGAGATGGATCCTGTCAAGGTTCAGGCTATTGGTGATTGGACGCAACCCTCTTCTCTTAAGAGTCTTCAGAAATTTTTGGGCTTTGCTAACTTTTATCGTCGATTTATTGCTGGTTTTTCTGATGTTGTAAAACCATTGACTGATTTGACTAAGAAGGGTGCTGATGTTGCTGATTGGTCCCCTGATGCTGTGGAGGCCTTTCGGGAGCTCAAGCGCCGCTTTTCTTCCGCCCCAGTGTTGCGTTAGCCTGATGTTGCTCTTCCTTTTCAGGTTGAGGTCGACGCTTCTGAAATCGGAGCTGGGGCGGTGTTGTCGCAGAGAAGTTCCGACTGCTCCGTGATGAGACCTTGTGCTTTTTTTTCCCGTAAATTTTCGCCCGCCGAGCGGAATTATGATATTGGGAATCGGGAGCTTTTGGCCATGAAGTGGGCTTTTGAGGAGTGGCGTCACTGGCTTGAGGGGGCCAGACATCAGGTGGTGGTATTGACTGACCACAAAAATTTAATTTACCTTGAGTCTGCCAGGCGCCTGAATCCTAGACAGGCGCGCTGGTCGTTGTTTTTCTCTCGGTTTAATTTTGTGGTGTCTTACCTACCGGGTTCTAAGAATGTTAAGGCGGATGCCCTTTCTAGGAGTTTTGAGCCTGACTCCCCTGGTAATTCTGAGCCCACAGGTATCCTTAAAGATGGAGTGATATTGTCTGCCGTTTCTCCAGACCTGCGGCGGGCCTTGCAGGAGTTTCAGGCGGATAGACCTGATCGTTGCCCACCTGGTAGACTGTTTGTTCCTGATGATTGGACCAGTAGAGTCATCTCTGAGGTTCATTCTTCTGCGTTGGCAGGTCATCCTGGAATCTTTGGTACCAGGGATTTGGTGGCAAGGTCCTTCTGGTGGCCTTCCCTGTCACGAGATGTGCGAGGCTTTGTGCAGTCTTGTGACGTTTGTGCTCGGGCCAAGCCTTGTTGTTCTCGGGCTAGTGGATTGTTGTTACCCTTGCCTATCCCGAAGAGGCCTTGGACGCACATCTCGATGGATTTTATTTCGGATCTGCCTGTTTCTCATAAGATGTCTGTCATCTGGGTGGTGTGTGACCGTTTCTCTAAGATGGTCCATCTGGTTCCCTTGCCTAAGTTGCCTTCTTCTTCCGAGTTGGTTCCTCTGTTTTTTCAAAATGTTGTTCGTTTGCATGGTATTCCGGAGAATATCGTTTCTGACAGAGGGACCCAATTCGTGTCTAGATTTTGGCGGGCATTCTGTGCTAGGATGGGCATAGATTTGTCTTTTTCGTCTGCTTTCCATCCTCAGACTAATGGCCAGACCGAGCGGACTAATCAGACCTTGGAGACATATTTGAGGTGTTTTGTGTCTGCGGATCAGGATGATTGGGTTGCTTTTTTGCCTTTGGCGGAGTTCGCCCTCAATAATCGGGCCAGCTCTGCCACCTTGGTGTCCCCGTTTTTCTGTAATTCGGGGTTTCATCCTCGATTTTCCTCCGGTCAAGTGGAATCTTCGGATTGTCCTGGAGTGGATGCTGTGGTGGAGAGGTTGCATCAGATTTGGGGGCAGGTGGTGGACAATTTGAAGTTGTCCCAGGAGAAGACTCAGCTTTTTGCCAACCGCCGTCGTCGTGTTGGTCCTCGGCTTTGTGTTGGGGACTTGGTGTGGTTGTCTTCTCGTTTTGACCCTATGAGGGTTTCTTCTCCTAAGTTTAAGCCTCGGTTCATCGGCCCGTACAAGATATTGGAGATTCTTAACCCTGTGTCCTTCCGTTTGGACCTCCCTGCATCCTTTTCGATTCATAATGTTTTTCATCGGTCATTGTTGCGCAGGTATGAGGTACCGGCTGTGCCTTCCGTTGAGCCTCCTGCTCCGGTGTTGGTTGAGGGTGAGTTGGAGTACGTTGTGGAAAAGATCTTGGACTCTCGTGTTTCCAGACGGAAACTCCAGTATCTGGTCAAATGGAAGGGATACGGTCAGGAGGATAATTCTTGGGTCACTGCCTCTGATGTTCATGCCTCCGATCTTGTCCGTGCCTTTCATAGGGCTCATCTTGATCGCCCTGGTGGTTCTGGTGAGGGTTCGGTGCCCCCTCCTTGAGGGGGGGGTACTGTTGTGAAATTGGATTCTGGGCTCCCCCGGTGGCCACTTGTGGAATTGTACTTGTGTGCATCATCCCCTCTGTTCACCTGCTCCTATCAGGATGTGGGAGTCGCTATATAACCTTGCTCCTCTGTCAGTTTCATGCCGGTCAACAATGTAATCAGAAGCCTTTCTGTGCATGTTCCTGCTACTAGACAACTCCCAGCTAAGTTGGACTTTTGTCCTTGTGTGTTTTTGCATTTTGTTCCTGTTCACAGCTGCTGTTTCGTTACTGTGTCTGGAAAGCTCTTGTGAGCGGAAATTGCCACTCTGGTGTTATGAGTTAATGCTAGAGTCTTAAAGTAATTTCTGGATGGTGTTTTAATAGGGTTTTCTGCTGACCATGAAAGTGCCCTTTCTGTCTTCTTTCTATCTAGTAAGCGGACCTCGATTTTTGCTAAACCTATTTTCATACTACGTTTGTCATTTCATCTAAAATCACCGCCAATATATGTGGGGGCCTCTGTCTGCCTTTTGGGAAAATTTCTCTAGAGGTGAGCCAGGACTGTCTTTTCCTCTGCTAGGATTAGGTAGTTCTCCGGCTGGCGCTGGGCATCTAGGGATAAAAAAACGTAGGCATGCTACCCGGCCACTTCTAGTTGTGCGGCAGGTTTAGTTCATGGTCAGTATAGTTTCCATCTTCCAAGAGCTAGTTCTCATATATGCTGGGCTATGTCCTCTCGCCATTGAGAATCATGACACATATAACTTTCTCATACAAACAGTATCATCACTTTCTTTTCGTCAAAACATTATTGCTACCTGTCTTAAAGCAATATCACCATTTAAATGTAACAAATGAACATCCCCTTTAAGAGGGGACCAAGTCTCTATGAGGTAGCATATCTTCTCAAGCTACCAGTCCGTACTCAGCAAAGGTTCCAGTGTGGTATCTTCACAAAGAGTCCTTTTTGAAGTAAAACCAGTAGGGAGCACCTTTAATAAGGTGCAAACTATGTACAAAAAGTTTGTATCATGCACTGTTCATGATTGCGGCAGTTCTTTATAACAAAGAAGAAAATAATAAAAATAACCAAAAAGTAATAGGGATCCCGGGTCAACAAGGAATCCCTTTAAAAGTTAACCCTGAACAGGTTTAGCAAAAGAGAAGAACAGTAACTATATACATACTCATGGTATCGAGGTTTATCCTTCTAAGTCTGGGGGTGGTCTTTGTTCCCCGGCCGACGCAGCACCTGTACTGGTAGTTGGTCTCTCAGATGCCATTAGATCAGCCGGTGTCTGGATTTGAAGGCTAATCCTGCTTGCAAGTTCAGTAGCCGCTACAAGGCGTACGGTGGTGATAGGAACAAGATCTGGCAAATCGGGATCAGTCATGATCGGGGCAACAGGGGGCGCTCTCTTAGGTTCACACCGTCAAACGTTCCGGGCGCACCATCCTTGTGCATTCCGATAACGGGTGTAGGTCACCTGATCCCCCCTTTGTAATGGGTCACCATCTCGACTGCAGCAGGGGGTTTTCACGTTATAACTAGTAACAAAGACATCAGTTGGTAGTCCCGGTTCCTGTATGGAGCCCCATCCCCTCTTCGGGTGGTAGGCCAGCACAGTTCCCCGCTTTACCACGTCTTTCCTGCCGTGCGCAGACTTTCTACGTTGTGTATCATGTTGTTCGGCCTCGTCTCGATCCTTCCAGTGGTGGATTAGACATTGCTTATATTGCTCCCAAGTGAGCACGGCAAGGGTGAGGCCGTCCTCCCGGGTTCCATCCGGCCCGGTCCAGGGGGTGTCCCACCGGAGGATCACCCCGTCTAAGCCCACATCTATGGGTTCTCCCATCTTGGTTGGTAGCGGAGGCACTAGCTTCCCCATCGCGTTAGAGGTGAGGATCACCCGCTCCACCAAGAAGGAACGATTATTGCTGGGGTGAGGAGCGGTCACAGGAGCGGGATCGGTCAGTGGAGCCGGATCGGTCGGGAGAGCAGAATCGGCCAGGGGAGTAGGGGTGCCGTCCATACCTGCGCCTGATGTGGTTCCACCGATGTCGCTCCGGTCCGTTGACAAGGACACTGGAATCGGCTGCAGCCCGGACCGCGGCTCTTCCGGAGTGGTCTCTGGATGTGGCTCCGCCCTCCATGGCTCCGTGGCTGGGATAGGTAAGCTCGGCTCCTCCACCGGCGGCTCCCAGGAGTTCAGATCCTTCACCGGCGGTGGACGCAAGTCCGTCTCTGATGGGCAGGGGCAGGCCAGGATCACCTCGCTGTGGCTCGGGCACTTGCTGCTCATCGTCGCTGTCGGGCATTCGGCGGCAACGCATGCACCTGGCTCCACCATTTCTCCAGGGTCGAGCTCCTCCTTCACCTCTTTCCCGCCGTTGCAAGTTAGGGGGCGGTTCTTCTCTACTGCTGGGCAGGTCGTCTTCTCGCAGCAGGAGTTGGAGGGGGCGGTCGCTACTTCTGGCGCCGTTTTGGTGGTATCCTCCCATGGCACGCCTTTCTTCTTCCTCTGCGCTCCCTGTGGCGCCGCAATGGTGGCGACTTTTGGCGGGAATTTTTGGCGGTAAATGGCAGTACACAGTCTTTGCAATAAAGTACAGTCCAAGCACAATAAATCACAGTTCCAAGGCACACATGACCTGATTCTTCAGGCTTAAGTAGATCCTGTTCGTGACGCCAAGTTGAAGCGCCCCCACTGCCGCAGGGCCGAGGGGTACCCGGTACCGGGCCTCTGAGTCTCTGCTCTGGGGTTGTCACGGTGGCTAGGCCCGGTCCATGACCCTGCTGAGGGGCGTACAGTGATAGATATGATGGATGGATAGATGTTAGTGATGCTGTAGTGGTGCGGTGCAGTAAATAACGAGGACACCAGGTTGCAGTCTCTTTACCTCTTTACTGAAGATCTCTGGGTCCTCAGTCCAGAATACGGTTCACCAGGCTGCGCAAGTCCGGCCGGTCCAATGGCACCTCCAGAGTTCTCTTCACAGGTGGAAATCTGTGCCTTCCCTCTAGCGCTATGTGTTGCGGTCCTTCCCTGCTGTGCTTACAGAAAGTCCCCACAACTGTTGTGTCTGTTTCTTAAGTTCCCTCACAACTCGATTAGATGATGTTCTGCTAATCCTCCGTCCCTCCCTGATGTTCTGGTTGGGACGGCACCCGTTTGACGGGTAGGCTCGGAGCTCTTCCGGGACCCTAGAGTCGCCCCTCTCCACAAGTTGTCCCCCAAGACTGCATAGGTGATTTAAGTGAGATAGCCTGCCTTAGACTGACTGTCCTGCCGCTGTTTAGAGTATTGCTTGAAGCTGAATGTTATAATACTCCCTCGGCGTTCCGGCCACCGGTAGTGCGCCTCAGTAGGATGTTGCCTCGGTCTTACAGCACGACTCCTACTGCTATATTCTCCTCTTGCTTTGATCTCGTTTCTCACTCAGCACAATCTATCTCGCTTCTAATCCTTCCTTGGGCACCGCCGCTATCCTGAGCAGGCACGGTCCCGTTACGTTCGCTCAAGTTGCCAAGCCTCTGTCAGGATCCCACCCCTGACAGAGACCCTACTGTATCTTCCCCTGCAACACCCTCTGCCACAAGGTGTTGCCTGGTTCCAAACCAGTCAGCTTTCTGATCTAACTTCCTGCCTGACCCCCAGTTTACCCACTATGGTGGGGAGTGGCCTAGTGAATAGAACCCTTAGCTCCCCCCGGAGGCCCGACTGTGAAATGTATTGGTGTCTGTGATACCTGATCAGATGAACTCCTTCAGTGCCATCAGACGTACCATAGCTCCCCTTAGTGGCGAAGCCACAGCACTGCAATGACCAGGACTCTGGGGCGCTGCACTTGCTGTGGGGTAAGCAAATTGATTGACAGTTTGGACCAGTGGCATTGCCGTCTCTGGCCCAAATTCCGCTCCTCTGATGCTGCAGAGGAGAGGAAAGTGCAGAGTTTCACAATTTTCATAGTTTTCAGAGCTGTGCTTACAAGCAGGGGTGTAACAAAAGTAGGTGCAGCGGTTGCAGTTCTACCTGGGTCTTGGAGCCTAAGGGCCCCAAACTGGGCACATATAAGAAGACCAATATATCAATAACTGACCAATAGAAAAGGGCCCTGTTGGAGACTTTGCATTAAGTCCTACAAGCTTCCCCACTGTTCACAAGCCCTACAAGATGTTCCAGTGCTGCTAGTCTACAGTGGTGGCCAGTAACCTAGAAAGAGAGCAGTAATTACTAAAATTAAACAATACTCCATTCTTCAAAACAGAGAGGATTTTTAAAAATAGGACAAGGGCAAAGTTGCTTATTTTTTTACAAACATTTAGTACCCATTAAGCCATCAAAACGCATAAAACAGTTAACTGAATGTGTCGATGTTATGTATATGAGAAACGCTAAACTATTCTCCAACAGAAAATACCAAGGCAAATATAGAGATGGATTGGAAAATGTCAACATTTCCGATCCTTTATTCCCATGAGACATAAGCCACTGGCAGGGTGGTCTGACAATGGTTTATTCCACTCTGCTAATTGAAGAATTCCTACACATGGAGCTTAACTAAATGAGCACGTTTATAGTAAAGTCTAAAGAAATGGCTGCCGGCTGCAGAAGTGTTTAGCTATTTAATGTGCGCTGCTTTAGAGTGAATTCATAGTTTCCATAAATGTATTACTGTCTACTGGAGTAGCACATTAATTCACTGAGGGCAGCCAAGATTATGTGCACAAATAATAACTGCTAAATTCAATGCAAAAGAAGATTACTGGATATGGAAAGGCATTCTGTAAACGGGTAACAATCAAAACACCTATTAACATAGTGATGCATTACGTGCCAAACGTGGGCAGGCAGACACAGCACCAACTGTGTGTCATGATTAGTACATAATCTGTACCCATATTAGATCATTTGAATGATAAATATCAAACAATCCCAAACTTATGATATATGTTCAGGGCCTTACTGCTACTGCTTCCCAAGGCACTCAGCCTGAATACGCTAATTGCCTATCCTTAGGATAGGTCATCATCATTTTTAGACCCATAAAGATTTATTCAGAAAGCAGTTTTACTGTACAAGTTCAACCTTTGTTTTTCATGGATAGAAATCATATCTATTGTTTATGGGGGTGCATTTTTGAAGGTTGAGTGGTGTGCACCAAATCAGAGATATTTCTGGTTTTAATCTGAGTCATATATCAATATCACCAATGCAAGTCTATGGTCCATGAAAAAATCTGAGAGCACTTGGATGCCATCCACGCACTCTTCGTTTTTCACTGATTGTTCATTAGGATAAGCTTCAGAAATGTGCATTTTTTGGGGGGAATATGAGAAAAACTGATGAAACTGATGGTAAAATGTGACTAGCTAAACTCTGATGAAAATTGTTCAGTTTTTTGTGCACTCTTCCTCCTATGTCATTGCATTGAAGAGAGGAGTTTAGACTTCAGATCTTCTTGTCCTACTGCTCAGTGAAAGATCAAAGCAGAAGGAGCTGTTAGATTTTCTTAGTGCACAAGTGAAAAATGTCTTCAAAGGGACTAATATCAGTCAGAACAGTGGTTTACCCGGCAGATGGCAACCATAGTTGTCCCTCATCAGCTTTCTTAATGAGACTTTGTGTTCCTTATTTTCTTGTGTTCCCTCTCCCCTGCAATCCATTAGGTTGTGTCAGTTGTTTTACAGTACATGCAAACAGAAAACTGTGTTCTACTAAAAGGGGTTGTTGGTCCATTAATAGGACAACCTCTTATTTATCTAAATGTTTTTCCCTGTTAAATTAAAAACACTCATACTCACCTCCTGTGCTGGTGCTGTTCCAGCAGTGACGGAACTTGTGTTTCTGGAGACCATGTGAGATTGTTACATCACGTGAGCCCTGCATCCAATCAGCACTGGCGTCACTATCCCCACATTCAGACTTATAAGTAATCGAAAGGAAGTGAGTGGCCACTCACACCCCTCACCTCCTATTGATAACTTATACATCTGAAGGCGGGGACAGTGATGCCTAATTGGACACATGGCTCACATGATGTAACAACCTTACGTGAGCCGACACTGCTGAAATGACATAATTCTTGGAGAACAGGAGAAGTCCAAGAAGACTGGAGAAGAGCAATGTTTCTTCTTATCTTCAAAAAGAGGAAGAAGGTGGACCCAGGGAACTATAGGCCGGTGAGCCTGACTTCTATACCAGGAAAGATCTTTGAACAAATTATTAAACAACATGTAAGTACCCGGATAAGAATGAAGAGATTAACCAGAGTCAGCATGGGTTTGTAACTAATAAGTCATGTCAGACTAACTTAATATCCTTCTATGACAGAAACACTGACTGGGTGGATCAGGGAAATGCTGTAGATATAGTATATCTTGACTTCAGCAAAACATTTGACAAAGTATCTCACACCATCCTTATTGAAAAGATGACTAAGTATAGAATGGACAAGGCAACTGTTAGATGGATTCATAACTGGCTTAGTGATCGGACCCAAAGAGTGGTCGTAAATGGATACACATCCAATTGGAAGAATGTCTCAAGTGGGGTACCACAGGGTTCTGTCCTGGGCCCTGTATTGTTCAACATGTCTATCAATGATTTAGATGAAGGAATTGAGAGTACATTGATTAAATTTGCTGATGACACAAAGCTAGGAGGGATAACTAATACTAGAGAAGAGAGAGAGAGGATTAAAAAGAATATAAATAAACTGGAGCAGTGGGCAACAACTAACAGAATGGTTTTTAACAAGGAAAAATGCAAAGTACTACTGGAACGCCCTCTAGGACCATGGGGTACTTGGTACTGGGCCAGTTCTGTTCTTATAGGGGTGGTCACAATGGCAGTGACCCGGTCTGTGGCCCTGGGCGTCCAGTAAAAAAAGGGGATTAACAGAAATGGGAATAAAGTCTAATGTAGTATGTTCGTGATGCCACCTGTGGTAATCGGCCAGGGATAGCAAACGCTGCTTAAAGGGGTCCTCTGGGGATGACAGTATTGCAGCATAGGTGTTATAGGTCCCCACAGGTGGAGCTTAGTCCCCAGGGCTCCCGGTGTGGTTGGTCAGGATGATAGATGGTGAAGTGCAGGAAAGAATTGGAGGACACAGGTTTGCAGTCTCTTTACCTTTTACTGATGATGTTCATGTACAGTTTACAGGTGATCTTTGGAATCCGGGCAGCCTGGAAGCGATTCGGAATCCCCTAGCCAGGTGGGGTTGGAAGCCTTCCTCTCTGCGCTGTGTTCTAAGTCCCTTGCTGCCCTAGGCTTCATACAAGGTTCTCTCTCAATCTGTCCTCTTAGGTGGATACTACCCGCATGGCAGGCAACTCGAGCCTATTTACAGGTGTCCCTTCTCGTGGTGACTTCGGGCTCTAATCTGCTGCTGTGCTTTTGGGTGTAATTGTGGCCAGGATACCTGGAATCTCCTGTCCGTCGGTTTATGCTCTGGGGCATACAGTTCCCCCACCACCTCGGACTTCCAACCTCCGGTTTCTTGCGCTTGAACCTGGAGGGAGCCCACTTGCAGCTCCACTCCAGTTTCTCTCTCATCCTGTGCTTCTTCTACCCTCTGTCTCATACAGACTCTTCTGTCAGGAGCTGCAGAACTGCACATCTGCTCAGCTCCAGCTTTCCTCATAGACTCCCTACTGCTCACTCCTCAACTCCTCCTCCAGCCAGAATATATCTAGGGAAGCTACCCTCAAACCAGGTCTAGAGCTCCCCCTTCTGGCCTGGAGTCAGAAAAGTGTTGTTTGTAAGTGTTACCTGTTAAGGCGATCCTTCTTGCTTCCAGGCATGGCATCACCCTCCCCATGAGGAAGGCAATACCACTGTGACCACCAAATTCTTGGGGTGATACACTATATCTGGGCAATAAAAATGAAAAAAGCATATACAGAATGGGAGGAATAGGGCTAAGCAACAACCCAAACAAGATTTGGGTATACTAATTGATCATAAACTGAACATGAGTCAACAGGGTCATGCAGCAACAAAAAAATCAAATGCAATTCTGGGATGTATTAACAGAAACATACAGTCTAGATCACACAAAGTTATTATTGCCCTCTACTCCTTATTGGTCAGACCTCATCTGGAATACTGTGTCCAGTTTTGGGCACCACATGTAAAAAAAGACATCAACAAACTGGAGCAAGTTCAGAGAAGTGTGACCAGAATAGTGACCGGTCTGCAAACCATGTCCTATGAGGAATGGTTACAGGATTTGGGAATGTTTAGCTTGCAAAAAATAAGACTGAGAGGAGACTTAATAGCTGTCTACAAATATCTCAAGGGCTGTCATATTGTAGAAGGATCATCTTTATTCTCATTTGCATAAGGAAAGACTAGAAGCAATGGAATGAAACTGAATGGGAGGAAACACAGATTAGATATTAGAAAAAACTTTTTGGCAGGGTGATCAATGAGTGGAACAGACTGCCATGAGAGGTGGTGAGTTCTCCTTCCATGGAAGTCTTCAAACAGAGGCTGGACAGACATCTGCCTGGAATGATTTAGTGAATCCTTCTTTGAACAGGGGGTTGGACCAGATGACCCAGGAGGTCCCTTCCAACTCTATCATTCTATGATTCTACTGTAACTGATTCTCATTTCTGTATAGAACTGCTCCTGGATAGGATTACATTGTTCCTATTCATGTTGCTTTACATAAAACAATGGTACATGAAAGTTTCTAATAAGAAGTTCTTCACCACTAAGCACTAGAGTTGAGCGACTTTTGCTCTTTTCGGATCGAGTCGGGTTTCCCGAAACCCGACTTTGTCAAAAGTCGGGTCGGGTGAAATCGGCCGATTATTGCGAAAAGTCGGGGGCCGACTGAAACACGAAACCCAATGCAAGTCAATGAGGAATCAAAGTCGGTAGTGAGTGGAGGACAGGAAAACACCTACAGTGCCCATTTTAATGCCAAAAACATCAATTCTTATTACTGAAGCTTGTCAATCTTAATTTACTTTATAATAATAGTTAGGCATTGAAAACTGGGGGTCATTTGGCTAAAGTTGTGGGGGGGTAGGGCTGGCTCAAGATTTTCGTGGGCCCAGGAAACGCGGAATACATCACGGCGGTGGAGCAGGGAGAGGTAAGTATTTCAACTTTGGAAGTGCTGTGATCCTGAGCAAGCCGCGGGGGCCCACTCGTTGGCATTGGCCCTGGCACAGGGCCCCTCATAGTACGGCAGTGTGTTTGACGGCGGGTGGCGCCTCCCACAGGCAGAGACACTTTTGCGTACTATGAGGGGCCCTGTGCCAGTGACGTAGCCAATGAGTATGCCCCCCTACCTGATGAAGGAACCTGCACTTTCATCTGCGCCTTCCTCTTTGTCCCCGTGTAAGGTGGTATACTATGCAGGAAGGGGAACCTGACTTTCAGCAGGGTCAGATTCTGGCTGTGTAGAGTGCAAAGGGAATGTAGTGGTCTGGGTCAATGTACCAGCAGACTCATCTAGCAGTGGCTGGGCAATGGGCAGGATGAGGAGGAAGCACAGATATAGGCCCAAATAATAAAGTGGGCTAAATGCAGTTCAAATGTGGCAACAGGACTAAACAGGCGGCTTTGCTTTGTTCAGTGGAGGAAAACTGTAATGAGTGGCAGACACAGTTAGTAGGCCCAAATAATAAAGTAGGCTAAATGCAGTTCAAATGTGGTAACAGGACTAAACAGGCGGCATTGCTTTGTTCAGTGGAGGAAAACTGTAATGAGTGGCAGACACAGTTAGTAGGCCCAAATAAGAAAGTGGGCTAAATGCAGTTCAAATGTGGTAACAGAACTAAACAGGCGGCGTTGGTTTGTTCAGTGGAGGACAACTGTAATGAGTGGCAGACACAGTTAGTAGGCCCAAATAATAAAGTAGCCTAAATGTAGTTCAAAATTGGTAACAGGACTAAACAGGTGGCATTGCTTTGTTCAGTGGAGGACAACTGTAATGAGTGGCAGACACAGTTAGTAGGCCCAAATAATAAAGTAGCCTAAATGTAGTTCAAAATTGGTAACAGGACTAAACAGGCGGCATTGCTTTGTTCAGTGGAGGACAACTGTAATGAGTGGCAGACATAGTTAGTAGGCCCAAATAATAAAGTAGCCTAAATGTAGTTCAAAATTGGTAACAGGACTAAACAGGCGACATTGCTTTGTTCAGTGGAGGACAACTGTAATGAGTGGCAGACACAGTTAGTAGGCCCAAATAATAAAGTGGGCTAAATGCAGTTCAAAATTGGTAACAGGACTAAACAGGCGGCATTGCTTTGTTCAGTAGAGGACAACTGTAATGAGTGGCAGACACAGTTAGTAGGCCCAAATAAGAAAGTGGGCTAAATGTCTGCCAAATGTTGTTCATAAATAAACAGGTGGCATAGCTAGGTACAGGGGTGGGCTCCTCTGCTGAGTAGCAGACAGTGGTAGTAGGCACAAAGTATTAACTGGTCTAAATGGAGGCCAGGGCCCCTGTATATTTTAACTATCATCTATCATTTCAACAAATTTGTATTAGCAGTGCCATTGAAGGATTTAACAGCACAGACTACACAATGGAGGAGCAAGGGGAGGTAAGTATTGCAAGTGGTAGAGCACTGTTCAAGCTGGGGGGAACTGTTATGATCCGGTGGTAGGATCACCAAACTGACCTGATAGGTAAACCAGAATATTAGGACGAGCTCTGGGGATGTGGAAACTATACTGACCGCGACACTGAACCTATCCAAAACACACTAAAGGCAGCCGTGGAGCGTTACCTAAAAACCTAGACGCCTCGTCACAGCCTGAGGAACTAACTACCCCTAGAGAGAAAGCCAAGCCTCACTTGCCTCAGAGAAATGACCCCAAAGTTTAGACAGCCCCCACAAATAATAACGGTGAGTTAAGGGGAAAATACAAACGTAGTAATGAAAAACAGGTTTAAGCAAATGAGGCCCGCTAACGCTAAATAGACTGAAGGTAGCAAGGGATCTGTGCGGTCAGTACAAAAACTATCAAAAACTATCCACGCAGAAAATATAAGAACCCCCACACCGACTCACGATGTGAGGGGCGCACTCTGCACCCCAGAACTTCCAGCAAGCAAAAAATCACATATAAGTAGTGTTGAGCGATACCGTCCGATACTTGAAAGTATCGGTATCGGAAAGTATCGGCCGATACCGTCACAGTATCGGAATCCAATCCGATACCGATACCCGATACCAATACAAGTCAATGGGACTCATGTATCGGACGGTATCCCTGATGGTTCCCAGGGTCTGAAGGAGAGGAAACTCTCCTTCAGGCCCTGGGAACCATATAAATGTGTAAAAGAAAGAATTAAAATAAAAAATATCGCTATACTCACCTCTCCGACGCAGCCGGGACTTCAGCGAGGGAACCGGCAGCGTTGTTTGTTTAAAAATCGCGCTATTACTTGGTTACGTGAATTCCCGGCTTGTGATTGGTCAGGTCGGCCATGTTGCCGGGACGCGGACCAATCACAGCAAGCCGTGACGAAATTACGTCACGGCTTGCTGTGATTGGTCCGCGTCCCGGCAATATGGCCGCCCTGACCAATCACAAGCCGGGACGTCACGGGAGGCTGGACACGCGCTCATTTTAAAATGGGCGCGTGTCCAGCCTCCCGTGACGTCACGGCTTGTGATTGGTTGCGCCGCGATCAACCAATCACAAGCCGGGAGGCTGGACGCGCTCATTTTGAAATGGGCGCGTGTCCAGCCTCCCGTGACGTCACGGCTTGTGATTGGTTGCGCCGCGATCAACCAATCACAAGCCGGGAGGCTGGACGCGCTCATTTTGAAATGGGCGCGTGTCCAGCCTCCCGGCTTGTGATTGGTTGACCGCGACGCAACCAATCACAAGCCGTGACGTCACGGGAGGCTGGACACGCGCCCTTTTTAAAATGAGCGCGTTTCCAGCCTCCCGTGACGTCACGGCTTGTGATTGGTTAATGGCGGCCATGTTGCCGGGCCGCGGACCAATCAGCAAGCCGTGACGTATTTTCGTCACGGCTTGCTGTGATTGGTCCGCGGCCCGGCAACATGGCCGCCCTGACCAATCACAAGCCGGGACTTCGCGTAACCATGTAAAAGCGGGAATTTTAAACAAACAACGCTGCCGGTTCCTGCGCTGAGGTCCCGGCTGCGTCGGACAGGTGAGTATAGCGATATTTTTTATTTTAATTCTCTATTTTACACATTTTAACATTAATGTTGTTCCGATACCCGATACCCGATACCACAAGAGTATCGGAATCCCGGTATCGGAATTCCGATACAGCAAGTATCGGCCGATACCCGATACTTGCAGCATCGGAATGCTCAACACTACATATAAGTAGTGTTGAGCATTCCGATACCGCAAGTATCGGGTATTGGCCGATACTTGCGGGTATCGGAATTCCGATACCGAGATCCGATACTTTTGTGGTATCGGGTATCGGTATCGAAACAACATTAATGTGTAAAATTAAGAATTAAAATAAAAAATATTGCTATACTCACCTCTCCGACGCAGCCTGGACCTCACCGAGGGAACCGGCAGCGTTCTTTGCTTAAAATGCGCGCTTTTACTTCCTTCCGTGACGTCACGGCTTGTGATTGGTCGCATGCCGCCCATGTGGCCGCGACGCGACCAATCACAGCAAGCTGTGACGTAATTTTCAGGTCCTCAATGCCTAATTCTAGGCATTCAGGAATTTAAAATTACGTTCCGGCTTGTGATTGGTCGCGTCGCGGTCACATGGGCGACGCGACCAATCACAAGCCGTGACGTCACGGGAGGCAGGAGACGCGCGCATTTTTAAAATTACGTCACGGCTTGTGATTGGTTGCGTGCCGCCCATGTGACCGCGACGCGACCATTCACAGCAAGCCGTGACGCAATTTCAGGTCCTCAATGCAGAAATAGGCATCAGGACCTGAAATTACGTCACGGCTTGCTGTGATTGGTCGCGTCGCGGTCACATGGGCGGCACGCAACCAATCACAAGCCGTGACGTAATTTAAAAAATGCGCGCGTCTCCTGCCTCCCGTGACGTCACGGCTTGTGATTGGTCGCGTCGCCCATGTGACCGCGACGCGACCAATCACAAGCCGGAACGTAATTTTAAATTCCTGAATGCCTAGAATTAGGCATTGAGGACCTGAAAATTACGTCACGGCTTGCTGTGATTGGTCGCGTGTTAGAGCAGAATCCATTTTATTTTGCTTGCCTCCATTTTGTATAAGTGTTATTAGAGGTCAGAAAAGTAAGATATAATTCACTATTCTTCATTGTGCTGTTATCGTGAATTTCTAAGAACTAATGGAAGGAGTGAATGTCCTTGGAAAGATAAAGAATGATGTACTGTGTAAAATATGTCTGCAAAACTGCAGGGAGATAAGGGAGTAAAACACTCCGACGCTTAGCCGATACATGGGGAATCCGCCTCCAACACAAGAATGCATAAAAGTGTGTGTAAGCTCATTAAAGACTAGAGATATTTCAAATACAGCCCTGGCGTACTGTGTCTTATCTCTCCGGTGCCGTGACTTCATCTCTACAGTGGACTCATCAGAGAGTAGGTCGAGACCTGCGACAACAATTCTGGCTGCCCGAACAGGAACCTGAGTGCTTCATCTGGGATCCGGCCAACTCCAGTAATGGACCAGGGGACTTCCCGGGACTAGTGGCATCACACAGCGCTGGGGTGAGTATACTGATTATATTCTGCCTACGTCATTCCACTTGTGGATGGGTTTTCCCCTGCTTCTAGTCGACCAGGACCAGGTAAGATCACGGGTTTTGCCCGGCTCAGGTACCCTTGAACCCAGATGTTAACCCTCAATGTGTGGTTACTGATGACTCCACTGTTAGATTAAAATGATTGACCCCATGATCTTTGTATGGTGTGCTTGTGGAGTGTTTGTGGTTTGTCTGTTCATATACCTGTGTTATCAATCTTGGAAGCAAGCTAATACAATAACCTGTAAGCACAGTAAACCTATAGTTTAGGTTTAGGACTAAGGCAGGAGGACATAGCCTTCTCTAGGTGAGGAGGAAAGGTCTGTCTGATAGTTTTCAGCCTGCATGTTTAGGGCTAACGCAGGATGACATAGCCTTCTCTCGGTGAGGAGGAAAGGTCTGTCTGATAGTTTTCAGCCTGCACGTATACTAGCAATAGAATTGGGAACTAAGTACAGGGTTCCATAGTGCTAGAGAATTAGTCCAGAGAATAGTCCAGAAGGGAAGGAATCCCAGAAGCAGGTTAGTGTGCTCTTGAAGGCAGGAGGCTTCCGCCCCTCAGGGGAATTAGATTCAGGTAAATGGCATGACTTCATGAAAACCCACACGGTGCAGCTGACAGTGGACCTCCGACTTACTATGTTACTAGTAGGTATCAGCCATGGTCTCCCACAGAACAGATGTCTTTGACTGCCCAGCTGCCAGACATTAACCAAGGACCTATGACTTTTGCCAGACAGTGTGGGGTGATACAGCACACTTACCAGGCAACCAGACAGGACGTGTAACAGTTAGTGCGTTCAGCCCTGGGGGAAGCACCTTCCACCCGACTGACAGCTGAGACATTTAAAATGTACCCAGGGGGAAATGGTCCCCAAGACGGAGAACCTAACAATGCCAGGTCAGGGTCTGACTTTGTTGAGGCACTGGAAAAAGCCTGTAAGATTAGACAGGAGGAAGTATCGGTGCATTTAGAAGACTGTGTACAGGACCCGAAGGAGCTCCCCATTGATTATTTCTACAGGTTGCAACAACGATGGTCTGATATGGGTTATGGTGAAGATGATAGAACTGCGACACGTTTGTTAAGTCATGCATATATGCAAGGGATTGATAAGTATGTGAGAGAGAAGGTGATGGCAAGTAGACCAGATTGGAGATCCTGCCCCCCCAGGCGATCTTGCTAAGATTGCACATGGAGTCAGTTTGGACTCGCAGAAGCAGAAAACTAAGGTTCACTTTCAGAGGAGTGGACCCTCACAGAGAGGTGGAGGACCCACTACGGGTCCTAGATTGTGTTACGGATGTAAGAAACCAGGACATTTTAGGAAAGATTGTCGCACAAACCCATACCCAGATAAGGTTCCCACCCCCGACTGCACAGTACAGGTGAGCCTGCCAGGAGGAACTACAGCAGACTTTCAGGTTGACACAGGAGCTGACAACTCAGTTATCACGCTTTCAGACTGTCCATTACCCTTCCGTGACACCACCGACTTTGTCATGGCCACACCTTTCAAAGCGCCGACCCAGACCTTGGGAATGACGGAAACCATTCCCCTCTCCATTTGTGGGAAGACCATTCTGACACAGTTAATGGTAGTCCCCAGGGGACAATGCAATTTGCAAGGTGCTGATGTGTTACGGAAACTACAGGCGGTTATTACTTACCATGATGACGGAACAGTGACTATGACCCCTCAACTTAAACCCAGTACCCTCTGCAGGATTATGGCCCTGGATGCAGCTGCAAGTACTGCAGAAAGTGATCCATTCACTGCACCTGCCTTGGATCAACTCCCCACTGATCTGTGGGCAAAAGGCAAAACTGATGTGGGAAAACTAAAAGTTCCTCCCATAATAGTCAAATTGAAACCAGGGGTAGAACCACCCCTATTGCGTCAGTACCCCTTGAGTGCTGCTCAGGAGGCTGCAACAGACGCACAGTTACAAAAATTGCTGGAATCAGGGGTTGTTGTGCCTACACAGTCCGTTTGCAACACTCCCCTGTATCCAGTAAAGAAGAAGGTTAGGCCTGGGGAGCCGGTGAATTATAGAATGGTCCATGACCTCAGAGCAGTCAATGCCGCAACAGAACTGCTTGCTCCCTTGGTTCCTAACCCTCACACCTTGTTGGCACACATACTGGTTAACAGTATTTGTTTTTCAGTGATTGACTTAGCAAATGCCTTTTTCAGTGTTCCATTGCACCTAGTTTGTCAGTATCACAAGGCTGGCATGTTAAAGGAGTAGTTCTCATTCAGTATGTTGATGACCTATTGCTGTGTGCTCCTTCTCATTCTCTGTGTAAAATGGCCACGATCTCTTTACTCTTTTTCATCCATGAACAGGGGTGCAAGGTATCCAAACAAAAATTACAGTTTTGCTTAAGTACTGTTGTGTTTCTAGGACATTGTCTCTCTCCAGGGAAAAAGCACCTCACCCCTGAGCAAAAACAGGCTATCATGGACATGCAGCCCCCACGGAATGTGCAGGGCCTCCGTGTGTTTCTAGAACTAACTTCCTATTGTCGTCCATGGATTCGTTCTGCCTACATCTTAATGCAACCTCTATATGACCGTATGCAACCTGTCCCCTTCTGTCTTACACCAGAGGCACTTGACTGTTTTTACTCTCTAAAATTGTGCATTGTTTCTTCTCCAGCTTTGGGCATCCCCAATTATGCCCTTCCTTTTAACCTTTTTCTTCATGAGAATGCAGGACATGCTACGGGTGTGCTGACTCAGCTTCATGGAGACAAACAGAGACCTGTCGCTTCTTACAGCGGCCGCCTGGATAAGGTGGCAAGAGGAAGTCCCTCCTGTGTTTGGGCTGTGTTGTCTGTCCAGCTGTTGCTACACAAGTCTTCAGAGATTGTTTTGGATCACCCACTGACGGTCCATACCCCGCATGATGTACATAGTATCCTTAACCAAGTACAACCTAGCCACCTGTCTATGGCCAGACAGCTGCGACTTCAGTGTGCTATTCTCATGCCTACTAATGTGACTTTGGAAAGGTGCACTGTCCTGAACCCCGTTACTCTTCTCCTAGTTCCTATGGATCCAAATGGGGGAGGGGTAGGTGACATGGAAAAAGACACTCTTTTTCTTTCCAGAATGGATCCAGAGGAAAAAGATCAGATATCTAAACCACATGATTGTCTGGAATTGATGTCTCAGGAGACGGCTGGTCTCCCTACTGTCTCTAGTGTGCCAGTACCTAATGCTGATTTTGAGCTTTTTGTAGATGGATCCCGTCACCAAGATGACCAAGGACGCTACTGTACCAGATATGCTGTGGTCTCAGAACATGAGGTAATCAAGGCAGAGTCAATGCCAGCTCATATGTCTGCACAAGAAGCAGAGCAAACTAGCAGAAGGTAAGACTGTAAATATCTACACTGATTCTAGGTATGCTTTTGGCATTACACACGATTATGGGCCTATCTGGAGAGCCAGGGCTTTCCTGACAGCAAATGGCCACCCCTTTAAACGTGCTGAGGCAGTCCAGCAACTTATGAATGCACTACAGCTTCCCACCCAAGCAGGCATCATAAAGGTAAAGGCACATACCAAAGGCACTGATGGACGGACAAAGGGTAACGCACTGGCAGACCAGGCTGCCAAGAAAGCAGCAAGCACTCCTGTAGCCTCTAAAGTACATCACCTAGACACCCCACCATCTCCACTTGTGTTGAAAGACATCTTAGCCCGGTTACAAGAACAGGCAAGTAAGGAGGAGAAAGATAGGTGGCAAAAGATAGGGGCTTGCTCTGATACCGTCACTGGACTATGGGGGAGGGGTGAAAAGGTCTGCCTACCACAGGTACTGTACCCAATGATGGCACAGGTTCTGCACGGGAATGTGCACCACTCGAAGACGGCCATGTGTGACACCCTACAGAGACAATGGATTGCCCCCGGGTTTTCCACCTGCGCAGAAAGGCAGGTACAGAGCTGCATGGTATGTGCCACACATAATCAGGGTAGGACAGTGAAAACTCCATCCAAACACACTCCCCGGCCCCTTTACCCATTCCAGAGACTGCAGATTGATTATATTCAGTTGCCTAGGGTAGGGACGTATGAGTATGTGTTGGTCTGCATTGATTTATTTTCAGGTTGGCCAGAAGCCTACCCAGTTGCCAAAGCTACGGCTAAGACAACGGTGAAGAAACTGATAGCTGAGATCATATGCAGGTATGGAGTTCCTGAAGTCATTGAAAGCGATCGGGGTTCCCATTTTACTGGAGAGATCATGTCAGAGGTAATGGCAGCACTGGGGGTAAGTCAAGCATTGCATACTCCATCCACAGAGCAGTGGAAAAGTGGAGAGACTAAATGGAACTCTTAAGCTTAAAATCCAGAAGGCAATGGCAGAGACTGGTAAACCATGGACAGATTGCCTTCCTCTAGCTTTGTTTCAGTAAGATATACCCCAAACAGGAAGACAGGACAGTCACCGTATGAGATTCTGTTTGGCAGGGGCCCCAATCTTGGATGTTTCTTTCCACAACAGTTGCAGCTCAAGTACCAGGACTTGACTAGCTATGTGCAGGCCTTACATGGACACCTTGCCAAAGTGCATTTAACTGTCTTCAGTTCTCTTCCAGACCCAGACAAGGTTCCTGGACACCATCCCTTAGAGCCAGGAGACTGGGTAGTGATAAAGCGGCACGTCCGGAAGAGCCTGGATCCAAGATTTGACGGACCATACCAAGTGCTCCTGACCACAGCCACAGCTGTCAAGCTCGAAGGAAAACCTAGTTGGATCCACGCATCACACTGCAAGCAAGTTAAAGAACCGGACAGCCGATAAAGGAAACATAATGTTTTGGCTGGTTTCGATTTCCATGATATTATGCGTAATCGCATGGGACAGTCTGGATTCTTCAACATCCTTGAATAAAAAGTTTGTGCAACATCACCGAAAACTGATAGATGACTTGTTGAAAAATTCCCAGCCCTTATCAGACTGTTGGATCTGTACGCACTCACCCACGTCAGCCACAAGTATCCCCTTCCTAGCTATCCCTGTGTCACCTGAGGAACTGTTTGCCTGGACTGATTGTTCTGACACACTCGCCAACAATGCCACAAACAATGTTAAGTTATGGAACACTACAGTGGGTATACTGATTGTAGGATGGGTGGGATACCCGTGGTGGCAAGGTAATCTCTCAGGAAGTAGTACACATCTACAATATTTGGCCTATGAGGGTGGGGCCTGGGTACCTAGGAATAAGACTGGACTAACAGATTTAGGGCGAGTTCCAACTTATGATTTGCAAATTAGTTTTGATGTGACTTCATACTATAGTACTAGACTATGTAACAGCAGCACAAGGTGGTATGTGTCAGGTTATTGGACCTGCTTGCTGCCATTATATAGATCCAAATAGCACTCTAAAGATGAAGCTAAAGTTAGAAGATGTTCAAAGACTCAGAGACCGATATGACAAAGATAATGATCGCACTAAGAACAGCTGGTGGTCAGATACTTTCTCTTTCCTAAACCCAGCCAATTGGTTTAAGGGGATCGGGGGCTGGGTAGCTGGGGTTTTGCAAAGCCTGTTGCATATAGTAGCGATTGTCCTTATTGCATATATAGTGTTTAAAATAGTTTTTAAGTGTATCTCTGTATGTACTGGGAAATTCTGCACTCACATAGATGATGATGATATATACTAACAAAAAAAAAAAAAAAAAAAAGGGGTACAGCTTATTCAGAATAGTGAATAAAATGGGGGAATGTTAGAGCAGAATCCATTTTATTTTGCTTGCCTCCATTTTGTATAAGTGTTATTAGAGGTCAGAAAAGTAAGATATAATTCACTATTCTTCATTGTGCTGTTATCGTGAATTCCTAAGAACTAATGGAAGGAGTGAATGTCCTTGGAAAGATAAAGAATGATGTACTGTGTAAAATATGTCTGCAAAACTGCAGGGAGATAAGGGAGTAAAACACTCCAACGCTTAGCCGATACATGGGGAATCCGCCTCCAACACAAGAATGCATAAAAGTGTGTGTAAGCTCATTAAAGACTAGAGATATTTCAAATACAGCCCTGGCGTACTGTGTCTTATCTCTCCGGTGCCGTGACTTCATCTCTACAGTGGACTCATCAGAGAGTAGGTCGAGACCTGCGACAACACGCGTCGCGGTCACATGGGCGGCACGCAACCAATCACAAGCCGTGACGTAATTTTAAAAATGCGCGCGTCTCCTGCCTCCCGTAACGTCACGGCTTGTGATTGGTCGCGTCGCCCATGTGACCGCGACGCGACCAATCACAAGCCGGAACGTAATTTTAAATTCCTGAATGCCTAGAATTAGGCATTGAGGACCTGAAAATTACATCACGGCTTGCTGTGATTGGTCGCGTCGCGGCCACATGGGCGGCACGCGACCAATCACAAGCCGTGACGTCACGGAAGGAAGTAAAAGCGTGCATTTTAAGCAAAGAACGCTGCCGGTTCCCTCGGTGAGGTCCAGGCTGCGTCGGAGAGGTGAGTATAGCAATATTTTTTATTTTAATTCTTTATTTTACACATTAATATGGATCCCAGGGCCTGAAGGAGAGTTTCCTCTCCTTCAGACCCTGGGAACCATCAGGAATACTGTCCGATACTTGAGTCCCATTGACTTGTATTGGTATCGGGTATCGGTATCGGATTAGATCCGATACTTTGCCGGTATCGGCCGATACTTTCCGATACCGATACTTTCAAGTATCGGACGGTATCGCTCAACACTACATATAAGCAAGCTGGACTGAACTCATCATATAATGAAACATATTTTCAAGAGAAAAATGAGCAAACATGAACTAGCAAGACTTAGCTTCTCCGGATGGAGACAGGTCACAAGGAAGTCCCGAGAGATCAGAACCAGTACTGAACACAACGACAGCAGGCAACAAACAAAGGTGCAGGTGGAGTTAAATAGGAACCAGCATAGCAGGAAATGAGGCAGCTGAGCCCAGCTCCAGACCCGCAGTATTGCTAAAGGCCACCAGAGGGAGCCCAGACGGAATTTACAACAGTACCCCCCATTTGAGGAGGGGTCACCGAACCCTCACCAGAGCCCCCAGGCCGATCAGGACGAGCCAAATGAAAGGCACGAACCAAATCGGCCGCATGGACATCAGAGGCGACAACCCAGGAATTATACTCCTGACCATAGCCCTTCCATTTAGCTAAGTACTGAAGCCTTCGTCTTGAAACACGAGAATCCAAGATCTTCTCCACCACATACTCCAATTCTCCCTCGACCAAGACCGGAGCAGGAGGATCAACAGAAGGAACCACAGGCACCACATATCTCCGCAACAATGACCTATGGAACACATTGTGAATGGCAAATGATGCTGGGAGGTCCAAACGAAATGACACAGGGTTGAGGATTTCCAAAATCTTATAAGGACCGATGAAACGAGGCTGGAACTTAGGAGAGGAAACCTTCATCGGAACATAACGAGAAGACAACCACACCAAATCCCCCACACGAAGTCGGGGACCCACACAGCGACGGCGGTTAGCAAAGCGCTGAGCCTTCTCTTGTGACAACGTCAAATTGTCCACCACGTGGTTCCAAATCTGCTGCAACCTATCCACCACAGAATCCACCCCAGGACAGTCAGAAGGCTCAACCTGTCCTGAGGAAAAATGAGGATGAAAACCAGAATTGCAAAAAAAAGGCAAAACCAAAGTAGCAGAACTAGCCCGATTATTGAGGGCGAACTCAGCCAATGGCAAAAAAGTCACCCAGTCATCCTGATCAGCAGAAACAAAACATCTCAGGAAAAGTCTCCAAGGTCTGATTAGTACGTTCGGTTTGGCCATTCGTCTGAGGATGGAAGGCCGATGAAAAAGATTATTCAATGCCCATCTTAGCACAAAAGGACCGCCAAAATCTGGACACAAACTGGGATCCTCTGTCAGACACAATATTCTCAGGAATACCATGCAAACGAACCACATTCTGAAAAAACAGTGGAACCAAATCAGAGGAGGAAGGCAGCTTAGGCAAGGGCACCAAATGGACCATTTTAGAAAAACGATCACAAACCACCCAGATAACAGACATCTTCTGAGAGACTGGAAGATCCGAAATAAAATCCATGGAAATATGCGTCCAGGGCCTCTTCGGGACAGGCAAAGGCAAAAGCAAACCACTGTCACGAGAACAGCAAGGCTTGGCCCGAGCACAAATCCCACAGGACTGCACAAAGGAACGCACATCCCGCGACAAGGAAGGCCACCAAAAGGACCTAGCCACCAAATCCCTGGTACCAAAAATCCCAGGGTGACCTGCCAACACAGAAGAATGAACCTCGGAAAGGACTCTACTGGTCCATCTATCCGGGACAAACAGTCTCTCCGGTGGACAACGATCAGGTCTATTGGCCTGAAATTCCTGCAGTACCAGTCGTAAATCAGGGGAGATGGCAGACAAAATCACCCCTTCTCTGAGGACACCAGCCGGTTCAGAAACTCCCGGAGAGTCAGGCACAAAGCTTCTAGAAAGAGCATCAGCCTTCACGTTCTTCGAACCCGGAAGGTATGAAACCACGAAATTGAAACGGGAGAAAAACAGCGACCATCGAGCCAGTCTAGGATTTAGCCGTTTAGCAGACTCGAGATAAGTCAAATTCTTGTGATCAGTCAAGACCACCACACGATGTTTGGCTCCCTCAAGCCAATGTCGCAACTCCTCAAATGCCCACTTCATTGCCAACAACTCCCGATTACCAACATCATAATTCCGCTCGGCAGGCGAAAACTTTCTTGAAAAGAAAGCACATGGCCTCATCACAGAGCCATCAGAGTTTCTCTGTGACAAGACAGCCCCTGCTCCAATCTCAGAAGCATCAACCTCGACCTGGAATGGTAGAGAGACATCCGGCTGACGCAAGACAGGAGCCGAAGAGAACTGACGTTTGAGCTCCTGAAAGGCCTCCACGGCCGCAGGAGACAAATTCGTCACATCAGAACCCTTCTTAGTCAAATCAGTCAAAGGCTTAATCACACTGGAAAAATTAGTGATGAAGCGATGGTAAAAATTAGCAAAACCCAAGAACTTCTGAAGACTTTTTACCGATGTAGGTTGAGTCCAGTCATGAATAGCCTGGACCTTGACTGGATCCATCTCAATGGTAGAAGGAAAAAAAATAAAGCCCAAAAAGGAAACCTTCTGGACTCCGAAGAGACATTTAGAGCCCTTCACAAACAAGGCATTGGCTCGCAGGACCCGAAATACCATCCTGACCTGCTTCACATGAGATTCCCAATCATCAGAAAAGACCAAAATATCATCCAGGTACACAATCATAAACCTATCCAGATACTCTCGGAAGATGTCGTGCATGAAGGACTGGAACACAGAAGGGGCATTAGAAAGCCCAAAAGGCGTCACCAAGTACTCAAAATGGCCTTCGGGCGTATTAAATGCTGTTTTCCATTCATCGACCTGCTTTATACGCACAAGATTATACGCTTCACGAAGATCTATCTTGGTGAACCAACTGGCCCCCCTAATCCGAGCAAACAGATCGGACAACAGTGGCAAAGGATACTGAAATTTGACCGTGATGTTATTTAGAAGGCGATAATCTATACAGGGTCTTAGAGAACCATCCTTCTTGGCCACAAAAAAGAACCCCGCCCCCAAAGGGGACGAGGACGGGCGAATATGCCCCTTCTCCAAAGACTCCTTGATATAACTCCGCATAGCGGCATGTTCTGGTACAGACAAATTAAAAAGTCGTCCCTTAGGGAACTTACTACCAGGAATCAAATTTATGGTGCAATCACAATCCCTATGAGGAGGTAGGGCACTGGACTTGGGCTCATCAAATACATCCTGGTAGTCCGACAAAAATTCAGGGACTTCAGAAGGAGTAGAAGAAGCAATTGACACCAAAGGAGCATCGCCATGAATCCCCTGGCAACCCCAACTTGACACAGACATTGCTTTCCAATCCAGGACTGGATTATGAGCCTGCAGCCATGGCAGACCCAACACGACAACATCATGCAAATTATGTAACACAAGAAAGCGAATCACCTCCTGATGTGCAGGAGTCATGCACATAGTCATATGAGCCCAGTACTGAGGTTTATTCTTGGCCAATGGCGTGGCATCAATTCCCTTTAGTGGAATAGGGAATTGCAAAGGCTCCAAGACAAAACCACAGCGCCTGGCAAAAGACAAATCCATCAAATTCAGGGCGGCACCTGAATCCACAAAAGCCATAACTGAGTAGGATGACAGAGAGCAAATTAAAGTAACAGACAAAATGAATTTAGGTTGTACAGTACCAATGGTTACAGACTTAGCGAAGTTTTTTGTGCCCTTAGAACAATCTGAGATAACATGAGCAGAATCACCACAGTAAAAGCACAACCCATTCTGACGTCTGTGATTTTGCCGTTCAATTCTGGTCAGAATCCTGTCACATTGCATAGACTCAGGCTTCTGCTCAGAAAATACCGCCAGATGGTGCACTGGTTTGCGCTCCCGCAAATGCCGATCAATCTGAATGGCCAAAGACATTGACTCATTCAGACCCGCAGGCGTGGGGAACCCCACCATAACATCCTTAATGGCTTCAGAAAGACCCTTTCTGAAAATCGCTGCCAGGGCACACTCATTCCATTGAGTGAGCACAGACCATTTCCTAAACTTCTGACAGTAAACCTCTGCTTCATCCTGACCCTGGGAGAGAGCCAGCAAAACCTTTTCTGCTTGGTCTACCAGATTAGGTTCCTCATAAAGCACTCCAAGTGCCAGAAAAAACGCATCCACATTTTGCAATGCAGGATCTCCTGGCGCCAGAGAGAATGCCCAATCCTGAGGGTCACCACGCAACAAAGAAATAACAATTTTAACTTGCTGAACCGGATTACCAGAGGAACGAGGTCTCAGAGAAAGGAACAATTTGCAATTATTTTTAAAGTTCAAAAACCTAGATCTGTCTCCGGAGAACAACTCAGGAATAGGTATCTTAGGCTCTGACATAGGACTGCGAACTACATAATCCTGAATGCCTTGTACTCTAGCAGTGAGTTGATCCACACTAGAAGACAGACTCTGAAGGTCCATAGCTGCAGCTGAATTCTGAACCACCCAGAGATTAAGGGGAGGAGAGAGGCTAGACACACTGCAAAAAAAAAAAATGAACTCAGGATTTCTCTTATCCCTCTTTTGCGATGCATTAACTCTTTACTGGCCTGCTGTACTGTTATGATCCGGTGGTAGGATCACCAAACTGACCTGATAGGTAAACCAGAATATTAGGACGAGCTCTGGGGATGTGGAAACTATACTGACCGCGACACTGAACCTATCCAAAACACACTAAAGGCAGCCGTGGAGCGTTATCTAAAAACCTAGACACCTCGTCACAGCCTGAGGAACTAACTACCCCTAGAGAGAAAGCCACGCCTCACTTGCCTCAGAGAAATGACCCCAAAGTTTAGACAGCCCCCACAAATAATAACGGTGAGTTAAGGGGAAAATACAAACGTATGTCATGGTTCCCAATGGCAAGGGAACGTAAGAAACATATAAGTAACGAACGAGCTCTCGGGTGATGGAAATTCGAGTTGACCGTGAGCTAAATCTACCACACAACTAACAGTAGCCAGGGAGCATACCTACGGCTTCCTATATGCCACGCGCCAGCCGGAGGACTAACTACGCCTGGTAGAGGAAGAAACAGACCTGGCTTACCTCTAGGGAAATACCCCAAAAGATGATAGCAGCCCCCCACATGTAATAACGGTGAATTAAGAGGAAAAGACATACACAGTATGAAAGTAGATTTAGCAAAGAGAGGTCCACTTACTAGATAGCAGAAGGATACAAAAGAGGACTTCACGGTCAACTGAAAACCCTTTCAAAAACCATCCTGAAATTACTTTAAGACTCCTGTGTCAACTCATGACACAGGAGTGGCAATTTCAGCCCGCAAGAGCTTCCAGCTACAGAGAATTACAAAAACTGCAAACTGGACAAAAGGTACAAAACAAAAGGACAAAGTCCACTTAGCTGATCAGCAGACTAGTAGCAGGAACATGCAACCGAAGGCTCTGGTTACAATGATGACCGGCAAGGAAATGACTGGAGAGCAAGGCTAAATAGGAAACTCCCAAACACTGATGGAAGCAGGTGAACAGAAGCAGCAAAGTGCAAACAAGTCACCAGTACCACCAGCAACCACCAGGGGAGCCCAAAAAGCGGATACACAACAGTACCCTCTCCTTAAGGAGGGGGCACCGAACCCTCACAAGAACCGCCAGGGCGATCTGGATGAGCCCTATGAAAGGCACAAACCAAATCCGAGGCATGAACATCCGAGGCAGTTACCCAAGAATTATCTTCCTGACCATAGCCTTTCCTTTTAACCAGATATTGAAGTCTCCGTCTGGAAATACGGGAGTCCAAGATCTTCTCTACGACGTACTCCAATTCACCCTCCACCAGCACAGGAGCAGGAGGTTCAGTAGAAGGAACCACCGGTACCTCATATCTCCGCAACAACGACCGATGGAACACATTATGGATAGCGAAAGATGCCGGGAGGTCCAAACGAAAGGAAACAGGGTTAAGAATCTCCAAAATCCTATAAGGACCGATGAACCGAGGCTTAAATTTGGGAGAAGAAACCATAGGGACTAAACGGGAAGACAACCACACCAAGTCCCCAACGCGAAGGTGGGGACCAACACGACGACGATGGTTAGCAAACTGCTGAGTCCTCTCCTGGGACAATTCCAAATTATCCACCACTTGTCCCCAAATCCGATGCAACCGATCCACCACCGCATCCACTCCAGGACAATCCGAAGATTCAACCTGACCAGATGAAAAACGCGGATGAAACCCTGAATTGCAAAAGAAAGGAGAAACCAAAGTGGCAGAACTAGCCCGATTATTAAGAGCAAACTCCGCCAACGGCAGAAAGGCAACCCAATCATCCTGATCCGCAGACACAAAACACCTCAAATAAGTCTCCAAAGTTTGATTAGTTCGCTCCGTCTGGCCATTGGTCTGAGGATGGAATGCAGACGAAAAGGACAAATCAATGCCCAACCTGGCACAGACTGCCCGCCAAAATCTAGACACGAACTGGGTACCCCTGTCAGAAACGATGTTTTCCGGAATACCATGCCAGCGAACCACATTTTGAAAAAACAGAGGGACCAACTCAGATGAGGAAGGCAACTTAGGCAATGGCACCAAATGAACCATTTTAGAAAAACGGTCACACACCACCCAGATGACAGACATCTTCTGAGAAACAGGGAGATCCGAGATAAAGTCCATAGAGATGTGCGTCCAAGGCCTCTTCGGAATAGGCAAGGGCAACAACAACCCACTAGCCCTAGAACAACAAGGCTTGGCCCGAGCACACACATCGCAAGACTGCACAAAAACACGCACATCTCGAGACAGGGAAGGCCACTAGAAGGATCTAGCCACCAAATCTCTGGTGCCAAAAATTCCCGGATGACCTGCCAGAGTAGAAGAATGAACTTCCGAGATGACTCTAGTGGTCCACTTGTCAGGAACAAACAGTCTACCAGACGGACAACGATCAGGTCTATCCGCCTGAAATTCTTGCAAAGCACGTCGCAAATCTGGAGAGACAGCAGACAAAACCACTCCATCCTTAAGGACACCAGCAGGTTCAGAATTCCCAGGAGAGTCAGGCTCAAAACTCCTAGAAAGAGCATCTGCTTTCACATTCCTAGAACCCGGTAAGTACGAGACCACAAAATTAAACCGGGAAAAGAACAACGACCAACGTGCCTGTCTAGGATTCAGGCGCCTGGCAGACTCCAAATAAATTAAATTCTTGTGATCAGTCAAAACTACCACCTGATGTCTGGCACCCTCAAGCCAATGACGCCACTCCTTAATATACTCGCGCATAGCAGCATGTTCAGGTACAGATAGGTTAAACAAACGACCCTTTGGAAATTTACTGCCAGGAATCAGATCTATGGCGCAATCACAATCCCTGTGAGGAGGGAGTGAACCAATCTTAGGCTCTTCAAAAATATCACGATAATCAGACAAAAATGCCGGAATCTCAGATGGAATAGATGACGAAATGGACACCATAGGAGTGTCCCCATGAGCCCCCCGACATCCCCAGCTTAACACAGACATAGCCTTCCAGTCAAGGACTGGGTTATGAGACTGTAACCATGGTAATCCAAGCACCAAAACATCATGTAAATTGTACAACACAAGGAAGCGAATCACCTCCTGATGGTCTGGAGTCATACGCATAGTCACTTGCGTCCAGAACTGTGGTTTATTACAAGCCAAAGGTGTAGAATCAATACCCTTCAGAGGTATAGGGACTTCCAGAGGCTCTAAATCAAACCCACAGCGCCTGGCAAAGGACCAGTCCATAAGACTCAGAGCGGCGCCAGAGTCCACATAGGCATCCACGGTAATAACTGATAATGAACAAATCAAGGTTACAGACAAAATAAATTTGGACTGTAAAGTGTCAATTGAAATGGACTTGTCAACCTTCCTAGTACGCTTAGAGCATGCCGATATAACATGAGCAGAATCACCACAATAGAAGCATAACCCATTTTTACGCCTATAATTCTGCCGCTCGCTTCTGGACATAACTCTGTCACATTGCATTTTCTCTGGCGTCTCTTCAGAAGATACCGCCAAATGGTGCACGGGTTTGCGCTCCCGCAAACGCCGATCAATCTGAATTGCCATTGTCATGGACTCATTCAGACCTGTAGGCGCAGGGAACCCGACCATAACATCTTTAACGGCATCAGAAAGGCCCTCTCTGAAATTTGCCGCTAAGGCGCACTCATTCCACTGAGTAAGCACAGACCACCTACGAAATTTTTGGCAGTATATCTCCGCTTCATCTTGCCCTTGAGATAGGGCTATCAAAGCTTTTTCAGCTTGAATCTCCAAATTAGGTTCCTCATAAAGCAACCCTAAAGCCAGGAAAAACGCATCCACATTGAGCAACGCAGGATCCCCTGGTGCCAATGAAAATGCCCAATTTTGAGGGTCACCTCGCAGCAAAGAGATTACAATCTTAACCTGCTGGACAGGATCTCCTGAGGAGTGAGGTCTGAGAGAAAGGAATAATTTACAATTATATTTGAAATTCAAAAACCGAGATCTATCTCCGGAAAACACCTCTGGTGTAGGGATTTTAGGTTCAGAAATAGGAGCATGTATAACAAAATCTTGTAAATTTTGAACCTTCGTAGCAAGATTATTTAAACCTGCAGCCAAACTCTGAGGATCCATCTTTAAACAGGTGAGCTCAGAGCCATTCAAGGATTATAAGGAGAGAAAGGCAAAGGCTGTAATTAAAGCTGAAATACAACTGATCCAACTATGGAGCAAGCATAGGGGAAAAAGGGGAAAAAAAAAATTTACAGACTTATTTTTTCTCTCCTTTCTTCTGCCAATAAGTTTAACACAGGCCGGTCATACTGTCATGGTTCCCAATGGCAAGGGAACGTAAGAAACATATAAGTAACGAACGAGCTCTCGGGTGATGGAAACTCGAGTTGACCGTGAGCTAAATCTACCACACAACTAACAGTAGCCAGGGAGCATACCTACGGCTTCCTATATGCCACGCGCCAGCCAGAGGACTAACTACGCCTGGTAGAGGAAGAAACAGACCTGGCTTACCTCTAGGGAAATACCCCAAAAGATGATAGCAGCCCCCCACATGTAATAACGGTGAATTAAGATGAAAAGACATACACAGTATGAAAGTAGATTTAGCAAAGAGAGGTCCACTTACTAGATAGCAGAAGGATACAAAAGAGGACTTCACGGTCAACTGAAAACCCTTTCAAAAACCATCCTGAAATTACTTTAAGACTCCTGTGTCAACTCATGACACAGGAGTGGCAATTTCAGCCCGCAAGAGCTTCCAGCTACAGAGAATTACAAAAACTGCAAACTGGACAAAAGGTACAAAACAAAAGGACAAAGTCCACTTAGCTGATCAGCAGACTAGTAGCAGGAACATGCAACCGAAGGCTCTGGTTACAATGATGACCGGCAAGGAAATGACTGGAGAGCAAGGCTAAATAGGAAACTCCCAAACACTGATGGAAGCAGGTGAACAGAAGCAGCAAAGTGCAAACAAGTCACCAGTACCACCAGCAACCACCAGGGGAGCCCAAAAAGCGGATACACAACAAACGTAGTAATGAAAAACAGGTTTAAGCAAATGAGGCCCGCTAACGCTAAATAGACTGAAGATAGCAAGGGATCTGTGCGGTCAGTACAAAAACTATCAAAAACTATCCACGCAGAAAATACAAGAACCCCCACACCGACTCACGATGTGAGGGGCGCACTCTGCACCCCAGAACTTCCAGCAAGCAAAAAATCACATATAAGCAAGCTGGACTGAACTCATCATATAATGAAACATATTTTCAAGAGAAAAATGAGCAAACATGAACTAGCAAGACTTAGCTTCTCCGGATGGAGACAGGTCACAAGGAAGTCCAGAGAGATCAGAACCAGTACTGAATACAACGACAGCAGGCAACAAACAAAGGTGCAGGTGGAGTTAAATAGGAACCAGCATAGCAGGAAATGAGGCAGCTGAGCCCAGCTCCAGACCCGCAGTATCGCTAAAGGCCACCAGAGGGAGCCCAGACAGAATTCACAACAGGGAACACTCTCTCGTGGGCGGCGGTACTGGCACAGGGCCCCTCATATTACGACGGTGTGTCAGACGTTGGTTGTGCACCACCACCATCAGAGACACTTCATTGTACTATGAGGGACCCTGTGCCAGTGCCGTCTCCCAAGAGTGGGCACACCCACCTGTCCAGGCAAATGGCACTCGCACGGGTGCTTGCACCAGGTGGTGACCACGGCCCTGTGGGGGGAGTCAGCCCATTTAGGGAGGTATAAAAATGGCCTATGGTGGACATTCAGCAGCTGCAAATGGAGGAACTGGAGAAGTCAGTAAGAGGAGGCCAAAAGCAAGACATTTTTCAGGCAAGCTACGTGTCAGCAGGGGCAGGGCCGGCTCCAGGTTTTTGAGGGCCCCGGGCGAAAGAGTCTCAGTGGGCCCCCTCTTTAACACATACCACGATTCATGATGCACAGATACAGCAGAGAAATATACCACAGCCAAGTAGCATATAGCCCAGGCCACGTAGCATATAGCCCAGGCCACGTAGCATATAGCCCAGGCCATGTAGCATTTTTCACAGCCCACGTAGCATTTTTCACAGCCCACGTAGCATATACCACAGCCCACGTAGCATATACCACAGCCCACGTAGCATATACCACAGCCCACGTAGCATATACCACAGCCCACGTAGCATATAGCACAGCCACGTAGTATATAGCACAGCCCACGTAGTATATAGCACAGCCCACGTAGTATATAACACAGGCAGCCCACGTAGTATATAACACAGGCAGCCCACGTAGTATATAACACAGGCAGCCCACGTAGTATATAACACACAGGCAGCCCACGTAGTATATAACACATGCAGCCCACGTTGCACGTAGAATAGTATATAACACACGCAGCCTACATAGTATATAATATAGCACAGCCAGCCATGTAGTATATAGTCAACAAGTCCTGTCCCAGCATCATCAGATGCCATACTGTAGAGGTCTGTCTGTGTAGTGTAGGACTCTGACTACAAGTCCCAGGCAGGCTGCATCCATTCCCCCCGCAATGCTTGGGACCAGGAACTTGAAAGGAAGACAGTCAGTCACACTGCTTCACTTTAACGTCACGTGACGTCACTCAGTCACCAGTCAGTCACGAGTCGACTCTCACTCACCCACCACCACGCCATCGCCGTCGCCCCGACCGTTGTGGACTGCTGCTCCTCTTTCTGCTCCTCGCTGCGCTGGAACTACTGGACGGTGGACGCTGGTCCCGGACCCGGACGATCTGCTGTGTGTTTCAGCGCTGCGCTGCTCTTCTTAGGATGATGAGCTCCTCACTCTCACCCGGAAGTGACGACCGCCGGCCCGGAAGTGACTCTCCTATCCCCATGGAGGTGATTGGTGAGTATTCCTGTCCCAGTCAGGGAGTCCCGCCTCCTGCTGCTGAGAAATCATATATCCGCATTCCGGCTCCACTGCTCCAGCTTCGCCTCCGACTCCTGGCTGGAGTCACACAGACAGTGAGTGCAGCACACAGCACACTAGCACAGGGAGGGAGGGAGGGTCAGAGACTCGGGAATGATGATGTAGTCAGGCTTCGGGGGCCCCCCAGGAGCGCATGATGCGCTGTGCATCAGTGTCAGCATAATAAGTGTCTACTGTGCCTTACCGTTATGGGCCCCCCAGTCTCGCCAGGGCCCCGGCACTTGCCCGGGTGCGCCGGGTGCTGACGCCGGCCCTGAGCAGGGGAAGGTGGGGCCAAATAATATGAAATGCATGATTGGTTCATTTTAGTGAAGGTTGGATCATCAACATTTCGGGTAGCCAGACGTGTCCTTTTTTCGGTCAGTATTGAACCAGCAGCACTGGAGACTCTTTCTGATAGCACACTAGCAGCAGGGCAAGCGAGCTCCTGTAATGCATATTCTGCCAATTCAGGCCAGGTGTCTATTTTAGATGCCCAGTAATCAAAGGGGAATGACGTGTGAGGGAGAACTGTCATGATTCTCAATGGCGAGAGAACATAGCCCAGCATATATGAGAACTAGCTCTTGGAAGATGGAAACTATACTGACCATGAACTAAACCTGCCGCACAACTAGAAGTGGCCGGGTAGCATGCCTACGTTTTTTTATCCCTAGATGCCCAGCGCCAGCCGGAGAACTACCTAATCCTAGCAGAGGAAAAGACAGTCCTGGCTCACCTCTAGAGAAATTTTCCCAAAAGGCAGACAGAGGCCCCCACATATATTGGCGGTGATTTTAGATGAAATGACAAACGTAGTATGAAAATAGGTTTAGCAAAAATCGAGGTCCGCTTACTAGATAGAAAGAAGACAGAAAGGGCACTTTCATGGTCAGCAGAAAACCCTATCAAAACACCATCCAGAAATTACTTTAAGACTCTAGCATTAACTCATAACACCAGAGTGGCAATTTCCGCTCACAAGAGCTTTCCAGACACAGTAACGAAACAGCAGCTGTGAACAGGAACAAAATGCAAAAACACACAAGGACAAAAGTCCAACTTAGCTGGGAGTTGTCTAGTAGCAGGAACATGCACAGAAAGGCTTCTGATTACATTGCAGACCGGCATGAAACTGACAGAGGAGCAAGGTTATATAGCGACTCCCACATCCTGATAGGAGCAGGTGAACAGAGGGGATGATGCACACAAGTACAATTCCACAAGTGGCCACCGGGGGAGCCCAGAATCCAATTTCACAACAGTACCCCCCCCCTCAAGGAGGGGGCACCGAACCCTCACCAGAACCACCAGGGCGATCAGGATGAGCCCTATGAAAGGCACGGACAAGATCGGAGGCATGAACATCAGAGGCAGTGACCCAAGAATTATCCTCCTGACCGTATCCCTTCCATTTGACCAGATACTGGAGTTTCCGTCTGGAAACACGAGAGTCCAAGATCTTTTCCACAACGTACTCCAACTCACCCTCAACCAACACCGGAGCAGGAGGCTCAACGGAAGGCACAGCCGGTACCTCATACCTGCGCAACAATGACCGATGAAAAACATTATGAATCGAAAAGGATGCAGGGAGGTCCAAACGGAAGGACACAGGGTTAAGAATCTCCAATATCTTGTACGGGCCGATGAACCGAGGCTTAAACTTAGGAGAAGAAACCCTCATAGGGACAAAACGAGAAGACAACCACACCAAGTCCCCAACACAAAGCCGAGGACCAACACGACGACGGCGGTTGGCAAAAAGCTGAGTCTTCTCCTGGGACAACTTCAAATTGTCCACCACCTGCCCCCAAATCTGATGCAACCTCTCCACCACAGCATCCACTCCAGGACAATCCGAAGATTCCACTTGACCGGAGGAAAATCGAGGATGAAACCCCGAAATACAGAAAAACGGGGACACCAAGGTGGCAGAGCTGGCCCGATTATTGAGGGCGAACTCCGCCAAAGGCAAAAAAGCAACCCAATCATCCTGATCCGCAGACACAAAACACCTCAAATATGTCTCCAAGGTCTGATTAGTCCGCTCGGTCTGGCCATTAGTCTGAGGATGGAAAGCAGACGAAAAAGACAAATCTATGCCCATCCTAGCACAGAATGCCCGCCAAAATCTAGACACGAATTGGGTCCCTCTGTCAGAAACGATATTCTCCGGAATACCATGCAAACGAACAACATTTTGAAAAAACAGAGGAACCAACTCGGAAGAAGAAGGCAACTTAGGCAAGGGAACCAGATGGACCATCTTAGAGAAACGGTCACACACCACCCAGATGACAGACATCTTATGAGAAACAGGCAGATCCGAAATAAAATCCATCGAGATGTGCGTCCAAGGCCTCTTCGGGATAGGCAAGGGTAACAACAATCCACTAGCCCGAGAACAACAAGGCTTGGCCCGAGCACAAACGTCACAAGACTGCACAAAGCCTCGCACATCTCGTGACAGGGAAGGCCACCAGAAGGACCTTGCCACCAAATCCCTGGTACCAAAGATTCCAGGATGACCTGTCAACGCAGAAGAATGAACCTCAGAGATGACTCTACTGGTCCAATCATCAGGAACAAACAGTCTACCAGGTGGGCAACGATCAGGTCTATCCGCCTGAAACTCCTGCAAGGCCCGCCGCAGGTCTGGAGAAACGGCAGACAATATCACTCCATCTTTAAGGATACCTGTGGGCTCAGAATTACCAGGGGAGTCAGGCTCAAAACTCCTAGAAAGGGCATCCGCCTTAACATTCTTAGAACCCGGTAGGTAAGACACCACAAAATTAAACCGAGAGAAAAACAACGACCAGCGCGCCTGTCTAGGATTCAGGCGCCTGGCAGACTCAAGGTAAATTAAATTTTTGTGGTCAGTCAATACCACCACCTGATGTCTGGCCCCCTCAAGCCAGTGACGCCACTCCTCAAAAGCCCACTTCATGGCCAAAAGCTCCCGATTCCCAATATCATAATTCCGCTCGGTGGGCGAAAATTTACGGGAAAAAAAAGCACAAGGTCTCATCACGGAGCAGTCGGAACTTCTCTGCGACAACACCGCCCCAGCTCCGATTTCAGAAGCGTCGACCTCAACCTGAAAAGGAAGAGCAACATCAGGCTGACGCAACACTGGGGCGGAAGAAAAGCGGCGCTTGAGCTCCCGAAAGGCCTCCACAGCATCAGGGGACCAATCAGCAACATCAGCACCCTTCTTAGTCAAATCAGTCAATGGTTTTACAACATCAGAAAAACCAGCAATAAATCGACGATAAAAGTTAGCAAAGCCCAAAAATTTCTGAAGACTCTTAAGAGAAGAGGGTTGCGTCCAATCACCAATAGCCTGAACCTTGACAGGATCCATCTCGATGGAAGAGGGGGAAAAAATGTATCCCAAGAAGGAAATCTTTTGAACCCCAAAAACACACTTAGAACCCTTCACACACAAGGAATTAGACCGCAAAACCTGAAAAACCCTCCTGACCTGCTGGATATGAGAGTCCCAGTCATCCGAAAAAATCAGAATATCATCCAGATACACAATCATAAATTTGTCCAAATAATCGCGGAAAATGTCATGCATAAAGGACTGGAAGACTGAAGGGGCATTTGAAAGACCAAAAGGCATCACCAAATACTCAAAATGGCCCTCGGGCGTATTAAATGCGGTTTTCCACTCATCCCCCTGCTTGATTCGCACCAAATTATACGCCCCACGGAGATCAATCTTAGAGAACCACTTGGCCCCCTTTATACGAGCAAACAAATCAGTAAGCAGTGGTAACGGATATTGATATTTAACCGTGATTTTATTCAAAAGTCGATAATCAATACACGGCCTCAAAGAGCCGTCTTTCTTAGACACAAAGAAAAAACCGGCTCCTAAGGGAGATGACGAAGGACGAATATGTCCCTTTTCCAAGGACTCCTTTATATATTCTCGCATAGCCGCGTGTTCAGGCACAGACAGATTAAATAAACGACCCTTAGGGTATTTACTACCCGGGATCAAGTCTATGGCACAATCGCACTCCCGGTGCGGAGGTAGTGAACCAACCTTGGGTTCTTCAAAAACGTCACGAAAGTCAGACAAGAATTCAGGAATCTCAGAGGGAATAGATGATGAAATGGAAACCAAAGGTACGTCCCCATGAGTTCCTTTACATCCCCAGCTTAACACAGACATAGCTCTCCAGTCGAGGACTGGGTTATGAGATTGCAGCCATGGCAATCCCAGCACCAAAACATCATGTAGATTATACAGCACCAGAAAGCGAATAACCTCCTGGTGATCCGGATTAACACGCATAGTCACTTGTGTCCAGTATTGTGGTTTATTACTAGCCAATGGGGTGGAGTCAATCCCTTTCAGAGGTATCGGAGCCTCCAATGGCTCCAAATCATACCCACAGCGTTTGGCAAAGGACCAATCCATAAGACTCAAAGCAGCGCCAGAGTCGACATAGGCGTCCGCGGTAATAGATGACAAAGAACAAATCAGGGTCACAGATAGAATAAACTTAGACTGTAAAGTGCTAATTGAAACAGACTTGTCAGGCTTCTTAGTACTCTTAAAGCATGCTGATATAACATGAGTTGAATCACCACAATAGAAGCACAACCCATTTTTTCGTCTAAAATTCTGCCGCTCGCTTCTGGACAGAATTCTATCACATTGCATATTTTCTGGCGTTTTCTCAGTAGACACCGCCAAATGGTGCACAGGTTTGCGCTCCCGCAGACGCCTATCGATCTGAATAGCCATCGTCATGGACTCATTCAGACTCGCAGGCACAGGGAACCCCACCATAACATCCTTAATGGCATCAGAGAGACCTTCTCTGAAAATCGCCGCCAGGGCGCACTCATTCCACTGAGTAAGCACAGACCATTTGCGGAATTTTTGGCAGTATATTTCAGCTTCATCTTGCCCCTGAGACAAGGACATCAAGGCCTTTTCCGCCTGAAGCTCTAAATGAGGTTCCTCATAAAGCAACCCCAAGGCCAGAAAAAACGCATCCACATTGAGCAACGCAGGATCCCCTGGTGCCAATGCAAAAGCCCAGTCTTGAGGGTCGCCCCGGAGCAAGGAAATTACAATCCTGACCTGCTGTGCAGGGTCTCCGGCAGAGCGAGACTTCAGGGACAAAAACAATTTGCAATTATTTTTAAAATTTTGAAAGTGAGATCTATTCCCTGAGAAGAATTCAGGCAAAGGAATTCTAGGCTCAGACATAGGTGCATGAACAACGAAATCTTGCAAATTTTGTACCTTTGTGGCGAGATTATTCAAACCTGTAGCTACACTCTGAAGATCCATTTGAAACAGGTGAACACAGAGCCATTCAAGGATAAGAAGGAGAGAAAGAGAGGAAGGCTGCAGTATAGGCAGACTAGCAAGTGATTCAATTAAGAGCACACTCAGAACTAGAGGGGGAAAAAAAAAAAAAAAAAAAAAAATTGTAGCAGACTTCTTTTTTCTCTCCTTTCTCAGCCAGTAATTTAACCCTTTTTTTTGGGCCGGTCAAACTGTCATGATTCTCAATGGCGAGAGAACATAGCCCAGCATATATGAGAACTAGCTCTTGGAAGATGGAAACTATACTGACCATGAACTAAACCTGCCGCACAACTAGAAGTGGCCGGGTAGCATGCCTACGTTTTTTTATCCCTAGATGCCCAGCGCCAGCCGGAGAACTACCTAATCCTAGCAGAGGAAAAGACAGTCCTGGCTCACCTCTAGAGAAATTTTCCCAAAAGGCAGACAGAGGCCCCCACATATATTGGCGGTGATTTTAGATGAAATGACAAACGTAGTATGAAAATAGGTTTAGCAAAAATCGAGGTCCGCTTACTAGATAGAAAGAAGACAGAAAGGGCACTTTCATGGTCAGCAGAAAACCCTATCAAAACACCATCCAGAAATTACTTTAAGACTCTAGCATTAACTCATAACACCAGAGTGGCAATTTCCGCTCACAAGAGCTTTCCAGACACAGTAACGAAACAGCAGCTGTGAACAGGAACAAAATGCAAAAACACACAAGGACAAAAGTCCAACTTAGCTGGGAGTTGTCTAGTAGCAGGAACATGCACAGAAAGGCTTCTGATTACATTGCAGACCGGCATGAAACTGACAGAGGAGCAAGGTTATATAGCGACTCCCACATCCTGATAGGAGCAGGTGAACAGAGGGGATGATGCACACAAGTACAATTCCACAAGTGGCCACCGGGGGAGCCCAGAATCCAATTTCACAACAGAGAACATCGATAAGGGAGGAAAAGTCTTCGTAACCATACTGGACAAATGCGGTCTCCTGTCACTTTGAATCGATGCAGCAGTACCTGTCGTGCCAGCGGTCATTGCGAAATCACTCCACAACCTTGTCATAAAACCCCTCTGTCCAAAGCCACTTCAGATTTGTGCAACTCTAACATCTCTGCCATGTTGCGCCCTACGGCTCGTGTGAGAACCATCACCGCCGCTGTGTGCTGGGAATGTCTGAACCAAACGGTCTACAAGAGTTGCTTGTTTGGTTGCCAATATTTGCTCAAGGTTCTCATGTGGCATGAAATGTTGTAATTTTCCTTTATATCATGGATCCAGGAGGCAGGCCAACCAGTAATCATCATCGGTCATCATTTTGATAATGCGGGGGTCCCTTTTTAGGATACGCAAGGCATACTCAGCCATGTGGGCCAATGTTCCAGGTGTCAATTCACTGCTTGTGCTGGGTTGAGGAGCACTTTCTTGCAAATCAACATCACTTGTGTCCCGCAAAAACCCTGTACCTGACCTTGCAACGCCACCAGTTTCTAATGCCAGCCTGAGAAGCATTCTCCTCCCATAAATATTCATCCCCATCCTCCTCCTCCTCTTCGTCCGCCACCTCGTCCAGGAGAGTTCCCTGAGCAGACAATGGCTGACTGTCATCAAGGCTTCCCTCCTCCTCGGCTGCAGATGCCTGCTCCTTAATGTACGTCAAACTTTGCATCAGCAGACACATTAGTGGGATGCTCATGCTTATGATGGCGTTGTCTGCACTTACCAGCCGTGTGCATTCCTCAAAACACTGAAGGACTTGACAGAGGTCTTGTAGCTTCGACCACTGCACACCAGACAACTCCATGTCTGCCATCCAAGTGCCTGCCCGTGTATGTGTATCCTCCCACAAATTAATTACAGCACGCCTCTGTGCGCACAGCCTCTGAACCATGTGCAGTGTGGAGTTCCACCTTGTTGCATCGTCGATTATTAGGTGGTGCTGGGGAAGATTCTGCGATCGCTGATGGTTCAGCATACGGCTGGAGTGTATGGGCGACTGGCGGATGTGCGAGCAAATTCTTCGCACCTTCAGGAGCAGGGCTGGTAACCCCGGATAATTTTTGAGGAAGCACTACACCACCAGGTTCAAGGTGTGAGCCAGGCAAGGTATGTGTTTCAGTTCTGAAAGGGCTATGGCAGCCATAAAATTCCTTCCGTTATCACTGACTACCTTGCCTGCATCAAGATGTACACTGCCAAGCCATGACTGAGTTTATTGCTGCAAGTACTCGGCCAGTACTTCCGCGGTGTGTCTGTTGTTGCCCAAACACTTAATTTGTAACACAGCCTGGTGACGCTTACACTAGCTGTTCGATAATGGGACACCTCGTCTGCAACACTGGCAGCTGCGGATGGAGTGGTAGGGTGACTGCGCTCTGTGGACGAGCTTTCGCTTCTGGAGGAGGAGGAGGAGGAGGGGTGGTGAATGCCTACAGACAACTGTTTTCTAGACTGTGGGCTTGGCAGAACTGTCCCACTATGGCTGTCCCCTGTGGACCCTGCATCCACCACATTAGCCCAGTGTGCCGTGATGGACACGTAACGTCCCTGGCCATGCCTACTGGTCCATGCATCTGTTGTGAGGTGCACCTTTCCACTGACTAATTTCCTCAGTGCATGGACAATGCGGTCTTTGACATGCTGGTGGAGGGCTGGGATGGCTTTTCTCGCAAAGAAGTGCCGACTGGGTAGGTCACAGCATGGTACTGCGTAGGCCATCAGGTCTTTGAAAGCTTCGCTTTCAACCAACAGGTAGGGCATCATCTCTAACGAGATTAGTATAGCAATGTGGGCGTTCAAACCCTGTGTACGCGGATGAGAGGATGAGTACTTTCTTTTCCTAATGAGAGTCTCTTGTAGGGTGAGCTGGACTGGAGAGCTGCATATGGTGGAACTAGCGGTGGTGGTGGTGGACATGGCAGATTGAGAGAGGGTTGGTGATGGCATTCTTGATGTTGGCCTACATACAGTGTTTCCTACCAATAACCTTGTGATTCCCTGACTGCTTTGGCCTTGCGACGATACCTCCACATTTGCTGCTGGTGGTGTCCTAACCGGTGGGCTTACAGTGAGGGAAGCAATGTAGCGTTGCTGACTACCTTCATTCTGAGCTGGTGCACCAACGGTTCGTGACGTTTGGTAGTTAGTCCAGGCTTGCAAGTGCATGCTGGTTAAATGTCTAAGCATGCACGTTGTATTTAAATTTTGAAGATTCTTCCCTCTGCTAAAGGTCTTTGAGCATTTCTTACAGATAACTTTGCACTGATCATTTGGATCTTGGTTAAAAAATTGCCACACTACACTCTTCCTACTAAGGAATACCTTTTCAGGCATTGCACGCTGTGCTACTTTCAACGGATGGCCATGCTGTCCTAAAACTGTTTTTGTTTTTGACAAACGTTTTTGGCCTGATACGGGCCTGCCAGATGACAGCTGTTGCGATGTAGATGGCTGCTGCAGATCATCCTCCTCCGCTTCTGAGCTACTGGCAGCGGCACCCTCTTCCCCCAATGTCTGCCAATCTGGATCAACAACTGGGTCATCTATCACCTCCTTTTTAATGTCATGTGCACCTTCCTCTGTGTCACCGTGTAAGGTGCTATAGCGTTCAGGACGGGGCACCATAGTCTCATCAGGGTCAGATTCTGGCTCAGTACACTGCGAGGGCAATGTAGTGATCTGAGTCAATGGAACAGCATAATAATCTAGCTGTGGCTGTGCATCAGTGCACTCCATGTCCGATTCATCTTGTAATGGGCAGTTAACAATTTCCCTTTCTAACCCAGGCACGGTATGTGTAAAGAGCTCCATGGAGTAACCTGTAGTGTCGCCTGACGCATCTTCACTTTTGGTTTGGGTGAAGGACACAAGGAAACGTCTTGTTCCTGACCGGGAGCATCCACTGACGACTCGCTGCTTTTATATTTGAAACTTTCTGAAGAGGAGGCGAAAGAGCTAGAGGCTGAGTCAGCAAGGAAAGCCAAAACATTTTGCTGCTGCTCTGGCTTTAAAAGCTGTTTTACTACTCCCAGATAAGGGAGCCTTCGAGGCCATGTGTAGCCAGACGATGACAATGGCTCAACACCTCCAGCCTTACGTGCTATTGTGCTTTTCCCACTACCACCAGATGCACCACCACCACCATCAGTACCAGCTGGCAACGACCACCCACGGCCTCTTCCACCAGACTTCCTCATTTTTTGGAAAGTGTAACCAAAATAACAACCGTTATATGGTACTGTAAAACAAGGTAGAAGGTGTATATAAACTTGTTGAGAATTTAAATCTCCCTTTTTTTGGGGGGAGACTGAACCAAAACTCAGGCCCAGTGTATAAAACAACACAATGTAAGTGGCAGAAAGTGGCTGGCTGATATACGACAAACTAACAGGACTGAAGTATATCCACTTTGAGAGAATTTGAATCTCACTTTTTTGGGGGGAGACTGAACCAAAACTCAGGCCCAGTGTATACAACAACACAATGTAGGTGGCGGAAAGTGGTTGGCTGATATACGACAAACTAACAGGACTGAAGTATATCCACTTTGTGAGAATTTGAATCTCACTTTTTTGGGGGGAGACTGAACCAAAACTGAGGCCCAGTGTATAAAACAACACAATGTAAGTGGCATAAAGTGGCTGGAAGATATATGAAAAAATACAAGGACTCTAGTACAATTTTAATCTCCCTACAATGATCTCAGGACAAACATGGCAGCAATAAAAAGGACTGCTGCACACAAAAGTGTGGACAAATAAACAAGATAACTGTGCAGAAAAGAGCAACAGGATTTTTGCTTTTAAAAAAGCAGTTGGTTTGCACAGCAGCGGCAAACAGCAATGCAGCTATCAGGGAGCCTTATAAGGCAGCCTAATAAGCTACAGAGCTGATGCACAAAAATATAGCCTCCACTGTCCCTGCAAAAATGTGGTGTTGGACAGTGGAAATCGCTACAGCACAAGCGGTTTGGGGGTTAATCTTCCCTCCCTAACTATATCCCTTCTTCTGATGAAGCTGCAGCAACCTCTTCCTATGCTAAGATCGGCAGAAGTAAGATGGCGGTCGGCATGCACGCCCCTTTATAGCCCCTGTGAAGCCGCAGAAAGCAAGCCAATCATTGTCATGCCCTTCTCTAAGATGGTGGGGACCGAGACCTATGTCATCACGCTGCCCACACTCTGCGTCCTCCTTCATTGGCTGAATAATGGTGCTGAAAGCGTCATACGAAATGCAACTTTTGCGCGCAGATCGCCGACCTCATGGCCGATCCCACACTAGGATCGGGTCGGGTTTCATGAAACCCGACTTTGCCGAAAGTCGGCGGTTTTTGAATTTGTCTGATCCGTTTCGCTAAACCCTACTAAGCACTCTTTTGTTTCCTTTCCCTGACTGCAAGATCTAAGTAATTGTTCAGAAAGCTGTTCATTCACCAAAAATCAGTTAAAAGAGTCATTGAAAAAATTCCACACAGAGTAAGGCTATGTTCACACGATCCTTTTTTTGCTGCTGTTCCGCAGCGCTTTTCAGGCTGCGGATTCGCATCCTTTTTCCATGCAGGGTACAGTACAATGTTACCCTATGGAAAACAAAAACCGCTGTGCCCACTATCCTTTTTTTCTCAGGCAAATCCGCGCTGATTTGCCTGCAGAAAAAAAGAAGTACCATGTCACTTCTTTCTGCGGATTCAGCTCCTGTTTTCAACAGGCACCAATAGGAAAGTGCTGTTGAAAACCCGCAGAGGAATCTGCAGAAGAAACTGCAGGAAAATCAGCAGTGCAGTTTTGCACTGCGGGTTTTCCAAATCAGGACCTGAAAAAAAAAGGATAAACAAAAGGATCGTGTGAACATGGCCTACGCTGCGAGAGGGATGATTGAGTAGGCATCATGTTGCAATCACTGTACCTAAAGGCCCCCATACACATTAGGCTAATGTTGGACGAATCCGCCGATATCAGTGGGTTTAGCAAACAAAAATATATTGGAGTGCTGACAGACTGATGTGTGGGAGAGATGTCGGTCAATCCCACTGTATTCCTGTAGATGTTTTCCTGTAGATAAGGATAAGTCTTGGACTTAATTTTTACCAAAAGGGAGAAAATGATTGAGGAAGTAAAGGTGGCTGGGAATCTAGGAGGCAGCGATCATGCTATCCTCAAATCTTAGATTACAAGAGGAGGAAGACCAGCGAGGACTCAGACTTTAAAGGCTACGTTCACACGATCCTTTTTTCACTGCGGATTTTTCAGGTCCTTTTTTTGGAAAATCCGCAGTGAAAACCGCAGTGCTTTTCACTGCGGTTTTTGATCCTTTTTCTACTGCGGATTCCACTGCGGGTTTCCAACTGCAGTTTCCTATTGGTGCTGTTGGAAACCCGCAGCGGAATCCGCAGAAATAATTGACATGGTACTTATTTTTTCCGCAGGCAAATCCGCGCGGATTTTCCTGCGAAAAAAAGGATCGTCGGCACAGCGGGTTTTGTTTTCCATTGGGTTACATTGTACTGTAACCTGCATGGAAAAAGGATGCGGATCCGCAGCTGCAATTCCGCTGCGGATCCGCACCAAAAACCGCACCGTGTGAACGCAGCCTAAAGCTGGACTTCAGAAAGGCAGATTGTAATAAATTCAGAAAGAGGGTAGGAAAGGTCCAATGGCTGGATGTTCTAAAGGATAGAAATGTCCAAGATGGATGGGAGATTTTGCTAAATGAAATTCCCACTGCATAATCAGTAACAATCCCGAAAAGAAGAAAGAATTGGGAGCACTTAAAGAGAACAGGAAGGATGAACACAAAACTTAATCAACTGTTAAAAAGGAAAAAAGAAATGTATATTAAATGGAAAGAGGGGGCATATCTAAAAAAGAATGTAATGCTGTTTGCAGGGAATGCAGGACAAGCGTTAAATATGCTACAGTCAGTAATGAAGTGAGGATTGCAGGGGAGACCAAAAGCAGGAGAAAAGCATTTTGGGAGTATGTTAAAAGCAAAAGAAAAGTCAAAAATGCTATAGGATTTTTACAGGATGAAAAGGGTGAAGTGGCCAAAAAATGATGTTGACAAGGCCGAACTTGTAAATTCCTATTTTGCATCTGTGTTCTCTAAGAAAGCAATTGTAACATTAACTGATGTTCACGGTGCCATTGAAGGAATAATAGAATCCACACTATCTATAAACAGAAAAATGTCAAGAAAACACTTAGCTAATTTAAATAAATGTAAATCTCCTGGCCTAGACGAGATATATCCTAGGGTACTGAAAGAGTTAGCAGAGGATATTGCAGAAACACTAGCCAGAATCTTTGACAAATCCTGGAGAACAGGAGAAGTCCCTTAGGATTGGAAAAGGGCAAATGTTGTTCCTATCTTGAAAAAAGGAAAGAAGATGGAGCCAGGAAATTACAGGCCAGCCTTACTTCTATACCAGGAAAGATCTTTGAACAAATTATTAAACAGCATGTATATAAGTATTTGGATAAGAATACAGTAACTAACCATGGCCAGCATGGGTTTGTAGCAAACAAGTCATGCCAGACTAATCTAATTTCCTTCTATGATGGAATTACTGACTGGGTGCATCAGGGAAGTGTGATACATATAGTATATCTCGACTTCAGCAAAGCATGTGATAAAGTATCTCATACTATTCATTCTTATTGAAAAAATGACCAGTAATGGGATTGACAAGGCTACATTAGGTGGATTAATAACTGGCTCAGTGATCATCCTCAAAGAGTGGTAATAAATGCTTGCACATCCAATTGGGAGAGTGTTTCAAGTTGTGTACCATAAGGCTCTGTCCTGGCCCCAGTGTTATTCAACATTTTTATAAATGACTTAGATATGGGAACTGAAGGTAAACTAATCATATTTGCATATTTGTCCTCTCTCTGTTGGAGTCCCTCAAGGCTCTGTCCTGGGGCCCCTACTTTTTTCCATCTATACCCTTGGCCTAGGACAACTCATAAAGTCCCATGGCTTCCAGTACCACCTTTATGCAGATAGCACTCAAATCTACCTCTCTGGCCCAGATGTCACCTCTCCGCTGTCCAGAATCCCGGAGTGTCTGTCAGCCATATCCTCCTTCTTCACCTCTCGCTTCCTAAAACTCAATGTAGACAAAACCAAACTCATCATCTTTCCCCCATCTCGCGTATCCCCCTGTCATAGCTGTTTGGGTTCTGACCCAATGTCAGATATGCCAGATCACCAGTGAGGCCAAATCAGAAGGTTACGCCCTTCATTGACAAGCGCGCTTGGAGAAAAAGGAAACTGCACACATGCTGTGAGCAAAGTCACTTTATCTGATCTAATGGAGCAAGAGGCAGTATTTTATACCATTTACAACAAATGTAACTCTCAATTTAATTCATGTAGCCCTCCCCCCTGTTACCCCAGGCCATGCTGACCTTTATTTCCCACGTACCCAGAACATGCTGTTTGCTGACTATTGAAAACATATAAGATAAGAAGAATACAATCCTTGAAGAGGAGACTACCAGACTACAGTGTCATAAGAATAAATTCTAGCAATTCTAGCAATTAAAGGCTAAATAGGCAATTAAAAGCAAAACATTAACCCTTCTATATCACCCCCTACCTGATCTTTCTATTATGGTAAGCAGCATCACGCTCTCTCCCGCACCTGAAATCTGCTGCCTCGGAGAAACTCTTGACTCTGCCCTGTCCTTCAAACCAAACGTCCAAACTCTTGCCACCTCCTGTCGCCTCCAACACAAAAATATTGCCAGAATCTGTCCCTTCCTCAGCTCACAATCTACCAAAACTCTTGTGCATGCTCTCATCATCTCCCACCTCGATTACTGCAACACCCTCCTCTGTGGCCTCCCCGCTAACTCTCTTGCACCACTCCAGTCTGTCCTCAACTCTGCTGCCCGACTAATCCACCTCTCTCCTCGCTACTCCCCTGCTTCTCCCCTCTGCAAATCCCTCCACTGGCTCGCAATTCCCCAACGAATCCAGTTCAAACTACTAACACTGATCTACAAAGCCATCCACAACCTGTCCCCTCCCTATATCTCTGAACTAATCTCTCAATATCTTCCCTCACGTAATCTCTGATCCTCCCAAGACCTCCTACTCTCCGCTACACTTATTCGTTCCTCACACAACCGCCTCCAAGATTTCTCCCGAATATCCCCCATCATCTGGAATTCCACGCCTCAACACATCCGATTATCCACCACCCTCGGATCCTTCAGATGGAACCTGAAAACCCAACTCTTCAGGAAAGCCTACAGCCTACAATAACCATCATCATAAATGTAGGTAATATCGCCATATACCTGTGTACAAAATAGTATGCCAAATAACAAAGGAAAAGTCAATTACCCATAGATGCGACAGGTCCCGTCCAGATCCCGGTCAAAAATACCCCAACGCGTGTTTCGCGTATGGTAAATCCCGCTTCCTTAGGGGGCGTGGCATACTATTTTGTACACAGGTATGTGGCGATATTACCAGCATTTATGATGCAGTTTAAATTATTCAATTTAATCGCCACATTCTATGGATAGTTCAACGGACATGATGGCGGCATACTGGCTGTACAGTTTATAAATACGTGCTTACATTTGGCATGTCCAGCAGTGTCCCTGTCCTTGATCTCGGGTCATTTGCTGTATCCACAGATCTTTCACATGATTTTAATATATGGTAACATTTTTGTATTATGTTAAGTTGAATTTTTTCAATAAAATTTAATATGAGAATATTTATTAATTGGCTATTTTTGGACTCACAGTTCTCCTGAGTTATATGATTGTTATTTGAGTCGCCATTATTACTTTTCTTTTGGACACTTACAACTGATGCTTATCTTGTATATATGCTATTAATATAAGTCCGCAGCTGTCTGTTTAGCCTTTGCTGGTTAAATATAGGGGGGGGCTCCCGCATCATTTTTAGGGGGCCCCTATAATAACCAGTAGAGGCTAAGCAAACAGCTGTGAGCTGATACTAATAGCCTGGGAATGTTTATGGCTATTTGCCCCTTCCTAAAATATTAACATTGGCTTTCCGTCAGCTGATTCTGAAAGTTAAGGGGGACCCCATGCCATTTTTTTTTATTTATTTAAACAATAAATACAAGTACAAAAAAAATGCATGCAAAGCACTGAATAGAAATCACACTAAAATATTTCTATTTATCATGTTCCTCATATACAACTTGAAGTTTTTCTCCATACATATCTATTCTATCTATCTATCTATCTATCTATCTATCTATCTATCTATCTATCTATCTATCTATCTATCTATCTATCTATCTATCTATCATGTTCCTCACATACTGTACAACTTTAGTGCTGAAGTTTTTCTCCATACATATCTATTCTATCTATCTATCTATCTAGAAGAAAAAAATGGAACAGCACCGTATAGATGATTTCAGGGTGCAGGGCCCTCCAAACAAATATTCATTTGTATAAATAATAAAAAAGAAAAAAGGAGGCAGCACTCCAATAAATGATGAAAAAAGTGGACTTTTATTAGTCTAAATAGTGTGGCAATGTTTCGGCTGTGACCAGCCTTTCTCAAGCCTTTCTCCATCATTTATTGGAGTGCTGCCTCCTTTTTTCTTTTTTATCTATCTATCTATCTATCTATCTATCTATCTATCTATCTATCTATCTATCTATCTATCTATCTATCTATCTATCTAAATTCAATGTTCCTCATTGCTATCTATCTCTATCTTTGAACATCTTTAATGCATAAAACTCTTTAATAGCTATGCTCTATTTCATTCCATAGGTGTCACAATGACAGCAGACTTCAGACTGTAGAGGCAGTTAGTGGACAATATTCCGCGCTGCCGACTGAATGGAGACGTATATCCCAGTATGGTACAGTAAGGTGGTGGTTTATATTAACGCATTTCGAAATATATACAGTAACTTCTTCTTACTGTAGCATACTGGTTATACGTTTCCATTCTGTCGGCAGCACGGAATATTGTCCACTAACTCCCTCTACAGTCTGATGCCTGATGGTTGCTTGCTGACCCGTGGATCTGCTGCGGCTGATTTTCTATATTATGAGTCTTTAACAGATTGAACAGGTGAGTTTAATCTGAGAGCTAAACTAACTTTATATTTCTCGGATAAGACCTTATTTGCGCTGATTTCTCCTACAGTTTCTTGGTTATATTGACAGCAGAATGACAGTACACAGACAAATGGATGTCACATGAATTTCACATACGTACACACGAATCATATGGACATGGACCACGGATTTCACCAGTACTGTTTTTTCTAGTACAGGATTGACCAGGATGTGTGAAGGGGGCCTAAGAAATAACTGTCCTACCTTAAACTGTGCACCAGAGTCCTGTGAATCTTGTGGTTCTGGACAACTTCCTCGACAAGTTCTCACTGCCATGAAAAAAAGTAATGCCAGGCCTAGGGCGAAACTCCTCATCTTATCAAGGACAATGGTCTTCTTCTGTCACTGAGAGGAACAACTGGAAATCAAAGATAAATAAATCAATGATTTAGCACTGAGAAGATTTTATGTACAGCAAATGACAAAACACTAGTGAATTATGAGGTAATACTATATAGAAATGCTTGTAGGGTCTGGGCAACGATAGCAGACTGGCTAGGGTGCCTACTGTATTTGCAACAAAGATTGGGTCAGGAGATACAGACAGTTATGTAATGCATACCTCATTTTCAGAAATTTTTTATTGAGAATTCCAGAAAAAATTCTGCTCAGTTTAAGTCTCCAAGCAAATCGGATGTGATTTCATGAAAACTACGCCCACTGTGCATCTAAGACGCTGCAAAAATGTGCAGTTTTAGTGCTTCTTTTCTCTAGAGACTTCTATGTGGACAGGGGCATAACGGTCCTGGTCACAGAGAGTGTGACCCTGACCTGGACTATACGGGAGCAGCTGCCCTCAGATGCCAATTTCACCTGATGTGCTTACTGGATGTGCTTTTCTCTATTATTAAAAAAATGTTAAAATCGCAGCTCCACCTCTGCACCAAAAACATATCAAATATAGGGGGGAGATGCATAAAAAAATGCAGCAAGGATCTCGGGAAATTGTCATTGCGTCATTTGGTGCGGACACCTGCAGAAAATGTGCAGAGAAAAAATCAGTGGAAAAAATGCACCATTTACGCTAAGTGCGAACACTGCCTCAGAATTAGAGTTTTGTTACATTTTTGCACAGATGATGTTATGTTAGTCCTGGCTAATCAAAAGCCACGCTGGGGAAGACAAAAGGTAAGAGGTTCTAGGTCTTCTCGTCCAGGAACCCGGTACCACTGACCTGAATGCTGGACCAGAGTCCGGTGTGAATCTATCTGCTCATTTCTTGTCGCAATCATCCCGAATAGTTGTTTTGACTCTATTGCTATATCTTCATAAAATACTCCTTTTCTGAGTCCACATTCACACATTCAGTATTTGGTCAATATTTCACATCAGTATTTGTAAGCTAAAATTAGACGTTTATCAATCAGAGGAGAATAATAGAAACTAGTGATGAGCGAATATACTCGTTACTCGAGATTTCTCGAGCATGCTCGGGTGTCCTCCGAGTATTTTTTAGTACTCGGAGATTTAGTTTTTATTGCCGCAGCTGGATGATTTACATCTGTTAGCCAGCATAAGTACATGGGATTCCCTAGCAACCAAGTAACCCCCACATGTACTTATGCTGGCTAACAGATGTAAATCATTCAGCTGCAATAAAAACTAAATTTTCCAGCACTAAAAAAATACTCGGAGGACACCCGAGCATGCTCGGGAAATCTCGAGTAATGAGTATATTTGCTCATCACTAATAGAAACACGTCACCACTTTCATCCTCTCCTGGTTTTGGCTTACACATACTGATGTAAAAGGCTGATCAAATACTGAATGTGAGAACGTAGCCTTACATGTCTAGTTTTATCATTATTTTATTTGTGTGTGGATAATGGAATAATTTTATATCAGGTTAAAGAAATGGTTTTTTTTCATCTAAGCATTTTTTATTAATTGTAAGATAGATTCCTGTACAAGGCCAAATACATGTCCATTGCAGTTATAATAAAACTTCCTGTTGAAGTTTTATTATAAGGGTTGACGGATTGCACTAAATAAAATAAATAATAAAGTGCAATCGCAACCCAGGGTGCACTGTGCAGAGATGTTAAACTGCTGCTAGTGGGCAATGACAGAACACACGGCAAGCCATTACTTAGGCTAAGTTCACATTTGCATTTGGGGGCTTTGCAGAGGGCTGCGTACTTCCTCCGTTATGATGCAACTTGTTGCGTTCCTGTGCTGTTGGCGGGCGCGTCAAAACAACGCATCAACATACATCCGCATGTCCTGCATACCCAATGTTAAAGATAGGTACCCCGGAGGCATGCAGAAGTAAGCGGAAATAGGCGGAGCTTAACTGAGGAAGTACGCAGCCCTCCTCAAAGCCCATGAACGCAAATGTGAAACCAGCCTTATACACACTGAGTTTCCGCCACTCAGTGTGAATAGAAAGCTGAGTTCCAAGCTCGGTTACGCCACAGGAAAGAAACAGTACAAATGAGTACTAAGTGCCATGTCCTGAATGTCACAGGACAAGCACATGAATTGAACTCGCACTGCAACTGAACCATGTCAGTTGCACACAGGAACGAAACCGATGCTGAGTATAAAACCCTGACTACGGGTTGAGCTTGCTCTGAAACTCTACTGTGCTAACCGAACACATGTAGGTAACAGATGCTAAGCCAAGTGGCTAATTGCCTCCACTGACGCTAGCTGCCTGCCTACGTGTACAGTGCAGAGCTAGGCAGACATACAACACATGCACATAGAGAGATAGAGTCTTCACTCACATAGCCGCACATAAATGATACTAGCGGAGGCAGATAAGGCTTGGGATCTATCCCAAGCAGCAGGAGAATCCTGTCGCCTAACACTTCCTCCGTAAAATTCACTTTCTGCATTCTATTTCACATATAATTACAAGATTGTTAAAGTGAATCTGTCAGCAGGTTTTTCCTATGTAGTCTGAGAGCAGCATGATATACACTGTGTTCCAAATTATTATGCTAATTGGATTTAAGTGTCATAAATATTTAATTGTTTTGTTTTTCAAATAAACTCGTGGATGGTATTGTGTCTCAGGGCTCAATGGATCACTGAAATCAATTTTAAACACATGTGATAATTAGTTTTCCAGGTGATTCTAATTAAAGGAAAACTACTTAAAAATGATGTTCCACATTATTAAGCAGACCACAGGTTTGAAGCAATATGGTAAATAAAAAGGATCTCTCTGCTGCTGAAAAGCGTTAAATAGTGCAATGCCTTGGACAAGGTATGAAAACATTAGATATTTCACGAAAACGTAAGAGTGATATCATACTGTGAAGAGATTTGTGACTGAAACAGAGCACAGACAGAGTTCATGCAGATAAAGGCCTAATGAGGAAGGTTTCTGCCGAACAAATTCATTGGATTAAGAGAGCAGCTGCCAACATACCATTACAACGCAGCGGTTATTTGAAGCTGCTGGTGCCTCTGGAGTCCCTCGAACCTCAAGGTGTAGGATCATTCAAAGGCTTGCTGTGGTGCATAAAGCTACTATTCGGCCACCCCTAAACAGTGTTCACAAGCAGAAATGGTTGCAGTGGGCCCAGACATACATGAAGACTAATTTCCAAACAGTCTTGTTTACTGATGAGTGTCGAGTAACCCTGGATGGTCCAGATGGATGGAGTAGTGGATGGTTGGTGGATGGCCACCATGTCCCAACAAGGCTGCGACATCAGCAAGGAGGTGGAGGAGTCATGTTTTGGGCCGGAATCATGGGGAAACAGCTGGTAGGACCCTTTAAGGTTTCTGAAGGTGTGAAAATGACCTCTGCAAAGTATATAGAGTTTCTGACAACTTTCTTCCATGGTATAAAAAGCAAAAACGTGCCTTCATGAGCAAAATCATCTTCATGCATGACAATGCACCATCTCATGCTGCAAAGAATACCTCTGAGTCATTGACTGCTATGGTCATAAAAGGAGATAAACTCATGGCGTGGCCACCACCTTCCCTTAACCTCAACCCTCTAGAGAACCTTTGGAGTATCATCAAGCAAAAGATTTATGAGAGTGGGAGGCAGTTCACATCAAAACAGCAGCTCTGGGAGGCTATTCTGACTTCTTGCAAAGAAATACAAGAAGAAACTCTCCAAAAACCCACAAGTTTAATGGATGCAAGAATTGTGAAGGTGATATCAAAGAAGGGTTCCTATGTTAACATGTAACTTGGCCTGGATATTTTGGAGTTAAATAGCTTTTTTGTTCAGTGAATGTGACCTCCTAATGCTGCAAATTCCACAAATGAGCATTTTCAGTTCTTTAAAACATATCAAATGTTTAGAAATTCTACTGTGCCTAATAATTTGGAACAGTGCATTTTGAGTTGTTATTCATTTTGGAGATTATACTGTTATCATTGGGAGGTTTCTTTAATAAAATTTGATGTATACTCTAACGGGTGATGACTTTTATTAGACTGACTGTCATTTGCACCGACCATTTAGGAATATCCGAGAAAAATATAATTTGCATAATAATTTGAAACATGGTATAGGGAGGGACAAAGATCCTAATTCCATTGATGTGTCAGTTGCTTATCCTCCTGCTGTCATTTTATACAATCAATGTTTTCTATACTGCTTATCTGGTGGCACTCATAATGCTGCGCTCTGTATAACCCCGCCCACACCACTGATTGGCAGATTTCTGCGTACACTGTAAACTGACCAAAGCTGCTAATCAGTGGTGGGGCGAGATTACACAAAGCAGTTGAATAGGAGGTACCATATACAATAATAATAATCATGTAGTGATAATCCTGCTGAAAAAATGCCGAGATCTCCATCTGTGCATGCGCCACCCCCGGGAGCCATTTAACCAGAGTCTACCGCATAGTAAACCATGTAAGTGCGGGGGATCTGGGCTTTCACAAAATGTCGGCACCGAACACCCGCAGCGGCGCACATTTGAACACCCCTTCATCCCAGTTCGTGGCCTGCAGCAACGCTCCACTTTTGCCTCCTCCAGCAGCAACCCTTGGACCCTGCTCCACCGAGGCCAGTAAGGTATATCTGCACTAAAAGACGCACCCCCATTTCCCCCAAAAAAATTTGGGGAAAAAAAGTGTGTCTCATAATACGAAAAATACGGTACTATACATTCACTGTGAGCTCCCTAATATCCAGCCTAGTAGTGAAAGCAACTGTGGCCTCGTTCATCAATCATCAGCCAATTGCCTAATTGTCTTGGTGATTGGAGGCAGCGGAGTTGCATCCCCAACACTATGCTTAATCCATATATCTTTTTATAAATTGTATTCCCATTTTCATTTGTCATCGCCTTACTGCATCTATTGCAACATTTGCTGATAAATTAGCTCTAACAAACCAACATTTTTTTTCCTAAATAGTGATGTGGTATTTCATGAAGAAGATGTCATAGAGACTTCGAAACGCGTAGAATAAACCACCATTACGTTTTCAACCACGTCTGCATTTGAATTGTCTGGCAGCGCGGATACAATCCACAAATCTCCTCTATAACATTTCTGTTATGGTTGTTTGCCGACCCGTGGACCCGCGGCAGCTGACACATATGCTTTCTTTCTATACTACCAGGTGAGAAGTTTTTGGTAAAAAACTAATATTGAAATCTGTGGGATAAGACCCTATCTGCGCTCCTTTGCCTCCTACAGCTTCTATTACTAGTACAATGAAGTTTTTGTGATATTCCATCCATGTTTTTATCTTTAACTTTTTTATTTGAGTGTGTTCAATAAAGGTAAGTTTTATCCTGTGAAACTGGATTCCTCCTTCCGCTTGTTATGAGATGCACATATAAATTACTGCAGTCCACAGCTCATCCACTATCTTCCTAGAACTTCTTACAAGCTGACTTTATCCTTGCTTTGAAGGGGATCTCCCAGCTGCCAACACTGCCCTTTTATCTGAAGTCAAAAGCAATTGGGAGCCCCAGGGTGCTATCCTAGAAACTTCCGTAGGTCTGGTGTGATGTTGATTTATACAGGATTAAACATCTTTCAAAGAGGAGAGGGAAGGTTATATCACCATGTTTATGTTAACCATGTAGGCTAGTAGTATGTCATTATTGAATACGTAGAGTTGGCTCCAGTGTCTGAATCTGGGCAACATCAATCTGAACTATTGTATCTATGTGTATACAGGATTGATTAGTGATGATGATCACATTTATTACAATACAAAATTACAATTTGATTAATCTTTCCATTAAATCTGTTTTTTTCTGTTTTCCTTGAATCATATTCACCTAATAAACGTTAGCTATGATATTTAAAAATAACCTTTCACCAAATGTTTAAAGGTGAATTGGACAGAGGAAGTAATAGCGGCTGTAGAGCAGAATAAAACATGCAAACCATTGAGAAATTGAGCACAACAGACCTGAGTGAATTTCAGACAGCTTTCATCTCCAGAGAGGCACTATGGAGAGAGAGATAGTACAGCAGAGGTTCAAGTGCTTTGAGAAAAGGAGAGCTGATAACTGTAATGTAACATTGCTAAACTCAGCTGTCCAGCCCACCCCATCACCCCAACACAAAAGGACTCCAAGGAGATGAAAGTCCAAAGGTGTCAGTAATGCCACTTAAATCTGCTGTGCCCAAAGCAACTTTTAATTGCTCTTCCAGTGAGATCTGGCTGTATTTCATTACATTTTCACACAAGAATAGCATGCGCTAGGCCAATGATCCCCATCCTTTCTGTCACGAGAGCCACATTCAGCTTTGAGAGAAGGTCGCGGGCCACATTTAGGTCCAAGAGAGAGTCTTCTCACATCAACCACCCCTACCATATTGTCGCATCTAGCTTTACGCACCTCCACTTGACATTTCACATCATCTGGTCTCCAGCTTAACATACTTAAATTATTTCCTATCCCCCAAGGCCAGAATATGCACATTCAGATCTGCTCTTTTGTACAGGGCTACCCACAAAATTCACCATCTGGAGACCTACTCTTCATAGTTGTTTGGTAGACCTAATGCTAATGCACCAAGCGGGCAGGCAGTCGCGAGCCACATATCATGAGCCCGAGAGCCACATGTGGCTCCCGAGCCACAGGTTGGGGACCCCTGCTCTAGGCTATGGTGTTCTTCTTTGCCTTCAGAATTGCTGCCTGGAGCAGAGCTCAGAGGCAAGCAAAAATGTTTTTGCAAGAAAACAAATTAAATTTTTCCTGTTCTGTGTTAGTTACTTGTCTCACAGTGGTAACTCTCCTTCATGTAAAATAAGCTCTGGAGGCAGAGTTATTTTCCAGGCACCATCCTCCACATAGCCTAGAAGACACCATTTATATGAAGAAATAAAATATTATTTGTCAACAACAAGGCATCTGATATGAGACACACAGGTAGGTCTTTTTAGCAGTCTATAACCTGTATGCCCATACTAATAGTTTATATGACGTATTTTCCGGCGTATAAGACGACTTTTTAACCCCTAAAAATTGTCCCAAAAGTCGGGGGTCGTCTTATACGCCAGGTACGGCATGTGCAGGGAGCGATCCTGGATGTTCCCAGGGTCTAAAGGAGAGGAAACTCTCCTACAGGCCCTGGGATCCATATTCATGTAAAAAATAAAGAATAAAAATAAAAAATATGTATATACTCACCCCTCCGAGAAGCCTGGCTGTCACCGCTGCAAGCGTCTGCCTCCGTTCCTAAGAATTGCAGAGCGTGAAGGACCTTCGATGACGTCACGGTCAGGTGACCGGTCACATGAGCGGTCACGGACCAATCACAGGACTGCGACGTCATCGAGGGTCCTTCATGCTCTGCAATTCTTAGGAACGGAGGCAGACGCTTGCAGCAGTGACAGCCAGGCTTCTCGGAGGGGTGAGTATATACATATTTTTTATTTTTATTCTTTATTTTTTACATGAATATGGATCCCAGGGCCTGAAGGAGAGTCTCCTCTCCTTCAGACCCTGGGAACCACACGCCGTATAAGATGACTGGGCGTATAAGATGACCCCCGTCTTATACAGCGGGCATATCCCAAATTCCATATTTTATATGGAAAAGTTGGGGGTCGTCTTATACGCCCAGTCGTCTTATAAACCAGAAAATATGGTACATTAAATGTGGTGACAGAATCCATTCAATGGGTTCATGTCAATACCAGGAGACAGGCAGGGGAGACAATGCTAAGCATGGAGGAGTGGAGACTTTCCTTGAAGTGAATATTCTGTTTTATTTTTTCTTCTTTTTCTTGTGCCTATATACAAGGGGTTGTCCAGTAGGGGACAACTCATAACTGTTTGGTCTTTGGGGCGATGGATGGGGAGAAGGGTTACTATTTAAAAACAAATACACGTTTATTGATACTGGATGAAAATGGATCTTAGTTCACCTTATCTAATAGAGTAAATATTGCTAACATAATTTACTTCAGAACTGTGAAGTCTAAATAACAGTATGTCTTGTACAGTATGAAATGCTATATGCCTATAATTATGGAACTGATGTCAAATTGCGTACACGCACACATACCAAAGATGTAAGTGTTTTATTCTGTTCCCACTTCTAATTTGCATAACATAGTGTAATTGCTATTAACTGAATAGTGGTATATGACACGTTAAACTTCTTTACCATTTTTTGTTGCTCCAATGCTGATATAAAACACAGTTAACAAAATGTATAACAATATCATGCCATTTTATATCCACAGTTCCATCTATTAGATATACAGTTGGAAAAGAAATGATCTCTAAGAGGCCTGAAATTAAAGATGACACATTTCCTTTGTATTTTAGGCACAGTATGTGTATATATTTTCATCTTTTACATTTTAAAAATGTTAAAAAGAAAATGGGCCAATGGAAAAGTTTAGGCACCCTGCACGGTTAGCACCTAGTAGCACCCCCTTTTGAAAGTATCATAGCTTGTAAACGCTTTGTCTAGCCATTCAATAGTTTTTCAATTCCTGTTTGAGGGATTTTCATCCACTCTTCCTTGGAAAATTCTTCCAGTTCTGTGACATTTCTGTTTTGTATTGCATGCACTGCTATTTTGAGGTCTAGCCACAGAATTTCAATGATGTTCAGATCAGAGGACTATGAGGGCCGTTGTATAACCTTCAGCTTGTGCCTTTTGAGGTAGTCTATTGGGGGTAGCACGGTGGCTCAGTGGATAGCACTGCAGCCTTGCAGCACTGGAGTCCGGGGTTCTAATCCCACCTTGGACAACATCTGCAAGGAGTTTGTATGTTCTCCCCATGTTTGCGTGGGTTTCCTCCAGGTACTCCGGTTTCCTCCCACATTCCAAAGACATACTGATAGGGAATTTAGAGTGTGAGCCCCATTGGGGACAGTGATGATAATGTGTGTAAAAACTGTAAAGCGCTGCGGAATATGTTAGCGCTATATAAAAATAAAGATTATTATTATATTATTATTTTGAAGTTTGTTTAGAATCATCATTATCAGTGTCGGACTGGCATGCCAAGGGCCCACCAGTAACATTGACTTTGGAGGCCCACTTTTCACCTGCATACAAATATTTGACTACCCTCATTCACAAATTTACCTTTATCTCTACATAATAATAAGCTAGGTAGTTTGGTTACTGAATGAGATGCTGTTTTTTTTCTGTAGAGAGTATATCATGTGAATTATGCCAAGTACTGCCCATACAGTGGGGTTGGTGGCCCAGATCTGCATAGGGGCCCATCGGGGGATTCCCCTGTTACCTTGTTGTCCAGTCCGAGCCTGATCATTATCCATTTGTAGAAGCCATCCTTTTTTCAACTTTAGCTTTTTTGCAGATGGTATTATGTTTGCAAGAATTTGTTGAAATTTCATTGAATACATTTTTCCATCTATCTGTGAAAGGTTCCCCAGTGCTATTGGCTGCAACACCACCCCAAAGCATGATTGATCCAACCCCCATGCCTAATGGTTGGCTAAATGTTCTATTCCTGAAATTCTGTGCCCTTTTTTCTCATAATCAACCTTTGATCATTGTGGTCAATGAGTTCTATTTTAACCTCAACGTTCCACTGGACTTGTTTCCAAAATACATCAGACCTGTTTAGATGTTGTTTTGCCTACTTCTGATGCTGATTTTTATGGTGAGGATGCAGGAGAGATCTTCTTCTAATGACTCTTCCATGAAGGCCATATTTGTGCTGGTGTCTTTGAACAGTAGAACAATGTACTGCAACTCCAGAGTCTCCTAAATATTTCTAGAGGTCTTTTGTAGTCAAGTGGGGGATCTGTATTCCAGCAATCCTACGAGCAGAAATTTAGCTTGGTCTTAAAGACCTTACCTTGACCTCCATTGTTCCTGTTAACTGCCCTTTCTTAATTACTTTTTGAACTGAGGAAAGGGCAACTTGAAAACATGTTGGTATCTTCTTATAGCACTCTTCTGCTTTGTAGGCCCCAGCCATTTTTATTTTCAAAGTGCTTAGCAGATGCTTAGAATAACCCATGGCTGCTGTTTCTGGCACAAGGGTAGAGGAGGCTGGGTTTTTATAAAGCTGTCAAATTTGCATAATCTGGCCTTTCCTAACAATGATAGTGAAGATGTCATAACCCTAACAGGCAAATTAATGTCTGCAACCTTGATGAGAATTATCTAAGCAAACAAATCTCCAAGGGTGCCCAAACTTTTGCATTGGCCCATTTTGTAGTTTTTAAAATGTAAAAAATGACTATACATATATTTGCCTAAAATACAAAGGTAATGTGTCATCTTCATCTTTAGGCCTTTTAGAGACCATTTCATCTTCAACTTGTTTAACTGTTCACAATAACAGTAATTTTGACCAGGGGTGCCTAAACTTTTACCTGCCACTGTATAAAAAATCGCATAGCACTTGGACCAATGTTAATATATGGGGCAGCTCCCATCATCCATTATTTTCTTAGCCATATTATACGTGCGAGACAAATCGCAGTATGCTACGATTTGCACCATATATCGGCCGGGACTCGCCAATGAAAGTCTATGGGTGAGAGAAAAACTCGCACACCACATGGACCATCAGTGTGACTTGCGAGAAATATGCATCCGTGTCCTATAGAAAAGCCGGCAGTTCAGTGCGGTGTACAGTAAAATCACACTGACAGGTTAAAATAGAATAGATAAAATAAATGTCTGCACATAGTGTATATATATATATATATACACTCACCGGCCACTTTATTAGGTACACCATGCTAGTAACGGGTTGGACCCCCTTTTGCCTTCAGAACTGCCTCAATTCTTCGTGGCATAGATTCAACAAGGTGCTGGAAGCATTCCTCAGAGATTTTGGTCCATATTGACATGATGGCATCACACAGTTGCCGCAGATTTGTCGGCTGCACATCCCAAAGATGCTCCATACAAGGCAGGATGGATCCATGCTTTCATGTTGTTTACGCCAAATTCTGACCCTACCATCCGAATGTCGCAGCAGAAATCGAGACTCATCAGACCAAGCAACGTTTTTCCAATCTTCTACTGTCCAATTTCGATGAGCTTGTACAAATTGTAGCCTCAGTTTCCTGTTCTTAGCTGAAAGGAGTGGTACCCGGTGTGGTCTTCTGCTGCTGTAGCCCATCTGCCTCAAAGTTCGACGCACTGTGCGTTCAGAGATGCTCTTAGGCCTACCTTGGTTGTAACGGGTGGCGATTTGAGTCACTGTTGCCTTTCTATCAGCTGGAACCAGTCTGCCCATTCTCCTCTGACCTCTGGCATCAACAAGGCATTTCCGCCCACAGAACTGCCGCTCACTGGATTTTTTTTCTTTTTCGGACCATTCTCTGTAAACCCTAGAGATGGTTGTGCGTGAAAATCCCAGTAGATCAGCAGTTTCTGAAATACTCAGACCAGCCCTTCTGGCACCAACAACCATGCCACGTTCAAAGGCACTCAAATCACCTTTCTTCCCCATACTGATGCTCGGTTTGAACTGCAGGAGATTGTCTTGACCATGTCTACATGCCTAAATGCACTGAGTTGCCGCCATGTGATTGGCTGATTAGAAATTAAGTGTTAACAAGAAGTTGGACAGGTGTACCTAATAAAGTGGCCAGTGAGTGTATATATATCCTTATATTTCATAGATAGTTAAATAGCAGAATAGCCGATAATTCAATTGTCAGGCTCTGTAAAATCATTGCAGAACCCGATAGGATATGACACATTGTTTACATAAAGTAAACCATTGCTTATCCATTAGATTTATGTATGTCCCTGACTAATAATGTTAGTAGTGTATGTGTGTAAAATTTTGGAGCTGTAGGTGTTAAATTAAAGGATTAATTCACGGAAAAAACTGGCATGGGCTCCCAAGCAATTTTCTCTGCCAGGGAGGGAAAGCCAGTGACTATGGGCAGATATTCATAGCCTAGAGAAGGACCATGTTATTGCCCCCCTAGCTTAAAACATCTGCCCCAGCCACCCCAGAAAACCGGCACTTAGTCTCTCTTTTCCCATTGCCCTGTAGCGGAGGCATATGGGGTGATAAGGGGTTAATGTCACCTTACTATTGTAAGGTGACATTAAGCCTGGTTAGTGGTAGTCACTGAGGCTGCGCAGACTCCCAGCCTGATGCGGTGAATTTGACAGCGTGGGAAAATGGTCAGAAACTTTCCCACGCTAATGAATTCATGTTCGGTAAGGCGGGGAGGCTGCGCAGGCAGCTTTTCATTCATTCCTCCGTGGCTTGCAGCCCTTCTGGTAGCATTAGCACTGCTCCAGGTTTTAAATTATTTAACCCCCTGAGATGGATTGCAGCGTGGGACTTGACAGGTATGGGATATTGTTGCTTTTTGATTTTGGAATTTTTTACAGAAGAACGAGGGCTTTTTTGTTAAGTATATAATTCCACATGTGTTAATTTATAGTTTTGATGCCTTCAGTGTGAATTTACAATTTTCATAGTCATGAAAATACAGAAAAATCTTTAAATGAGAAGGTGTGTCCAAACTTTTGCTCTGTACTGTATATATATGTGTGTGTGTCTCACTGACAAAGCATCCCGAAGATAAGCATCGAGATAAAGCAGTTATTCCATTGCTGCAATAGACTCTAATGGTACAACCTCCCACCTCTGCTTGCTCTTTGTCATCTGCCACTTTACCATTTAGCAACATATTTTAATGTGCCTGCTTAATGATTGGTATAATTCATTTGTTGCATTGTACGTTTTACTCACTGTTTGATGTATATCCATGACTGTGGTCACTCCAGATGTTAATTGGTGGCAGGTGTTATAGCATATACACTGTGTGCAGAATTATTAGGCAAGTTGTATTTTACAGGATTATTTTTTTATTGATCAACAATTATGCTCTCAATCAACCCAAAAGACTCAAATATCAAAGCTTAATATTTTTGGAAGTTGGAGTGTTTTTTTTTTTTAGATTTGGCTATCTTAGGAGGATATCTGTTTGTGCAGGTAACTATTACTGAGCAGAATTATTAGGCAACTTAATAAAAACCAAATATATTCCCATCTCACTTGTTTATTTTCACCAGGTAAACCAATATAACTGCACAAAATTTAGAAATAAACATTTCTGACATGCAAAAACAAAACCCCTAAAAATTAGTAACCAATATAGCCACCTTTCTTTATGATGACACTCAACAGCCTTCCATCCATAGATTATGTCAGTTGTTTGATCTGTTTACGATCAACATTGCCTGCAGCAGCCACCACAGCATCCCAGACACTGTTCCAAGAGGCGTAATGTTTTCCCTCCCTGTAGATCTCACATTTTATGAGGGACCACAGGTTCTCTATGGGGTTCAGATCAGGTGAACAAAGGGGCCATGTCATTATTTTTTCTTGAGTCCGTTACTGGCCAGCCACGCTGTGGAGTAGTTGGAGGCATGTGATGAAGCATTGTCCTGCATGAAAATCATGTTTTTCTTGAACGATACCGACTTCTTCCTGTACCACTGCTTGAAGAAGTTGTCTTCCAGAAACTGGCAGTAGGTCTGGGGGTTGAGCTTCACTCCATCCTCAACCCGAAAAGGTCCCACAAGTTCATCTTTGATGATACCAGCCCATACCAGTAACCCACCTTCACCTTGCTGGCGTCTGAGTTGGAGTGGAGCTCTCTGCCCTTTACTGATCCAGCCTCTGGCCCATCCATCTGGCCCATCAAGAGTCACTCTCATTTCATCAGTCCATAAAACCTTTGAAAAGTCGGTCTTAAGATATTTCTTGGCCCAGTCTTGATGTTTTATCTTATGTTTCTTGTTCAAATGTGGTCGTTTTTCAGCCTTCCTTACCTTGGCCATGTCCCTGAGTATCGCACACATTGTGATTTTTGTTACTCCAGTAACATTGCAGCTCTGAAATATGGCAAAACTGGTGGCAAATCTTGGCAGCTTCACGCTTGATTTTCATCAATTCAAGGAAAGTTATTTTGCGCCTTTTTTGCCCAACACGCTTCTTGCGACCCTGTTGGCTATTTGCCATGAAAAGCTTGATTGTTCGGTAATCACGCTTCAAAAGTCTGGCAATTTCAAGACTGCTGCATTCCTCTGCAAGACATCTCACAATTTTGGACTTTTCAGAGTCCGTCAAATCTCTCTTCTGACCCATTTTGCCTAATAATTAAGCACACCTTATATAGGGTTTTGATGTCATTAGACAACACCCCTCCTCATTACAGAGATGCACATCACCTGATTTACTTAATTGGTAGTTGGCTCTCAAGCCTGAACAGCTTGGAGTAGGACAACATGTATAAAAAGTATCATGTGATCAAAATACAACTTGCTTAATAATTCTGCACACAGTGTAGATGTAGCCAGCCCCAATGTCTTTGATCTTCTAACCACCCCCTGGTGTGCTGGCCCCAGCTGCCAAATTATCCCTAATCAGTTCCCACAATACATCTCTTCTGACCCAGCATTCTGGACTATAAATTTAGAAACATCCTTAGGGGTGCGCGCATGTGGGGGTGCACGCGAGCATTCTCGAAGCAAAGCATCCGGAAGATAAGCATCGAGATAAAGCAGTTATTCCATGGCAGTTAGTCAGGGCAGGAGTCATGTAACCCACACTCTGCTCTCCCTTCTATCCATGTGCTATATTCCTATCCTCGTATGTTCCCTTGACATCCACGTTCAATGCCCCATCCCCCCGACATCACGACTCATATACATCAGCTCCTCTCTCCTTCCCTCTCCCATGTACAGCTCCCCTGCACTTCTGACCTTCCTGAAAAACCTCAGCCCATCTTGCCCAAACACACTGCACAAAAATACTTTGTACAATTTCAAAAACTACTTGCTCTTTATCCTCCTACTCCTTCTGATCTCGGGGGATATCTCTCCAAACCCTGGTCCACCATTCCCCAACCTCAACCCCTATCCTACCTCGTATCATAACCACACTAATCTTATTAATATTACTTCCACTCCTTCATATCCTTGTTTTAATTGTGCTCTTGAAATCCACAGTCTGTATGTAATAAATTTTATTTTCTGCACAATTACTTTCTGAACAACTCTCTGAATCTGTTGGCCCTCACTGAAACCTGGATTCAGGATTCTGACACTGTCTCCCCTGCTGCCATTTCCCATGGTGGCCTACAATTCTCCCATTTCCCGAGACCCACAAACAGACATACTCCTGTCCCCACAATGCACCTTCCAGGTCATCCGCCCAGTTCCATCACTCTCATTCCCTTCTTTTGAGGTCCACACCATCAGGCTCTTTCGTCCCCTCTCCCTCAGAGTAGCGGTCATATACCGGCTCCCAGGCTCGCCCACCCACTTCCTGGACCATTTCTCTGCCTGGCTGCCACACTTCATGTCCTCAGAACTCCAACCCTTATCTTGGGAGACTTCACCATCCCCATAAACAGCCCCACTTCCACATCTGCATCCCAGCTTCTATCACTAACCACTTCTCTCGGCCTCTCACAGCTCTCAACCTCTGAAACACACAAAGATGGTAACACCCTTGACCTGGTCTTCGCCCGGCTCTGCTCAATCTACTACCAAGATAACTCACTGCTTCCCTCTCTGACATTCTCTCCTTCACACTCACAATTCCTCGCCTACCTCAGCATACTCCTACCTACCACACATTCAGAAATCTACACGCCATTAACTCTCTTACTCTTTCAGACTCCTTACACTCTTCACTGTCCCCAATCTCCTCTTTTTCCTGTCCTGATCTGGCTGTACATCACTACAATGACACTCTTAGAAGCACCCTAGACCAAGTAGCGCCCCTCACCCTCAGAACCTCCAAACACAGAGTAAAACAGCCCTGGATCACATCGCAAACTCGGCTTCTCCAGCTATGCTCTAGAAGTGCTGAACCCTTATGGAAGAAAACTCGCACACCAGAAAAGTTCATCCACTTCACATTTATGTTAAGAACCTATAATTCTGCCCTTCACCTTGCCAAACAGACCTACTTCACCACCCTGATCTCCTTGCTATACAACAACCCCAAAAAACTTTTTGACACCTTTCACTCCCTCCTCAGGCCAAAATCACAAACCCCTATCACAGACATTTCTGCTGATGACCTGGCCCCCCACTTTATAGAGAAAATAGATAATATCCATCACGAAATCCGCTCTCAGCCACCAAGTGCAGTGACTCTCATCCCTCCATGCATTTAATAAATAATAATAATCTTTATTTATATAGCGCCAACATATTCCGTAGCGCTTTACAATTTAACAGTTTCAAACACAACAGTCATAAGTAACAATGTTAACAATATAATAATTAAAGCAACATAAGACGACCCTGCTCGTGAGAGCTTACAATCTACAATGAGGTGGGGGAGATACAAAGTACAGGTGTGTATTTACAATGTTGTATTTCCCCTGGCTCACTCTCCACACTTGATCCCATCACAGAAGAAGAAGTCTCCAGGCTCCTCTCTTCTTATCATCCGACTACATGCACTATTGTCCCCATTCCCTCACACCTCCTCCAGTCGCTCTCTCCAGTCGTCACAAGTCACCTAACTACAAACTCGGATGAGTCTCACATGTCAATACCCGGCACTGCACCCAGCACTCAGGAGCGGAGCATGCGACCGCACAGCAATACATGCAGCCGCACGCTTCGCTCCTGAGTTCCGGGTGCAGTGCCTGGTATTGACATGCGAGACTCATCCGAATTTCTCGCATGTGAGTATGAGCCCTTAATCTTTACGTCTCCTCTGGCATTTTCCCCTCCTTCAAACACTCTATCAGTACTCCATTACTAAAGAAACCCTCTCTCGATCCATCCTGCACAAATACAGTGCCTTGCGAAAGTATTCGGGCCCCCTTGAACTTTTCAACCTTTTCCCACACATCATGCTTCAAACATAAAGATACCAAATGTAAATTTTTGGTGAAGAATCAACAACAAGTGAAACACAATTGTGAAGTTGAACAAAATTTATTAGTTATTTTACATTTTTGTGGAAATTCAAAAACTGAAAAGTGGGGCGTGCAATATTATTCGGCCCCTTTAAGTTAATACTTTGTTGCGCCACCTTTTGCTGCGACTACAGCTGCAAGTCACTTGTCCTGTAACTAAAGACTGGTCTCAAATCTCCCCTTCATCTCTAAACTTTCGGAGCGCCTGGTCCCACCTTACCAGATACTTCTCCACTCACTCCCTCCTAGACCCTTCACAGTCCAACTTCCGCCCCCTACATTCGACAGAAACTGCACTCATCAATGTGACCAATGACCTTCTGACAGCAAAGTGTAATGGTGACCACTCTCTGTTCATTCTTCTCGACCTTTCTGCAGCTTTCGACACTGTTGACCACCATCTCCTACTGTCTAGGCTCCAGTCACTAGGCATTAAGGACTCTGCTCTCTCCTGGTTCTCTTCCTATCTTTATGACCGCTCCTTCAGTGTATCGTTCGTTGGCTCCTCTTTATCCCCTCTTCCTCTCACTGTCGGGGTACCTCAGGGCTCAGTTCTTGGCCCACTTCTCTTCTCCCTATACACGGCCCCAATTGGACAGACCATCAGCAGATTTGGCTTTCAGTGCCATGTTTATGCCAATGACACACAACTATATACGTCATCCCTTGACCTTACTCCGCTGTACTACAGAATGCCAGTGACTGTCCTAAGTCTCCAACATCATGTCTGCTCTCTATCTAAAACTCAACCTCTCCAAAACTGAACTTTTTCTGCTCCCACTGTCTACTAATCTCCTTAAACTTTACATTTCCCTCTCCGTGGGTGGCACCATAATAACACCCCGGCAGCAGGCACCCTGTCTGGGTGTTATGTTTGACTCCGATTTCTCCTTCACATCCCATATACAATCTCTTGCCCTCTCTTGCCGCTTACACCTAAAGAACATCTCTAGAATCCACCCTTTTCTCACCATGGAAACAACAAAAACTCTCACTGTCGCCTTGATCCACTTCCGCCTTGATTTCTGTAACTTTTCATTTATTGGCCTCCCCCTCACTCAACTTTCCCCTCTCCAGTCTATCCTTAATGAAGCAGCCAGGGTCATCTACCTGGCTAATCGGTATTCAGATGCAGCTGCTCTTCACCAGTCATTACACTGGCTGCTCATTCATTATAGGATCCAATTCAAAGTACTTGTTCTCACCCACAAAGCTCTTCACAGTGCAGCACCCCCTTACATCCCCCCCCTTATTTCTGTCTATCGGCCTAGCCGACCACTGTGCTCTGCAAATGACTTTCGACTAACCTCTGCACAAATCTGTACTTCTCACTCCCGTCTCCAAGACTTCTCCCGCGGTGCTGTGCCGATTCTCTGGAATGCTCTACCCCAAGAAATTAGGACCATTCACAATTTGTATAGTTTTAGGCGCTCCCTCAAAACATATTTGTTCAGAGCGGCCTATCACGTTCCCTAATAAAAGTCATTCTATGTGTAAGGGATGGTTGCCCAATTCACTATCTTCATCTATCCCCCACCCCATGAAGATGGCTGGACCGTCATTGTAAATACATCATTGTAAATAAGCTCCTGTACTTTGTATTTCCACCACCTCATTGTAGATTGTAAGCTCTCACGAGCAGGGTCATCTTATTGTGCTTTAATTATTGTATTGTTAACGTTGTTACTTATGACTTGGGTGTGGAACTGTTAAGCTGTAAAGCGCTGCGGAATATGTTGGAGCTATATAAATAAAGATTATTATTATAATTTTTATTATTAATATACAGTCATATGAAAAAGTTTGGGCACCCCTATTAATGTTAACCTTTTTTCTTCATAACAATTTGGGTTTTTGCAACAGCTATTTCAGTTTCATATATCTAATAACTGTTGGACACAGTAATATTTCTGGATTGAAATGAGGTTTATTGTACTAACAGAAAATGTGCAATCTGCATTTAAACAAAATTTGACAGGTGCATAAGTATGGGCACCTCAACATAAAAGTGACATTAATATTTTGTAGATCCTCCTTTTGCAAAAATAACAGCCTCTATTCGCTTACTGTAGCTTTTAATGAGTTCCTGGATCCTGGATGAAGGTATTTTTGACCATTCCTGTTTACAAAACAATTCCACTTCAGTTAAGTTTGATGGTCGCCAAGCATGGACAGCCCTCTTCAAATGATCCCACAGATGTTCAATGATATTCAGGTCTGGGGACTGGGCCATTCCAGAACAGTGTAATTGTTCCTCTGCATGAATATCTGAGTAGATTTGGAGCGGTGTTTTGGATCATTGTCTTGCTGAAAGATCCATCCCCTGCGTAACTTCAACTTCGTCACTGATTCTTGCACATTATTGTCAAGAATCTGCTGATACTGAGAGGAATCCATGCGTCCCTCAACTTTAACAAGATTCCCGGTGCCGGCATTGGCCACACAGCCCCAAAGCATGATGGAACCTCCACCAAATTTTACTGTGGGTAGCAAGTGTTTTTCTTGGAATGCTGTGTTTTTTTTGCCGCCATGCATAACGCCTTTTTGTATGACCAAGCAACTCAATCTCAGTTTCATCAGTCCACAGGACCTTCTTCCAAAAAGAAATTGGCTTCTCCAAATGTGCTTTTGCATACCTCAGCCGACTCTGTTTGTGGCGTGCTTGCAGAAACGGCTTCTTTCGCATCACTCTCCCATACAGCTTCTCCTTGTGCAAAGTGCATTGTATAGTTGACCGATGCACAGTGACACCATCTGCAGCAAGTTGATGCTGCAGCTCTCTGGAGGTGGTCTGAGAATTGTCCTTGACTGTTCTCACCATTCTTCTTCTCTGCCTTTCTGATATTTTTCTTGGTCTGCCACTTCTGGGCTGAACAAGAACTGTACCTGTGTTCTTCCATTTCCTTACTATGTTCATCACAGTGGAAACTGACAGGTTAAATCTCTGAGACAACTTTTTGAATCCTTCCCCTGAACAACTATGTTGAATAATCTTTGTTTTCAGATCATTTGACAGTCGTTTTGAGGAGCCCATGATGCCACTCTTCAGAGGAGATTCAAACAGGAGAGCAACTTGCAAGGGGCCACTTTAAGTAGCTTTTCTCATCATTGCATACACCAGGCTATGAAGTTCAAAGCTCAATGAGGTTACAAAACCAATTTAGTGCTTCAGGAAGTCAGTAAAAAGTAGTTAGGCGTGTTCAAATCAAGAAAATGATAAGGGTGCCCATACTTATGCACCTGTCAAATTTTGTTTAAATGCAGATTGCACATTTTCTGTTAGTACAATAAACCTCATTTCAATCCAGAAATATTACTAAGTCCATTAGTTATTAGATATATGAAACTGAAATAGCTGTTGCAAAAACCCAAATTGTTATAAAGAAAAAAGGTTAACATTACTAGGGGTGCCCAAACTTTTTCATATGACTGTATATATATAGACTGTATATATATTTTCACAAATATTTGAGGCCATGGATCCATTATATGTCCATTTTGCAAGCCGGCGAGAAAATCTCGCCATATGGATACCATACGGATGTCACATGGATGCCTAGATGCAAGGAAATTGCATCATCACACTGCACACGAATGACAAATGGGTCACTGTTCAGGGAAAATTTCTGCGATTCTCGTTCGTGTAAAATGGACCGATTTTTTATGTGTATAACTCCAGCCTATCTGTTCGGCTGAACCCGCCAGACCCGAACATCCAAGTGTTTGCCCATCTCTAGTCAGGTGGTTCCAAATGCGACAATACCAAATATGTGTATTCTGTTTGATCATTTTTTACATAAATATACCTATTTGATGGTTTAATATTTTTTTCATTTTTTTGTTTAGTTATTTTATAATTTTTTTATATATTTCCATTGTTTTAAAGATTTTTAAAAGTGTTTTATTTAGTCCCTCTAAGGGACTTTAACTTTTATTGGTATAATGCATTGCAATGTGAGTGCTGCACTGATAGAAGCCTCTAAGACCACGCATGGTCTAACAAGCTTGTCACAGCTAATTGACCCCGATGATTAGACCCTAGCAATGATGTTGTGGAAAAGCTGATTTGAAGGGAAAGGAAGCCCCCTTTCTCTCTCCGCATTCTAAATACTGCATTCGCTATCAATCATGGTGCTTAGAGGGTTAACTGGCCCAGGGAAGTGCAGACACCGCTCCTTGCAGTGACAGACATGACTTTCATTTAAACCGTTCTCCTGGCAGCGATAGTGCGGTCACTGCTCCTGTGCCCGCATGATTGCTTACGTCAAATGCCATGAAGGTGTTAATGGAAGATTCTCAAGTTGTCTCTAAGGCCATGTGCACACGTTCAGGATTTTTAGCGGTTTTTTTGCGTTTTTTCGCTATAAAAACGTGATAAAAACGCGAAAAAAATGCTAACATATGCCTCCTATTATTTACCGTGTATTCCGCATTTTTTGTGCAAATGTTGCGATTTTTTCCGCAAAAAAATCGCATCGCGGAAAAAAAAGCAACATGTTCATTAAAAATGCGGAATTGCGGGGATTCCGCACACCTAGGAGTCCATTGATCTGCTTACTTCCCGCACGGGGCTGTGCACACCATGCGGGAAGTAAGCAGATTATATGCGGTTGGTACCCAGGGTGGAGGAGAGGAGACTCTCCTCCACGCACTGGGCACCATATAAGTGGTAAAAAATAAAAGAATTAAAATAAAAAATAGTCCTATACTCACCTTCGAGGTCTCCGGAGTGTTCCCGCCTCACCGCTGTATGCTGCCGCTTCGGTTCTCATAGCTGGTGTGCGGTGAAGGACCTGTGATGATGACGTCACTGTCTTGTGATTGGTCGTGAGCGGTCATGTGACCGCTCACATGACCGCGACGTCATGGAAGGTCCTTGCGCGCACACACCAGCTATAGGAAGAGGAACGGACGCCGCTGAAGAGATCGTCTGGGTGAGTATAAGCATTTTTTTTATTTTTTTTATTACTTTTAAACATTCTATCTTTTACTATAGATGCTGCATAAGCAGCATCTATAGTAAAAAGTTGGTCACACTTGTCAAACAGTATGTTTGACAAGTGTGACCAACCTGTCAGTCAGTTTTCCAAGCAATGCTACAGATCGCTTGAAAAACTTTAGCATTCTGCAAGCTAATTATGCTTGCAGAATGCTAAAAAAAAACGCGAAAAAAACGGAAAAAAAACGCAAAAAAAAATGCGGATTTCTTGCAGAAAATTTCCGGTTTTCTTCAGGAAATTTCTGCAAGAAATCCGGACGTGTGCACATACCCTAACACAGTATAGCTCTCTAGTTTCTTTCACTTTCTTTTAGCTAGGGAGTGGTAGGGCAGGAATTTCTTCTTGAGTGACAGTTCTGGTTTAGTTTTCTGCTGCTGAGTTTATGGTTCTGTGCCACATTGCCAGTCTGTCAATGCTTGTTCTGGAGTCTACACTGTTTGCATATAGAGATAACAGGGCATTTGAATAAGCACACTGTTCAAATGAGTAATGAATAGGAGTACTGCTATGGAAACTGCCAAAAAGTAAGGCAAGGGATTGTCATGTTTCAAGACTGATAGCAGCTTCTGTTCATCATAGATTGTAAGCTTGTGAGCAGGGCTCTCACTAATCTTATTTAATTTTTGAATAATGTATTGCTGTTCAATGTCTTTTATAGTTCATACATGTCAGCTCTGATATCTAAATTGCTGTTGTATGTGTTGGTGCTATAGAAATAAAATTATTATTATTGTTATGAGATGAAAAGTAGTTGGAGGTGAGCAGCTTACTGCTCCGAAATGAATGGGCTGGAGAGAGCTTACTGGGATCTTGGGAGTTAACTCCTCAGCCTGTTATTACTACCCATACTTACCAGACTCTGGTGGCTGATCACACTGGCTAATCTCACTAGCAACATTATGTAAGTTAACACATAACATAATTTTTACCATTTTTTACATGTCTCATTTCATTGCGTTACCCACTTTACCTAACGACAAGATCTTTGGCTCAAATGTTTATCAAAGAATTTGTGAAGTTACATGGGATTCCTACTGATATTGTTTCCAACCAGGGGGTGCAATTTATTTCCAAATTTTAGAAACATTTTGCGCTCATTTGTGGATTCATCTTGCTTTTTCTCCAGCTTTCCATCCACAGTCTAAGGTTGGGGTCACACTTAACGTAAGAAAAATCGGTCCGAGTCTCCCTGCCAGGAGTCGCACAAGTGTTCTCCATATGGTCATCCGTGTGTAATGAGTTTGCAATATGATGATGTGATTTTCTTGCATCCATGACATCCGTATGACATGCGTATGACTTTACATTTCTCATTGCTTTTCCCCATTGAATTTAATGGCTCAATGGGCTGCAATGAGGAAAATGTGTGCGTATTTGTCGCAAGCTAGTCCATGCCGTGTCTGAGTTTTTCTCGCACCCATAGACTTGCATTGGCGAGTCTCGGATGATATACAGTGGGTATGGAAAGTATTCAGACCCCTTTCCATGTTTCACTCTTTGTTTCATTGCAGCCATTTGGTAAATTCAAAAAAGTTCATTTTTTTCTCATTAATGTACACTCTGCACCCCATCTTGACTGAAAAAAACAGAAATGTAATAATTTTTGCAAATTTATTAAAAACGAAAAACTGAAATTTCACATAGTCATAAGTATTCAGGCCCTTTGCTCAGTGTTGAGTAGAAGCCCCTTTTAAGCTAGTAAAGCCATGAGTCTTCTTGGGAATGATGCATCAAGTTTTTCACCCCTGGATTTGGGGATCCTCTGCCATTCTTCCTTGCAGATCCTCTCCAGTTCCATCAGGATGGATGGTGATTAGTCCAGTGAAAACATTAACAAGTCATTGAGAAAAGCCTGGGGTGGGCTGAAACTTCTGTTGTTTGGATTTCACGGGAATAAATAAGAAATTATTCTACGCGTGAGTTCCGGAATTCTTTCCATTCTGATGAAAAGTAAACATGCAGTAAATGTTGTTTATTAACTATTTTGTGTGATATAACTTTCTGGTTTAAGGGTAAAAGAATTCAAAGTTTGAAAATTGTGAAATTTTTGTCAAATTACTTTCACAAATAAACGCAAGTCATATTGAACAAATGATACCACCATCATGAAGCAAAATATGTCACGAAAAAATATTCTCAGAATCAGTGGGATCCGTTGAAGCATTCCAGAGTTCTTATTACCTTATAAAGTGACACTGGTCAGATTTAAAAAATTGAGGCTCGGTCATTAACGTACAAAGTGGCTCAACCCTTAAGGAGTTAAGGTGCAATTATATAAAACTTACCTCTTTAAGGTCTGTTTCACAGAGAAAACTGATAAAATTTGGACAGTTAGGAATTTTGTATCTGTTTCTACATCTTCCTATCTTACATTCAGTAGTTTAGAACTTATTAGGGCACAGATGGAAAGTAGTGTTGAGCATTCCGATACCGCAAGTATTGGGTATCGGCCGATATTTGCTGTATCGGAATTCCGATACCGAGATCCGATACTTTTGTGATATTGGGAATCGGTATCGGGATCGATATTAATGTGTAAAATAAAGAATAAAAATAAAAAATATTGATATACTCACCTCTCCGATGCAGCCTGGACCTTACCGATGTAACCGGCAGCTTCCGTTCCTAAGAATGAGCGCTTGAAAGACCTTAGATGACATCGCGGCCTGTGATTGGTCACGTGAGCGGTCACGTGACCGCCACGTGACCAATCACAAGCCGCCACGTCATCTAAGGTCTTTCAAGTGCTCATTCTTAGGAACGGAAGCTGCCGGTTACATCGGTAAGGTCCAGGCTGCGTCGGAGAGGTGAGTATATCAATATTTTTTATTTTTATTCTTTATTTTACACATTAATATGGATCCCAGGGCCTGAAGGAGAGTTTCCTCTCCTTCAGACCCTGGGAACCATACAGGATACCTTCCGATACTTGGTGTCCCATTGACTTGTATTGGTATCGGGAATCGGTATCGGATTAGATCCGATACTTTTCGGGTATCGGCCGATACTATCCGATACCGATACTTTCAAGTATCGGACAGTATCGCTCAACACTAATGGAAAGCTATAGTATCTACAGAATTAATTTGTAGTCTATTACCATGGAAATTACAGACGCAAAATAGTAGAATATTTTTACTTAAAATTAAAACTATTTAAAAAGAGAAATCCCACCAAGAACAACATCTGCAAGGAGTTTGTATTTTCTCCCCGTGTTTGCGTGGGTTTCCTCCGGGCACTCCGGTTTCCTCCCACATTCCAAAGACATACTGATAGGGAATTTAGATTGTGAGCCCCATGGGGGACAGCGATGATAATGTGTGCAAAACTGTAAAGCGCTGCGGAATATGTTAGCGCCAAATAAAAATAAAGGTTAATAAAGGTTATTATCACTTCTTATTTGGTCATTTGGTGGCAACCCCCCCCCCCCCCTGTCATTTAAGCTTGTCTTTGAATAGTTCACGAGTGTCATACAAGCTCTGCAGAACTCCTTTAGAGGTTTATCTAAAGTAGACATCTATTTGGAAGCTGAGGACCTGCTGAATCAGGGTAACAAAACATTGCTAAATCGAAAAAGTTCAATTATTGAGGACTACACAACATGTGAAAAAATGCCCCAAGAGATAACTATAGAGGAATTTATATTTCCAGTTACATATGTAAATTTGTTATTTCGGTTTAGATAACTCTTTCTAGTTAAATATTATTAAATATCAATTGTGCTCTATAATGACAACTGTACATGCCCAATGTAGTTATGTGCACAACTTACCTCGGATCCAAATATAACCATCTAGCGACAGACTGCATTTCTTAACGTGGCCATATGCATCAGACAAAAGTTGATGAAAATAGTTATTTTAACCATTCACCAGGTGAAAGTTAACAATTAATAATGTTTTTGACCAACTGATGACCATCATCTTCTGCAAAAAGTCTGCTGTGTTTGTAATATTTATCCTCATACGGTGTTTCATTTAAAACCAGTCTCAGAAAATTGTAAATTGTGTTTACAACAGATATAGATAGTTAGAATGGCTGAGACGTGAATCTGGTCTAAATGTATTGTATGTGGGTGCTCTGTCGAAGCGATCTTTCATTGTGAGGATTTTTCTTTAAATTGTGGAAAGTATGGCTCGTCTTCTTTTTAAGGATTTTTGATAACAAGGAGCTAATTTTTATATGTGGGAACAATGTGGTAGCAAATCATTCAGTACAAGAACAATATCAATGGAGGTAATTCTTTGACTTTAATACCATAGTTCACTTCAATATCCAAATCCCCTAACAGATTATCCACCCTGGCAGTGATAGACTTTTTCCAGCCTCCTCTTTCCATTATTTGCAAGTATCAGGAAGGAAGATACAATCTAACAGAATGGCGTGCTAGGTTATTATCTTATTCCATCCGCATGTATGCTAATGATAAGATGGGTAATCATAAGGTGGGCATGCGAAGTGCTGCTTTAGTAATTGGCGGTGTATGATATCAGCAGGTTACATTGTGATCCCCTCTGGAGGAAGAGGCGATTGTGTGCCATGATCATTCTTGTAGAAGATATAGGCAACATCAAATCACTATAGGATAAACGACCTTATCACGGCAGTAGAATCCTTTTCCTATCCACATGGATGTTTGTCAGAGTGCTTACTCTTCTTCTAAGTATCATGTCCATAATGATATGAGATAAACACTGCGTGGAATATTTCCCAAAGCGCCAGTTACTGCATAATTAAAGCTAAAAAGACACCATTCTTTATTGTGGTGTATAGTCATTAGCTTTATCATTACTGTACGTTTAGAGGCTAATTATTAATTTATGTAATTGGAGAGTGCTATAGTTTTGCAGTTATTACGATGGTGTTTTACACAGTGTCACTTGCTGCATCTTCTTATAAGGGGCACATTGTGAAACCTGAAGAATGTTCCTTTTCTATCATAGCTTGTGCCTATATCCAGTGTTACTTAAAATCGAAGAGATTGACTTCTACATACGAGACTAGTCAGATAAGTATCCCTTACCAGATGCGATGTGGACACAACTCCGGCCATAACTGTTACTAGCTCTTCCATATTACTGTCACCCATCCGCTTATGTTTCATTTCTATTATTCTTACATACTTGATCATTGCTGGAGGATATTTACAGCATGGCTCCATGCATTTATCTATGCAAGATGTTGGCTACTTAGTCATTTGGATTCTCTTACTACTCTAAATTCACACGAGTTTAGGAAAATTGTCCAATTTTCATGCAGAAAAATTGGACAGTTTCATCTGTATAGCATCCTTATGGCATTTATTGTTATAAATCAGCAGTGAACTAATTTGCAAGACTAAAAATAGTTTCCTATGTTAATAATGGCAATGTATCTATAATCGGATAATATACAGTTGATCCACATAGACATGAATAAGTCTCATCTGAAATGCGGAAGAAACTAGTGGATGCTGCAATTTGTGTCACGTGGACATTAGGTCAATGTAAAAAAAAAAACATTATCCAAGCTGCCCGAGTGCTGAATGTGTAAGGTCACAGCTTGGACGAAAATATGGTCATGTGAACATAGCCTAAGTTTGTAAATAATATTCCCTTCCTATCTACGCAGAATAATGTGGATATGGAAGAGTTAAAAGTGTAGACTAATGTTGATGTCACCTCCATTAAGTATCTGCTATAAAAACCTTAGCAAAAGGGGTTGTCTTCATCATCTATGTCATTATTTGCTGTTACCACTCTGCTTTCTACGTTCTCTAATGCTGACGACATCATCAGCATAAAGTTTTATCAGTTATAAAACATTGACAGAATTGCATTATTCACATGGGTGCTATTCAATGATTATTTCAGACAGAGATGGATTTAAAGGGGTTATATACCAGATTACAAGAATGTGCTTAGTAAACGGTCTATTTGTATGCAACAAACATACATACATATATATGCATACATACATATACATGCATACATATACATACATATATACATTACCTACATATACATACAGATATATATATATACATACATATATATATGCATACATATACATATATATATATATATAATATACATACACACAGATTTTTATATATATATATATATATATACATACATACATACATACATACATATACGTATATATATATATATATATATATATATATATATATATATATATATATATATATATATATACACATTATCTCCACCTCCCCAAATAATTTAATGTAGGGAAAGAGGATCCATTCCATTATGTGTTGAAATAAACATTGGTTATTTTAAACTATCATTATCATTAGGTGTAGATACTTAGGGGATATATTCTCTAACTACAATGAATTAGTAGACTGTGTTTATAAATATATATATACATATATACATCTATACATACATACATACATATATACATTGCTGGTTGTGATGAAGTCTGTGCTGTACTTTACTTCTGTGCTCTTTGCGCATCACATAGTTGTTTGCTTGGGTGCAGATTGTGTTACAGTTTTGTAAATGATCAAACATCAGTCATTGGAATGAATTAAGTCATTGTTAATACAAAATTCAGCTAAATCCATCCTGCGATCAGTAGAATAAAACACATCCTACAATCCCTACTTAGTCCTATTCATACAGTATCACTTAGCTAAAATAAACATATTAACAGAATGTAAAGATACAGTATATCCTAGAAGGAAACAGGTCAGATAGCCCATTGGCTCATGTAGCGGGTGCTGTACCTGGATGTTGGAGTCACTGATCCTCTCCTGTAGAGCTGTGAGCTGCCTTGAGGAGTCTGCACTGGATCCTCTGCCTTTAAATAGAGTCCCAGGTCCTCCTCAGTGATGCGATGTTCCTGTCACTCATCCCATCTCTCCCTCTCTTCAGTATAACTCATCCTATTTATTTTCTAATCTCTGTCTTTCCCCCTTTTTCTCTCTTTCTTTCTCCCCTCAACATTGTATTTCCTTTTGTGTCTCTAATATTATTTGTGTCACTCTTCCTTATTCCTTGTTTGTTTTTATTCTGCTGTTTTTTGGCATATTCTTGCAAAGTATTTGTCATTAAATAATGTTATCACTTTATTTTGTTGTGAATGCTTGCAAATATCGTGTACCTTCCACGCACAGAACGACGTAGCAGAGCTGAACGTGTCATTTAACACTAGAGAGCAGCATTGTGTGACATTGTGATAACTGAGGAGCGATCAGTCAGTAGATTATTGTAATACTACACATACCATATTGTATTAATGATAATTCCAGCTTAACTGCATATTGCAAATTCAGCTCTGCTACATGTGTATATTATCTACAAAATAAAAAGGTATAAAGCCACCCTTCTTTATTGTGACTGATAAACTAAAACCTTGGTTAAAGTGCCCATGCACATTAGAAGAAATGATTTCCATGGGGTTTTACCAATGATGCAATATGTATAGAGGCCAAGCGATTCAAGCATCAAATGACAAAAAGGATCAGGCATGCTAAAATTCAATATACCCGACCATTGTCACGGGTGATAAAGGATCTGGCAAAATAGAAAATAGGTTTGCAACCATCTTATAAAACTAAGGACTAATATCAGATGACCCTCACTGTTATGTGCTTCATTGTCCAGTCCTGCTTTATCCTTTGTTAGTTGCTGCAGGTACTTGCACACCCTCACAGTGGAATACCTTTTAATCACCTACATTGTTTTATTCCTATGCAGGTGTCACTTTTTTGCCATATATGTGCTTATTATATGCCATGGATCCAAGGAGTAATATTTCTCCTTATCAAGCGTGACTTGCCAACACAACCCAGGGAGAAATATTACCTCTTGGATCCCAGTCAGACGCCTCTCACCCAGCCAAACCAGATCTCATACTTTGCACTGATGAGGGGCAGCACCCCGAAACACAGTGTCTGCAAATTGAGTTTCTGGTTTGGCTTTTATCATAAATTGTGTGGTAAGGCTCGTTAAAGGGTCGATATTGATGTTTAGGATCGCTATTTCCAATAGGTGGCACTAGAGTTCTAGTTCTCTTCCTCTATGAAGAGGTAATTTGTATATTATATGCCATGTGACATAACATTATCTTATATGTGCTGTGTATCGCCAGAAGGATATTTCCCTAAGGAAGTATAACACTTTTAGGTACTGTATATTTGAGCAATTATATTTCTCTATTATGTCTGTGATGCAACATATCTACACTTGTGAAATACATGTCTGAGAGACCGCATGGTCTTTAGTGAGTACTGATATCATAGTGAAAAATGAATCATAGAATCATAGAATGTTAGAGCTGGAATGGACCTCAAGGGTCATCATGTCTAACCCCCTGTACAATGCAGGATTCACTAAACCACCTCAGATAAATTGGAGGCACACTCTTCAAAAAATGACTTATGCAAGGTTTGCTTGTTAGGAGATTGATCTGTATCCTTGGGTTAATGTTCACTGAGTTTCTGGTGACATGTTTGGGTCATAGGTTCACCTTGGAACACCCAGAGGGCTTAAAAGCCTGGACTTAACCACCAGTAGAAGTCAAACATGTGCATATGGAACAGCCTCGGGAAGAGAAGCTATGCAGCACATAAGAATCAATTGCACCACAGCTAGCTAGCAAGTGGGAGTAAGTATTACCGTTATAATATACCACTTCATGGATTAGTAGAGGCCACACAGTAGTATAAAAGAGCTCCCTCCTGAGATGCACCCATTATCATTTATACCAAGTAGAGGAGACTAACTCACCTGCAAGAAAGTATTGCCATTGGGGAAATAATTACTATAGCAGAGGCGAGCATGCCTGACTGTGAACAGAGTGTAGCTCAGAAAAGCTAGATATTACCTGCCAATAAGAAGAGAGAACTAACCACATCAGAGGAATTTGTAAAGAGTTACCTGATTGTGATGAGGAGTGCCATGCCAGGGACTACTGGGAGACCGATGCCTGTATATGAGGGACTGTCATGTAAATTTGAGGTGACAGTTGAGTGGAGAAAAGTTCTGTCAGTAAAGAGAGATACTACTTAAAAAGAGACAGACTGTTGTAAGTAAAGGAGATGGTTCTGCACATATTTCCAGCATAGCAAATATCAGCAAATTGAGGTCAACAACACCAATTGTCTATGTTTAAATCAAGTTGTTGCCTCTTGCTAGATTGTTGAAGTGATGAAACTCCTTGCTTTATGTAAGGCTCTAATCTTCAATATGATACGTGTTCGACCATATACAGTATTTCTGCCATCAAAGGGGAAGCACTTTACTATCAAGGGCCACCCCAAACCACACCAACCCCTTGAAAGCATGCTTAGTTAAGTGGAGTGCACATGTATATTGAGTTATTATTCGAAAGTACCTTGAGCTGACTGTTATCTAATGTGTTTAATAACTATGCTTGGAATGATGATGATGTAAGTACAAATGTCTGCTTAAGGTTAATAGAGCTCAGAAATGTAAATATGGGGCAGTCTGTTAAATCTCAAACCTTCAGAATAATCAGTCCAGGTATGTGCCCCAAATCTAAGAGTGCAGCAGGATAGGAACACCTGTTTGCCTGACCTCTGTCATTAAAGGGAACCTGTCAGCAGGATTGTGCTCAGTAACTACAGACAGTGTCAGGTTGGCCCTATTATACTGATAAAAATGATACCTTAGTTGATGAGATCCGTCTTATGGTTTTTCTTTAATCTGTATTTTCAGTTTTGTGCTAAGTATATGCTTGTGACACAGGGCGGACCTGGAGGGGGGTCTGCATGAGGTGCTCTGATTAGATATTCATAATGCAGACTTGCTGACAGGTCACTGATCCCTCACTGACCTGCCCCCTAGTTTACATAATGAATATGTGTATATGCTTAAAAAAAGACAGGTGCTCTACAGGCAGGTGCTCTGCAGCATAATTGCAAGTTTTATGTTCCAAAAATAAATTTTCTTTATGTCATTCAGCTTGGGAAAAAAAATCAATTTGAAAATGGCTGCGCAGTAGCAGCCATCGGTGTCTATAGCTGTGATCCGATAGCTCCTATTGCACATGCGCCGGCGGCACTATGTTGATGGAGAAGAAGAAAAATTCCTTCTCCAAGATAGCGCCATTGGCTAGGAACACTTTAGGATGATGCACACTGTCCCTTTAAGAGGGTGGGAGTGCACGCACGTACCCTAAGCACAGTGCCCAGAGATCAGCAAGCCATGCTCAGACTCCGGGCAGCAGCAGCAGGAGGAAGAAATACAGGACGGTGGCTACGTCAGTGAATGAGTAGGCATCCCTGAGAGGGGAAGCGTTCAGGGATGATGTCGCTATAATCAGTTTTGTTATTTGATTCATTGTACCTGAGTTACAGTGACAACATACCAGATTTGTAGATTATTTCACAGCTGCTTGCCAAAAGCTTTCACATGAGGTTTAATCTAGTAACGACACCTTCGTTTAGGGAACAAAATCTCTAGCAATAAATTTGTTTAGAGTCTTGATATGGTGTATTCAGGCTTTTTCCTTCCAAAAAGGCTTAAATTGTATGTAAACAAACATTGTAAAAATGAAATAATTTGACAGAAATGTATTGTGAGCTTATATTAATGTGGCAAATGTGCTAAAATGATAACTATATACATATTGGAAAGTCCCCAAAAATGATACCATTTTAAAAACCGCAAATTCTTCAAAACTGTTGTCATTACATTTTTAAACCCTTAGCGTGCTACACAAGAATGAATTCAAAGTGTAGTGAAAAAAAATAATTGGAATGTTTCCTCTAAAATGTTGTTTTAGCCCCAATTTTTTCACCTTTTTAAGAGGTAACACCAAAAAGTGGAATGTACAGTTAGTTACACACTGCCTTTCAATACCCCATGTGCAGTCAAAAAGCTCTGTTTGGACAAACTGCAGAACTTGGAAAGGAAGGAGCAATATTTTAATCTTGGAACACAAATTGGCTAAAATAGATTGCGGGTGTCCTGTCACATTTACAGGACTCCTAAGGTGCCCAAACTGCAAAAACCTCCCACAACTGACCCCACTTTGGAGAATGCACTCCTCAAGAATTTTATCCAGATGTATATTAAGCATTTTGAACTCACAGGTGCTACTCGGAATTTGGTAACATTAGGTTGTCCTATTGAATAGGTGGTCATATTGTCACCTTTTTTTTTAATTTTTGAAAATCCCCCAACCCTAAGCCCAACCTTAAGTCCAATCCTAACCCTAAGCTCAACCCTAAGCCCAACCCTAACCCTAAGCCCAATTCTATCTCTAATGGTAAAGAGTGAAAGAAATAAAAATAAATGAAAAAATGTAATCTGACTAAAGGGATTACACAAGGGGAGGATCATTTACTAATTATTGGGCATTTGATCAGGGTGATAGGGTGAAGGGAACCAATAAGAAAAATCCGTGCCGTTGCTGGCAGACAGATCTCGGCGTGCGCTCTGTGCAGACACCCACGATTTCTCTTCATGAAGAGGAAGTGAATGGCCGGGTTATGAAGCAAGATGGTCAGGGTATGGAGGGCCTGGGGACATAATTTCTCTCCCATCTGACATTTTATATCATGTCAGAAGATAGAGAAATTATTTTAATAGCTACCCCTGGTTCCTGAGACCCTGGAGATTTTTGGACTCTGTCAGATGCTATACACTTAATCCCGATTGCAGTTTTAAAACAGTAATGAGGGAATAAGGCCCCTTAGCTGCCGCCATTTTAATGCGTATTGGTGGGTTCGTTAAGGGGTTAACTCTGTTAATCTACTACACTCCTGTGAAAAGGTTTAAAATTGCTTATATATATATATGTTTTTCCTGTGCCGTCCACAGATTTGACTCTCGACTCTCCTGCATAACCAGGTGAGCTCATAATTGTTAAGTCATGGCACACATTTTGAAGCAATGAAATAGTCAGTTGTCACATTTAATGCCGTTGTATCTAAATACGGGCAGGTAAGATTTGTCATCCAATCCAAATGATTTTGCCAGGAAAGGGAGGGTGGGGGGGCAGGGCAGATCGTCTTCTGTACTAGCAATGATTTAATGGAGTTTTGCTATATTAAAAACTATGAATGTTAAAAACAGCACATATCGATCCATACTACACATTTTGCACTGGAACGCTAAAGCTTCCAGTTACTCTTCTGGATTCTGGCATTAAAGAGTTATTCCCAGAATCGCATAATTTTTCACAAAGCTCAGTAATTTCATACTTATGATTATTATTCAGGCTAAGCCCAATATAAAGTTTTTTTCCTGTACCTGTGTCTTTTTCATGTCTATCTGCCCCTCTGTGCATCCAGCTTCACACAACTGAATGGGTTGTCGTATTCTGATCTACTATAACTACAATTTCAAGAAAAATTTGCTTCTCAGTGCTGCAGACCCCCTCAGGAATGCAAATGAGATACAGGTTAGACAAATCAGGGTCAGGGCCAGACAAACCAGACAAGGGGACCTAGCAGCCGGCAGGCAAGTATTAACTAACTTTGTACAAACGTTGCTCAGGCACCTTTCAACAGGTGGAGGTGCTTAACTAATAAGTATCTCGCAGCTATTGGCTGGTTAACTCTCTCCACCTTACCGTATGACTGAGGATGGTAACTCCAAGACCACATTCAACAGCTTACAAGTAGCTGTCCAGAACATAGACATTAACTGGATGCCTTTGTCGGACACAGTGGGGAGAGGAAACCCATGAAGGCAGAAGATGTTGTGTATGAGCCTCTCAGTGAGCCCAGCAGCAGATGGGAGGCCCGGAAAAGGAGTGAAGTGAGCCATCTTCTAGAAAAACGGTCCACTATGACCCAGATGACAGAGCAGCCAGAGGACACAGGGAAGTCCATAATAACATCCATAATGGAATAGAAGACACCCAGATGGAAGATGCTTAAGGGTTTGGTTCCAAGCACAGGAAGGACAGGCATAAACATATTGCATAATGTCTTTTCTCATTCTAGGCCACCAATAATGACAAGAAATAAGTTCAGTAGTCTTCTGCGCAACATGGTCAGCCTACCTGTAAACTTGACTCTGGTTCCTCCCCAGAAGACTTTAGTGACAGAATCAGATAGGAAGCAAGTTCCTCAGTGGGGGCAGAGGAGTGCCCCCACTGAAGAACTCGCTTTCTATCCGATTCTGCCACTAAAGTCTTCCCGGGAGGAACCAGAGGCAAGTTAATAATAATAATAATAATAATAATAATTTTATTTATATAGCGCCAACATATTCCGCAGCGCTTTACAACTTATAGAGGGGACTTATACAGACAACAGACATTACAGCATAACAGAAATCACAGTTCAAAACAGATACCAGGAGGAATGAGGGCCCTGCTGCTCGCAAGCTTACAATCTATGAGGAAAAGGGGAGACACGAGAGGTGGATGGTAACAATTGCTTTAGTTATTTGGACCAGCCATAGTGTAAGGCTCGGGTGTTCATGTAAAGCTGCATGAACCAGTTAACTGCCTAAGTATGTAACAGTACAGACACAGAGGCTATTAACTGCATAAAGTGTATGAGAACATGATGCGAGGAACCTGATTATGGTTTAAGTTTTGTGAATGGGCCACACAGGGATAGTTAGGTTAATGCGTTGAGGCGGTAGGCCAATCTGAACAAATAAGTTTTTAGTGCACGCTTAAAACTGTGGGGATTGGGGATTAATTGTATTAACCTAGGTAGTGCATTCCAAAGAATCGGCGCCGCACGTGTAAAGTCTTTGAGACGGGAGTGGGAGGTTCTGATTATTGAGGATGCTAACCTGAGGTCATTAGCAGAGCGGAGGGCACGGGTAGGTTGGTAGACTGAGACCAAAGAGGAGATGTAGGGTGGTGCTGAGCCATGGAGTGCTTTGTGGATGAGGGTAGTAGTTTTGTACTGGATTCTGGATTGGATGGGTAGCCAGTGTAATGACTGGCACAAGGTAGAGGCATCGGTGTAACGGTTGGCGAGGAATATGATCCTGGCAGCAGCATTCAGGACAGATTGGAGCGGGGAGAGTCTGGTAAAAGGTAGGCCAATTAGTAGAGAGTTACAATAGTCCAGACGAGAATGAATAAGTGAGACAGTAAGAGTTTTTGCAGAGTCGAAAGTAAGAAAAGGGCGAATTCTGGAAATGTTTTTGAGATGCAGATAAGAAGAGCGAGCCAGTGATCGGATGTGGGGGGTGAATGAAAGCTCGGAATCAAGGATGACTCCAAGGCAGCGGGCATGTTGCTTTGGAGTAATGGTGGAACCGCACACAGAGATGGCAATGTCGGGCAAAGGTAGGTTTGTAGAGGGAGAGAACACGAGGAGTTCAGTTTTTGACAGGTTCAGTTTCAGATAGAGGGAGGACATGATGTTAGAGACAGCGGTAAGACAATCACTGGTGTTTTCTAAAAAGGTCGGCGTGATAACAGGAGAAGAGGTATATAATTGGGTGTCGTCAGCATAGAGATGGTACTGGAAACCAAATCTACTGATTGTTTGTCCAATAGGGGCAGTATACAAAGAGAAGAGGAGGGGGCCTAGGACTGATCCTTGAGGAACCCCAACAGTAAGGGGAAGGTGAGAGGAGGAGGAACCAGCAAAACAAACAGTGAAGGATCGGCCAGAGAGATAGGAGGAGAACCAAGAGAGAACGGTGTCCTTGAGGCCGATGGAGCGGAGCATAGTGAGGAGGAGCTGATGATCCACAGTGTCGAATGCTGCGGAGAGATCCAAGAGAATTAGCATGGAGTAGTGACCTTTAGATTTAGCTGTTAGTAGGTCATTAGAGACTTTAGTGAGGGCAGTTTCAGTAGAGTGTAAAGAGCGGAAACCAGATTGAAGAGGGTCGAGAAGAGAGTTATCTGAGAGATAGCGGGTAAGACGGGAGTGGACCAGGCGTTCCAGGAGTTTAGAGATGAAGGGAAGATTAGAGACAGGTCTATAATTAGCGGCACAGTTTTGGTTGAGGGAGGGTTTTTTAAGTAGTGGATGTATGATGGCATGCTTAAATGAGGAGGGAAAAATACCGGAAGTGAGGGAAAGGTTGAATATTTTTGTTAGGTGAGAGGTGACAGCCGGGGAAAGGGACTGGAGGAGATGCGACGGAATGGGGTCGCTGGTGCAAGTGGTCGGGCGAGAAGATGCAAGGAGCCTGCTTACTTCTTCTTCTGTAACTGGTTCAAAGTCAGAGAGTGAACTAGATGCAGTGGGGGAGGGAGGACAGTGCTTGGTATGAAGAGATTGGGAAATGATTTCCTGTCGAATGTGGTCAATTTTTTCTTTGAAGTAATTGGCCAGATCGTCAGCGTGGAGATCTGTGGTTGGGGCCTGCTCTCTTGGGTTGAGTAGGGACCGGAAAGTGTCAAAGAGACGTTTAGGGTTATTGGACAGCGAGGTGATGAGGGTGTTGAAATAGGTTTGTTTGGAGAGGTGAAGGGCAGAGTTGTATGTTTTTAACATGAACTTATAATGGATGAAATCTTCGGGCAGATTAGATTTTCTCCACAGACGTTCGGCGCACCTGGAGCACCGCTGCAGGAAACGTGTTTGCAGCGTGTGCCACGGTTGTCGCCGTCTGTGCCGAGTTGTTCTATGTATAGGAGGTGCAGCTTCTTCCAGGGCACTTTGCAGGGTTTCATTGTAATGCTTCAGAGCAGAATCAGGACAAGAGATGGAGGAGATTGGGGCCAATGAAGACTGCAAGTTCTTCATAAGTTTCTGGGTGTTAATGGCCTGTATGTTTCTATAAGTGTGGAAAGTGGGGATGACCTGAGCGGGATGGCAGTTCTTGATAGAGAATGAAAGAAGGTTGTGGTCAGAGAGCGGGAGAGGGGAGTTTGTGAAATCATCCAGTGAGCAAAGCCGGGAGAAGACCAAGTCAAGGGAGTTTCCATCATCATGTGTTGGAGAGTTAGTATGCTGCGAGAGGCCGAAGGAGGAGGTTAGAGATAAAAGGTGAGAAGCAGATGGGGAGAGGGGAGAAGCAATTGGGATATTGAAATCACCCATGATGAGGGTGGGGGTGTCATAAGAGAGAAAGTGTGGAAGCCAGGTGGCAAAATGATCCAGGAACTGGTGAGAGGGGCCGGGAGGACGATACACCACCGCCACTCGCATGGAGAAGGGGACGTAGAATCTGACAGCATGGACCTCAAAGGAAGGGAATACAAGTGAGGGTACTTGGGGGATAACTTGGAAGGTACATTTGGGTGAAAGGAGCAGACCAACGCCTCCACCTGCTCTGTTGTCTGATCTTGGGGTATGAGAAAAGTGTAGTCCACCAAATGAGAGAGCAGCAGCAGCGGTGGTGTCTGACTGCTGGATCCAGGTTTCAGTAAGAGCCAGGAGATTAAGAGAATTAGAAAGGAAGAAGTCATGAATGAAGGAGAGTTTATTACACACAGAGCGAGAATTCCAAAGGGCACAATTGAAAGAGACAGAAGGCATGCATGGAATATTAATAAGGTTAGAGGGGTTTCTGGGTGTAGCAGTTGGGAGGTTTGACTGGCTATAACATGGGGGGCCGGGGTTCGGAGAGATGTCTCCAGCAACTAGGAGAAGGAGGATAGAAAGAGTGAGCAGATGGTTAAGTGATTTGTGAGAGCGTCTCTTGTGTTGGATGGTGGGACTGAATGGATCTGTGCTGTTAAGCAATGTGAACAGAGCATGAGTGCTATACATAGGAGAGGCAAGAACAGAGGGGCCAATATGGATGGAGTGTAAAGAGTTGATGCAAGGGCGGTGAATGTGAGTGAAAGCAGCAGCCATGATATAGATTATACAAATACATATGGTGAGTATTTGCTGTGTGCCAACTGAATAGGGAATAGATTTTGATTGTCTTACCTGTCTCCTGCCCTGTCTAACTGCCATGTTATAACTGCTGAATACTTAGAAAAAAAAGTACTTTGAAAAAAAAAAAAAAAAAAAAATGTACACGAATAATAGTGCACGAATGCCCCCTGCATGAATGCTTCCCCAAGCTCTATCTACATTTATAGGTGGCCAGCTCTTAGATCTCACTTTTTATTTTTTTTTTTTGGTCTTCCCCCCTCTCGTTACCAATCAATCTAACTCAATTGAGACAGCAGGGCACAATAAATGTAGTGATCAGATAAACAAATGTCCAGGTCTACATGGATCATAAACCCCTTTGAAAAACAGTTATGCGAACTCTTGGCATAAGGACAAGCAGAAGAGAATTAAATATCTAGAAACAAGTTAACAGGTGTCACAGTCACCATTCTTGAGGCTTTAATAATATGCTGGGTTTATCCTCTTGATCAGGATTTAGAAAGGACCTAGAGATTTTGTCTGCCTCAATGTTCTTGTCAGCCGGGTGGGTGAAAATGTAAGATGAAGTCAAGGTGGGAAAAGAACAGCGACCACTTAGCATGGCATGGATTCAGCTTTTGCACAGACTGTAGGTAGGCCTGGTTCTTACGGTTGGTGCATATGATGACTGGATGAACTGCTCCTAAAAGTAAACCATGCAATTCCTCCTGAGCCATACTGATTGCCAGCAACTCTGGTCGCCAATTGAGTAGTTTCTTTCAGGGATGGAGAAGATCTTGGTGAAAAAAACACAGATTACCATACAACTGTAGGATGATTTTTGTGTGAAAAGCACCCCTGCTCCAGATGAAGAAGTATTCACTCCAGAAAGAATTGCTTGTTGATTTTGGATCTGTGAAGCACAGAAGCAGAAGAAAACGCCCTTTTTACGAGAGATAAATATTCCTCATCCTCTGCAGTCCAAACTTTGTAATTAGCACCGATATGGATCAAAGAAGTGATGGGAGTAGTCCGGGATGAGAAATAAGTAATAAACTCCCAGCATCTTTTGGATTTCCTTACACCAGTAGGATGCAAGCTCTTAAGGATGGAAGTCAACTTTCAGGATCCATCTTCAGGCTCATGGCAGAAATGATATAGCCTAGGAAATCAATAGACGGGAGATACCCAGATAGTTGTCGGCACTTCAGTCACAAGATTTTCATGGAAATCAAATATAATCGTTTATTTAGGAGTTAAAGGACAAAACGCGTTTTGACTTCAACATCCCGGAGTCTTCTTCAGGTTATTTAAAAAATATGTATATCATTCTGTCTATTGATTGCTTTCACCACAGTTGTCTGAAGCCTCCTGTGAGCCCAGCTGATCGAGCTGCAGTCCGCCTCCACGGGATTCCTGTGGGATCCTGTTTATGCCTCATTTCGCCTGTTTCTGATGAGTGCAACTATTATAGCGTGCAATTTAGAAACAGTTTTCACTACACTTAGATCATGCTCATCATTTGTTCCCCTTTTTTCTCCCTATCTCTTATGGTCAGTTTGATTCATAGCCTAGGAAAGGCAGGATATCCTGTTCAAATATGCATTCCTCATATTTGGCGCACAGTCAATTCTCTCTAAGTCTTTGCAGGACCTGATGAAAGTTTGGTCTATGAGAGGACAGAGTTGGAGAAAAAAACAGGATATCATCCAGATAAACCACCTTACATGAGTAGAGGAGATCTCTGAAGATGTCCTTCACAAACTCATGGAAGACAACTGGGCATTACTGAGCACAAACAACATAACATGGTATTCATAGTGGCCATCACGGGTGTTGAAAGTGGTCTTCCATTCACCTCCTTGAAAAATGCGGATAAGATTATATGTACCTCTCAAATCGAGCTTTATGAGAATCCTGGCTCCTCTAAGGCGATCAAGCAATTCAGGAATCCGCTGCAAGGGACACTTGTTTTTGATTGTGATCTGGTTGAGAGTCCTATAATCAATATAAGTCAGGAAAGTTCTGTCCTTTTTCTTACCAAAGACACCAGCTCCTGCTGGTGAGGATGAATTCTGGATGAACAAAGTTCATGACTTAAGACAGTACTTTACCATCAACAGATGATACCATCAAAGAACTCTGAAGGTGGATGACAGGAATCCAGAACCGTTCCACCATGGACTCTTTGCATGAATTTTCTAGCTGCACTGTAATCAAGCTAGGTCATCTCAGGGCCACTTGTCACAGACATCGATAGAGTCAATGGTGGAGAATAATTACTTTCGCCCAAAGTGGCCCTTCCAACTGACCCTAGGCTTGGAGGTTTCCTGACTTCTCTGGACAGAAGTGGATAAGGTGTTCCGTACTATCGGGGTAGTAGCATAAACCTTTGGTTCCACAAAGTTCTTGTCGTTGCCAGGCCATTCTAACATGGTCTACCTACATAAGCTCAGGAGAACTTGCAGAGACCTACTGCTGTTGGAGAATAAGCGGCCTTTGCAAGGAAGGTGGTTTTCTTTCACGCACCACTTCCCTGGCGCTTTCGTGCAACCTTATGTCAATGAAACGAGCCAGGGAAATTACTTCATCAAGGGTTGTAGGGATGTTACAGCCCGCCAATTCATCTTTAATCTTCCCGGATAATCCCTTCCAGAAGGCAGCTACCAGGGCTTCATTGTTGCAGCCGAGGTCAGATGACAAGGTGCAGAACCGGACAGCAAACTGATCTAGTGAAAGGCGGCCTTGATGAAGTATAAGGTGAGAGGATGTGGTTGAGGAAACATGACCCGGCTCATCAAAGGCTCATCAAAGACTTTGCAGAACAGTCAGAGGAAATCCTGTAGGTCTGAGATCACTGGATCTTCATTCTACAGAGGGTTGAGCCAAGTGAGAGCTTCTCCTCCCAGATGATGCATAAGAAAAGCCATCATGGAATGGTAGGAGGTGAAGTGGTAAGCCAACAGTTCATAGTGCAGCATGCACTGGTTAATGAAACCTTTTTGGGGCAGATAGATGCAGACCAGGTACAGGCATTGGAATGGCAGCTGCCGTGGTGGTATACACTTGAACAAATGCTGGAGAGGGAGAAGTAGCTGGCACCGAAGTGTTAAGCAAGGTGTTAACTGATCGAAGATTGTTAAAAATTTGCAGCAGCTGCTCACATTACTGGGTCATCCACTGATCTAACTTGGAAAGTGGAGTGGTATTGGGGCCATGACTTGAGATAACTGTCATGCCTGTTGATTGTGGGCCAACTGCGCTATGGTCAGACTTACCTTGGAGGGGCGTAACTAAGGAGCTACCTGGTATTCACTGAAGCATCTGAAGGTGAGGTCAGGCTTGTGCGGCAGGTAGCTGCCAGGTAACATTGAAGGGCATTGTCCAGAACAGTAGCAGCAGACCCCTAGGGATCAGATTTGTGTGTCCCAAGCAGGACAGGATGGCCACTGGTATGGGCTCAGACTGTGCGGCTTCTGGAAAGCAGACAGGACAGCCACTGGTTCAGGTTCAAACTGTCCATCTTTCAGAATAGAAATCAGGGAGACCACTGATACTAATCAACACTGTGCAGCTGTTGGTTAACAGACAGGTCAGGAATGAGAGCGGGATACAGGTTAGACAAATCAGAGTCAGAATTAGAGACGAGCGAACTTGTTCGGAAAACATTCGCTAATCTCAAATTTGGCACGAACGTAGCACATTCGGATTTGTGAGCATTTTTACTCAAAGTCGGCAAAATTTGGTCACAGTTCGGTAAATCACTGTTTCTACTAATTCTTTTGTTATTACTTTGGCTAGGATTGTGGTGCTGTATGATGAGTGGGGGAAATGGGGAGACATGTTTGATGAGGGGAGGGGGATTTGGAGAGGATAGAAGACCATGTGGAGAGGTTAGTGGAGTGGGGTGCTCTTTTTCTTCCCTTAACTTTTTGTGTGTTGATTCTGGCAGCTAATCAGGGCGCAGTAACCATGCCCATTATCATGACACAAGGTCTTCTGTTATTGGCTGCCGAAGTCACATGTCCCTGTCCACATAAAAAGCGGACATCTTGTTTTTGCTGGCACCTTTATTTCAGTGTCACAGTGCACAGAGGTCACTCCTGTGCTAGTGCTATAGCTGAAAATGAACTTGTCAGCTAAATAGATAGGATCCTGTCCTGTGTGAAATCGATTTTCTAGCATCTTACTAGATTGTGCAAAACTGTGTGTCAGTCTCTGGAGGCACCGTTTCTTACTCAAAATTGTTTGAGATGAATCTGTGTTTCAGTGGCAAATCAGAAGGCCAGATTTCCACTTAAAAATCATTAGGCCTTAGATCGGGGTGCAGCCATGAGGCTGAATTAGCTAGTCCAAATTGCTTGTGATAAAACTGTGCTTTAGTAACAAATCAGAAGGCCAGTTTTCCACTTAAAAATAATTTGGCCTAATATTGCACTGCAGCCACGAGGCCTAATTAGTTCCTCCAAATCATTTTTTATAAAACTGTGTTTCAGAGACAAATCAGAAAGCCAGATTTCCGCTTAAAAATCATTAGGCCTAATATTGGTGTGCAGTCAAAAGGCCCAATTAGCTACTCCAAATCGATGGTGATAAAACTGTGTTTCAGTGACAAATCAGAAGGCCAGATTTCCACTTAAAAGTCATTAGGCCTATTATTGAGGTGCAGCCTGGAGGGCCAATTAGCTAATCCAAATTGTTTGTAATAAAACTGTGTTTCAGTGGCAAATCAGAAGGCCAGATTTCCACTTAAAAATCATTAGGCCTAATATTGGGCTGCAGCCACAAGGCCCAATTAGCTACTCCAAATCATCTGTGATAAAACTCTGTTTCAGAGAAATATCGGAAGGCCAGATTTCCACTTAAAAATTGTTCGGTCTAATATTGGGGTGCAGACACAAGGCCCAATTAGCTACTCCAAATCATTTGTTACAAGAGGAGAAGACTACTTACAACATGAGTGGGAAAAAGCAAGGTTGTGGTAGAAGGGGGAATAGGCTTGGTGTTTGACGTGTACATGGGTTGGGTGTTAATGTTAATGAAAGCTCAATTGAACAAACACCATCTCATCCTATCCAAAGACCACTGACAACATGCTACTGGCTGGGCTACTCCACTTTCTTTCTTTGGCATCTGCACAGTGGTACGCACTGTAGATGAGGCGTAGAAAGATCATGTGCTACAGTGGATTGCAAGCGCTGCATCAAGTAGCCTCTCCTCCTCTTCCTCCACCTCAACATTACACACAGTACTTTCCTCAGAGGTGGCAACCCAATCACCCTTGTTTCCCCATGTCAAAAATTTCCAAACGCCCAACTGACTTTCAGGAACATCAAATGGGCCATTTTGCAGAGCTATTTACACATTTTATTCCATGGGCAACAGAAATCTGCTCCAAAGAATCACAGAATCCAGAGGAGGAAAGCATCAGGACCGATGCCTAAAATGTTTTCATTTTGGATCCGGGGCCAAACGAAGTAAGGTCCCATCAGAATCCAAACGCTCGTCACCAGACTTTAAGCACCAAGGGTGGAGGTGATGCTGATGACACTTAGATACCAGAGGTGCATGTGGACTTTATTGTGGTGTCTTGGCAGAAAGAGGAGGAGGGTGACTCTCAGCATGAGGTATTTGAGAACAGAGAGGCTGACTATGAGGTTATAGATCCCACTTGATGTGAACCCATAGGTACTGTCAAGCTGTAGTACTGAGGGTTAATGCTGATTAACACAGACTCCACAAGGTCGCAACAGAGTGGAGAGTGAGTTGAGAACCCACAGTATACAGCGAAGCTACCAGTAGGTGGCAGCAGAGTAGTCACACAGCCGAGTCAATACCAGGAGATAATGCAGTATCACGGGAAAACCAAATAACAGAGTCAGACAAGAGCAAAAGATCAGTACTGATCAGTAGCAGAAATACCAGAAGGGAGAGAAAGAATCAGAGCCAAGCTAAAGTCAATACCGGGGAATCCAAACACTTAAGGGAAAAAGGGGCAGGAACGAGTAGGTGGAAGGTAAACAGACACGGGTCGGGTCAGAAAAGCGCAGCAGGACAGATCAGGAATTCACCAGAGCAAGCTAGCACTGGCACTGCACATAGGTAGCAGTACCAAGATATAGCAGACCGGACACGGGAACGAGGTAGGGAAAGTTAACCCCTGACATGATCAGACCGGGAAAGGAAAGGCAAAACCAAAACCCGGGATCATGACAGTACCCTCCTCTCAAGGGGGGGTTTTCCCAGGAAAATGTGTATAAAAAACCTGCACTAAACGATCACCATTGACTGATCGCAACGGGACCCAAACGATCGATCCTCCGGACCATAAACACACCAATGTACCAAACATTGAAGCGAGCTTCGAAACATTCGAGAGTCGAGAATACATTCAACTTCATATTCTGTTTGTCCATTCACAGAAACAGGAGGTGGAGGGGGGACAACTCAGTAGAGGAAGGTACAAACAATTTAAGAAGGGACCTATGAAATACAATGGAGATAGGAAGCGACAGAGGCAAGCGTAAGTGAAAGGCAACAGGGTTGACAACCTCAATGATCTCGTAAGAACCAATAAACTTGGGACCCAGCTTGATGGAGAGAAGTTTCCGACATATGTTCTTGGTAGACAACCACACTTTATCTCCTACCAGAAACTTAGGTCCTACAGATCGTCGCTTATCTGCAAAATGTTTCTGTCTGCCTTGAACCACCAATGTTCTTCTGAACCTCCCTCCAAACCTTCCCCATCTGTTGAACCTGAATCAGCCCCTGGACACCCCAAATTAAGCCTGGAAAATTCACCAAAATGGGGGTGAAAACCGTAATTACAGAAAAACGGAGAGGTACCAGTGGACTGATTAATCCAGTTATTGAATGCAAACTCAGCCACGGGCAATGAGGAAGACCAATCATCCTGCTGAGATGAAGCAAGACACCGTAAAATCTGTTCCAGAGACTGATTGGTCCTCTCTGACCAATAGTATCAGGATTGTAGGCAAAAGTCAAGTTAATACCCAATCTCTTGCAAAAAGCCCTCCAAAACTTAGACACAAATTGCACCCCCTCTGTTAGACACCAAGTTCAGAGGCACGCCATGCAACTGTACAATGTGCTCAATAAACAATTTAGATAGTGTTTCAGCATTAGGTAGTCCTGCAAGGGAACAAAATGCGCCTATTTGCTAAACCTGTCAACCACTACCCAGACCACTGTCTTGCCATTGGAAAGGGGGAAATCAGTAATAAAATCCATGGACAAATGAGTCCATGGTCTATCCGGAATTGACAGTGGCACCAGCTCCCCAGCTGGCCGGTTATGGGAGACTTTAGCACGAGCACAAGTATCACAAGCAGACACAAACACAGCGACATCAGCAGACATGGAGGGCCACCAAAACAGTCTTGCAATAGCTCTCTGGGTAGCCGAGACTTCAGGATGCTCACTGAGAGCAGAGTCGTGAAACTCCTGGAGAACCCACAATCGATACTCAACTGGGACAAAAAGCTTGCTATCAGGCAATGACGGAGGAGCAAGAGACTGAGCCTCACGTATTTCAAGTTCCAATTCAGAGGACACCCCAGCAGCGACCACCCTATGCTGAAAAATGGAGGAGGGAGGTGAAATTGGATCCAAGCTGCAAGATAAGACATCAGCCTTGACATTCTAGGAACCGGGCCGAAAGGTGATAGGAAAATGAAAATGTGAAAAAAAACAACCACCTAGCCTATCTAGGAGTCAAACATTTGGCAGAATCAATGTAATACAAGTTCTTGTGATCTGTAATCACCATGATCCGATGAACAGCCTCCATTCTTCAAAAGCCATTTTTATGGCCAACAACTACAACTACCGATTACCGACATCATTATTTCTCTCCGCAGGACAAAATTTTCTGGAGAAAAAAGCACATGGTCTTAAATTAATCAAAGTGACGGATCCCTGAGACAGCACCACCCCCACTCCCACCTCCGATGCATCCACCTCAACAATGAATGGTTTTGATGGATCAGGCTGAACCAACACAGGAACTGACATAAAACACTTCTTCAATGCTGAAAATGCTTCAACTGCCTGAGACCACCAGACTTTAAGATCAGCCCCCTTACAAGCAAGATTGGCTTGACCACCTGAGAAAACCCCTTGATAAATTTACGATAATAGTTGGCGAACCCCAAAAAGCGCTGAAGGCCTTTGAGTTCTCTGGGCTGCACCCAATCAACAATGGCCTGTACCTTTCCGGGGTCCATACGAAACCCATTCGCAGAGAGGATGAACCCCAGAAAGGAAAACTCTTGGACACAAAATAAACACTTCTCAGGTTTAGCGAACAGGAAGCACTCCCGTAACCTAAGAAGAACATCACGTACATGACCTATGTGATATTCTTTGTCAGGTGAAAAAATAAGAATGTCATCCATCTACGCAACCATAAATACAGCATTAATGAATTTTTAAAATACAGCAGGCGCGTTCATAAGGCCAAAGGGCATGACTAAGTTTTCAAACAAACCCTCAGAGGTGAGAAATGCTGTTTTCCACTCATCCCCTTCCTGAATACGGATAAGGTTATACGCTGCCCTGAGATCCAACTTGATAAACCACTTAGCCCTAAATAATTGGTTGTAAAGATCTGGAATGAGCGGTAGGGGGTAGGTATTTCTCATCGTAATTTTATTTAGTTCTCGAACATCGATGCAAGGGCGTAAACCACCAGCTTTTTTTTAACAAAAAAGAATCCAGCAGCCACAGGTGAGACAAAGGGAAGGATGTGACCGTTTTGTAAACTTTCAGAGACATAATCTTTCATAGCGGTGCGTTTCAGGCCAGAAAGATTGTACAAATGGGCCTTGGGCAATTTAGCACCTGGAATCAGATTAATGGTACAATCATAGGGGCAATGTGGTGGCAAGACCTTAGCCTCTCTCTCGGAAAACACATCTCCAAAAACTTTCAGGTACCCCGGAATACCCTTCAGATTAACGGAAGACACAGAAACAGCAGAAAGACAACTATTAGAACAATTAGGACCCCATTTAACAATATCCCGAGATTCCCAGTCAATAACAGGATTATGCAACTGTAACCAGGGGAATCCCAAAACCAGTCCCGCAGGAAGGTTATCCAGAACGTAACATGCATTTTGTTCGTAAAGAACCCACCTTGAGGAAAAACTCCTCAGATACAAACTTGACTACATTCTGAGCCAATGGTGTCTTATCAATGGCAATGATATGGATGGGAGTGTTTAACCTAACTGTCCCTAACTTACTCTTGGACACCAGAATAGTTAATAAAGTTCATATATAACCCACAGTCCACAAAAGCTGAAGTGGGTGCGTAACCATGTTCGTAAAAAATTCCACCTCTGACAGAATCTCTTGGAATTAGGAAAATGGTACCTGGGAGTCTGGGTGACCTCCTCGACAATCACCCAGACTTAAGCGTTTCCTGGCAGCTTGTTAGATGGTGAGCAAGAGGGGCAGTCCTTCTTCCAAAGTCCCAAATTTCCACAGTAGAAACATAATCTACCTTCGCATCGCCGCTTCCTCTCCTTCACCGTGACATTAGTGGCCCCAACCTCCATAGGTTCCATATATGGCATCACTTCCAGGGTGTTCTGGAGCCTCTTGCTGGATTACTCCTCTCTCCCGCAATCTCCGATCCATGCGAATGGCCTGAGTCATGGCCTCCTCCAAAGCGCTAGGTGGTGGATGGAGAGCCAGAGCATCCTTAAGATGATCCCAAAGTCTTCTCCTGAACTGGAATCTTAAAGCAGAGTCATTCCAAGACACCTCGGTGGGCTACCATCTATACTCAGAATAATACCATTCAGCATTAATTTTACCCTGGGAGAGACCCAAGATCGTGTCCTCTGCCACCCTGACCCAGTCTGGTATGTCATAAATCAGTTCTAAAGCCTCAAAGAACCTATCTACAGACATACATTCAGGGGCAGTAACAGGTAAAGATAAATCTCAAGTTTTGAGGACCCTCCTGGAGAAGAGAGATAATTATTCCCACCCGTTGACTCTCATTTCCAGAGGACCTTGGGTCTAAGGGAGAAAAGTAGCTTACAACTGTCTCTGAATGTATGAAACTTCTCCTTTTCTCCGGAGAAAGTATCTGGGAGCCTGACAGTAGGTTCAGGAGAGGGTAAAGAAATATCAATGGGATCGGATTGCCTAATGACTGATTGTGTCATAGATCTTAACTGCTTCAGTAAGTTCCCCCCTGAAGTTGGTTATGGGAATTGGCAAGGGCTCTATGTTCCACTGACAAATCCTGCATCATGTGGTTCAAATTTGACATCTGACCTGCAAGAGTACGAAGGGGATCTATAGAGTGAGGAAAAAAATGTTCAGACCAGTTATAATGTCATGCTGTAGTACTGAGGGTTAATGCTGATTAACACAGACTCCACTAGATGGCAATAGAAAGCATGAAAAGCAAGGCAAACACTGCTAGCTGCTATGGGAATATATAGTCATAATACCAAAAAGGTACATCCCATGGAATCAGCCAGAACATGGAAAAGTGTGGGACACACTATTGTTACAAACAACAAAACCACTGGGAAAATAGGGCCATAGTCCAATAATCATGAAGTTTATAGAAAAAGTTTATTATTATTTTCTAATAAACTTTTCTATAAACTTCATGATTATTGGACTATGGCACTATTTTCCCAGTGGTTTTGTTAGATGGCAATAGAGTGGAGAGTGAGCTGAGAATCCTGCTATAAAGCAGACCCACAGTAATACAGCGGAGCTACCACTAGGTGGCAGCGGAGTAATCAGAGAGCCGAGTCGATACCAGGAGATAACGCAGTATCGAGGGAAAACCAAAGAGCAGAGACAGAGAAGAGCAAAAGATCAGTATCGGTCAGTAGCAGAAATACCAGAAGGGAGAGACAGTATCAGGTCAAAGCAAAGCTAAAGTCAATACCGGGAAATCCAAACACACAAAGGAAAAAGGGGCAGGTACGGGTAGGTGGAAGGTAAACAGACATGGGTCGGGTCAGAAAAGTGCAGCAGGACAGATCAGGAACTCACCAGAGCAAGCTAGCACGCCGAAGGCAAGCAATATAGCTGGCACTGCACACAGGTAGCAGCACCAAGATATAGCAGACCAGACACGGGAACGAGGCAGGGGAAGTTGATCCCTGACGTGATCAGATTGGGAAAGGAAAGGCAAAACCAAAACCTGGTCTGGATCATGACAGGTGCGCAGCAGAGGAGGCAGAGGAGGACAATGAGGAGGCTACATTGCAGTTTCCCCCACAGACATGAAGTGATGCAACCACGGCAAGCACTGCATCCTCAGCCCCATCTCTGGCTGTGGTGTTGTGAATTCCGTCCTTGGGCTCCCTCCTGTGGTTGTGAATGGTACTTTTGTGAGTTCTGCCCTTGGGCTCCCTCTGGTGGTTTCGAGTGGAACTGCTACTCCTTGAGTTTAGCTGTAGCAGCTGCTTTCACTGATCGTCTCTCCTGGCTTTGCTATTTAACCTGGCTCTGGTCTTCAGTTCATGCCAGCTGTCAATGTTTCTGGTTTGGATTCAGATCTCTCCTTGGATTTCTCTGATGGCCTGTCCATTTCGGCAAAAGATAAGTTTTTGCTAGTTCTTTGTTGTCCATTTGCTTTGGACTTTATTGCTCAGCTCATGTTATGTTTCATTTTGTCCAGCTTGTCATTATGATATATTCAGGCTAGCTGGAAGCTCTGGGGAAGCAGATTTGCCCTCCACACCGTGAGTCGGTGTGGAGATCATTTTTGTAAACTCTGCGTGGATTTTTAGTTTTTAATACTGACCGCACAGTATCCTTTCCTATTCTGTCTATTTAGATTAGTATTGGCCTCCTTTGCTAAAATCTGTTTTTATTTCTGTGTATGTTATTTCCCTCTCCACTCACAGTCAATATTTGTGGGGGGCTATCTTTCCTTTTGGGAATTTCTCTGAGGCAAGATAGCTTTCTGTTTCCATCTTTAGGGGTAGTTAGTTCTCAGGCTGTGACGAGGTGTCTAGGGAGAGACAGGAACACTCCACGGCTATTTCTAGTGTTGGTGTTAGGATTAGGAACTGCGGTCAGTAAAGATACCACCTCCTCTGAGCTCTTTAACCACCAGGTCATATCAGTGTTGCTCCTTAACCACCAGGTCATAACAGTACAGCTGGCCCTCAATGTGTTGAATGCATCTCAAAAGAGGGAAAAAAAAAGTTCTGAGCCATTTTTTTTTCTTTTCCTTTACAGCCTGTTTTGTCTTTTTTTTCCCCTTAATCTCTGGGTGGTTCAGGATTCCGGTGCTGACATGGAGGTTCAGGGTCTGTCCTCGCGTGTGGATCAAGTCGCTGCAAGAGTACAGAGTATCCAAGATTATGTTGTTCACACTCCGGTTTTAGAGCCTAGAATTCCTATTCCTGATTTGTTTTCTGGGGATAGATCTAAATTTTTGAACTTTAAAAATAACTGCAGATTGTTTTTTGCTCTGAGACCCCGCTCCTCTGGTGACCCCATTCAGCAGGTGAAGATTGTCATTTCTCTGCTGCGTGGAGACCCGCAGGACTGGGCATTCTCCCTTGAGCCAGGAAATCCTGCATTGCTCAATATAGACGCATTTTTTCCAGCGCTCGGATTGCTGTATGACAAACCTAATTCTGTGGATCAGGCAGAAAAAACCTTGCTGGCTCTGTGTCAGGGTCAGGAAGCGGCAGAAGTATACTGCCAGAAATTTAGAAAGTGGTCTGTGCTCACAAAATGGAATGAGTATGCCCTGGCAGCAATTTTCAGAAAGGGTCTTTCTGAAGCCCTTAAAGATGTTATGGTGGGGTTCCCCACGCCTGCTGGTTTGAACAAATCAATGTCTTTGGCCATTCAGATTGATCGGCGCCTGCGCGAGCGCAAGGTGGTGCACCATATGGCGGTGTCCTCTGGGCAGAGTCCTGAGCCTATGCAATGTGATAGGATTTTGACTAGAGCGGAACGGCAGGAATTCAGACGTCAGAATGGGCTGTGTTTTTACTGTGGTGACTCTACTCAAGCTATTTCTGATTGTCCTAAGCGTACTAAGAGGTCGCTAGGTCTGTTACCATTAATACTGTACAGCCTAAATTTCTCTTGTCTGTTACCCTGATTTGCTCATTGTTGTCCTTTTCTGTTATGGCATTTGTGGATTCAGGCGCTGCCCTGAACTTAATGGACGGAATTTGCCAAACACTGTGGTTTTTCCTTGGAGCCTTTGCGGAGCCCTTTTCCCTTGAGGGGGATTGATGCTACGCCATTGACCAAGAATAAACCTCAGTACTGGACACAGTTGACCATGTACATGGCTCCAGCACATCAGGAAAATATTCGTTTTTTGGTGTTGCATAATTTGCATGATGTTGTTGTGCTGGGTTTTCCATGGTTACAGGTACATAATCCAGTGCTGGATTGGAAATCTATGTCTGTGACTAGTTGGGGTTGTCAAGGGATACATAGTGATGTTCCTTTGATGTCAATTTCCTCTTCCCCCTCTTCTGAAGTTCCTGAGTTTTTGTCAGATTTCCAGGATATATTTGATGAGCCCAAGTCCAGTTCCCTTCCTCCTCATAGGGACTGCGATTGTGCTATTAACTTGATTCCTGGCTGTAAGTTCCCTAAGGGTCGACTTTTCAATCTGTCTGTGCCAGAGCATGCCGGAGTTATGTAAAGGAGTCTTTGGAGAAGGGGCATATTCGCCCGTCTTCGTCACCGTTGGGAGCGGGGTTCTTTTTTGTTGCCAAGAAGGATGGCTCTTTGAGGCCCTGTATAGATTATCGCCTTCTCAATAAGATCACGGTCAAATTCCAGTACCCTTTACCTTTGCTTTCTGATTTGTTTGCTCGGATTAAGGGGGCTAGTTGGTTTACCAAGATTGACCTTCGAGGGGCGTATAATCTTGTTCGTATTAAACAGGATGATGAATGGAAAACAGCATTTAATACGCCCGAAGGCCATTTTGAATACCTTGTGATGCCATTCGGGTTCTCTAATGCTCCATCTGTGTTTCAGTCCTTTATGCATGATATCTTCCGGAATTATCTGGATAAATTTATGATTGTATATTTGGATGATATTTTGGTTTTTTCCGATGATTGGGAGTCTCATGTGAAGCAGGTCAGGATGGTATTTCAGATCCTTCGTGCTAATGCGTTGTTTGTGAAGGGGTCTAAGTGCCTCTTTGGAGTTCAGAAGGTTTTGTTTTTGGGTTTCATTTTTTCTCCCTCGGCTATTGAGATGGACCCTGTTAAGGTCCAGGCCATTCATGATTGGACTCAACCCACATCTGTGAAGAGCCTTCAGAAATTTTTGGGCTTTGCTAATTTTTATCGCCGCTTCATTGCTAATTTTTCCAGTGTGGTTAAGCCTCTGACCGATTTGACGAAGAAAGGCGCTGATGTGATGAATTGGTCCTCTGCGGCTGTTGAGGCCTTTCAGGAGCTTAAACGTCATTTTACTTCTGCCCCTGTGTTGCGTCAGCCAGATGTTTCTCCCCCTTTTCAGGTTGAGGTTGACGCTTCTGAGATTGGGGCAGGGGCCGTTTTGTCTCAGAGAAGTTCTGATGGCTCTTTGATGAAACCGTGTGCGTTCTTCTCCAGAAAGTTTTTGCCTGCTGAGCATAATTATGATGTCGGCAATCGGGAGTTGTTGGCTATGAAGTGGGCATTTGAGGAGTGGCGACATTGGCTTGAGGGAGCCAAGCATCGCGTTGTGGTCTTGACCGATCATAAGAATCTGATTTACCTTGAGTCTGCCAAGCGGTTGAATCCTAGACAAGCTCGATGGTCTCTGTTTTTCTCCCGTTTTGATTTTGTGGTCTCGTATCTTCCGGGATCTAAGAATGTGAAGGCTGATGCCCTTTCTAGGAGTTTTTTGCCTGATTCTCCGTGAGTCCTTGAGCCTACTGGTATTCTCAAGGAAGGGGTGATTCTTTCTGCCATCTCTCCTGATTTACGGCGGGTGCTTCGGGAGTTTCAGGCTGATAAACCTGACCGCTGTCCAGTGGGGAAACTGTTTGTTCCTGATAGATGGACTAGTAAGGTAATTTCTGAGGTTCATTGTTCAGTATTGGCTGGTCATCCTGGGATTTTTGGTACCAGAGAGTTGGTTGCTAGGTCCTTTTGGTGGCCTTCCTTGTCGCGGGATGTGCGTTCTTTTGTGCAGTCCTGTGGGACTAGTGCCCGGGTCAAGCCTTGCTGTTCCCATGCTAGTGGGTTGCTTTTGCCTTTGCCGGTCCCTGAGAGGCCCTGGACGCATATTTCCATGGATTTTATTTCTGATCTTCCTGTTTCCCAGAAGATGTCTGTCATCTGGGTGGTTTGTGACCGGTTTTCTAAGATGGTCTATTTGGTACCTTTGCCTAAGTTGCCTTCCTCCTCTGATTTGGTTCCATTATTTTTTCAGCATGTGGTTCGTTTGCATGGCATTCCGGAGAATATTGTGTCTGACAGAGGTTCCCAGTTTGTTTCTAGGTTTTGGCGGTCCTTTTTTGCTAGAATGGGCATTGATTTGTCTTTTTCTTCAGCATTTCATCCTCAGACAAATGGCCAAACGGAGCAAACCAATCGGACCTTGGAAACCTATTTGAGATGCTTTGTGTCTGCTGATCAGGATGATTGGGTGACCTTCTTGCCGTTGGCCGAGTTTGCCCTTAATAATCGGGCTAGTTCGGCTACCTTGGTTTCGCCTTTCTTTTGTAACTTTGGTTTTCATCCTCGTTTTTCTTCAGGGCAGTTGAGCCTTCTGACTGTCCTGGTGTGGATTCTGTGGTGGACAGGTTACAGCAGATTTGGACTCATGTGGTGGACAATTTAATGTTGTCTCAGGAAAAGGCTGAACGTTTTGCTAACCGTCGTCGGTGTGTTGGTCCCCGGCTTCGTGTTGGGGATTTGGTCTGGTTGTCTTCTCGTCATGTTCCTATGAAGGTTTCTTCCCCTAAGTTCAAGCCTCGCTTTATTGGTCCTTATAAGATTTCTGAAATTATCAATCCGGTGTCTTTTCGTTTGGCCCTTCCAGCTTCTTTTTCTATTCATAACGTTTTTCATAGATCTTTGTTGCGGAGATATGTGGTGCCCATGGTTCCCTCCGTTGATCCTCCTGCTCCGGTGTTGGTTGAGGGGGAGTTGGAATATGTGGTGGAAAAGATTTTGGATTCTCGTTTTTCGAGGCGGAAGCTTCAGTATCTGGTCAAGTGGAAGGGTCATGGCTAGGAGGATAATTCTTGGGTTGTTGCCTCCGATGTCCATGCTGCTGATTTGGTTCGTGCTTTTTCACTTGGCTCATCCTGATCGGCCTGGGGGCTCTGGTGAGGGTTCGGTGACCCCTCCTCAAGGGGGGGGTACTGTTGTGAATTCCGTCCTTGGGCTTCCTCCTGTGGTTGTGAATGGTACTTTTGTGAGTTCTGCCCTTGGGTTCCCGGGGTGGTTTCGAGTGGAACTGCTGCTCCTTGAGTTTAGCTGTAGCAGCTGCTTTCACTGATCGTCTCTCCTGGCTTTGCTATTTAACCTGGCTCTGGTCTTCAGTTCATGCCAGCTGTCAATGTTTCTGGTTTGGATTCAGATCTCTCCTTGGATTTCTCTGATGGCCTGTCCATTTCGGCAAAAGATAAGTTTTTGCTAGTTCTTTGTTGTCCATTTGCTTTGGACTTTATTGCTCAGCTCATGTTATGTTTCCTTTTGTCCAGCTTGTCATTATGATATATTCAGGCTAGCTGGAAGCTCTGGGGAAGCAGATTTGCCCTCCACACCGTGAGTCGGTGTGGAGATCATTTTTGTAAACTCTGCGTGGATTTTTAGTTTTTAATACTGACCGCACAGTATCCTTTCCTATTCTGTCTATTTAGATTAGTATTGGCCTCCTTTGCTAAAATCTGTTTTTATTTCTGTATATGTTATTTCCCTCTCCACTCACAGTCAATATTTGTAGGGGGCTATCTTTCCTTTTGGGAATTTCTCTGAGGCAAGATAGCTTTCTGTTTCCATCTTTAGGGGTAGTTAGTTCTCAGGCTGTGACGAGGTGTCTAGGGAGAGACAGGAACACTCCACGGCTATTTCTAGTGTTGGTGTTAGGATTAGGAACTGCGGTTAGTAAAGATACCACCTCCTCAGAGCTTGTCCCATGTTGCTCTTTAACCACCAGGTCATATCAGTGTTGCTCCTTAACCACCAGGTCATAACACTGTGGCCAGTCATGAGTGTGTAGTTCACAGGGCTCGAAAGGGTTGCCTAGCCTGGGCCTTTTTTAAGATGGCAAAGGATGACCCAACACACGTCAAATTTGCAAAGAAAAAACTCAGTAGAGGCAAATATTGCAATAATTTGACAACTGCATGCATGAACCAGCACATATGCGATCAATATGCCTTAGTGTGTGAATCACACTGCTCTAAAATGGGGACTAGCCAACCATCAGCTGTTCTATCAACCCTATCTGCAGCTTCTTTCTCCTCCGTCACCATGCCAAGCCTTCTCACGCAAGTCTCCGGCTGCGTCTCCTGCTGAGTTTCAAAAGATTTAATCATCTCTGCTGTCTTATCTTTAAAATTAAAATTAGAAATTGTGCAGTATAGCCATGAGCCCAGAACTAACAGCAATCCATAGGACCCAGCTACACCTATCTACTATTTGAAAAAGTCTGGCCAGAAGTGGTCTTCATGGAAGCATTGTGTCTAAAAAGCCATATAGTCAACATTGAAACAAGGCCAAGTTACTCAGCTATTTATAAAAAAAAATACAAGGATGCAGAAAAATGCCAGCAGGTCCTCTGACCTGATGAATCAAGACTTGAAATATGTGGCTGTAACAGAAGGTAGTTTGTTCAGGAGGAGATGGAGAGTGGTACAATAATGAGAGTCTGCAAGCAACAATGAATCATGGAAGAAGTTACTTATAAGTTTCAACTGCATTACAGAAAATGGAGAATTTGGTCAAGATTAATGTTGTCCTCAGGGCTAAGAAATACAGACCAGATACTTCATCCATCATGCAATACCATCAGGAAAGTGTCTAATTGGCTTAAAATTTACAGTATTCTGCAGCAGGACAACAATCGTAAACATATGTCATTAAGAACTGTCTTCAGCATAAAAAAGAAGGACTTCAGGAAGTGATGATATTGCCCCACAGAAAGCCCTGATCTAAAAATCTGTGTGGGATCACATGAAGAGGCTGTAGGATTTACAGGAGCCTACATTCACAGATGATCTGTGGTAGGTCTCTATGTTGTTTTGAAAAGACTCCATGCCAAGTCCCTTCAAAAACTGCTTGCAAGTGTAACTAGAAAAATTGATGTGGTTTCAAAGGCAAAGGGAGATCACACCATATATTGATTGGACTTTAATTCTCCTTTCCTCTTTTACATTGCACTTTTGTTAATTGATAAAAATAAACTATTCTATTTGAAATCATTCTTACTCTGCAGTATTTTTTCCTCACTTGCCTAAAACATTTGTACTGTACAGTATGTGCACATTACTAGAAGACCACATTTTAATTTTGGGAATAATTTAGGAATTTAATTCTTTTGTGATTTTTCCATTCTTACATTAACACTACTGTTAAACTAATTGAAATTGTACTATTGTATAACAATTGGTTTTAATATTCTCCTTCCTTGGCATTAGATGTATTTATAGGATATTCTCATATTACACATTAATAGCTTCAACAGAAGTCAGCAATTCTCATAAACATTAACACAGGCACAACCCCTTCTCCATTATTTCTCTCTAGAAGAAAGGGGGCAAGGTTAGCTCACTAGGTGGCATAGGGATTGAGTACTACTCTTTTAAAAACAGTTATATGTATATACAGTTGTGCTCAAAAGTTTACATACCCCAGCAGAAATTGCTTTCTTTGCCTTTTTTCAGAGAATATGAATGACTAGAAGGTGGCCCGATTCTAAAGCATCGGGTATTCTAGAATATGTATGTACGTCGCGCTGTGAGTGGGGGTTAAATTCAGCGCCAAAATCGCCAATCAGCGAAGCGTCGTTGAAATCCCGCACCAATTCGCGGCCAGACTGCGTTTCGCTAAATGGTCGCAGTTGGCCGGGCACGACTAATCACCGAAGTGGTGTTTAAATCCCGCGGCAATATCGCTGATTGGTCATGGCCTGCCGTGTTGTATATAGCACAGCCACGTAGTATATAGCAGCCATGTAGTATATAGCACAGCCACGTAGTATATAGCACAGCGATGTTGTATATCACACAGCCCACGCAGTAGATAGCACAGCCACATAGTATATAGCACAGCTACATAGTATATAGCACAGGCACGTAGTATATAACACAGTGATGTAGTATATAGCAGCTACGCAGTATATAGCACAGCCCAAGTAGTATATAGCATAGCGACATAATACATAGCAGCCACGTAGTATATAACACAGACAGCCACATAGTATATAGCAGTCACGTAGTATATATCAGCCACGTAGTATATAGCAGCCACATAATATATAGCAGCCACGTAGTATATAGCACAGCCACGTAGTATAAAGCACAGCCCACATAGTATATAGCACAGTGACAAAATATACAGCAGCCATGTAGCATATAACACAGACAGCCACGTAGTATATAGCAGTCATGTAGTATATAGCAGAAACGTAGTATATAGCACAACGATGTTGTATATAACACAGCCCACGCAGTAGATAGCACAGTCATGTAGTATATAGCACAGCCACATAGTATATAGCACAGGCACGTAGTATATATCACAGCGATGTAGTATATAGCAGCCACGTGGTATATAGCACAGCCCACGTAGTACATAGCACAGCGACGTAATACATAGCAGCCACGTAGTATATAACACAGACAGCCACGTAGTATATAGCAGTCATGTAGTATATAGCAGAAACGTAGTATATAGCACAACGATGTTGTATATAACACAGCCCACGCAGTAGATAGCACAGTCATGTAGTATATAGCACAGTCACATAGTATATAGCACAGGCACGTAGTATATATCACAGCGATGTAGTATATAGCAGCCACGTGGTATATAGCACAGCCCACGTAGTACATAGCACAGCGACGTAATACATAGCAGCCACGTAGTATATAACACAGACAGCCACGTAGTATACAGCAGACATGTAGTATATAGCAGCCACGTAGTATATAGCAGCCACGTAATATATAGCAGCCACATAGTATATAGCACAGCCACGTAGTATAAAGCACAGCCCATGTAGTATAAAGCACAGTGACATAATACACAGCAGCCACGTAGCATATATCACAGACAGCCACATAGTATATAGCAGTCATGTAGTATATAGCAGAAACGTAGTATATAGCACAGCCACGTAGTATACAGCACAGCGATGTAGTATATAGCAGCCACATAGTATATAACACAGCCCACGTGGTATATAACACAGGCCATGTAGTATATAGCACAGCCCGCAGTGTGGGCACCATATCCCTGTGAAAAAAATGATCAAAGTAAAAAATAGTTATATACTCACCCTCAGGCGTCCAGCGAAGCTGTCCCGATGCGCTCGATGCTGCCGCCAGCTTCCGTTCCCAGTGATGCATTGCAAAATTACCCAGATGACGTAGCGGTCTCATGAGACCGCTAAGTCATCTGGGTAATTTCGCAATGCATCTCTGGTAACGGAAGCTGCCGGCCGCATCGCAAGGAGCGGGACAGCTGCGGAGGCGACGGAAGGTGAGAATAGCATGATTTTTAATTTTTTTTATTATTTTTAACATTATATCTTTTTACTATTGATGTTCCATAGCCAGCATCAATAGTAAAAAGTTGTTCCGGGATGGGGCAACACACTGGCGCTGACTGGAGGGGAGTAGTGAGGGGGCACTGACTGGAGGAGATTAGGGAGGGGCCAATTCGAGGCCAGACTAAAGGTACCTTCACACGAAGCGACGCTGCAGCGATAGCGACAACGATGCCGATCGCTGCAGCGTCGCTGTTTGATCGCTGGAGAGCTGTCACACAGACCGCTCTCCAGCGACCAACGATGCCGAGGTCCCCGGGTAACTAGGGTAAACATCGGGTTGCTAAGCGCAGGGCCGCGCTTAGTAACCCGATGTTTACCCTGGTTACCAGCGTAAAAGTAAAAAAAACAAACAGCACATATTTACATGCGTCCCCCAGCGTCTGCTTCCTGACACTGACTGAGCTCCGGCCCTAACAGCAGAGCGGTGACGTCACTGCTGTGCTTTCACTTTCACTTTAGGTGCCGGCGCTCAGTCAGTGTCAGGAAGCGGACGCTGGGGGACGCATGTAAGTATGTGCTGTTTGTTTTTTTTACTTTTACGCTGGTAACCAGGGTAAACATCGGGTTACTAAGCGCGGCCCTGCGCTTGGTAACCCGATGTTTACCCTGGTTACCAGTGTAAAACATCGCTGGGTATCGTTGCTTTTGCTTTCAAACACAACGATACACAGCGATCGGGCGACCAAATAAAGTTCTGGACTTTATTCAGCGACCAGCGACATCACAGCAGGATCCTGATCGCTGCTGCGTGTCAAACGAAACGATATCGCTAGCCAGGACGCTGCAACGTCACGGATCGCTAGCGATGTCGTTTCGTGTGAAGGTACCTTAAGCCTGTTGCTGATTGGTCGCGGTCTCCCGACCGCGACCAATCAGCGACATGGGATTTCCATTACAGACAAACAGACAAACAGATGGAAGTACCCCTTAGATGATTATATAGATAGATAACACCAACATGTTTTCTCCACTCATGGTTAGTGTTTGGGTGAAGCTATTTATTGTCAAACTACTGTATTTTCTCCTTTTAAATCATAATGACAACCCAAAACCTCCAAATGACCCTGATCAAACGTTCACATACCCTGGTGATTTTGGCCTGATAACATGCACAGAAGTTGACACAAATGTTTTCTTGTAATCAGTGTGTGCGCGCATAAAGGCTGAGGCAGTTTCCAGGATCCAGACAGACTCTTGCATCTTTCAAGTCAATGATCACTGCACACTTAATATGAATTATGCTTCAAGTGAGAAATATTTATTGATAGGTGATAAGCGACAAGCAAAAAGACGTTTCGGCCACTCGGTGGCCTTGATCACAGTGTCGCGTTATATTGGTGCGTCAATAGGTCGTACTTGTACGTTCCGTAGGGGAAAGTTATAATTGGTAAGTATGTCCCCATTCACTGCAGTTAATGCTGAGTCCGCAATCTAGATAATGACCAGCGTATGTCTCCACGCTAAGGCACAGCCGTGCCAGCCTTCCCACTCCACCATTATGTCGACTTGTAACAGGCACCACATACCGGACACCGCCGCATTATGTACGCTCATCAAATACGGCTTTGCAGCCCCAGTACCGTCTTTATCTAACAGGCGAGACATACGCTAGTCATTATCTAGATTGCGGCCTCAGCATTAACTGCAGTGAATGGGGACATACTTACCAATTATAACTTTCCCCTACGGAACGTACAAGTACGACCTATTGACGCACCAATATAACGCGACACTGTGATCAAGGCCACCGAGTGGCCGAAATGTCTTTTTGCTTGTCGCTTATCACCTATCAATAAATATTTCTCACTTGAAGCAAAATTCCTATTAAGTGTGCTGTGATCATTGACTTGTACGTACATAGGGAATCACGTTTCCCGTTCACTAGCACCTTTAATCCAAACTCAAGTCGTGTGCTAGCCATTCGTTTATTGTTGCATCTTTCAGCCAGCCACTGCCATTTCTGGATTGTGAGTCATGGGGAAAGCAAAAGAATTGTTAACGGATCTGCGGGAAAAGGTAGCTGAACTGTATAAAACAGGAAAGGGATACAAAAAGATAACCAAGGAATTGATAATGCAAGTCAGCAGTGTTCAAAGTGTGATTAACATATGAAAAATCAGGGGCTCTTTAAAATCAAAACCACGGTCAGATAGACGAACAAAAATTTCATCCACAACTGCCAGGAAAATTGTTCGGGATTGGGAGAAAAACCCACAAATAATATCAGCTTAAATACAGGACTCTCTGAAAATTAGCGGTGTGGCAGTTTCAAGATGCACAATAAGGAGGCACTTGAAGAAAAATGGGCTGCATGGTTGAGTTGCTAGATGAAAGCCATTACAGCGAAAATGCTACAAAGCATCGTGCCTACAATATGCAAAACAGCACAGAGACAAGCCTCAAAATTGACGTTTTTTGCCACAACCATAAACGTTATATTTAGAAAGAGGTCAACAAAGCCTATGATGAAAGGAACACCATTCCTACTGTATAGCATGGAGGTGTATCGCTGATGTTTTGGAGATGTGTGATTGGATGTGTATGGGATGTACTTGGATGTTCCAACATGACAACAATCCAAAACAAAAGGCCAAGTCAAACTGTCATTGGCTACAGCAGAACAAAGTGAAGGTTCTGGAGTGGCCATCTCAGTTTCCTGACCTCAATATCATTGAGCCACTCTGGGGAGATATCAAGCGTGCAGTTTGTGCTAGACAACCTAGGAATTTACAGGAACTGGAGACTTTTTGCCAAGAAAAATGGGCAGCTTTACCATCTGAGAAAATAAAGAACCTCATCCACAACTGCCACACAAGACTTCAAGCTGTCATTGATGTTAGAGGGGGCAATACACGGTATTAATAAATGGGGTATGTAAACTTTTAATCAAGGTCATTTGGATGTTTTGGGTTGTCATTATGAATTAAAAAAGAGAAAACACAGTAGTTTCACAATAAATGGCTTCACCCAAACACTAGCCATGAGTGGAGTTTTGGTGTTATCATTCATATTCTCTGAAAAAGCAAAAAATCTGCCAGAGTATGTAAACGTTTGAGCACAACTGTATTCTGTCAAATACCGCTTTAAGTTCTAAGTAGTGTTGAGCATTCTGATTCCGCAAGTATCGGGTATCAGCCGATATTTGCGGTATCGGAATTCAGATACCGAGTTCCGATATTTTTGCGATATCGGGAATCGGGATCGGGATGCATATTCATGTGTAAAATAAAGAATAAAAATAAAAAATAGGGATATACTCACCCTCTGATGCGCCCTGGTTGTAACTGCTGCAACCGGCAGCCTCCGTTCCTAAAAATGAGCGAGTGAAGGACCTGCGATGACGTCGCGGTCTTGTGATTGGTCGTGTAACCGCTCATGTGACCGCTCACGCGATCAATCACAAGCCGCGACATCATCGAATGTCCTTCAATCGCTCATTCTTAGGAACGGAGGCTGCCGGTTGCAGCGGTTACAACCAGGGCGCGTCAGAGGGTGAGTATATCCCTATTTTTTATTTTTATTCTTTATTTTACACATGAATATGGATCCCAGGGCCTGAAGGAGAGTTTCCTCTCCTTCAGACCCTGGAAACCATCCAGGATCACTTCCGATATTTGTGTCCCATTGACTTGTAATGGTATCGGGTATCGGTATCGGCGATATCCGATATTTTTCGGATATCGGCCGATACAATCCGATACCGATACTTTCAAATATCGGACGGTATCGCTCAACACTAGTTCTAAGTAAAAACAACAATATGGAAGGCAGTAAAAGCAAATTCACTATGGATATATTATATTCCCTGAGGGTGTTAGATATTAAAATTAAATATGTGGTTGTTTCAATTTAAAAAAAAAAAATCTTAATTAAAATATAAGGAATACGCTTAATCTTTCATTTTCGATATGCATTTACTATAATTATGCAAATGTGATGTACATCAGAGCATAAAGTATACACAGCAATAAAATGTCATTTTCTTGACAAAGTCCTTGGTATTGGAATATAACATTACAAATGTTATTGTGCTTGACAGAAATTGTATCCACTTTATTTTATATAAATCTAATAAAAACTTCAGTAACTTTTTGGCCACTTTTTAAACTTTTTTCTTAACATGAGTAATCATGACTTCAATATTGTCACTGTTATGCAAAGGAGGCAGCTGTAAAATTCATATTATGTAATGGTCCTGGGTCAAGAAATAAAATAGCTCAATAGCTATAATAAAATACAAATTGGTATACAGCCATATGGTGAAATGATGTCATACTGTAGCATATTAGATCTTTTCCACACTTGAAACGTTTAACTTGTATGGATAATTTAACTGGAGCTATTTTTATTTTATTAAACTTCGTGATGATGTTAAAAACACCTCTTGTCTCCTTCTAAACTGATGTATGCCATCCTATGCATGAAAAAGAAATTAGCTTACAAAAAAAGCAATTTGTCACCAAATTTGATAGCAATATCTTGTGAACTGAATTTGATTTAACATCATTCTAGCATCATTTTTTTCCATTTGTAAGGGCTTAAAAAACTGCTACATAAAAGATGTGTTTTTTTCTTCCTAGATGTGATTTCTGAATATTCGGCCAATTTTATTGATAAGATTGTAGATTATTTTTTAAGAGACAGTATTTTTCTTTTTAGAAGGGTATACCCTGCAAACCACAAATATGCAACTTACTTTTTTGAAAATCATGGCATCAATACAGGAATATCAACCAACCATTCCTGGGAGTAACGGTTTTTTAATTCAACCAGATGATTTCAAGCAAAAGCTTTGTTTATAATGGTGCACAATAATATTTTTTAGGGAGAACCCAATAGGAAATAATTTCTGCCATTTTTATTTTAATGCTTGATGTTATGTGATAGATCTAAATGCTGATGGACTGTGTAGTATTTAGGTCTGAAGCTGGTCACCCAGGAACAAGTTGGTTAATTTGTATAGAGGTGGAGGTGGTGAACTGAAGGTTGGTGTTGCGATGGAGATCTGTGCTAAACTAAGAAGTTAGGTCACTAATGTTTTCTTTGGAAGTGTTGGCTGAGTTCATCATCAGCATGAGTGGTTAGCACTGGGGACTGTGGATAAAGACAAATTTGTTAAGGCATCAGTGGCAGGTTAGGGTGGTGTACTCACTTCAAGGTTAGGGATGTAATTGGATACTTAATGACAGGGGAGAGAACCTTTTTTTCTACCAATGGCCATTTTGATATTTATAACCCCATTTGCAGGCAGTACAAAATTATCAACTTGAAAATTATCCTGCTATATTTGGTCAAACAATTACCTCACCCCTAATGAGATGGTTTCTTTTTGGTAAGATATATGATGTTAGGTGGTATTGACTATGTTGCTACTTGCAACTGTTCTTCCAGATTTGCAACGATCTGGAGAGCAGTAAACTTTTCAAAATAAGTTTTGTAAAGAACTGATCTCAGCGGTGAGTTGCTCTGAACACAGATATATATTAAACTGCAAGTCTCCTCACAGTGCAAATTTCACTGCTCTTTTTACACTTATAGAACTTAAGTAGTGAGAGATATGAAGTTTACATCACATAGGAGACAATGAGACTGCTGTATGTACATCTCATAGGAGACACTGGGGCTGGTGTGCATACAGTGGGTGCGGAAAGTATTCAGACTCCTTTAAAATTTTCTTTGTTTCGTTGCAGCCATTTGTTAAATTCAAAAAAGATCATTTTTTTTCATATTAATGTACACTCTTTACCCCATCTTTACTGAAAAAAAACAGAAATGTAGTAATTTTTGCTAATTTATTAAAAAAGAAAAACTGAAGTATCGCATGGTCATAAGTATTCAGACCTTTGCTCAAAATTGAGTAGAACCACTCTTTTGAGCTAGTACAGCCATGAGGCTTCTTGGGAATGATGCAACAAGTTTTTCACACCTGGATTTGGGGATCCGCTGACATTATTCCTTGCAGATAATCTCCAGTTCCGTCAGGTTAGATGGTGAACATTTTTGGACAGCCATTTTCAGGTCTCTCCAGAGATGCTCAATTGGGTTTAGGTCAGGGCTCTGGTTGGGCCAGTCAAGAATGGTCACAGAGTTTTTCTGAAGCCACTCCTTTGTTATTTTAGCTGTGTGCTTAGGGTCATTGTCTTGTTAGAAGGTGAACCTTCGACCAAGTTTGAGGTTCAGAACACTATGGAAGAGGTTTTCGTCCAGGATAACTCTGTAATTGGCTGCATTCATGTTTCCTTCAATGAAAACCAGTTGTTTTGTCCCTGCAGATGAAAAGCACCCCCATAGCATGATGCTGCCACCTCCATGTTTCACTGTTGGGATTGTATTGGGCAGGTGATGAGCAGTGCCTGGTTTTCTCCACACATACCACTTAGAATTATAACCAAAAAGGTCTAGCTTCATCTCATCAGACCAGAGAATCTTATTTGTCATAGTCTGGGTGTCCTTCATGTGTTTTTTAGCAAACTCTGTGCGGGCTTTTATATGTCTTGCACTGATGGGAGTATTCTGTCGGGCCACTTAGTCATAAAGGCCCGACTGGTGGAGGGCTGGAGGTATAGTTGACTTTATGGAACTTTCTCCCATTTCCCTACTGCAGCTCTGGAGCTCAGACACAGTGATCTTTAGGTTCTTCTTTACCTCTTTCACCAATGCTCTTCTCCCATGATTGCTCAGTTTGTCTGGATGGCCAGATCTAGGAAGACTTATTTGTTCCTAAACTTCCTCCATTTAAGGATTATGGAGGCCACTGTGCTCATAGGAACCTTGAGTACTGCAGAACTTTTGTTGCAACCTTGGCCAGATCTGTGTCTTGCCAGAATTCTGTCTCTGAGCTTCTTGGCCAGTTACTTTGACCTTATGATTCTCATTTGGTCTAATATGCACTGTGAGCTGTGAGGTCTTATATAGACAGGTGTGTGCCTTTCTAAATTAAGTCCTATCAGATTAATTAAACACAGCTAGACTCCAATGAAGGAGTTGAACCATCTCAAGGAGGGTCACAAGGAAATGGACAGCTTGTGACTTAAAGGGAATTTGTCACCCCTAAATTCGCCTATAAGCTAAGGCCACCGGCATCAGCGGCTTATCTACAGCATTCTGTAATGCTGTAGATAACCTCCTGATGTAACCTGAAAGAGAAGAAAAACAAGTTATAATATACTCACCCAGGGGCGGTACCGGTGCGGTCCAGTCCGATGGGCATTGTGGTCTGGGTCCAGCACCTCCCATCTTCATACGATGGTGTCCTCTTCTTTGCTTCCTGCTGCAGCTCCTGCGCAGGCGTACTTTATCTGCCCTGTTGAGGGAGAGCAAAGTACTGCAGTGTGCAGGCGCCGGGCCTCTGTGTCCTTTCCCGGCACCTGTGCACTACAGTACTTTGCTCTGCCCTCCACAGGGCAGATAAAGTACGCCTGCACAGGAGTCATGAGTGTCTGAGCAAAGGGTTTGAACACTTATGACCATGTGATACTTCAGTTTTTCTTTTTTATTAGATTTGCAAACATTTCTACATTTCTGTTTTTTTCAGTCAAGATGGGGTGCAAAGTGTACATCAATGTGAAAAAACAAACTTTTTTGAATTTACCAAATGGCTGCAATGAAACAAAGATTGAAAATTTTAAATGGGTCTGAATACTTTCCATACTCAATGTATATTATATAAGAGACTCTAAGACTGCTGTATATACATGATGACATGTGAGAAACTGTGACATCTTGCTGCCACTGGAGCAAATAGCAGCTGATCGGGGAAGGGTGCTGGGTGTTAGACTTCCATAGATCTAATATTAGTGAACTATTTAAAGGATAGATCATCAATAAGTTGTGACCAGTTTATACATTGGCATTAGTTTTAAAACTAGAATGTCCATTCTATACTGACAGTGCCAGAAGGTGTAGAAACACATCCTATTGACAAGAAGAATGGTAATGCCCACTTATCAATGTATTCATACATTTCTCAGAAGAGTACCAGAGAATTTAAATGGCATACCAAAAATGGAAAGAGATTACTTGTTAAGATTGTTGTTGAGGAAAGAAGTAAATCCTATAAAAAGAATAACTGCAACATTCAAGGAATAAATGTGTGGTATAATAAACTCTGAATAAAATATAGAAACAAGTACCAACAACTTTTAGAAGTAATAGAAAAAGAATAAATAATTTTAAGCACAAAAATATTAAACCAACAAAAAGCAGTAAAAACAAGTTATATTTAGGATGTTGATGCATTAAACCTATTCATGTCCAAATGCGAGAAGTTTAAATGTTTTCTTTAAAAACAAGCCAAAGTCCACTACAAGGGTTTTATGATTGACCACCATGATGCATTGTGATGGTTCCCTGAAGTTGAGCTTTTCCCCTTTGACATGTACATTTAAATTCAGTGTAAATACATTTTATTCCCTCAAATTACCTCCTAACAGTTTTTATCTGTTACTTTTTCTATTTGTTGTTGTTCTGTTTATGTGTCCCCATATCTTCCCTGTTTTGTTGACCCATCTTGTGTGGTATGCTGGGGGACATAGGAAATGCTCTATGTGGTGGTGCTGTCAGCCGCTTAGGAGACATGCTGTAGCCTTCCCATGGTGGTATTGCTACATAGCAGGGATCCAAGGGCAGAGCTTATTAAAAGTCGGGACGAGGAAGGAGGAAATTACCTGATTTCAGGAGTGAAATTCGGTTTGTCTCCAGTCTGTGGAGGAATTTTTTTGGGCTCTAACCCTTATCTTTGATGTCCTTGACCAAGTATCCTTGGCTGAGTCCAGGTTGCGTTCAGTAGGGGAATGGGTCAGTGGAGATGTATAGCTCCAAATTCCACAGATGGGAAATTGATACAAAATGGAATGACCCGGCTCTCAGAAGACAATTTCTTCAGGGCCTTCCTGAGAGGTTGAAGGTTGTTATGGGTGTATAAAACCCATGAGTTCTTGGAGGCTGCTATGTCGTTAGCTATACGTGTTGATAGATGCCTTTGAGACAGGTGGGTAAGACCATCTTCACCAGAGCCTCTTTTTCAGGGTATTGCCCATTTGCCAGGGGAGTGGTCTAGCGATGAACCAGTTCTGGGGAAGGTGGAGGAACCCATGCAGTTAGAGGTTGCCTCTGTATCATACATTTTCCCTAGAGATTAGCAATAAGAAGAGAGTGTATTTTTTTTGTGTAAAAAAGGGACATTTTATTGTGGCCTGTCCTTTGATGCCTAAGCAAAAGGAGATTTGTTTAACCCTTGGTAGTCTGAAGTCAAATAAGCAAGGGGTGCATTTATTGTCAACCTTCAGTTCCCCATTTGTCCTGACAGCAGAGTTGGTGCTGGAGAGCAAAACCTAGGAGACTTCTGTGTTTGTTGACAGTGGAGTTGGAGTCAGCATGATTGATGCTGAGTTTGCTAGAACTTATGTGCTGGTTTGCTGTATTTTAGTTAAGCCTACTCCCATCTTTGCCATCAACTCACCGCCACTTACACAAAACAAAAAGCTCTCACTCAGATTGTACATAATGTGAGATTGAGGGTGGGGTCAATTCATTGTGAGATAAATCCTTGCTATGTCCTGGATGGTCTTCCCACCCCAATTGTATTCGGTCTTCCCTGGTTGGTGAAACAATCCGTCGGTGGATTGGCAAACCAGTGAGATCATTGAGTGGGGAGATTACTGCCATGAGAACTGTTTAAGGATTTCATTGTGGAAAAAGAGAAGGGACATACCCGACCCAAATCTTCACCCATGGCGGCAGGGTTGTTTGTGAAGAAAAAATATGTCTGTCTATGTCCCTGTTTAGAATTCCAGGAATTAAATCAAATTTTCCAGGATCCATACCCTCTTCCTCTGATTCTAGATCTGTTCAGATAGGTTGTGGAAGCTAAAGTGTTCTTCAAGTTTAATTTAAGGCAACCTGGTTAGAATCAGAGAAGGGGATGAATGGAAAATGGCATTTAATACAGCTGAGGGTCATTTCGAGAGTCTGGCCATGATTTTTGGTCTGACCAATGTACCTGCGGTTTTCCAACATTTCATTAATAATATTTTCCATCATTTGGTGGGCAGGTTTGTGGTGGTCTATCTAGATGACATTTTGATTTACTCAACGGATTTTGAGACACAACAGAGGCATGTGTTGCAAATATTAAGGGATAACAAACTAAATGCCAAACTAGAAAAATGTGTTTTTGCCATCCAGGAGGTACACTTTTTGGGGAACCTGTTGTCATGTTCGGGTTTTCGGCTGTATCTGGAGAAGGTCAGAACTGTCCTTGATTGGAACTGTCCCAAGAACCTGAAGTCTCTACAACGTTTTCTGGGCTTTACTAATTTTTACCAGAAATTCATCCAAAATTATTTTGTAGTTGTGAAACCCCTTACTGACATGACAAGGAAGGGGTCTGATTTTTCAAAATGGTTGGATGCCACCCTGCAGGCTTTTTCCTCCCAAAAGAGCTGTTTTGCCACATCCCCATACTCAGTCAACACGTTGATGTGTCGGAGGTGGGGGTTGGAGCTGTCCTGTTTCAGGGTCCATCCGTCCCTTGGTAAATAGTATCCATGTACTTTCTTTTCTAAGAAATTGTCTTCGTCTGAGAGAAATTATGACGTGGGCAAATGGGAACTTTTGGCGATTAAATTGCCATTTGAAGAATGGCGACATTGGTAGGAGGGGGCTGTCCATCCCATTACTGTTATTACTGACCATAAGAACCTCTCATATCTTCAATCGACTAAATGTCTCAAGCCTAGGCAAGCTAGATGGTCCCTGTTTTTACTAGGTTCAATTTGGTTGTCACTTTCTGCACAGTAGTCAAAAATGTCAAGGCTAATGAACCCTGCCCCGATTTTGCAGAAGGGAGTAGTCATTTTGGCATTGTACCCTGAGCTGGAGGTTGAGGTGTTGGATGCCCAGGGGGACGCCCCAGCCTCCTGCCTTTTGGGAAGGTTATTTGTACCATCTAACCTGTGCTGCAAAGGAATTAAGGAACATCACAACTCTGTGCTTGCTGGCCAACCAGGTGGCAAGGCAACTGCGGACCTCGTTTCTTGTAATTTTTGGTGGCCAGGTTTGCATTGGGATGTGGTTGAACACGTATCTGCTTGTGTCTGCGCACATTCTAAGGTATCGCATACCCATCCGTCTGGTACTCTTCTTCCGCTACGTATTCCTAGCAGGCCATGGACGCACTTTTACATGGATTTTATTACTGACCTACCAGTATCTGCAGGCTAGACAGTGATTATGATGGTTGTACATAGGTTCAGTAAAATGGTTCATTTCATCACATTACCGACACTTCCGAATGCCAAGACTCTTGCTTAGGTGTTTTTAAATGAGCTAGTGAAGCTTCATGGGGTTCCCTTTGATATGTTGTCATATTGAGGGACCCAATTTGTTTCCAAGTTCTGTGGGGCATTCTGTTCTCGACTGAGGGTGCAGTTGTCCTTTTCCTCTGCCTTCCATCCCCAGTCGACTGGACAGACTGAGCACGATAATCAGAATTTGGAGACTTACCTCAGGTGTTTTGTCTCCAAGAATCAGGAGGATTGGGCATACTACTTACCGCTGCCAGAATTTGCTATTAATATTCATCGACAAGAATCTACCGGCAAGTCAACCTTTTTTTGGTGCGTACGGTTACCATCCACAGTTTGGTACTTTTAGTGGAGAAGGGGCTTTGGAGTTCCTGAGGAGGAACGTTTTGCTTCATCACTCTCATTGACGTGGTGAGGGGCTTTGAATAATTTGAAGATCATGGGAGACAGGTACAAACGTATGACAGGAAACAATTGCCAGGTCCGGACCTGAATGTGAATGACTTTGTGTGGTTGTCTACAAGGAATATCAAGCTGAGGGTGCCATCCTGGAAATTGGGTCCTAGATTTATTGGCCTATATAAAATAACCGCCGTCCTTAACTCAGCAGCATTTTGTCTTCATCTTCCCTAGGCCCATAAGATTCGCAATATCTTTCACATGTCTCTGCTTAAAAAATATGTGGAATGTCTTGAGACCTCACCCCTAACACCGCCCTCAATAATAGTTGCTGGAAATCTAGAGTTTCAGATTTCGAGGATTGTAGATTCTGCCTCCAATGTTGTTTCCTACAATACTTGGTGCATTGGAAGGGTTATGGCCCAGAGGAAAGGATGTGGGTTTCAGCATCTGAAGTGAATGCCCCAAGGTTGGTTTGTTCATTCCACAGCTCTTGTCCTGAGAAATTTGGTCCTGAGTGTCCAGAGGCCACTCGTAGAAGAAGTGGTACTGTCACAGGCGTGTCAGCTGCTACAGACAGTCACTCTGCATCTGGCTGTGGAAGGTCTCTGTGTTTGGCATTGCAGACGCCTTCTTAATCCTTCTGACTTTTGGACCCAGTGGCAACCTCCCTCTGGCTCTAATTGACACACCTACACCTGAGTGTTTATAGACTCCCAGTCTGCTTCAGGGAGTTGCTGGTGATATTCACATTTTCCCCTTGTGAAGGCTTGGAGCTTTAGTAGTTGGCTTATATTCTCTTTGGTGCAGTTGGATGACATTTGGTGTTATCTCTCTGGAGTCTGCTCAAGTTAATTTGCTTCCCCTTGTTTGTCTCCCTCCTTTTCTTTAGTGTTCAGTGGGGACTGACCAGTGGTCATCCCCCTTCCCTATTCAAGGTCTGGATCTAGAGATATACAGGGCTTAGGTTCCTGCTTGGCGATTGGTGTGGAACCAATATAGGGACAGTAGGGGACGCAGTATGCTATATGCGAGATCTACCTAGGGGTCTCTATTTGACCTTTCTCTTGCGTTTGGGCTTCCTTCTTCCTTCCCCTCTTCCCCTCGTGTTGCACTTAATCTTCCCACACTGTGTGTGACATTAGGTCTGTAATTTTTATCATACACTTCAACTGTGAGAGACAGAATCTAAAAATAAAAACCAGTAAATCACATTACATGATTTTTACATAATTAATTTGCATTTTATTATATTAAATAAATATTTGATACAGCAGCAAAACAGAACTTAATATTTGGTGCAGAAATATTTGTTTGCAATTACAATTGTCAGACATTTCCTCAAGTTCTTGACCAAGTTTGCCCACATTGAGGCAGGGATTTTGTCCCACTCTTTCATACATTTCTTCTCCACATCTTTCAGGTTTTGGAGCTGTCGCTAGGCAACATTGAGTTTCAGCTCCCCCCAAAGATTTTCCCTTGGTGTCAGGTCTGGAAATTGGCTAGGCAGTTCCAGGACCTTGAAATGTTTCTTATGGAGCCACTCCTTAGTTGCCTTGGCTGTGTGTTTCAGGTCATTGTCATGCTGCAAGACCCAGCCACGACCAATCTTCAATGCTCTTACTGAGGGAAAGAGATTGTTGGCCAAAATCTCACAATACATGACCTTATCCATCCTCCCTTCAATACATTCCAATCTTCCTGACCCCTTTGCAGAGAAGCACCTCCAAAATATGATGTTTCCTTCACCACGCTTCATGGTTGGAACAGTGTTCTTGGGTTTGTACTCGTCCTTCTTCCCCCAAACACAGCCAGTGGAGTTGATACTAAAAGGGTATATTTTCGTCTCATCTGAACACATGACCTTCTTCCATGTCTCCTCTGGATCATCCAGCTGGTCATTGATGAACTTCAAATGAGCCCGAACATGTGTTGGTATGATCAGGGGTACCTTGGATGCCCTGTGGGATTTTTATCCATGACGACGTAATGTGTTACTAATGGTAATGTTTGAGACTCTAGTCCCAGTTCTCTTCAGGTCATTGATCATGTCCTCCTGTGTAGTTCTGAGATAATTCCTGACCTTTCACAGAATCATCCTTACCCCACGATGTGATATTTTGCATTGACACCCATATCGAGGAAGATTTTATTTATTTATGTTACACACTTATATAGTGCCATTAATTCCACCAAACATTATTGTTGCTGTCCCCATTGGGGTTCACAATCTAAATTCCCTATCAGTATGTCTTTGGAGTGTGAGATGGAACCAAAGAACCTGGAGGAAACCCACGCAAACAATGGGAGAACATACAAACGCCTTGCAGATGTTGTCCTTTGGTGAAATTTAAACCCAGGACCCCAGCGCTACAAGGCTGCAGTGTTAACTACTGAGCCACCATGCTGCCATGATGTTTGACCATCATCTTGTGTTTCTTCCATTTTCTAATAATTGTGCCAAAAGTTGTTGCCTTCTCACCAAGCTGCTTGCCTCCATTCTTTGTAGGTGAGAAAACTTGCAAAATCATAGAATCATAGAATGGTAGAGTTGGAAGGGACATCCTGGGTCATCTGGTCCAACCCCCTGCTCAAAGCAGGATTCACTAAATCATCCCAGACAGATGTCTGTCCAGCCTCTGTTTGAAGACTTCCATGGAAGGAGAACTCACCACCTCTCATGGCCTGTTCCACTCATTGATCATCTTAACTGTTAAAAAGTTTTTTCTAATATCTAATCTGTGTCTCCTCCCATTCCGTTTCATCCCATTGCTTCTAGTCTTTTCTTGCGCAAATGAGAATAAAGATGATCCTTCTACAATGTGACAGCTCTTGAGATATTTGTAGACAGCTACTAAGTCTCCACTCATTCTTCTTTTTTGCAAGCTAAACATCCCAAATCGTGTAAACGTTCCTCATTGGACATTATCAGTGTATCAAATACTTATTTTACTCACTGTATATATTCATAATGTTGCTTAATCTATATGCAATATGTGAATTATGCCTTTCATTGTTGAGGCTCACACAGTTGCTCACCCACCTTTAAACCTTTTTTGTATTTCAGGTATTGTCTATACCCGTGTATTTATGTTTTTGTAATCAATAAAGCTTACATTTTTTAAGTAATGTGAGTCATAATTTTGTCCTGGCATATATTTTGTCTTTTCATTTTTTTATGTGATCTAGTGCCTCTTTGAGACATTTACATTTGCTAGATTTACAACTTTTGGTAGCCTATATACAGTGCCTACAAGTAGTATTCAACCCCCTGCAGATTTAGCAGGTTTACACATTTGGAATTAACTTGGCATTGTGGCATTTGGACTGTAGATCAGCCTGGAAGTGTGAAATGCACTGCAGCAAAAAAGAATGTTATTTCTTTGTTTATTTTTTTTTTTTAAATTGTGAAAAGTTTTATCAGAGGGTCATTTATTATTCAACCCCTCAACCCCCCAGAATTCTGTTTGGTTCCCCTAAAGTATTAAGAAGTAGTTCAGGCACAAAGAACAATGAGCTTCACATGTTTGGATTAATTATCTCTTTTTCCAGCCTTTTCTGACTATTTAAGACCCTCCCCAAATTTGTGAACAGCACTCAAACATGGTCAACATGGGAAAGACAAAGGAGCATTCCAAGGCCATCAGAGACAAGATCGTGGAGGGTCACAAGGCTGGCAAGGGGTACAAAACCCTTTGCAAGGAGTTGGGCCTACCTGTCTCCACTGTTGGGAGCATCATCCGGAAGTGGAAGGCTTATGGAACTACTGTTAGCCTTCCACGGCCTGGACAGCCTTTGAAAGTTTCCTCCCGTGCCGAGGCCAGGCTTGTCCGAAGAGTCAAGGCTAACCCAAGGACAACAAGGAAGGAGCTCCGGGGAGATCTCATGGCAGTGGGGACATTGGTTTCAGTCAATACCATAAGTAACGTACTCCACCGCAATGGTCTCTGTTCCAGATGAGCCCGTAAGGTACCTTTACTTTCAAAGCATCATGTCAAGGCTCGTCTACAGTTTGCTCATGATCACTTGGAGGACTCTGAGACTGACTGGTTCAAGGTTCTCTGGTCTGATGAGACCAAGATCGAGATCTTTGGTGCCAACCACACACGTGACGTTTGGAGACTGGATGGCACTGCATATGACCCCAAGAATACCATCCCTACAGTCAAGCATGGTGGTGGCAGCATCATGCTGTGGGGCTGTTTCTCAGCCAAGGGGCCTGGCCATCTGGTCCGCATCCATGGGAAGATGGATAGCACGGCCTACCTGGAGATTTTGGCTAAGAACCTCCGCTCCTCCATCAAGGATCTTAAGATGGGTCATCATTTCATCTTCCAACAAGACAACGACCCAAAGCACACAGCCAAGAAAACCAAGGCCTGGTTCAAGAGGCAAAAAATCAAGGTGTTGCAGTGGCCTAGTCAGTCTCCTGACCTTAACCCAATTGAAAACTTGTGGAAGGAGCTCAAGATTAAAGTCCACATGAGGCACCCAAAGAACCTAGATAACTTGGAGAAGATCTGCATGGAGGAGTGGGCCAAGATAACTCCAGAGACCTGTGCCGGCCTGATCAGGTCTTATAAAAGATGATTATTAGCTGTAATTGCAAACAAAGGTTATTCCACAAAATATTAAACCTAGGGGTTGAATAATAATTGACCCACACTTTTATGTTTAAAATTTATAAAAATTTAACTGAGCAAGAAAACTTTTTGGTTTGTAAGATTTATGCATCTGTTAATAAATCCTGCTCTTGTTTGAAGTTTGAAGGCTCTAACTTATTTGCATCTTATTAAACCTGCTAAATCTGCAGGGGGTTGAATACTACTTTTAGGCACTGTATTGTAGATTACTTGTCTAACAACCAGGATGTACACATACTGTGATGCACAAGTCTTGGTTCCAGGATTTTTTTTTTGTAGCAAAATCAAGACAGATACGTATTAAAATGACTTCCTCTTTTGCAGTGTGTGAAGAATTATAAAAATGTTATTAGGTTGAGTTCCCAAGATAAGTTTTTGAAGGGTTAAAGCAAAGTATGGAATTTATAGACATCTCATGTCCACTGTAGGATTTCTATGCTGCATAAACTGTTCATGTGGTGCATTTTTTAAATCTGCAATGTCCCTTGCAGTAAATACCTGATTAATTGGTGGATTTTCCTCATAGACTTGAATGAGAAGATGGAAATCTTTGGGTAAAAACAGAAGTGTTTTTAGTGCATTACCTTGATGCAAAGAGTTAAATGTGCGGATAATTTTTGGCGCAATATTCGCTGCTCTATTTTTCAATATGGATTTCACTGCAGAGTTTCCACTGTGAGAGATGCACAACAGAAATGCTGATGTTGACAAGGATCTCATTCACAGCCTGCATAGAAAATCAACAGCATAAATTGAGTATTATTGCAGCTTTGACATTCTCAGCCTGTCAAATTATGCTGTGGACTTTCTCTGCAAATTTTACTCTTTGCAATGCAGAGGGTTAAACCTTTAGTAATTCTGTAGTACAATATGCTGCTGAGCCATCCTATGTGAATATACCATTAACATGTAAACCCTGAGGTTGAACATGTCACAAAAATGAACTTGACATAATTAAACTATTAAGACATATGTTTAAGAAGAATCAACTTTTAGACTATTCAACATGAAACCACAGAAAATATTTAATTTTCATGAAAAGCCTGGAGCATGGAACTATCATACAGTACATTGTATAACACTGTCAATCCCAAATCTATGAAACATTCCATCAAACACTGACTCTCAATAGAGAAAGTAAAGACATGTATATTTGATGGATAACAAAACTGTTGTGTCAAAACAATTTTAATAATTGCATTTCAAAATCAAAACTGGCTCAGGGAGAAATCTCTATGCAAATAATCAATCTGAAATGTTGGAAATAGTGAAGCCTTCTGGTATAATCAACTGACTACTACATATGTAGATGGAGTGAGTTTCTAGAGAATTAATTAATAGCTGCAAATTCTGTACAGAAATGAGCCCTACACAACCATGAGACAGTTCATAAGATTGTCCCATGCCTGGATTAAGTGCTACTTGATGTCAGTGCTATTAGTAAGTTTTTATATGAATTGATAGTTGAAATTTCTATCTTCAAATACTTATTTCATGAATGACACTAATGTATAAAATAGATACTTTCCTGGTCGAGTAGAAGTGTATTTTGAGTGATTTCTTTTGTCTCTACTGTTCATTTTGATGACTCCCAGAGTTTAATGATTTTTCTCCTATCCATGCTTTGTCTGAAAATAAAAATGGCCCTTTCGATCAGCTAATATTCCCAAATAATTTTTTTCTTGTTCACAGCAAGAAGCTTGTAATACAGTATTACATGAAATACATTTGAATATATAGTCAACCATAAAATCCTTAGCCCTGCTCTTATATGTCATTTCAGATGACTGCTCAGCTGTCCTAAGTGTGTGCAGGTTTGTGCCCACAGTTTTACACTCTGCAGGCTCCTTCTCTAATTTTCCGTTATCTCTGAACTAGTGGGTAGAAATTAGCTGGTATGATGACTCCCATGCACAGACCACAAAGACATGAAAGATTTCTGCTCTCTTGTCTCACACCGTCAGCAACAGTAGCATTGACAAGTCTATATGGCTTTGTGATCTGGAGGAATAATTCACCTTAACAGGAGTGGTAACACTGTAGCTTTTAATCGCAGCAGCCCTGTGCTGTTGGGAACTTTCCAGTTTCCCTGCACAATCCATTTAATGTTGCAGGGAAACTGCTGTTTAACTATGTGACTGTGCAAGGAAATCATGGAAAGACTACAGAGGCACAGAGATGCTACAGCTACAACCCCTGGAAAAAAATTATGGAATCACCGGCCTTGGAGGATGTTCATTCAGTTGTTTAATTTTATAGAAAAAAAGCAGATCACAGACATGGCACAACACTACAGTCATTTCAAATGGCAACTTTCTGGCTTTAAGAAACACTAAAAGAAATCAAGAAAAAAAAATGTGGTAGTCAGTAGTGTTGAGCGATACCGTCCGATACCTGAAAGTATCAGTATCGGATAGTATCGGCCGATACCCGAAAAGTATCGGATATCACCGATACCGATACCCGATACCAATACAAGTCAATGGGACACCAAGAATCGGAAGGTATCCTGATGGTTCCCAGGGTCTGAAGGAAAGGAAACTCTCCTTCAGGCCCTGGGATCCATATCACTGTGTAAAATAAAGAATTAAAATAAAAAATATTGATATACTCACCTCTCCGGAGGCCCCTGGACATCACCGCTGGTAACCGGCAGCCTTCTTTGCTTAAAATGAGCGCGTTTAGGGCCTTCCATGATGTCACGGCTTCTGATTGGTTGCGTGCCGCTCATGTGACCGCCACGCGACCAATCACATGCCGTGACGTCATTCTCAGGTCCTAAATTCCGAATTCTAGGAATTTAGGACCTGAGAAATACGTCATGGCTTGTGATTGGTCGCGTGGCGGTCACATGAGCGGCACATGACCAATCAGAAGCCGTGACGTCATGGAAGGTGCTGAACGCGCTCATTTTAAGCAAAGCAGGCTGCCGGTTACCAGCGGTGATGTCCAGGGGCCTCCGGAGAGGTGAGTATATCAATATTTTTTATTTTAATTCTTTATTTTTTACATGGATATGGATCCCAGGGCCTGAAGGAGAGTTTCCTCTCCTTCAGACCCTGGGAACCATACACTGGGAACTTCCGATTCCGATTCCCGATACCACAAAAGTATCGGATCTCGGTATCGGAATTCCGATACCGCAAGTATCGGCCGATACCCGATACTTGCAGTATCGGAATGCTCAACACTAGTAGTCAGTAATGGTTACTTTTTTTAACCAAGCATAGGGTAAAAATTATGGAGTCACTCAATTATGAGGGGAAAAATTATGGAATCATGAAAACAAGCTAACAAAAAAACACTCCAACACATCACTAGTATTTTGTTGCACCACCTCTGGATTTATAACAGCTTGCAGTCTCTGAGGCATTGACTTAATGAGTTTCAAACAGTACTCATCATCAATCTGGCTCCAACTTTCTCTGATTGCTGTTGCCAGATTAGCTTTGCAGGTTGGAGCCTTGTCATGGACCATTTTCTTCAACTTTCAACAAAGATTTTCAATTGGATTGAGATCCGGACTATTTGCAGGCCATGACATTGACCTTGTGTCTTTTTTCAAGGAATGTTTTCACAGTTTTTGCTCTATGGCAGGATTAATTATCATCTTGAAAAATGATTTCATCATCCCCAAACATCCTTTTAATTGATGGGATTAGAAAAATGTCCAAAATATCAACATAAACTTGTGCATTTATTGAAGATATAATGACAGCCATCTCCCCAGTGCCTTTACCTGACATGCAGCCATATATCATCAATGACTGTGGAAATTTGCAAGTTCTCTTCAGGCAGTCATCTTTATAAATCTCAATTGGAACGGTACCAAAGAAAAGTTCCAGCATCATCACCTTGCCTAAGATGCGGATTCGTGATTCATCACTGAATATGACACGGACGTTGACTCCAGTTTCCACCCATTCGTTCCTCATTTGTTTTGTTGTGCATTTGCTGTTTTGGAGACATATTGCTTTAAGTTTCCAGTCTTGACACTTTGATGTCTTCCTTGGTCTACCAGTATGTTTGCCTTTAACAACCTTCCCATGTTATTTGTATTTGGTCCATATATTTGACACAGCTGACTGTGAACAAACAACATCTTTTGCAACATTATGTGATGATTTACCCTCTTTTAAGAGTTTGATAATCCTCTGGTTTGCTTCAATTGACATCTATCCTGTTGGAGCCATGATTCATGTCAGTCCACTTGGTGCAACAGCTCTCCAAGGTGTGATCACTCCTTTTTAAATGCAGACTAATGAGCAGATCTAATTTGATGCAGGTGTTAGTTTTGGGAATGAAAATTACAGGGTGATTCCATAATTTTTTCCCTCATAATTGAGTGACTCCATAATTTTTACCCTATGCATGGTTAAAAAAAGTAACCATTACTGACTACCACATTTTTCATTCTTGATTTCATTTAGTGTTTCTTAAAGCCAGAAAGTTGCCATTTGAAATGACTTTAGTTTTGTGCCATGTCTGTGATCTGCTTTTTCTACAAAATTAAACAACTGAATGAACATCTTCCAAGGCCGGTGATTACATAATTTTTGCCAGGGGTTGTAGAAGTTGAAGAATGATCACTGTGTCTGAAAATATTACCAATAAAATAAAGATTCAGTTGTAGGTGAGAAATTGCTTGTAAGTCATTAATTTTTTTTAATCACTGAAGACACTTTTTTTTCTTCTTTAACAGAGTCCAGGCCACAGTTATCCCAATCAGAGGTGGACTGGCATGGTGGGACACTGATCGATGCTCCAGTGGGCCCCAGGACCTTGGTGGGTTCCCAAGCAGCACGTCGAAGGGGTTCACCGGTAACTGGGCTATGATTGTTAAAATGTCCACTGGCCTATAAGAGGTTAGCAGGTCACAATGCGCGGCGCATGTACAGCACAGAGACAAGCCTCAAAACTTCTGGAACAAGGTAATTTGGAATGATGAGACCAAAATTGAACTTTTTGGCCACAACCATAAACATTACATTTGGAGAGAGGTCAACAAGGCCTATGATGAAAGGAACACCATTCCTATTGTACTGTAAAGCACGGAGGTGGATCTCTGATGCTTTGGGGATGTGTGAGCTACAAAGGTGTTATGACCCCAATGGCAGAGGGTCTCAGAAATAATTACTAAGTCTGCAAACACAAAAACCCAGCTCATAGGGCAGTGGTAACTGAGCTGACCATATATCTAATCCTAGCACCACAAATAGCAGCAGCCGGGGAACGTGCCTACGTTGGTTCTAGACGTCTCGCGCCAGCCGGAGAACTAACTAACCCTAGAAGGGAAAAGAAAGACCTTTCTTGCCTCCAGAGAAAAGACCCCAAAAGTTGGATACAAGCCCCCAACAAATAATAACGGTGAGGTAAGAGGAAAAGACAAACGTAAGAATGAGCTAGGTATTTAGCAAAGAGAGGCCCACTAGCTAATAGCAGAATATAGTAAGATGACTTATATGGTCAGCAAAAACCCTATCAAAATATCCACGCTGGATATTCAAGAACCCCCGAACCGTCTAACGGCCCGGGGGGAGAACACCAGCCCCCTAGAGCTTCCAGCAAAGTCAGGAATCACATTTAGTACAAGCTGGACAAAAATAAGAGCAAAGCAAAAAACCAAAAAACAAAGAAGCAGGACTTAGCTTAATTTTGCACGAACCAGGACCAGCAGACAGGAGCAAACAGAAAGGATCTGATTACAACGATGCCAGGCACTGGACTAAGGATCCAGGAAGTTTATATAGCAACACCCCTGGACTAACGACCCAGGTGGGTGCCAAACTGAGGAAAGACAATCCCAGAATCATATCACTAGTAACCACAAGAGGGAGCCAAAAAGTCTAATTCACAACAGTACCCCCCCCCTTAAGGAGGGGTCACCGAACCCTCACCAAGACCACCAGGGCGATCAGGATGAGCAGCGTGAAAGGCACGAACTAAATCGGCCGCATGCACATCAGAAGCAACCACCCAGGAATTATCCTCCTGACCATAGCCCTTCCACTTGACCAGATACTGAAGCCTCCGTCTGGAGAGACGAGAATCCAAGATCTTCTCCACCACGTACTCCAACTCGCCCTCAACCAACACCGGAGCAGGAGGCTCAACAGAAGGAACCACAGGTACAACGTACCGCCGCAACAAAGACCTATGGAACACGTTGTGAATGGCAAACGACACCGGAAGATCCAAGCGAAAGGACACAGGATTAAGGATTTCCAATATCTTGTAAGGACCGATGAAGTGAGGCTTAAATTTAGGAGAGGAGACCTTCATAGGAACAAATCGAGAAGACAGCCATACCAAATCCCCAACACGAAGTCGGGGACCCACACCGCGGCGGCGGTTGGCAAAACGCTGAGCCTTCTCCTGTGACAACTTTAAGTTGTCCACCACATGATTCCAGATCTGCTGCAACCTATCCACCACAGAATCTACCCCAGGACAGTCAGAAGGCTCCACATGTCCCGAGGAAAAACGAGGATGGAAACCAGAGTTGCAGAAAAATGGCGAAACCAAAGTAGCGGAACTAGCCCGATTATTAAGGGCAAACTCAGCCAAAGGCAAGAAGGTCACCCAATCATCCTGATCTGCCGAAACAAAACACCTCAAATAAGCCTCCAGAGTCTGATTAGTTCGCTCCGTTTGTCCATTAGTCTGAGGATGAAAGGCAGACGAAAACGACAAATCAATGCCCATCCTAGCACAAAAGGATCGCCAGAACCTGGAAACAAACTGGGATCCTCTGTCAGACACAATATTCTCAGGAATGCCGTGTAAACGAACCACATTCTGAAAGAACACAGGAACCAGATCGGAAGAGGAAGGCAGCTTAGGCAAAGGCACCAAATGGACCATTTTAGAAAAGCGATCACATACCACCCAGATGACAGACATGCCCTGAGACACCGGGAGATCTGAAATGAAATCCATGGAAATGTGTGTCCAAGGCCACTTTGGGACAGGCAAGGGCAAGAGCAACCCGCTGGCACAAGAACAGCAAGGCTTAGCTCGAGCACAAGTCCCACAGGACTGCACAAATGACCGCACATCCCGTGACAAGGATGGCCACCAAAAGGACCTAGCCACCAGATCTCTGGTGCCAAAAATTCCCGGATGCCCTGCCAACACCGAGGAATGAACCTCGGAAATGACTCTGCTGGTCCACTTATCAGGAACAAACAGTCTGTCAGGTGGACAAGAGTCAGGTCTACCAGCCTGAAATCTCTGCAACACACGTCGCAAATCAGGAGAAATGGCCGACAAGATAACTCCCTCTTTAAGAATACCAACTGGTTCTGCGACTCCAGGAGAGTCAGGCACAAAGCTCCTTGAAAGAGCATCAGCCTTCACATTCTTTGAACCTGGTAAATACGAGACCACAAAGTCAAAACTGGAGAAAAACAATGACCAGCGGGCCTGTCTAGGATTCAGGTGTTGAGCAGACTCGAGATACATCAAATTTTTTGTGATCAGTCAAGACAACCACACGATGCTTAGCACCCTCGAGCCAATGACGCCACTCCTCAAATGCCCACTTCATGGCCAGCAACTCCCGATTGCCAACATCATAATTCCGCTCAGCAGGCGAAAACTTCCTAGAGAAGAAAGCACATGGTCTCATTACCGAGCAACCAGGGCCTCTCTGCGACAAAACGGCCCCTGCCCCAATCTCAGAAGCATCCACTTCGACCTGAAAGGGAAGTGAGACATCAGGCTGGCACAAAACAGGCGCCGAAGTAAACCGGCGCTTCAACTCTTGGAATGCCTCCACGGCTGCAGGAGCCCAGTTAGCAACATCAGAACCTTTCTTGGTCATATCCGTCAAAGGTTTAACAACGCTAGAAAAATTAGCGATAAAACGACGGTAGAAGTTAGCAAAACCCAAGAACTTCTGAAGACTCTTAACTGACGTGGGTTGAGTCCAATCATGAATAGCTCGGACCTTGACTGGGTCCATCTCCACAGCAGAAGGGGAAAAAATAAACCCCAAAAAGGGAACCTTCTGTACTCCAAAGAGACACTTTGAGCCCTTAACAAACAAAGCATTCTCACGCAAAACCTGAAACACCATCCTGACCTGCTCCACATGTGAGTCCCAATCTTCAGAGAAAACCAGAATATCATCCAGATAAACAATCATAAATTTATCCAGATACTTCCGGAAAATATCATGCATAAAGGACTGAAACACTGAGGGAGCATTAGAGAGCCCAAAAGGCATCACCAAGTACTCAAAATGACCTTCGGGCGTATTAAATGCTGTCTTCCATTCATCTCCTTGCTTAATGCGCACAAGGTTGTACGCACCACGAAGATCTATCTTGGTGAACCACTTGGCACCTTTAATCCGGGCAAACAAGTCCGACAACAGAGGCAAAGGATACTGAAATTTAACAGTGATTTTATTCAGAAGCCGATAGTCAATACAAGGTCTCAAAGATCCGTCCTTCTTGGCCACAAAAAATAATCCCGCACCAAGAGGGGAAGAGGATGGACGGATATGCCCCTTCTCCAGAGACTCCTTGATATACGAACGCATTGCGGCATGCTCAGGTACAGACAGATTAAATAGTCTTCCCTTAGGAAATTTACTACCTGGAATCAAATCTATGGCGCAGTCACAGTCCCTATGAGGAGGCAGAGCACTGGACCTGGACTCGCTGAATACATCCTGATAATCAGACAAATACTCAGGAACTTCCGAAGGAGTAGAGGAAGCAATAGACACCGGCGGGGAATCAGCATGAATTCCCTGACAGCCCCAACTTGACACAGACATTGCCTTCCAAACCAAGACTGGATTGTGGGTCTGTAACCATGGCAGACCCAAAACGACCAAATCATGCATTTTATGCAGAACAAGAAAACGAATCACCTCCCGATGTTCAGGAGTCATGCACATGGTTACCTGCGTCCAAAACTGCGGTTTATTTTCCGCCAATGGCGTAGCATCAATACCTCTAAGAGGAATAGGATTTACCAACGGTTCAAGAACAAAACCACAGCGCTTGGCAAATGACAGATCCATAAGACTCAGGGCAGCATCTGAATCCACAAACGCCATAACAGGGTAAGAAGACAATGAGCAAATTAAAGTCACAGACAAAATAAATTTAGGTTGCAAATTACCAATGGCGACAGGACTAACAACCCTTGTTAGGCGTTTAGAGCATGCTGATATAACATGTGTAGAATCACCACAGTAAAAACACAACCCATTCTGACGGCTATGATTTTTCCGCTCATTTCTAGTCTGAATTCTATCACATTGCATTAAATCAGGTGTTTGTTCAGACAACACCACCAGAGGATTAGCGGTTTTGCGCTCCCGCAAACGCCGGTCAATTTGAATAGCCAGCGCCATGGAATCATTCAGACTTGTAGGAATGGGGAAACCCACCATCACATTCTTAATGGCTTCAGAAAGGCCATTTCTGAAATTTGCGGCCAGAGCACACTCATTCCACTGAGTAAGCACGGACCATTTCCGAAATTTTTGGCAATACACTTCAGCTTCATCCTGGCCCTGAGAAATAGCCAGCAAGGCTTTTACTGCCTGAACTTCAAGATTGGGTTCCTCGTAAAGCAATCCGAGCGCCAGAAAAAACGCATCAATATTTGCCAATGCCGGATCTCCTGGCGCTAGCGAGAAAGCCCAATCCTGAGGGTCGCCCCGTAAAAAAGAGATAACAATTTTAACTTGCTGAGCTGAATCTACAGATGAACGGGGTCTCAGAGATAGAAACAATTTACAATTATTCCTGAAATTCCTAAACTTAAATCGGTCTCCAGAAAACAGTTCAGGAATAGGTATTTTAGGTTCAGACATTGGACTACTGGTAACAAAATCTTGTATGCGCTGCACACGAGCAGCAAGCTGGTCTACACTTGTAATCAAGGTCTGGATATTCATGTCTGCAGCAAGCACAAGCCACTCAGAGGTAAAGGGGAGGAAGAGAGGAAAAAAAAAAAAAAAAAAAAACCTCAGAATTTCCTTTCTTATTATCCCACTTCTGCAATGCATTAAACATTCAATGTTGGCCTGGCATACTGTTATGACCCCAATGGCAGAGGGTCTCAGAAATAATTACTAAGTCTGCAAACACAAAAACCCAGCTCATAGGGCAGTGGTAACTGAGCTGACCATATATCTAATCCTAGCACCACAAATAGCAGCAGCCGGGGAACGTGCCTACGTTGGTTCTAGACGTCTCGCGCCAGCCGGAGAACTAACTAACCCTAGAAGGGAAAAGAAAGACCTTTCTTGCCTCCAGAGAAAAGACCCCAAAAGTTGGATACAAGCCCCCAACAAATAATAACGGTGAGGTAAGAGGAAAAGACAAACGTAAGAATGAGCTAGGTATTTAGCAAAGAGAGGCCCACTAGCTAATAGCAGAATATAGTAAGATGACTTATATGGTCAGCAAAAACCCTATCAAAATATCCACGCTGGATATTCAAGAACCCCCGAACCGTCTAACGGCCCGGGGGGAGAACACCAGCCCCCTAGAGCTTCCAGCAAAGTCAGGAATCACATTTAGTACAAGCTGGACAAAAATAAGAGCAAAGCAAAAAACCAAAAAACAAAGAAGCAGGACTTAGCTTAATATTGCACGAACCAGGACCAGCAGACAGGAGCAAACAGAAAGGATCTGATTACAACGATGCCAGGCACTGGACTAAGGATCCAGGAAGTTTATATAGCAACACCCCTGGACTAACGACCCAGGTGGGTGCCAAACTGAGGAAAGACAATCCCAGAGTCATATCACTAGTAACCACAAGAGGGAGCCAAAAAGTCTAATTCACAACACAAAGGCACGGGAAACTTGGTCAAAGTTGAAGGAAACATGAATGCAGCACATTATCAAGAAATACTGGAGGCAAATTTGCAATCATCAGCCCGGAAGCTGCGCTTGGGATGTACTTGGATGTTCCAACATGACAATGATCCAAAACACAAGGCCAAGTCGACCTGTCATTGGCTATAGCAGAACAAAGTGAAGGTTCTGGAGTGACCATCTCAGTTTCCTAGATAAAGTGAACCCGGCACTCAACTTAAGTTTGTGTGATGCACTCAAATTTATTTGTAGTACCAACAAACATTTCGGTCATAAAGTCCTTTATCAGGTACTACAATGATAAGAAATAAAAAAAATCTATAACACAAATCAGGTCATAGGTCAAAAAACAAAAGAAAACCAAATTAAGTATATATGAAGATATGGAAATGGTCAGTTTTGGATCTGAATAGTATTGTACATATATGCAGACGGAGCCACAGGGCATTCAGTAGAAATAGAATAAGTGAATAAATAAGTTCCCGTACCGTACTGGCGTAATAAAGAGTGATTAGTGGAAGTTTGTGATAAGTCCGTTATCACGTCATCTGTAGTGTTGAGCGATACCTTCCGATATTTGAAAGTATCGGTATCGGATTGGATCGGCCGATATCCAAAAAATATCGGATATCGCAGATACCGATACCCGATACCAATACAAGTCAATGGGACACAAATATCGGAAGTGATCCTGGATGGTTCCCAGGGTCTGAAGGAGAGGAAACTCTCCTTCAGGCCCTGGGATCTATATTCATGTAAAAAATAAAGAATAAAAATAAAAAATATGGATATACTCACCCTCGGACGGCCCCTAGCTGTCACCGCTGCAAGCGTCTGCCTCCGTTCCTAAGAATGCAGAGTGAAGGACCTTCGATGATGTCGCGGCTTGTGATTGGTCGCGTGACCGCTTATGTGACCGCTCATGCGACCAATCACAAGCCGCGACGTCATCGCAGGTCCTACACTCACTGCATTCTTAGGAACGGAGGCTGCCGGCTGCACCGCTGAGGTCCAGGGTCTGTCGGAGGGGTGAGTATATCCATATTTTTTATTTTTATTCTTTATTTTTTACATGAATATGGATCCCAGGGCCTGAAGGAGAGTCTCCTCTCCTCCAGACCCTGGGAACCATACGCACTGCACACGCCTGGGAACTTATAGGAACTTCCGATTTCCGATATCACAAAAATATCGGAACTCGGTATCGGAATTCCGATACAGCGAATATCGGCCGATACCCGATATTTGCAGTATCAGAATGCTCAACACTAGTCATCTGTAAGTGCAATAAAATGTCTGTAGCACAAGATAAATAGAGGTGTGGCCGTGGTGTATGGAGTAAGTGGAGGGAAACAGAATATCTGTATATTCAAAATTATATGGCCATCGGATTGGATACAGAGAGATCCGTGCTGAAAAAACAAAATGGGGTTTGTTATATTTATATGGAGACAAAGTCGCCACAAAACAAAATTTTTAAACGCTAGCAGCAATACTAATGATGGGGTGTAAAGAACGCTATAATTACCTTCTTAGTAGGAGCAAAAACCGTATATAGACGCGGTGTCCACCGCTTGTCTGCGTGGATAGTGGCATGTGCACGTTCTTTCCAGCACGGATCTCTCTCGATGGCCATATAATTTTGAATATACAGGTATTCTGTTTCCCTCCCCTTACTCCATACACCACGGCCACACCTCTATTTATTTATCTTGTGCTACAGACATTTTATTGTGGTTACAAATGACGTGATAACGGACTTATCACAAACTTCCACTAATCACTCTCTATTACGCTAGTACGGTATGAGAAATTATTAATTTATTTAATTATTCTATTTCTACTGAATGCCCTGTGGCTCAGTCTGCATATATGTACAATACTATTCAGCTCCAAAAATGACCATTTTCCATATCTTTGTATATATTTTATTTGGTTTTCTTTTGTTTTTTTGAACTATGACATGATTTGTGTTATATATTTTGTTTATTTCTTATCATTGTAGTAACTGATGAAGGTCTTTATGACAAAACGTTTGTTGGTACTATAAATAAATTTGAGTGCATCACACAAACTTAAGTTGAATGACGGGTTCTCTTTATCTATATGTATGGTGTGGGAACCTACCCGTGCTCCCTCTCCAGTAGTGCTCACATTTTGTCTCTTCATGTCAGTTTCCTGACCTCAACATCATTGAGCCACTCTGGGGAGATCTCAAGCGCGCATTTCACTCTAGACAGCCCTGGAATTTACAGGAACTGAAGGCTTTTTGCCAAAAAGAGTGGGCATCTTTACTATCTGAGAAAATAAACAACCTCATCCAAAACTACCACAAAAGACACCAAGCTGTCATTTATGTTAGAGGGGGCAATACACGGTATTAAGAAATGGGGTATATGAACTTTTGATCACGTTCATTTGGATGTTTTGGGTTGTCATTATGATGTATAAAGAGAAAACACAGTAGTTTGACAATAAATGGCTTCACCCAACCATTAACCATGAGTGTAGAAAAAGTTTTGATGTTATCATTCATATTCTCTGAAAAAAGGTCAAGAAAGCTAAAATTCTGCCAGTGTATGTAAACTTTTGAACACAACTGTATATACAGGAGGTGAAGGAAAGTTTGTTGTAAAAAATAACACCTAGACAGCGAGCCTGTGGCCTAGGCGTTATTGCAGTGACACACAAAGAGAAGGAGAGGTCAGATTTAGGAAGGTCAGTAGACTGCGGGAGCAGAAGAAGTTCAGTTTTGGAAAGATAGGAAGAGAACCAGGAGAGAGCGGTGTCCTTTATGCCTATTGATTGGAGCATAGAGAGTAGGAGGTTGTGGTTAACAGTGTTGAAAGCTGCAGACTGGTCAAGAAGAATGATCAGAGAGTGGTCACCCTTACGTTTTACTTTCAAAAGGTCACTGGTCACTTTGATGAGTGCACTTTCTCTAGAATGTCGAGGATGTAAGCTGGATTGTGATGTATCTAGGAGATAGTGAATGGAGAGGTAACGGGTGAGGCAGGAGTAGACCAGGCGCTCCAAGAGTTTGGAGATGAAAGGTGTCAGGACTCTGAACATTTTTTACCTTTTGTGCATTACTGCCCTTTTCCAACATGGCGTCTTTGGTCTTATGTGCACTTGTCTTCCTGCTATAAAACTCCATCCCAGCCTTCAGTCTGTGCTAGATTATTCTGCTTTGCATCCAGCTCCTGATTACTCCCTGGCCTTGCACCTGCACCTGCTCCTGTGAACCTGTGTTGGAGATCCTGCCACTCTGCTCTGAGTTCCTGCTGCATACACCAGTGTTCAGTAATCCTCCTTCATCTGCTGCTCGTGTTACTTCCATCTGCATTTGCTGGACATGTAAGCTGTTTCTGCTCTGCAAAACCTGAGACTATTAACCAGGCCTCCCTGGTTGAACTAAGATATGATTTGAACTGCCTAATAGCATATCTATCTGTGTCTGGACTAAGTCAAGGATCTATTCGTATCAAGTTTCCTCAAGTATAACTGTGCTTCATAGACTTTCTGTTTGTTTGCATCTACCTCTGAAGTTTCCTATTGACTGCTAAGCTGCGTTTATTATTTGCACCAGGTGTTGTGGACTTGGGTTTCTCTCTGCACCTGCTTGAATCACCGTGTGATAATATAAACTTTACCACTTGTAAAACTGTGTCCTGTTGTCTTGTTCCACGCAAAGAGTCTCCTGAATTATCCCCTATAATTATTACAGGATAATCTAGCCATAAAAAAAGGAGACTGCTGGAACAATGACTGCAGAGAGCAGATTAGAGCAGGTGTTTTCCATAATTAGATCACTGCAGAAAGATGTGGAAGGTCTGCAAAAGAAGTTTAGAAGCTTTGAACACAATCAACAAGTGTTTGGACAAACTTTGCAGGACTTAAGCAATCGCATCGCAGCCCAGGAAAACAAACTTGCTGGCATAGAGTCCCAGTATGGATGGGCTTTTCAGGACATAAGCACGCAAATAGCTGCACAAGTGACTTTACCCTCTGGGCAACCGCCACCAGCTAGCCCACCTAAGTTGCCCCCATTCAGATTTAATGGTGATCGCGACAAATTTCTTGGCTTTGTGAATCAATGTATGCTATATTTTGATGTGCATGCTGACCGTTTTCCTACTGATAGATCCAAAGTATTGTGTGTAATAATGCTACTGACCTCACGAGCGCTCTCCTGGGCGAATCCGATGATTGAGTCTCGTGACCCACGGTTAAATGACTTAAATGATTTCTTGGCCACTATGGCATTAATGTTTGATTACCCTAATTGCCATGCAACCGCTGAATCTGCTTTGTTGTCTTTACGCCAGGCTAAACGTTCTGTTATTGAGTATGCCACTGAATTCAGGAGATTGGCGGTAGATACCAATTGGGACAGTTATGCACAATTGCCTATTTTTAAAAGGGGTCTGTCTAGTATTATAAAAGATGAACTAGCTCGCTCAGAGTCACAAGAACTAGAGACATTTATACAGCACTGTGTGCGCATAGACATTCGCCTTACTGAGCGTAGGCAGGAGAAATTTGCTGCATATAACCGTATTCAGGCTCGGACTGGCCAATAGGGTAACAGGGGAATCCTCCGGTTGGCCCTTGTGTAGATCTGGGCCCCCAACCCCACTGTATGGGCAGTGCTTGGCATAATTCACTTGATTCACTCTGTACAGAAAAAAAGCAGCAGTTTATCATTCATTAACCAACTACCCAGTTTATTACTAAATAGAGATACAGGTAAATTTGTGAACGAGGGAAGTGTAATAATTGTATGAGGTGAAAAATGGGCCCCCCCAAAGTCAATGTTACTGGTGGGCCCTTGGCAACCCAGTCCGACACTGACCGTATTTCTAACTTTTCCCTTCCTTCCAAAGAGCCTGCAGGTAAAACATCTCGGGAAGTGGAGGAGGTGCCCATGAAAATTGATTCCGTTCAGAGACGCGAGATCAATGAGTGTCGTGAAAGTCTATGTTTCTACTGCGGCCAGTCTGACCACTTCTTGATCAATTGTCCTAAGTGTCCTAGACGGCCTAACAAGGTGCTAGCAGCAATAGGGGAGTATGACAACTGTGATGATGAATCTGACATCTCTGAATGTAGCCTGCCTTTAAACGCTGTATTCCATTCACTTTCTATGACTTCACCCCCCAAGGAGCTGAAGGAAAAGAACTCTCACTGTTCTCTCTCTATTAAGATCCTGTGTTCAGGAAAGTGGATTTCCAGTTCAGCTATGATTGACTCTGGTGCAGGTGGCAATTTCATGGATATCGCATTTGCCAAGGAACATGGTATTAAAATTCAGCAAAGAGCCTCTCCAATTACCATGGAAACAGTGGATGGGTCACCTTTAATCTCTGGGCCTGTGGATCAGGAGACCGTACCCCTTGAAATTTTGTTGGAGCCTAATCATCAGGAGCAACTTTCTTTGTTGCTAATTTCTTCTCCTCATTTTCCTGTGATTTTAGGCATTCCTTGGTTGCGTTCTCAGAACCCAATTATCAACTGGGAGACAAAGGAGATTATCTTTCCAACAAGGAGCAACTCAGCATTAACAGAAGCTGTCCCTGAGTCCACGGCTACGGAACCACATGTACAGGTATCTTCTTTACCTCCAGCATATAAAGAGTTCTCTGACCTCTGTGACAAGAAGAATGCAGATCAACTTCCTCCACACAGGCATTATGACTGTTCCATTGAGTTGCTTCCTGGGGCAGATATTCCTTTTGGTCACGTATACCCTTTGGCGGCACCTGAGCTTCAAGCCTTAAAGGAGTATATTGATGAAAATCTGGCCAAAGGCTTCATACGTCCTTCTTCTTCACCAGCAGGGGCACCCATTTTTTTTGTAAAGAAGTAGGATGGGACCCTGAGACCCTGTGTTGACTTTCGGGAACTCAATAAGGTAACCGTACGAAACCGTTACCCTTTGCCTCTGATTCCCGAATTACTGGAAAGAGTCCGCCACGCTAAGGTGTTCTCTAAGCTGGATCTTCGTGGGGCTTATAATTTGGTGCGTATTCGTCCAGGGGATGAGTGGAAGACAGCATTCAGATGCCGGTATGGACACTGAATCTCTTGTGATGCCCTTCGGGCTTTGTAACGCCCCTGCAGAATTTCAACACCTTGTTAATGACATCTTCAGAGATTTGTTGGACCAGTTTGTGGTGATCTATTTGGACGATATACTAATCTTTTCTGACTCTACAGTAACATGAAGAACATGTCAAAACTGTTTTAACCCCTTCAAGTCGCGGCCCTTTTTCGTTTTTGCGTTTTTGTTTTTCACTCCCCTCCTTCCCAGAGCCATAACTTTTTTATTTTTCCGTCAATATGGTCATGTGATGGCTTATTTTTTGCAGGACGAGTTGTATTTTTGAACGACACCATTGGTTTTACCATGTCTTTTACTAGAAAACGGGAAAAAAATTCCAAGTGCGGTGAAATTGCAAAAAAAGTGCAATCCTACACTTGTTTTTTGTTTGGCTTTTTTGCTAGGTTCACTAAATGCTAAAACTGACCTGCCATTGTAATTCTCTAGGTCATTACGAGTTCATAGACACCTAATATGTCTAGGTTATTTTTTATCCAAGAGGTGAAAAAAAATTCAAAACTTTGCTTAAAAAAAAAAAGTGCCATTTTCCGATACCCGAAGAGTCTCCATTTTTCGTGATCTGGGGTCGGGGGAGGGCTTATATTTTGCGTGCCGAGCTGACATTTTTAATAATATTACTTTTGTGCAGATACGTTCTTTTGATCGCCCGTTATTGCATTTTAATTCAATGTAGTGGCGACCAAAAAAACGTAATTCTGGCGTTTTGAATTTTTTTCTCGCTACGCCGTTTAGCGATCAGGTTAATGTTTTTTTTTATTGATAGATCGGGTGATTCTGAACGCGGCAATACCAAATATGTGTAGGTTTGATTTTTTTTTATTGTTTTATTTAGGATGGGGCGAAAGGGGGGTGATTTAAACTTTTATGTTTCTTACATTTTTTGCATATTTTTAAAAACATTTTTTTTTTACCTGTGCCATGCTTCAATAGCCTCCATGGGAGGCTAGAAGCTGGCACCACTCGATCGGCTCAGCTACATAGCAGCGATCATCAGATCGCTGCTATGTAGCTGAAATGCAGGTGTGCTGTGAGCGCCGACCACAGGGTGGCTCTCACAGCAGGCCGGCATCAGTAACCATAGAGGTCTCAAGGACCTCTATGGTTACTGTCCTGACACATCGCCGACCCCCGATCATGTGACAGGGGTCGGCGATGACGTCATTTCCAGCCGCCCGGCCGGAAGCTTTAGTTAAATGCTGCTGTCTGCGTTTGACAGCGGCATTTAACAGGTTAATAGCGGCGGGTGAATAGCGATTTCACCCGCCGCTATTGCGCGCACATGTGAGCTGTACAAAACAGCAGACATGTCCCGGCTTTGATGTGGGCTCAGCGCCGGAGCCCACGTCAAAGGGGGATTCACGACATGCGCAGTACATGTACGGCGCATGTTGTGAAAGGGTTAAGACGTCTGAAAGAGAACCAACTGTATATCAAGCCGGAGAAATGCGAGTTCCATTGTTCTGAGATACAGTTCTTGTGTTATATCATCTCTCCCCAGGGGCTGAACATGGAATCTGGTAAGATTCAGGCTATCCTTGACTGGCCGGCACCCAAGAACGTTAAGGAGGTCCAACGTTTTATTGGTTTTGCAGATTTCTACAGACTCTTCATTCGAAATTTTTCTGATATTGTCCGTCCCATTACTTCCTTGACAAAGAAGGAAAAGCCATTTAAGTGGTCATCACAGGCTCAAGAAGCTTTTGATCGGCTGAAGATCTGTTTCACATCAGCACCGCTGTTGATACACCCAGATCCAACACATCCTTTCATTGTGGAGGTGGACGCTTCTGATAATGCTTTGAGGGCTATTCTCTCCCAAAGAACTGGAGAGAAGGGTCTGCTACATCCTTGTGCTTTCTTTTCCCGTAGACTAACCTCAGCAGAGAAGAATTATGATGTGGGAGACAAGGAATTGCTGGCTATTATTGCGGCTTTCAAAGAATGGAGGCATCATCTGCAAGGAGCTGCACAACAGATCATAGTGCTAACTGACCATCGCAATCTAGAGTTCCTTAGATCCGCTAGATGTCTTTCTCTTCGTCAGGCTCGTTGGAACTTATTCTTAAATCAATTTAACTTTGTTATCTCTTACTGTCCAGGTTATCGTAATGGGAAGGCTGATGCTTTATCCCGAATCCATGCTGCGGATTCCGTACCTGGAGCCCCGTCCAAGACCATTCTATCTGATGCCAATTTCATCGGAGTTATCCACGAGCAGGACTTGTGGAAGGAGTGCAGGGAGGCCTATGAAGGTGATGTATTTCTGGCCAACCCACCTGTGGATATTAATCTTGTCTTTAAGGGTGGCATGTGGTTCAGAGATCGACGTATCTACGTCCCAGAGATCGTCCGTCTGCAGATCCTCAAGTTGGTACATGACTCCAAGTTGGCTGGTCACAGGGGGTACAGAAGACACAAGAGTTCCTGAGCCGATTCTTCTGGTGGCCAACTTGCCTGAAGGATACCAAGGACTATGTTCTCTCTTGCGAAGTATGTGCTCGTTACAAGACTCCTCATGTGGCACCTATGGGTCTTCTACAACCATTACCTGTTCCGTCCCGCCCTTGGGGGTCTGTTGTGGATTCTGTTTGTGGGCTCCCTCTGGTGGTTACTGCTGGTACTGGGTGACTTTGGTGGGTTGTGGCCTTTGGTTTCCACCTGTCCATCAGTGGCTGGGTGTTTCCTATTTTACCTGGCCTTTCTGTCATTTCCCTTGCCGGCTATCAATGTATTCAGATGTGCTCTGTTTGGTTCCTGCCTACCTGCTCCCAGATCTTTCAGGATAAGCTAAGTGCTGATTTTCAGTTGTTTGGTTTTTTGTCCAGCTTGCTTATTATGTCTCTATGCTAGCTGGTAGCTCTAGTGGACTGAGGTTCTCCCCATGTGCCATGAGTTGGCACATGGGTTCTTGTAATCTCAGGATGGTTTTTTTGATTAGGGTTTTTTGCTGACCGCTCAGTCCCCTTTTGTATCGTTCTGCTTTCTAGTTTACAGCGGGCCTCAATTTGCTAAAACTATATATATCATCTCTATGTGTGTGCCTTCCTCTCATTTCACCGTCAATACATGTGGGGGGCAACTATATCTTTTGGGGTTCATTCCGCTGGAGGCAAGTGAGGTCTTTATTTTCTCTGCAGTGCTAGTTAGCTCTTAGGCTGGTGCGTGGCGTCTAGAACCAACGTAGGCACGCTCCCTGGCTATCTCTAGTTGCGTTTGTCAGGCGTAGGGCAGCGGTCAGCCCAGGTTCCATCACCCTAGAGCTCGTCCGTAATATATTTGTACTTTGCTTGTCCTGTGCTATCCCTAGCCATTGGGATTCATGACAGTATAGCCGGCCCGCAAAGTGTTAATTGTTTGGGCTGAAGCAGGAGAAAGAGAAGTGTTTAAGGGAAATTTTTTTTTTTTTTTTTTTCCCTTCAGAGTTTTGCTGCCTAGCCCTTAATTGCTGTCTAGCTGCTTCTTACCTCCTCTTAACCCTTGAATGGCTCTGATCTTAGCTGTTTAACATCGATGTCCAGAGTTTGGCTTCCAGCCTGAGTAATCTCGCGGCAAAAGTTCAAAACATACAGGATTTTGTTGTTCACACTCCCATGTCTGAACCTAGAATTCCTATTCCAGAGTTCTTTTCTGGAGATAGATCTACCTTCCTGAATTTCAGGAACAATTGTAAATTGTTTCTTTCTTTAAAATCTCGCTCCTCTGGAGACCCTGCTCAACAGGTCAAGATTGTAATATCTTTCCTGCGGGGCGACCCTCAGAATTGGGCATTTGCATTGGCACCAGGGGATCCTGCATTGCTCAGTGTGGATGCGTTTTTTCTGGCATTGGGATTGCTCTATGAGGAACCTAACCTGGAGATTCAGGCTGAAAAGGCTTTATTAGCCCTCTCTCAGGGGCATGATGAAGCGGAGATATATTGTCAGAAGTTTCGGAAATGGTCGGTGCTTACTCAGTGGAATGAGTGCGCCCTGGCTGCAAACTTCAGAAATGGTCTTTCTGAGGCCATTAAGGATATTATGGTGGGGTTCCCTACGCCTACAGGTCTGAATGAGTCTATGGCTATGGCCATTCAGATTGATCGGCGTTTACGGGAGCGCAAACCCGTGCACCAGTTGGCGGTGTCTTCTGAACAGGCACCTGAGACTATGCAATGTGATAGAATTCAGTCCAGAAGTGAACGGCAAAATTATAGGCGGAAAAATGGATTGTGTTTCTATTGTGGTGATTCAGCTCATGTTATATCAGCATGCTCTAAACGCACAAAAAGGGTTGATAAATCTTTTGCCATTGGTACTCTGCAGCCTAAGTTCATTTTGTCTGTGACTCTGATTTTTTCACTGTCTTCCATTTCCGTCGATGCCTATGTGGATTCGGGCGCTGCCCTGAGTCTTATGGATTGGTCATTTGCTAAACGCTGCGGTTTTAGTCTGGAACCTCTGGAAGTTCCTATTCCTCTGAAGGGAATTGACTCTACACCATTGGCTATGAATAAACCGCAGTATTGGACACAAGTGACCATGCGCATGACTCCCGTTCATCAGGAGGTGATTCGCTTCCTTGTACTTTATAATTTACATGATGTACTAGTGCTTGGTCTGCCATGGTTACAAACTCATAATCCTGTCCTGGACTGGAAAACAATGTCTGTGTTAAGCTGGGGATGTCAGGGGGTTCATGATGATGCACCTCCGATTTCAATCGCTTCATCTACTCCTTCTGAGATCCCTGCGTTTTTGTCTGACTATAGGGCTCAAAGTGTCTCTTCGGAGTCCAGAAGATTTCTTTTTTGGGGTACATTTTTTCTCCTTCTACTATTGAGATGGATCCCGTCAAGGTTCAGGCGATTTGTGACTGGACACAACCTACATCTGTTAAGAGCCTTCAGAAGTTCTTGGGGTTTGCTAATTTTTATCGTCGGTTCATTGCTAATTTTTCCAGTATTGCTAAACCTTTGACTGATTTGACTAAAAAGGGTGCTGATGTTGCTGATTGGTCTCCTGCGGCCGTGGAGGCCTTTCAGGAACTTAAGCGCCGGTTTTCTTCTGCTCCTGTGTTGTGTCAACCAGATGTTTCACTTCCTTTTCAGGTTGAGGTTGATGCTTCCGAGATTGGAGCGGGGGCGGTTTTGTCACAGAGAAGTTCTAATGGCTCGGTGATGAAGCCATGTGCATTCTTCTCTAGAAAATTCTCGCCCGCCGAGCGCAATTATGATGTGGGTAATCGGGAGCTTTTGGCCATGAAGTGGGCATTTGAGGAGTGGCGTCATTGGCTTGAGGGTGCTAAACATCGTGTGGTGGTCTTGACTGATCACAAGAATCTCATTTACCTTGAGTCTGCCAGGCGTTTGAATCCTAGACAGGCTCGTTGGTCGTTGTTTTTTTCTCGTTTCAATTTCGTGGTTTCATACCTGCCAGGTTCAAAGAATGTGAAGGCAGATGCTCTTTCCAGGAGTTTTGTGCCTGACTCTCCTGGAGACTCTGGGCCTTCTGGTATCCTTAGGGATGGGGTAATATTGTCCGCCGTATCCCCAGACTTGCGACGTGCATTGCAGGAGTTTCAGGTGGATAAACCGGATCGTTGTCCACCAGAAAGACTGTTTGTTCCGGATGATTGGACCAGTAGAGTCATCTCCGAGGTCCATTCTTCTGTGTTGGCTGGTCATCCTGGAATATTTGGTACTAGAGACTTGGTGGCCAGGTCTTTTTGGTGGCCTTCCTTGTCTAGGGATGTGCGTACCTTTGTGCAGTCTTGTGAAGTGTGTGCTCGAGCTAAGCCTTGCTGTTCTCGGGCCAGTGGGTTGTTGTTATCCTTGCCCATCCCGAAGAGGCCTTGGACGCACATTTCCATGGATTTTATTTCTGATCTCCCGGTTTCACAGAAAATGTCCGTTATCTGGGTTGTGTGTGACCGCTTTTCTAAGATGGTTCATTTGGTGCCCTTGCCTAAGTTGCCTTCCTCCTCTGAGTTGGTCCCTTTATTTTTTCAGAACGTGGTTCGTTTGCATGGGATTCCGGAGAATATCGTTTCTGACAGGGGATCCCAGTTTGTGTCTAGATTTTGGCGGACGTTTTGTGCCAAGATGGGCATTGATTTGTCTTTCTCGTCTGCATTCCATCCTCAGACGAATGGCCAGACGGAGCGAACTAATCAGACCTTGGAAACTTATTTGAGGTATTTTGTTTCTGCTGATCAAGATGACTGGGTTGCTTTTTTGCCACTGGCCGAATTTGCTCTTAATAATCGGGCTAGTTCGGCCACGTTGGTCTCTCCTTTTTTTTGTAATTCGGGGTTTCATCCTCGTTTTTCCTCTGGTCAGGTGGAGCCTTCGGATTGTCCTGGAGTGGACGTGGTGGTGGACAGGCTACATCAGAGTTGGAATCAGGTGGTGGACAATTTGAAGTTATCTCAGGAGAAGACTCAGCAGTTTGCTAATCGCCGTCGCCGCGTGGGTCCCCGACTTCTTGTTGGGGATTTGGTGTGGTTGTCTTCTCGTTTTGTCCCTATGAAGGTCTCTTCTCCTAAGTTCAAGCCTCGGTTCATCGGTCCTTATAGGATCTCGGAGATTCTTAACCCTGTATCTTTTCGTTTGGATCTCCCAGTATCGTTTGCTATTCATAATGTGTTCCATCGGTCGTTGTTGCGGAGGTATGAGGTGCCCATTGTTCCTTCGGTTGAGCCTCCTGCTCCGGTGCTGGTGGAGGGAGAATTGGAGTATGTTGTTGAGAAGATCTTGGATTCTCGTGTTTCCAGACGCAAACTCCAGTATTTGGTTAAGTGGAAGGGTTATGGTCAGGAGGATAATTCCTGGGTGGTCGCCTCCGATGTTCATGCGACTGATTTGGTCCGCGCCTTCCATAGAGCTCACCCTGATCGCCCTGGGGGTTCTCGTGAGGGTTCGGTGACCCCTCCTCAAGGGGAGGGTACTGTTGTGGATTCTGTTTGTGGGCTCCCTCTGGTGGTTACTGCTGGTACTGGGTGACTTTGGTGGGTTGCGGCCTTTGGTTTCCACCTGTCCATCAGTGGCTGGGTGTTTCCTATTTTACCTGGCCTTTCTGTCATTTCCCTTGCCGGCTATCAATGTATTCAGATGTGCTCTGTTTGGTTCCTGCCTACCTGCTCCCAGATCTTTCAGGATAAGCTAAGTGCTGATTTTCAGTTGTTTGGTTTTTTGTCCAGCTTGCTTATTATGTCTCTATGCTAGCTGGTAGCTCTAGTGGACTGAGGTTCTCCCCATGTGCCATGAGTTGGCACATGGGTTCTTGTAATCTCAGGATGGTTTTTTTGATTAGGGTTTTTTGCTGACCGCTCAGTCCCCTTTTGTATCGTTCTGCTTTCTAGTTTACAGCGGGCCTCAATTTGCTAAAACTATATATATCATCTCTATGTGTGTGCCTTCCTCTCATTTCACCGTCAATACATGTGGGGGGCAACTATATCTTTTGGGGTTCATTCCACTGGAGGCAAGTGAGGTCTTTATTTTCTCTGCAGTGCTAGTTAGCTCTTAGGCTGGTGCATGGCGTCTAGAACCAACGTAGGCACGCTCCCTGGCTATCTCTAGTTGCGTTTGTCAGGCGTAGGGCAGCGGTCAGCCCAGGTTCCATCACCCTAGAGCTCGTCCGTAATATATTTGTACTTTGCTTGTCCTGTGCTATCCCTAGCCATTGGGATTCATGACAGGGGTCTATATCAATGGATTTTATTGTGGAGCTGCCTACATCGGGGGGCATGAATACAATCATGGTGGTAGATGATCGCCTGACTAAAGCTGCTCATTTTGTTCCGTGCACCGGCCTCCCCTCTGCTAAAGATACAGTGAACTTGGTTATACAGAATGTCTTTCGGTTGCATGGGGTGCCAGATGAGATCATCTCTGACCGTGGAGTACAGTTCACTTCAGGATTCTGGAAGGGGTTTTGCTCTGCACTCAATATTAATGTCTGTCTCTCTTCTGCTTACCATCCCCAGACAAATGGTCAGACTGAGCGTACCAACCAGACGCTGGAACAATATCTAAGATGCTATGTCAGCCACCTCCAGGATGATTGGTTGGAGTTGTTGCCGTTAGCCGAATTTTCATATAATAATTCTCAGAGCGCCTCCACCAAATTTACACTTTTCTTTGCCAATCTGGGTTATCATCCGTGTATTTTACCTAGCTCTCCAATTAATTCTCCAGTTCCAGCAGTGGAGGAAAGGCTGACTGGGATGAGGCAAGATCTGGAGGTTCTGAAGGAATCCCTGACCACGGTTCAAGAACGTTATAAGAGATCGGCTGATAGATTCCGTAAACCTGCACCCATGTTCAAGGTAGGAGATTCCGTGTGGTTAGCAATAGTGTTGAGCATTCCGATACCGCAAGTATCGGGTATCGGCCGATACTTGCGGTATCGGAATTCCGATACCGAGTTCCGATACTTTTGTGATATCGGGAATCGGTATCGGAACCATATTCATGTGCAAAATAAAGAATTAAAATAAAAAATATGGATATACTCACCTCTCCAGCGGCCCCTGGATCTTACCGCTGTAACCGGCAGCCTCCGTTTTTAAGAATGAGCGCGTGAAAGACCTGCGATGACGTCGCGGCTTGTGATTGGTCGCGTGGGCGGTCACATGAGCGCTCACGTGACCAATCAGAAGCCGCGACGTCATTGAAGGCCCTTCACGCGCTCATTCTTAGGAACGGAGGCTCCCGGTTACATCGGTAAAGTCCAGGGGCCGCCGGAGAGGTGAGTATATCCATATATTTTTTTTAATTCTTTATTTTACACATGAATATGGATCCCAGGGCCTGAAGGAGAGTTTCCTCTCCTTCAGACCCTGGGAACCATTCCGATACTTTGCGTCCCATTGAAATGCATTGGTATCGGGTATCGGTATCGGCGAGATCCGATATTTTGCCGGTATCGGCCGATACTATCCGATACCGATACCAATGCATATCGGAAGGTATCGCTCAACACTAGTCAGCAACTAAGAATCTGAAGTTAAATGTTCCTTCACAAAAACTTGGACAGAAATTCATTGGCCCTTTCAAGATCAACGGTATTGTGAGCTCTGTGGCCTGCCGGTTGAAGCTACCTAGGACAATGAAGGTACACCCAGTTTTTCATGTATCTTTACTAAAGCCTGTATCTCCTAATACCTTCCAGGGACGTGTTGTGCCACCTCTGCAGCCTGTTGTGATTGATGGGCAAGAACAATTCGTGGTGGAGGAAATTATTGATTCCAGGATTCGCAGGAATCGGCTCCAATATCTGATAAGATGGCAGGGATATCCCCCTGAGGAAGACTCTTGGGAACCTGTGGAAAACATCAATGGCCAACAGAAGATTTCTTGTTTTCATCAGAGATTCCCTGAGAAATCAGGTCCAGGATCATCCTGAGGCCGCTTCTAAGGAGGGAGTAATGTCAGGACTCTGAACATTTTTTACCTTTTGTGCATTACTGCCCTTTTCCAACATGGCGTCTTTGGTCTCATGTGCACTTGTCTTCCTGCTATAAAACTCCACCCCAGCCTTCAGTCTGTGCTAGATTATTCTGCTTTGCATCCAGCCCCTGATTACTCCCTGGTAGGGTTGAGCGACTTTTATTTTTATAGGATCGGGTCAGGTTTCACGAAACCCGACTTTCTCAAAAGTCGGGTCGAGTGAAATCGGCCGATCCTATAAAAAAGTCGGGGTCGGGGTCGGCTGAAACGCGAAACCCAATGCAGTGCAATGGGATACTATGGTTCCCAGGGTCTGAAGGAGAGGAAACTCTCCTTCAGGCCCTGGGATCCATATTTAAGTGTAAAATAAAGAATTAAAATAAAAAATATTGATATACTCACCCTCTGACGCGCCCTGGTAGTAATTGGCATCTTCCGTTCCTAAGAATGGCGCTTGAAAGACCTTTCGATGATGTCACGGCTTGTGATTGGTCGCGGCGGCCCACGTGACCGCTGAGCGACCAATCACAACAAGCCGTGACGTAATTCTCAGGTCCTAAATTCCTCATTCTAGGAATTTAGGCCATGAGAATTACGCCACGGCTTGTGATTGGTTGCTGAGCGGTCACGTGGGCCTCCGCGACCAATCACAAGCCGTGACGTCATCGAAAGGTCCTTCACGTGCTGATTCTTAAGAAGGAAGGCTGCCGGTTACCAGCGGCGATGTCCAGGCTGTGTCGGAGAGGTGAGTATATCAATATTTTTTATTTTAATTCTTTATTTTACACTTAAATGTGGATTCCGATACCGAGTTCCGATATCGCAAACATATCGGAACTCGGTAGCGGAATTCCAATACCAGATTCAGAAGATCGCCGACCTCATGGTCGACCCCACACAGGGGTCGGGTCGGGTTTCATGAAACCCGACTTTGCCAAAAGTCGGCGACTTCTGAAAATGGCCGACCCGTTTTGCTCAACCCTACTCCCTGGCCTTGCACCTGCACCTGCTCCTGTGAACCTGTGTTGGAGATCCTGCCACTCTGCTCTGAGTTCCTGCTGCATACACCAGTGTTCAGTAATCCTCCTTCATCTGCTGCTCGTGTTACTTCCATCTGCATTTGCTGGACATGTAAGCTGTTTCTGCTCTGCAAAACCTGAGACTATTAACCAGGCCTCCCTGGTTGAACTAAGATATGATTTGAACTGCCTAATAGCATATCTATCTGTGTCTGGACTAAGTCAAGGATCTATTCGTATCAAGTTTCCTCAAGTATAACTGTGCTTCATAGACTTTCTGTTTGTTTGCATCTACCTCTGAAGTTTCCTATTGACTGCTAAGCTGTGTTTATTATTTGCACCAAGTGTTGTGGACTTGAGTTTCTCTCTGCACCTACTTGAATCACCGTGTGATAATATAAACTTTACCACTTATAAAACTGTGTCCTGTTGTCTTGTTCCACGCAAAGAGTCTCCTGAATTATCCCCTATAATTATTACAAAAGGAAGATTTGAGGCTGGTCTGTAGTTATTTGTGCAGGATGGATCGAGAGAGGGTTTTTCTTTTAATATTGGAGTAATGATAGACTGTTTGAAGGAGGAGGGGAAAATACCAGAGGAGAAGGAGAGATTGAAGATTTTAGTTAGGTGAGTAATGACCACTTTAGAGAGAGACTGGAGGAGAGGTGAGGGAATGCATGTGGTAGGACGAGAAGAAGAGAGGAGTCGGGAAACTTTTTCTTTTGTGATGAGTGAGCCAGAGGAGATGTGGTGAGGGATGGGAGTCACGGCACTTGGTGCCTGGGAGCTGATTTCCTGATGGATATTTTCGATTTTCTCTTTAAAGTGTGAGGCCAGATCATTAGCACAAAAGTTTGTGATAGGCACCTGTGCTTTAGGACTGAGGAGGGAGTGAAAGGTGTCTAAGAGTCTTTTTGGGTTGTTTGATAGTGAGGCTATCAAGGTGGTGAAGTAAGTCTGTTCGGCAAGGTGAAGGGCAAAGTTATAGGTTCTTAACACAAATTTGTAGTGGATGAAGTTATATGGGGTTTGAGTGTTTCCCCGTAGGTGTTTGGCACTCCAAGAGCATTTGTGAAATTGTGTTTGCAATTTATTATTATTATTTTTCTCTGTGTTTGTAGGTTCTGAGGGTGCAGGGTGCTACTAGGCCAGGTTGGTTGCAGCCAGATCAGGACAGGAAAAAGAGGAGATTAGGGACAGTGATTAGAGTAGGGAGTCTGTAAGTGTTAATGGCTAGTAGATTTCTGAATGTGTGATACGTAAGAGTGTGCTGGGTTGTGTTGAAGGAGAGAACATTGTGGTCAGAGAGGGGGAGATGTGAGTTACCTAGGTAGGAGATTGAACAGAGCCGGACAAAGACCATATCCAGGGTGTTACCATCTTTGTGTGTCTCAAATGTTGAAAGTTGTGGGAGGCCAAGAGAAGTGGCTAGAGATAGAAGTTGGGATGCCAATGGGGAGATGGGGCTGTTTATGGGAAAGTTGAAATCTCTAAGAGTAAGGGTTGGTAATTTGGTGGACATGAAGTGCTTCAGCCAGGAAGAGAAATGGAACTTGGTGGGTGAGCCTGGAGGACGGTATACAACCGCTACTTAGAGGGAGAGGGGATTGAAGAGCCTGATGGTGTGGACCTCAAAATAAGGGAATGAGAGTGATGGAACTGGGGGGATGACCTGGAAAGTGCATTGTGGGAACAGGAGTATGTAAACTCCTCTACCAAGTCTGTTTGCGGGTCTTGGGAATGGGGAAAATGTAGACCACCATGAGAAATAGCAGCAATGGAGACCATGTCAGAATCCTGAATCGAGGTTTCAGTGTGGGTCAACATATTAAGAGAGTTGTTCAGAAAGTAGTTGTGCAGGAAAGGCAGCTTATTTCATATAGACCGTGGGTTCCAGAGTGCACAATTAAAAGAAGGAGATGATGGAGAACAACTAATCTTATAAGGTTAGTAAGGTTTCGATGTGAGGTACTGGAGGGGTTGAAGTTAGTGGAGGGTGGACTGGAGTTGGGAGAGATATCCCCTGAAATAAGTAGCAGTGAAAAAAGAAAGAGCAAGTATTTCTGGTTTATTGTTAGATATATTTGGACAAGATAGACTGAGATTTTTCAGGAATGTGAAAAGAGCATGGGAGCTGTACATGGGAGTGGTAAGGAGAAAGCGACTGATGTGAATGAGTGGTGATGGAAGGGGTATGAGGCAGTGAATGTCGATGACAAAGGCACACAGGAAGATAGACGTGGAAATAAAGCACATGGTTAAAAGGGAGTACAAAGTGTTGGTTACTTGACTCCTGCCCTGACTATCTGCCATTGAATTACTGTATTTTTTGGATTATAAGATGCACTTTTTTCCCTGAAATTTGGAGAGAAAATCGGGGTGCGTCTTATAATGCGGATATACCTTACTGGTACCGTTGCTGCAGGTCACAGGCTGGGATAAGGGGGTGTCCGGCGGTGCTGTGGGTGCCCGGTGGTGCTGTGGGGGTGTCTGGTGCTGCTGCGGGTGTCTCAGGTGCTACGGGGGGCTCTGCCAACATTTTCTGAAAGGCCAGAGCCCCCTGCTGTTCCATGGTTTCCTGTGCGGTGGACTACAGGAAAATGGCCGCCGGGGGGGCGACACATGCACAGATGGAGATCATGGCACCAAGATCTTGGGAGATGAGATCTCAGTATCGATCTCGGAGCCAAAATCTACATCTGTGCATGCGCCATTTTCTTGGAGTCCATCTCACAGGAAACCATGGATCTGGCCTTTCACAAAAAGTCAGCAGAGCCCCCTGCAGCATCGGAGACACCCGCAGCAGCACCGGACACCCCCGCAGCACAGCCAGGCACCAGCAGCACCGCTGGGCACCTGCAGCAGCACCACTGGACACCCCCACAGCGCTGGACACCCGCAGCGGCACACTGCACATTGGAACACCCCCTCATCCCAGCCTGTGGCCTGCAGCATCACCCCACTCCTGCCTCCTCCAGCAACGACCCTGGGACCCTTGACCGCAGCAACCACCCCCCGGTAATGAATAAGATGCATGGATTATAAGAAGCATCACCATTATATTAAAAAAATTCTGTTTCTTCTCAAAATTTGGGGTGCGCCTTATAATCCGGAGCGTCTTATAATCCGAAAAATACGGTAACTGCCAGTTCTGGATACTTGGCTACAAGGATACTTTGCTTAACCGGACACATGCATACACTACACACACGTGCACCTCTTATGATGCTTCTAGATATGAACAATAGCTCATGTCCCTGGGCCTACTGAATAATGGCATAATTAAGAATAAATGCAGTGTCGTCACACCTTAGAATCCTAATTTAAACCTTAACATACAATCAGTATAGAATGGACAGTATTTCTCAGACAGCTTTATAACGATCTAAAGGGGGCTTCACCCGATATGTTTTTTTTAGATATGGCCAGTTTCTCTCTTATTTTAACCCTGCTGCTGTCCCTGACCTTTTTGTTTTTCTTTTTGTTTGATTAGTTTTTTTTTATTTGTTTTTTTTTGCCTTCCTCTGGATCAACATGTTAGGGCATGTTAGGTTAGGCTATGGGTTGAACTAAATGGACTTAAAGTCTTCCTTCAACCTTAAAAACTATGTTACTATGTTACACTTAACATTCAGTACCAGAGATACGGGCCATACTATTCAGTCCTAATTTTTATGATCTTTCCGAAGGGGCCGTACCTCACAGAGTAATAATGCTGAGCAGCCTGAAGACACGCCAACTCTATAGAGTTCTGTGAGCCACGTCCCCTTGCTAAGGCCTATAAATATATAAGTCAAAAGCAACTCTATGGCGGACCTTAAAAAAGTGGTATAATCAGGGGAGCTGGGAGAATAAAATAAGCGAAAAAGCTGCCCACCCTTCAGTTAGTGACGGGTCTTTCTCAAAACTGTGTGAGACACCACTGTAGACATTGTAGCTATTACTTTGCAGCCAATCAGAGCTGAGCTTTTTTTCCATAGCAGTTTAAGAAATGCCAGCTGAGCTTTGATTGGTTACTATTTCTTACGACGACAGACACTTCTTTTGGCCACTTCTCTTAAATGAGGCCTAGTGTTCATTTATATGTTTTATTGTGTTTAATTCTACTTAAAAAACTACAACACTTACTTGATATTGCAAAAACAATAGAAGGTATATATGTACGCATTCTCGATTTCAATGCCTAGAACCTACTCTAGCAGGCAGCACATTCCTGTCTCTCATTAGCTCCTTGGATAATCACAGCAGTTAGTGTTACGTAATTGCTGGCTGTAAATATTGCTTACTTCATTTGCAGGCAAGTTTTATTCTCAATTATATTTAATTGCTCTCATTTACAAACATCATTTCAGCACTGGCGCGTGGAGGGTGCATAGCAGGAGGCTGGCGTTTCAGCCTCTTCTCATTTCATTGACATAACTACTGAATTCTTTTGAAAACCATTATGGAGCTGTTTGAATAAATGAAAGAATGGAAGGAATAATTCCACCCCAGGCAAGTCAAGTCATGTAAAGCATAAGCATAATGCTTCTTATATATATTCAGCTTATTTGCCATGCCACACCAAATTCAACATAATTTAGTCATTTGCCCACTGTAGTATCGCCATATGTTTCAAACGGTTAACTCATTGCAGAAATTAAATGCATCCTAAACTCTGTTTAAATATATTAGGCAAAACGTGAGAGCCCATAGATAAGTTTTTTCATAAAGCCTTCACTCTTCCATAGTTTATTTTGCTTATAGTATGAGATCTATGTGCAAAGCAGTATTTAATAAAACTTCAACAGGAATGACAATGGGATCTCAGTCTTTACTGTTGAAAAAGTTGAATGACAATATACTGTAAGACCTATGCTACAAACACTTACATCTGTAGCCTGCGTGGCAGATGGTGATGGAGCTTTTGGTTTTGGTTTCCTTGCTTCCATAGGTTGGCTAGCATGCTGTCAGACTTGTCGTGTTGTACATAAATTTGTTCAGACTGGCCTACCGCTTCAACGCATTAACCTAACTATCCCTGTGTGGCCTATTAAAAATAGAAAAACAAAACAAAACACATAATCAGGTTCCTTGCATCGTGTTCTCATACACTTTATGCAGTTAATAGCACTCTGTGTCTGTACTGCTTCATACTTAGGCTGTTAACTGGTTCATGCAGCTTTACATGAACACCCGAGCCTTACACTATGGCTGGTCCAAATAACTAAAGCAATTGTTACCATCCACCTCTCGTGTCTCCCCTTTTCCTCATAGTTTGTAAGCTTGCGAGCAGGGCCCTCATTCCTCCTGGTATCTATTTTGAACTGTGATTTATGTTATGCTGTAATGTCTATTGTCTGTACAAGTCCCCTCTATAAGTTGTAAAGCGCTGCGGAATATGTTGGCGCTATATAAATAAAAATTATTATTATATTATTATTAATTTATAAAAATCTGTTGTATTCACTATCACCTACTAGTTCAATTATGACATAAGTAAAGTGTAAGATATATATCTAGTGACGTAATAAGCACTACATTTATAGTGCTTTTCAGGCCTTTTGTCCTATTTAATGTTGCCCAACAATATAAGGAGAAATCTGCTACGGTCACACTATCAGTATTTGGTCAGCATTTTACATCATTATATGTAAGCCAAAACCAGGAGTGGAGCAATCAGAGGAAAAGTATAATAGAAACGCATCACCACTTCTGTATTTATCACCCACTCCTGGTTTTGGCTTAATAATGACCAAATACTGATAAGTGTGATCGTATCCTAAGGCTGAACTAACAGATCCTTTGTACAGGCCTGTACATTGTCCCTGTTTTCAGCAAACAGCACATCGACCCTTAGGCCGGAGTCACACTACCCAATAAAACATTGCATTGCACTCGGCCCAGTATTACTCTATGGGGCAGCCCACATCTGTTATTATTTTCTCATGCAAAAACGTCACAGTTGCACCATGCTGTGATTAGCACTGAGACTCGTGTCATATAAGTCTATGGGTGTGAGTGACACAACACAGAGAACTCGGATATCATATGAGTATGGCTTGATTTACGCCATCAGCAGAGGAGATGGAGAAATTAATTTCTCCGTATCCTCCTCAGCTGTGCGAGAGGATCGACACACTAAGCACTGACACGGCTCTCCTTTGAAGCAGAGCAGGAGCTGAGGGTCAGGGCCGGACTGGCCATCTGGCAATTCTGGCAAGGGCCTGTCTGGTCATGGGCCGCCTTGTCTGCTATATTGTTAACAGAATCAGTGTTCTCAAGACATCCATATTATTAAGAGTTGTGATGGAGCACAAAGTCGCTGACTCCATCACTTACCCCAGCAGGCCACGGGAATCATTAGAAATATTGGTCTTGTAGTAAATCTTGCTTTTCTCCATCCAGGGTAATAATAGTAATATATCCCATCTGGTGCTTGGGGACGGGGACAGCATGGGCCTGTGTGATTTTAAATGCCTGGGTTGAATTCCAGTCACAGTCTGCACCTGCCGAGGGTCATTAGCATATCTCTTCCGATGCTCTCACATGGCATGTCATTCCGCTAGTGTGTCTCTAGCCTTAGAGCTTCATTGATCCATACACACACACCTTTTAAAAATAAAGTTTAGTATCTGATCCATGAGACTCGAAGCAAGTCCTATTTTCTGCTGTTTTGGGGATCAGACTCTGCCAAAAAAACTTTTGGGAGTCTGTTAAAAATGAATGAAAAATGGAAAATATACTTTGTACCTCAGTTTTGAATTCATGTTTCAATCACTTTTTACTGATCCATTGCTAAGAGTGAATGGATGAATATGTTCAGATACTTCTTGCTCATTCAAGAGAATGAGTCAGAGAAAAGAAATTTACAGCACATGGATGCCATCCGAGCTACATTTGTGTACTGACCATGTGCAAGAAAAAACTTCATATACATCCATTTTTTTTGCACCATTTTTTTGCACATGATAAAAACAGATCACACATATGGTAAAAACTAACACATGGACCAAAATGGATAAAAATGTGATTGAGCATTCTATGTGCACACTTATACAAAGAAAGTTGTTAGTCATTGATAGGACTTCGCACTGGATCAAAAATACCAGAAAGAGTGGAGGATTACAATGAAAAATCAGATTATAATAAATCTTCATTCACGAAACTCACATAGTGGCTTGCGAATGTATTCACCGCCTTGGCTTTTTACCGATTTTGTTACATTGCAACCTGTATTTAAATATTTTGTTAATCCGATTTGTGTGATACATCGGCACTAAATAGTCTAAGTTGAAGTATAGTGAGAAAAATATAGGCATAAATTACATTTATAGGATAAAATAACAAAAAATTGGCATATTCATATGTATACACCCCTTTTGATATGAATCCTCTAAAGTTTTTTGGTGCAAGCGATTACCCACAAAAGTTACATGCTTATTGAACGCAAGTCCACCTGTGTGCAATCTAAGTGTCCCACGATTTGTCAGTAGGCTGTACAACAGTAAGCAAGAGGCACCAGTAACCAAACAACATCATGAAGACCAAGGAGATCTCCAAACAAGTCAGGGACAAAGTTGGTGAGAAGTTCAAGTAAAGGGTTAGGTTATATAAAAATATCCCAATCTCTGATCCCTCAGAGCACCATCATATCCATTATCAATTGGAAAGAACATGTTACCACAACAAAACTGCCAAGAGAGAGTCGTCCACCAAAACTCTTAGCTCAGGCAAGGAAGGCATTAATAAGAGAGGCAGCACAGAGACCAAAGGTAATCCTGGAGGAGCTGCAGAGTTCCCAAGGACAGATTGGAGTATCTGACCATACGACCACAATAAGCTGTACACTCCATAGAGATGGCCTTTATGGAAGTGTGGTCAGAAAAAGCCTTTACTTACACACAAAAATTGTAATGCTCATTTTAATTTGCCAAAAGACATGTGGGGGACTCCCCAAATGTATGGAGGAAGGTGCTGTGGACAGATGAAACAAAAATTCAACTTTTTGACCCCCAAGATAAGCGCTATGTCTGACACAGCTCTGACACTAACACAGCTCATTACGTCAAGAAAGCCATCGTCATCACCAGTAACATATTGTGGTGGCAGCATCATATTATGGGGATGTTTTTCAGGAGCAGGGAGAGGAAAATGGTCCAAGTCATGGGGAAGATGAATGGTGCGAAATACCATGATTATCTTGAACAAAACCTGTTTCAGTCTGTCAGTGATTTGAGACTGGGATGGAGGTTCACTTTCCAATAAAACTAACCCAAAGCATACTGTTAAAGCAACACTCAACTAATTAAAGAGGAAACATATACCGTATACACTTGAGCAAAAGCCGAGATTTTCAGCCCACTTTTTTGGGCTGAAAGTAACCCTCTCAGCTTATACTCGAGTCATACCCAAGGGTCGGCAGGGGAGGGGGAGCAGAGCTGTGTAATAATACTCACCTGCTCCTGGCGCGGATTCTGCACGTCCCTGGTTCCTCGGCACCGGAAGCTTCTTCCTGTAGTGAGTGGTCACATGGTACCGCTCATTACAGTAATGAATATGAACCCGACTCCACTCCCATAGGGGTGAAGCCGCATATTCATGACTGTAATGAGCAGTACCATGTAACGGCTCACTACAGGAAGAAGCTGCCGGCACCGGGGAACAGGTGAGTATAACTCAGTGCACGATATTCACCTGCTCCCCTTTCCACCGCAGTGAAGCTCCGGTCAGAGGGCGCGATGACTCGTTAGTGCGCACTGCCCTCTGCCTGGACGTCAGTGCAGAGGAAGGGAAAGACACAGCGGCGGTCAGCAGTGGAACGGAGAGCAGGTGAATATCGCAAGTGCCGGGGACCTAAGAGGTGAGTAGTATGTAATTTTTTATTTTTTTAATCACAGCAACAGCATATGGGGCAAATGTCTGTATGGAGCATCTTATGGGGCCATGTGCAGCGTTATTATTATTATTTATTTATTATTATTTATTTATTGTTATAGCGCCATTTATTCCATGGCGCTTTACAAGTGAGGAGGGGTATACATAATAAAAACAAGTACAATAATCTTAAACAATACAAGTCATAACTGGTACAGGAGGACTGAGGACCCTGCCCGCGAAGGCTCACAATCTACAAGGGATGGGTGAGAATACAGTAGGTGAGGATAGAGCTGATCGTGCAGCGGTTGGTTGATCGGTGGTTACTGCAGGTTGTAGGCTTGTCGAAAGAGGTGGGTCTTCAGATTCTTTTTGAAGATTCTGATGGTAGGCGAGAGTCTGAAGTGTTGTGGTAGAAGGTTCCAGAGTAGGGGTGATACGCGAGAGAAATCTTGTATACGATTGTGGGAAGAGGAGATAAGAGGGGAGTAGAGAAGGAGATCTTGTGAGGATCGGAGGTTGCGTGTAGGTAAGTACCGGGAGACGAGGTCACAGATGTATGGAGGAGACAGGTTGTGGATGGCTTTGTATGTCATCGTTAGGGTTTTGTACTGGAGTCTCTGGGCAATGGGGAGCCAGTGAAGGATTGACAGAGGGGAGAGGCCAGAGAATAGCGGGGGGACAGGTGGATTAGTCGGGCAGCAGAGTTTAGAATAGATTGGAGGGGTGCGAGAGTGTTCGAGAGGAGGCCACAGAGCAGGAGGTTGCAGTAGTCGAGGCGAGAGATGATGAGGGCATGGACTAGGGTTTTTGCAGATTCTTGGTTGAGGCAATGGTATGGGGCAATTATCTGTATGGAGCATCTTATCTGGCCATGTGCAGCATTATATGGGGCAAATATCTGTATGAGGCCATGTGCAGCATTATATGGGGCAAATATCTGTATGGAGCATCTTATGGGGCCATAATCCACATTTGTGGAGCATTTTACTGGGCAAATGTGTCTATGGAGCATCTTATGGGGTCATAATCAACATTTGTGCAGCATTATATGGGGCATATTTTAATAAGGAGCATCTTATGGGGCCCATCATAAACTGTATGAAGCATTATATGGGGCGTATTTTGTATGGAGCATCTTATGGGGCCATCATGAACTATATGGAGCATTATATGGGGCTCCTGATTCAATATGGATATTCAAAAACACTTAACACTTAAATGTCTCAATTAATTTTACTTTTATTGTTTTTTTTTTTTTTTTTTACATTTACCAGTAGCTGCTGCATTTCCCACCCTAGGCTTATACTCGAGTCATTAAGTTTTCCCAGTTTTTTGTGGCAAAATTAGGGGGGTCGGTTTATACTCGGGTCGGCTTATACTCGAGTATATACGGTAAATGTTTTGGAGTGGCCTAGTCAAAGTCCAGACCTTAATCCAATTGAGAATTTGTGGTTAGACTTGAAGATTGCTGTTCACCAGAAGAAAGCATCTAACTTGAAGGCTGGAGCAGTTTTGCCTTGAAGAATGGGCAAAAATCCCAGTGGCAAGATGTGGAAAGCTCATAGAGGCTTATCCAAAGCGACTTGCCACTTTAATTGCCACAAAAGAATACAAAGTACTGACTTCAGGTGAGTGAATAGTTATGCACACTGAAGTTTTCAGTTATTTTGTCCTATTTGTTTGCTACACAATAAAAAAACAACAAATCTTCACAGTTGAATTCTTTGACAAGCTACTGTACATCAGTCTACTCAACTACCTATGATTATGATCCTCCTGTGAAAGCCAGGCGTTCATAAAAGATCGTGATTTTCTCTAATCATACTAGTAAACTATTACATACAGTAAAAAGTGAAAAAAAAGTTTTTAACCCCATTTACGACCTTAGACATATAGGTACATCTAAGGCTGCCTCCACCTGTTTGCTGAAGGCTCCGGTAAAGAGCCTGCAACTTTTCTGACAAATGTCAGCTGATTATATTAGCTAACATGTCCCCTAATGGCCGTGGGTGAAATCGAGATCCAATCCTGGCTGTTAACATGTTAAATGCCGCTGTCAATCTCTGACAGCGGCATTTAACATGATCACAACGGAAGTGCTCACAAACCCCGCCCATCGGCAACCATGTCACATGACTGCAGGTCGCCTATGGGTTGGCATGACAAACCGCGGTCTGCAGGGGACTCCTGTCATTATCATTGCCGGATAGCTATGAACGCCGCCCTGCGGTCAGCGCTCATAGCAAGTGATCATTTTAGCTACACAAAGGAGGGTTCAAGTCCTGCAGTGTGCAGCACAATCAGATAGCCCGAAGACCACTGTGGTTGTCATTGCCAGATAGCTATGAGCGCTGCCTTGCAGTTGACGCTCATAGCAAGTGACACAACAGGGCTCATGCAATTGCTGTGTGTAAGGCTACTTTCACACTAGCGTCGTGCACTGCACGTCGCAATGCGACGTGCCGACGCAACGACGCTAGCGTTGAAAGCGCCGCACAACGGGGGCTGCGGATGCTGTTTTTCAATGCATCCGCTGCCCCATTGTAAGGTCCGGGGAGGAGGGGGCGTATTTCCGGCCGCGCATGCGTGGTCGGAAAAGATGGGAACGACGCACCAAAAAACGTTACAAGCAACGTTTTTTGGTGGCGACGGTCCGACGCAACATGACGCAACTGTCGCACGATGGTTGCGATGTGTGTCAATGCGTCGCAATGTGTCGCTAATTCAAGTCTATGGAGAAAAAACGCATCCTGCAAGCACTTTTGCAGGATGCGTTTTTTCTCCAAAACGATGCATAGCGACGTGCAGTGCACGACCCTAGTGTGAAAGTAGCCTTACACAGGCGATCGGATGATCGTAGCTTCTAGTCTCCCATGGAGTCTACTGAAGCAAGTGAAAAGTAAAAAAAAAAACAATTAAAAAAATAAATAAATGAATACATATTTGGTATTGTTGCATTCAGAATCCCCCGATTTGTCAATATATAAAAATAATTAATCCGATCGGTAAATGGCATAACGAAAAAAAAACCAAAACACCAGAATTACGTTTTTGGTTGCTGCAATATTGCATTTAAAATGTAATAATGGGTGATAAAAAGATTGTATCTACACCAAAACTGTATCAATAAAATTGTCAGCTCGGGACGCAAAAAATGCATATGTGATATCGCTGCATTTATAAATGTTCAACATATAAAATAAATTAATCTGATCTTTAAACGGCATAATGAGAAAAATTGTGAAAATGGCAAAACAATGGTTTTTTGGCCACCGCAATATTGCAATAAAATGCAATAAGAGGTGATCAAAACATCATGTTTACCCAAAAATGGCATTAGTAAAAACATGAGCTCAAAGCAAAAAAAAATTATTATTCCCATAGCCCCATATCTCGAAAAAAAAAAACATTACGGGTCTCAGAAAATGTCGTCAAATGCAAACGTTTTTTCTTCTTTTTTTAACAAATTTCCAATTTTTTTTGGAATATGAGAGCAGCACGACATGTCCCATAAAAAATCATCAGACAACATTTACCAGATGCAACTAATAAATAAGCAGTTAATAAGTCTTCAGTGTCTGAACATTTTAGCAACATACATTAAAGGAATGCTATGTATTTTTCAGTTCATAAGTAGAGATTGTCGATCTCAATCAGTAAAGTTCGGCGTCCGTAATGAACACTTAGGGTATGTTTCCACGTTCAGGAAATGCTGCGTTTTTGACGCTGCGTTGAACCGCAGCGTCAAAAATGCAGCATCCAGATGTTACAGCATAGTGGAGGGGATTTCATAAAATCCCGTCTCCACTATGCAGTAAAAGACGCATGCGGCAGACCCGCGAAAACGCACGTCTTTTAAGAATGCAGCATGTCCTTGCATTGCTGAAACAATGCAAGGACAACGCATGTGACCTGCCAGTGACCTCAGGTGCAGATTTGGTCAGTATTTTACCTGCATAAAATCCTGACCAAATCCTGAGGCAATCCTGAACGTGGACACATACCCTTAGGGTATGTGTCCACGTTCAGGATTGCCTCAGGATTTGGTCAGGATTTTTCATCAGTATTTGTAAGCCAAAACCAGGAGTGGAACAATTAGAGGAAAAGTATAATAGAAACATATGCTCCACTTTTGCATTTATCACCCACTCCTGGTTTTGGCTTACAAATACTGGTGAAAAATCCTGACCAAATCCCGATGCAATCCTGAACGTGGACACATACCCTTAGGGTATGTGTCCACGTTCAGGATTGCATCAGGATTTGGTCAGGATTTTACGTCAGTATTTGTAAGCCAAAACCAGGAGTGGGTGATAAATGCAGAATTGGTGCATGTGTTTCTATAATACTTTTCCTCTAATTGTTCCACTCCTGGTTTTGGCTTACAAATACTGATGGAAAATCCTGACAAAATCCTGATGCAATCCTGAACGTGGACACATACCCTTACAGTTCGGGCACAGACATCGAAAATGGACTTCACCAGGAAGTTCATGTTACTGTTCGGGTTCAGTCCCCGAACACCTGTTGTTTTTCATTCTGTCATGTGCCTGACAGCGCAGTAAACACTGCTTTTAATCGGAAGTAAAAGTGAGAGTGCAGTTGTGATCGGAGATAGGAAGTTTATCTCCAGTCACTCGTGTTGCCTGATGGGACTACTGCTTTCAGCAGCCGACGCCTGATGCAGCTAATTACATTGAGAGCATGAGCGATTGATGGGAGTATTCATCAGTCGGCACCTGCGCTATAAATAAATAAGTAAAAAAAAAAATCATGGGTTCCCCCATACTTTTGATAACCAGCCAGGCAAAACTCACATCTAAGAGCTGCAACCCTCAGCTGTCAGCTTCAGCGAGACTGGTTATCATGAATAGAGGAGCCCTTACTATGATTTTTTTAAAATTATTTAAAGAAATAATTTTAAAAAACGGTGTTGGAACCCCCTCATTTTTACATCCAGCCTTGCTAAAGTAAGCTGGTATTCAAAGGCTGGTAAAGAACCATGGATATTGCCCCCCAGCCTAAAAATAGCAGTCTGCAGCCACACAGAAAAGGCGCATCAAGGTGATATCAAGCCCATGGATTAGTAATGGAGAAGCGTCTATAAGACACCTAGCCATTACTAATCCTATAGTTGTGAGGTAAATAAAGACACAGCCAGAATAAAGTTCTTTATTTCAAATAAAATAAAATACACTTTTACTTTTTTTTATTTAAAAATAACAAACATAGTTATGCTCACCTAATGCCCATTCCATTGAATCATTCATCTCCTGTAATAAAACAAAAATAAAAAACAACCATATTCCTCACCTGTCCATTGTTCTGTCCCACGCCATAATACATGTCTGGGAGATAAACAGTTTTCTCGTTTCTACACATTAAGTACCTCTTTAAGAAGATAAGTGAGTCGATATACAGCTCTGGCAAAAGTTAATAGACCGCTGAAAAATTTTCGGTTTGTCTGATTTTTCTCTCTATAGGTATATTTTTGAGTAAATGTAAATTGTTCTTTTATTCTATAAACTACTGACAACACGTCTACGAAGTTGCAAGCAATACATTTTGTATTTATTTTCTGAAAATGAGAAATGGTCAAAATTAAAAAAAAAATGCTTTGCTTGCAGACCTGAAATAATGCAAAAAAAAAAAACAAGTTCATAATCATTTAGAAGCAATATTACTAATGTTTTAACTCAGGAAGAGTTCAGAAATCAATATCTCTTGCTAACAGGCAAGACTTCTGTGTCCTCACCAACAGGATGACTGACCATGCTGTCCTCCTCCTCCTCCCTGTCCTCAGGCCATTCACGCTAAACAGACAGTATAACAGTTGTGCTTGTAGTACTGTCTATAGGGCATGAAAGTAGCTCCTTTTCTTCCTCCTCCGCCTCTTCCTCATTGTCTACCAATCCACATTGGGACGACATGAGGCTGGGCTGTGTATAATCACCATGTATGGTTCCTTGCTCCATGTCCTCATGCTCCACCTGCAATACATCCTCTTTCATTGTGAGCAGGGGAGGTTTTCAGAATGCAGAGAAGCGGGATGGTGACGATAATTATGGTGTAATTGCCACTCACCATCTTGGCGGAGTCCTCAAAGTTTTGTAGGATGGTACATACTGTATGTCTGACATCCATGTCCACTCCTGAGTTCTTATGTGTGGAATCTGAACTGAATAACGATGGCCTTGTTGATGCTGGTAGTCAACAACTGCCCTCTTTTGCTCACAAATCCTTTCCAACATATTCAGTGTAGATTTCCAACACGTGGGGACATCACACACCAGTCAGTGAGCTGGAAACTGCAAATGCTGCTGAAGCATGTCAAGGGTGGCTGAAGCTCTAGCTGACTTTCTAAAATGGGCACACAGGTGGAGTACTTTCACAAGCAGATCTGGCAGCTCTGGGTAGCTTTTGAGAAACCATTGAATGACGAGGTTAAGCACACGGGCCAGGCATGGTATGTGTGTGAGCTCACCTCGCCTCAGAGCTGCCACCAAGTTCTGGCCATTGTCACACATGACTATGCTTGCCTGTAGGTTCAGCGGTGTCAGCCACAAATCTGACTGCTCTTTCAGAGCTGTCCACAACTCTTCAGTTTGTCACCTAAGCATATTAGCTTCAGCACAGCCTGTTGCCACTTGGCTGAGGCAGTGCTGCAGTGCCTCCAGCTTGTGACTGATGTGCTCATTTCGGAGATGGAGGCAGAAGAGGAGGAGGTGCAGTAGCTGTAGACTGTGGGGGCAACCCTGATTGACGTAGGGCCCGCAATCCTCAGCTTCGGGAGGATGTGTTCCATTCCAAGGTCTGACTGTGTCCTCATGTCAACTATGTTAACCCAGTGTGCTGTCAGTGAGTACCATCCCTGCCCACAAGCACTTGTCTGTGGTTAGGTAGACTTTCCCTGTAACAGCAATGTTGAGGGCATGGGTAATGTTGTGGGACACGTGTTTGTGTAATACTAGGACGGCACACCAGGAGAAATAGTGGCGGCTGGGGACTGAGTACCTTGGGATGTCTGCTGCCATCAGGTTGCGGAAAGCTTCCATCTCCACGAGAGAAATGTGTGAATTTAGTACTGTGGCCTGTGGGGCATTGGCTGCATATTTCCGCTTGCATTCCAATGACTGGGTTATGAACAACTGAAGGCTGTGCTGGGACAAGGAAGTGGACATGCTTGATGATGGTGCTAGCTGACTGTGGGCAACAACAGGGGCAGGTCAGGAGGCATCTTCGCATGCACCATGGACAGGGGATTAGCTTGCATGCACAATGGTGGAAGAAGCAGTTGTGTCACCTGCAGACAATAATTTGGAGCCTGGGGTTCGGCCCACAAAGTTGGGTGTTTTACGGGCATGTGCCTGATCATGCAGGTGGTAGTCAGGCTGGTAGTTTTGCATGGCAGTTGGTGCAAATGCCCTGTTTGGGGTTATTGGCAGTGTTTTTAAAAAACAACCAGACTCGAGAAGACCTACCAGTTGGACTGGCAACTTCTATCATGTTGGTGTTACAGGGAATGATTGCCCGCCTTCTGTCTGTGGCCACCACACTGCTTCTTCCTGCCTGTTGGGGTGCTTTGTTTCCTTCCCCATGTGTGCTGCTTTCCTCACTCTGCATGTCCTCCTGCCAGATTGGGTCAGTTACTATATCATCCACCACCTCGTCAACCACATCCACACCCTGGTCCTCCTCCTGAATTTCTGGCAATTGTGTATCATCATCGTCCACCTCTTGTGACACTTTCCCACCATCGAATTCGTGTGACCATGGCTGCTCAAATATTTGGGCATCGCTACATGCGATCTTATCTTGCCCCACTTCAAGTGGACCGGCCGAGAGTCCTGAATCTATCAATGGAAAAGTGACCAGCTCTTTGGAGTGTCCAAGTGTGGGATCAGTTGTCTCCGGGCACTCAGCATGGTGGGAGGAAGGAGGATCAGGGTGAGTAATATGCAGTCCAGACTCATGGCTACTCGGACTTGACCGTGTGGAAGACGTGGTGGTGGTGGCAAAGTGACTGGAAGCATTATCAGCTATCCAGCCAACAACCTTTTGACACTGCTCTGGGTTCAATAGTGGTGCGCTGCGGTCCCCTAGTAATTGGGACAGGAAGGTTGAGCGAGAAGATGTGGGTGTTTGTTGTGGCCCAATTTCAGCTTGTCCATGGCATCGGCTTCTGCATGCACCATCAGCATCACACAGGCTCGGACTGGCCCACCGGGGAATCGGTGGATCCCCCGGTGGGCCCAGGCACTGACACCTGCTGGCAGGGCCCCCACTGCTCCAGGGGCCCCCACTGCTCCGGCGGCCCCCCTGGCCGCCCCCCACCCACCCTCCTTGAAGACGATACTCACCCTGCTCCAGCGATGGTCTCGGCGTCTGCTCTGCACTGCATCTTCTTCCTGCTTGTGCGGTCACGTGGTACCGCTTCATTAAGGCCATGAATATGCGCATATTCATGACTTTAATCAGTATCACATGACCGCACAAGCACAAGCAGGAAGAAGATGCAGTGCAGAGCAGACGCCGAGACCATCGCTGGAGCAGGCAGCAGGGTGAGTATCGTCTTCAAGGAGGGTGGCGGCCGGGGGGCCCCCAGAGCGGCCCCCGGAGCGGCGGGTGCCCCTGGAGCAGTGGGGGACACTGGAGGGGGGGGCAGAATGCTGGACACCCACTGGGGGCAGATTGCTGGAGACACACTGGGACAGAACGCTGGACAGACTGGGGGCAGAACGCTGGACAGACTGGGGGCAGAACGCTGGACAGACTGGGGGCAGAACGCTGGACAGACTGGGGGCAGAACGCTGGACAGACTGGGGGCAGAACCCTGGACAGACTGGGGGCAGAACGCTGGACAGACTGGGGGCAGAACCCTGGACAGACTGGGGGCAGAACGCTGGACAGACTGGGGGCAGAACCCTGGACAGACTGGGGGCAGAACGCTGGACAGACTGGGGGCAGAACGCTGGACAGACTGGGGGCAGAACGCTGGACAGACTGGGGGCAGAACCCTGGACAGACTGGGGGCAGAACGCTGGACAGACTGGGGGCAGAACGCTGGACAGACTGGGGGCAGAACGCTGGACAGACTGGGGGCAGAATGCTGGACAGACTGGGGGCAGAACGCTGGACAGACTGGGGGCAGAACGCTGGACAGACTGGGGGCAGATTGTTGGACACACGGGGGTAATATGCTGGACACACTGGGGCAGATTGCCGGACACACTGGGGCAGATTGCCGGACACACTGGGGCAGATTGCCAGACATACTGGGGCAGATTCCTGGACACACTGTCTGGGGGCAATGCTGGACATACTGGGACAGATTGCTGGACACTGGGGCAGATTGCCGGACATACTGGGGCAGATTGCTGGATACACTGTCTGGAGGCAATGCTGGACACACTGGGGCAGATTGCTGGACACTGGGGCAATATGCTGGACATACTGGGGCAGGTTGCTGGACACACTGGGGGTAATATGCTGGACACACTGGGGTAGATTGCTGGACACACTGAGGGCAGGACTGGAGGCATGGGCAGAATGTAGATACAGGGCATGATTGGAGACACGGGGCAGAATGAAAGACATGGGGCAGGATTGGATCATGGGGCAGGATGGATACGATGGAGACAGATGGGGCAGGATGGGGAGATCATATGGGGTAGAATGGATACTCATGAGGGCAGGATGCGAGAACATATGGCTGGAGCCAGGAATGAGATAAACGGGGCCAGGGTGGGGAATATTATTACCATAGGGGCTAATTAAGGGATATTATTACTGCAGTGATGTATTTATTTTATTTTTTGAGTTTACTGTTTTAATTGGGGGGGCGGTCCTGTTACTGTGTAGAGTGACACTATGTCGCCTCTTTTTCTTCATGTGGTGTAATGCAGAAGTTGTGAAAAATTAAGTAATGTGTTCTGCAAGTGGAGCTCGAGATAACTGTGTTATTTCCTGCAGAAATGAGTCCTGGCTGGAAGAAATGATGGCGGTCTGTGCTGGATGAAAGATGAAGGACTTCACCTAGAGACGTCACTGGTGAGTCAGTGTTACCTATACACTGACACTATACACTGTATACTATATACAGAGCTCCTGTGTATAATGTCACCAGTGATCACTGTATTACCTATACACTATATACAGAGCTCCTGTGTATAATACCACCAGTGATCTCTGTATTACCTCTACACAGACACTGCATACTAAGTACAGATCTCCTGTGTATAATGTCACTTAGGCTGCCGTCACACATTCAGTATTTGGTCAGTATTTTACATCAGTATTTGTAATCACACGTAATTGCTCTATGTTTTTACAAAGACAAATCCCTTCAAAACGAAGGGTATATGTACCACCCAGCAAAACTTCCACATATAGTGGGATCTATGCAATAAAGCGATCTCCACTATGGTACTAATATAAAATAAATTTTATTGAACATAATGTTAAAAACACAAAGAGGATAAAATTACTACATGTAAGAAAGGTACACAATCCAATAAAAGGGACTATACTGCCATGGGAGATTGCAAGATGGCTCAGGCTGAATGCAGTATATATACAATGAGAAATACCTATGCTATGATATGAGAGTCCAAGGATGGAAAGCTGCCTCTATCAACGATACCTAGCTTAATAATATGGTGTCCTAAATCAGACCCCTCAAAAATACATGGCATATGCTAGAGGGACGCCGGGGTCATTGCAGCAGGCGAACAGTAAGGTAATATCCTTTTACTACCTCTAGCATATGCCATGTATTTTTGAGGGGTCTGATTTAGGACACCATATTATTAAGCTAGGTATCGTTGATAGAGGCAGCTTTCCATCCATGGACTCTCATATCATAGCATAGGTATTTCTCATTGTATATATACTGCATTCAGCCTGAGCCATCTTGCAATCTCCCATGGCAGTATAGTCCCTTTTATTGGATTGTGTACCTTTCTTACATGTAGTAATTTTATCCTATTTGTGTTTTTAACATTATGTTCAATAAAATTTATTTTATATTAGTACCATAGTGGAGATCGCTTTATTGCATAGATCCCACTATATGTGGAAATCAGTATTTGTAAGCCAAAACCAGGAGTGGGTGATAAATGCAGAAGTGGTGCACATGTTTCTATTATACTTTTCCTCAAATTGTTCCACTCCTGGTTTTGGCTACAAATACTGATGTAAAATACTGACCAAATACTGCTAGTGTGACAGCAGCCTTATGGTGATAGTATTGTGTTTTTTTTTGTTTTTTTTATTTCTGATCAGTATTGTAGTATTCAGTCACTATGTGGTGGTAATATGTGGTCTGGAAATGGTGTTGTGGTATTTGTCCCTTGTATGTGCTATTTGGTCACCAAGTGGTGGTAATATGTGGTGTTGACACGGTGCGGTGGTATTTGTCCCTTGTATGTAGTATTATTCGGTCACTATGTGGTCTGGTCATGGTGTGGTAGTATTTCTTCCTGTATGTGGTATTATTGGTCTTGGTATAGTGGATTGTGTTGTGTATGGCGGTCATTTGTTCTCTCTGATATTAATTAGGAGAAGATTCTTTATTTCCATTAGAGTTTTAATGCTTTGTACACAGCGGCGGAGATGCACTTACAGGGGTTTCCTGTGGAAAAAAGTAATCACCTCTCCACAGGATAAGTGATAACATATTGATTGGTGGGGGTCTGACTGCTTGGACCCACTCAGCAAAATGTGGAACTTTTCATCCCCATTAGACTGGAGTGGCATGTCCGACTAGATCACTGATCCATTCATTCCCTCAGTGGCTGCACTTGTTTTTTTCTGGAAGCCCCAAAGAGAATGAATGGAGCTGCGGTCAGAAATCCCACCTGCCGCTGCATTTTAAAATAGTGATAAAAGTGTCCTGTCAGGGATAAAACTTCCCCAGTTTCTAATGGTCGGATCTAAGCGATCACCTATCCTGTGGAGCCCATGGATCAGTGATAACTTGTTTTACCTAGAACCACATTAATGTAAACTACCGTAATTATACATCCCAGTTATTGGGGCACACGGTAGATGTGCAGCAGCCGCCGGTGTTTTACAGCCGATGCTCCACTATAATGACAGATATTTGCATATAGCTGTAGGGTGGGCCCCTAGAGTCCATTCCTCTGGTGGGCCCCAGACACCCCAGTCCGACGCTGGCATCACACCCACTTCCCTGTATCTTGCCATGCGCCTTGCCCATTTTAAATGGATGACTACAATATTTTCCACGTTCACTACAAATGGCTGAATTTGGAGGAAACTTATATGTGATCAGTGTGAGTAAAAACACAGTTTCAAATATCTGGACTGTAGGTAACAATTATTTTTTTCTTTACCAAACTGTTGTTAATAACTATGGTAAGACACAGCAAAAACAGTTCAAAGGAGCCGTCAAATGCCACAATTTTTAGCCCACAGATAGAGGAGGCCTTTGACAGAGATACCACACTGTCCAATATGTGACCTGTATTTTTTTTACAGAAAAATACTGTATAGAACTAGGGTAACACACTGCAAAAAAAAGGTGAATGTAGGCCTGAAATGCCCAAATTTGTAGCCCACAGGTAGATCAGACGTCTGACAGAGAAATCACAATGTTCAATATGTGGCCTGTATTTTTTTTATCAGAAAAATACTGAATAGAACTAGGGTAACAGACAGCAAATACAGTGGAATGGAGGCCTGAAATGCCCAAATTTGTATCCCACAGATAGATCAGGCGTCTGACAGAGATACCACAATGTTCAATATGTGGCCTGTATTTTTGTATTTTTTACCCCAAAATACTGTATAGAACTAGGGTAACAGACAGCAAATACAGTAGAATGGAGGCCTGAAATGCCCAAATTTGTAGATAGATCATGGTCTGACAGAGAAACCACAATGTTCAATATGTGACCTGTTTGTTTTTTTTTTACACCAATATTGTGTCAATAAGTAGGCTATGACACAACTAAAAACTTTCTATGGAGGCCTGAAATGGTACAATTTTTCGTGCAATGATATGCGATCTGTGTGGCGGACAAAACACAGTGTTAAATATCTGAACTGTAGCTAAATATTTGTTTGACAGCTAAATATTTTTTGGGCAGCCAAATATTGTCACAAAATTGGATAAGACACTCCAAAAACACTACAGTACCACAAAAAATGCCAGAATTTTCTGCACACTCAGATGTGATGACTGGGAGGGGCAAACCCGTTTAAAATTGCTGGATTTTCATGCTGTAGTATGTAAAGGACCTGGCTGTAGTCTGCAGTGTCAACAAGCAACAAAAGGGGGGGGGTTGGCTCTGGATTGCTTTGAAATAAAATAATCAGGATTAAGATTAAGAAAAAATCTTCCTAGCCACTGATATCTGCGGCTAGGTATATACGTAATAGGCAGCAGCTGCAGATAGTAATGGAATGGACCCTCTTGATGTATGCAGCGATATCTGAATACCCACATACAGTGCCTGCATGCCTTGCACTGATATGTATAGAGCCACATACACTCCCCTGCCTACCACTACAAACTATATACTCTGTAATTAGTCTTTAGAAGGACTTGGTTTAGCTGGATTTTTGTAAAATATGATGGTATACCCACACTAACTGATAAACCCCCAAATCTGACCCTATCTCGGCAGCACTTCTCCCTACACTGTCTGAATCAGGAGCTGAATGCCCCAAGCAAGGCGGCAGCTCTTACAGACCTGATGACGCTGTGCGGCCAGCCAATCACTGTAATACCACAACTAAGGCTGGTTTCACACTTGCGTTTCTAAACACATGCATTTTTTAAAAAACGCATGGTGAAAAAACGCATGTAAATGCGTGTAAACGCTGCGTTTACACGCGTTTACATGCGTTTTTGCATGCGTTTGCGTTTTTTTTCACATTTTACAAAAAAAATCTAGGAGCCAAAAAAAGATAACCAGACACCACCAATGGGAATAGAGAGGGCGTATATGATTGTCTCTCTATATATTGACCCTAAGGGTACAGAAATTTTAACAGCTTGCTACTGTTTCCGGTGTCATGATGGATCTTTCCATGGAGAGCTTTTATTTCAACCTGGATTTCAGCTTCAAGATTTTTCTGGCCTGTGCTTTTGCTTGGGAGCAAGACCGAAACCGCCAAAGATGGAGAAGGAGACAACGTAGGCATTTTTGGAGGCACCCCATCATTGAAGTGCGTGAGAGCCGTGGAGCCTATCACACGCTCTATGCGGAGCTGAATGCCAACCCGGAGAAATTCCAGGATTACACGAGAATGTCGCAAGAATCGTTCCGGGATTTGCTGTCTCGTGTCCAAGGAGCCATACGGCGACAGGACACACGGCTCCGTAGAGCGATTCCACCCGAGGAACGTCTGCTAGTGACATTAAGGTACGTTCCAAATCTAAACCAATGACAGTCCAAATTTTGGTTATGACATGTACAGGTCCTTCTCAAAAAATTAGCATATAGTGTTAAATTTCATTATTTACCATAATGTATGCCAAAATCATCAGTATTAAAACAATAAAAGACCTGACAAATTTCAGTTGCTGGATAATGAATCTATAATATATGAAAGTTTAATTGTAATCATTACATTATGGTAAATAATGAAATTTAACACTATATGCTAATTTTTTGAGAAGGACCTGTATTTTATGTGTTGTTTTCTTTTTGTTATTTTTAAACACACCATAAAAAGAGTAGATTTTAATGTTGTTTTTTTTTCTTTTTCTTCTAGATTTCTTGCCACAGGAGAGAGTTTATCTTCCCTCCACTTCCAATACCGCCTTGGAATATCCACCCTCTCTGGAATAGTTGTGGACACCTGTCGTGCGTTATGGAATGTACTCCGTGAGGAGTTTATACCAGTACCCACCATGGACATGTGGCGTGCAATTTCCGATAAATTTTTGAATGTGTGTGATTTCCCCAACTGTTTAGGGGCGGTGGATGGAAAGCACATCCGCATTATCAAACCTGCCAGAACCGGATCGGAGTTTTTTAACTTATATTTAAATATTTTTCGGTAGTGCTCATGGCAATAGCGGATGCGGAGTATCGCTTCATTGCCGTGGACATTGGAGCTTTTGGCCGTGGCAATGATTCCCAGACTTTCAAAAGCTCGGATATGGCCGTCGGGTGTATGGCAACAATTTTAATTTTCCCCCTCCACAGCCTCTCCCCAACACTCAAGGCCCACTGCTGCCATTTGTTATGGTTGGGGATGAGGCCTTCCAGATGTGTGAAAATCTCCTGAAGCCATATTCCAGTCGGGACTTGGACCACACTAGAAGGATCTTCAACTACAGACTGACCAGGGCCAGAAGAACAGTAGAGTGTACCTTTGGCATTCTGGTTGCTAAATGGCGCATTCTTGCAACAGCCATAAATCTAAAAGTGGAAACAGTGGACGAGGTGGTCAAAGCCTGTGTGGTTCTCCACAATTACCTCATTGCTAAGGAGTGACCCCACATTGAACTGGATGAACCAGTTGCACACCCACTGCCTGATTTTCAGCATCAGCCAATGCGGTCAACTGCAGCCGTTGGTCTTATGCGGGACCAATTTGCGGCCTATTTTGTTTCCGATATTGGGCGGGTGTCATGGCAGGACAATGTTGTGTAAATGTCCTGTTGTATGTTTATCTTTACCAATTATTATATACTGATAAAAAATTTTCAAATTAATAAACTTGAGTGTTGTTAATGTAGACCGTGTCTCCTATCTTTTTCCTCTCTAAACAAAGGTTTACCAAAGACGGTCAGTAGATCTGTATGTATATCATATTTTGTAATCCAAAACAAGGAGTGGGTGATAGATGAGGAGGTAATAGTTATTATTTTCATATCCTAATTGACCTCTTATATGGTTGCACTCCCTATTTTGATTTACAAATAATAATGTAAAACACTGGCCGCATACTTCTAATAATGGCAACCATGTTGATTTATTGGTAATCTTGTTGACGTCATTGCGTCAAGACTGAGACAATCACTGTCACGCTATCTATACCCATCAAGTCAAGTGTCAGAAATAATGAATTCATGATAAACATATACATGCTCATGAATTCACAATTTCTTACACCTGGCCAGGCTACATATGTAGCGTGTGACAACCATTGTCACATCATTTGTTAGGTATAAAGAAGAGAATATGGTTAATATACAAAGCAGTTATCAACTCAATAGGTCAGGTGTCTTAACTTATGAGTTTTTGGACACCTGACCTGTTCAGTTGAGTACTGAACTTGATTTCCACCATTTTCTCTTTGTACTGTCACACTAGGTACAAAAAAAAGAGTATGGAAATAACTGTTATATTTTTTGGGCCAACTCATATCTGTTTACTAAAGAAACACATATAGATGTAGTCTTGTATTTTATACTACTGGAGATATGTTTTGGCCAAAAGAATAAGTGTGTGGCGAAGTTTATTGGCGTGTATTGACAGTGGTGATAGACACAATAAACCAAACATAATTGTTGCAAATTAACTTTTTTTTTATTTAGTTAACAAACAAATTTAAAAATTTATTTTTTTGTACCGCGACAGGTTGTACCGCGACGGCTTGGGGTAGAGTGACGTAAACGGGGGTGTTAAGAACTGAAGCCTGACTCACCGTGGAGGAGGCAGAAGTGGCAGGAGAAGGGGCAATAAAACTGGAAGGGTCTGGAAGTTCGGGGATGGGGCTTAACACATGAGAGGCTTGAGACGCACTGGAAGGGTGAGACACAACAGACAATACAGACACATCGGTAGGTGATGGGGAGGAATACTAAGAGTTTTTTGTTTTTTATGTGTTTTTGGAGTTTTCTTTTGTGTTTTCCTGGTAGGGGGATGTCTTGTTGGGGAAATATGTTGTTGCGTGTTGGCGGGAGACACGTCAGGGTCCGGCTCTACTATTTCACAGTCCGTTTCCATTGTGGATCGCTCGGCAACGCCAGAGTCCAACTGCATCGTAGTGGGGGGGAAACATAAAGCCCTGCCAGGCTCCTGGTGCATCGTTGGGGGGGGAACATAAACCCCTCACAGGGTCCTGCTGCATTGCTGGTGGGGGGGAACATAAAGCCCTGGCAGGGTCCTGCTGCATCGGGGTGGGTCCTGCCCGGAAAGCCATGGCTGGGTCCTGCTGCATCGGGGGGGCGGTCTTATATGCCATGCCTGGGTCCTGCTGCATCGGGGGGCGGTCCTATATGCCATGCCTGGGTCCTGCTGCATCAGGGGGTGTCATGCCCGGAAAGCAATGCCTCGGTCCTGCTGCATGGGGGGGGGGCCAGTCCGATATGCCATGCCTGGGTCCTGCTGCATCGGGAAGGGGCCAGGCCGAAAAGCCACGCCAGGGTCCTGCAGCATCGTGGTGTCAGCAGAGGAGGTCCAAGCCGGAGCAGCGGTTGTCACGGTGGTGGCGGCGGGATGTCCAACAGCACTCGTCATCGTGTTGGCGCTGTAGTGGAGTACACCTGTGGATGGAATAGAGGTGGCCGTGCAGTGGTATGCAGCAGAGGTAGGAATGGAGGTTAATCGTGACAGTGACGGCACAGTTGGATATGCCGCCACTGTCTGCTGTAAATTGCGACTCTGCTGCATAGCCTGCACAAAAGCAACATTGCAGGCCTGCATCACACTCAGCTGGAGATCAGGGCTAAGGTGTTCCGACATGCCCTGCTCTATTTGGTTAAAAAAATGATGAGCTGGCCTCTGGAGGTCGGCTTTAACTTGATCAAGGCTTTTAGTGACATCCTGGATCCGGCAATTTAAGAGGTTATGGGACACATCCATTCTGTCACCTAAAGCCTTGATTGCTTCGTGTAAAACCGAGCTCAAGTGCAAAAACTCGGGCATGAGTGACCTATCCGCAGCCCTCTGTCGCTGCCGGGATGAGCCCGCAAAAATGGGTGCAGTGAAAGAGGACTGCAAAAGGGGAATACCTGATGGGCCAGCTCCCTGGTCTCCAGTGAGTGGGGAAGGCACACCTGCTGCTGCGCTGCTGGATGGCTGGGACGGGTCCGTGGCTGCCGGCTGAAGGGCCGCTCCAGAACCTGGTGCGACAGTCGTGCTGTGTATGCTGTGAAAAAAGAAAACAGAACATTAATACCAAAATATAACAAGACGGTACATCCTGTGGAATTTAAAATTACATATTATGTAAATGCAATACAACCGGAAGCATGTGAGAAATACTTACGTTCTCATGAGAAGGACCGGTCTTAAAAAGGACAGCACACGATGGTACTTGTACAGCCGGTGCCTTGCTCCGGAACCGCTTGCAGCACTATTCTCTGTGCGAAGGTCCTTGTTGAAGCGATCCTTCATGGAACGCCAACGTGTTCTTATTTTGTCCACTGTGAAATAAAAATAAAATATAATGGTCAGACAATGGACTTTCGGCCATGCTCTCTTGACTGTGTGTGATGAAAGAAACTCCGAAAAGTTTCTTTCATCACACACAGTCAAGAGAGCACGGCCAAGGTCTCTGCTGCTTCACACTGCATTGCAATACTTACCAAATGTATTACGGACACGTGGCGGGGCATTCTCCCAGCCATCCCACATCGCTTGGGCCACCTCATTCCACAACCGACGGAGCGTACTGTTGACTGCGTGCTGTGGATCCCGGCTGTCCCACAACGGGACCCGCTCCTGGACAAGGGTGATCAGGAGGTCGTTATCTATCCGGTCATCGTCCCGTTGTGAAACCTAAAATTAAAAGATAATCATATAAGTTTGCTCAATCACATTAGGAAAAAAAAATTAACAGTAGATGCGAAATGGCATGAATATGAAAGTCAACTCAGAAAAGGATTCTACAAGAAAAATTAAAAGAAATACAAGGGTACAGAAAGGAAGATTCAACAATATTACAATGAGGACAGTCTGCCTTGTATACATACCCGCTGCCGTCTTCCCACCGGACCTTGACTCCGCTGCTCTGTCCCTCTCTGTCCCTCAGTAGAAGTGCTCTAAAAAAAAAAAAAAAAATCAAATTGTCGCATGTGTCGATGTGACAGTCAAGACTTACCAAGCTGACGGACAAAAAACTAACCTCACTCACAGGATCCACTTCTGACTGACGTGGCTCTAAATCCTCATCAGATGAAGACTCCGCAGAAGACATTCTGATGCATGTTGAAAGAAAAAAAAAAAAAAGAAATTAGGACATGTAGATCCAAAAAATTGAAAATAAAGGCATTGGCTAGGATATACTCACATTGCTCTGGGTCTTGTCCACCTAAATGCGTCCTGGCAGTGTCTTGTCTTCTTTGGAGTCTGATGAGAAGTGACCAGAAACTTCCCCCAACCTCCCTTTTATCAGCCTGCTGCTAGGGGGAGGCTTATCAGTGTCTAGACAACCTTATCTACATTCTAGTCAACCTTATCTAAATTTAAACGCATGCAAACGCATGCACAAAAAAACGCATGCGTTTCCATTGACTCCAATGTATTTTTTGACCCAAAAAAACCGCATGAAAACACATGCGTTTTTATGTGTCAAAAAAAGCCTCTCAAAAATACTACAAGTTGCATTTCTGAAAATGAACGCATGCAGTAAAAAAACGCATGCGATTGAAAACGCGACCAAACGCGTACAAAAAAAACGCATGCGTTTTCAATGTTAAATATAGGGGAAAAAATGCATGCGTTTTTTGTTCAAAAAACGCTGCAGACAAAAACGCAAGTGTGAAACCACCCTAAGATGGCTATAGCATTACAGTGTGTGGCAGGCAATCCCTGCATGTTAAAAAAAACACCATAAGAGGAAAGACCTCCACTATTCTAGACAAAACAACACCAGTACACAGGTAGAGATGCTTACCTGTCCAAGGCCTCCAAACAATTGCACTAACCAAGGTGCAGCGGGCCCAAGTTAAGATGGCAAATACACAGGTGCAATAATACCGATAAGGCAGCCACCCTGCAATCAGGAATTGGCCGCTTGGTGCACCTCTGCAAACAAATAGTCTGTATGTGGCGTGTTCACACAGGAATGCAAAGTATATGGCTCAAAGCCTATTAATGACGCCATGTAGCGGGCTAACCATGATGCATCCTGTGTGAACAGAGGCCACAGTGTACAGAGCCATCTAGGGCCCAGCCACACCCTGGAAAAATATACAGTGCACCAAAAACATAACAATGTATGCAAGGTATTGGTCGATATTATGGTCTCAATATTTAAGCTGCCAACCCGCGTCAAGGGTCCTTACATATTGGCAGTCCTAATCTAAAAAAACACCATAAGAGGAAAGACCTCCACTATTCTAGACAAAAAAACACCAGTACACAGGCAGAGATGCTTACCTGTCCAAGGCCTCCAAACAATTGCACTAACCAAGGTGCAGCGAGCCCACTACATGGCGTCATTAATAGGCTTTGAGCCATATACTTTGCATTCCTGTGTGAACACTCCACATACAGACTATTTGTTTGCACAGGTGCACCAAGCGACTAATTCCTGATTGTAGGGTGGCTGCCTTATCGGTATTATTGCACCTGTGTATTTGCCATCTTAACTTGGGCCCGCTGCACCTTGGTTAGTGCAATTGTTTGGAGGCCTTGGACAGGTAAGCATCTCTGCCTGTGTACTGGTGTTTTTTAATCCCTGCATGTTGACTGGCTGTCTAAAGCGCACCAAAGCACCACCATGCATGGTGAGGACCCGAGCTCCAGCCGAGCAAACCCAGAAATGTTCAGTGCTCGGCGAGCGATGCCCAAAATTCAAGTGGGCATGTTTGAAATGGCATTGTAAAGGGATGGGGAATATGTATTCCACCATCTTGCTAACTATATGGTATGAGGGAGGGACCTCACAAATGTTAAAGTAAAAAATAAAGCCAAAATGCTCCATGTGAACATATGCTAAAGGGGAGGTATATATATATATACAGTGCCTAAAAGTAGTATTCAACCCCCTGCAGATTTAGCAGGTTTAATAAGATGCAAATAAGTTAGAGCCTTCAAACTTCAAACAAGAGCAGGATTTATTAACAGATGCATAAATCTTACAAACCAAAAAGTTTTGTTGCTCAGTTAAATTTTTATTAATTTTAAACATAAAAGTGTGGGTCAATTATTATTCAACCCCTAGGTTTAATATTTTGTTGAATAACCTTTGTTTGCAATTACAGCTAATAATCGTCTTTTATAAGACCTGATCAGGCCGGCACAGGTCTCTGGAGTTATCTTGGCCCACTCCTCCATGCAAATCTTCTCCAAGTTATCTAGGTTCTTTGGGTGTCTCATGTGGACTTTAATCTTGAGCTCCTTCCACAAGTTTTCAATTGGGTTAAGGTCAGGAGACTGACTAGGCCACTGCAACACCTTGATTTTTTGCCTCTTGAACCAGGCCTTGGTTTTCTTGGCTGTGTGCTTTGGGTCGTTGTCTTGTTGGAAGATGAAATGACGACCCATCTTAAGATCCTTGATGGAGGAGCAGAGGTTCTTGGCCAAAATCTCCAGGTAGGCCGTGCTATCCATCTTCCCATGGATGCGGACCAGATGGCCAGGCCCCTTGGCTGAGAAACAGCCCCACAGCATGATGCTGCCACCACCATGCTTGACTGTAGGGATGGTATTCTTGGGGTCGTATGCAGTGCCATCCAGTCTCCAAACGTCACGTGTGTGGTTGACACCAAAGAATCGATCTTGGTCTCATCAGACCAGAGAACCTTGAACCAGTCAGTCTCAGAGTCCTCCAAGTGATCATGAGCAAACTGTAGACGAGCCTTGACATGACGCTTTAAAAGTAAAGGTACCTTACGGGCTCGTCTGGAATGGAGACCACTGTGGTGGAGTACGTTACTTAAGGTATTGACTGAAACCAATGTCCCCACTGCCATGAGATCTTCCTGGAGCTCCTTCCTTGTTGTCCTTGGGTTAGCCTTGACTCTTCGGACAAGCCTGGCCTCGGCACGGGAGGAAACTTTCAAAGGCTGTCCAGGCCGTGGAAGGCTAACAGTAGTTCCATAAGCCTTCCACTTCCGGATGATGCTCCCAACAGTGGAGACAGGTAGGCCCAACTCCTTGGAAAGGGTTTTGTACCCCTTGCCAGCCTTGTGACCCTCCACGATCTTGTCTCTGATGGCCTTGGAATGCTCCTTTGTCTTTCCCATGTTGACCATGTTTGAGTGCTGTTCACAAGTTTGGGGAGGGTCTTAAATAGTCAGAAAAGGCTGGAAAAAGAGATAATTAATCCAAACATGTAAAGCTCATTGTTCTTTGTGCCTGAACTACTTCTTAATACTTTAGGGGAACCAAACAGAATTCTGGTGGGTTGAGGGGTTGAATAATAAATGACCCTCTGAAAAAACCTTTCCCAATTTAAAAAAAAATAAACAAAGAAATAACATTCTTTTTTGCTGCAGTGCATTTCACACTTCCAGGCTGATCTACAGTCCAAATGTCACAATGCCATGTTAATTCCAAATGTTTAAACCTGCTAAATCTGCAGGGGGTTGAATACTACTTGTAGGCACTGTATATATATATATATATATATATATATATATATATATATTTATTTATTTAATTTTTATTTTGCATTATATACATGTAATTATGAAGGAAATACTGTTTCTTAGCATTTTTCCCTTCAACAAAATTTGGTTTGGTTTGGTATGTCTTTTTAAAAATCTGTAAAACCGGCGCAATAGTCTGACAACATTATTCCCAGATACCATATGTGAGTCAGAAAGGCATGTAGGCATCTTCTCCATGCTGTTCCCATTTAGTTGTATCTCTTTCACATTCATTTCAGCTTTTTTCTCAGGTCCCCAAGCCTGTTTGTTGGGTCCGGCAGAAAAATATTCAGCTTTCCCACTAACTTGCATTGAATTCATTATTCGGTATGAATGCACGGATATTAGAAAATATTCATGCCGATTTTCCCGAATCTGAATATTTCACTTTTTGATCATCACTAGGGTTGAGCGACTTTTACTTTTTCAGGATCGAGTCGGGTTTCGCGAAACCCGACTTTGTCAAAAGTCGGGTCGGGTGAAATTGGCCGATTATTGCGAAAAGTCGGGGATCCGACCGAAACACGAAACCCAATGCAAGTCAATGGAGAATCAAAGTCGGCAGTGAGTGGAGGACAGGAAAACACCAACAGAGCCCATTTTAATGCCAAAAACATCAATTCTTGTTACTTAAGCTTGTCAATCTTAATTTACCTTATAATAATAGTTAGCCATTGAAAATTTGGGGGTCATTTGGCAACAGTTGTGGGGGGAGTAGGGCTGGCTCAAGTTTTTCGTGGGCCCAGGAAAGGCGGACTACATCACGGCGGTGGAGCAGGGAGAGGTAAGTATTTCAACTTTGCAAGTGCTGTGATCCTGAGCAAGCAGGGGGGCACACTCGTTCGCATTGCCACTGGCACAGGGCCCCTCAAAGTACGGCGGTGTGATTGACGGCGGGGGCGCCTCCCACCGGCAGAGACACTTTTGCATACTATGAGGGGCCCTGTGCCAGTGACGTCGCCAACGAGTGTGCCCCACCCCCACCTGTTGAAGGAACCTGCACTTTCATCTGCACCTTCCTCTTTGTCCCCGTGTAAGGTGGTATAGTATGCGGGAAGGGGAACCAGACTTTCTGCAGGGTCAGATACTGGCTATGTAGAGTGCAAGGGAAATGTAGTGGTCTGGGTCAACGTACCGGCAGACTCATCTAGCAGTGGCTGGGCAATGGGCAGGATGAGGAGGAAACACAGATATAGGCCCAAAGAATAAAGTAGGCTAAATGGAGTTCAAAATTGGTAACAGGAGTAAACAGGCAGCACTGCTTTGTTCAGTGGAGGAGAACAGCAAGGAGCGGCAGACACCGTTACTAGGCCCAACCAAACCAGTAGGCCAAATGCAGTTTTAAAATTCCTATAGGCCGAAAGCCTGAAGATTGAAGCTCAGGAGAAAAACACAGGAGAATACCAAGGAGCGGCAGACACTGTTAGTAGGCCCAACCAAACTAGTAGGCCAAATGCACTTTAATATGTGATATCTGCTGCAAATTGAGGCTCTGCTTTGTGCAGTGAAGGTTAGCTGTATTGAGTGGTGCAGACAGACACACGTAGTAGGCCTAAATTAAAAAAGTTGGCTCAATGCAGTTTAAAATGGGTAACAGGGGTACACAGGCAGCACTGGTTTGGTCAGCGGAGGACGATTGCTAGGAGTGGCTCAGACAGACTTACTAGGCCTAAAATAAAAAAGTAGGCTCAATGCAGTTTAAAATGGGTAACAGGGGTACACAGGCAGCACTGGTTTGGTCAGCGGAGGACGATTGCTAGGAGTGGTGCAGACAGACTTACTAGGCCTAAAATAAAAAAGTAGGCTCAATGCAGTTCAAAATGGGTAACGGGTACACAGGCAGCATTGTTTTGGTCAGCGGAGGACGATTAGTAGGAGTGGCGCAGGCAGACTTACTAGGCCTAAAAAAAAAAAGTAGGCTCAATGCAGTTTAAAATGGGTAACAGGGGTACACAGGCAGCACTGGTTTGGTCAGCGGAGGACGATTGCTAGGAGTGGCGCAGACAGACTTACTAGGCCTAAAATAAAAAAGTAGGCTCAATGCAGTTTAAAATGGGTAACAGGGGTACACAGGCAGCACTGGTTTGGTCAGCGGAGGACGATTGCTAGGAGTGGCTCAGACAGACTTACTAGGCCTAAAATAAAAAGTAGGCTCAATGCAGTTCTAAACTGGTAACAGGAGTAAACTGGTGGCACTGCTTTGTTCGGTGGAGGACAACTGGAATAAGTGGCTGACACAGTACGTTGGCCTAACTAGTAAAGCGGGCTAAATGTCTGCAAAACAAAGTTCGTAAATAAACAGGTGGCAAAGCAACGTACAGGGGTGGGTTCCTCTGCTGAGTACCAGATAGTGGTAGTTCGCGCACAGTATTCACAGGTCAAAATGGAGGGCATGGTCCCTGTATATATTTACTATCATCTCTCAATTTGTATTGGCAGTGCCATTGAAGGATTTAACAGCACCGACTAAACAGCGGTGGAGCACTGTTTGAGCTGGGGGGGAACACTCTCTCGTGGGCGGCGGTACTGGCCCAGGGCCCCTCATATTACGACGGTGTGTCTGACGTTGGGTGTGCACCCCCACCACCAGAGACACTTAATTGTACGATGAGGGACCCTGTGCCAGTGCCGTCGGCCAAAAGTGGGCACACCCACCTGTCCAGGCAAACGGCACTCGCACCGGTGCTTGCGCCAAGTGGTGACCAAGTGCCCGTGGGGGGAGTCAGCCCATTTAGGGAGGTGTTAAAAATGGCCTATGGTGGACATTCAGCAGCAGCAAATGGAGGAATTGGAGCAGTCAGTAAGAGGAGTCCAAAAGCAAGACCTTTTTAAAGGAAAACTACGTGTCAGCAGGGGAAGGTGGGGCAAAAGAATGTGAAATCCAAGATTGGTTCATTTTAATGAAGGTTAGATCATCAACATTTTGGGTAGCCAGACGAGTCCTATTTTCGGTCAGTATTGACCCAGCAGCACTGAAGACTCTATCTGATAGCACACTGGCAGCAGGGCAAGCGAGCTCCTGTAATGCATATTCTGCCAATTCAGGCCAGGTGTCTAGTTTAGATGCCCAGTAATCAAAGGGGAATGACCTGTGGGGGAGAACATCGATAAGGGAGGAAAAGTAGTTTGTAACCATACTGGACAAATGCTGTCTCCTGTCACTTTGAATCGATGCAGCTGTCCCTGTCATGTCAGCAGTCATTGAAACATCACTCCACAACCTTGTCATAAAACCCCTCTGTCCAATGCCACTTCGGATTTCTGCACCGCTAGCACCTCTGCCATGTTGCCCCCTACGGCTCGTGTGAGAACCATCACCGCCGCTGTGTGCTGGGAATGCCAGAACCAGACGATCTACAAGAGTTGCTTGTTTGGTAGCCAATATTTGCTCTAGGTTCTCATGTGGCATGATATTTTGCAATTTCCCTTTGTAGCGTGGATCCAGTAGGCAGGCCAACCAGTAATCGTCATCGGTCATCATTTTGACAATGCGGGGGTCCCTTTTTAGGATACGCAAGGCATACTCAGCCATGTGGGCCAATGTTCCAGGTGTCAATTCACTGCTTCAGCTGGGTTGAGTAGCACTTTCTTGCAAATCTACATCACAAGTGTCCAGCAAGAAACCTGTCCCAGACCTTGCAACGGCACCAGTTTCTATTGGCCCCTGAGAAGCTCCCTCCTCCCATACATATTCAGCCCCATCATCCTCCTCCTCATCCTCTTCGTCCACCACCTCGTCCTGGACAGTTCCCTGACCAGACAATGGCTGACTGTCATCAAGGCTTCCCTCCTCCTCGGCTGCAGACGCCTGCTCCTTAATGTGCGTCAAACTTTGCATCAGCAGATGCATAAGTGGGATGCTCATGCTTATGATGGCGTCGTCTGCACTTACCAGCCGTGTGCATTCCTCAAAACACTGAAGGACTTGACAGAGGTCTTGTAGCTTAGACCACTGCACACCAGATAACTCCATGTCTGCCATCCAACTGCCTGCCCGTGTATGCGTATCCTCCCACAAATAAATGACAGCACGCCTCTGTTCACACAGCCTCTGAACCATGTGCAGTGTGGAGTTCCACCTTGTTGCAACATCTATAATTAGGCGTTGCTGTGGAAGATTTAGCGATCGCTGATGGTTCAGCATATGGCTGGAGTGTACGGGTGACCGGCGGATATGCGAACAAAGTTTTCACACCTTCAGTAGCAGGGCTGGTAACTCCAGATAATTTTTCAGGAAGCACTGCACCACCAGGTTCAAAGTGTGAGCCAAGCAAGGTATGTGTTTAAGTTGTGAAAGGGCTATGGCAGCCATAAAATTCCTTCCATTATCACTGACTACCTTGCCTGCCTCAAGATGTACACTGCCCAGCCATGACTCACTTTCTTGCTGCAAGAACTCGGCCAGTACTTCCGCGGTATGTCTGATGTCGCCCAAACACTTCATTTCCAACACAGCCTGCTGACGCTTACCACTAGCTGTTCCATAACGAGACACCTCGTGTGCAACACTGGCAGCTGCGGATGGAGTTGCCAGGCGACTGCGCTCTGTGGACGAGCTGTTGCTTCTGGAGGAGGAGGAGGAGGAGGGGTGGCGAACGCCTACTGCCAACTGTTTCCTAGACTGTGGGCTAGGCAGAACTGTCCCACTATGGCTGTCCCCTGTGGACCCTGCATCCACCACATTAACCCAGTGCGCCGTGATAGACACGTAACATCCCTGGCCATGCCTACTTGTCCATGCATCTGTGGTGAGCTGCACCTTTCCACTGACAGACTGCCTCAGTGCATGGACAATGCGGTCTTTGACATGCTGGTGGAGGGCAGGGATGGCTTTTCTCGCAAAGAAGTGGCGACTGGGTAGGTCATAGCATGGTACTGCGTAGGCCATCAGGTCTTTGAAAGCTTTGCTTTTGACCAACCGGTTGGGCATCATCTCTAGCGAGATTAATCTGGCAATGTGGGCATTCAAACCCTGTGTACGCGGATGAGAGGATGAGTACTTTCTTTTCCTCACGAGAGTCTCTTCTAGGGTGAGCTGGACAGGAGACCTGCAGATGGTGGAACTAGCGGTGGTGGTGGTGGTGGACATGGCAGATTGAGAGACAGTTGGTGATGTTGGCCTACATACAGTGCTTCCTACCAATAACCTTCTGATTCCCTGCCTGCATTGGCCTTGCGACGATCCCTCCACATTTGCTGCTGGTGGTGTCCGAACCGGTGGGCTTACAGTGAGGGAAGCAATGTAGTGTTGCTGACTACCTTCATTCTGACCAGGTGCACAAACGGTACAGGACGTTTGGTAATTAGTCCAGGCTTGCACGTGCATGCTGGTTAAATGTCTACGCATGCACGTTGCATTTAAATTTTGCAGAATCTTCCCTCTGCTAAAGGTCTTTGAGCATTTCTTACAGATCACTTTAGACTGATCATTGGGATCTTGGTCAAAAAAATGCCACACTGCACTCTTCCTACCATGGAATTCCTTTTCAGGCATTGCACACTGTGCAACTTTCAGCGGTTGGCCACGCTGTCCTAAAACTGTTTTTGTCACACGTTTTGGGCCTGATACGGGCCTGGCTGATGACAGCTGTTGCGATGTAGATTGGTGTTGCTGTGGATAACCCTCCTCTGCTTGTGAGCTAGTGCCAGCGGCACCCTCTTCCCCCAATGGCTGCCAATCTGGGTCAAGAACTGGGTCATCTATCACCTCCTCCTCCACAATGTCATGTGCACCTTCCTCAGTGTCACCGTGTAAGCCGGTGCTATAGCGTTCAGAACAGGGCACCATAGTCTCATCAGGGTCAGATTCTGGCTCAGGAAACTGCGAGGTCAATGTAGTGATCTGAGTCAATGGAACAGCATCGTAATCTAGCTGTGGCTGTGCATCAGTGCACTCCATGTCCGATTCTTCTTGTAATGGGCAGTGTACAATTTCCCTTTCTAACCCTGGCATGGTATGGGTAAAGAGCTCCATGGAGTAACCTGTAGTGTCGCCTGACGCATCCTTCACTTTTGGTTTGGGAGAAGGACACTAGGAAACGTCTTTTTCTGGACCGGAAGCATCCACTGACGACTGGCTGCTCTTGGATTTTGAACTTTGGGAAGAGGAGGCGAAAGAGCTAGAGGCTGAGTCAGCAAGGAAAGACAAAACTTTTTCCTGCTGCTCCAGCTTTAAAAGCTGTTTTCCTACTCCCAGGTAAGGGAGCCTTCGAGGCCTTGTGTAGCCAGACGATGATGCAGGCTCAACACCTCCAGCCTTAGGTGCTACTGTGCTTTTGCCACTACCACCAGATGCAGCACCACCACCACCATCAGTACTAGCTGGCAACCCCCGCCCACGGCCTCTTCCACCAGACTTCCTCATTTTTGGGGGGGAGACACTGAACCACAACTCTAGCCCACTGGTATAACACAACACTATGAACGTGGCAGAAAGTGGCTGCCTGATATACGACACACTAGCAGTACTGCAGAATATAAAATGTGTGAGAATTACTATCTCACTTTTGGGGGGAGACACTGAACCACAACTCTGGCCCAGTGGTATAACACAACACTATGAACGTGGCAGAAAGTGGCTGCCTGATATACGACACACAAGCAGTACAGCAGAATATAAACTGTGTGAGAAATACTATCTCACTTTTGGGGGAGACACTGAACCACAACTCTGGCACAGTGGTATAACACAACACTATGAACGTGGTAGAAAGTGGCTGCCTGATATACGACACACTAGCAGTACAGCAAAATATAAACTGTGTGAGAATTACTATCTCACTTTTGGGGGGAGACACTGAACCACAACTGTGGCCCAGTGGTATAACACAACACTATGAACGTGGCAGAAAGTGGCTGCCTGATATACGACGCACTAGCAGTACAGCAGAATATAAACTGTGTGAGAAATACTATCTCACTTTTGGGGGGAGACACTGAACCACAGCTCTGGCCCAGTGGTATAACACAACCCTATGAACGTGGCAGAAAGTGGCTGTAATTATTATAAAAAAAAAAGAAAAAAAAATTACTACAATAACACGCTCCCTAGTCCCTACAATGATCTCAGGACAAGTATGGCAGCAATAAAAAGGACTTCAGAACAAAAAAGTGTGGACAAATAAACAAGACAGGTAACTGTGCAGAAAGGAGCAACAGGATTTTTGCTTTGAAAAAAGCAGTTGGTTTGCACAGCACCGTGCACACAGCTATGCAGCTGCTGCACTAAAATACGACCTCCACTGTCCCTGCACAAAAAGGTGGTGTGGGACAGTGAAAATCGCTCCCTAACTCTGTCCCTGCTTCTGACTAACTGCAGCAAACTCTCCCTATGCTAAGATCGGCAAAAGTAAGATGGACTTAAGCAACTGGTGAAGCAACTTACATGGTGGTGGTGTCATTTAAGCAGGAGCAACGGAGGTTGCAATCTGTTACGTTGTACTGATTAAGTATATCATCACCTGTTTAGATCTGCTATACGAAATACAAATGCTCAACGTTCTGCTTTGCACGTTCTTTTCCTTGGTCATTTAAATACACATTTTGGATTTACTCACAGATGTACTGTATGAGACCCATGTAATTTATAATGATATGACTTTATATTTATTGAGCATTTAAATAAAATTCTTTTGCTTTACTTATTGGTATTTCTGACTCTATGTCCTCCCTAATTTATATTTGTATTCTGTCTACATTTCCATTGCTCATCCCACAGTTTTCAGGATAAAAATGATGACTATATTTCTCACTTCACATCATGCCAACAAATGTGGAATAGATTGTGTGGGACTGAATTATAAATTAAGGTGCTCTCAGGAATTAATGCCACGTGCTATAAATATGATCTTTTCTTTGGCTCTTGATATTTTAGATTATTTTTCACACAAATAATTACTATTGAAAGTTGTATGTATTCAACTATTAATGCCTTTGAAATAACACTTATGGAATGTTAAATTCACGATGTACTTAAATCCTGAAATCCTGAAGCTCTTTTTTATATTGATTATATCACGGATATATATTTAAATATTCATTGTGATGGACAGTGTATGAGTTTAGGAAAACTGTAGACATTTGTCTTGGTGCATTTTCCCAAAGGAGGTGATTTTTGCTAAAACAATACATGGATTGTGAGTAAATTCACAATTGACATGTTAGAAAAATGCAGAAACTAATAGCATTACTTGTCTTATGCAGTGTCAACCCAGAGAAAGGCAGACTCATTGACAAATGGTATTAAGTGAGAAAAAGCATTTCTGAAAAAAAAATTGTGCCACAAAATCTAGATAGATCTGCATTGTATAAATAACATAAATTTTCATGACAAATCCGTTCTAACTTTAAGACTATATTGGCTCAAATTCATCTAAAACTATCTTCAAATATTCATTCTCAAGTTTTTCCCTAAAATTATAGGCTGCTTCATGTGCAATATTAAATTGTGCAAGTGCTACCAAAGAATTACCCACAATAAAAAATTCTTAATTTCTCAATCCACTGAATAAATGTTTCACATATCCTCATTTATCAAGCATGAGTTAGACCAGTGTTCCCCTACTCTGGTCCTCAAGAGCCACCAACAGGTCATGTTTTCAGGATTTCCTTAGTATTACACGGGTGATTGAATGCTTGCCTGTCCAGGTGATGTGATTATCACCTGGGCAATACTAAGGAAATCCTGAAAACATGACCTGTTGGTGGTTCTTGAGGACTGGAGTTGGGGAACACTGGGTTAGACAATACCATTTATGTCCTGAAATGCACAAGCGGCCTACAATATGTAATCATTTCAAAGGAATCTGCCAATAGGATCTACCTTCCTATGCCAATATGGGCATGGATGTCATAGAAAATTGAGTACATTGATACGTTGTTATCTGCAATCTGATGTCTTATTCCAGAAAAATCTACGTTTTTCTTAACATGTAAATAAACTGTTAAGATTTATGGGCCGTACACATATCTTACTGCTTACTGACAGTCTGCCTCCAGAGTTTATTTTATGTAAAAGGAGCCGACACGTGAGACATGTAATGTCGGATAGTATGCTCTCCTGATCTACATGTCTTGCATTGGTAATACGCCTTTTATTTAAAGTTAGCTCTGGAGGCAGAGTCTCATGCAGACCAGTGTCCACTAGTGAAGCGAATATACTCATTGCTCGGGTTTTCCCGAGCATGCTCGGGTGACCTCCGAGTATTTATGACTGCTTGGAGATTTAGTTTTCATCGTGGCAGCCGAATGATTTACAGCTAATAGTGTCAGATGCTCAAAATACCTGTACTTGAACTCCTTGAGGTGTGAGGCTTCAAAAATGTGGTCACTTATGTGAGGCATCTGCAATCTATTCCAGCCAAGATTTTGCTTTAAAATTCGAATAGCACTCCTTTCCTTCCAAGCTCTGCCGTGTACCCAAAGAGTAGTTTCCAACCAAGTACTGAGAATCATCATACTCAGGAGAAATTGTGCAACAAATTTTGCAGTTCATTTTCTTCTGTTACTCTTGTGAAAATGAAAAATTTGGGGCTAAAGCAACATTTGTATGGAAAAAAAATAATTCATCATTTAAAATACCAATGTTATAAAATTCTGAGAATCACATGTGGGTCCAAGATGACCACATACCTTGTTGAATTCCTTAAAAGTTGTAGTTTCCAAAATGGTGTCAGTTGTAATGGGCTTCTCTTGTTTTGGTACCTTGGGGGCTCGGCAAATGCAACATGGCATCAAATTAGAGCATGTGGTTCATACATTTTTGCAAAGCAAAAAATTGTCTTTATTTTTGGCTTCCGAGATGTTTGCGACTTTTTAGTGCTGTTGCATGTTTCACAAAATGGTACCAAACTGGCACAAAATCTGGCATACATAAAATCATAGACTTGAGTACATTTCCAACAAATTTTACAACTGTTTGAAAAATTGAAAATGATGAGTCAGGTGAAACCTCTAAAATACTCCCACAGTGTTGAACTAAAAGAAAAAAAAACAGATGAACACATATGATATAGACTTCAGAAAAGGCAAAAATGGAAAGTTGAATTTGGTGCAAACAAAAAGGAGCAAAACACTGTAAACGTGACAAAAAAAAACTGGTGAAAATGGAGTAATAAATTAGGCCAATGTTGAATTGCAAAGCTTGTTATATTTACTTGTATAGATGATTTATTCAGAATATGTTGAAATAACAGTGACCATATATACCATGAAAAATAGTACTACATAGTCTTAGACATTTTCAGATATAAGAACATCCAAGACTTCTCATAAAAATGTATGTCGTCTGTTGAAATGATATCTTTCTACAAATTTGTACTGACAGAATCAATAGGGAAGGATGACAAGAACATCAATGGCTGAAAGAAGATGACTTGAGTATAGACTACTCCTGTCACCACACCTTGCAAATTGATAGCCATGATGCTGGATAATGGGAAGGTAAGATAGTACAAGAAGTACTGTGCTTATGTCCTTCATTTATTGTGTCATTTGAGCCTTATGTTCTTTTTAGCCATTTATTTGTATTTTTCAGAAGTTGCTTAGCTTCTTTAAGAATGAAAGCCAGGAGTTTCCAGGATACAAAATAATAGCAGGGCAGCATCTGTGATTTCCAGAGCATTAATTACAGTCAATGGTGTCAGAAAGAAGAGATTGCTAATTAAGAACATAATGTTTCACACCAAGTTGTCTGCCTGCTGACATTGCCCTCAGTATAGGAAATATTCACCCTCAGGTACAGTATGCTTGCAAAGACGTGCCAAACTTCAAGCTAATCATATAAATATCTCTATCATTCATGGCCTTGTAAGAAATATGAAAACAGTATCAAATGGAAGATATGATGATCATGTCAACACAATAACATGTGCTGTTACCAAAGTGGAAACCCTTGAATATACTATAGCTGGTGTTTTTATCATATAACATTCCTCCTTGTTATTCTTTAGATACTTATCTGGAGCGAGTACCAATGCATCACAGATGTGAGGTTATTAATAATCTACCGTGTTTCCCCGAAAGTAAGACCCTGTCTTACATTAATTTTACCCCAAAAAGTCCCACCCTGTCTTACTTTCGGGGGAGGTCTTACATTAGCTGCCAAAATACGTTACCAACGTGTGGTGTCCTCCCCCAGATCTTGCGTAGTGGTGTGCGCATGTCCAAGGTTCCAAATCCTCTGCCAGGGGATTGAAAATTGCAGCGATGTCCGTTATTCCTTCGGTGGTCGGTGGGCGCGGCCATCTTGCTTTGGCCGCGCGTGCGCAGAAGCGGCGCTCTGCTGGCCGCGGCGCTCTGCTGGCCGCGGCTTCAGGAGAATGGCCGCCGCGATATCATCTGCGCACGCGCGGCATCCCGCGGCCATTTTCCTGAAGCCACGGCCAGCAGAGCGCCGCTTCTGCGCACGCACGGCCAAAGCAAGATGGCCGCGCCCACCGACCACCGAAGGAATAACGGACATCGCTGCAATTTTCAATCCCCTGGCAGAGGATTTGGGGGACAGCGGCGGCCCAAAGGTAAGGGCCTTATATTTCACAGCGGCCCCCCAACCCTGCCTTACATTCGGGGGAGGCCTTACATTGAAGGACCCCACCGTAACCCCCACCCTGTCTTACTTTCGGGGGGGTCCTACTTTCGGGGAAACACGGTATGTGATAAAGGGAAAGAAAATGAGGAAATAAAGAGTAATAGAAAACAACAGTTGTAGGCATTTACATAGTTTTATTTCTTATGCGATAACTTATAATGTTCCTTCTGATGCGAAATGTTATATATGGTTACTTACATGGCATAACAGTAATTGTGAATCCAGCATTTAGGTGATACAAAACACTAACTAGAAAGCTACACCCTCTGTGAATGTTCACCTCACTGTGCCTCATCCTCCCTTCGCCTCAGACTTCAATAAGAATGCAGTTTCAAAAATGTATTAAAAAAATAAGAAAAGATGTTAAAAAGAGTTCTGGCGAAATAAAGAATCACTTTTCAACTTTTCACCACTTTTCGATCACCAAACTCAGCATCATACCGACGTCTATCTTAGATTGATAAGCGGTTGTAACAGGAAGATTATCTACCCTTACGAAAAAAAGAAAAAAAATTGGGATTTCATCTAAAATAGCTATTGTCATATAATCCATAGAGATTAATGAATATATTCAAGTGGAATTGAAGTCTACTTCATATTTCTCAAGAGGGGATTCTTTGTAATTTGCTTCTCTGTAGATATAGCAAAATGGTAGCCGCTGACTGCCATTTTTCCCAACCGTAGAGAGCCATCAAAAGGTTTTTGATTTTTTAAAAATCCTTATACTCACCTCACCACTCATCTATCTGGTACCTCTACTCTTCACCATCACCCGTTATCCCCATGGCATTGTCTTATTACTCCTATTACTGGAATCCCTAGGTTTCTCAAGCTGCGCCAGGACTTTTGGCTATGATAAGGCCCAGGACTGCTCTGCGCATGCATGAGTAAGGTCACAGTGAACATTGTGTCATCATGACATGTGACCTATTGCGTGCTTGTGGGGATTCTAGTGTAAACAGCGGCAATAAGAAGTCATGGTGACAGGTGAAGTGAGTTCCGGAAGGACAGGAGAAGTGAGCAGTAAGATGAATATAAGAATTTTTTTTTATAATTTACATATTATGGTTATTATGCTTTGAGGTCTGGAGATACCCCAAACCATAGCACGGGACATTAAATTAACATGACTTTTCGATATGGGACAGACCCCAACTCCATCTTAAAACAACTATAACTACAGTAAACCTAGACACTGGAATGAATACACAAAGCACATTATTTTAATTGTCAAAATGGCCACAGCTTTATTTAAATCACAGAATTAAAACAATCAGAGTAGGAGTCAGGTGAAGTGTTAGTATTTGGGATTCACAAGTACTGTGATATCACCAGCTGCCTGACATACAGCACCAGGACAGACAGCCATAAAGATAGGCACACACTGGCTTGCCATTCAAATAGAGCCAATAAACTTTCAGGACACCAGTGACCCTATTATCCTCACTCCTGTGCTTAACAACCATGTCTTCCCCATCTGACTTGTTGCAGGACCACTATATTAGCACAAAGAATTTATATTTTAGAGTGTGGACTCCTGCCTAACCCAAAATATTACCAGCCAAAAATTTCTTCTGCACAAATATAGACTTTTTTCAGGACCACGTTATTAGCACAAAGAATGGAAATTTTAAAATGTGGACTCCTGTCTACCCTTAAATATTACCAGGCAAAATATTTTTGGCACAAATGTGACCTTGTGTTAGTACAAGCAATTTAGATTCTCAAATATGGACTCATGGATGGAGCAAAAATATGAATACAAAATTATTAGATACTGAAATATCCCCTGTTTTCTGGAGCACGGTATTAGAACTAACAATTTAGATTTTCGGGGGACAAATAGTATAATAGAGAACGATATCTCTTTCACTACAGCCAACTCAGCAGATGGAGAGACCCAATCAGGACTCTCAACTTTTCCAAAAATTATTGTCAGACACCACCAAAGTGGCATCAATTTCACTAGAGGGGAAATAGTATAATGGGGATCAACATCTCTTCAACCACAGCCAACGCATCACATGGACACCCAACCAGGAGTGTTGACATTTCCAAAAATTAGGGCCTGACCCCACTAAAGTGGCATCAATTTTACCAAAGTAGAAATAGAATAATGGAGAATGATGTCTCTTTCACTAAAGCCAACTCAGCAGATGGAGAGACCCAATCAGGACTCTACACATTTTTAAAAATTATTGGCAGACACCACCAAAGTGGCATCAATTTCACAAGAGTAGTAATAGTATAATAGGGATCAACATCTCTTCCACTACAGCTAACCCATCACATGGACACCAAACAAGGAGTGTTCATATTTCTGAAAATTAGGGCCTGACACCACTGAAGTGGCATCAATATCAACATAGTAAAAATGATAGAAGTAGGGACCGACATCACTTCCACTACAGCCAAACCAGCAGATGGAGACAAACCATGACTGCTCACATTTCCACAAATTTGTGTTAAAGGAAAAAAAAAAACAAAAAAACAACAAGGCGCCCCCAATGTGTCACACTGTATATGAAAGAATACAGTCCTTAGTAGGGAATGTGCTCACCTATTGAAGTTGTGAACCTAGGTCACAACTCCCATGCAGGCATAACCGTAGCAGCAGGTCTCCACGAAAATCCAAAAGGATGTTGAGGGTAGTAGTTTTAGGCAAACTGAAGACCGCGCACACGAGGTAGATTCTAGGAAGTTTATTGAAGCCTTAGCTTCAATAAACTTCCTAGAATCTACCTCGTGTGCGCGGTCTTCAGTTTGCCTAAAACTACTACCCACAAATTTGTGTTAACATCTGCAGCAGCAACAGCAGGCACAGAAGCCACACTAAAGATATCACAGAGTGCAATTACGCAAGATTAATGCAACACACTAATAAATGCAACATCGCTTAATCTGTACAGTCTGTGATTGGGATGCAAAAGTCCTTAGAGATCTATGACTTGTTCATCTTAATGAAAGTTAGGCGGTCTACACTTACATGGGACAGCCGGCTGTACTTATCCATAGGGACACCACCAGTCACACTGAAGACATCTTCTGAGAGATCGCTGGCTGCCAGGCATGATAAAACCTCCAAGGTGTGAGAGGCGGGCTCAGGCCTCTCACTCATGTATGAAGACCAAAATGTGAAAAGGTCCAGACCCTCCCTGACAGTATTGATATTCCACAATCGCTGCAACATGTGCAGAGTGGAATTCCAATGGGTTGGCACATCATATGTCAGCCTAACTGGCATGGACAAAGACCTCAAATCGGTGACATGAGGGATGCAAACAGCAGAAATGAGCACACAGCTTCCGTGCTTTCTGAAACAGCTCACCCAGGCCAGGATAGTGGTGGAGAAAAAGCTGCACCACCAGGTTGAGGATGTGAACCATGCAAGGCAGGCGTGTGAGCTTGCCTCAGCGTAGGGCCACCACCAGGTTTGCACCGTTATCAGACACGGCCTTCCCTGGATGCCTGTTCAGTGGAGACAGCCTTTGCGAAAACTCGGCATGAAGAGCTGTCCACGACTCTTCAGCTGTATGACTGCGATCTCCAAGGTATATAAATTTTAACACTGGCTGATTGCGATGAGCCCTGGCTGAGCAGTACGGAGGTGGTGGGGATTCACTCTGCACTGTTGGAACACATATCTCATTAAGGCAGAGGTTGAGAGTGTACAGGTGGAGGCCCTAGAGGAGGTGTAGGAGGCAGAGTGGAATAATTGTGAAACATAGAGGTTTGTCCTGCAAGCCATGGAGATTCCAAGACTTGTGGAGCAGAGCCAGCCTCCACAGCCACCAGAGTCACCCAGTGCCCAGACAACAAGATGTAACATCTTTGGCTATGCTTACTAGTCTGTGCTAAAATGCACTATGGCAGACATACATATAGTCAAGGAACGGGTGATGTTTACCATGACCTGCTGGTGTAGCGCAGGTACAGCACTCTTATAAAAAGTAATGGCAACTGGACAACTGATCCTGGGGGACTGCGATGGCCATCAGCTTTAGGAAAACATCTGTATCTACCAGGCGGAAAGACAGTATTTCCATAGCCAACAGATTGGAGATGGTGGAATTCAACCTGACAAACTGCTGGACCGTGAGGGAGCTGCAGGCAAAGATGTTACAGTGGATTGACAAAGTTGTGATGTGCTCATTTTCTGAGTTCGGTTAAAAACAGCAGGCATGTGTGCTTCCATTACAGCTGATGGCAGGCTCTAAGTCAGCGTGACTGGAGTGGGTAAAGAACCTGAGGTTCTGCGGTCAGACACCTGTGTCACAATACTTGGCATGTAACAGAGGAGGAAGAAGCAGCAAATGCGATTGATGGGGCAGCTGATGGTTGTTGAGGTCCACTGGTCTGCATTTAAGTGCAGTGGGATTCCCAGAGTAATGCATGTTGATTGTGCATGTGAAGGTTCATACATGTAGTAGTCAAATTATTGCACTTTTTCCCTCTACTCAGTCTTTTTGGCAAAGTTGACAGATTACATGAGACCCATTGATACCCATCATACCTGGACCCATTGAAGCGTCTGATCAGCGCGAAGCGGCCACGGTCCTTCTCTGCACCTGCTACCCTGCAAACATGTACTACTTGCATTGAATACGGAAAGGATTATTTTACTTCATCACGGAGTGCCACATCTTTTTTCCTCTTTGGCTTGAACTTTGCATGACGCTGATCATTTCAGGTGTGGCACCCGGGATTTTGCAAGCCATACATGCTGGTCAGCTGAGTAAGCTTGAAAAGGTATGTTTTAAGTTTTTTGGTGCTGTTCATTCTCATTTTCCAAGATTATGTGAGTTGGCTTATCCTTTGCCATGTCAAAAAAAGCCCAAGCTAGGCAACCCTTGCCACTAGTGTTGAGCATTCCGATACTGCAAGTATCGGGTATCGGCCGATACTTGCTGTATCGGAATTCCGATACCGAGATCCGATATTTTTGTGATATCGGGTATCGGTATCGAAACAACATTAATGTAAAAATGTGTAAAAGAGAGAATTAAAATAAAAAATATTGCTATACTCACCTCTCCGACACAGCCTGCACCTTACCGAGGGAAGCGGCAGCGTTCTTTGTTTAAAATTCGCGCTTTTCTTTCCTTTACGTGAGTCCCGGCTTGTGATTGGTTGCGTGCCGCCCATGTGACCGGGACGCAACCAATCACAGCAAGCCGTGACGTAATTTCAGGTCCTTCAGGATTTTAAAATTACGTCCCGGCTTTGTGATTGGTTGCGTCGCAGTCACATGGGAGACGCAACCAATCACAAGCCGTGACGTCACGGGAGGCTGGACACGCGCGCATTTTAAAATGGGCGCGTGTCCAGCCTCCCGTGACGTCCCGGCTTGTGATTGGTTGCGCCGCGGTCAACCAATCACAAGCCGGGAGGCTGGACACGCGCCCATTTTAAAATTTTAAAATGCGCGCGTGTCCAGCCTTCCGGCTTGTGATTGGTTGACCGCGGCGCAACCAATCACAAGCCGGGACGTCACGGGAGGCTGGACACGCGCCCATTTTAAAAAGCGCGCGTGTCCAGCCTCCCGTGACGTCACGGCTTGTGATTGGTTAATGGCGGACATGTTGCCGGGACGCGGACCAATCACAGCAAGCCGTGACGTAATTTCGTCACGGCTTGCTGTGATTGGTCCGCGTCCCGGCAACATGGCGCCGTGACCAATCATAAGCCGGGACATCACTGGAGGCTGGACACGCGCGCTTTTTAAAATGGGCGCGTGTCCAGCCTCCCGTGACGTCCCGGCTTGTGATTGGTTAATGGCGGCCATGTTGCCGGGACGCGCACCAATCACAGCAAGCCGTGACGTAATTTCGTCACGGCTTGCTGTGATTGGTCCGCGTCCCGGCAACATGGCCGCCCTGACCAATCACAAGCCGGGACTTCACGTAACCAAGTAAAAGCGCAAATTTTAAACAAACAACGCTGCCGGTTCCCTCGCTGAGGTCCAGGCTGCGTCGGAGAGGTGAGTATAGCGATATTTTTTATTTTAATTCTTTCTTTTACACATTTATATGGATCCCAGGGCCTGAAGGAGAGTTTCCTCTCCTTCAGACCCTGGGAACCATCAGGAATACCGTCCGATACTTGAGTCCCATTGACTTGTATTGGTATCGGGTATCGGTATCGGATTGGATCCGATACTTTGCCGGTATCGGCCGATACTTTCCGATACCGATACTTTCAAGTATCGGACGGTATCGCTCAACACTACTTGCCACCCATACAAGCTGAAGATCCACGAAAGCTCCTGGTCACAGCCACAGTTGTGAATGAGGATGCATTGCTTGTTGTGGCTGCATCACTACGTATCTGCGATGTACAGCACAAGGAAATCTTCTCTTCTTCCTTCTCTTCCTCAGATGACCTACTCAGCTGTTTGCCTCTGTGTTCACGCCAACTGGGATCTACCACCTCATCATCATCATCCTTTGTATTATCACAATCCTCGCCCTTACAGTCACCTTCCTCCTCTTCCTACCCTGACAGCACAATACAGTCTGCATGAGCCTCAGATATCTGAGTCTCATCAGGATCACCTCTCCCTGGGGGTTAACGTCTGGTGATAAGGATCAGGTTGCTGCTCGAACCCTACTTTGTCCTGCACTGGATCCAAGCTAAAAAAAATTAGAGTTAGTATGGGAGTAGGACACGCTAAATGTGCGGCTGGTAAGGAACATCCTTTTCAGGGTAATGACTTGTATATAAGGCAAAATAAATAATCAAAAATGCTCCTCCACACCTTGGGCTATGTTCACACATAGCGTTTTTGATGCATTTTTGAACTTTAGCATTGCTTTTAACCAAGACAAATGCATTCATTGGGAAATGTCATTTTAACATTTTACAACCTTATCTGGCCATGTGGTGTGTGACACATCATCAGACACATCCTATTTCATTTATGAAATTCTTAGAGAGCCATCAGCCGGCTATGCTATGTTGCCCCATTATTAAACAGTGGGTCTCCAATACTGTTATTGCATATGCAGTGAGTGGCAGGGCTGCCCAAAATTTGGACGCACCCCAATACCCCTTTGAAGAGATGTACAGGAGGGCCTCCTGAAAACAATGCTCCCATTATTAGGAAGTGGGTCTCCCATATGGTTTGCCTATGCAGTGAATGCAAAGGCTGCCAAAAATTTGGAGGCACTCCAATGCCCCTTGGAAGAAATGTGGAGGAAGGCCTCATAAAAAAATGTTCCCATTAGAAAGGAGCAGGTCTCCTATACTTGTAATGCCCATGCGCTAAGTATATGGGCTGACAAAGATTTACCCCTGGGGGGTATACATGAACATACTGTATAACAAATTATTAATAAAAATGTATTTTTAATTATCTTCATGCATCCAAACATTGATGTATAGCCCATCTCTTGATATATGCATTTATACCTACAGGTATTTCAGCAAGTGGTCTTTTATACATGCCTGGTATTCATTATTAGTTAAATACCCAATATCAATCATTCCACAGTTATGTCATTGTTTCTCTTTCAACATTTTCCATTGAACCACACGTAATTTATCTATTTATGGCATACACGATCAGCCTCTAATTACCAATTGGGCACATTGCAATCAATCCCAATCAGTGATTCACTTAATGATCCACTTATTTAATCAATCAGCTGCAAGTGGACCTAATGGGATAATGAGAAGGCAAAGGTATATAAAGGCGGGTAGCCAGCAATAGGTACAACCCTGACGAAGAGAGGAGACACCTCTCGAAACGCGTTGGTTATTGCCCTATTCGAGCTCCTGTCCTCGCTATTCTGTGATGTCTCATTTAGCTCCGCCCACCTCGCGCGCCGCATCCTAGCATTGCTCATGGCCGGAGCACGCAGGCTGCTGGCGTTCCTCTGTATACCAGAGGCTCCTTATCACACCGCTCCTAAGCGGTAACTTTCCTCCTCATCGACAGCAACTCCTAAACGCCGAATCCCGGCGCAGAAACTGCCTACCTACCACCCTCCGCGTCCCGCAAAGCACGCTATACCACCACTGATACTAAAAGTAAGTGCACCGCTATATTAACCACCCTAAGTGTACCGTATTAATTCACATACATACCCGATATATTCTATATTAATTCAAGTGAATTGTAAGGATATTCTTATCGGTGCACAACAAAGGCTCCTCATTACACCGCTAAATGCGGTAATATCCCTCATCATCGACAGTAATCCGCAGCACCGCAACCCGGCACGGCAACATCAGACTGCCCGTCCACTACCCCTTGCACGGGTCCTGCAGTGCACGCTATACCACCAACGAATACTAGTAAGTACACCTCAATATTTACTACCAAAGTGCACCGTATGAGTCCACACTTATACATCTGACATATTAAATAATACCTTAAGTGAATCACAAAATCAGGATAACCATTATAACCTTCCCCACAGCTGCACCAGTCAGCAGAAATCCTTGATTGACCTATACATTTCTATCCCACCAATGTAAGCAAGTGAGTACAAGCCAACCTTATTTCAATCTAGTTTCGGCACTATACACTTCTGCTGTATCCCTACCATAGTTCAGTTAGCGCGGCGATTATATATCACTTAATACTACCATACCCGTCTACTCAACAGGTATATACACAGAACCTGTTTTAATCACCAGCGGCTTCTGAACCAGTTTTTCTCCCTACCCTACGTTGGTAAGCGCCAGTGCTATATTCTAGTTGTATAACAAATACTTTTAAAAACATTATGTGGGTGTTGCATCATGGACCACAGTCACTGTGGTAATATGGTGGTGGAGGATGAGGATGAGGAGAAGGAGGAGGACAACAGCAAATAGCCAAAATGAGAAAGTGTAAACCCATGTGTGGGTGTGAAGAGGTGTACGGGAATAGACCTCCCAAAAAAAGACACTGGATTTGAGTTTATGTTATGCTGCTAGCATTCGGTGGTATTGAGAAGTCTGGCCTAATTCAGCCCTTGTTCCTTCTTTTTTTAAGAGTCAGCCTGTCAGCATTTTCAGCATATAGGCGAATGCACTTATCAGTTATAATTCCACCAGCGACACTAAAAACCCGCTCTGTCAAAATGCTAGCGGCAGGGCAGGACAGGACCTCCAAGGCGTAGAGAGCGAGTTTATGCCACGTGTCCAGCTTGGATACCCAATAATTTTAAAGCACAGAGGAATCACGGAGGACGTTGGTACGGTTAGTAAGGTACTCCCTCAGCATCTTCCCAAACTTTGCACTCCTTGTGAGAGTAGCCCACGCCTCAGGGCCTGTGCGATTGAAGTGTCTGAGAAAACGCTCCCAGAACTTTGACAGTGTTTCCCTGCCTCTGCTGGATTTGGGTTGTGTCTCTCTCACCTGTACTCCTTGGTTGTCCAACGAACTGTGACCTCTGTCACCAGTGTTTTTAGATGGGAATTCTGGTAATAATTACACAACAAGGGCCTTCTGGTGCTGCCCCATTTTAGTAGACATGTCCACCTCGGGAATAAGAGATAGAAGGTTCTCCTTGTAGTGTTGGTCTAGAAGTGTTGCCAACCAATAATGACTGTCACCCAAAAGTTTGAGAACGCGAGGGTCACGGGAAAGGCAGCATAACATAAACTCAGCCATGCGTGCCAGACTACTTACACGCAAGACTTCCGTGTCTTCACCAAGAGGACGACTGACCATGCTCTCCTCCTCCTACTCCTTCTCCATGTCCTCAGACCATCCACGCTGAATAGATGGTATGACAAATGTGCAGGTAGTACCATCTATAGCGCATGAAACTAGCTCCTATTCTTCCTCCTCTTCCTTATTGTCACCCAATCCATGTTGGGATGAGAAGAGGCTGGGCTTTGTGTAATCACCTGTATGGTTCCTTTCTCCATCTCGCATGCTCCGCCTGCAATGCATCCTCTTTGATTGTGAGCAGAAAGCATTTCAGAACACAGACAAGCAGATGGCAATGCTAATTATGATGTCATCGCCGCTCACCATCTTGGTGGAGTCCTCAAAGTTTTGGAGGATGGTACATACTGTATGTCTGACATCCATGTCCACTCCTGAGGTCTTATGTGTGTAGTCTGAATTGAATACTGACGGTCTTGTTGATGCTGGTAGTTAACAACTGCCCTCTTCTGCTCTCAATTCCTTCCCAACAGCTACAGTGTAGAGTTCCAACGCGTGGGGACATCACACACCAGTCGGTGAGCTGCACATGCTACTGAAGTACGGCAAGGTAGGCGGAAACTGTAGCTGACTTTCTAAAATGGGCACACAGGCGGCGTACTTTGACAAGCAGATCCGGCAGCTCCGAGTAGGTTTTAAGAAACCACTGAACCATGAGGTTAAGCACATGGGCCAGGCATGGTACATATGTGAGCTCGCCTCAGAGCTGCCACCAGGTTCCGGCCATTGTCACACATGACTATGCCTGGCTGTAGGTTCAGCGGTGTCAGCCAAAAATCTGACTGCTCTTTCAGAGCTGTCCACATCTCTTGAGCATTGTGCGGTTTGTCACCTAAGAAGATTAGCTTCAGCACAGCCTGTTGCCGCTTGGCTGAGGTAGGCCTGCAATGCTTCCAGCTTGTGACTGATGTGGTCACTTTGGAGATGGAGGCTGAAGAGGAGGTGCAGGAGCTGTAGACTGTGAGGGCAACGCTGATTGACCTAGGGCCCGCAATCCTCGGCGTCGGTAGGACGTGTTCCATCCCAAGGTCCAACTGGGTCCTTGCTTCCATTATGTTAACCCAGTGTGCCATCAGTGAGATGTACCATCCCTGCTCACAACCACTTGTCCACGTTTCCATGGTTAGGTGAAATTTTCCAGTAGCTGCATTATTGAGTGCAAGGCTAATGTTGTGGGACACATCTGTGTGTAATGCAGGGATAGCACCCCGGGAGAAATAGTGGTGGCTGGTGACCAAGTACCAAGGGATGGCCACCGCCATCAGGTTGCAGAAAGCTTCAAGAGCATAAAAGGCAACATTTCAAGTGCAAGCAGTTGCGAAATGTGGGAATTTAGTAGTGTGGCCTGTGGGGCATTGGCTGCGTATTTGAGCTTGCATTCCAAGGACTTCCAAGGTATGGACAACTGAATGGTGCGCTGGGACAAGGACGTGGACATGCCTGCTGATGGTGCTAGTTGAGTGAGTGCAATGACAGGTGCAGGGCAGGAGGCATCTTCGCATGCACTATGGACAGGGGATTGGCTTCCATGCACAGCAGCAGAAGAAGCAGTGGTGTCACCCGCGGACACTGTTCCTGGACCCTGGGGTTTGACCCACAAAGTCGAGTGATTTGCTGCCATGTGTCTGATCATGCTGGTGATGGTCAGGCTGGTAGTTTCGCTAACCCTGCTGATGCTGGCCTGAGGTGGTGCAAATGTCCTTTTTGGGGTTATCAGCAGAGTCTTTAAAAAATAACCAGACTCGGGAAGATCTAACAGTTGTACTGGCAACTTTCGTCATGTTGGTGTTACGGGGAATGGTTGCCTGCCTTCTGTCTGTGGCCACCACACTGCTACTTCCTGCCTTTTGGGGTGTTACGCCTCCATCCCCCTGTGTGCTGCTGTCCTCGCTCTGCATGTCCTCCTGCCAGGATGGGTCAGTCACTATGTCATCCACCACCTCATCTTCCACATCCGCACCTTGGTCCTCCTCCTGACTTCCTGGCAATTGTGTCTCATCATCATCCACCTCGTGTGACCCTTTCCCACCATAGCCTTCATGTCACCATAGCTGCTTAAATATTTGGGCATCTCTACATGCAATCTCCTCTTGCCCCGCTTCAAGTGGATGGGGCAAGAGGCCCAAATCTATAAATGGAAACATGAACAGCTCTTCGGAGTGTCCAAGTGTGGGATCAGTTTTATCTGGGCACTCGGCATATTGGGAGGAAGGAGAATCAGGGTGAGGAATATGCAGTACAGACTCAAGGCTACTGAGACTTGAACGTGGAAGACAGGGTGGTGGTGGTGGCAAAGTGACTGGAAGCATTATCCGCTATTGTATTGCCAAGGTTTTAACACTAAGGTTTGGATACAGCTTTAAAGAAGGCTTCTACTTGCGTTACAAAGCAATTTTATTTTAAAATACAAAATTATAGGAATAGTATGATTGAATAGTATGATTGCGTACACTTTTGTCTATTTTAAGATACAAAGGTTAAGTACATATAAAGATTAAATACATATAATGATTAAGTATGTATACTCACATCATCTGTCACCAAGGGGCTTTTAAACATCATCCATCTGGAAAATCAGAGAAGCGACACCAAGACAGGGAACCCCTGGGAAATTCACAACACTGCACAGGCATCCCCACTTATGCAGGTATCACAACACTGAACACGTATAAGTACAGGTACCCCAGTTTATGCTTCTGTCTTAGTCATGTTTCTCTGGCCTTATATAGTGATTTGTACTATGTGTAACTCTGGTTTCACCCTGCCCTTCAAGTGGCCAGCTTTCATGGCAGGATGAACCGAGATACCAGGCGAAGCAAAAAGTTGGCCATTTCAAAATTGGTAAAGTAATTATCCATTGTAATATTTTTATTCTTTTTTTTTTCTTATTTTTCTTATTTTTCTTATTTTTATGTTGTCATGCAGAATCCACACTCTTCCCAGCAATAGCAGAGTCATAAAAGTTCTTCCCCAGCAACAATACAGACAAAAAGACTGAGTATCACATGTAAACCTAGTACAGGCCTAAAAGGCCCCAGGTGCGTGAATATGGGGTAGTCCCAAAAAAAGGTTGTTATACCGAAATGCCTATAACATAAAAATATATGAACAACTGGAAATTACTAACAACTATATACCTGAGGAATACCTAGAGTTTCAAAATTCTAACTAAAGTAATTTGACAGAAAATAGAAAACAAGTAACCTGGCAGGCCTGCGAGGCCCCAGGTATGCGTCCGCCAGCCTTAGCTGGGGTCACCAGGAGGTCAGATCCATTACGGAATCCCGTCCTGGTGGAACCCTGCGCTAGTGGGAATGCATCCTTACTTTGGCTCATCACACACTGCCATTATCATAGCCAAAGTGCTGAAAATAGTTTAGTGGCAACGCAAATATTTTCCTGCACTTTTTACTGAATGTTTCCGATTTTATAAAATTTGGTTTGTGTTTCCGATCACGAATCCGAAAGTGCAAAGTACAAATTCACTCAAAGCTAGTTTTTATTACTAGGGGAACAAAAAGTACGAACCTACTGTGTGAAAAAGTAATTGCCCTCCCATCTTTATCACATTTTTGGTAATTTCAGTTCAAATTCCCTAGCCACATCGAAGCCTGATTACTGCCACACCTGTTCTCTATCAGGAAATCACTTAAATAGGACATGCCTGACAAAGTGAAGCAGACAGAAAGGTCATCAAAAGCTAGACATCATGCCGCAATCCAAAGAAATTGTGGAACAAATGAAAAACAAATTAATTGAGATAGATCTGTCTGGAAAAGGTTATAAAGCCATTTCTGAAGCTTTGGAACTTTAGCGAACCATAGTGATAGCCATTATCCACAAATAGCAATAACATAAAACAGTGGCTAACCTTCCCAAGAGGGGCCGACTGTCCAGAATTACCCCAAGAGCACAGCCACAATTCATCCAAGAAGTCATAAAAGACCTAACAAAAACATTCAAAGAACTGCAGGCTTCCTTGCCTCAGTTAAGGTCAGTGTTCATGACTCCACCATAAGAAAGAGACTGGGCAAAAATGGCCTGCATAGCAGAGTTGCACGACGAAAACCACTACGGAACAATAAGGACATAAAGCCTCATCTCAGTTTTGCAAAAAAACCATCTTGATGATCCCCAAGACTTTTGGCGCAAATACTCTGTGGACTGATGAGACAAAACTTCAACTTTTTAGAAAGTGTAGGTAGTGTGATGGACTGAGGCTGTTTTGCTGCTTTAGGACTTGGAAGACTTGCTGTGGTAAATGGAACCATGAATTCTCCTGTCTACCAAAAAATCCTGAAGGAGAATGTCTGGCCATATGTTTGTGACCTCAAGCTGAAGCGCACTTGGGTTGTGCAGCAGGACAATGATCCAAAACACACCAGCAAGTCCACCTCTGAATGGCTAAAAAAATTAAAAATTAAGACTTTGGAGTGACCTAGTCAAAGTCCTGACCTGAATCCAATTGAGATGCTGTGGTATGACCTTAAAAAGGCGGTTCATGCTTGAAAACCTTCCAATGTGGCTGAATTGCAACAATTTTGCAAAGATTAGTAGGTCAAATTCCTCCGGAGCATTGTAAAAGACTCATTGCCAGTTATCGCAAACACTTGATTGCAGTTGTTGATTTCAAGGGTGGCCCAACCAGTTATTAGGGTTAGAGGACAAACACTTATTTACACAGGGTCCTGTAGGTTTGGATTTCTTTTTCCCTTAAATAATAAAGACCTTCATTTAAAAACTGCATTTTGTTTTTACTTGTGTTATCTTTGTCTAATATTTAAATTTGTTTGGTGATCTGAAATATTTAAGTGTAACAAACATGCAAAAGGATAGAAAATCAGGAAAGGGGGAAAACTTTTTCACAGAACTGTACATTTTGATACATAATAGTATGGACTGTGTTTAAGTCATGGGATTTTATGGCACACTGTCACCTTTAATATCAATAATATGTACTGTTTTTCCTTTCATCTCCCTAGTGCAAATTGTATTATTACATTAAGCATATTTCATGGTTGGAAACAAGACGGTTATGATATATGGCGAGAATTTACTTCTTGTCTGTATAACTCAATCAGTTTGTGCCCAGGAGACCCTTACCTTTATTTCTGAAATACAGTATATTTTCCCCACATATGATTTTTATGGAACTGCAACCTATATTTAGTCATTTTTTCTAGCAGTTTTATATCAAACAAAATGATGGCACTCTGTAAGACCATGCTTAAATATACATAACATGAGGCAATGCCAATGACACTTTACAAGTATGTTGTTTCATCGGTTGCTATTATTTACTGATAATGAGAAATTACAGCAAAAATAATTTCATGGCACATTTTTCTTTTAAATACTAACGTCTAGAATCTTATTAATCACGATGTAACTTCCTTCTTTACCACAACTTCATGGAGCCCGTCCTTTCCCTCTGATATTACTCATCAAGGTCCATAATTCATGCAAAGCCCTTTCGTCTTGAGATCTGTCTCTTTTCATCTTAAGCAAACTTGAAATTCAAGTCAGAAAAAAGATAAAGGAACTTCCCAATGCAGAGCACATTGCAAAGAAGAAAGGTTGAATAGAAAGAGGCCAGTGCAATTCTATTTTTCTTAAAAAGCTAGGGTTTCTTAAAATGGCATATCATATAATAAGAGCATAAAAAGGGTCAAGCGTCAACAAGCCACTAAGGCAACGGTCATCATGGGTATTGGAGTAAAATTATATTTATAAGTTTACCTACAAATCTGAGCACTGGTCCTGTGATATCTAGAAGCATGTCTTTGAATAATATAGCTATAAATCTATGCACTTTTTAAATAATTATACTCAATCAACAAAAATAAAACATATGCAATAAATCATACTCTAATGCAATTGTCAAGCGAGTTTCCTTGGTCGAGTTTGAGTACGTCACTATGTTATGCAAAAGCTCCTCTGGGAAATATAATATGCAAATTGCCTCTTCTGAGAAAAAGAGGACTTAAACTCTATAGCGCCACCTGTTGGAAGTAGCGATCCTACAAGTCACAATCAACCCTTTAACGAGTTGTGCAATATGACTTAGGATAAAAGCCAAATCAGTATCTCAATTCGCAGACACGGTATTTTGGGCTGTTGGCCCTCGTCAGTGCGAAGCATGAGAACTGATTTGGCTAGGTGAGAGGCTCTGGACTGGGGTAACGTAATAGCCTGCACTTCACCCGGCGGCCCCGGACGCGCGTTTCGCGGTATAGCTTTATCAACAGGGGAACCTGTTATGGTTTCCAATGGCAAGGAAACCTCAGAAGCATAGAATAAACGGACAAGCTCTCGGGTGATGGAAACTAGAGCTGACCGCGATGCTAAACCTACACACCACACTAGAAGTAGCCAGGGGGCATACCTGCGTTGTCTCTAGATGCCGCGCGCCAGCCGGAGAACTAACTACCCCTGGTAGAAGAAAACACAGTCCTGGCTTGCCTCCAGAGAATGTCCCCACAGGAGATAGCAGCCCCCCACATATAATAACGGTGAGAGCAGATGAACAGACACACGTAGTATGAAAGCAGATTTAGCACAGAGAGGCCCGCTAACTAAATAGCAGAAAGATACAACAGAGGACTTCGCGGTCAGCTGCAAAACCCTTCAAAACACCATCCTGAAATTACCTTAACTCATGTGACAACTCATGCCACTGGAGTGGTAATTTCAGCCCAACAAGAGCTTCCAGCTGCAGAGATTCACATAAGTGCAAACTGGACAAACATACAAAAATAGACTTAAGGACTAAAGTGTCCAACTTAGCTGAGCAGAAAACTGGGAGCAGGAACATGCAACAGAATCACTCTGGATACATTGATGGCCAGCATTAGAATGACTGAGGAACAAGGTTAAATAGGATACTCCCACATCCTGATAGGAACAGGTGAACTGAAGGCAAAGCTTGCCGGACACCAGTACCACAAGAGACCACCGGGGGAGCCCACGAACCGAATCACAACAGTACCCCCCCCTTAAGGAGGGGGCACCGAACCCTCACAAGAACCACCAGGGCGATCTGGATGAGCCCTATGAAAGGCACGGACCAAATCAGAAGCATGAACATCAGAAGCTGTAACCCAAGAATTATCCTCTTGACCATAGCCCTTCCATTTCACCAGATATTGAAGTCTCCGTCTGGAAACACGGGAGTCCAAGATTTTCTCCACCACGTACTCCAATTCACCCTCAACCAGCACAGGAGCAGGAGGCTCAACAGAAGGCACAAGTGGTACCTCATACCTCCGCAATAATGACCGATGGAAGACATTATGGATAGCAAAGGATGCTGGGAGGTCCAAACGAAAAGACACAGGGTTAAGAATTTCCAAAATCTTATAAGGACCGATGAACCGAGGCTTAAACTTAGGAGAAGAGACCCTCATAGGGACAAAACGGGAGGACAACCACACCAAGTCCCCAACACGAAGACGAGGACCAACACGATGATGGCGATTAGCAAAACGCTGAGTCTTCTCCTGGGACAACTCCAAATTGTCCACCACCTGCCCCCAAATACGATGCAACCCATCCACCATGGTATCCACTCCAGGACAATCCGAAGACTCCACCTGACCAGATGAAAAACGAGGATGGAACCCCGAATTGCAAAAGAAAGGGGAGACCAAAGTGGCAGAACTGGCCCGATTATTAAGGGCAAACTCAGCCAACGGCAAAAAGGAGACCCAGTCATCCTGATCAGCAGACACGAAACACCTCAAATAAGTCTCCAAGGTCTGATTAGTACGTTCCGTCTGGCCATTTGTCTGGGGATGAAATGCAGACGAAAAAGACAAATCAATGCCCATCCTGGCACAAAACGCCCGCCAAAATCTGGACACAAACTGGGATCCCCTGTCGGAAACGATATTCTCCGGAATACCATGCAGCCGAACCACATTCTGAAAAAACAGGGGCACCAACTCAGATGAGGAAGGCAGCTTGGGCAAGGGCACCAAATGAACCATCTTAGAAAAGCGGTCACACACCACCCAAATGACGGACATCTTCTGAGAAACAGGGAGATCAGAAATAAAATCCATAGAGATGTGTGTCCAAGGCCTCTTAGGAACAGGCAAGGGCAACAACAACCCACTAGCCCGAGAACAACAAGGCTTGGCCCGAGCACAAACATCGCAAGACTGCACAAAAGTACGCACGTCCCGAGACAGGGAAGGCCACCAGAAGGACCTAGCCACCAAATCTCTGGTACCAAAAATTCCTGGATGACCTGCCAACGCAGAAGAATGAACCTCCGAGATGACTCTATTGGTCCACTCATCCGGCACAAACAATCTACCAGGCGGACAACGATCAGGCCGATCCGCCTGAAACTCTTGTAAAGCACGTCGCAGGTCTGGGAAGACAGCAGACAATATCACCCCATCCTTAAGTATACCCGTAGGTTTAGAATCACCAGGGGAATCAGGTTCAAAACTCCTAGAAAGGGCATCCGCCTTCACATTCTTAGTACCTGGCAGATACGAAACCACAAAATTAAACCGGGAGAAAAACAACGACCAGCGCGCCTGTCTAGGATTCAGACGTCTGGCCGACTCAAGATAAATCAAATTTTTGTGATCAGTCAAGACCACCACCTGATGTCTAGCACCCTCAAGCCAATGACGCCACTCCTCGAATGCCCACTTCATCGCCAAAAGCTCCCGATTACCGACGTCATAATTTCGCTCGGCGGGCGAAAATTTTCGAGAAAAGAACGCACAAGGTCTCATTACTGAACAATCTGAACTTTTCTGCGACAAAACCGCCCCCGCTCCGATCTCGGAAGCATCAACTTCCAGCTGAAAAGGAAGAGAAACATCAGGCTGGCACAACACCGGAGCAGAAGAAAAACGGCGCTTAAGCTCCCGAAAGGCCTCCACAGCAGCAGGAGACCAATCTGCAACATCAGCACCCTTTTTAGTCAAATCAGTCAAAGGCCTGACAACGCTAGAAAAACCAGTTATGAATCGACGATAAAAGTTAGCAAAGCCCAAAAATTTCTGAAGGCCCTTAAGAGAAGTCGGTTGCGTCCAGTCACAAATAGCCCGAACCTTCACAGGATCCATCTCAATAGAAGAGGGGGAAAAAATGTACCCCAAAAAAGAAATCTTCTGAACCCCAAAAACACACTTTGAACCTTTAACAAACAGAGAATTGGTCCGCAAAACCTGAAAAACCCTCCTAACTTGTTGAACATGAGATTCCCAGTCATCCGAAAAAATCAAGATATCGTCCAAATACACAATCATAAATTTATCCAGATATTCACGGAAAATATTGTGCATAAAAGACTGAAAAACCGAAGGGGCATTTGACAGACCAAAAGGCATCACCAAATACTCAAAATGGCCCTCGGGCGTATTAAATGCGGTTTTCCACTCATCCCCCTGCTTAATTCGCACCAAATTATACGCACCGCGAAGATCAATCTTAGAGAACCACTTCGCCCCCTCAATGCGAGCAAACAAATCCGTCAGCAATGGCAAAGGATATTGATACTTGACTGTGATCTTATTCAAGAGTCTATAATCAATACAAGGTCTCAAAGAACCATCACTTTTAGCTACGAAAAAGAACCCCGCTCCAAGAGGAGACGAAGAAGGACGAATATGTCCCTTTTCCAAGGACTCCCTAATATACTCTCGCATGGCAGCATGTTCAGGTACAGACAGATTGAATAGACGACCCTTAGGAAATTTACTGCCAGGGATCAAATCTATGGCGCAATCGCAATCTCTGTGAGGAGGAAGAGAACCAAGAGAAGATTCCTCAAAAACCTCACGATAATCAGACAAAAACTCAGGAATTTCAGAGGGAATAGATGAAGCAATGGAGACCAAAGGTGTGTCCCCATGATTTCCCTGACATCCCCAGCTTAGTACAGACATTGTTTTCCAGTCAAAGACTGGGTTATGAGTTTGCAACCATGGCAATCCCAGCACCAACACATCATGCAGATTATACAGTACAAGGAAGCGAATCACCTCTTGATGGTCTGGAGTCATACGCATAGTCACTTGTGTCCAGTATTGTGGTTTATTACTAGCCAATGGTGTAGAATCAATACCCTTTAAAGGTATAGGAACTTCCAGAGGCTCTAGATCAAACCCACAGCGCCTGGCAAAGGACCAATCCATAAGACTCAAAGCGGCGCCAGAATCCACATACGCATCCGCAACAATAGAAGATAACGAACAAATTAGAGTTACAGACAAAATAAATTTGGACTGCAAAGTGCCAATAGGCGAGGATTTATCAACTTTCTTTGTTCGTTTAGAGCATGCTGATATAACATGAGTAGAATTTCCACAATAGAAGCACAAATGATTTTTGCGCCTATAAATCTGTCGTTCGCTTCTGGACAGAAAGCTATCACATTGCATACTCGGTGGTGCCTCTTCAGAAGACACAGCCAACTGGTGCACAGGTTTGCGTTCCCGTAAACGCCGATCAATCTGAATTGCCATTGTCATGGACTCATTCAGACCAGTAGGCGCAGGAAACCCCACCATGACGTCTTTTACAGCATCAGAGAGACCTTCTCTGAAATTTGCCGCCAGAGCGCACTCATTCCACTGAGTAAGCACAGACCATTTTCGAAATTTTTGGCAATATATTTCGGCTTCATCTTGCCCCTGAGAGAGGGCTATTAGGGCTTTCTCAGCCTGAATCTCCAAATTTGGTTCCTCATAAAGCAACCCCAAAGCCAGAAAAAACGCATCCACATTGAGCAACGCAGGATCCCCTGGTGCCAATGAAAATGCCCAATTTTGGGGGTCACCCCGCAGTAAAGAAATAACAATTTTTACTTGCTGGGCAGGATCTCCAGCAGAATGAGATCTCAGCGAAAGAAACAATTTACAATTGTATTTAAAATTTAGAAAACAAGATCGATCTCCAGAAAAAAACTCCGGTATAGGAATTTTAGGTTCAGACCGAGGAGCATGTAACAAAAAATCTTGTATATTCTGAACTTTAGAGGCAAGATTATTCAAATTGGTAGCCAGACTCTGGGGATCCATATTTCAACAGATAAAGTCTGAGCCATTCAGGGGTTAAGAGGAGAGGAAAACAGGAGACTGCAATTAGAGCTGGAGTGCAACTTCAGAGGAAGGAAAAAAAAAAAAAAAAAGGTTTCACACAGTTCCTTTTCTCTCCTGCTTCAGCCTATAGATTAAACATTCGGGCTGGCCATACTGTTATGGTTTCCAATGGCAAGGAAACCTCAGAAGCATAGAATAAACGGACAAGCTCTCGGGTGATGGAAACTAGAGCTGACCGCGATGCTAAACCTACACACCACACTAGAAGTAGCCAGGGGCATACCTGCGTTGTCTCTAGATGCCGCGCGCCAGCCGGAGAACTAACTACCCCTGGTAGAAGAAAACACAGTCCTGGCTTGCCTCCAGAGAATGTCCCCACAGGAGATAGCAGCCCCCCACATATAATAACGGTGAGAGCAGATGAACAGACACACGTAGTATGAAAGCAGATTTAGCACAGAGAGGCCCGCTAACTAAATAGCAGAAAGATACAACAGAGGACTTCGCGGTCAGCTGCAAAACCCTTCAAAACACCATCCTGAAATTACCTTAACTCATGTGACAACTCATGCCACTGGAGTGGTAATTTCAGCCCAACAAGAGCTTCCAGCTGCAGAGATTCACATAAGTGCAAACTGGACAAACATACAAAAATAGACTTAAGGACTAAAGTGTCCAACTTAGCTGAGCAGAAAACTGGGAGCAGGAACATGCAACAGAATCACTCTGGATACATTGATGGCCAGCATTAGAATGACTGAGGAACAAGGTTAAATAGGATACTCCCACATCCTGATAGGAACAGGTGAACTGAAGGCAAAGCTTGCCGGACACCAGTACCACAAGAGACCACCGGGGGAGCCCACGAACCGAATCACAACAGGAACCCGGGTGAAGTGCAGGCTATTCCCCTTTATACTGAATATGGGTAACTGCGCAATTACAATGTTCTAATGGTGGATTGTGGATCTTTTGCTCCATATGGGGATGGTGTATATTTTGCCATGATCTGTTATAGTGTCCTAGATACCGCCATTCTTTTACCCTTGCACAGAATACTCATTTCAGGGATGTATTGTGTGGCTTGCATTTGACCCGGCATACCATTAGGTCTCCTTTTTTGATACCTCTGTGTCAGTATATATTGTTTACCGTATGTATACATTGAATTGCTTTGAACATATTGTTATTGTGCAGTTTATTTAATAAAAGTTTGTTATTGGTTTTTAATATGATGGTTTGGATTTCTATACTCCTTTTTCTTTGGTTCGTATGTGATTGGAGTTGTCCATTGTATTGGACCCGCCTGGGGTGTCCAGGGAGGGACATATACCCTCAGTTCCAGGTTAAATTGGTGTCTTTTGATTATATATATATATATCTGCTCCTGAAAGTGCGAAGACTTTGCTCGCACATCCGCCGGTCGCCCGTACACTCCAGCCGTATGCTGAACCATCAGCGATCGCTCAATCTTCCACAGCACTACCTAATTATCGACGTTGCAACAAGGTGGAACTCCACACTGCACATGGTTCAGAGGCTGTCTGTATGAACAGAGGCGTGCTGTCATGTATTTGTGGGAGGATACGCATACACGGGCAGGCAGTTGGATGGCAGACATGGAGTTGTCTGGTGTGCAGTGGTCCAAGCTACAAGACCTCTGTCAAGTCCTTCAGTGTTTCGAGGAATGCACACGGCTGGCAAGTGCAGACGACACCATCATAAGCATGAGCATCCCACTTATGCGTCTGCTGATGCCAAGTTTGACGCACATCAAGGAGCTGGCGTCTGCAGCCGAGGAGGAGGAAATCCTTGATGACAGTCAGCCATTGTCTGGTCAGGGAACTGTCCAGGACGAGGTGGCGGTCAAAGAGGATGAGGAGGAGGATGATGGGGATGACTATGTATGGGAGGAGGATGCTTCTCAGGGGCCACTTGAAAATGGTGGCGTTGCAAGGTCAGGTACAGGTTTCTTGCGGGACACTTGTGATGTGGATTTCCAAAAAAGTGCTCCTCAACCCAGCAGGACCAGTGAATTGACACCAGGAACATTGGCCCACATGGCTGAGTATGCCTTGCGTATTCTAAAAAGGGACCCCCGCATTGTCAAAATGATGACCGATGACTAGTGTTGAGCATTCCGATACCGCAAGTATCGGCCGATACTTGCGGGTATCGGAATTCCGATACCGAGATCCGATACTTTCGTGGTATCGGGAATCGGAATCGGAAGTTTCCAGTGTATGGTTCCCAGGGTCTGAAGGAGAGGAAACTCTCCTTCAGGCCCTGGGATCCATATAAATGTGTAAAATAAAGAATTAAAATAAAAAATATTGATATACTCACCTGTCCGGAGGCCCCTGGACTTTACCGCCGTAACCGGGAGCCTTCTTTGCTTAAAATGCGCACGTTTAATGGTTTCCGTGACGTCACGGCTTCTGATTGGTCGCGTGCCGCCCATGTGACCGCGACGCGACCAATCACAACAAGCAGTGACGTAATTTTCAGGTCCTGATGCCTAATTCTAGGCATTCAGGACCTGAAAATTACGTCACGGCTTGTTGTGATTGGTCGCGTCGCGGTCACATGGGCGGCACGCGACCAATCAGAAGCCGTGACATCACGGAAACCATTAAACGCGTGCATTTTAAGCAAAGAAGGCTCCCGGTTACGGCGGTAAAGTCCAGGCTGCGTCGGAGAGGTGAGTATAGCAATATTTTTTATTTTAATTCTTTATTTTACACATTAATATGGTTCCCAGGGCCTGAAGGAGAGTTTCCTCTCCTTCAGACCCTGGGAACCATCAGGGATACCGTCCGATACTTGAGTCCCATTGACTTGTATTGGTATCGGGTATCGTTATCGGATTAGATCCGATACTTTGCCGGTATCGGCCGATACTTTCCGATACCGATACTGTCAAGTATCGGATGGTATCGCTCAACACTACCGATGACGATTACTGGTTGGCCTGCCTCCTGGATCCACGCTATAAAGGGAAAATGCAAAACATCATGCCACATGAAAACCTTGAGCAAATATTGGCTACCAAACAAGCAACTCTTGTAGACCGTTTGGTTCAGGCATTCCCAGCACACAGAGGCGGTGATGGTCCTCACACTTGCCGTAGGGGGCAACATGACAGAGGTGCTAGAGGTGCCGAAATCCGAAGTGGCGTTGGACAGAGGGGTTTTCTGACAAGGTTGTGGAGTGATTTTTCAATGACCGCTGACACAACAGGGACTGCTGCATCTATTCAAAGTGACAGGAGACAGCATTTGTCCAGTATGGTTACAAACTATTTTTCATCCCTTATCGATGTTCTCCCTCACAGGTCATTCCCCTTTGATTACTGGGCATCTAAACTAGACACCTGGCCCGAATTGGCAGAATATGCATTACAGGAGCGCGCTTGCCCTGCTACCAGTGTGCTTTCAGAAAGAGTCTTCAGTGCTGCTGGTTCAATACTGACTGAAAAAAGGACACGTCTGGCTACCCAAAATGTAGATGATCTAACCTTCATTATTATGAACCAATCATGGATTGCCAATTCTTTTGCGCCACCTTCCCCTGCTGACACGTAGCTTGGGTGATAAATGACTCGCTTTTGCCCTCCTCTTACTGACTTTGCCAATTCCTCCATTTGCAGCTGCTGAATGTCCACCATAGGCCATTTTTATACCTCCCTAAATGGGCTGACTCCCCCCACAGGACCGTGGTCACCACTTGGCGCAAGCATCCGTGCAAGTGCCGTTTGCCTGGACAGGTGGGTGCGCCCACTCTATCTCTACTAAACAAAGCTGAGTTTGAATATACAGGCTTTCGGCCTCTATCAACAATATGAAACTGCATTTGGCCTGGTTCTTGGTTTGGGCCTAGTGACGTCTGCTGCTGCCTCTTGGTTTCCTCAAAGAAACAAAGCTGAGTTTCAATCTACAGGCTTTCGGCCTCTATCAACAATATGAAACTGCATTTGACCTGGTTCTTGGTTTGGGCCTAGTGACGTCTGCTGCTACCTCTTGGTTTCCTCATAGAAACAAAGCTGAGTTTCAATCTACAGGCTTTTGGCCTCTATCAACAATATGAAACTGCATTTGGCTTGGTTCTTGGTTTGGGCCTAGTGACGTCTGCTGCTGCCTCTTGGTTTCCTCAAAGAAACAAAGCTGAGTTTCAATCTACAGGCTTTCGGCCTCTATCAACAATATGAAACTGCATTTGGCCTGGTTCTTGGTTTGGGCCTAGTGACGTCTGCTGCTGCCTCTTGGTTTCCTCAAAGAAACAAAGCTGAGTTTCAATCTACAGGCTTTCGGCCTCTATCAACAATATGAAACTGCATTTGGCCTGGTTCTTGGTTTGGGCCTAGTGACGTCTGCTGCTGCCTCTTGGTTTCCTCAAAGAAACAAAGCTGAGTTTCAATCTACAGGCTTTCGGCCTCTATCAACAATATGAAACTGCATTTGGCCTGGTTCTTGGTTTGGGCCTAGTGACGTCTGCTGCTGCCTCTTGGTTTCCTCAAAGAAACAAAGCTGAGTTTCAATCTACAGGCTTTCGGCCTGTAATTAGAATTTGAAACTGTATTTGCCCTACTAGATTGGTTGGGCCCTACTAACAGTGTCTGCTGCTGCTTGTTGTTGTCCTCCACTGAACAAAGCAATGCTGCCTGTTTACTCCTGTTACCAATTTTTTTCTGCTTTTAGCCTCCTTTTTTATTTTGGGCCTATATCTGTGTTTCCTCCTCATCCTGCCTATTACCCAGCCACTGCTTGATGGGTCTGCTGGTACATTGACCTAGACCACTACATTCCCCTTGCACTCTACACAGCCAGAATCTGACCCTGCTGAAAGTCAGGTCCCCCTTCCCGCATACTATACCACCTTACACGGGGACAAAGAGGAAGGTGCATATGAAAGTGCAGGTTCCTTCATCAGGTGGGGGGGCATACTCGTTGGCGACATCACTGACACAGGGCCCGTCATAGTACGCAAAAGTGTCACTGCCGGTGGGAGGCGCCCCCGCCGTCAAACACAACGCCGTACTTTGAGGGGCCCTGTGCCAGTGCCAAAGCGAACGAGTGGGCCCCCCTGCTTGCTCTGGATCACAGCACTTGCAAAGTTGAAATACTTACCTCTCCCTGCTCCACCGCCGTGACGTATTCCACATTTCCTGGGCCCAAGAAAAAATTGAGCCAGCCCTCCCCCCCCCCACAACTTTAACCAAATGACCCCCAATTTCCAAAACCTAACTATTATTATAAGGTTAATTAAGATTGATAAACTTAAGTAACAATAATTGATGTTTTTGACATTAAAATGGGCTCTGTAGGTGTTTTCCTGTCCTCCACTCACTGCCGACTTTTATTCCACATTGACTTGCATTGGGTTTCGTGTTTCAGTCGGCCCCCGACTTTTCGCAATGATCGGCCGATTTCACCCGACCCGACTTTTGACAAAGTCGGGTTTCGCGAAACCCGACTCGATCCTGAAAAAGTAAAAGTCGCTCAACCCTAGTGTTAAGGTTGATGGTAGATACAGTACATGTCTATCGAGTTCAACCTATAGCCTAGTTTGTTAATTAGTGATGAGCGAATTTGTTTGAAAAACGATGGCCAAACTTAAAATCAGCACGAATATGGCGCATTGGGAATCGCTATCGGAAAACACAAGCAAAATTTTATAAAATCAGAAAAAATTGGTAACATTCGTTTAAAGTGCAGGAAAAAAATTTGCGTTGCCACTAAAGTATTTTCAGCACTTTGGCTACAATAAAGGTGGCGTTTGGCACTTGCTTGATGAGAGGAGGGGGTTTGAAAAGCTTTGTGCTTGTAAACAGTAATTTTTGTCTTCTAACTTTATATATGCACATTGCGGCTAGCCAATCAGTGCGCAGGAATCATCCACAATGTCCTGACACAACGGCTTGTGTCATTGGCTGCTGAAATCACATGTTCCTCTCCATATAAAGAGCAGACATCTTGTTTTATCGCTATTTTGACACTGTGACAGCACATAGAGGCGGCTCCTGATGCTGGCACTGTTAACAGCTAGATTTTAGGTAGTTAGCTTGGCAGTTCCTTGTTAGTCAGATATTATAGCTAGGTAGTGTACTGTGTGGCTTGAAATCGGCCTTCCACCATTTTGTTTGTGCCATTACTGAGGTCCACAGGCAAAGACCTCAGGGCACATTTCATATTAGTGTGTTTTGCACTGCTTCTATTGTGCTCCTTATTTTTTCACTTGCTAAATGTAAAACAGCATTCCATATCTCACCTTATCATTTAGTGGTGTGGTGTAGGGTTGAGCGACTTTCATTTTTTTAAGATCGAGTCGGGTTTTGCGAAACCCGACTTTGTCCAGAGTCGAGTCGAGTGCAGTCGGCCGATTATCGCTAAAAGTCGGGGATCGACCGAAACACGAAACCCAATGCAAGTCAATGGGGAAGCATAGTCGACAGTGAGTGGAGGCCAGGAAAACACCTACAGTGCCCATTTTAATGCCAAAAACATCCATTCTTGTTTCTGAAGCTTGTCAATCGTAATTAACTTTATAATAATAGTTGGGCATTGGAAATTGGGGGTCATTTGGCAAAAGTTGTGGGGGGTAGGGCTGGTTCAAGGTTTTAGTGAGCCCAGGAAACGTGGACTACGTCACGGCGGTGGAGCAGTGAGAGGTAAGTATGTCAAGTTTGAAAGTGCTGTGATCCTAAGCAAGCAGGGGGGGCCCACTCGTTGGCATTGGCACTGGCACAGGGCCCCTCAAAGTACAGCGGTGTGTTTGCACGGCGGGGGCGCCTCCCACCAGCAGCGACACTTTTGCGTACTCTGAGGGGCCCTGTGCCAGTGACGTCGCCAACGAGTATGCCCCCCCACCTGATGAAGGAACCTGCACTTTCATCTGCACTTTCCTCTTTGTCCCTGTGTAAGGTGGTATAACATGCGGGAAAGGGAACCTTACTTTCAGCAGGGTCAGATTCTGGCTGTGTAGAGTGCAAGGGGAATGTAGTGGTCTAGGTCAATGTACCAGCAGACTCATCTAGCAGTGGCTGGGCAATGGGCAGGATGAGGAGGAAACACAGATATAGGGCCAAAGAATAAAGTAGGCTAAATGCAGTTCAAAATTGGTAACAGGACTAAACAGGCGGCATTGCTTTGTTCAGTGGAGTAGCAAACCCAGGAGCAGCAGACACTGTTTTAAGGGCCCAACCACACTAGTAGGCCAAATGCAGTTTAATATCTGTTACTATAGGCCAAAAGCCTAAAGACTGAAGCTCAGCTTTATACAGTGGAGGACAACACCATGGAGCGGCAGACACCGTTAGTAGGCCCTAACCACCAATTTTTTGATAAAAAAGCACTTAATGAGAGCCAGAAGGTTGAAGCTCAGACAAGGCAACCTGGAGGAGAACACCAAGGAGGAGGAGAACACTCAGGAGGAGGACAACACCAGGGAGCGGCAGACACCGTTAGTAGGCCCTAACCACCAATTTTTAAAAAAACAGCACTTAATGAGAGCCAGAAGGTTGAAGCTCAGCTTTATACAGTTGAGGACAAACACCAGGGAGCAGCAGACACTGTTAGTAGGCCCTAACCACCAATTTTTAAAAAAACAGCACTTAATGAGAGCCAGAAGGTTGACGCTCAGCTTTATACAGTTGAGGACAAACACCAGGGAGCGGCAGACACCGTTAGTAGGCCCTAACCACCAATTTTTTTAAAAACAGCACTTAATGAGAGCCAGAAGGTTGAAGCTCAGCTTTATACAGTTGAGGACAAACACCAGGGAGCAGCAGACACTGTTAGTAGGCCCTAACCACCAATTTTTTTAAAAACAGCACTTAATGAGAGCCAGAAGGTTGAAGCTCAGCTTTATACAGTTGAGGACAAACACCAGGGAGCGGCAGACACCGTTAGTAGGCCGTAACCAAAGTTGAAGGCCAAATGCAGTTTAATATCTGATACTATAGGCCGACAGCCAGAAGGTTGAAGCTCAGCTTTATACAGTTGAGGACAAACACCAGGGAGCGGCAGACAGAGTTATTAGGCCCCAACCACCAATTTTTTTTAAAAAAGCACTTAAGGAGAGCCAGAAGGTTGAAGCTCAGCTTTATACAGTTGAGTACAAACACCAGGGAGCGGCAGACACCGTTAGTAGGCCGCAACCAAAGTTGAAGGCCAAATGCTGTTTAATATCTGAAACTATAGGCCGAAAGCCAGAAGGTTGAAGCTCAGCTTTATACAGTTGAGGACAAACAACAGGGAGCGGCAAACAGAGGTATTAGGCCCCAAACACCAATTTAAAAAAAAAAAAAAAAAAATAGGCTCAAGGCAGTTTTAAGGAGCGGCAGACACCGTTAGTAGGCCGTAACCAAAGTTGAAGGCCAAATGCAGTTTAATATCTGATACTATAGGCCGAAAGCCAGAAGGTTGAAGCTCAGCTTTATACAGTTGAGGACAAACAACAGTGAGCGGCAAACAGAGGTATTAGGCCCCAAACACCAATTTTTTTTAAAAAAAGCACTTAAGGAGAGCCAGAAGGTTGAAGCTCAGATTTAGACAGTGGAGGACAATTTGAATTAGGGACTGCAGACAGACTTAGTAGGCTGTCCCCTGTGGACCATGCATCCACCACATTAACCCATTGCGCCGTAATGGACACGTAACCTTCCGTGGCCATGCCTACAGGTCCATGCGTCTGTTGTCAGGTGCACCTTTGTACTCACAGATTGCCAGAGTGCATGGACAATGCGGTCTTTTACATGCTGGTGGAGGGTTGGGATGGCTTTTCTCGCAAAAGAAGTGTCGACTGGTTAGCTTGTAGCATGGTACAGCGTAGTCCATCATGGCTTTATTAATATTAAATAAAATATATAAATAGGCTCTATGAACTTTTAAATAGGTTCCAGGGGTACACGGGCAGCATTGGTGTGGTCAGCGGAGGAGGATTGCAAGGAGGGCCCGCAGACAGGCTAATGAAGGCCTAAAATAACAAAAAATAGGCTCAAGGCAGTTTTAAATCAGTTACATGGATACACAGGCAGCATTGTGGTCAGTGGAGGAGTATTGCAAGGAGGGACCGCAGACAGGCTAACGAAGGCCTAAAATAACAAAAAATAGACTCAAGGCAGTTTTAAATTGGTTACATGGATACACAGGCAGCATTGTGGTCAGTGGAGGAGTATTGCAAGGAGGGACCGCAGACAGGCTAACGAAGGCCTAAAATAACAAAAAATAGGCTCAAGGCAGTTTTAAATCGGTTACATGGATACACAGGCAGCATTGTGGTCAGTGGAGGAGTATTGCAAGTAGGGACCGCAGACAGGCGAATGAAGGCCTAAAATAACAAAAAATAGGCTCAAGGCAGTTTTAAATCGGTTACATGGATACACAGGCAGCATTGTGGTCAGTGGAGGAGTATTGCAAGGAGGGACCGCAGACAGGCTAATGAAGGCCCGCAGACAGGCTAATGAAGGCCTAAAATAACAAAAAATAGGCTCAAGGCAGTTTTAAATCGGTTACATGGATACACAGGCAGCATTGTGGTCAGTGGAGGAGTATTGCAAGGAGGGACCGCAGACAGGCTAATGCAGGCCTAAAATAAATAAAAATAGGCTCAAGGCAGTTTTAAATCGGTTACATGGATACACAGGCAGCATTGTGGTCAGTGGAGGAGTATTGCAAGGAGGGACCGCAGACAGGCTAATGAAGGCCCGCAGACAGGCTAATGAAGGCCTAAAATAACAAAAAATAGGCTCAAGGCAGTTTTAAATTGGTTACATGGATACACAGGCAGCATTGTGGTCAGTGGAGGAGTATTGCAAGGAGGGACCGCAGACAGGCTAACGAAGGCCTAAAATAACAAAAAATAGGCTCAAGGCAGTTTTAAATCGGTTACATGGGTACACAGGCAGCATTGTGGTCAGTGGAGGAGTATTGCAAGGAGGGACCGCAGACAGGCTAACGAAGGCCTAAAATAACAAAAAATAGGCTCAAGGCAGTTTTAAATCGGTTACATGGATACACAGGCAGCATTGTGGTCAGTGGAGGAGTATTGCAAGGAGGGACCGCAGACAGGCTAACGAAGGCCTAAAATAACAAAAAATAGGCTCAAGGCAGTTTTAAATCGGTTACATGGATACACAGGCAGCATTGTGGTCAGTGGAGGAGTATTGCAAGGAGGGACCGCAGACAGGCTAACGAAGGCCTAAAATAACAAAAAATAGGCTCAAGGCAGTTTTAAATCGGTTACATGGATACACAGGCAGCATTGTGGTCAGTGGAGGAGTATTGCAAGTAGGGACCGCAGACAGGCTAACGAAGGCCTAAAATAACAAAAAATAGGCTCAAGGCAGTTTTAAATCGGTTACATGGATACACAGGCAGCATTGTGGTCAGTGGAGGAGTATTGCAAGGAGGGACCGCAGACAGGCTAACAAAGGCCTAAAATAACAAAAAATAGGCTCAAGGCAGTTTTAAATCGGTTACATGGATACACAGGCAGCATTGTGGTCAGCGGAGGAGGATTGCAAGGAGTGTCTGACACAGTTAGTACTCACAAAAAAAAATAGATGTTAATGTCTCGCAAAACAACAACAAAAAAAAGTGTGGCATACTTAGGTACAGGGGTGGGCTCATCTGCTGAGTTTCTGACAAAGTAATTTGGCAGTAAGTATTTACTGGTGTCAATATAGGACACTGACCCAGACTACTTTAACTAGCATCATAGATGTCAACAAATTGGTATTGTCAGTGCCAGGCATTGAATGATGTCAGTGCATAGACTAAACATTGGTGGAGCTGTGCGAGATAATTTTGCACGTGGTAGAGCACAGTTTGAGCTGGGGGGGAACTCTCTTGTGGCCGGCGGTACCGTCCCAGGGCCCCTCATGTTACAACGGTGTGTCTGACGTTGGGTGCGCACCACCACCGCCAGAGACACTTCATTGTACTATGAGGGACCCAGTGGCAGTGCCGTCGACCAAAAGCGGGCACACCCACCTCTTCAGACAAACAGCACTGTAACGGGTGCTTGCGCCAAGTGGCGAGACCACGGCCCCGTGGGGGGAATTTTCCCATTGAGGGAGGTGTAAACATGTCGTATGCTGGACAAACAGCTGCTGCAAATTAAGAGATTGGAACACTCAGTAAGACCAGTCCACAAGCAAGACCTTTTTATAGGAAAGCTAGGTGTCAGCCGGGAAAGGTGGGGCAAAATAATTTGAAATCCAGGAGTGGTTCATTTTAATGAAGGTGAGATCATCCACATTTTGGGTAGCCAGACGAGTCCTTTTTTCGGTTAATATTGAACCAGCAGCACTGAATACTCTTTCTGATAGCACACTAGCTGCTGGGCAAGCAAGCTCCTGCAAAGCATATTCTGCCAATTCAGGCCAGGTGTCTAATTTGGATGCCCAGTAATCAAATGGGAATGACGGTTGAGGGAGAACATCGATAAGGGATGAAAAATAGTTAGTAACCATACTGGACAAATGTTGTCTCCTGTCACTTTGAATAGATGCTGCAGTACCTGTCCTGTCTGCGGTCATTGCGAAATCACTCCACAACCTGGTCAGAAAACCCCTCTGTCCAACGCCACTTCTGATCTGTGCACCTCTAAGGGTACTGTCACACAGTGCAATTTTGATCGCTACGACGGTACGATTCGTGACGTTCTAGCGATATCGTTACGATATCGCAGTGTCTGACACGCAGCAGCGATCAGGGACCCTGCTGAGAATCGTACGTCGTAGCAGATCGTTTGGAACTTTCTTTCGTCGCTTGATCACCCGCTGACATCGCTGGATCGTTGTGTGTGACACCGATCCAGCGATGTGTTTGCTTGTAACCAGGGTAAACATCGGGTAACTAAGCGCAGGGCCGTGCTTAGTAACCCGATGTTTACCCTGGTTACCAGCGTAAACGTAAAAAAACAAACAGTACATACTCACATTCCGGTGTCTGTCCTCTGGCGTCTCAGCTTCTCTGCACTGTGAGCGTCTGCCGGCCGGAAAGCGAGCACAGCGGTGACGCGGTGACGACACCGCTCTGCTTTCCGGCTATGGTGCTTACACAGTGGAGAGAAGCAGAACGCCAGGGGACAGACACTGGAATGTAAGTATGTACTGTTTGTTTTTTTTACGTTTACGCTGGTAACCAGGGTAAACATCGGGTTACTAAGCGCGGCCCTGCGCTTAGTAACCCGATGTTTACCCTGGTTACCCGGGGACTTCGGCATCGCTCCAGCGCCGTGACTGCAAAGTGTGACCGCAGTCTACGACGCTGGAGCGATAATCATACGACGCTGCGACGTCACGGATCGTGCCATCGTAGCGATCAAAATTGCACTGTGTGACAGTACCCTAACACCTCTGCCCTGTAGCCCCCTGCAGCTTGTGTGAGAACCATCACCGGTGCTGTGTGCTGGGAATGCCTGAATCAAACGGTCTACAAGAGTAGCTTGTTTGGTTGCTAATATTTGTTCGAGGTTCTCATGTGGCATAATATTTAGCAATTTGCCTTTATAGCGAGGGTCAAGGATGCAGGCCAACCAGTAATCGTCATCGCTCATCATTTTAATAATGCGTGGGTCCCTTTTGAGGATACGTAAGGCATAATCCGCCATGTGGGCCAAAGTTCCAGTTGTCAAATCTGCGGTTGTGCTGGTTTGAGGGGCAGTTACAGGCAAATCTACGTCACTTGTCTCCCTTAAAAAAACAGAACCCGGCCTTGCAACGCCACTAATTTCTGTTGGCCCAGGAGAAGCTTCCTCATTAAAAAAGTACTCATCCCCATCATCCTCCTCGTCCTCCTCCTCCTCTTCGCCCGCTACCGCGTCCTCTACACAGCCCTGACCAGACAATGGCTGACTGTCATCAAGGCTTTCCTCTTCCTCGGCTGCAGACGCCTGCTCCTTTATGTGCGTCAAACTTTGCATCAGCAGACGCATTAGGGGGATGCTCATGCTTATTATGGCGTTGTCTGCACTAACCAGCCGTGTGCATTCCTCAAAACACTGAAGGACTTGACACAGGTCTTGTAGCTTCGACCACTGCACACCTGACAACTCCATGTCTGCCATCCAACTGCCTGCCCGTGTATCCTCCTACAAATACATAACAGCACGCCTCTGTTCGCACACTCTCTGAAGCATGTGCAGTGTGGAGTTCCACCTTGTTGCAACGTCGATGATTAGGCGATGCTGAGGAAGGTTCAAAGAACGCTGATAGTTCTGCATACGGCTGGAGTGTACGGGCGAACGCCGGATATGCGAGCAAAGTCTGCGCACTTTGAGGAGCAGGTCGGGTAACCCCGGATAACTTTTCAGGAAGCACTGCACCACCAGGTTTAAGGTGTGAGCCAGGCAAGGAATGTGTTTCAGTTGGGAAAGGGCTATGGCAGCCATGAAATTCCTTCCCTTATCACTCACTACCTTGCCTGCCTCAAGATGTACAGTGCCCAGCCATGACTGAGTTTCTTTCTGTAAGAACTCGGACAGAACTTCCGCGGTGTGTCTGTTGTCGCCCAAACACTTCATTGCCAATACAGCCTGCTGACGCTTGCCACTAGCTGTCCCATAGTGGCACACCTGGTGTGCAACAGTGGCAGCTGCGGATGGAGTGGATGTGCGACTGCGGTCTGTGGACGAGCTCTCGCTTCTGCAGGAGGAGGAGGAAGAGGAGGAGGGGGGGGCGAACGCCTACAGCCAACTCTTTCCTTGACCGTGGGCTAGGCAGAACTGTCCCAATATTGCTGTCCCCTGTGGACCCTGCATCCACCACATTCACCCAGTGTGCCGTGATGGACACGTAACGTCCCTGGCCATGCCTACTGGTCCATGCATCTGTTGTCAGGTGCACCTTTGTAGTCACAGACTGCCTGAGTGCATGGACGATGCGGTCTTTAACATGCTGTTGGAGGGCTGGGATGGCTTTTCTAGAAAAGAAGTGCCGACTGGGTAGCTCGTAGCGTGGTACAGCGTAGTCCATCAGCGCTTTGAAAGCTTCGCTTTCAACTAACCGGTAGGGCATCATCTCTAATGAGATTAGTCTAGCAATGTGGGCGTTCAAACCCTGTGTACGCGGATGCGAGGATGAGTACTTCCTTTTCCTAACAAGAGTCTTATGTAGTGTGAGCTGGACTGGAGAGCTGGAGATCGTGGAACTAGCGGTGGTGCCGGTGGACATGGGTGACTGAGAGAGGGTTGGAGATGGTATTCTTGCCGGTGCCCTACATGCAGTGTTTCCTACTACTAACCTGGTGATTCCCTGACTGCTTTGGCCTGGCGACGAAAGCTGCACAGATACTGCAGGTGGCGCAGGAAATGGTGGGCTTACAGGGAGGGAAGGGATGTAGCGTTGCTGACTAGCTTCATTGGCCGAGGGTGCTGCAACCTTTAGGGACGTTTGGTAGTTAGTCCAGGCTTGCAAATGCATGGTGGATAAATGTCTATGCATGCAACTTGTATTTAGACTTTTAAGATTCTGACCTCTGCTTAAGGTAGTTGAACATTTTTGACAGATGACTTTGCGCTGATCATTTGGATGTTGTTTAAAAAAATGCCAGACTGCACTCTTTCTACTATCGGATACCTTTTCAGGTATTGCAGACTGAGCTTCTTTATCCGGATGGCCACGCTGTCCTCCAACTGGTTTTAGTTTTGCCACGCGTTTTTGGCCAGATACTGGCCCGGCAGATGGAACCTGTTGTGATGTTGATGCCTGCTGCGGCTCCTCCTCCTCCGCTTCAGAACTACTGCCGCCTGCACCCTGTTCCCCCAATGGCTGCCAATCGGGGTCAACAACTGGGTCATCTATGACCTCCTCTTCTATGTCGTGTGCAACTTCGTCTGTGTCACCGTGTAAGCCGGTGGTATTGCGGTCGTGACGGGGCACCATAGTCTCCGCTGGGTTTGATTCTGCCTCAGTACACTGCGAGGGCAATGTTCTGGTCTGAGTCAAAGGAACAGCATAGTAATCTGGCTGTGGCTGTGCATCTGTGCACTCCATGTTCGATTCAACTTCTAATGGGCATAGCCTGTTAACTGTTTCACTGTCTAATCCAGGAACGGTATGTGTAAAGAGCTCCATGGAGTAACCTGTTGTGTCGACTGACGCATCCTTCACTGTTGTTCTGGGTGAAGGACACAAGGAAGCGACTTGTTCTTGACCGGGAGCATCCACTGCACTGCTCTGACATTTGGCACTTTCCGAGGAGGAGGCGAAAGAGCTAGAGGCAGAGTCAGCAATGAAAGCCAATACTTGTTCCTCCTGCTCCGGCTTCAAAAGTGGTTTTCCTACTCCCAGAAAAGAGAGCGTTCGAAGCCTTGTGGAGCCAGACAACGAACCTGGCTCAACAACTCGAGACTTAGGTGCTGTACTGCTTTTACCACGACCACCTGATGCTCCACCACCACTACCATCATTACCAGCTGACAATGACCGCCCACGGCCACGACCTCTTCCACTAGACTTCCTCATTGTTTGCAAAACGTAACCAAAGTAACGGTATTTGTTACTGTAAAACAACTTATAAGGTGAACTCAAACTTCTGTAGGATTTATATATACCTTTATAGGTGCCTGACACTGAAAGGAAAATCAGGCCCAATGTTACACACTAGGTTTTCTGTGCCCCAATAATTTGAGACAGATGGCACACACAGGACCAGCACTGAAGCAGAAATGCCAATCTTAATCTCCCACTATTTTTTTTTTTTTCTGGGTGAATTAAAAAAAAACAAAAAAAAACAAAACAATATTACACACTAGGTTTTCTGTGGCACACAATGAGAGACAGATGCCACACACAGGACTGGCACAGAGGCAGACTTGCCAATCTTTATCTCCCACTAATTATTTTTTTTTTTACAGGGAGAATTTACCCAAAAAAAAATAAATGGCCAAGTATTACACAGTGGTTTTCGGTGGCACACAATGAGAGACAGATGCCACACACAGGACTGGCACAGAGGCAGGCTTGCCAATCTTTATCTCCCACTAATTATTTTTTTTTTACAGGTAGAATTTAGAAAAAAAAAAAAAACAATATTACACACTAGGTTTTCTGTGGCACACAATGAGAGACAGATGCCACACACAGGACTGGCACAGAGGCAGACTTGCCAATCTTTATCTCCCACTAATTATTTTTTTTTTACAGGGAGAATTTACCCCAAAAAAATAAATGGCCAAGTATTACACAGTGGTTTTCGGTGGCACACAATGAGAGACAGATGCCACACACAAGACTGGCACAGAGGCAGACTTGCCAATCTTTATCTCCCACTAATTATTTTTTTTTTAAAAGGGAGAATTTAGAAAAAAAAAAAAAAAAGGCCCAGTATTACACAGTGGTTTTCGGTGGCACACAATGAGAGACAGATGCCACACACAGGACTGGCACAGAGGCAGACATGCCAATCTTTATCTCCCACTAATTATTTTTTTTTTACAGGGAGAATTTACCCAAAAAAAATAAATGGCCAAGTATTACACAGTGGTTTTCGGTGGCACACAATGAGAGACAGATGCCACACACAAGACTGGCACAGAGGCAGACTTGCCAATCTTTATCTCCCACTAATTATTTTTTTTTTAAAAGGGAGAATTTAGAAAAAAAAAAAAAGGCCCAGTATTACACAGTGGTTTTCGGTGGCACACAATGAGAGGCAGATGCCACACACAGGACTGGCACATAGGCAGACTTGCCAATCTTTATCTCCCACTAATTTTTTTTTTTTTAAAAGGGAGAATTTAGAAAAAAAAAAAAAAAGGCCTAGTATTACACAGTGGTTTTCGGTGGCACACAATGAGAGACAGATGCCACACACAGGACTGGCACAGAGGCAGACTTGCCAATCTTTATCTCCCACTAATTATTATTTTTTTTACAGGGAGAATTTAGAAAAAAAATGGCCAAGTATTACACAGTGGTTTTCGGTGGCACGCAATGAGAGACAGATGCCACACACAGGACTGGCACAGAGGCAGACTTGCCAATCTTTATCTCCCACTAATTATTTTTTTTTTACAGGGAGAATTTAGAAAAAAAAAATGGCCAAGTATTACACAGTGGTTTTCGGTGGCACACAATGAGAGACAGATGCCACACACAGGACTGGCACAGAGGCAGACTTGCCAATCTTTATCTCCCTGCAGTAATCTCAGGAAAGTATGGCAGGCAGCTATAAAAAGGACTGCTGCACACAAAAGTGGGGACAAACACACAAGATAGCTGTGCAGAAAGGAAGGAACAACAGGATTTGTGCTTTGAAAAAAGCAGTTGGTTTGCACAGTGGCGTACACACACAGCAACGCAGCTATCAGGGAGCCTTCTAGGGCAGCCCAATGAGCTACAGCGCTGAGGAAAAAAAAATGTAGCTTCCACTGTCCCTGCAAACAAAAGGTGGTATTGGACAGTGGAAATCGCTACAGCACAAGCGGTTTGTGGCTTTATGTACCCTGCCTATCACTATCCCTGCTTCTGAAGAAGCGGCAGCAACCTCTCCTTACGCTCAGATATGCAGCAGTAAGATGGAGGTCGGCGGGAACGCCCCTTTATAGCCCCTGTGACGCGGCAGAAAGCAAGCCAATCACTGCAATGCCCTTCTCTAAGATGGTGGGGACTGAGATCTATGTCATCACGCTGCCCACACTCTGCGTCCACCTTCATTGGCTGAGAAATGGCGCTTTTAGCGTCATTGAAACGCGACTATGGCGCGAAAGTCGCGTACCACATGGCCGACCCCACACAGGGATCGGGTCGGTTTCATGAGACGCCGACTTTGCCAAAAGTCGGCGACTTATGAAAATGAACGATCCGTTTCGCTCAACCCTAGTGTGGTGTAATTGTTCTGTGATTTGAGCTGTTGTGCATGAAAAAAAAATTGTGGGGCAGTTGCTACCATGATTCACTATGTCATATCTTCCCTTGTTACTTAGTGGTGAAATTCCACAGTCTGCATAGCTCATGCACATTAACAACAAATAATAATCTTTCCTTTTGCAAAGCATGATACAGCCTGCTGTATCCCATATTGTATTTTTGTGGCGGTGATATGAAACTGTCTACAGACCTAACGTACGTTAAAACATTTTTTTCTGTTGCTAAACATGATACAGCCCGCCATATCCCATGTTGTAATTTTGTGGCCGCGATATGAAGCAGTCTGCAAACCTATCAGTCATTAAAAAAAAGTTTCTGTTGCAAAATGTGATACAGCCCGCCATATCCACCGCTGTAATTTGGTGGCGGTGATATGAAGCTGTCTGCATATCTCACGCACATTAAAAAAAAACGCTTTTCTGTCGCAAAATGTGATGCAGCCTGCCATATGTCACATTGTAATTTTGTGGCGGTGATATGAAACTGTCTGTAGACCTCACGCACATTTGAAAAAATGTTTTTTTTTGTTGCAAAACATGATACAGCCAGCCATATCCCATGTTTTAATTTTGTGGTGGTGATATGAAACTGTCTGCAGACATCACACACATTTAAAAAAAAATTTTGTGGCAAAACATGATACAGCCGGCGGTATCCCATGTTGTAATTTTGTGGTGGTGATATGAAGCTGTCCGTAGACCTCACACAAATAAAAAAAAATGTTTTTCTGTTGCAAAACATGATACAGCCCTCCACATCCCACATTGTAATTTTGTGGTGGTGTTTTAAAGATGTCTGCAGACCTCATGCACATAAAAAAATAAAAAAAAGTTTTTCTCTTGCAAAACGTGATGAAGCCCGCTGTATCCCACGTTGTAATTTTGTGGAAGTGATATGAAGCTGTTTGCAGACCTCACGACACATTAAAAACAATATTTTTTTATGTTGCAAAACATGATACAGCCCTCCATATCCCAAGTAGTAATTTTGTGGCGGTGATATGAAGCTGTATGCAGACCTCACACACATTAAATGAAATATATTTTTTCAGTTGCAAAACATGATACAGCCCTCCATATCCCAAGTAGTAATTTTGTGGCGGTGATATGAAGATGTCTGTATATCCAGCATACGTTAAAAAAATATATTTCTGTTGTAAAACATGATACTGCCTGTCGCATCCCACGTTGCAATTTTGTGGTGGTGATATGACACATGCTGGCTGCAGACTTCAAGCACCTTTAAAACATTATATTTTCTGTTGTTAAATGTGATAGAGCGGCGTTGAAATTGTTCTGTGTGCAGAGCTATTGTACATTAAATGATTTTTTTTTTACAAACATGATACAGCAGACGAGATTTGAATTTTAAATTGCTGTGAACCTATCATCTAGATTATACAGGCCTTATCCACACTAAAAACTATTTTTTGTTGGTTACTATCTTGCTACAGTAGGGGAGATCTCATTTTGAAATTGTTCGGAGCATCTAGTCTATGTTATACAGGCGTCATCCACACCCCCAAAAATGTCTTCTGTTACTAATATCATACAATAGGGGAGATCTAATTTTTAAATTGTTTGGAGCACCTAGTCAATGTTATACAGGCCTCATCCACAGGCCCCCAAAAAATGTGTTGGTTGCTAATGTCATACAGTAATGCCATAATGTAATACAGTAGGGGAGATTTAATTTTAACATTGTTTGGAGCATATCTTCTTTGTCATACAGTCCTCATCCACACTTAAACAATTCTTTTTTCTGTTACTAACGTTATACAGTATGGTAGATCTCACTTTTTAATTGTTTGGAGCATCTAGTCTATGTTATACAATCTTCATCCACAGGCCAAAAAAAATTCTTCTGTTTCTAAAATCATACAGTATGGTAGATCTCAGTTTAAAAATGTTTGGAGAATCTAGTCTATGCTATACAGCCTTCATCCATACTGAAGCAATTCTTTAATCTGTGACTAAAGCGATTCAGCACACCATATTTCACCTTCTCATTTAATGTTGCTGAAATTCAGCTGTGTGCAGAGGTGATGCAGAGTAAAAAAATCTTATTTTCAGAAATACTGTGCCCCTAGCACACTATATGAGAAACATGACTGAGCAAAAGCGATATACTGGTGGAAGGGGGATTAGGCTTGGTGTTCAAGGTGTATGAGCGGTATGTGGTAATGTTTGGGGAAGCACTAGTGAACCAACAACGTCACTTCCTATCTAAACACAACCGACAAATTCTGTTATTGGATGTTGTATTTTTTAGTTTGCTGCATTGTTCTCGCGTAATTGTAGTCTGTGATATATTTAGTGGGAATTCTGTGCCTGCTGCTGCAAATGTTAACACTAATTTGGAAAGATGTGAACAGTCCTGCTTGGGTGTCCATCTGCTGGATTAGCTGTAGAGGAAGACCTGTCAGACCCTATTATACTATTTCTACTGTGGTGAAATTGATGCCACTTTGTTGGTGTCTGCCACTAATTTTTGGAAAAGTGAACACTCCTGGTTGGGTGTACATCTGCTAGGTTGGGTGTAGTGGAAGACCTGTTGGTCCCTATTACACTATTTCTACTGTGGTGAAATTGATGCCACTTTTTTGGTTTCTGCCACTAATTTTTGGAAATGTGAACACTCCTGGTTGGGTGCCCATCTGTCCATCTACTGGGTTGGCTGTAGTGGAAGACATGTCGGTTCCTATTATATTATTTCTACTGTGGTGAAATCAAAGCAACTGGCAATATTTATTTTTGTATCGTGGATAGAACACACTGGCAGCCTAATAGTCAGCACTATACTTAAATCATAACTATACGGGTAAAAATCATTTTGGAGATAGTGCTGCGAGAAGGCTCTCATGGGTTGGTCTCTTTCATGAGGTCCAACTCCACAGTGTGTTGGTGGTGGGATAACACTCAAGCTTTCTTCCTCCAACCCCTCCTGGCAACCACGAACAACAGAGAGGGAATCATTATCCTCCTCATCTCCTAACTGCTGCACGTCCATCACGTCACTATACTTAAATCATAACTATACGGGTAAAAATCATTTTGGCGATAGTGCTGCGAGAAGGCTCTCATGGGTTGGTCTCTTTCATGAGGTCCAACTCCACAGTGTGTTGGTGGCGGGATAACACTCAAGCTTTCTTCCTCCAACCCCTTCTGGCAACCACGAACAACAGAGAGGGAATCATTATCGTCTTCATCTCCTAGCTGCTGCACGTCCATCACGTCTTCCTTCTCATCTTTTTCATGGTCCTTCTCCATTTGTTCCTTCCATGGCAACTGACTGTGAGACGACAGACCTTAACTTACAGATATTGTTAACTCTAAAGGCATCCTCCTCTGCTTCCTCCTCTTCACCCGGGACCACCACCACCTCCTCCAGACTATTTAAAGTGTGCTCCAGCACATAGATGACTGTAATAGTGATGCTGATGATGGCATCATGACTGTTAACCAACTTAGTAGCCATTTTGACGGTGTGGGCACATTGCATATCAACCAGTTAACCGGTGATGTGTTGAATTGTAGCAGGCATTTCTTAGTTATTCGTTTAAATTGAAAATGTGTGAATTTACCAGGACAATCAAATTTTCTACTTGCTGTGGCATTCTAAAGACATGTGCTGGAGTTTTCCTTTTAAAGGATGTTCAACAATTACAATTTATCATATATCCCCTGGCTAGGTGATAAGTATTTGATTGCCAGGAGTCCCACCACCAATCACAATATATAGGCAGTGGTTATGCATCCTTGTTTAAAATAAGCAATAGCCGCACATGTGCACTGTTGCTACCGCCACAGTCTGTATGACTGACAGAGATACCTGAGCCCTATATGCAGCTATCTTCATCAACCCATGGTTAACCCATTTTTATGGTAACTGTAAAAGCCCCTTAATTAGATGGTTATAAAAACAACAACAGTCAACAACCACAGAGGACCTGTGAAAGTACAGTTGTGTAATATTAAGTAATCCAATACAAGTGTATTATTACACAAGGGTGCACGTAAGTACTTGAGTTATGAAAATAAGGTAATCAGTAATATGGAGATAATACCATTCAATGCAGTCTAACATTTTCAGAAAGTCGATATTAGGTTGGAAGTCTTGCGTATACTAGAAATTTGGAGCACTATTGGGTAACATTGTGTCCATTGTAGATGTGCCATGTCAATAGACTCCTACTCAAAATGTTTAAAGAAATCTATTCTGTTCTGCTACTGATGTGATGTGATGTGTATTATATTAAAGGTCCAATAGTGTTATATCCAGTCTCACTAGTAGGCACTATAGATTTCTTTATTAACATAACAATAAAACATGGATAAACATGGGTTAAGATGTTGATCATATCCCATGATCTAATGTCACATTGTTCATCTCTGAGACTCTGAGGGAAATCTGAGTGAGTGGGTGGATAAGTACCTTGGATGAAGCAGAATCAATCAGGTGCATCCTGTTGCTCATATTAGGTGCTGACATAACTGTCAGTCATTTCTACTTTTTCCATATTTTATACAGCAACTACAAATTTTCCACTTTACACGGGAACAGTACGAGAAATGCATGTGCAGTTTCATAATGATGGCCATGTACAGGAAAACGTGCTTTGGTTTACAGGGCAAAGATGATGACCTTAAATCTGATGTCTGTCTATTAAGTCGTAATCTGCAATACAGATGGACGATAGACGCTGGACTATTCTCTTCTAAAAAAAACAAGTTAGAGGTGGCATAAAAATTGGTTAAGGTGCTGGAAATGCTGTGTTGGACCTGGCATTTTAGCGAACAAATTATAATATTTTGAAAGTAATCAGAAAACGTGTATTATTTCCTTTACACTTCACAAATACTTGCTACTTTATGTTGGTATATCACATAAAATACCAGTAAAATAACTTTAAGTATATGTGTGTGATGCGAAAAAATCCCAAATTAAAAACCTACTTCTCAACCACCTTTGCTATGTTAGACAAGTAGACTGTGACAGGACAGCTAAATCTGCAAATTTTGCTAACCCACTTGGACCACAATGTAGATATATTAGTTTCTGGCACTGAATTAGTTAAGTATGAAAGTAGAGGCTGGACAGGGCTCTGTGATTCCCCTGTCGAAAATCCTTCCACACAGTGCATAATTGACGTGACTTTGCTCATGTACATTTCAGAACCTATTAAAAAAGAATGTGATAAAGACATAGCCAGAGGAAGAGGAAAAGTTTAACCCTTTTAAGCAAAATAATAAATTGTCTTGATGCCATTCTGTAGATTTAAATGAATTGCTAATAATGACTTTCAATTTTGGAAATCAGAGTTTATAAATGGTATGCACTGCGATATATGAAGGCCCATATTTATCATTGTTCATGTGTAGAGCAGGAGACTGAATGCAAAGCACAGGAGGTGCAAGGATCAGTCCTGGAATGATTTATTTCTTCCCGATATAGTGAGGATTCACAGTGTTTAGGGAACAGTTAGTAATATGAAACAGCATCAACAGCAGTAAACCATACAATATACATACAGTTAATGTTAGAATACAATTAGAATAATGTAAAAGTCTCTCAAGAATTATACTTGTGTCCTCCCTTCAAGCGTGGTATACCCGTTTCTGGGAGCTACTTTACTTTACTAGCTAGTTACCGGGTCTTCCCGCTAGACCGCAAGTCCTTCTGACAAAATCAGGGAACACTGAGCTTCCTGTGCATCAACCGTCCCTCACCCCACCTGTTGTCCTAACCATGGCCAACCCCTGTACCGCACATTATGGCTGGAAGTGACGCCCAGACTCACTCATGTTATCCTTCTGTAACCGCTCTCTGGTCGACGTCTCCTCACTGATGTTTGGTGCTTGACTGACGGAGGGTGTCTCCTAGGCCTTGGGAAGAGAGAGCTTGGTCCTGGCTTTCAACAGGCATCATCTTGGCTCTGGATCTTAACCGGCATAGAGCAAAAGTTCTGATCTTGACTGGCCCAGTATGAGCTCTGGGTCTTGACCAGCGCAGATGGGGTCTTCGAGTTTTGACTGGCGTATTCAGGTCTTTGGATTTCATCCAACATCATTCTGGGCCTTGTCTTGTGGTGTCCAACACTCTGATGGTGCACGATTTCCTCTGAGGCCTGTCACACTTGCGTAGTCTCTGGCCCATGTCCGCACCGCTCCTCTCATTGGTGCCAAATCCCGACGCAGTTTGGCAGGCAGGACTTTTATATACGAGAACTCCGTCATTCAAGGCACCTGACCCTGTCATGCACATGAACTTGCTCTCCCTTCAACTCTTCTGATGCCAGTTGGTTCTGCATGGTTTTGCCAGCCAGCAGATGGCAGTCTTTTTTCACTAATGCCACATCACGCAGGTGCTCTTCAAGGGTACGTGCACCTTTTTTAAGTAAAATGGTTCCAATAGTGAAATCTCATTGTGATTGTGTTTAATTCATTGTTTAATTTTTTTTTCTTTTGTAAGTTAACTTTACTTGGTGTTGTCTTTTTTTTTTTTGTTTGTTGTTTTTTTTACATTTTGGCCATTATTTGCTTATTTAGATTTATTAGCCTTATTCATCATTTGTGACTTTTTGAAATATCCCAAAAAATTTTGCACAATTTTTTTGTAAATCTGCTTCATTTTATTTTTGCACTATTGAAAAATATTGTATAACATTTAAAAAGATAATAAAATGATTTGTTCTAAAATGACACAAAAAGGTAAAAGAAAAAAATACGCAAAACTAATCAGTGTCCGACATTTTAAAGAGTTTAGTGCAAATAAAAACTCAATAAAGATGAAAAAGAAAATTTGCTTACAAAAATGCAAAGGATGAATTGCGGCTATTGAAATTGCACACATGTAGACACATGACCACCCTGGGGATAACAAAAATAAATAGCCGGCATCTGACTAAAATAACATGTTCTCATCTCCATTACATAGCCGACAACAGAAATTGACACCACCATGAATCTCTTCTGCTAAAGGCAGATGCCTTAAATGCTGCTGTCAATCACTGACAGCAGCATTTAGGTGTCGCGATCTGGTCTAGGTGTTCATTCGGGTGCCCTTTGCCCAACCCCTTGATGCGATTGCAGAGATCCGATGGGTTGCCATGACAGCTGAGGTCCTGGTGAAGGTCTCCATGCCTGTCATATTAATTCTCCTGTGTTGACCAACCATAAGCAAGACACCATAGGAGATTGTGTTTTTTACAAGCAGTCAAACGATCACAGGTTCAATTCCCCTAGGAAACACAAAGGGACCTTTAAGAGTTGAGACAAAAAAAAAAGTTTTTAAACATATTTAAAAATGATAAAATATAACATAAAATATAAAATTTCCAATCACTCCTTTTATCCAACTTAAAAATTAAAAAAATACATATTTTATATTGCAACACCCATAAAAATCCAATCTGCCAAAATATCAAATTGTTTAAACAGTTTAATAAATGCTATAAAGAGGAAAAAAATCCAAACACCATCACTTCAACTATAAAAAAAAGCTTCAAACAGCTCAATTGACAGAAAAATAAAAAAGTAATTGTCGTGCTGCTGCTGAGCGGGTACGAGAGACCTCCACCAGAGGGCGATAGAGTGGAGGACTCAGTAAGGCACTACTAACGTACACCCACGGTGCCGCAGCGGCCTCCACAAAGGGGTGGTAGGATAGTCAATAAAGCCAGGTTGGTAACAGACAGGAGCGCGGTACCAGTGGGGAGAAACTAATGCATAGTCAGGAACAAGCCAGAAGGTCAGAGCCGGACGGGAGCAGGAATACAGAGGACGTTAAACAGAGAAACAGGTGTTATGGACCTGGTGGTTAGGAGCACCCGGAATGACCTGATGGTTAAACTATCACACAGGACGAGCTCTGGGAAGTGGGAGCTCTGCTGACTGCAAGCCTAATCCTATCACACAAACACTAGAAATAGCCGTGGAGCGTACCTAACTCTGCCTAGACGCCTCTTCACAGCCTAAGAGCTAACTACCCCTAAAGATAGGAAATAAAGCCGAACTTGCCTCAGAGAAATTTCCCCAAAGGAAAAGGCAGCCCCCCACAAATATTGACTGTGAGTTAAGATGAAAGTCACAAACATAAGAATGAAACAGGTTTCAGCAAAGGAGGCCAGACTTCACTAAACAGACTGAGGATAGAAAAGGTATCTTTGCGGTCAGCACAAAACACTACAAAAAGCCATGCAGAGTGTGCAAAAAGACCCCCGCACCGACTCACGGTGCGGAGGTGCCACTCTGCCTCCCAGAACTTCCAGCTAGCAAGGCAATATCATGATAGCAAGCTGGACAAGAAAACAAAGATAAGCAAATAAACTAGCAGGGACTTAGCTTCTGTTGGAGTAGACAGGTCCTCAGAAAGATCCAAGAGAGATCTGAACCAGTACTAGAACATTGACAGCTGGCATCAAGTAACGATCTGAGTGGAGTTAAATAGAGCAGCCAGCCTGGGACCAAACGAGGTCAGCTGAGGAAGGAACCTCAGAACCAGCAGCTCCACTCACAGCCACCAGAGGGAGTCCATGGGCCGAACTCGCCGAAGTACCATTCATGACCACAGGAGGGAGTTCGAGAACAGAATTCACAACACACAGGTCAGAAAACAAGCCGAGTCAAAACACAATGGGGTCCAGTTACAGGGGAAAAGTTTAAGCCAGGGATGGGTATGGGGAACATGCAAGCACCAGGAGTCAGGAAACAGCAAGAGGACAAATCAGGGTGTAATGGGGTCAGCTGCCCAAGCCAAAGACTGGAACTATAACTGACATGGGCTATTAGCAGCAACGCAGAGAAATAACAGATAATCTGTGTTGACAAAACCATTACAAAATTATGGTTATTTGACAAAGGGGAGAAAAAAATTAAAAATGCTAAAATGAAAATTGGCTTTGTCCTTAAGGGGTTTAAACAATAGTTTATGTGATCAGTAAATATTGTGAAAAGGAAAAATTAACAGCATGATGTATACGTGTTGGATAGGAGACACAAAGAATGTTTTACTTTGTATGATGACATTTTATTTTACATTGTATACAGTAATCCTAGGAGTCAATTGCCAGCACAATAATATGACTTTTTGGCATAAATATACATTGGAGAAAAAAAGGGAAAAACTGCTAGACATGTAAAAACAAATAAAAAAGCCTTTATTATAATAAATGTAGACAATAAATAGACATAATATTAATGTAAAAAAGAAACCATGAGCATAGGAATGAAGAGTACCATATGCAAAGGTACTGTAGATAAAAGATAATGATTACCTATAATGGTGATGGCATGGAAAAAAGGAATGACTACATATAGTAAACAGACAAAGAAATTGTCATGAACATTTTACAAATTGCTGGAAAGTTGAAATAATTGTTTCCAGGTATGTTATTTTTCCATTATTATTTATGAAGATATTGTTTCTCTAGGACAAGACATATTTCTGATTAGGGTCTTAACTTAAACATTGTCCTCCTGGTATCCATCTTAGGTTTATCTAGACAGTCATGTTTTTTCAGTATTAGTGGCATCTTTTTCATGAAGCTATATCAATCATTAGGTATATTTGGCATATCTTATATACTATCTGAAATTTTGCACTTTAAATTAATATTTATAGGGTGGCAATTGTCATTATTGGCTATTTTTGTATATTAACTTCCATACTTGATTGGTTTAAATCCCATTATATTATTACATTTAGCATTAAGTATCTTGCATTATTTATCCTCAATATTTTGGGAACTTTTTCCTGCTCCTATATGATGTATCATGTGGGACTACTTTCATATTGAACATCTATTGTATACCTGACGGGCAGGGTAATTATTTGTATACATAAGTATATATAACAATCTATTTGTATACAAATCTCTATGGACCATCATGTCTATTCCCTGCCTCTTGTCACTTTGTTTTTTTGTTTTTAATTGTTTTTATTCTGTTTAGCGCTTACTGTATGTTCTTCAATAAAGCCATGCTTTTAAAGGTTTTCATTCTGGTTGTGCACCTTTTTTATGTGCAGCTTATTTTCACATTTGTAATTTTATATTATCAATTAACCGTTTAGTGACAGAGCCAAATTGGTACTTAATGACCAAACCAATTTTTACAATTCTGACCATTGTCACTTTGTGAGGTTATAGCTCTGGAATGCTTCAACGTATCCCACTGATTCTGAGATTTTTTTTTGTGTTAGTGGTAAAATTTATTCGATATAACTTGCATTTATGTATGAAAAAAACAGAAATTTGACCAAAATATTGAAAATTTTGCAATTTTCAAACTTTTCATGTTTGTTCCCTTAAATCAGTGAGTGGTGTCACACAAAATACTTAATAAATAATATTTCCCACATGTCTACTTTATATCAGCACAATTTTAGAAAAAAAAAATATTATTTAGGACATTATAAGGATTAGAAGTTGACTAGCGATTTCTAATTTTTACAACATAATTTACAAAACCATTTTTTTAGGGACCATCTTACATTTGAAGTGAGTTTGGGGGGTCAATATAACAGAAAATACTCAAAAGTGACACCATTCTAAAAACTGTACCCCTCAAGGTGCGTAAAACCACATTCAAGAAGTTTATTAACCTTTTAGGTGCTTCACGAGAACTAAAGCAATGTGGAAGGAAAAAATTTACATTTTACATTGTTCACAAAAAAAATACTTTGAAACCAATTTTTTTATTTTTCATCAGGAAAACATGGACCATTTGTTGTGCAATTTCTCCTGAGTATGCTAATACCCCGTATGTGGGGGAAAGCCAATTTTTGGGCACATGGCAGGGCTCAGAAGAGAGGGAGCACCGTTTGACTTTTTGAATGCAAAATTGGCTGGAATCAATGGTGGTGCAATGTCGGTGACCCCCTGATGAACCTAAACAATGGAACCCCTCAATTCTAACTCCAACCCTAAACCCAACACAACCCCAACCCTAAACACAATCCTAACCATAACGCTTACCACAAACCTAACCCTAACACACGCCTAAACCTAATCCCAACCCTAACCGTAATGCCAACCATAACCACAACCCCACCATTAGCCCAACCCAAACTTTAGCCCAACCTTAACTTTAGCCCAACCCTAACCATAGCCCCAACCCTCACCATAGCCCCAACCCTAACCCTAGCCCAACCCTAACCCTAGCTTTAGCCCAACCCTAACTCTAGCTGTAGCCCAACCCTTACCCTAGCTTTAGCCCAACCCTAACCCTAGCTTTAACCCAACCTTAACCTTAACTTTAGCCCAACTCACTGTTAGGGCTAGCAGAACGCACCAAATGGATATAAAGATTTTATTATGATATAGGCATTCACAGCCCGGGGTCCACCGTGCAGGAGAACCTGCTGCTAGCAAATGGTGGAACTAAATGGCGGTATGAGCTACCTCTGTTACTTCACAGAGTAGCCGTGAACTCAATGCACTGCGCCCTGTTAACCTTCACAGTGGCACAGGCTAACTACCCAAACGAGAGCAGTCAGTGGTCATGTATGCACACAAAACTCTTCGCCAGAGGTGCCAGCATGCTAGGGCCTATTTCAGCCAGGTCCCTGAATACTCAAACACACAAACTCCTCGCCGGAGGTGCCAGCATTCTAGGGGCTTATTTCAGCCGGGTCCCTAAACACAATCATACGTGACCACACTGGCTCAAAGTACAACATAGAACAATACTAGCGCATGGCCGTGCGGCCATGCGAGCCTTAAATAGTTGCAGCATGTACAGGACCTTCCTAGAAGGACCAATGAGAGGCTGCCACAGAGCGTGAGCACCTACAGGACCTTCCATAAGGACCAATGGCCTTAGCTGCAGTGTCTGTTGTGAATTCTGCTCTTGGGTTCCCTCCGGTGGTTGTTGGTGGTAATACAGTTGTCCCTGGGTTGCAATCCTGAGCAGGTGTCCCTGCTGATTGCAGCTCTCTCTGGGTATTTAGGTTTGCAGGATCCATTAGCCCTTGCCAGTTGTCCATTGTTCTTGGAGGTTTTACATCTCTGTCTGGTTCCTCCTGCCCTGCTGCCAAATCAGCCAAGATAAGTGTCTGGGTTTTGTTTCTTCAGCACACATGCTGTGTGCTTTACTATTCAGTACTATTCATTGTTTTTTCTTGTCCAGCTTAGACTGTGTTTGGATTTTTTCAGTCAAGTTGGATTCTCAGGAGATGCAGATATACATTCCATGTCTTTAGTTAGATGTGGAATTTTTGTATTATCTGCTGTGGATATTTTTAGGGTTTTAATACTGACCGCTTAGTATTCTGTCCTATCCTTTTCTATTTAGCTAGAGTGGCCTCTTTTGCTAAATCCTGTTTTCTGCCTGCGTGTGTCTTTCCTCTAATACTCATAGTCAATATTTGTGGGGGGCTACCTGTCCTTTGGGGTTCTGCTCTGAGGCAAGATAGAATTCCCATTTCCATCTATAGGGGTATTTAGTTCTCCGGCTGTGTCGAGGTGTCTAGGATGTGTTAGGTACACTCCACGGCTACTTCTAGTTGCGGTGTCAGGTTAGGGTTTGCGGTCAGTACAGGTTCCACCTACTCCAGAGAAAGTCTCATGCGGCTCCAAGGTCACCGGATCATAACAAGTGTCTGATCATGTGACCCTCGATCTCCACTAAGAGATCTTACTCTGGGCATGCTCAGAACGAGAAAAGCAGGACTTAGTCCCAGAAGCGTCTGCTCGCCGCTTCCCAGCACTGACTCCAATGGCAGAAGCAGGAAAAGCAGCAGTAACTCCCTGTACAGAGTCAGAGTGAGCGAGATGCTGGGACCGACGTCTCCGCTGAGCAGGCTTCATTGCGGCAGGAGAAGAATGGGAGACCGCAGCGGAGATGGCCCGAGATTCCCCCTGTGCAGAGGCGGGAACTCGACCCCTAACATTACCCCCCTCCCTAGGGCCCCCCTCCTTGGGCCTCGCTACATTCGAAGGCAGCAATGAGCTGCGGAGCCTGAATGTGCTCAGCAGGCTCCCAGGACCTATCCTCATGACTGTAACCCTTCCAGTCCACCAAATAAAATTTTTTGCCACGAACCACCTTGCACCCCAAAATAGCGTTCACCTCGTAATCGTCTGTAGATGAACCCGATGTCTCAGCAGATGACTCAGAAAACCGGGACATGTATACAGGCTTAAGGAGGGACACATGAAAGGTGTCGGTGATACCAAGGCATGGAGGAAGGGCTAGACGGTAGACCACAGGGTTAACCTGTTCGAGGACCTTGAAGTGACCTAAGTAGCGAGGTGCAAACTGAGTGGACTCAACACGCAGCCTGATGTTACGGGCGGAGAGCCCCACTAAGTCGCCAGGAGCAAAGGTCAGGGCAGGGCGCCGATGTGCATCGGCGGAGGACCTCATTGTCTCCTTGGAGGCCTGGATAGCATCCTGAGTGCAGTCCCAAATGTCTCGTGACTCCACTGCCCAGTCTGCCACCCTGGAATCAGCGGAGGACACGGGCATAGGCACAGGAACCCGCGGATGTTGGCCGTAATTAAGGAGGAAAGGAGTCTGACCGGTGGAGTCGGCTACAGCGTTGTTAAGGGCAAACTCAGCCCACAGTAACAAGGATGCCCAGTCATCCTGCCTGGCAGAAACAACATGTCACAAATAAGTGAACAGAGTCTGATTGGCCCTCTCAACTAACCCATTCGTCTTGGGATGATAAGCCGAGGAGAGATTTAACTCAATACTGAGTAGACGACAAAGCTCCCTCCAGAATCGAGACGCAAACTGGGGACCCCGGTCACTGACAATCTTGTCTGGCATACCGTGTAAATGAAAGATATGCTTGATGAACAAGGCTGCCAGAGCCCGTGCAGACGGTAGCCGTGGAAGAGGCACCAAATGAACCATTTTGGAAAAATGGTCTGTGATCACCCAGATAATGGTGCAGTTACGAGACTTGGGTAAGCCCACCACAAAGTCCATCCCGACCATCTCCCAGGGCCTGTCCGCCACCGGCAGAGGATAAAGCAACCCAGCTGGCCGTTGCCAAGGGGACTTGTTCTTGGTGCAAGAGACACACGCCCGAACATAGTCTGCGACATCACGAGCCATATGCGGCCACCAGTATGTCCTCGCCAGTAACTCAGATGTCCTTTTGGAACCAAAATGTCCACCCACCCTGGACGAATGTGCCCAAGAGAGAACCTCGTCGCAAACTGGATGGTACAAAAGTCTTGCCCAGAGGCAAAGACTCTAGCGAAACTGGGGCCACGGTTCTCAGTCTCTCAGTGGGGACAATAAGCCGAGGCTCCTCTTCCTCCTCCACAGATGACACAACGGAGCGAGAGAGAGCATCAGCACGAATGTTCTTCTCCCCAGAAAGAAAATGGAGGGTGAAATGAAAGCGGGAGAAGGACCATCTGGCCTGGCGAGAATTTAACCGCTGGGCTGTCTGCAGGTACACCAAATTTTTATGATCTGTGAAGACTTGGAATGGAAAACGAGCTCCCTTCAAGAGAAGTCTCCACTCCGAGAAGGCCAACTTCATGGCTAGCAACTCCCTGTCCCCGATGGAATAATTCCTCTCTGCTGGTGAGAAGGTCTTAGAAAAGAAGAAGCAAGGATGCTTCCGACCTTGAGCATCCTTTTGGAAGAGGACTGCTCCAGCACCAACAGATGAGGCATCCACCTCCATGATAAATGGCTTATCTACATCGGGGCGATGTAGGATGGGAGCACTAGCGAAGTGTGACTTTATGGAGTTACAGGCCTTGGAGACCTCCTCAGACCACAATTTGGGATTTACCCCCTTCTTGGTGAGGGCAACCAAGGGAGCTACCAAAGTTGAGAAGTGCGGAATGAACTGGCGATAATAATTAATGAACCCCATAATGCGCTGCACCGCTTTAAGAGAATGGGGTTTCTGCCAGTCCATCACAGCCTGTAGTTTGGCAGGATCCATAGCCAATCCCTGGGCAGAGATGATATAGCCTAGGAAAGGTAAGGACTCCTGCTCAAACACACTTCTCCAACTTGGCATAGAGGGAGTTTGCCCATAGGAGGTCGAAGACTTTGCAAACATCTCTCCGGTGGGAGTCAATATCTGGAGAGTAGATGAGAATATCATCCAGATAGACTACGACCGAGGTGGTGAGCATATCACGGAAGATGTCGTTCACAAAGTCTTGGAAAATGGCTGGGGCATTACAGAGCCTGAAGGGCATCACCAGATATTCATAGTGTCCATCCCTGGTGTTAAAAGCCATCTTCCATTCGTCCCCCTCACGGATGCGAATCAGGTTGTAAGCACCCTGCAGATCTAGTTTAGTAAACACCCTTGCTCCCCGAAGCCTATCGAAGAGCTCAGATATCAAGGGCAAAGGATACTTATTTTTAACGGTGATGGCGTTAAGACCCCTGTATTCTATGCATGGACGCAGTTTCCTACTCTTCTTCTGCACGAAGAAGAATGCAGCCCCAGCAGGTGACACTGACTTCCTGATGAACCCTCTTGCTAGATTCTCTTGAATGTACTGAGACATTGCCTCCGTCTCCAGGAGAGATAACGGATAAACTCAACCCCGGGGAGGCTCAGCACCAGGCAAGAGATCTATAGGACAGTCATAGGGGCGATGGGGCGGAAGGGTCTATGCCGCCTTTTTGGAGAACACGTCTCCATAAGACCAATATTGCTTGGGGAGAGAGGATAGATCTGCGGGTACCTCTGCTGTAGCAACCTGAACGCACTCCCTCTGACATCTACCCCCACAAGATTCACACAACCCAAAATTCTGCCTGAGGACCACTCGATATGAGGAGAGTGGTACTGTAGCCATGGTATCCCCAACAGGACCTCATCAATTCCCTCAGGAATGACGAGCAGAGATATAATGGGACGGCGACATGGACAGAGTAAGAGGGATGGTCTGGTGTGTTATCTGTGAGGGCAGTGTCGACCCATTCACCACTCGTACCATTACTGGTTGAGCTAGCATAACCAGGGGTATTGCGTGACATTGGGCGAAGGCTGAAGACATAAAGTTGCCCTCCGCCCCAGAATCCACGCAGAGCTCTACCGAGTGGGAGGATGAGCCAATAATTATTGTCCCCTTAAAGGACAATTTGGAGGCAAACATCGTTGTGTCTAGTGTACCTCCACCTACTACCACTAGACGCTGACGTTTCCTCGACCACTGGGGACACCTGGTGGCAAAATGTCCTGACTGCTGGCAAACATGACAGAGCTTGTGTGCACAAGCGGTCCGGGACTTAGATCCCTCATGTGACTCAGGAACCAAGACCGGAGATTCCAGAGGTTTGGCAAAGGTGGGAGCCAGCTGAAACCTCTGCCTACACTGAGCTCGCTCTAACCTCCGCTCGTTAAAATGGAGGTCAATACGAGTAGATACACATATTAACTCCTCCAGTGTGGCAGAAATCTCCCTAGTGGCCAGAGCGTCCTTAACGTGACCAGCCAGCCCCCTCCAAAATATGGGGATAAGGGCTTTATCCGACCACTCCAGCTCAGAAGCTAAAGTACGGAAGTGGACGGCAAATTGGCTGACCAAGGACTCACCCTGAGTTAATGCCAGCAGTTGGAGTGCCGTGTCATGGGTGACTCGAGGTCCTAAAAAGACCTGTTTCAGAGTGCTCAGGAACAGCGGAGCACTCTGCACCACATGATCGCCACGCTCCCACAGCGGTGTAGCCCACTCCAACGCCCTGTCCGACAAGAGGGACACAATAAATCCCACCTTAGCTTGCTCTGTGGGAAAACGTGCAGGTCCCTGTATACTCAAACACACAAACTCCTCGCCGGAGGTGCCAGCATTCTAGGGGCTTATTTCAGCCGGGTCCCTGAACACAATCATACGTGACCACACTGGCGCAAAGTACAACATAGAACAATACTAGCACATGGCCGTGCGGCCATGCGAGCCTTAAATAGTTGCAGCACGTACAGGACCTTCCTAGAAGGACCACTGAGAGGCTGCCACAGAGCATGAGCACCTACAGGACCTTCCAGAAGGACCAATGGCCTTAGCTGCAGTGTCTGATCATGTGACCCTCGATCTCCACTGAGAGATCTTACTCTGGGCATGCTCAGAACGAGAAAAGCAGGACTTAGTCCCAGAAGCGTCTGTTCACCGCTGCCCAGCACTGACTTCAATGGCAGAAGCAGGAAAAGCAGCAGTAACTCTCTGTACAGAGTCAGAGTGAGCGAAATGCTGGGACCGACGTCTCCGCTGAGCAGGCTCCACTGTGGCAGGAGAAGAATGGGAGACTGCAGCGGAGATGGCCTGAGATTCCCCCTGTGCAGAGGCGGGAACTCAACCCCTAACACTCACTTTAGCCCAACTCTAACCCTAATGGAAAAGTAGAAATAAATATATTTTTTTTATTTCATTATTTTTACCTAACTAAGGGAGTGATAAAGGGGTGTTTTGTTTAATATTTTTTTATTTTGATCACTGTGATAGGGTCTATCACAGTGATCAAAATGCAACAATATGAAAAATTTCCTCTTGTTGCCGGGTGCCGGCAGATCTCGGAGGGCGCATTGCCCATGTGCCCGCCATTTTCTTCCTGGAAGAAGACTCCGTCGGCTCGGGGGACTTCATTGGGGTTGCAGGGACATTGGAAGTATCAGGGGGGATTGAAGGACTCCATTTCTCTCCATTTCTGATGTGCGATCACATCAGAGGAGAGAGAAATTAAATGAGAAATCGGACTAAGTAGCGACTGTACTTAGTTTGAACAGTCATTTTGTGCTGACAAAGTCCTTTTAAGTAGCCATAATATAAATGTCTTTTAGTCCTCATTCAAAGTTCTTTGCTTTACATATGTTTTTATACGTGTTTTTCATAGATAGAACATATTCCCTTTATAATCTATTGGACTTTTCACTTCAGTGTTTTCAGCACTGTCTATTTTTTATCTGAGTTTTAGATAAATGGCTCCATTACAAACCTATAGGTTGTCATGTCTGGTGACCTGGCAATCATACAATATTGTATTGGGTTGTATTGTTTCTGTTATGTTGCTATGCATAACATTTGCCTTTTAGAAGTTCGTCCTCCCTCTCTACCTGCTGCCTCCCTAGCTCTGAAGTCAGTAACTATTCCCTTCTTTTTCTTCATTGTGAGTCTGTCAGCCATATTAGAAGCACATGTCTTGTAGCTCTGGTTAAGGAAAACCATTTTTACTTAATGTAATTGAGCACAAATACAAAATTTTAGCTGGAAAATCTGGAATCTTCATACATGACTCCTGCAATTGAGTCAAGCTATCTGACAATTCATCACGTGAGTTATGGTACATAAAGACAGCCATAGAAATGGTGTCTTACACGCTCCAGACTCGCAGCCTAGTTATGGAATCAGAATATGAGTGCCGAAAAAAACTCAGACTACACACTTATGGCAGAGTAGATGGTAGCCCGATTCTAACGCATCGGGTATTCTAGAATATGTATGTAGTTTATTTATGAAGATTTTAGAATAATACATTGAATATACAGGATTCAGCCAACCGCGACCAATTAGCGAAGCGTGGTTCAAATCCCGCACCAATTTGCGGCCGGACTGCACCGGTTGCTGATTGTTCGCAGCCAGCCACATAGTATACAGCACAGCCACGTAGTATATAACAGCCCACATAGTAAATAGCACAGCCACGTAGTACATAGCACAGCCATGTAGTATATTGCATAGCCACATACTATATAGCACAGCAACGTAGCATATAACACAGTCCACAGAGTATATAGCACAGCCACATAGTATATAACAGCCCATGTAGCATATAACACAGCTCACGTAGTATATAACCGCCCACACACGCAGTATATAACACAGCCCACGTAGTGTATAACACAGCCCACGTAGTGTATAACACAGCCCACGTAGTATATAACAGCCCACGTAGTGTATAACACAGCCCACTTAGTATATAGCACAGCCCACATAGTATATAGCACAGCCCACATAGTATATAACAGCCCATGTAGTATATAGCACAGCCCACGTAGTATGTAACACAGCCAAATAGTATATTGCACAGCCACGTAGTATATTGCGCAGCCCACGTAGTATATAACAGCCCATGTAGTGTGTAACACAGCCATGTAGTATATAGCACAGCCCACGTAGTATGTAGCACAGCCACATAGTATATTGCACAGCCACGTAGTATATAGCACAGCTCACATAGTATATAGCACAGCCCACACAGTATATAACAGCACATGTAGTGTGTAACACAGCTATGTAGTATATAGCACAGCCCACGTAGTATGTAGCACAGCCACGTAGTATATTGCACAGCCACGTAGTATGTTGCACAACCCACATAGTATATTGCACAGCCTACGTAGTATATTGCACAGCCACGTAGTATATAGCACAGCCATGTAGTATATTGCACATCCACGTAGTATATTGCACAGCCCACGTAGTATATTGCGCTGCCCACATAGTATATTGCACAGCCCAAGTGATATATAGCACAGCCAACATAGTATATAACAGCCCATGTAGTGTATAACACAGCCATATAGTATATAGCACAGCCCACGTAGTATATAGCACAGCCCACATAGTATATTGCACAGCCCACGTAGTATATAGCACAGCCCACATAGTATATAACAGCCCATGTAGTGTATAACACAGCCATGTAGTATATAGCACAGCCTACATAGTATATTGCACAGCCCATGTAGTATATTGCACAGCCCACGTAGTATATTGCACAGCCACGTAGTATATTGCACAGCCACGTAGTATATTGCACAGCCTACGTAGGATATTGCACAGCCCACGTAGTATATTGCACAGCCCACATAGTATATTGCACAGCCCACATAGTATATAACAGCCCATGTAGTGTGTAACACAGCCATGTAGTCTATAGCACAGCCCACATAGTATGTAGCACAGCCACATAGTATATTGCACAACCACATAGTATATTGCACAGTCCATGTAGTATATAACAGCCCATGTAGTGTGTAACACAGCCATGTAGTATATAGCACAGCCCACGTAGTATATAGCACAGCCACGTAGTATATTGCACAGCCACATAGTATATAGCACAGCCCACGTAGTATATAGCACAGCCCACATAGTATATAACAGCCCATGTAGTGTGTAACACAGACATGTAGTATATAGCACAGCCCACATAGTATGTAGCACAGCCACATAGTATATTGCACAGCCACGTAGTATATTGCACAGCCCACATACTATATTGCACAGCCCACATAGTATATTGCACAGCCACGTAGTATAAAGCACAGCCATGTAGTATATTGCACAGCCACGTAGTATATTGCACAGCCACGTAGTATATTGCACAGCCCATGTAGGATATTGCACAGCCCATGTAGTATATTGCACAGCCCATGTTGTATATTGCACAGCCCATGTAGTATATTGCACAGCCCACGTAGTATATAGCACCGCCCACATAGTATATAACAGCCCATGTAGTGTATTACACTGCCACGTAGTACATAGCACAGCCCACGTAGTATATTGCACAGCCCATGTAGTATATTGCACAGCCACATAGTATATTGCACAGCCACGTAGTAAATTGCACAGCCCACGTAGTATATAACAGCCTATGTAGTGTGTAACACAGCCATGTAGTACATAGCACAGCCCACGTAGTATGTAGCACAGCCACGTAGTATATTGCACAGCCACGTAGTATATAGCACAGCCCATGTAGTATATAGCACAGCCCACATAGTATATAACAGCCCATGTAGTGTATAACACAGCCACGTAGTATATAGCACAGCCCACGTAGTATATTGCACAGCCCATGTAGTATATTGCACAGCCCACGTAGTATATTGCACAGCCACGTAGTATATTGCACAGCCACGTAGTATATTGCACAGCCTACGTAGGATATTGCACAGCCCACGTAGTATATTGCACAGCCCACATAGTATATTGCACAGCCCACGTAGTATATAGCAATGTGGGCATCATATCCCTGTTAAAAAAATAATTTAAATTAAAAATAGTTATATACTCACCTTCCGTTGGCCCCCGGATCCAGGCGAAGCATTTACCGATGCTCCTCCCACCCTCCGGTCCCAAGAGTGCATTGCGGTCTCGCGAGAGCTACGTCATCATCTCGTGAGAACGCAATGCATGGAGTGGTCACCGGAACGTCGCGAGGAGCGGGAAAGGCCTGTTCTGGATCCAAGGGGCAGACGGACGGTGAGTATATAACTATTTTTTATTTTTTTTATTATTTTTAACAAGAGATCTTTTTATTATTGATGCTGCATAGGCAGCATCAATAGTAAAAAGTTGGTCACACAGGGTTAATAGCAGCTTTAACAGAGTGCGTTACACCGCGGCATAACACGGTCCGTTAACGCTGCCATTAACCCTGTGTGAGCGGTGACTGGAGGGGAGTATGGAGCGGGCGCCAGGCACTGACTGCGAGGAGTAAGGAGTGGCCATTTTGCCGCCGGACTGTGCCTGTCGCTGATTGGTCGTGGCTGTTTTGCTGCGACCAATCAGCGACTTGGGATTTCCGTTACAGACAGACAGACAGACAGAAAGACAGACAGAAAGACGGAAGTGACCCTTAGACAATTATATAGTAGATTAGTTGCATCCTAGTGCTGTTTGCTTTTCATGGACTGTTTGGTAGGAGAAGCTTCAAAAACCTGCATCAGTTTTTGTTTTACATACGAGAAAAACTGATGAAATTTTGATGGTAAAATTGGATGCACAGAGCAAACTCTGATGAAAATCTATTGAAATACTAAATAAAATTGGTTCATTTTTTTCAAATCCATGAAAAAATGGATGACCCATCCGCTCCAGAATCCAGTACAAAACTATTACCCTCATTCACAAAGCACTCCATGGCTCAGCACCACCCTACATCTCCTCCCTGGTCTCAGCCTACCACCCTACCCGTGCTCTCCGTTCTGCTAATGACCTGAGGTTAGCATCCTCAATATTCAGAACCTCCCACTCACATCTCCAAGACTTTTCGCGTGCTTCGCCAATTCTTTGGAATGCATTGCCTAGGTTAATACGATTAATCCCCAATCCCCACAGTTGTAAGCGTGCCCTAAAAACGCATTTGTTCAGACTGGCCTACCGCCGCCCTCAATGCATTAACCTAATTATCCTTGTGTGGCCCATTCATATAAGTTAAACCAAAATAAGGTTCCTCTCATCATGTTCTCATACAATGTATGCAGTTAATAGCCCTCTGTGTCTGTACTGCTACATACTTAGGCAGTTAACTGGTTCATGCAGCTTTACATGAACACCCGAGCCTTACACTATGGCTGGTCCGAATAACTAAAGCATTTGTTACCATCCACCTCTCGTGTCTCCCCTTTTCCTCATAGTTTGTAAGCTTGCGAGCACAGCCCTCATTCCTCTTGGTATCTATTTTGAACTGTGATTTCTGTTATGCTGTAATGTCTATTGTCTGTTCAAATCCCCTCTATAATTTGTAAAGCGCTGCGGAATATGTTGGCGCTATATAAATAAAATTATTATTATTATTATTATTATTATTAAGCTTTAATCTGGCCGTGAGCTTACTATATTTAATCTTATCTTTTCATGATTTCTCTCTAGTTTTGTTGTGTGTTTTAATTCATTCCGCTAAAACACTATTTACATCCATGAGGGAATTCTGCCTCGAAGCCAGTATAAATGTTTCAGAGACAAGTTGCATGTGTAATCATAATAGCATAAGATGACGGGAGTCTGCGACATTTGCAGGAGGATGGGTATATTGGCATTAAAGTAGCCGCCTGCACCTCAAGTCCCTTGCAGCATTGCCAAGTGCCACACAGCTGGTGAAAGCTTTATATCTTGATTAAGTTTCAGAAAGGCAGACTTCTTGTCATTTTGATTTAACAAGGACATTTAACCAATTATAACCCGTTTTGTAATTTTTTATAGAGAATTTTGCAGAAAAATGATCTCATATTGTAATTCTATTGTAACATTTTAAGTCTAAACAATATTTTTATACAGACCAAATGATAACTATTCTTACTATAATTATCTATAGGTAAAAAGTTTTGAATGTAACAATAAAAATATTTTCTCAATAGGCTGCCATTTGTTTTATACTGCTTCATAAAAATATGTGAAACTAGGGAAAATTCTTTTTACAGAGTGATAATTATATACAATTGTGCAAGATTTAAAGGGAATCTGAATAAACTGATACCTTGATATCTGCGATCTGATGTTTTATTTTGGAGAAATCTATGTCATTCTTACATGCAAATGAGCTGTTCAGGACTATGGCTGGGCAATGATCTGTATGAGAATCTGTCTTTAGAGATTATTATAAATGAAAGGTGGAGTTACCAGTGTGAGACAAGTAACTAACATAGGACAGTAGAACTGAAATTTGTTTTCTTGCAAACACATTTTGCAGCTCTCTGAGCTCTGCTGTATTGCAACAATTTTGTAACCCTGTCTGCCTGTGAGAAGTAAGCTTAAGCGGAGAGGAACCTGTAGCTATGTCAGTTATAAACACACACAGCTTTGCAGTGAGATGAGGAGAGCAGAGAGTGACCATTAAACATCACACTGCTAACTTCCCCTTCATATAAAATAAACTCTGGAGACAGATTCTCATGCAGATCACTGTCCGGCCCATAGCCTGGAACAGCTCATTTAACATAACAAAGGAGTTATATAATACAGAATCTGCAGAATCTAGCTATGACTCTGAAAAATCTGAATGGAAATTCATTGATATGTATCACTACAGCCATTTGGTACATTCATTTTTCTCATTAATGTACACTCTGCACCCCATCTTCACTAAAGAAAACAGAAATGTAGAAATTTTTGCAAATTTATTGAAAAAAAAATGAAATATCTCATGGTCATAACTAGTATTCAGACACTCATATTTAAGTCACATGCTGCCCATTTCATTGTGATCCTACTTGAGATGGTTCTACTCCTTCATTGGAGCCCAGCTGTGAATTAAACTTATAAGGCTTGATTTGAAAAGGCACACACCTGTTTATATAAGACCTCACAGCTCACAGTGCATGTCAGACCAAATGAGAATCATGAGGTCAAAGAAGTGGCCAAGGAGCTCAGAGACAGAATTGTAGCAAGGCACAGATCTGGCCAAGGTTACAAAATAATTTCTGCAGTACTCAAGGTTCCTAAGAGCACAGTGGCCTCCATAATCCTTAAGAGGAAGAAGTTTGCGATCACCAGATCTCTTCCTAGACCTGGCCGTCCAGCCAAACTGAGCAATCATGGGAGAAGAGCCTGGTTGAGAGACGTAAACAAGAACCCCAAGATTACTGTGGCTGAGCTCTACAGATGCCGTAGGGAGATGGGAGAAAGTTCCACAAAGTGAACTATCACTGCAGCCCTCCACCAGTCGGATCTTTATGGCAGAGTGGCCAGACTGAAGCCTCTCCTCAGTGAAAGACATATAAAAGCCCGCATGTAGTTTGCTAAAAAAACACATGAAGGACTCCCAGAGTATGAGAAATAAGATTCTCTGGTCTGATGAGTTGAAGATAGAACTTTTGGGTGATAATTCTAAGCATGTGTGGAGAAAACCAGGCTCTGCTCCTCACCTGCCCAATACAATTCCAACAGTGAAACTTGGTGGTGGCAGCATTATGCTATGGGGGTGTTTTTCAGCTGAAGTGACAGGACTACTGGTTGCAATTGAAGGAAACATAAATCTGGCCAAGTACAGAGATATCCTAGATCAAACCCTATTCCAGAATGTTCTGGACCTCAGACTTGGCCAAAGGTTCACTTTCCAACGAGACAATGACCCTAAGCACACAGTTAAAATAACAAAGGACTGCCTTCAGAACACCTCTGTGACCATTCTTGGTTGATCCAGCCAAAGTCCTGACCTAAACCCAATTGAGCATCTCTGGAGAGACCTAAAAATGGCTGTCCACCATCCAACTTGACGGAACTGGAGAGAACCTGCAAGGGAGAATGACAAAGGATGCCCAAATCCAGGTGTGAAAAACTTGTTGCAACATTCCCAAGAAGACTTATGGCTGTACTAGCTCAAAAGGGTGCTTCTACTCAATACTGAGCAAAGGGTCTGAATACTTATGACCATGTGATATTTAATTTTTTTCTTTTATTAATAAATTTGCAAAAAATTCTACATTTCTGTTTTTTTTCAGTCAAGATGGGATACAAAGTGTACATTAATGAGAAAAAAGTGAACTTTTTTGAATTTACCAAATGGCTGCAATGAAACAAAGAGTGAAAAATTTAAATTTACCCGAATAAGTTCCGTACCCACTGTATTTCCCCCCCCCATATATATATATATATATATATATATATATATATATATATATATATATATATATATACACTGCTCAAAAAAATAAAGGGGACACTAAAATACCACATCCTAGATATCACTGAACGAAATATTTCAGTTGCAAATCTTTATTCATTACATAGTGGAATGTGTTGAGAACGATAAAAAATAAAAATGATCAATGTAAATCAAAATGAATATCCCACGGAGGTCTGGATTTGGAATGATACTCAAAATCAAAGTGGAAAATCAAATTACTGGCTGATCCAACTTCAGTGGAAATGCCTCAAGACAAGGAAATGATGTTCAGTTGTGTGTGTGTTGCCTCCATGTGCCTGTATGACCTCCCCACAATGTCTGGGCATTCTCCTGATGAGGCAGCGGATGGTCTCCTGAGGGATCTCCTCCCAGACCTGGACTAAAGCATCCACCAACTCTTGGACAGCAGCCAGCAAACATTGGTACTGAGATGTCGTCTGTGATCCCCACCTGCAGAACCATTCCTTTATCGAGTGTGTCTTGATAATTGCCAATAATTTCCATCTGTTGTCTATTCCATTTGCACAGCAGCATGTGAAATTGACTGTCAAACAGTGTTGCTTCCTAAGTGGACAGTTTGATTCCAAAGAGTTTGATTTACTTGGAGTTATATTTTGTTGTTTAAGTGTTCCCTTTATTTTTGTGAGCAGTATATATATATATATATATATATATATATATATATATATATATATATATATATATACAGTACAGACCAAAAGTTTGGACACACCTTCTCATTTAAAGATTTTTCTGTATTTTCATGACTTTGAAAATTGTACATTCACACTGAAGGCATCAAAACTATGAATTAACACATGTAGAATTATATACTTCACAAAAAAGTGCAAAACAACTGAAATTATGTCTTATATTCTAGGTTCTTCAAAGTAGCCACACTGCTTTGCACACTCTTGGCATTCTCTTGATGAGCTTCAAGAGGTAGTTACCGGTAATGGTTTTCACTTCACAGGTGTGCCCTGTCAGGTTTAATAAGTGGGATTTCTTGCCTTATAAATGGGGTTGGGACCATCAGTTGTGTTGTGCAGATGTCGGGTGGATACACAGCTGATAGTCCTACTGAATAGACTGTTAGAATTTGTATTATGGCAAGAAAAAAGCAGCTAAGTAAAGAAAAACGAGTGGCCATCATTACTTTAAGAAATGAAGGTCAGTCAGTCCGAAAAATTGGGCAAACTTTGAAAGTTTCCCCAAGTGCAGTGTCAAAAACCATCAAGCGCTACAAAGAAACTGGCTCACATGAGGACCGCCCCATGAAAGGAAGACCAAGAGTCACCTCTGCTTCTGAGGATAAGTTTATCCGAGTCAGCAGCCTCAGAAATCGCAAGTTAACAGCAGCTCAGATTAGAGACCAGGTCAATGCCACACAGAGTTCTAGCAGCAGACACATCTCTACAACAACTGTTAAGAGGAGACTTTGTGCAGCAGGCCTTCATGGTAAAATAGCTGCTAGGAAACCACTGCTAAGTACAGGCAATAAGCAGAAGAGACTTGTTTGGGCTAAAGAACACAAGGAATGGACATTAGACCAGTGGAAATCTGTGCTTTGGTCTGATGACTGATGAGTCCAAATTTGAGATCTTTGGTTCCAACCACCGTGTCTTTGTGTGATGCAGAAAAGGTGAACGGATGGACTCTACATGCCTGGTTCCCACCGTGAAGCATGGAGGAGGAGGTGTGATGGTATGGGGGTGATTTACTGGTGACACTGTTGGGGATTTATTCAAAATTGAAGGCATACTAAGCATGGCTACCACAGCATCTTGCAGCGGCATGCTATTCCATCCAGTTTGTGTTTAGTTGGACCATCATTTATTTTTTAACAGGACAATGACCCCAAACACACCTCCAGGCTGTGTAAGGGCTATTTGACCAAGAAGGAGAGTGATGGGGTGCTACGCCAGATGACCTGGCCTCCACAGTCACCAGACCTGAACCCAATCGAGATGGTTTGGGGTGAGCTGGACCACAGAGTGAAGGCAAAAGGGCCAACAAGTGCTAAGCATCTCTGGGAACTCCTTCAAGATTGTTGGAAGACCATTCCCGGTGACTACCTCTTGAAGCTCATCAAGAGAATGCCAAGAGTGTGCAAAGCAGTCATCAAAGCAAAAGGTGGCTACTTTGAAGAACCTGGAATATAAGATATAATTTCAGTTGTTTCACACTTTTTTGTTAGGTATATAATTCCACATGTGTTAATTCATAGTTTTGATGCCTTCAGTGTGAATGTACAATTTTCATAGTCATGAAAATACAGAAAGATCTTTAAATGAGAATGTAACATCAACTTATCTTCACTGTCCTATTAAAGGAATAGAAGAATCCAGATTATCTATAAACACAAAGATAGTGAGGAAACACTTAGATAACATAAATTAATTCAAGTGTCCAGGTCCAGATTAATTACACCCCAGAGTACTGAAGGAGATAGCAGAAGAAATTTTTGAACCACTCTCCATAATCTTTGAAAATTCTTGGATTTGTAACTAATAATTCATGTCAGACTAACTTAATTTCCTTCTTTAACAGAATCACTGACTGGGTGGATCAAGGAAATGCTGAAGATATAGTATATCCTGACTTCAGCAAAGCATTTGACAAAGTATCTCACACAATCCTTATTGAAAAAATGACTAAGAATGGAATGGACAAGGCTACTGTTAGGTGGATTTATAAGTGGCTTAGTGATCGGACCCAAAGAGTGGTCGTAAATGGCTGCACATCCAGTTGGAAGAATGTCTCAAGTGGGATACCACAGGGTTCTGTCCTGGGCCTGTATTGGTCTACATCTTTATCAATGATTTAGATGAAGGAATTGAGGATACACTGATTTTGCTGATGACACAAATGACACAAAGCAAGGAGGGATAGCTAATACTAGATAAGAGAGAGAGAGGATTCAAAAAGATATAAATAAACTGGATCAGTGGACAGCAACTAACAGAATGGTTTTTAACAATGAAAAATGCAAAGTACTACATCTGGGCAATAAAAATGAAAAAAGCATACACATACTAATAGATCATAAACTGAACATCAGTTAACAGTGTGATGCAGCAGCAAAAAAAAGGCAAATGCAATTCTGGGATGTATTAACAGAAGCATACAGTCTTGCTCACGCAAAGTCATTATTGCCATCTACTCCTCTATTGCCCCATTGCAAGGTCCGGGGAGGAGGGGTCGGAGTTTTGGCTGCGCATGCGCGGTCAAAAATGGCGGACTCAACGCACAAAAAACGTTACATGTAACTTTTTTTGTGGCAGCGGTGCGCCAAAACACGGTGCAACCGTCGCACGACGGTTGCGACGTGTGGCACTGCATCGCAATGCGTCACTAATAAAAGTCTATGGAGAAAAAACGCATCCTGCGGGCAACTTTGCAGGATGCGTTTTTTATCCACAACGACGCATTGCGACGTGCAGTGCACGACGCTAGTGTGAAAGTAGCCTTAAAGAGCCACCTTGTGCAGCCCTAATGCTGCATTCTGTCAAGGTGGCTCTTTTAGTTACTGTCCCTGCCAACGCTGAAATAATCAATTATATAATTCGTCCCTCATACCTTGAATTTTACAGGGGGGCAGGTCTTTCCCCCCTTACACAGAAGCACCACAGCCGTCAGTTATTTCTTAATTTTTCATGGGCGCCGTCTACTCAGCGTTTAGGCATTTTCCTGGCGCCTGCGCTGTAATCTTTGTCCTTGGTCATGCGCAGTAAGTGCCGCCCGTCCACTGACATCACATGATGTCTTTCTTATTGCGCCTGCGTGGACGCGTGGCCTGAGATCCCGCACCACAGTCTCTTCTGGTTTATTCACACTGTGGGGCTGGGAATCTTGGGCATGCGCAGTACTTAGCGGGATCTCGGGCTGCACTCTTTGTTCATGGCATGGTGGAGAGGTGGAGTGTGATTGATTGAGTGTGTGGACCGGTGTCATTTATACAGGTAATGCATTCAAACAGGTGCAGTTAATACAGGTAGTGAGTGCAGGGTAGGAGGGCTTCTTAAGGAAAAACTAACAGCTCTGTTGGAGCCAGAATTCTTGCTGGTTAGTAGGTGATCAAATACTTATTTAATCATTTACTCTATGTGACTGCAGACTGCCGATTCGTGATGTAATGAGTGAGTGGTCACTTTACGGCATGCATGAGCTTTGCAGACTTGCTGACATGTGCTAAATGGTCTCAACTGACTTCTCTCATTTTTCTTCTGTTGAGGGAAGGTAGATAAAACTAGTCAGCACATGACCACCAACATGTAAGTTGCTTATACTGTATGCCAGGCATGCACAACATAAGGTCCGCAGGCAACATGTGGCCTGCCAATGGGTTTGCTGCGGCCCATGGAGCTGTCCAGGAGATGTCACTCCCTTATATTCTAATACATTTGCATCTTTGAGATGCGAATACATTTGAACACTGTGGCGCCTGGACTGGGGAAGGGGAGAGCCCGTTTAACCTGGTCAAGACGTGCAGCAGCGTGATGAGGTCAGTATGCTGCTGATATCATCACACTGTTGCTGGGTACCAAAGCACCGCAGAGGAGAAGAGATGGCGCGGCCAATAGCAAGTGCTCCATCAAGAAGTTGAAGATTAAATTAATTATCATTGTGGATGAGGGGCTTAATGCTACTTTGAGGGCAAATAATGGGGGTGACAATTGTGAAATGGGGCACAGTTTTGCAAGAAGCAATGGTGGTGGGGGGTTAAATTATTCAGAGGGGCACTGTAGGGGATATTTTACCGAGGGGCAGTGTGTATCTGGTGGGATACTTTGGAGAGGGTCAGTGGGTGGGTTATATTTTGGAGAGGACCAGTGTGGAGGGAAATATTTTGGAGAGGGGCAATGTGCAAGGGATATTTTGCAGAGGGAAGTGTGGAGGGATATTTTGAAAAGGGTGGTGGGCAGGGAACATTTTACAGAGAGTGGCAAGGTTCAGGGTCATTTTGCGGAGGAGCAGTGTAGGGGGAACAATTTGCAGAAAGGCAGTGTGTAGAGAACATTTTGTAGACAGGTAGTGCGGGGGAATATTTTGGAGGGACAGTGTGCGGGGATGTATTTTGGGGAGGAGCAGTGTGGTGGGGACACTTTTCAGTAGGGCAGTGTGCGGGGGACATTTTGTAGAGGGGCAGTTTATGGGAGACATTTTGCAGAGAGGCAGTATTGGTATTTTGAAGAGGGGTAATGTGCTGGGGAATATTTTAGAGAGGAGCAGTGAACAAGGAGAGGGGCAGTGTGCAGGGACATTTTGCAGAAGGGCAGTGTGTGGTGGATATTTTACTGAGGGGCAGATTGGGGGGATATTTTAGAGGCACAGTGTGTGGGGGAATATTTTGGACAGTGGCAGTGTGCAGGGCACATTTTGCAGAGGAGCAGTGTGTGGGGGATATTTTACAGGGAGGCAGTGTGGGAGAGACCATTTGCAGAGGGGGAATATGCAGGGGGCATTTTTGCAGAGGAGCAGTGTGGAGAGATATTTTGCAATTGGCAGTATTTGGGGTATATTTTGGTGAGGGGAAGTGTATTTGTGAATATTTTGCAGAGGGGCAGTGTTCAGGGGATATTTTGGATTGGCAGTGTGCGTGGGAATATTTTGAAGACAGGCAGTGTGCAGGGGCTATTTGCAAAGGTGAAGTATTGGAGGGATATTTTTCAGAGGGGCAGTGTGCATGGTGATATTTTGCAGAGGAGCAGTATGCAGGGTAAATTTTGCAGAAGGGCAGCATGCAGGGGAAATTTTGCAGATAGGCAATATGGGGGGATATTTTGTGCAGGAAGTGCAGTAAGGCCTCTTTCACACATCGGTTTTTTAGAATCAGTCACAATCCGTCAAAGTGTTGAATAGATGGATCCTGTGCTGATTGTAAAAAACTGATGTACTGGATCTGTTTTTTTGACGGATCCGTTGAAGGAGGTGCTGTCTGAATTTAAAGGAACAAAATTCGAGAGAGAGAGAGAGATTTTCCCCTGAATGCAAATCCTTCCAGGCATGCTCAGTTTAAAAAAACGTAATCCGTCGCTGGATTCCATTTTTTGACGGTTAGTGATGGATTCTGCGTCCATTGGCTTCCTTTACAGCCAATGACGCACAATGCAGGATCTGTCGCTGGGCGATTTTACGACGTACACAGAATCTACGACGAATCCGTCGTACGACAGATGAAACGGAAGGCCATCCGTCACAATCCGTTGCTCATACAAGTCTATGAGAAAAAACCGGATCCAGCAGCAATATTTGCTGGATCCGTTTTTTTCACAAAACAACAGATTTGGACGGAAACAAAAAGACTGAAGGGTGAAAGAGGCCTTATGGGGCAGTATAATGATACTTTTATTTTAAAGGGCACCATGTCGGGAAGTGCTACTGAAGACGCAGAAGATGAAGACAAGCTCTGGGCGTGAAATCTCATCATGGTCGCTGTACCACATAGAGACAAAATGGGATGAGAATTACTTCAATCAGAGAAGATGTTGCCTATAAAGTACCTGAATGTAATTGTTTATTATTTCCTTTCGGCATCACATCAGTGTTATGTTTTCTGTTTGGTCCACAGTCTAATGACGACTGTTAACAACAACTCTCAGTATTTCCTTACCATTGTTAAAGATGTACTGGGAGTTGTAGGTTCATGCAATACAATTGTATACTTTATACCAAGTTTGCCATTCCCCACCGTGGTTTTCTTGTGGCTGCTCTAAGGTTTGTGCATAACTAAACAACATGTCTTCCTGTCCTTCTTGGAGAATGCAGGTTGAGAGGCCACAATCAAGAAATTATGTTGTAAACAGCTCCTCGGAGTGTCCCAGTGTGGGATCACTGGTCTCCTGTGACTCAACATGGTGGGAGGAAGGAGGAGCAGGGTGAGGATTAAGCGATCCAGACTTTAGGCTGGTGAGACTGGAGTGTGTGGAAGACTGTGTGGTGCTGCCAGGCCTGCTGGAAGCATTATCTTCTATCCAACCTCATGGTGACACTGTTCTGTCTTCAGAAGTGGTATACTGTGCCTCCCTGCAAAGTGGGACAGGAACCTATGTGTTGTGGATGGGCATGTTTCTTGTTCTCCAGCATTAGGTGTAGTCGCACTTGCCAAATGTCCTTGGCGTCTGCATGCACCATCATCAGCACTTCCTCTTCCCCGTCGCATAACGGACGTCTTGAGCATTTTGTAATTGCTAGGTCTCTTGAAACTAGCTTCATTTTTAATAAAAGACACAATTTGTTCAACTTCAACAATCAAAGTGTTTTTTGGGAGTTTACTCCACCATAAGGTAACAAAAAAAAACACAAAACTGTATGTTGACAATCAAATTCAATCCAGAAAAATGTTTCAATGATTTTTTTCAGTTTTCTAGATCACAGAAATGTTCACACACCATGTAATACTATATGTCTGAGAAATGGAAGCCTGCAAAATTTGTAAAAGCTTTTCATAAGTTTTAGAGATCACAGAAACATTCACAGACCATGTAACACTGTATGGCTGAGAAATGGAAGCCTACAAAACTCTTAAAAGATTTTTATCAGTTTTAGAGATAATAGAAAAAGGTACTCCACACTACAGAATAGTGTATGGCTGAGAAATGTAGCCCAAGAAAATGTTTCAACGATCTATGGGTGTTCTATATAACACAAAAAAAGAACTCAAATAATACTAATACGCACGTTTCGCTGCTGCTTCATCAGGGAGTGATGAAGCAGCAGCGAAACGTGCATTGGAGTGGTGTGTGCAGGGGACAGTGTGAGCTCCAGACTGGTGAGCATTTCAGCATTATGGACTTTTTTTGATTAACTTAGTTCCCAGGACCATTGCTTATTGATCACTTGATCACCTGTGAGACACTTATTATTATTAATTGTCTCTAGTTATTACTTTTCACTTTTCATTTAGTTCAATTATTCATCATGCACTTATATTGATCACATTATATATTATTTTTTTGGTGCAAGTTTTTTTCTCCCACTATTTTGTTTATATATATTATATATTGATTCACTTTTTTAATATAAATTATTCATTTTTCACTTTATTAAATATATATATATGTACATATATATGAATTTTTTTCACATATATATTTTTTAGATATATATTTTTCAGCAATGGTTTTTGGATAAGATATAGAAAATCAATTATATATATACTGCTGCTAGGTCTGTTGCTCCCTGTCCCCTGTGTTACACAACTTTCTTAATTTATACATGTGTGGATTTTTCTACATGTGTGTGATTTAAAAAAAAAAAAATTTAATAAATATTAAAATTGGTTCATTGGACATCAATTGTTTTTAATTTATTTCTATTAAAATTCTGGTGCATTTTGCAGTTTTGACGATTTATTAATCAAAAAAATTTGTTTTATGTCTTTGTGTATGATCATGCTTCTATTGTCAATAAAATAAAAATCTATCTATACATATTTTTTCTTTTGAATACTTCTTTTGGGTAGAAATCAGAACAGAGGCTGCAATAATGCGGCGCGGCCAAGCCAATGAGGAGACCGCCGGTAACCTGGGACAAGGCACGTGGAAGAGAGCGGTGCTGGACATGGGTCAAGGCGACTGAGGTCTATGGAGGTGAGCAGCAATGGAGAGGAAGAGACGAGAGCATGGTGAGTAACAAGCCAGGGGGTGGGGGACCAGCCGGAAGCATAGAGCCGCAGGGGGAGATGAAAGCCAAATCACGAACAAGCCAAGGGGTCGGAAGCCAGAGAGGATGGAGCAATACCAAATCAGAGAATGAAGAGACAGGTCAGGAAACAAGCAGAGTCATACATGTGGGAGTCAAGCATACACAGAGAAGTAGATAATATTAACCCTGACCTGACCAGGACGGGAAAGAAGCAAACCCCATCCTGGATCATGACATTTAGGTAGCACAGCCAAACCACTTCATGGCGAGGCTCTCTGTGCTTTAGCATAATAGTTGTCTAATTTATTCATGCATTATTGTACATCGTAGTCTGATCACCTCACTCTCAGAAAAGAATGATGTGTATACTTTGCAGATATTTTATTGAGGTCATCCATCTGTTGCATTTTATTCCTACATGTAAATGTGATATGATCATTTCTGGTAGTGAAAAAGATCAGTTCTTGGAGTAAGCAAAAATGTTAAGATGTTCTTTCAAAGGTTAATGGTATTTCATGAAGCATTTAAATTCACAGATAAATGGAACATAAAATCCCATTTTCCCTGAATATTGATGAAGTCAATGAGAAATATGTAATATGATATGAATGTCCTAATAATACGAGAGGACTAATATCATGAATGACTTGATTTAGATTTCGTAATTGAACTGTCCTCTTCTTGTTCTTTAAATTTAAAATACCATTTGTGTGTTTCTAACCAATGTACTGGCTTGAAGGAGACCTGTTATTTTCCATAAATATGTCATTTTTTACCATGTGTAAAAGCCATTGTTCTTCTGAATCTGTCCTTAAATTTTTGTTCCTGCACCTCTCCGCTCCTTTGATATAGCCACCACTACCCTATATATAAATGTAGTCTTTTTAGCCAGCTTGGTAAGGGCTTCATGAATATAGGTGTAGAGAAGAGTTGAAGACCACACCAAACAGGCTAACAAAACTATACTTACAGTATAAGCACAAAAGAAAAGGCTAAATCTCAGGAATTGAAATACACATAAACAAAAATTATGGCCCTGATTCATCAAAGTGATTATGAAAATCATTCTGAAAACTCACATAATTTTCGCACAAATTAGATTTGCACCAAAATTTAGCTTTTGATGTTTTTACAACAGTTTTACCTGGATTCTTTAAAATGAGAGTGACAGGGGCACGACAAAACAGCTAATCTGATTCATGATGAGTGGTGAAGCTCTTTATGTCACAAATCTTATGCCAATCCCAGACGGGAGTAAGATTTGTGGGTATGGCCAGAAGTGCCAAACATATGATGATCGGCAGATAAAAGTATTTCCACAAAATGTCAGACACATGCACAAATAAGTAGGGGTATGATGTGGCTACAAAGTGCAATAACAGAAGCCCTTACATGGCTGACACAGCACCCTAGCTGAAGGAATCCTCTGGTTGCATGAGTGAAAACATAAATGATACGGCACTTACCCTAGTGATTCTGTGTTTGCGACTAGCTGATGGGACTACCAACCGCTGCATCCAGCTGTGCAGTTTGTAGCTTGGGGAGCGGAGGTACGGTAGCGGAGAACACAAGCAGCTGCGCCGCACCAGAGGAGCCCCAACCGGTGGCATCCCTGTATACCGCTGAAAAAATGGCCGCCAGCACCTGCTCGATTGTGCTTGCGTGTGATGTCACAGCTACGGGGCAGAGTTAGGAACAAAAAGGGGGTAACCAATGTATTTCGAAGGTCTGAAACCTTCCTGAAAGTTATCTGAGCACACAAATCTCCAAGGGTGTCCAAACTTTTGCATCAGCCCATTTTTATTTTTGCAATTTTTAAAATGTAAAAAATTACTATATATTTCTATATTTTTTTGCCTAAAATACAAAGGAAATGTCTCATCTTTAACTTTAGCCCTTTTAAAGATCATTTCATCTTCATCTTGGTTAACTGTTCACAATAATTTTGACCAGGGGTGCCCAAACTTTTACATGCCATTGTAGATCTAAGGGGCAAGTGTGTGTCCATCAGGTTCTGCTCCCCCCTGAACCCAAGTAGTCCTCTTTCTTGTGAGTAGTAGACCATTGCTGGCTCCTAGTTCTTTGGTGGGAGCCCAGGCAGATGCTAAGACTGAGATTGGATCTCCCTTGGCTTCAGCTACTGGACCTTGAACCTCACTGTGGCCTTCTGACGCAGAGGGATGTTATGACCTGGTGGTTAGGTGCACCAGAAATGACCTGATAGTTAAACACGGAATCGGGACGAGCTCTGGGGAAATGGGAACTCTGCTGACCGCAAACGCTACTCCTATCAACACAACTAGAAATAGCCGTGGAGCGTGCCTGACTCTGCCTAGACGCCTCTTCACAGCCTAAGAGCTAACTTCCCCTAAAGAAAGGAAACAAAGCCTCACTTGCCTCAGAGAAATTTTCCCCAAAGGTAAAAGCAGCCCCCCACAAATATTGACTGTGAGATAAGAGGAAATCACAAACACAGGATGAGGTTTTAGCAAAGAGAGGCCAGTCTAACTAAACAGATTGAGGATAGAAAAGGGATCTTTGCGGTCAACACAAAAAGCTACAAAAACCACGCAGAGTGTGCAAAAAATACCCCCGCACCGACTCACGATGCGGTGGTGCCACTCTGCACCCCCAGAGCTTCCAGCTAGCCAGATAGTTTCATGAAAGCAAGCTGGACTAGAACTTAGCAAGAAAAACAATAAGTAACAAATGAACAAGCAGGAACTTAGCTTGTGCTGGAGTAGACAGGTCCACAGAAGGATCCAGGAGAGATCTGAACCAGTACTAGAACATTGACAGCTGGCATGGAGTAACGATCTGAGTGGAGTTAAATAGAAAATCCAGCCTAGCCCCAAACGAGGGCAGCTGGAGAAGGAATCTCAGAACCAGCAGCTCCACTCACAGCCACCAGAGGGAGTCCACGGACAGAACTCACCGAAGTACCATTCATGACCACAGGAGGGAGCTCGAGAACGGAATTCACAACAGAGGGACAAGGATAGGTCTTTGGAGAGGGTTACAAATGATCACATCCCAGTGCACTTTTCTATGATACTATTAGCCACTTTTTTAGTGTACTGGGAGATAAATCATGATCTTGGACTTTAAAAAAATAATGTGATGTGGGACATCTAAATTTAAATCTCTATAAACACCAGTAACTTATTCAAATCAGTAAAAATTGGCCATTTGCCAACTTTGGTGCCAGATTTTATGATCAAAACTAGTGATGAGCGAGTTTACTCATTGCTCGGGTTTTCCCAAGCATACTTGGGCAAACCCGAGCAACGAATATACTCGTTCATAGTGTTGAGCATTCCGATACCGCAAGTATCGGGTATCGGCCGATACTTGCGGTATCGGAATTCCGATACCGGGATTCCGATACTTGCCGCGTATCGGATACCGGAATCGGAAGTTCCAAGATTCAAAATTCAGAAATTCAGCCAATGAGAATGATTCCAAGTGTGGGCACATCCTGTTTAGCATGGAGGGCATGAAAGTACTGGCAAGGCTGTGATTGGCTGCTGAAATGATGTCATGATGCAGTTTAAAAGTCGCTGGCGCCATTTTGCGATCACTCTGCTGTGAATTCAGTTAGTGACAGGACGCTGTTTGCTGACTGAGGGACAGTTTAGAGATAGCGATTTGCTTCTTTGTGCTTTCCAAAGTCTAATTTAGCAACCGCTGTGTTCACCTACTATTCACCTTGCTTTTGCCTTGTAGCGCTGTTTTCACAGCGATCTGCAAGGTCTGTGTGTGTGTGTGTGTGAGTGCAGCCCACTCTCTAGTCTGAGTGCAGCCACATAGGCCATCCATAGCTGGTTGTATTCAGTTCAGGGAAGGTGGTTCATTGCCTCATACTGTTCTTTTTTTTTTTTTTCTTTTTTTTTTTTTTTTTTCAAGTAGTGTAGTCTGCTGCTAATTTATTCAAAAAAATCCTATTAGTGTCTTTCCACCCGTCTCCAGCTAATTTGTGGAAAAACACTACATAGGATAAAGTAGAGGAGGGTTTTTGGGCCTTGCAGCGCCGTTTACGGCTGTCTGCACGGTCTCCGTGTGACTGCAGCTCGCCCTGTAGTCTGTGAGCAGCTATAGCCTGGTTGTCTCCAGCTCAGGGTTGTTCACTGCGTCATACCGCCAAATCAATTTTCATTTTTTTTCAAGTAGTGTAGTCTGCTGCTAATTTATTCAAAAAAATCCTATTAGTGTCTTTCCACCCGTCTCCAGGTAATTTGTGGAAAAACACTACATAGGATAACGTAGAGGAGGGTTTTTTGGCCTTGCAGCGCCGTTTACGGCTGTCTGCACGGTCTCCGTGTGACTGCAGCTCGCCCTGTAGTCTGTGAGCAGCCGTAGCCTGGTTGTCTCCAGCTCAGGGTTGTTCACTGCGTCATACCGCCAAATCAATTTTCATTTTTTTTCAAGTAGTGTAGTCTGCTGCTAATTTCTTCAAAAAAATCCTATTAGTGTCTTTCCACCCGTCTCCAGCTAATTTGTGGAAAAACACTACATAGGATAACGTAGAGGAGGGTTTTTTGGCCTTGCAGCGCCGTTTACGGCTGTCTGCACGGTCTCCGTGTGACTGCAGCTCGCCCTGTAGTCTGTGAGCAGCCGTAGCCTGGTTGTCTCCAGCTCAGGGTTGTTCACTGCGTCATACCGCCAAATCAATTTTCATTTTTTTTCAAGTAGTGTAGTCTGCTGCTAATTTCTTCAAAAAAATCCTATTAGTGTCTTTCCACCCGTCTCCAGCTAATTTGTGGAAAAACACTACATAGGATAACGTAGAGGAGGGTTTTTGGGCCTTGTAGCGCCGTTTACGTCTGTCTGCACGGTCTCCGTGTGACTGCAGCTCTATCTGTTGTCAGTTCAGCCCCAAAAAAATAAATAAATAATAAAGTTCACCAAACACACCAGTTACACCACTTTACATTTGTGTAGGCCACATTAGCTCATATTAAAGTCTAGTCCACACTTTAGAAAATTAGTGTTTCTTATACCTGTTAGGAGGAGTTGCTCAGGAATAAGCACACAAATCCGTTAGTACTTTTCTGCTTATCTTTATCAGTCAACCAAGATGAAGAAGGCAGTGAGTAAGGCACGTGGGCGTGGGAGCCGTCGCGGAGCAGGGAGGGGAAGTGGGGATTCTGTGCCTGCTGCGGGCACCGGTGACTCATCAGCACCCACTTTCACCAGGCAACAGTCATTCATGCGTAGCTTTGTGTCAGAGCGCCGTACACCGCTGCTGCGTGAAGAACAAATTGAAGCTGTTGTCGGATGGATGGCAGCTAATGCATCAACTTCCATTAGTGCCACATCCTCTCAGACACAGAGCACTGGAGAGCAGCCATCTGTCTCTTCACCACCTGCCAAATTGCCCAGGCAGACAGAGAGCCCAGGACAGGAGCCGTCTCTACTTCTGTTCTCTGAATCTCTTGGCTTGGAAACAGGGGGCCAGCCAAGCAGAATTGGAGAAATGGAAGAAGAGGCAGGGTGCAGTGATGCCCAACAGCTTTTTCTGTCTTCCTCTGAAGAGGCGGGTGGGCCAGTGGCTCCGGTCACCACATCGCAGGCCGCATCAGCTGATGATGACACTCAGGTGCCACTTACTGGTGCGTGCTCTGCTGCTGAGACTACCCAGGAGGAGCAGTTGGGGGCAGAGGGTAGTGTAGATGATGAGGTCCTCGACCCATCTTGGCGTGAGGGACAGGAAGGTGGTGGGAGCAGCTCTGAGGAAGAGATTCCCCGTACGGCCCAAAGAGGGAGAGGGAGGGGGAAGACTGCGGATCCTGCAGCCTCCGCTTTGGCACCCGTTAGGAGCATGTCTCTTCCAAAAGCCAAAAAGGGCGCTCCCAAGACTTGCAGTGCCTGGTCCTTTTTTGACACAGTTGCAGATGACATTTGCTATGTCAGATGCAACGTGTGTCATCAAAAAGTCAAAAGAGGTCGAAATGTCAGCAACCTCAATACCTCCAACATGTGGAAACATGTGCGCAACAGGCACCCGGCAGAGTTAGAAAAACACACTGAAGAGGTAGGCCAACCAACAGCGGCAGCTACCACCTCTTCAGCTCGTGTTGCCTCTTCCTCTAGCTCACACGCAGCTGGTTCGGCTTCCTCCCAGGATCGCCGTGGAAGAACCTCTGGCCCTGTTGTCCAGAGACCCGCTGTAATTCCACCCGCAGCGCCACTTTCCCAGTCATCCACACACTCCCAGCCCAGTCTACAGCCATCGGTAGTACAGGCATGGGAGAAAAGGCGGCCTTTCTCGTCAAACCACCCACGAGCACAGGCTCTGACTGCAGGCATTGCCAAACTTCTGTCACTGGAAATGCTGTCATTCAGGCTGGTGGAGACTGACAGCTTCCGTGACTTGATGTCATTGGCAGTCCCACAGTACAATGTGCCCAGCCGCTTTTACTTCAGCAGGCAAGCCGTCCCTGCCCTGCACAAGCATGTGGAGGGACACATAAAACACGCGCTACTGAACGCCGTCAGTAGCAAGGTCCACCTCACCACCGATGCGTGGACCAGTCAACATGGACAGGGGCGATACCTTTCCCTCACTGCCCATTGGGTTAATGTTGTTGAGCCAGGTACAGACCGTGCGAGTGGCGCAGGACGTGTCCTGCCCACTCCAAGGATTGCAGGAATCCATTCTGTACGCATTGACTCCTCCTCTTACACCAGTTCCTCAGAATCATCGCTGCAGGAGCCGTCACAGTCCACCTCCACATGGACCCGTGATGAACGTGTACCTGTTACGACCGACATGAGCACAGCCGTGGCCAAACGTCAACAGGCCGTCTTGAAATTAATTTTTTTGGGGAATCGTAGCCACACAGCGCAGGAGCTCTGGAATGCCATCAAGCAGGAGAGCGATGTGTGGTTTGTGCCAGCGAATCTCCAGCCAGGCATGGTAGTGTGTGATAATGGCCGAAATCTGGTGGCAGCTCTGGGCCTCGGCAACCTCACTCACATCCCATGTCTGGCACATGTGCTCAATTTGGTCGTGCAGAGCTTTTTGAGGGACTATCCGGATCTTGATGCACTGCTGCACAAGGTCCGCCTAGAGTGTGCTCACTTGCGGCGTTCCAGCACGGCAAAAGCGCGCATTGCGGCTCTGCAGCGCCGACACCGCCTGCCGGAACATCGCATCATATGTGACCTACCTACCAGGTGGAATTCCACGTTACATATGTTGGAGCGGTTGTGTGAGCAGCAGCAAGCTGTAATGGAGTACCAGCTGCTTCAGGCGCAAAAAAGTCGCAGTCAGCGCCGTACAGACTTCACAACCACAGAGTGGGCCACTATGAATGACGTCTGCCAGGTTTTGCGTCCCTTTGATTATTCCACGCGGATGGCGAGTGCAGATGATGCACTAGTCAGCATGACTGTCCCCCTTATCTGCCTGCTTGAAAAATCACTGCAAGCGCTAAGGGATGATGTTGTGGAAGAGGTGGAGGATGAGGATTCACCATTTCCATCATCTTCTGGACAGTCAGCGCCACGTGGTTCCTCACAAACGCGTAGGCAGGGGACAGTTTGTGAGGAGGATGAGGAGGAGTCAATGGAGGAGGAAGACATCCGTCCAGAGGAGGGAGTTACACAATTGTCCAGTACTCAGTGTGTACAGCGAGGGTGGGGTGATGACGAGCGGGCAGAGATCACGCCTCCAGCAGGGGACAGCGTTTCTTGGGCAGTTGGCAGTCTGCAGCACATGGTGGATTACATGCTGCAGTGCCTGAGAAACGACCACCGCATCGCCCACATTCTCAACATGTCTGATTATTGGGTGTTCACCCTCCTCGATCCTCGCTACCGGGACAACGTAGAAAGCCTCATCACACCGTTGAACCGGGAGCGAAAAATGCGGGAGTACCAAGACACACTGGTCAATTCCATCATCTTCTCCATTCCAACTGAGAGAAGTGCTGCTAGTGCATTCCAAAGCAGCTCAGTGCGTCCAGGCAGTGGTGGAGGCTCTGCACAAAGAGGGAGCAGAAGCAGTGCCTCTGCCCAAGGCAAGACCAGTATGGCCGAACTGTGGCACAGTTTTCTGTGCCCGCCACAAAAGTCTACACCATCACAGACGGCTCCAGTCAGCAGGAGGCAACGGTTCCGTCAGATGGTGACAGACTACATGTCTTGCCCTCTTGCTGTACTCCCAGACGGCTCTTCCCCTTTCAAGTTTTGGGTCTCAAAGCTGGATACATGGCCAGAGCTAAGCCAGTATGCATTGGAGGTGCTGTCTTGCCCTGCGGCCAGTGTATTATCGGAACGTGTCTTTAGTGCTGCAGGTGGTGTACTAACTGACCGTCGCATGCGACTATCCTCCGATAACGTTGACCGGCTTACTTTCCTGAAAATGAACAAGGCCTGGATCTCGCATGAATTTGCCACTCCTCCTCCTGATTAACTAATTAGGTCACTGTATACGTTATCCAGGTCTCCTGTTGTGTTCATCTTTCTACCACCTGAACTTAAATTCCTAGGCTCCAACACCGCCAGTTGAGGCTCAGAAGTGCCGTCTGCACAGTCAAAACATACGACCCAGTGTTATTGGGTTTCAGTAACGTCAGCTGATCCCCAGCTGTGTAGCCGGCAATGTGTCATGCGACCGCCACGCTGACACAACAACTGAAATGTAAGGGAATCTGTCCCCCCCCCCCAAGGCGTTTGTTACTGAAAGAGCCACCTTGTACAGCAGTAATGCTGCACAAGGAAAACACGGCAAGGAAGGACCTACCGACAATCTGCAAGGACTTTGAAGAGTTGGGGAAGAAAGTAAAGGAACTGGATGCACAGGTAGTTTTTTCTTCTATCCTTCCAGTAGACGGGCATGGCACCAGGAGATGGAACAGGATCCTTGATGCGAACAACTGGCTAAGACGATGGTGCAGACAACAAGGATTTGGATTCCTGGACCACGGTGTAAATTACTTGTACGATGGACTCCTCGCCAGAGACGGACTACACCTCAACAAACCTGGGAAACACACATTCGCCAGAAGACTCGCTACACTCATCAGGAGGGCGTTAAACTAGAAGTAGAGGGGACGGGAAGAAAAACATTAGACTCGAACAAAGAAGACCCAGGAAAACATACTCAGAAGGGAGATAAGAACATTTCTAAAACAATCCACAGTGAGGAGATTGGAACAAAACAAAATCCTCTAAACTGCATGCTCGCAAACGCCAGAAGCCTGACAAACAAGATGGAAGAACTAGAAGCAGAAATATCTACAGGTAACTTTGACATAGTGGGAATAACCGAGACATGGTTAGATGAAAGCTATGACTGGGCAGTTAACTTACAGGGTTACAGTCTGTTTAGAAAGGATCGTAAAAATCGGAGAGGAGGAGGGGTTTGTCTCTATGTAAAGTCTTGTCTAAAGTCCACTTTAAGGGAGGATATTAGCGAAGGGAATGAGGATGTCGAGTCCATATGGGTCGAAATTCATGGAGGGAAAAATGGTAACAAAATTCTCATTGGGGTCTGTTACAAACCCCCAAATATAACAGAAATCATGGAAAGTCTACTTCTAAAGCAGATAGATGAAGCTGCAACCCATAATGAGGTCCTGGTTATGGGGGACTTTAACTACCCGGATATTAACTGGGAAACAGAAACCTGTGAAACCCATAAAGGCAACAGGTTTCTGCTAATAACCAAGAAAAATTACCTTTCACAATTGGTGCAGAATCCAACCAGAGGAGCAGCACTTTTAGACCTAATACTATCTAATAGACCTGACAGAATAACAAATCTGCAGGTGGTCGGGCATCTAGGAAATAGCGACCACAATATTGTACAGTTTCACCTGTCTTTCACTAGGGGGACTTGTCAGGGAGTCACAAAAACACTGAACTTTAGGAAGGCAAAGTTTGACCAGCTTAGAGATGCCCTTAATCTGGTAGACTGGGACAATATCCTCAGAAATAAGAATACAGATAAAAAATGGAAAATGTTTAAGAACATCCTAAATAGGCACTGTAAGCGGTTTATATCTTGTGGGAATAAAAGGACTAGAAATAGGAAAAACCCAATGTGGCTAAACAAAGAAGTAAGACAGGCAATTAACAGTAAAAAGAAAGCATTTGCACTACTAAAGCAGGATGGCACCATTGAAGCTCTAAAAAACTATAGGGAGAAAAATACTTTATCTAAAAAACTAACTAAAGCTGCCAAAAAGGAAACAGAGAAGCACATTGCTAAGGAGAGTAAAACTAATCCCAAACTGTTCTTCAACTATATCAATAGTAAAAGAATAAAAACTGAAAATGTAGGCCCCTTAAAAAATAGTGAGGAAAGAATGGTTGTAGATGACGAGGAAAAAGCTAAGATATTAAACACCTTCTTCTCCACGGTATTCACGGTGGAAAATGAAATGCTAGGTGAAATCCCAAGAAACAATGAAAACCCTATATTAAGGGTCACCAATCTAACCCAAGAAGAGGTGCGAAACCGGCTAAATAAGATTAAAATAGATAAATCTCCGGGTCCGGATGGCATACACCCACGAGTACTAAGAGAACTAAGTAATGTAATAGATAAACCATTATTTCTTATTTTTAGGGACTCTATAGCGACGGGGTCTGTTCCGCAGGACTGGCGCATAGCAAATGTGGTGCCAATATTCAAAAAGGGCTCTAAAAGTGAACCTGGAAATTATAGGCCAGTAAGTCTAACCTCTACTGTTGGTAAAATATTTGAAGGGTTTCTGAAGGATGTTATTCTGGATTATCTCAATGAGAATAACTGTTTAACTCCATATCAGCATGGGTTTATGAGAAATCGCTCCTGTCAAACCAATCTAATCAGTTTTTATGAAGAGGTAAGCTATAGGCTGGACCACGGTGAGTCATTGGACGTGGTATATCTCGATTTTTCCAAAGCATTTGATACCGTGCCACACAAGAGGTTGGTACACAAAATGAGAATGCTTGGTCTGGGGGAAAATGTGTGTAAATGGGTTAGTAACTGGCTTAGTGATAGAAAGCAGAGGGTGGTTATAAATGGTATAGTCTCTAACTGGGTCGCTGTGACCAGTGGGGTACCGCAGGGGTCGGTATTGGGACCTGTTCTCTTCAACATATTCATTAATGATCTGGTAGAAGGTTTACACAGTAAAATATTGATATTTGCAGATGATACAAAACTATGTAAAGCAGTTAATACAAGAGAAGATAGTATTCTGCTACAGATGGATCTGGATAAGTTGGAAACTTGGGCTGAAAGGTGGCAGATGAGGTTTAACAATGATAAATGTAAGGTTATACACATGGGAAGAAGGAATCAATGTCACCATTACACACTGAATGGGAAACCACTGGGTAAATCTGACATGGAGAAGGACTTGGGGATCCTAGTTAATGATAAACTTACCTGGAGCAGCCAGTGCCAGGCAGCAGCTGCCAAGGCAAACAGGATCATGGGGTGCATTAAAAGAGGTCTGGATACACATGATGAGAGCATTATACTGCCTCTGTACAAATCCCTAGTTAGACCGCACATGGAGTACTGTGTCCAGTTTTGGGCACCGGTGCTCAAGAAGGATATAATGGAACTAGAGAGAGTACAAAGGAGGGCAACAAAATTAATAAAGGGGATGGGAGAACTACAATACCCAGATAGATTAGCGAAATTAGGATTAATTAGTCTAGAAAAAAGACGACTGAGGGGCGATCTAATAACCATGTATAAGTATATAAGGGGACAATACAAATATCTCGCTGAGGATCTGTTTATACCAAGGAAGGTGACGGGCACAAGGGGGCATTCTTTGCGTCTGGAGGAGAGAAGGTTTTTCCACCAAAATAGAAGAGGATTCTTTACTGTTAGGGCAGTGAGAATCTGGAATTGCTTGCCTGAGGAGGTGGTGATGGCGAACTCAGTTGAGGGGTTCAAGAGAGGCCTGGATGTCTTCCTGGAGCAGAACAATATTGTATCATACAATTATTAGGTTCTGTAGAAGGACGTAGATCTGGGGATTTATTATGATGGAATATAGGCTGAACTGGATGGACAAATGTCTTTTTTCGGCCTTACTAACTATGTAACTATGTAGCTATTTTGGTTTTGCTCCTTGCACACGCAAAACTTAACACTTATAAAATGTGTCCACTGATACCGTAAAACCGTCCCGGAGGTGGGACTTTCCTTCGTAATATGGCGCAGCACAGCCGTCATTCCTACCCCCCCGGCTCCGCGCCCCGGCTCATCAGCGTTGTTTGATTCCGTCCCGGAGCCTGCGCTGTTATGTTATCCCGTGGCCAGGCACACTTAGCGCTGCCCGTCTTCTGGCATCATTTGGTGTCAGGCTGGCTGCGCCTGTGCGGCCGAGAGCCCGCCTCGCAGTGTCTTCTGATTTAATCCCACTGGGGGCCTGGGATCCATGGACATGCGCAGTGCATATCTGAACCTCCACCTCTCACTCATCTCCCTATGGCTTCTTCAGACTGTTCGGTGTCAGCTGGTCCCTAATAGCATGCCACGGCCGTGACACCGCACAGTCTTAAGAAGCCATAGGGAGGGGAGTGAGAGGTTCAGATATGCACTGCGCATGTCCATGGATCCCAGGCCCCCAGTGGGATTAAATCAGAAGACACTGCGAGGCGGGCTCTCGGCCAGCGCGGCCGCACAGGCGCAGCCAGCCTGACACCAAATGATGTCAGAAGACGGGCAGCGCTAAGTGTGCCTGTCCACGGGATAACATAACAGCGCAGGCTCCGGGACGGAATCAAACAACGCTGAGGAGCCGGGGCACGGCGGCGGGGGGGTAGGAATGACGGCTGTGCTGCGTCATATTACGAAGGAAAGTCCCACCTCCGGGACGGTTTCACGGCTTCAGGGGACACATTTTATAAGTGTTTAGTTCTGTGTTTGCAAGGAGCATGATGAAAAGAGCCACCTTTTCCTTTTACATCTTTTGTGCTGCACAAGCTGGCTCTTTCAGCTACAAACGCCTTGGGGGGGGGTTAAAGGTTCCCTTTCGACTTTCTCAGGCTTCGGCCTACATTGTGTTCCTCTGCTTTTCCACCTGCCCCTGGGCTCCAACACCGCCAGTTGCCGTCCAGAAGTGCTGTACGCACAGTCAACAGTCGCTCCTCTGTTATTGGGGTTCAGTAACGTCAGCTGTTCCCCTGCTGTGTGTGTGGCAATCCCTCCTACCTCCTCCAACCTCCTCTGTCATGATTCTCAATGGCGAGAGAACATAGCCCAGCATATATGAGAACTAGCTCTTGGAAGATGGAAACTATACTGACCATGAACTAAACCTGCCGCACAACTAGAAGTGGCCGGGTAGCATGCCTATGTTTTTTTATCCCTAGATGCCCAGCGCCAGCCGGAGAACTACCTAATCCTAGCAGAGGAAAAGACAGTCCTGGCTCACCTCTAGAGAAATTTTCCCAAAAGGCAGACAGAGGCCCCCACATATATTGGCAGTGATTTTAGATGAAATGACAAACGTAGTATGAAAATAGGTTTAGCAAAATCGAGGTCCGCTTACTAGATAGCATGAAGACAGAAAGGGCACTTTCATGGTCAGCAGAAAACCCTATCAAAACACCATCCAGAAATTACTTTAAGACTCTAGCATTAACTCATAACACCAGAGTGGCAATTTCCGCTCACAAGAGCTTTCCAGACACAGTAACGAAACAGCAGCTGTGAACAGGAAACAAAATGCAAAAACACACAAGGACAAAAGTCCAACTTAGCTGGGAGTTGTCTAGTAGCAGGAACATGCACAGAAAGGCTACTGATTACATTGTTGACCGGCATGAAACTGACAGAGGAGCAAGGTTATATAGCGACTCCCACATCCTGATAGGAGCAGGTGAACAGAGGGGATGATGCACACAAGTTAAATTCCACAAGTGGCCACCGGGGGAGCCCAGAATCCAATTTCACAACAGTACCCCCCCCTCAAGGAGGGGGCACCGAACCCTCACCAGAACCACCAGGGCGATCAGGATGAGCCCTATGAAAGGCACGGACAAGATCGGAGGCATGAACATCAGAGGCAGTGACCCAAGAATTATCCTCCTGACCGTATCCCTTCCATTTGACCAGATACTGGAGTTTCCGTCTGGAAACACGAGAGTCCAAGATCTTTTCCACAACGTACTCCAACTCACCCTCAACCAACACCGGAGCAGGAGGCTCAACGGAAGGCACAGCTGGTACCTCATACCTGCGCAACAATGACCGATGAAAAACATTATGAATCGAAAAGGATGCAGGGAGGTCCAAACGGAAGGACACAGGGTTAAGAATCTCCAATATCTTGTACGGGCCGATGAACCGAGGCTTAAACTTAGGAGAAGAAATCCTCATAGGGACAAAACGAGAAGACAACCACACCAAGTCCCCAACACAAAGCCGAGGACCAACACGACGACGGCGGTTGGCAAAAAGCTGAGTCTTCTCCTGGGACAACTTCAAATTGTCCACCACCTGCCCCCAAATCTGATGCAACCTCTCCACCACAGCATCCACTCCAGGACAATCCGAAGATTCCACTTGACCGGAGGAAAATCGAGGATGAAACCCCGAATTACAGAAAAACGGGGACACCAAGGTGGCAGAGCTGGCCCGATTATTGAGGGCGAACTCCGCCAAAGGCAAAAAAGCAACCCAATCATCCTGATCCGCAGACACAAAACACCTCAAATATGTCTCCAAGGTCTGATTAGTCCGCTCGGTCTGGCCATTAGTCTGAGGATGGAAAGCAGACGAAAAAGACAAATCTATGCCCATCCTAGCACAGAATGCCCGCCAAAATCTAGACACGAATTGGGTCCCTCTGTCAGAAACGATATTCTCCGGAATACCATGCAAACGAACAACATTTTGAAAAAACAGAGGAACCAACTCGGAAGAAGAAGGCAACTTAGGCAAGGGAACCAGATGGACCATCTTAGAGAAACGGTCACACACCACCCAGATGACAGACATCTTCTGAGAAACAGGCAGATCCGAAATAAAATCCATCGAGATGTGCGTCCAAGGCCTCTTCGGGATAGGCAAGGGTAACAACAATCCACTAGCCCGAGAACAACAAGGCTTGGCCCGAGCACAAACGTCACAAGACTGCACAAAGCCTCGCACATCTCGTGACAGGGAAGGCCACCAGAAGGACCTTGCCACCAAATCCCTGGTACCAAAGATTCCAGGATGACCTGCCAACGCAGAAGAATGAACCTCAGAGATGACTCTACTGGTCCAATCATCAGGAACAAACAGTCTACCAGGTGGGCAATGATCAGGTCTATCCGCCTGAAACTCCTGCAAGGCCCGCTGCAGGTCTGGAGAAACGGCAGACAATATCACTCCATCTTTAAGGATACCTGTGGGCTCAGAATTACCAGGGGAGTCAGGCTCAAAACTCCTAGAAAGGGCATCCGCCTTAACATTCTTAGAACCCGGTAGGTAAGACACCACAAAATTAAACCGAGAGAAAAACAACGACCAGCGCGCTTGTCTAGGATTCAGGCGCCTGGCAGACTCAAGGTAAATTAAATTTTTGTGGTCAGTCAATACCACCACCTGATGTCTGGCCCCCTCAAGCCAGTGACGCCACTCCTCAAAAGCCCACTTCATGGCCAAAAGCTCCCGATTCCCAATATCATAATTCCGCTCGGCGGGCGAAAATTTACGGGAAAAAAAAGCACAAGGTCTCATCACGGAGCAGTCGGAACTTCTCTGCGACAACACCGCCCCAGCTCCGATTTCAGAAGCGTCGACCTCAACCTGAAAAGGAAGAGCAACATCAGGCTGACGCAACACTGGGGCGGAAGAAAAGCGGCGCTTGAGCTCCCTTTATACGAGCAAACAAATCAGTAAGCAGTGGTAACGGATATTGATATTTAACCGTGATTTTATTCAAAAGTCGATAATCAATACACGGCCTCAAAGAGCCGTCTTTCTTAGACACGAAGAAAAAACCGGCTCCTAAGGGAGATGACGAAGGACGAATATGTCCCTTTTCCAAGGACTCCTTTATATATTCTCGCATAGCAGCGTGTTCAGGCACAGACAGATTAAATAAACGACCCTTAGGGTATTTACTACCCGGGATCAAGTCTATGGCACAATCGCACTCCCGGTGCGGAGGTAGTGAACCAACCTTGGGTTCTTCAAAAACGTCACGAAAGTCAGACAAGAATTCAGGAATCTCAGAGGGAATAGATGATGAAATGGAAACCAAAGGTACGTCCCCATGAGTTCCTTTACATCCCCAGCTTAACACAGACATAGCTCTCCAGTCGAGGACTGGGTTATGAGATTGCAGCCATGGCAATCCCAGCACCAAAACATCATGTAGATTATACAGCACCAGAAAGCGAATAACCTCCTGGTGATCCGGATTAACACGCATAGTCACTTGTGTCCAGTATTGTGGTTTATTACTAGCCAATGGGGTGGAGTCAATCCCTTTCAGAGGTATCGGAGCCTCCAATGGCTCCAAATCATACCCACAGCGTTTGGCAAAGGACCAATCCATAAGACTCAAAGCAGCGCCAGAGTCGACATAGGCGTCCGCGGTAATAGATGACAAAGAACAAATCAGGGTCACAGATAGAATAAACTTAGACTGTAAAGTGCTAATTGAAACAGACTTGTCAGGCTTCTTAGTACGCTTAAAGCATGCTGATATAACATGAGTTGAATCACCACAATAGAAGCACAACCCATTTTTTCGTCTAAAATTCTGCCGCTCGCTTCTGGACAGAATTCTATCACATTGCATATTTTCTGGCGTTTTCTCAGTAGACACCGCCAAATGGTGCACAGGTTTGCGCTCCCGCAGACGCCTATCGATCTGAATAGCCATCGTCATGGACTCATTCAGACTCGCAGGCACAGGGAACCCCACCATAACATCCTTAATGGCATCAGAGAGACCTTCTCTGAAAATCGCCGCCAGGGCGCACTCATTCCACTGAGTAAGCACAGACCATTTGCGGAATTTTTGGCAGTATATTTCAGCTTCATCTTGCCCCTGAGACAAGGACATCAAGGCCTTTTCCGCCTGAAGCTCTAAATGAGGTTCCTCATAAAGCAACCCCAAGGCCAGAAAAAACGCATCCACATTGAGCAACGCAGGATCCCCTGGTGCCAATGCAAAAGCCCAGTCTTGAGGGTCGCCCCGGAGCAAGGAAATTACAATCCTGACCTGCTGTGCAGGGTCTCCGGCAGAGCGAGACTTCAGGGACAAAAACAATTTGCAATTATTTTTAAAATTTTGAAAGTGAGATCTATTCCCCGAGAAGAATTCAGGCAAAGGAATTCTAGGCTCAGACATAGGTGCATGAACAACAAAATCTTGCAAATTTTGTACCTTTGTGGCGAGATTATTCAAACCTGTAGCTACACTCTGAAGATCCATTTGAAACAGGTGAACACAGAGCCATTCAAGGATTAGAAGGAGAGGAAGAGAGGAAGGCTGCAGTATAGGCAGACTAGCAAGTGATTCAATTAAGAGCACACTCAGAACTAGAGGGGAAAAAAAAAAAAAAAATTGTAGCAGACTTCTTTTTTCTCTCCTTTCTCAGCCAGTAATTTAACCCTTTTTTGGGCCGGTCAAACTGTCATGATTCTCAATGGCGAGAGAACATAGCCCAGCATATATGAGAACTAGCTCTTGGAAGATGGAAACTATACTGACCATGAACTAAACCTGCCGCACAACTAGAAGTGGCCGGGTAGCATGCCTACGTTTTTTTATCCCTAGATGCCCAGCGCCAGCCGGAGAACTACCTAATCCTAGCAGAGGAAAAGACAGTCCTGGCTCACCTCTAGAGAAATTTTCCCAAAAGGCAGACAGAGGCCCCCACATATATTGGCGGTGATTTTAGATCAAATGACAAACGTAGTATGAAAATAGGTTTAGCAAAATCGAGGTCCGCTTACTAGATAGCATGAAGACAGAAAGGGCACTTTCATGGTCAGCAGAAAACCCTATCAAAACACCATCCAGAAATTACTTTAAGACTCTAGCATTAACTCATAACACCAGAGTGGCAATTTCCGCTCACAAGAGCTTTCCAGACACAGTAACGAAACAGCAGCTGTGAACAGGAAACAAAATGCAAAAACACACAAGGACAAAAGTCCAACTTAGCTGGGAGTTGTCTAGTAGCAGGAACATGCACAGAAAGGCTACTGATTACATTGTTGACCGGCATGAAACTGACAGAGGAGCAAGGTTATATAGCGACTCCCACATCCTGATAGGAGCAGGTGAACAGAGGGGATGATGCACACAAGTTAAATTCCACAAGTGGCCACCGGGGGAGCCCAGAATCCAATTTCACAACACTCCTCCTCCTCCAACTGTCCCTGGGCTCCAACACCGCCAGTTGCCGTCCAGAAGTGCTGTACGCACAGTCAACAGTCCCTCCTCTGTTATTGGGGTTCAGTAACGTCAGCTGTTCCCCTGCTGTGTGTGTGGCAATCCCTCCTACCTCCTCCAACCTCCTCCTCCTCCACCTGTCCCTGGGCTCCAACACCGCCAGTTGCCGTCCAGAAGTGCTGTACGCACAGTCAACAGTCCCTCCTCTGTTATTGGGGTTCAGTAACGTCAGCTGTTCCCCTGCTGTGTGTGTGGCAATCCCTCCTACCTCCTCCAACCTCCTCCTCCTCCACCTGTCCCTGGGCTCCAACACCGCCAGTTGCCGTCCAGAAGTGCTGTACGCACAGTCAACAGTCCCTCCTCTGTTATTGGGGTTCAGTAACGTCAGCTGTTCCCCTGCTGTGTGTGTGGCAATCCCTCCTACCTCCTCCAACCTCCTCCTCCTCCACCTGTCCCTGGGCTCCAACACCGCCAGTTGCCGTCCAGAAGTGCTGTACGCACAGTCAACAGTCCCTCCTCTGTTATTGGGGTTCAGTAACGTCAGCTGTTCCCCTGCTGTGTGTGTGGCAATCCCTCCTACCTCCTCCAACCTCCTCCTCCTCCACCTGTCCCTGGGCTCCAACACCGCCAGTTGCCGTCCAGAAGTGCTGTACGCACAGTCAACAGTCCCTCCTCTGTTATTGGGGTTCAGTAACGTCAGCTGTTCCCCTGCTGTGTGTGTGGCAATCCCTCCTACCTCCTCCAACCTCCTCCTCCACCTGTCCCTGGGTTCCAACACCGCCAGTTGCCGTCCAGAAGTGCTGTACGCACAGTCAACAGTCCCTCCTCTGTTATTGGGGTTCAGTAACGTCAGCTGTTCCCCTGCTGTGTGTGTGGCAATCCCTCCTACCTCCTCCAACCTCCTCCTCCTCCACCTGTCCCTGGGCTCCAACACCGCCAGTTGCCGTCCAGAAGTGCTGTACGCACAGTCAACAGTCCCTCCTCTGTTATTGGGGTTCAGTAACGTCAGCTGTTCCCCTGCTGTGTGTGTGGCAATCCCTCCTACCTCCTCCAACCTCCTCCTCCTCCACCTGTCCCTGGGCTCCAACACCGCCAGTTGCCGTCCAGAAGTGCTGTACGCACAGTCAACAGTCCCTCCTCTGTTATTGGGGTTCAGTAACGTCAGCTGTTCCCCTGCTGTGTGTGTGGCAATCCCTCCTACCTCCTCCAACCTCCTCCTCCTCCACCTGTCCCTGGGCTCCAACACCGCCAGTTGCCGTCCAGAAGTGCTGTACGCACAGTCAACAGTCCCTCCTCTGTTATTGGGGTTCAGTAACGTCAGCTGTTCCCCTGCTGTGTGTGTGGCAATCCCTCCTACCTCCTCCAACCTCCTCCTCCCCCACCTGTCCCTGGGCTCCAACACCGCCAGTTGCCGTCCAGAAGTGCTGTACGCACAGTCAACAGTCCCTCCTCTGTTATTGGGGTTCAGTAACGTCAGCTGTTCCCCTGCTGTGTGTGTGGCAATCCCTCCTACCTCCTCCAGCCTCCTCCTCCTCCACCTGTCCCTGGGCTCCAACACCGCCAGTTGCTGTCCAGAAGTGCTGTACGCACAGTCAACAGTCCCTCCTCTGTTATTGGGGTTCAGTAACGTCAGCTGTTCCCCTGCTGTGTGTGTGGCAATCCCTCCTACCTCCTCCAACCTCCTCCTCCTCCACCTGTCCCTGGGCTCCAACACCGCCAGTTGCCGTCCAGAAGTGCTGTACGCACAGTCAACAGTCCCTCCTCTGTTATTGGGGTTCAGTAACGTCAGCTGTTCCCCTGCTGTGTGTGTGGCAATCCCTCCTACCTCCTCCAACCTCCTCCTCCTCCACCTGTCCCTGGGCTCCAACACCGCCAGTTGCCGTCCAGAAGTGCTGTACGCACAGAGCCAAACACCTCGCCAATGTGTTAGTGGGGTTCAGCACCGCCAGCTGTTCCCCTGCTGTGTATACGGCAACGTGTACTGCGACCGCCACGCAGGCACAACAAGTTAAATTTAAGGGAACCTGTCCCCCCCCCCCCCAGGCGTTTGTTACTGAAGGAGCCACCTTGTGCAGCAGTAATAATGATGCAAAGGGAAAAAGTGCCTCTTTTCGTGGTGCTCCTTGCAGATGCTGAACCTAACACTTATGAAATGTGTCCCCTCACAGCGTTCAACCGTCCGGTAGGTGGAACTTTCCTTTGTCATGTGACGCAGCACAGCCGTCATTTTTACCCCCTTGGCGCCGTGCGCCACCTCCTCAGCGTTGTTTGAATCTGTCCCGGAGCCTGCGCTGTTAGGTTACCCCTTGGCCATGCACACATTTTGCGCTGCCCGTCTTCTGACATCATTTGCTGTCAGGCTGGCTGCGCCTGTGCTGGTGCGCTGTCCGAGATTCAGCCTCGCGGTGTCGTCTAATGTAATCCCACCACGGGCCTGGGATCCGTGGCCATGCGCACTGCATATCCTCGCCTCTCACTCCCCTCCCTACGGCTTCTAAAGACTGTTCGGTGTCAGCTGATCCCTAATAGCATGCCACAGCCGTGACACCGCACAGTCTTAAGAAGCCGTAGGGAGGGGAGTGAGAGGCGAGGATATGCACTGCGCATGGACACGGATCCCAGGCCCGCGGTGGGATTACATTAGACGACACCGCGAGGCTGAATCTCGGACAGCGCACCCGCACAGGCGCAGTCAGCCTGACAGCAAATGATGTCAGAAGACGGGCAGCGCAAAATGTGTGCATGGCCAAGGGGTAACCTAACAGCGCAGGCTCCGGGACAGATTCAAACAACGCTGAGGAGGTGGCGCACGGCGCCAAGGGGGTAAAAATGACGGCTGTGCTGCGTCACATGACAAAGGAAAGTTCCACCTACCGGACGGTTGAACGCTGTGAGGGGACACATTTCATAAGTGTTAGGTTCAGCATCTGCAAGGACCATAATTAAAAGAGCTAAGTTGACCTTTTCCAGCATTAGTGCTGTACACGATGGCTCTTCCAGCTACAAACGCCTGGGGGGGGGTTAAAGGTTTCCTTTCAACTTGCTCCAGTGCAGGCTTCGGCCTACACTCCGCTCCCCCTGCTCCTCCTGCTGACCCTGGGCTCCAACACCGCCAGTTGGGGCCCGGTACTGCTAGCTGCACAGAGAAAAACACCTCGCCAATGTGTCAGTGGGGTTCAGCACCGCCAGCTGTTCCCCTGCTGTGCAGCCGGCAACGTGTCCTGCAACTGCCACGCAGGCACAACAGACCCAAAAGCTGCCGCCAGTGCAGGCTTCGGCCTACACTCTGCTCCATCTCCTCCTCCTGCTGACCCCGGGCTCTAACACCGCCAGTTGGGGCCCGGTACTGCTAGCTGCACAGAGAAAAACACCAGCCAATGTGTCAGTGGGGTTCAGCACCGCCAGCTGTTCCCCTGCTGTGCAGCCGGCATCGTGTCCTGCAAAAGCCACGCAGACACCAGAACTGAAATTGAAGGGAACCTGTCCCCCCTCCCCCAGGCGTTTTTACGTTATCCAGCCACCTTGTACAGCGGTAATGCTGCATGTGTGCAAGGTGGCTCATAAACGTATTCTCCTCGCACATGTGGAACTGAAAACACGTCTGAAATGTGTCCTCTGTGTGACCATTTAACCGTCCCGGTGGTGTGACTTTCCTTTGTAATGACACGCTGCAACCCCCTTGGTAGCGCTGCCCGTCTTCTGGCATCATTGTTTGGCTGGCTGCGCCTCTGCGGCCGCCCTGACCCACACAACGCCCCTCGGTGTCTTATTTATTGGGACTGCGAGGGTGTGATTGATGGGCATGATCAGTGCATCAGTTCGCCTGTCCCTCCTCTCCTTCCGCCTTCTTCGGACTGTGCGGCTTCATGGCCGTGGCATGCGATAAGGGATCAGATGACGCCGCACAGTCTGAAGCGGGTGTAAGGACCCGAGTGTGAGAGGCCAACATATGTGCTGCGCCAGGCCCTGAATCCCAGCCCCGCAGTGTTTTAACAATGTTAAGACACTGCGGGGCTGGGATTCATGGTCATCGCGAACCGCACCGGCCGACATTAAATGATGTCAGAAGATGGGCAGCGCTAACAGCGCTAGGCCAGGGGACAACACGACAGCGCAGACTCCTGTACAGCAAATAACAACGCTCAGGAGGCTGCACCCAGCACCAAGGTGGGATTCTTGACATCTGTGCTGCGTCTCATTACAAAGGGAACTCGCGCCTCCAACACAGTTTGACTGTATAAAGGGCTAAATGTTAGACGTGTTTCATTCAGCGTGTGCAAGGAGCGAAATTAAAAGAGCAACCTTTGACTTGTGCAGCACTACTGCTGCATAAGCTGTGGCTCTTCTACTTTGTAACCCCTGAGGGGGGGTTAAAGGTTACCTTTGAAATTGGTTCAATTAGGCTTCGGCCTACACTCTGCTCCCCCTGCAGAGCCCGGGCTCCAACACCGCCAGTTGGGGCCCGGTACTGCTAGCTGCACAGAGAAAAACACCTCGCCAATGTGTCAGTGGGGTTCAGCACCGCCAGCTGTTCCCCTGCTGTGCAGCCGGCAACGTGTCCTGCAACTGCCACGCAGGCACAACAGACCCAAAAGCTGCCGCCAGTGCAGGCTTCGGCCTACACTCTGCTCCATCTCCTCCTCCTGCTGACCCCGGGCTCTAACACCGCCAGTTGGGGCCCGGTACTGCTAGCTGCACAGAGAAAAACACCTCGCCAATGTGTCAGTGGGGTTCAGCACCGCCAGCTGTTCCCCTGCTGTGCAGCCGGCATCGTGTCCTGCAAAAGCCACGCAGACACCAGAACTGAAATTGAAGGGAACCTGTCCCCCCTCCCCCAGGCGTTTTTACGTTATCCAGCCACCTTGTACAGCGGTAATGCTGCATGTGTGCAAGGTGGCTCATAAACGTATTCTCCTCGCACATGTGGAACTGAAAACACGTCTGAAATGTGTCCTCTGTGTGACCATTTAACCGTCCCGGTGGTGTGACTTTCCTTTGTAATGACACGCTGCAACCCCCTTGGTAGCGCTGCCCGTCTTCTGGCATCATTGTTTGGCTGGCTGCGCCTCTGCGGCCGCCCTGACCCACACAACGCCCCTCGGTGTCTTATTTATTGGGACTGCGAGGGTGTGATTGATGGGCATGATCAGTGCATCAGTTCGCCTGTCCCTCCTCTCCTTCCGCCTTCTTCGGACTGTGCAGCTTCATGGCCGTGGCATGCGATAAGGGATCAGATGACGCCGCACAGTCTGAAGCGGGTGTAAGGACCCGAGTGTGAGAGGCGAACATATGTGCTGCGCCAGGCCCTGAATCCCAGCCCCGCAGTGTTTTAACAATGTTAAGACACTGCGGGGCTGGGATTCATGGTCATCGCGAACCGCACCGGCCGACATTAAATGATGTCAGAAGATGGGCAGCGCTAACAGCGCTAGGCCAGGGGACAACACGACAGCGCAGACTCCTGTACAGCAACTAACAACGCTCAGGAGGCTGCACCCAGCACCAAGGTGGGATTCTTGACATCTGTGCTGCGTCTCATTACAAAGGGAACTCGCGCCTCCAACACAGTTTGACTGTATAAAGGGCTAAATGTTAGACGTGTTTCATTCAGCGTGTGCAAGGAGCGAAATTAAAAGAGCAACCTTTGACTTGTGCAGCACTACTGCTGCATAAGCTGTGGCTCTTCTACTTTGTAACCCCTGAGGGGGGGTTAAAGGTTACCTTTGAAATTGGTTCAATTAGGCTTCGGCCTACACTCTGCTCCCCCTGCAGAGCCCGGGCTCCAACACCGCCAGTTGGGGCCCGGTACTGCTAGCTGCACAGAGAAAAACACCTCGCCAATGTGTCAGTGGGGTTCAGCACCGCCAGCTGTTCCCCTGCTGTGCAGCCGGCAACGTGTCCTGCAACTGCCACGCAGGCACAACAGACCCAAAAGCTGCCGCCAGTGCAGGCTTCGGCCTACACTCTGCTCCATCTCCTCCTCCTGCTGACCCCGGGCTCTAACACCGCCAGTTGGGGCCCGGTACTGCTAGCTGCACAGAGAAAAACACCAGCCAATGTGTCAGTGGGGTTCAGCACCGCCAGCTGTTCCCCTGCTGTGCAGCCGGCATCGTGTCCTGCAAAAGCCACGCAGACACCAGAACTGAAATTGAAGGGAACCTGTCCCCCCTCCCCCAGGCGTTTTTACGTTATCCAGCCACCTTGTACAGCGGTAATGCTGCATGTGTGCAAGGTGGCTCATAAACGTATTCTCCTCGCACATGTGGAACTGAAAACACGTCTGAAATGTGTCCTCTGTGTGACCATTTAACCGTCCCGGTGGTGTGACTTTCCTTTGTAATGACACGCTGCAACCCCCTTGGTAGCGCTGCCCGTCTTCTGGCATCATTGTTTGGCTGGCTGCGCCTCTGCGGCCGCCCTGACCCACACAACGCCCCTCGGTGTCTTATTTATTGGGACTGCGAGGGTGTGATTGATGGGCATGATCAGTGCATCAGTTCGCCTGTCCCTCCTCTCCTTCCGCCTTCTTCGGACTGTGCGGCTTCATGGCCGTGGCATGCGATAAGGGATCAGATGACGCCGCACAGTCTGAAGCGGGTGTAAGGACCCGAGTGTGAGAGGCGAACATATGTGCTGCGCCAGGCCCTGAATCCCAGCCCCGCAGTGTTTTAACAATGTTAAGACACTGCGGGGCTGGGATTCATGGTCATCGCGAACCGCACCGGCCGACATTAAATGATGTCAGAAGATGGGCAGCGCTAACAGCGCTAGGCCAGGGGACAACACGACAGCGCAGACTCCTGTACAGCAAATAACAATGCTCAGGAGGCTGCACCCAGCACCAAGGTGGGATTCTTGACATCTGTGCTGCGTCTCATTACAAAGGGAACTCGCGCCTCCAACACAGTTTGACTGTATAAAGGGCTAAATGTTAGACGTGTTTCATTCAGCGTGTGCAAGGAGCGAAATTAAAAGAGCAACCTTTGACTTGTGCAGCACTACTGCTGCATAAGCTGTGGCTCTTCTACTTTGTAACCCCTGAGGGGGGGTTAAAGGTTACCTTTGAAATTGGTTCAATTAGGCTTCGGCCTACACTCTGCTCCCCCTGCAGAGCCCGGGCTCCAACACCGCCAGTTGGGGCCCGGTACTGCTAGCTGCACAGAGAAAAACACCTCGCCAATGTGTCAGTGGGGTTCAGCACCGCCAGCTGTTCCCCTGCTGTGCAGCCGGCAACGTGTCCTGCAACTGCCACGCAGGCACAACAGACCCAAAAGCTGCCGCCAGTGCAGGCTTCGGCCTACACTCTGCTCCATCTCCTCCTCCTGCTGACCCCGGGCTCTAACACCGCCAGTTGGGGCCCGGTACTGCTAGCTGCACAGAGAAAAACACCAGCCAATGTGTCAGTGGGGTTCAGCACCGCCAGCTGTTCCCCTGCTGTGCAGCCGGCATCGTGTCCTGCAAAAGCCACGCAGACACCAGAACTGAAATTGAAGGGAACCTGTCCCCCCTCCCCCAGGCGTTTTTACGTTATCCAGCCACCTTGTACAGCGGTAATGCTGCATGTGTGCAAGGTGGCTCATAAACGTATTCTCCTCGCACATGTGGAACTGAAAACACGTCTGAAATGTGTCCTCTGTGTGACCATTTAACCGTCCCGGTGGTGTGACTTTCCTTTGTAATGACACGCTGCAACCCCCTTGGTAGCGCTGCCCGTCTTCTGGCATCATTGTTTGGCTGGCTGCGCCTCTGCGGCCGCCCTGACCCACACAACGCCCCTCGGTGTCTTATTTATTGGGACTGCGAGGGTGTGATTGATGGGCATGATCAGTGCATCAGTTCGCCTGTCCCTCCTCTCCTTCCGCCTTCTTCGGACTGTGCGGCTTCATGGCCGTGGCATGCGATAAGGGATCAGATGACGCCGCACAGTCTGAAGCGGGTGTAAGGACCCGAGTGTGAGAGGCGAACATATGTGCTGCGCCAGGCCCTGAATCCCAGCCCCGCAGTGTTTTAACAATGTTAAGACACTGCGGGGCTGGGATTCATGGTCATCGCGAACCGCACCGGCCGACATTAAATGATGTCAGAAGATGGGCAGCGCTAACAGCGCTAGGCCAGGGGACAACACGACAGCGCAGACTCCTGTACAGCAAATAACAACGCTCAGGAGGCTGCACCCAGCACCAAGGTGGGATTCTTGACATCTGTGCTGCGTCTCATTACAAAGGGAACTCGCGCCTCCAACACAGTTTGACTGTATAAAGGGCTAAATGTTAGACGTGTTTCATTCAGCGTGTGCAAGGAGCGAAATTAAAAGAGCAACCTTTGACTTGTGCAGCACTACTGCTGCATAAGCTGTGGCTCTTCTACTTTGTAACCCCTGAGGGGGGGTTAAAGGTTACCTTTGAAATTGGTTCAATTAGGCTTCGGCCTACACTCTGCTCCCCCTGCAGAGCCCGGGCTCCAACACCGCCAGTTGGGGCCCGGTACTGCTAGCTGCACAGAGAAAAACACCTCGCCAATGTGTCAGTGGGGTTCAGCACCGCCAGCTGTTCCCCTGCTGTGCAGCCGGCAACGTGTCCTGCAACTGCCACGCAGGCACAACAGACCCAAAAGCTGCCGCCAGTGCAGGCTTCGGCCTACACTCTGCTCCATCTCCTCCTCCTGCTGACCCCGGGCTCTAACACCGCCAGTTGGGGCCCGGTACTGCTAGCTGCACAGAGAAAAACACCTCGCCAATGTGTCAGTGGGGTTCAGCACCGCCAGCTGTTCCCCTGCTGTGCAGCCGGCATCGTGTCCTGCAAAAGCCACGCAGACACCAGAACTGAAATTGAAGGGAACCTGTCCCCCCTCCCCCAGGCGTTTTTACGTTATCCAGCCACCTTGTACAGCGGTAATGCTGCATGTGTGCAAGGTGGCTCATAAACGTATTCTCCTCGCACATGTGGAACTGAAAACACGTCTGAAATGTGTCCTCTGTGTGACCATTTAACCGTCCCGGTGGTGTGACTTTCCTTTGTAATGACACGCTGCAACCCCCTTGGTAGCGCTGCCCGTCTTCTGGCATCATTGTTTGGCTGGCTGCGCCTCTGCGGCCGCCCTGACCCACACAACGCCCCTCGGTGTCTTATTTATTGGGACTGCGAGGGTGTGATTGATGGGCATGATCAGTGCATCAGTTCGCCTGTCCCTCCTCTCCTTCCGCCTTCTTCGGACTGTGCGGCTTCATGGCCGTGGCATGCGATAAGGGATCAGATGACGCCGCACAGTCTGAAGCGGGTGTAAGGACCCGAGTGTGAGAGGCGAACATATGTGCTGCGCCAGGCCCTGAATCCCAGCCCCGCAGTGTTTTAACAATGTTAAGACACTGCGGGGCTGGGATTCATGGTCATCGCGAACCGCACCGGCCGACATTAAATGATGTCAGAAGATGGGCAGCGCTAACAGCGCTAGGCCAGGGGACAACACGACAGCGCAGACTCCTGTACAGCAAATAACAACGCTCAGGAGGCTGCACCCAGCACCAAGGTGGGATTCTTGACATCTGTGCTGCGTCTCATTACAAAGGGAACTCGCGCCTCCAACACAGTTTGACTGTATAAAGGGCTAAATGTTAGACGTGTTTCATTCAGCGTGTGCAAGGAGCGAAATTAAAAGAGCAACCTTTGACTTGTGCAGCACTACTGCTGCATAAGCTGTGGCTCTTCTACTTTGTAACCCCTGAGGGGGGGTTAAAGGTTACCTTTGAAATTGGTTCAATTAGGCTTCGGCCTACACTCTGCTCCCCCTGCAGAGCCCGGGCTCCAACACCGCCAGTTGGGGCCCGGTACTGCTAGCTGCACAGAGAAAAACACCTCGCCAATGTGTCAGTGGGGTTCAGCACCGCCAGCTGTTCCCCTGCTGTGCAGCCGGCAACGTGTCCTGCAACTGCCACGCAGGCACAACAGACCCAAAAGCTGCCGCCAGTGCAGGCTTCGGCCTACACTCTGCTCCATCTCCTCCTCCTGCTGACCCCGGGCTCTAACACCGCCAGTTGGGGCCCGGTACTGCTAGCTGCACAGAGAAAAACACCTCGCCAATGTGTCAGTGGGGTTCAGCACCGCCAGCTGTTCCCCTGCTGTGCAGCCGGCATCGTGTCCTGCAAAAGCCACGCAGACACCAGAACTGAAATTGAAGGGAACCTGTCCCCCCTCCCCCAGGCGTTTTTACGTTATCCAGCCACCTTGTACAGCGGTAATGCTGCATGTGTGCAAGGTGGCTCATAAACGTATTCTCCTCGCACATGTGGAACTGAAAACACGTCTGAAATGTGTCCTCTGTGTGACCATTTAACCGTCCCGGTGGTGTGACTTTCCTTTGTAATGACACGCTGCAACCCCCTTGGTAGCGCTGCCCGTCTTCTGGCATCATTGTTTGGCTGGCTGCGCCTCTGCGGCCGCCCTGACCCACACAACGCCCCTCGGTGTCTTATTTATTGGGACTGCGAGGGTGTGATTGATGGGCATGATCAGTGCATCAGTTCGCCTGTCCCTCCTCTCCTTCCGCCTTCTTCGGACTGTGCAGCTTCATGGCCGTGGCATGCGATAAGGGATCAGATGACGCCGCACAGTCTGAAGCGGGTGTAAGGACCCGAGTGTGAGAGGCGAACATATGTGCTGCGCCAGGCCCTGAATCCCAGCCCCGCAGTGTTTTAACAATGTTAAGACACTGCGGGGCTGGGATTCATGGTCATCGCGAACCGCACCGGCCGACATTAAATGATGTCAGAAGATGGGCAGCGCTAACAGCGCTAGGCCAGGGGACAACACGACAGCGCAGACTCCTGTACAGCAACTAACAACGCTCAGGAGGCTGCACCCAGCACCAAGGTGGGATTCTTGACATCTGTGCTGCGTCTCATTACAAAGGGAACTCGCGCCTCCAACACAGTTTGACTGTATAAAGGGCTAAATGTTAGACGTGTTTCATTCAGCGTGTGCAAGGAGCGAAATTAAAAGAGCAACCTTTGACTTGTGCAGCACTACTGCTGCATAAGCTGTGGCTCTTCTACTTTGTAACCCCTGAGGGGGGGTTAAAGGTTACCTTTGAAATTGGTTCAATTAGGCTTCGGCCTACACTCTGCTCCCCCTGCAGAGCCCGGGCTCCAACACCGCCAGTTGGGGCCCGGTACTGCTAGCTGCACAGAGAAAAACACCTCGCCAATGTGTCAGTGGGGTTCAGCACCGCCAGCTGTTCCCCTGCTGTGCAGCCGGCAACGTGTCCTGCAACTGCCACGCAGGCACAACAGACCCAAAAGCTGCCGCCAGTGCAGGCTTCGGCCTACACTCTGCTCCATCTCCTCCTCCTGCTGACCCCGGGCTCTAACACCGCCAGTTGGGGCCCGGTACTGCTAGCTGCACAGAGAAAAACACCAGCCAATGTGTCAGTGGGGTTCAGCACCGCCAGCTGTTCCCCTGCTGTGCAGCCGGCATCGTGTCCTGCAAAAGCCACGCAGACACCAGAACTGAAATTGAAGGGAACCTGTCCCCCCTCCCCCAGGCGTTTTTACGTTATCCAGCCACCTTGTACAGCGGTAATGCTGCATGTGTGCAAGGTGGCTCATAAACGTATTCTCCTCGCACATGTGGAACTGAAAACACGTCTGAAATGTGTCCTCTGTGTGACCATTTAACCGTCCCGGTGGTGTGACTTTCCTTTGTAATGACACGCTGCAACCCCCTTGGTAGCGCTGCCCGTCTTCTGGCATCATTGTTTGGCTGGCTGCGCCTCTGCGGCCGCCCTGACCCACACAACGCCCCTCGGTGTCTTATTTATTGGGACTGCGAGGGTGTGATTGATGGGCATGATCAGTGCATCAGTTCGCCTGTCCCTCCTCTCCTTCCGCCTTCTTCGGACTGTGCGGCTTCATGGCCGTGGCATGCGATAAGGGATCAGATGACGCCGCACAGTCTGAAGCGGGTGTAAGGACCCGAGTGTGAGAGGCGAACATATGTGCTGCGCCAGGCCCTGAATCCCAGCCCCGCAGTGTTTTAACAATGTTAAGACACTGCGGGGCTGGGATTCATGGTCATCGCGAACCGCACCGGCCGACATTAAATGATGTCAGAAGATGGGCAGCGCTAACAGCGCTAGGCCAGGGGACAACACGACAGCGCAGACTCCTGTACAGCAAATAACAACGCTCAGGAGGCTGCACCCAGCACCAAGGTGGGATTCTTGACATCTGTGCTGCGTCTCATTACAAAGGGAACTCGCGCCTCCAACACAGTTTGACTGTATAAAGGGCTAAATGTTAGACGTGTTTCATTCAGCGTGTGCAAGGAGCGAAATTAAAAGAGCAACCTTTGACTTGTGCAGCACTACTGCTGCATAAGCTGTGGCTCTTCTACTTTGTAACCCCTGAGGGGGGGTTAAAGGTTACCTTTGAAATTGGTTCAATTAGGCTTCGGCCTACACTCTGCTCCCCCTGCAGAGCCCGGGCTCCAACACCGCCAGTTGGGGCCCGGTACTGCTAGCTGCACAGAGAAAAACACCTCGCCAATGTGTCAGTGGGGTTCAGCACCGCCAGCTGTTCCCCTGCTGTGCAGCCGGCAACGTGTCCTGCAACTGCCACGCAGGCACAACAGACCCAAAAGCTGCCGCCAGTGCAGGCTTCGGCCTACACTCTGCTCCATCTCCTCCTCCTGCTGACCCCGGGCTCTAACACCGCCAGTTGGGGCCCGGTACTGCTAGCTGCACAGAGAAAAACACCAGCCAATGTGTCAGTGGGGTTCAGCACCGCCAGCTGTTCCCCTGCTGTGCAGCCGGCATCGTGTCCTGCAAAAGCCACGCAGACACCAGAACTGAAATTGAAGGGAACCTGTCCCCCCTCCCCCAGGCGTTTTTACGTTATCCAGCCACCTTGTACAGCGGTAATGCTGCATGTGTGCAAGGTGGCTCATAAACGTATTCTCCTCGCACATGTGGAACTGAAAACACGTCTGAAATGTGTCCTCTGTGTGACCATTTAACCGTCCCGGTGGTGTGACTTTCCTTTGTAATGACACGCTGCAACCCCCTTGGTAGCGCTGCCCGTCTTCTGGCATCATTGTTTGGCTGGCTGCGCCTCTGCGGCCGCCCTGACCCACACAACGCCCCTCGGTGTCTTATTTATTGGGACTGCGAGGGTGTGATTGATGGGCATGATCAGTGCATCAGTTCGCCTGTCCCTCCTCTCCTTCCGCCTTCTTCGGACTGTGCGGCTTCATGGCCGTGGCATGCGATAAGGGATCAGATGACGCCGCACAGTCTGAAGCGGGTGTAAGGACCCGAGTGTGAGAGGCGAACATATGTGCTGCGCCAGGCCCTGAATCCCAGCCCCGCAGTGTTTTAACAATGTTAAGACACTGCGGGGCTGGGATTCATGGTCATCGCGAACCGCACCGGCCGACATTAAATGATGTCAGAAGATGGGCAGCGCTAACAGCGCTAGGCCAGGGGACAACACGACAGCGCAGACTCCTGTACAGCAAATAACAACGCTCAGGAGGCTGCACCCAGCACCAAGGTGGGATTCTTGACATCTGTGCTGCGTCTCATTACAAAGGGAACTCGCGCCTCCAACACAGTTTGACTGTATAAAGGGCTAAATGTTAGACGTGTTTCATTCAGCGTGTGCAAGGAGCGAAATTAAAAGAGCAACCTTTGACTTGTGCAGCACTACTGCTGCATAAGCTGTGGCTCTTCTACTTTGTAACCCCTGAGGGGGGGTTAAAGGTTACCTTTGAAATTGGTTCAATTAGGCTTCGGCCTACACTCTGCTCCCCCTGCAGAGCCCGGGCTCCAACACCGCCAGTTGGGGCCCGGTACTGCTAGCTGCACAGAGAAAAACACCTCGCCAATGTGTCAGTGGGGTTCAGCACCGCCAGCTGTTCCCCTGCTGTGCAGCCGGCAACGTGTCCTGCAACTGCCACGCAGGCACAACAGACCCAAAAGCTGCCGCCAGTGCAGGCTTCGGCCTACACTCTGCTCCATCTCCTCCTCCTGCTGACCCCGGGCTCTAACACCGCCAGTTGGGGCCCGGTACTGCTAGCTGCACAGAGAAAAACACCAGCCAATGTGTCAGTGGGGTTCAGCACCGCCAGCTGTTCCCCTGCTGTGCAGCCGGCATCGTGTCCTGCAAAAGCCACGCAGACACCAGAACTGAAATTGAAGGGAACCTGTCCCCCCTCCCCCAGGCGTTTTTACGTTATCCAGCCACCTTGTACAGCGGTAATGCTGCATGTGTGCAAGGTGGCTCATAAACGTATTCTCCTCGCACATGTGGAACTGAAAACACGTCTGAAATGTGTCCTCTGTGTGACCATTTAACCGTCCCGGTGGTGTGACTTTCCTTTGTAATGACACGCTGCAACCCCCTTGGTAGCGCTGCCCGTCTTCTGGCATCATTGTTTGGCTGGCTGCGCCTCTGCGGCCGCCCTGACCCACACAACGCCCCTCGGTGTCTTATTTATTGGGACTGCGAGGGTGTGATTGATGGGCATGATCAGTGCATCAGTTCGCCTGTCCCTCCTCTCCTTCCGCCTTCTTCGGACTGTGCAGCTTCATGGCCGTGGCATGCGATAAGGGATCAGATGACGCCGCACAGTCTGAAGCGGGTGTAAGGACCCGAGTGTGAGAGGCGAACATATGTGCTGCGCCAGGCCCTGAATCCCAGCCCCGCAGTGTTTTAACAATGTTAAGACACTGCGGGGCTGGGATTCATGGTCATCGCGAACCGCACCGGCCGACATTAAATGATGTCAGAAGATGGGCAGCGCTAACAGCGCTAGGCCAGGGGACAACACGACAGCGCAGACTCCTGTACAGCAAATAACAACGCTCAGGAGGCTGCACCCAGCACCAAGGTGGGATTCTTGACATCTGTGCTGCGTCTCATTACAAAGGGAACTCGCGCCTCCAACACAGTTTGACTGTATAAAGGGCTAAATGTTAGACGTGTTTCATTCAGCGTGTGCAAGGAGCGAAATTAAAAGAGCAACCTTTGACTTGTGCAGCACTACTGCTGCATAAGCTGTGGCTCTTCTACTTTGTAACCCCTGAGGGGGGGTTAAAGGTTACCTTTGAAATTGGTTCAATTAGGCTTCGGCCTACACTCTGCTCCCCCTGCAGAGCCCGGGCTCCAACACCGCCAGTTGGGGCCCGGTACTGCTAGCTGCACAGAGAAAAACACCTCGCCAATGTGTCAGTGGGGTTCAGCACCGCCAGCTGTTCCCCTGCTGTGCAGCCGGCAACGTGTCCTGCAACTGCCACGCAGGCACAACAGACCCAAAAGCTGCCGCCAGTGCAGGCTTCGGCCTACACTCTGCTCCATCTCCTCCTCCTGCTGACCCCGGGCTCTAACACCGCCAGTTGGGGCCCGGTACTGCTAGCTGCACAGAGAAAAACACCAGCCAATGTGTCAGTGGGGTTCAGCACCGCCAGCTGTTCCCCTGCTGTGCAGCCGGCATCGTGTCCTGCAAAAGCCACGCAGACACTTGCTCTTGTACCTTCTGCTCCCCATCCTGGTTCCAGTACCGTCAGCTGGTTCCGGGCAGAGCCTTTGGCTTAGGTGCCTCCCTCTGGGTATCCGAGTTCCACCAACGTCAGGTGGTCCTTGGTAGTGCTTTCAGGCACGGGTACCTCCTGCTTAGTAACCGGGTTCCAGTAACGTCAGCTGGTCCTCGGTAGTTCCATTGGCTCTTGGACCTTCGGCTACCCATCCGGGTTCCAGCACCGTCAGCTGGTTCTCGGCAGTGTCTTTTGCTCTTGTACCTTCTACTCCCCATCCTGGTTCCAGTACCGTCAGCTGGTTCCGGGCAGAGCCTTTGGCTTAGGTGCCTCCCTCTGGGTATCCGAGTTCCACCAACGTCAGGTGGTCCTTGGTAGTGCTTTCAGGCACGGGTACCTCCTGCTTAGTAACCGGGTTCCAGTAACGTCAGCTGGTCCTCGGTAGTTCCATTGGCTCTTGGACCTTCGGGTAGCCATCCGAGTTCCAGTTCCATCAGCTGGTTCTCGGCATTTTCTCAGCCTTCTTGTACCTTCTGCTACATTTCCAAGTTCAAGAGACTAAACACGATGACCCGGAAGACCACCCCTAAGATGACAACGACACCAGAGACGACAACCACCGTGATGACGACGACCCTGGAGACGATGACCCTGAAGACCACCCCGATGACGACGACCCCGGAGACGACGACCCTGAAGACCACCCCGATGACGACGACCCCGGAGACGACGACCCCGGAGACGACGACCCTGGAGACGACGACGACCTGGAAGACCGAGAAGCAGAAGAACAAGAGGCTGCAGAACAAATAGCAGAAGAACATTAAGCATAACACAAAATATCAGAGCAAAAAATATTATCTAAATTATAAGCAGAAGAAGACTAAGCAGTGTATGGGGGTGAGTCCGTTCCTCCTCGTGGTGCCCCTGGATAAAGCCTGATGCTGCAGGCCAAACTGAACGCGGACAAATGTAACTGTTTTGTGACAGGCAGAACGGAAGGTGTAATCTTCAAACTTTTATAGATAACAACTACGGGAATGCCTGTCACAAATAAGAATATGATGAAGAAGTAGAATATGATGAAGATAATAGTAAAATAAAAAGAATATGAACAATGTAACCCAAAAAATAATAGGTAGAAGATGAAGAAGAAGATGAATAAGGTGAAGAAGTTGATGTCAAAGAAGCTGATGATGAGGATAATGAAGAAGAAAGCGTGGGAGAAGTAAAAAAGAAGGTGAAGGGCGTGGAAGTAGTGAAACATCAATATCTGACATAAAAAAAAAAAAAATTAACATAGTCAAATTCTTTCTAACGCCGAACGTCATAAAAAAAAAAATAAATCCTGCTATCTATAATATAACGCTGGGAGCGTCACTCTGTCCGAAGCCTCTATAGACTGCGCAAGCGCAAGCGCCGGCGCAGTCTGGACCGCACAGAGCGACGCTCCCAGGAGATCGCGGTATGCGTAAGCGCTGAACGCACACCGCGATCTCCACCGGACAAGCAGGGACGAGCCAGGAGGCGGAGGGTGAGTATACTTACCTGACCCGTTCCACCGACGCGCTTCCGGGCCGTGACTGTCCCCCTGCTCCCGGAATCGGCGCCTGCGCAGTCCGCGCTTTCCGGCGCCATTTTCTTGAAGACACATTGCAGTGTCTTCAAGAAAATGGCGCCGGAAAGCGCGGACTGCGCAGGCGCCGACTCCGGGAGCAGGACCAAGAAAATGGCCGCACCCAGCACAGCCGCCGCGCCCAGCACAGCCACGCACAGCCGCCCACAGCAACGCACAGCCGCCGCACCCAGCACAGCCGACCATAGCCGCCCACAGCCACGCACAGGCGCCCACAGCCACGCACAGGCGCCCACAGCCACGCACAGCTGCCCACAGCCACGCACAGCCACCCATAGCCACGCACAGCCGCCGCACCCAGCACAGCCGACCACAGCCACGCACAGCCGCCGCACCCAGCACAGCCGCCCACAGCCACGCACAGCCGCCGCACCCAGCACAGCCGACCACAGCCGCCGCACCCAGCACAGCCGCCCACAGCCGCCCACAGCCACGCACAGCCGCCCACAGCCACGCACAGCCGCGCCACGCACAGCCGCCGCACCCAGCACAGCCGCCCACAGCCACGCACAGCCGCCGCACCCAGCACAGCCGACCACAGCCGCCGCACCCAGCACAGCCGCCCACAGCCACGCACAGCCGCCCACAGCCGCCCACAGCCACGCACAGCCGCACCCAGCACAGCCGACCACAGCCACGCACAGCCGCCGCACCCAGCACAGCCGCCCACAGCCACGTACAGCCACCCATAGCCACGCACAGCCGCCGCACCCAGCACAGCCGACCACAGCCGCCGCACCCAGCACAGCCGCCCACAGCCACGCACAGCCCACAGCCACGCACAGCCGCTGCACCCAGCACAGCCACCCACAGCCGCCGCACCCAGCACAGCCGCCGCACCCAGCACATCCGCCGCACCCAGCACAGCCATGCACAGCCGCCACAGCCACGCACAGCCGCCTACAGCCACGCACAGCCTCCCACAGCCACGCACAGCCACCCACAGCCACGGACAGCCGCCGCACCCAGCACAGCCGCCGCACCCAGCACAGCCGCCCACAGCCACGCACAGCCGCCCACAGCCACGCACAGCCGCCGCACCCAGCACAGCCACGCACAGCCGCCCACAGCCGCCGCACCCAGCACAGCCGCCCACAGCCACGCACAACCGCTGCACCCAGCACAGCCACCCACAGCCGCCGCACCCAGCACAGCCGCCGCACCCAGCACATCCGCCGCACCCAGCACAGCCGCCGCACCCAGCACAGCCACGCACAGCCGCCACAGCCATGCACAGCCTCCGCACCCAGCACAGCCACGCACAGCCGCCTACAGCCACGGACAGCCGCCGCACCCAGCACAGCCACCGCACCCAGCACAGCCGCCGCACCCAGCACAGCCGCCCACAGCCACGCACAGCCGCCGCACCCAGCACAGCCTCCCACAGCCACGCACAGCCGCCTACAGCCACGCACAGCCGCTGCACCCAGCACAGCCGCTGCACCCAGCACAGCCACCGCACCCAGCACAGCCGTCCACAGCTGCCGCACCCATCACAGCCGCCCGCACCCAGCACAGCCACGTCACATACAGCCGCCCGCACTCAGCACAGCCACATACAGCCGCCCGCACTCAGCACAGCCGCCCGCACTCAGCACAGCCGCCCGCACTGATGGGGGCGCAGGATGGAGCAGCACGTGATAGGATGGGGGCACAGGATGGGAGCACATGACAGGATGGGGATGAGGATGGAGCAGCACATGACACGGTGGAGCAGCACATGACAGGATGGGGGCGCAGGATGGAGCAGCACATGACACGGTGGAGCAGCACATGACAGGATGGGGATGCAGGATGGAGCAGCACATGACACGGTGGAGCAGCACATGACAGGATGGGGGCGCAGGATGGAGCAGCACATGACACGGTGGAGCAGCACATGACAGGATGGGGGCGCAGGATGGAGCAGCATATGACAGGATAGGAGCAGCACATACCAGGATGGAGACCATATTCCAATATAAATGCTCGCCACCCGGGCGTAGAACGGGTTCAATAGCTAGTTCTATTACATTGGGCTAAACCTCTGTGCCTTTAATATCTCCGCCACGTCCCCCAATACATCCTACATTATTCTTAGTTGTTTTCCTTCATGTAGAATGAACCTACAAGTTTATAAAGGGTTTATTTTAATTCCGATATTTTCGTCCCATTGACTTGCATTGGGATCGGGTATCGGTATCGGATTGGATCCGATATTTTGACGGTATCGGCCGATACTTTCCGATACCGATACTTTCCGATATCGGAAGGTATCGCTCAACACTACTCGTTCATCATTACTCAAAACCTGTTTGGGTCAGCCTAGAGTGAAATTAATTTGATGAGGGCATCTGTGATGCTAGTCACTTCTCACGGTCAAGCCGTGAGTCAGAATGGCCAACGAGTCCAAGGTCAGAAGCCAGGAGGGTAAATCATTGACAGAAGGAAGAGACAAAAGTGGTCAAATAACTTCCGAGGTCAGAGTACCAGGAGGATAACGGATCAGAGCAGAAAGAATTAAACAGGCGGATGGTCAGAACGAAGTCCAAGGTCAGGCAACAGATCAAGCATATAGAACTCAAGGCACAGGAAAGACAAACCCCACACGCTGAATGTACATCTGGTAGTAGTCTGGGAGAAGCTGCTCAGTTAAATAGGCATGACAATTACCCAGGATAGTGAACACCTGGAGACAGCCGACACCTCCCAGTCACGGATTGGATAGTCGAGCTGTCAATCAACATACTGACAGCTCAGCACACCCCAGTGCCAGATTGGATGGCCATGCTGTCCATCAAAGTACTGACAGCTTCAGAATGCCCCTGTACCAGATTGGACAGCCGAGCTGTCAGTAACTGCATCCCAGACACCCTGAGGGATGAAAACGTGACAGTATCATTATCTATGTATTGGTGGTGTGAGACCTGTGTCCCAAAGTCATTTAACTCTTTGAAAACACCAGTTATTTATTCATATCAGTAAAATGTGGCCATTGCACACTTCGATGCCCAGAACCCATTTGGACCAGATTAGAGTGATCTGATGCGACCATCCCCATCTCTGTATTGGCAGTGTGAGATCAGTGGTCCAATGTGATTTAACCCTGCTGTTCTGATCTCATTTACTATACACTTGTACTGTTTCGGGTCAATATGACCCGACCTATTAAAATGTTGATTTTAGATACTGTGTTTTATTTGAATATCTATTTCATTATTAAACTGTACTAGATGGCAGCCCGATTCTAAAGAATCGGGAGTCTAGAATCCATATATACTTTATTTATTCAAATGTAAGAATAATACAATTAATAAATAATAGTAAGAAAGAACAAAAAATGGCTGCACTCACCAGCTCTTGACAATTCTTGACAGTACGGCACATTTCTGATTGGTCGCTCGCGGCAGGCGGCAACCAATCAGAAAAGTGCCGCGCACCACGAAGGCATATATCTTTGTCCACCCTGAGCGGGTGTAGGACGCTGGTGACGTCACTTATCTCCGGACATTATCTCCGGACAAAGCCACGGAAGTTGGCACAAATTGCCGGAAGTAGTATTCTAGGCAATTATATATTAGATTTTAATGTTATCAGTGTTTACCTTTGAACGTTTATATTGTATTGTCCTGTCACCAGCCATGTGTACGATTATCGGCCGAAAGCCTCTCTGGAACCAATAATCACCCCATGTAAAGGTATCTTTATAAGTTAAAGATTCAGAATACTATGACTTTTATCATATCCTGAACAGTCAAGTTTTTTATGAACCGTTAAGGTTTTCTGGTTGAAGTAAAAAAAACTCTGAGTGTTTACAGTTTGAAACCATAAAATGTTGAAAAATTATGTCACTCTTGAGTATATCACTCAATGGTGCTCATAAACGTGTCAAATTTGATCTATAATATACTTTAATATACGTTACTTTAATCTTTAATATACTTAAGAACAGGGCCCCAGACATCACACAGGGGGTCTGAAACACCGCACAGTGGTCCAAAATATCGCTGTGCTCTGCCTGGGGCCCCATATGCTGCCTGGGGCCCTGTGCTCTGCCTGGGGCCCCATATGCTGCCTGGGGCCCCTGTGCTCTGCCTGGGGCCCCTGTGCTCTGCCTGGGGCCCCATGTTCTGCCTGGGGCCCCTGTGCTCTGCCTGGGGCCACTGTACTCTGCCTGGGGCCCCATATGCTGCCTGAGGCCCCTGTGCTCTGCCTGGGGCCCCATAGGCTGCCTGGGGCCCCTGTGCTCTACCTGGGACCACTGTGCTCTGCCTGGGGCCCCATATGCTGCCTGGGGCCCCTGTGCTCTGCCTGGGGCCACTGTGCTCTGCCTGGGGCCCCATATGCTGCCTGGGGCCCCTGTGCTCTGCCTGGGGCCACTGTGCTCTGCCTGGGGCCCCATATGCTGCCTGGGGCCCCTGTGCTCTGCCTGGGGCCCCATATGCTGCCTGGGGCCTCTGTGCTCTGCCTGGGGCCCCTGTGCTCTGCCTGGGGCCCCATGTTCTGCCTGGGGCCCCTGTGCTCTGCCTGGGGCCACTGTGCTCTGCCTGGGGCCCCATATGCTGCCTGAGGCCCCTGTGCTCTGCCTGGGGCCCCATAGGCTGCCTGGGGCCCCTGTGCTCTACCTGGGACCACTGTGCTCTGCCTGGGGCCCCATATGCTGCCTGGGGCCCCTGTGCTCTGCCTGGGGCCCCTGTGCTCTGCCTGGGGCCCCATGTTCTGCCTGGGGCCCCTGTGCTCTGCCTGGGGCCACTGTGCTCTGCCTGGGGCCCCATATGCTGCCTGAGGCCCCTGTGCTCTGCCTGGGGCCCCATAGGCTGCCTGGGGCCCCTGTGCTCTACCTGGGACCACTGTGCTCTGCCTGGGGAACCATATGCTGCCTGGGGCCCCTGTGCTCTGCCTGGGGCCACTGTGCTCTGCCTGGGGCCCCATATGCTGCCTGGGGCCCCTGTGCTCTGCCTGGGGCCACTGTGCTCTGCCTGGGGCCCCATATGCTGCCTGGGGCCCCTGTGCTCTGCCTGGGGCCCCATATGCTGCCTGGGGCCTCTGTGCTCTGCCTGGGGCCCCTGTGCTCTGCCTGGGGCCCCATGTTCTGCCTGGGGCACCTGTGCTCTGCCTGGGGCCCCATGTTCTGCCTGGGGCCCCTGTGCTCTGCCTGGGGCCACTGTGCTCTGCCTGGGGCCCCATGTTCTGCCTGGGGCCGCTGTGCTCTGCCTGGGGCCCCATAAGCTGCCTGGGGCCCCTGTGCTCTGCCTGGGACCACTGTGCTCTGCCTGGGGCCCCATATGCTGCCTGGGGCCCCTGTGCTCTGCCTGGAGCCACTGTGCTCTGCCTGGGGCCCCATATGCTGCCTGGGGCCACTGTGCTCTGCCTGGGGCCCCATATGCTGCCTGGGGCCCCTGTGCTCTGCCTGGGGCCCCATATGCTGCCTGGGGCCCCTGTGCTCTGCCTGGGGCCCCTGTGCTCTGCCTGGGGCCCCATGTTCTGCCTGGGGCCCCTGTGCTCTGCCTGGGGCCACTGTGCTCTGCCTGGGGCCCCATATGCTGCCTGGGGCCCCTGTGCTCTGCCTGGGGCCCCATATGCTGCCTGGGGCCCCTGTGCTCTGCCTGGGTCCCCATAGGCTGCCTGGGGCCCCTGTGCTCTGCCTGGGACCACTGTGCTCTGCCTGGGGCCCCATATGCTGCCTGGGGCCCCTGTGCTCTGCCTGGGGCCACTGTGCTCTGCCTGGGGCCCCATATGCTGCCTGGGGCCACTGTGCTCTGCCTGGGTGTAGGACACTGGTGACGTCACTTATCTCCGGACATTAGCTCCGGACATTATCTCCGGACATTATCTCCGGACATTATCTCCGGACATTAGCTCCGGACAAAGCCACGGAAGTTGGCACAAATTGTAGGAAGTAGTATTCTAGGCAATTATATATTAGATGTTAACACGGTTGATCATAAACAAATGAAAAATGAAATTAAAACTTAATTTTTCTTTATTTTTTTCAGAAAAAAGGTTACACGGGCTGTTTGCAATTATGTTCGCTTTATAGCATTCTGCACACAAATAACAAACATGCTGTAGATTTCTATTACTATAACATGAAATCTAACTAAATACAACTTTGTTTTAACATATTTTATAAAACAACAAATGAAAAATAATGAAAAGTTCAGTTTTTCTTTTTTATCTCTAAAACTGTTGAACAGGTTCATGCATTTTAACATTGAACACAATAATAAAACACATGTCCTTTACATAGATATTTTGCACACCCATCACATGTCAGATTTGTTTTATTTTCACAAGAAGATGGACAGAAGCTACATCTCTTCCTTTTTTGGCCGGTAGCTGTCCTGGTGGAGGCCATGGAGTCTCTTTCTTGAGCATGCTGCTGGACACTCTTCACAATGGCTGCTGCTCCTTCACTTCTGGGGTTTACTTTTCCGGCTTCGATGTACGGCCAAACTAGGGCTTTTCCTAATTCTTCAATAAAAATTCTTCTTTTATGCAGCTTATTTTCATTCCAATTGGGGTCGATTTCTCTCCATAAAACTAATGCGTTGTATGCCGAAACATCCAGAATGCTGTAAAATATTATCATTGGCCAATGATTAGTTTTGCGTTTGCATGCGTATGGTGATATTGCTTGATCTAGTGTATCAACTGCCCCTTTTGTGGCATTATAATCTAATATCATGTCCGTCTTTCTGTCTTCTCGATTACTTATTGCATTGTCATGGTGCAGTGTGCTCATTAGAATTACCGTATATACTTGAGTATAAGCCGAGATTTTCAGCCCATTTTTTGGGGCTGAAAGTCCCCCTCTCGGCTTATACTCGAGTCATACCCAGGGGTCAGCAGGGGAGGGGGAGCGGGGGCTGTCTAATTATACTCACCTACTCCTGGCACGGTCCCTGCACGTCTTTTCCCCGGCACCCCAGCTTCTTCCTGTACTGAGCGGTCACATGGTACCGCTCATTACAGTAATGAATATGCGGCTCCACCTCCCATAGGGGTCGAGCCGCATATTTATTACTGTAATGAGCAGTAACGGTGACCGCTCAGTACAGGAAGAAGCAGTGGGGAAGCAGGGACTGCACAGCGCCAGGAGCAGGTGAGTATAACGGGGAGGGTCAAATTATATATAGATAAGTTGGTATAGTATTCAAACACTTTATTTCAAAAACCCCTAATACCTAAAAATACTTTATTAGAAAATAGTTAAAATTTATAGTAGACAAAAAAACCCCGCAAACCTACACTTAATGTGAAAAATAGGGCTCCTGTTGCTCCCTAAAAAATCCCTAGTCCACCCTTCCTATCAGTGGAGGTTGGCACCCTACCTTGTACGCAAATTGGCGCCCCCACTCACCGGCGGCTCGTCCTGATATGTCCTGCTAGGCCCTACTATATATATACCTGGACAGCAAGATTAGGCCCGTACCTGAACCATAAGTGCCGCTGGAAAATAAATTGAAAAGGAGGGTGGTAAAGAATAAAGGGATAATAATGAGGGATAATATTAAATATGTCGGCCACAACAATAGATAAATTTGATTAATGGGCCAACATACACAAGATTAGGATAGCCCTTATATCAACTCATGATCACAAATACGCTACAGTCAAGATATAGAGTGATAATTTAATATACTGTGAAAGGCCTAATATAGCTGACCCTCACAAACCCTAGTCAAACTGTCCCTACCTGGCTGCGGAGGTTGGCACCCCTAAATAAACACGCCAGTGGCGCCCCCGCTCTCGTCGGCTGCTCCTCAGTAGCCCTATTCACTTGCCCTACCCTATCTAGCCATATAGCCCATTAGGACCGATAAAGACTTGGGAAGGAGAGGGTGGGAGGAGAAGGGAAGAAGGAAAAAGGAGGACAGTGATAGATATGTATCCAGGCTAGGTAAGGGGAGTTTTACTCTATGTGTAATCCAGTTACAATTTTATATACAGTGCCGCATTGCAAAATATGGTACAAATAGTTTATAATTTATAGTATTATGTGCAGCAGTCTCTTGCACAGGATTTTATACAAATGCCCTCCTGCTCCTTGCTTGCACTGATATTTAATTAGTTGAGGTGCCACATAGCATATATCATGCAGTCCACTTCGAATTTATCAAGGCAATCTTATATAAAACGATGTAATGTATAGAATATTGCACAGATGTCCTCCAGCTATTGCAAATAACATACATTCAGTTATTGCACAAATTGATTGCACATATGCCCTCCAACAAATTCCTTTGCGATCAGCAAAGTAGCAGTATATATGTATACCGGTCTATTGCACAAAATATTGCACAGATGTCCTCCAGCAAACTGCTTTTAGAGATAGTATTGTATACAACCAGTTATTGCACAGATTTATTGCACATGTGCCCTCCAGCATATTTCTTTGTCATTAACATACTAGCAGTATATATGTATATCGGTCTATTACACAAGGTATTGCACAGATGCCCTCCAACAGGCTGCTCTTAGGGATAATGTTGTATACAGCAGATTATTGCACAGAATTATTGCATATGTGCCCTCCGGAATACTTTTTGCATTTAGAAGAGTGGCAATGTGTATGTACACCGGTCTATTGCACTGGATATTGCACGGATGCCCTACAGAACCCTGCCTTACTAGACAATATAGAATGTCATAAAGAAAGCAGGTGAAGCCATGCTTAAACACTTATACACATTAGAGTATCCCCCCTATTGTACTCAACCCAGCACATAACAAAAGCCATAATTGAATTAAATGCTCTTATCTGGTATTGATGTGATCCTTTAACGCCTCAACGCGTTTCCCTGCCAAGATAACAGTTCATCAGGAGGCTAATGGAGAGGCCGTTGTCCATGGATACAGCATACGGCCATCAAAAAGTACTGCCGCTGTATCCATGGACAACGGCCCCTCCATTAGCCTCCTGATGAACTGTTATCTTGGCAGGGAAACGCGTTGAGGCGTTAAAGGATCACATCAATACCAGATAAGAGCATTTAATTCAATTATGGCTTTTGTTATGTGCTGGGTTGAGTACAATAGGGGGGATACTCTAATGTGTATAAGTGTACCGTCACACATTGAAATTTCCATCGCTACGACGTTACGATTCGTGACGTTCTAGCGATATCGTTACGATATCGCTGTGTCTGACACGCTACTGCGATCAGACACCCTGCTGAGAATCGTACGTCGTAGCAGATCGTTTGGAACTTTCTTTCGTCGCTTGATCACCCGCTGACATCGCTGGATCGTTGTGTGTGACAGCGATCCAGCGATGTCTTCGCTTGTAACCAGGGTAAACATCGGGTAACTAAGCGCAGGGCCGCGCTTAGTAACCCGATGTTTACCCTGGTTACAAGCGTAAACGTAAAAAAACAAACCGTACATACTCACCCGTCGGTGTCCTTCAGGTCCCTTGCCGTCTGCTTCCTGCTCTGAGTGCCGGCCGTACAGTGAGAGCAGATCGCAGCACCGCTGCGCTCTGCTCTCACTTTCCGGCCGGCACTCAGAGCAGGAAGCAGACGGCAAGGGACCTGAAGGACACCGACGGGTGAGTATGTACGGTTTGTTTTTTTACGTTTACGCTTGTAACCAGGGTAAACATCGGGTTACTAAGCGCGGCCCTGCGCTTAGTTACCCGATGTTTACCCTGGTTACAAGCGAAGACATCGCTGGATCGCTGTCACACACAACGATCCAGCGATGTCAGCGGGTGATCAAGCGACGAAAGAAAGTTCCAAACGATCTGCTACGACGTACGATTCTCAGCAGGGTGTCTGATCGCAGTAGCGTGTCAGACACAGCGATATCGTAACGATATCGCTAGAACGTCACGAATCGTAACGTCGTAGCGATGGAAATTTCAATGTGTGACGGTACACTTATACACATTAGAGTATCCCCCCTATTGTACTCAACCCAGCACATAACAAAAGCCATAATTGAATTAAATGCTCTTATCTGGTATTGATGTGATCCTTTAACGCCTCAACGCGTTTCCCTGCCAAGATAACAGTTCATCAGGAGGCTAATGGAGGGGCCGTTGTCCATGGATACAGCGGCAGTACTTTTTGATGGCCGTATGCTGTATCCATGGACAACGGCCTCTCCATTAGCCTCCTGATGAACTGTTATCTTGGCAGGGAAACGCGTTGAGGCGTTAAAGGATCACATCAATACCAGATAAGAGCATTTAATTCAATTATGGCTTTTGTTATGTGCTGGGTTGAGTACAATAGGGGGGATACTCTAATGTGTATAAGTGTTTAAGCATGGCTTCACCTGCTTTCTTTATGACATTCTATATTGTCTAGTAAGGCAGGGTTCTGTAGGGCATCCGTGCAATATCCAGTGCAATAGACCGGTGTACATACACATTGCCACTCTTCTAAATGCAAAAAGTATTCCGGAGGGCACATATGCAATAATTCTGTGCAATAATCTGCTGTATACAACATTATCCCTAAGAGCAGCCTGTTGGAGGGCATCTGTGCAATACCTTGTGTAATAGACCGATATACATATATACTGCTAGTATGTTAATGACAAAGAAATATGCTGGAGGGCACATGTGCAATAAATCTGTGCAATAACTGGTTGTATACAATACTATCTCTAAAAGCAGTTTGCTGGAGGACATCTGTGCAATATTTTGTGCAATAGACCGGTATACATATATACTGCTACTTTGCTGATCGCAAAGGAATTTGTTGGAGGGCATATGTGCAATCAATTTGTGCAATAACTGAATGTATGTTATTTGCAATAGCTGGAGGACATCTGTGCAATATTCTATACATTACATCGTTTTATATAAGATTGCCTTGATAAATTCGAAGTGGACTGCATGATATATGCTATGTGGCACCTCAACTAATTAAATATCAGTGCAAGCAAGGAGCAGGAGGGCATTTGTATAAAATCCTGTGCAAGAGACTGCTGCACATAATACTATAAATTATAAACTATTTGTACCATATTTTGCAATGCGGCACTGTATATAAAATTGTAACTGGATTACACATAGAGTAAAACTCCCCTTACCTAGCCTGGATACATATCTATCACTGTCCTCCTTTTTCCTTCTTCCCTTCTCCTCCCACCCTCTCCTTCCCAAGTCTTTATCGGTCCTAATGGGCTATATGGCTAGATAGGGTAGGGCAAGTGAATAGGGCTACTGAGGAGCAGCCGACGAGAGCGGGGGCGCCACTGGCGTGTTTATTTAGGGGTGCCAACCTCCGCAGCCAGGTAGGGACAGTTTGACTAGGGTTTGTGAGGGTCAGCTATATTAGGCCTTTCACAGTATATTAAATTATCACTCTATATCTTGACTGTAGCGTATTTGTGATCATGAGTTGATATAAGGGCTATCCTAATCTTGTGTATGTTGGCCCATTAATCAAATTTATCTATTGTTGTGGCCGACATATTTAATATTATCCCTCATTATTATCCCTTTATTCTTTACCACCCTCCTTTTCAATTTATTTTCCAGCGGCACTTATGGTTCAGGTACGGGCCTAATCTTGCTGTCCAGGTATATATATAGTAGGGCCTAGCAGGACATATCAGGACGAGCCGCCGGTGAGTGGGGGCGCCAATTTGCGTACAAGGTAGGGTGCCAACCTCCACTGATAGGAAGGGTGGACTAGGGATTTTTAGGGAGCAACAGGAGCCCTATTTTTCACATTAAGTGTAGGTTTGCGGGGTTTTTTTGTCTACTATAAATTTTAACTATTTTCTAATAAAGTATTTTTAGGTATTAGGGGTTTTTGAAATAAAGTATAACGGGGAGGGGGAGCGCTGCGCTGCGCGATATTCACCTGCTCCCCGTTCCAGTGCCGCTCCGTCTTCAGCGTCTTCTGCAGTGACGCTCAGGTGAGAGGGCGCGGTGACGTGGTTAGTGCGCACCCTCTGCCTGAACTTCAGTGCAGAAGATGCTGAAGATGGAGCGGCGCCGGAACAAAGTCAGGTGAATATTGAAAGTGCCGGGGGCCTGAGCGACTGAGTGGTGAATATGTGATTTTTTATTTTTTTATCACAGCAAATGGGGCAAGTGTCTGTATGGAGCATCTTATGGGGCCATAAAGTTTGTGCAGCACTATATGGGGCCATAAAATTTGTGCAGCATTATATGTGGAAAGTGTCTGTATGGGTCCATAACGTTTGTGCAGCACTATATGGAACCATAACGTTTGTGCAGCACTATATGGGGCCATAACGTTTGTGCAGCACTATATAGGGCCATAACGTTTGTGCAGCACTATATGGGGCCATAACGTTTGTGCAGCACTATATGGGGCAATAACATTTGTGCAGCACTATATGGGGCCATAACGTTTGTGCAGCACTATATGGGGCAAGTGTCTATATGGGGCATCTTATGGGGCCATAACGTTTTTGCAGCACTATATGGGGCAAGTGTCTATATGAGGCAAGTGTCTGCATGGGGCCATAATCAACGTTTGTGCAGCACTATATGGGGCAAATATCTTTATGGAGCATCTTATGGGGCCATAATTAACGTTTGTGGAGCATTATATGGGGCAAATATCTTTATGGAGCATCTTATGGGGCCATAATCAACATTTGTGCAGCATTATATTGGGCAAATGTGTCTATGGAGCATCTTATGGGGCCATTATTAATCTTTATGCAGGATTATATGGGGCATATTTTAATATGGAGCATCTTATGGGGCCCATCATGAACTGTATGGAGCATTACATGGGGCTCCTGATTCAATATGGATATTCAAAAACACTTAACCTACATTACTTTTATTGGTATCTATTTTTACTTTTGACATTTACAGGTAGCTGCTGCATTTCCCACCCTAGGCTTATACTCGAGTCATTAAGTTTTCCCATTTTTTTGTGGCAAAATTAGGGGGGTCGGCTTATACTTGGGTCGGCTTATACTCAAGTATATACGGTACATATTTATTTTTTGGGGAACGTAAGACACAACAGCTGTGTTTACAGTAAAGTAAAAAGTAGAACTATGCACATCTCTTTTACTAGGGATACCTGGCGGCAGTTCTGGCTTCTTTTTCCTTATAGTACCCAGCATGGTAAGTTGTTTTTTTCGCAACATCTGGCCCAGTGGGCAGGATGTGAAAAAGTCGTCACAAGTGACATTTTGTCCTTTTAGTCCATGAGTCAAATCGAGAACAACTCGCATACCCTGATTTTTTTCAGCTCTTTCTCCAGGGTCTCTTCCTGTATACACTTGAGCGTTTACAATGCATGAACTTTTGCTGTCACAAAGTGTCCATATCTTGATGCCGTACTTTGCTGGCTTACTTGGTATGTGTTGTCTGAACGGGCACCTAGCTTGGAATGCCACCAGTTGTTCACCGACAGTTACAGCTTCACCAATATTATATAATTTTGGTAAAATCTCTATCCATTTATTCCAAACATTTCTAATAGGGGCTAGTTTAGCTCTTCTTTCATTTTGATCTGTTTTATATCAAACCTCAGCACTCTAGAAATCTCATAAAACCTTTCAAGAGACATTGTAGCTCTAAATATGTGGGGACAAGTTTCAGAATTCCACAAACTTTTAGCTGATTCACCATAGGATTTGTATACTCCTGCTAAAAGAAGTAAACCAATATAAGCATTTAGAGCTGTCACTAGCTACTGTATCTAATTTGTTCCATTTATAACCATAAACTCGCTGACCCTCAATGTTTGTCATTTGTATTATAATATTTAGGATAGTCATATTTAGGAACAATGCAAATGCTGATCCTATATCAGATATTCTTGATATAGTGTAGCTAGTGGCACCAGGAGTAGCTTTTATGATATTTTCAGAGGACAATCTACCAGCATGACTAGGCGGCAAGTTCCAAATTACATCCTTGTTTTTAGAATGCATTTCTTGCATCTGACTAGTTGTCTCGGTATCATGTTCCTCTTCATATTCCACTTCAGAAACAGAATTTTCAGCATTGTATTCCCCGTCACTCATGTGGTCCTCCTCTTCGGACACCTTTTCCTGTGGGATATAATCTTCTGAATCAGAGGCGTTGACAAGCTCTTCCAATTCAGCGTCAGTCAATACACGTTTTCGAAACATTTTTATCCAAATTTGGAAATTATGCACAGTCGCAACTTGCACGGGGTAGAGTCAACACTGTGAAATAAAAAAAAACGAACTATATCAATAAATAACAATAAAAGAGAAAAAATCTATAACCAGTTTCACATCAAAACTCGATAAAGAAAGTGCAGTGTGACCACTACGCTTACGATGCTGGAGCCTCGCGTTTGTGATGTTGCAGCATTGCAATCGCAGGGTGCATCTATGTGTATTTGATGGGGCCCTAAAACAGACCCTGTTCAAAACTGTACTCAATGCTCATCCATGCAATCAATATATCACAGCAGTGAGAATACACCCCCTCCTAGACAAACATTCAGTCTACACAAGCCTAAAGGTACCGTCACACTCAGCAACTTTGCAAAGAGAACGACAACAATCCGTGACGTTGCAGCGTCCTGGATAGCAATCTCGTTGTGTTTGACACGCAGCAGCGATCTGGATCCCGCTGTGCCATCGCTGGTCGGAGCTAGAAGTCCAGAACTTTATTTTGTCGCCAGGTCGGCGTGTATCATCATGTTTGACATCAAAAGCAATGACGTCAGCAACGAGCATAGGGGGCATCACAGCGTCTCCTTCTAGCCAGTCGGTACATTCCGGCTGTTTGACATGGAGCTAACAACCAGCGAGAACGAGAAGTGAGTCGCCGTTACGTCACTGGATCGCTCCTGCATCGTTCTGGAGTTGCTGTGTTTGACGTCTCTACAGCGACCTAAACAGCGACGCTCCAGCGATCTTAGTTTAGGTCGGCTCGTTGTCTATATCGCCGCAGCGTCTCTGAGTGTGACGGTACCTTAAGGAAACCTTTAGACGGGCACACATTAGTTTACATCATGACACCGTAATCAAAAAATGGCTTTACATAATGCAATCTAAAGAACAGAATTTAATAATTTGAGAAGAATAAGAATAAGAAGAAGCATAGCTTAAAAGCTACATACCGGTAAAGATGTGTATTCACAGCTCAGTGTCCTCTCTCACAGAATCCAGTGTCTTCTCTCTCAGGATTGAAAGTGAAACTACTCTTGTCCTCTCTCACAGAATTGAAAGAGAAATGATTGGATGAGTGCTTGCTCACTGATAAGAACAGTGAAACCTCCACCCTTTTGAATAATGAGATGAAGTACACAGGAAAACATACATTTTGCAGGCAGAAATAATTAGTGACCTGTTGAACAGTATAAAATGATATCGAGAAATGTTGACCAGAACAGGGGACATACTAAAAAGATTGAAGAAAAGGAATAAATAAAAAGAATGAACATAATAACTTATAGCTCCAAAGACATGGATAGGTGTTACAGATTTCTTATGCATCTTGCAGATGAAATAAACTTGAATTATATGTAGACAATTAGGAAATCAACATAGATTCCATATAAACAGGTATATATTACATTCCCTGAGCCTGATAGGTGGGGAATGAAGATGAAATATATGTAGATAATAGGAGAATGAACACATATCCCATATAAACAGGTGTATATTATATTCCCTGAGCCTGATAGGTGGGGAATGAACATGAAATATATGTAGATAATAGAGGAATGAACACATATCCCATATAAACAGGTGTATATTATATTCCCTGTGCCTGATAGGTGGGGAATGAACATGAAATATATGTAGAGAATAGGGGAATGAACACATATCCCATATAAACAGGTGTATATTAGGGTTGAGCGACTTTCATTTTTTTAAGATCGAGTCTGGTTTTGTGAAACCCGATTTAGTCCAGAGTCGAGTCGAGTGAAGTCGGCCGATTATCGCTAAAAGTCGGGGATCGACCGAAACACGAAACCCAATGCAAGTCAATGGGGAAGCATAGCCGGCAGTGAGTGGAGGCCAGGAAAACACCTACAGTGCACATTTTACTGCCAAAAACATCCATTCTTGTTTTCTGAAGCTTGTCAATCTTAATTAACTTTATAATAATAGTTGGGCACTGGAAATTGGGGGTCATTTGGCAAAAGTTGTGGGGGTAGGGCTGGTTCAAGGTTTTAGTGGGCCCAGGAAACATGGACTACGTCATGGCGGTGGAGCAGGGAGAGGTAAGTATTTCAACGTTGCAAGTGCTGTGATCCTGAGCAAGCAGGGGGTGCCCACTCGTTCGCATTGGCACTGGCACAGGGCCCCTCAAAGTACGGCGGTGTGTTTGCATGGCGGGGGCGCCTCCCACCAGCAGCGACACTTTTGCGTACTCTGAGTGGCCCTGTGCCAGTGACGTCGCCAACGAGTATGCCCCCCCACCTGATGAAGGAACCTGCACTTTCATCTGCACCTTCCTCTCTGTCCCTGTGTAAGGTGGTATAATATGCGGGAAGGGGAACCTTACTTTCAGCAGGGTCAGATTCTGGCTGTGTAGAGTACAAGGGGAATGTAGTGGTCTAGGTCAATGTACCAGCAGACTCATCTAGCAGTGGCTGGGCAATGGGCAGGATGATGAGGAAACAGATATAGGGCCAAAGAATAAAGTAGGCTAAATGCAGATCAAAATTGGTAACAGGACTAAACAGGCGGCATTGCTTTGTTCAGTGGAGTAGCAAACCCAAGAGCAGCAGACACTGTTTCAAGGGCCTAACCACACTAGTAGGCCAAATGCAGTTTAATATCTGATAGTATAGGCCGAAAGCCAGAATGTGGAAGCTCAGCTTTGTTCAGTTGAGGACAACACCAGGGAGGGGCAGACACCGTTAGTAGGCCCTAACCACCATTTTGTTTTTTAAAAAACACTTAATGAGAGCCAGAAGGTTGAAGCTCAGCTTTATTCAGTTGAGGGCAACACCAGGGAGGGGCAGACACCGTTAGTAGGCCCTAAACACCATTTTGTTTTTTAAAAAACACTTAATGAGAGCCAGAAGGTTGAAGCTCAGCTTTATTCAGTTGAGGGCAACACCAGGCAGGGGCAGACACCGTTAGTAGGCCGGAACCACCATTTTGTTTTTTAAAAAACACTTAATGAGAGCCAGAAGGTTGAAGCTCAGCTTTATTCAGTTGAGGGCAACACCAGGCAGGGGCAGACACCGTTAGTAGGCCGGAACCAGCAATGTGTTTAAAAACAGCAGTTAATCAGAGCCGGAAGGTAGAAGCTCAGCTTTATTCAGTTGAGGGCAACACCAGGGAGGGGCAGAAGCCGTTAGTAGGCCCTAACCACCATTTTGTTTTTTAAAAAACACTTAATGAGAGCCAGAAGGTTGAAGCTCAGCTTTATTCAGTTGAGGGCAACACCAGGCAGGGGCAGACACCGTTAGTAGGCCGGAACCAGCAATGTGTTTAAAAACAGCAGTTAATCAGAGCCGGAAGGTAGAAGCTCAGCTTTATTCAGTTGAGGGCAACACCAGGGAGGGGCAGAAGCCGTTAGTAGGCCCTAACCACCATTTTGTTTTTTAAAAAACACTTAATGACAGCCAGAAGGTTGAAGCTCAGCTTTATTCAGTTGAGGGCAACACCAGGCAGGGGCAGACACCGTTAGTAGGCCGGAACCACCATTTTGTTTTTTAAAAAACACTTAATGAGAGCCAGAAGGTTGAAGCTCAGCTTTATTCAGTTGAGGGCAACACCAGGCAGGGGCAGACACCGTTAGTAGGCCGGAACCAGCAATGTGTTTAAAAACAGCAGTTAATCAGAGCCGGAAGGTAGAAGCTCAGCTTTATTCAGTTGAGGGCAACACCAGGGAGGGGCAGAAGCCGTTAGTAGGCCCTAACCACCATTTTGTTTTTTAAAAAACACTTAATGAGAGCCAGAAGGTTGAAGCTCAGCTTTATTCAGTTGAGGGCAACACCAGGCAGGGGCAGACACCGTTAGTAGGCCGGAACCAGCAATGTGTTTAAAAACAGCAGTTAATCAGAGCCGGAAGGTAGAAGCTCAGCTTTATTCAGTTGAGGGCAACACCAGGCAGGGGCAGACACCGTTAGTAGGCCGGAACCAGCAATGTGTTTAAAAACAGCAGTTAATCAGAGCCGGAAGGTAGAAGCTCAGCTTTATTCAGTTGAGGGCAACACCAGGGAGGGGCAGAAGCCGTTAGTAGGCCCTAACCACCATTTTGTTTTTTAAAAAATACTTAATGAGAGCCAGAAGGTTGAAGCTCAGCTTTATTCAGTTGAGGGCAACACCAGGCAGGGGCAGACACCGTTAGTAGGCCGGAACCAGCAATGTGTTTAAAAACAGCAGTTAATCAGAGCCGGAAGGTAGAAGCTCAGCTTTATTCAGTTGAGGGCAACACCAGGGAGGGGCAGAAGCCGTTAGTAGGCCCTAACCACCATTTTGTTTTTTAAAAAACACTTAATGACAGCCAGAAGGTTGAAGCTCAGCTTTATTCAGTTGAGGACAACACCAGGCAGGGGCAGACACCGTTAGTAGGCCGGAACCAGCAATGTGTTTAAAAACAGCAGTTAATCAGAGCCGGAAGGTAGAAGCTCAGCTTTATTCAGTTGAGGGCAACACCAGGCAGGGGCAGACACCGTTAGTAGGCCGGAACCAGCAATGTGTTTAAAAACAGCAGTTAATCAGAGCCGGAAGGTAGAAGCTCAGCTTTATTCAGTTGAGGGCAACACCAGGGAGGGGCAGAAGCCGTTAGTAGGCCCTAACCACCATTTTGTTTTTTAAAAAACACTTAATGACAGCCAGAAGGTTGAAGCTCAGCTTTATTCAGTTGAGGGCAACACCAGGCAGGGGCAGACACCGTTAGTAGGCCGGAACCAGCAATGTGTTTAAAAACAGCAGTTAATCAGAGCCGGAAGGTAGAAGCTCAGCTTTATTCAGTTGAGGGCAACACCAGGGAGGGGCAGAAGCCGTTAGTAGGCCCTAACCACCATTTTGTTTTTTAAAAAACACTTAATGAGAGCCAGAAGGTTGAAGCTCAGCTTTATTCAGTTGAGGGCAACACCAGGCAGGGGCAGACACCGTTAGTAGGCCGGAACCAGCAATGTGTTTAAAAACAGCAGTTAATCAGAGCCGGAAGGTAGAAGCTCAGCTTTATTCAGTTGAGGGCAACACCAGGGAGGGGCAGAAGCCGTTAGTAGGCCCTAACCACCATTTTGTTTTTTAAAAAACACTTAATGACAGCCAGAAGGTTGAAGCTCAGCTTTATTCAGTTGAGGGCAACACCAGGCAGGGGCAGACACCGTTAGTAGGCCGGAACCACCATTTTGTTTTTTAAAAAACACTTAATGAGAGCCAGAAGGTTGAAGCTCAGCTTTATTCAGTTGAGGGCAACACCAGGCAGGGGCAGACACCGTTAGTAGGCCGGAACCAGCAATGTGTTTAAAAACAGCAGTTAATCAGAGCCGGAAGGTAGAAGCTCAGCTTTATTCAGTTGAGGGCAACACCAGGGAGGGGCAGAAGCCGTTAGTAGGCCCTAACCACCATTTTGTTTTTTAAAAAACACTTAATGAGAGCCAGAAGGTTGAAGCTCAGCTTTATTCAGTTGAGGGCAACACCAGGCAGGGGCAGACACCGTTAGTAGGCCGGAACCAGCAATGTGTTTAAAAACAGCAGTTAATCAGAGCCGGAAGGTAGAAGCTCAGCTTTATTCAGTTGAGGGCAACACCAGGCAGGGGCAGACACCGTTAGTAGGCCGGAACCAGCAATGTGTTTAAAAACAGCAGTTAATCAGAGCCGGAAGGTAGAAGCTCAGCTTTATTCAGTTGAGGGCAACACCAGGGAGGGGCAGAAGCCGTTAGTAGGCCCTAACCACCATTTTGTTTTTTAAAAAACACTTAATGAGAGCCAGAAGGTTGAAGCTCAGCTTTATTCAGTTGAGGGCAACACCAGGCAGGGGCAGACACCGTTAGTAGGCCGGAACCAGCAATGTGTTTAAAAACAGCAGTTAATCAGAGCCGGAAGGTAGAAGCTCAGCTTTATTCAGTTGAGGGCAACACCAGGGAGGGGCAGAAGCCGTTAGTAGGCCCTAACCACCATTTTGTTTTTTAAAAAACACTTAATGAGAGCCAGAAGGTTGAAGCTCAGCTTTATTCAGTTGAGGGCAACACCAGGCAGGGGCAGACACCGTTAGTAGGCCGGAACCAGCAATGTGTTTAAAAACAGCAGTTAATCAGAGCCGGAAGGTAGAAGCTCAGCTTTATTCAGTTGAGGGCAACACCAGGGAGGGGCAGAAGCCGTTAGTAGGCCCTAACCACCATTTTGTTTTTTAAAAAACACTTAATGACAGCCAGAAGGTTGAAGCTCAGCTTTATTCAGTTGAGGACAACTTGAATTAGGGAATGCATACAGACTTAGCAGGCTGTCCCCTGCGTGGACCATGCATCCAATACATTAACCCATTGAGCCACAAAGGACACGTAACCTTCCGTGGCCATGCCTACAGGTCTATGTGTCTGTTGTCAGGTGTACCTTTGTCAGTGTAGGCCTATTGGAAGGAGGGACCGCAGACAGGCTTCGAAGGCCTAACACAATAAAATGGGCTGGCTGTAGGCACTTTAAAATTGGTTCCAGGGGTACACGGGCAGCAGTGGTCTGGTCAGTGGAGGCCTAGTGGAAGGAGGGACCGCAGACAGGCTTCGAAGGCCTAACACAATAAAATGGGCTGGCTGTAGGCACTTTAAAATTGGTTCCAGGGGTACACGGGCAGCAGTGGTCTGGTCAGTGGAGGCCTAGTGGAAGGAGGGACCGCAGACAGGCTTCGAAGGCCTAACACAATAAAATGGGCTGGCTGTAGGCACTTTAAAATTGGTTCCAGGGGTACACGGGCAGCAGTGGTCTGGTCAGTGGAGGCCTAGTGGAAGGAGGGACCGCAGACAGGCTTCGAAGGCCTAAAATAACAAACAATAGGCTCATGGCAGTTTTACAGCGGTTACATGGATACACGGGCAGGCAGCTTGGTGGTGAGTGGAGGAGTATTTAAAGTAGGGACCGCAGACAGGCTATCAAAGGCCTAAAATAACAAACAATAGGCTCATGGCAGTTTTACAGCGGTTACATGGATACACGGGCAGGCAGCTTGGTGGTGAGTGGAGGAGTATTTAAAGTAGGGACCGCAGACAGGCTATCAAAGGCCTAAAATAACAAACAATAGGCTCATGGCAGTTTTACAGCGGTTACATGGATACACGGGCAGGCAGCTGGTGGTGAGTGGAGGAGTATTTAAAGTAGGGACCGCAGACAGGCTATCAAAGGCCTAAAATAACAAACAATAGGCTCATGGCAGTTTTACAGCGGTTACATGGATACACGGGCAGGCAGCTGGTGATGAGTGGAGGAGTATTTAAAGTAGGGACCGCAGACAGGCTATCAAAGGCCTAAAATAACAAACAATAGGCTCATGGCAGTTTTACAGCGGTTACATGGATACACGGGCAGGCAGCTTGGTGGTGAGTGGAGGAGTATTTAAAGTAGGGACCGCAGACAGGCTATCAAAGGCCTAAAATAACAAACAATAGGCTCATGGCAGTTTTACAGCGGTTACATGGATACACGGGCAGGCAGCTGGTGATGAGTGGAGGAGTATTTAAAGTAGGGACCGCAGACAGGCTATCAAAGGCCTAAAATAACAAACAATAGGCTCATGGCAGTTTTACAGCGGTTACATGGATACACAGGCAGCTTGGTGGTGAGTGGAGGAGTATTTAAAGTAGGGACCGCAGACAGGCTATCAAAGGCCTAAAATAACAAACAATAGGCTCATGGCAGTTTTACAGCGGTTACATGGATACACGGGCAGGCAGCTGGTGATGAGTGGAGGAGTATTTAAAGTAGGGACCGCAGACAGGCTATCAAAGGCCTAAAATAACAAACAATAGGCTCATGGCAGTTTTACAGCGGTTACATGGATACACGGGCAGGCAGCTGGTGATGAGTGGAGGAGTATTTAAAGTAGGGACCGCAGACAGGCTATCAAAGGCCTAAAATAACAAACAATAGGCTTATGGCAGTTTTACAGCGGTTACATGGATACACGGGCAGGCAGCTTGGTGGTCAGTGGAGGAGTATTTAAAGTAGGGACCGCAGACAGGCTATCAAAGGCCTAAAATAACAAACAATAGGCTCATGGCAGTTTTACAGCGGTTACATGGATACACAGGCAGCTTGGTGGTGAGTGGAGGAGTATTTAAAGTAGGGACCGCAGACAGGCTATCAAAGGCCTAAAATAACAAACAATAGGCTCATGGCAGCTTTACAGCGGTTACATGGATACACAGGCAGCTTGGTGGTGAGTGGAGGAGTAGTGCAAGGAGTGTCTGTCCCAGTACTCCCAAAATATAAATAGATGTTAATGTCTCGCAAAACAACCAAAACAAAAAAAAAGGTGGCATACTTAGGTACAGGGGTGGGCTCATCTACTGAGTTTCTGACATAGTAATTTGGCAGTAACTATTTAATGGTGCCAATATAGGACACAGACACAGACTACTTTAAGTTGCATCATAGATGTCTACAAATTTGTATTGTCAGTGCCAGACATTGAATGATGTCAGCGAATAGACTAAAGATTGGTGGAGCTGTGCGACATAATTTTGCACGTGGTAGAGCACATTTTGAGCTGGGGTAGGGGGGAACTCTCTTGAGGCCGGCGGGACCGCCCCAGGGCCCCTCATGTTACAACGGTGTGTCTGACGTTGGGTGCGCACCGCCACCGCCAGAGACACTACATTGTACTATGAGGGACCCAGTAGCAATGCCGTCAACCAAAAGCGAGCACACCCACCTCTTCAGACAAACAGCAGTCTCACGGGTGCTTGCGCCAAGTCGCGATACCATGGCCCCGTGTGGGGAGTTTTGCCATTTAGGGAGGTGTAAACATGTCGTATGCTGTACAATCAGCTGCAGCAAATTAGACATTAGAAAAGTAATTCACAGGCAAGAGCTTTTCATAGGAAAGCTAGGTGTCGGCCGGGCAAGGTGGGGCAAAAGATTTCGAAATCCAGTTGTGGTTCATTTTAATGAATGTTAGATCGTCAACATTTTGGGTAGCCAGACGAGTCCTTTTTTCGGTTAATATTGAACCTGCAGCACTGAATACTCTTTCTGATAGGACACTTGCTGCCGGGCAAGCAAGCTCCTGCAATGCATATTCTGCCAATTCTGGCCAGGTGTCTAATTTGGAGGCCCAGTAATCAAATGGGAATGACGGTTGAGGGAGAACATCGATAAGGGATGAAAAATAGTTAGTAACCATACTGGACAAATGTTGTCTCCTGTCACTTTCAATTGATGCAGCAGTACCTGTCCTGTCTGCGGTCATAGCAAAATCACTCCACAACCTGGTCAGAAAACCCCTCTGTCCAACGCCACTTCTGATGTGTGCACCCCTAACACTCCTAGTCTGCTGCCCCCTGGAGCTCGTGTGAGAACGATCACGTGCGCTGTGTGCTGGGAATGCCTGAAGCAAACGGTCAACAAGAGTTGATTGTTTGGTTGCTAATATTAGTTCCAAGTTCTCATGTGGCATAATATTTTGCAATTTGCCTTTATAGCGTGGATCAAGGAGGCAGGCCAACCAGTAATCGTCATCGTTCATCATTTTCGTAATGCGTGTGTCCCTTTTTAGGATACGTAAGGCATAATCCGCCATGTGGGCCAAAGTTCCAGTTGTCAAATCTCCGGTTGTGATTGGTTGAGGGGCAGTTGCAGGCAAATCTACGTCACTTGTGTCCCTCAAAAAACCAGAACCCGGCCGTGACACGCAACCAATTTCCTGTGCCCCCGGGAAAGGTTCGGCATTAAAAATATACTCATCCCCATCATCCTCCTCGTCCTCCACCTCCTCTTCGCCCGCTACCTCGTCCTGTACACTGCCCTGACCAGACAATGACTGACTGTCATCAAGGCTTTCCTCTTCCTCTGGTGCAGACGCCTGCTCCTTTATGTGCGTCAAACTTTGCATCAGCAGACGCATTAGGGGGATGCTCATGCTTATTACGGCGTTGTCTGCACTAACCAGCCGTGTGCATTCCTCAAAACACTGAAGGACTTGACACATGTCTTGTATCTTAGACCACTGCACACCTGACAACTCCATGTCTGCCATCCTACTGCCTGCCCGTGTATCCTCCCACAAATAAATAACAGCACGCCTCTGTTCGCACAGTCTCTGAAGCATGTGCAGTGTTGAGTTCCACCTTGTTGCAACGTCTATGATGAGGCGATGCTGGGGAAGGTTCAAAGACCGCTGATATGTCTGCATACGGCTGGCGTGTACAGGCGAACGTCGGATATGTGAGCAAAGTGCACGCACTTTGAGGAGCAGGTCGGAGAACCCAGGATAAGTTTTCAATAAGCACTGCACCACCAGGTTTAAGGTGTGAGCCAGGCAAGGAATGTGTTTCAGTTGGGAAAGGGAGATGGCAGCCATGAAATTCCTTCCGTTATCACTCACTACCTTGCCTGCCTCAAGATCTACTGTGCCCAGCCACGACTGCGTTTCTTGTTGCAAGAACTCGGACAGAACTTCCGCGGTGTGTCTGTTGTCGCCCAAACACTTCATAGCCAATACAGCCTGCTGACGCTTGGCAGTAGCTGGCCCATAATGGGACAACTGGTGTGCAACAGTGTCATCTGCCGATGGAGTGGTTGGCAGACTGCGTTCTGTGGAAGAGCTGTAGCTTCTGCAGGAGGACGAGGAGGAGGAGGAGGAGGGGGTGCGAACGCCTACAGCCAACTGTTTCCTAGACCGTGGGCTAGGCACAACTGTCCCTAAATTGATGTCGCCTGTGGACCCTGCATCCACCACATTCACCCAGTGTGCCGTGATGGACACATAACGTCCCTGGCCATGCCTACTGGTCCATGCATCTGTAGTCAGGTGCACCTTTGTACTCACAGATTGCCTGAGTGCATGGACGATGCGCTGTTTAACATGCTGGTGCAGGGCTGGGATGGCTTTTCTGGAAAAAAAGTGTCGACTGGGTAGCTCGTATCGTGGTTCAGCGTACTCCATCAGGGCTTTGAAAGCTTCGCTTTCAACTAACCGGTAGGGCATCATCTCTAACGAGATTAGTCTAGCTATGTGGGCGTTAAAACCCTGTGTACGCGGATGCGAGGATAAGTACTTCCTTTTTCTAACCAGAGTCTCATGTAGGGTGAGCTGGACTGGAGAGCTGGAGATCGTGTAACTTTCGGGTGTGCCGGTGTACATGGCAGACTGAGAGACGGTTGGAGACGGTATTGTTTCCGCCGGTGCCCTGGATGCAATATTTCCTCCTACAAAACTGGTGGTTCCCTGACCCTGACTGCTTTTGGCTGGCAAAGAAACCTGCACAGATACTGCCGGTGGTGCGGAAAATGGTGGCCTTACAGTGACGGAAGGGATGTTGCGTTGCTGACTAGCTTCATTGGCCGAGGGTGCTACAACCTTAAGGGACGTTTGGTAGTTAGTCCAGGCTTGAAAATGCATGGTGGTTAAGTGTCTATGCATGCAACTAGTATTTAGACTTTTCAGATTCTGACCTCTGCTTAAGCTAGTTGAACATTTTTGACAGATGACTTTGCGCTGATCAGTTGGATGTTGTTTAAAAAAATGCCAGACTGCACTCTTCCTAGACTCGGATCCCTTTTCAGGGATTGCAGACTGAGCTTTAACCGGATGGCCACGCTGTCCTCCAACAGGTTTTGGCTTTGACACGCGTTTTGGGCCAGATACGGGCCCGGCAGATGGAACCTGTTGCGATGTTGATGCCTGCTGCGGCCCCTCCTCCACCTCCGCTTCTGAACTACTGCCGCCTGCACCCTGTTCCCCCAATGGCTGCCAATCGGGGTCAATAACTGGGTCATCTATTACCTCCTCTTCGAGCTCGTGTGCAACTTCGTCTGTGTCACTGTGTCGGTCGGTGGTATAGCGTTCGTGGCGGGGCAACATAGTCTCATCAGGGTCTGATTGTGGATCTGTACCCTGAGAGGGCAATGTGGTGGTCTGAGTCAAAGGAGCAGCATAGTACTCTGGCTGTGGCTGTGCATCAGTGCACTCCATGTCAGAATCTACTTGTAATGGGCATGGCCTGTTAAATGTTTCACTTTCTAAGCCAGGGACGGTATGTGTAAAGAGCTCCATGGAGTGACCCGTTGTGTCGCCTGCTGCATCCTTCTCTCTTGTTGTAGTTTTTGATGAGGAGGACAAGGAAGCGACTTGTCCCTGACCGTGAACATCCACAAGCGACGCGCTGCTTTTACATTTACCAGTTTCGGAAGAGGAGGCAAAAGAGCTAGAGGCTGAGTCTGCAATGTAAGCCAAAACTTGCTGTTGCTGCTCCGCCTTTAAAAGCGGTTTTCCTACTCCCAGAAAAGAGAGCGTTCGAGGCCTTGTGTAGCCTGACGACGAAACTGGCTCCACAGCTCCAGACTTAGGTGGAATATTTTTATCCCCACGACCACCTGATGCTCCACTACCACTACCATCATTACCAGCTGACAATGAACGCCCACGACGACCTCTTGCACCAGACTTCCTCATTGTTTTAAAATCTTAACCAAAGTAACTTTATTTGTTGCTGTCAAACAACTTACACGGTGAGCTATAACTTCAGTATGATTTCAATATCCCTTAACAGGTTGGTGAGACCACAAGGAAAATCAGGCACAATGTTACACACTCTGTTTTCTGTGGCACAAAATCACAGAGATGACACACACGCAGGACTGTCACTCAAGCACTAATGTCAATATTAATCTCCCACCTAATTTATTTATTTATTTTTCTCAGGGAGACTTTAGAAACCAAATAATATTAAAAAAAAAAAAAAAAAAAAGGCTTCCTATGGCCCACAATTAGAGAGAGAGAGGTGGCACACCCAGGAGTCAAGACTGGCGCACAAGCTGAAAGGGCAATATTACTCTCCCACTGTTTTTTTAAGTTTTTTTTTTTTTTTTTTCAGGGAGACTTTAGAAACCAAATAATATTAAAAAAACCAAAAAAATAAATAGCCTTTCTATGGCCCACTGAATGAGAGAGAGAGGTGGCACACCCAGGAGTCAAGACTGGCACACAAGCTGAAAGGGCAATATTACTCTCCCACTGTTTTTTTATGTATTTTTTGTTTTTTAAGGGAGACTTTAGAAACCCAATAATATTTAAAAAAAAAAAAAAAAAGGCTTTCTATGGCCCACTGAATGAGAGAGAGAGGTGGCACACCCAGGAGTCAAGACTGGCACACAAGCTGAAAGGGCAATATTACTCTCCCACTGTTTTTTTATGTATTTTTTGTTTTTTAAGGGAGACTTTAGAAACCAAATAATATTAAAAAAACCAAAAAAATAAATAGCCTTTCTATGGCCCACTGAATGAGAGAGAGAGGTGGCACACCCAGGAGTCAAGACTGGCACACAAGCTGAAAGGGCAATATTACTCTCCCACTGTTTTTTTATGTATTTTTTGTTTTTTAAGGGAGACTTTAGAAACCAAATAATATTAAAAAAAAAACAAAAAAAAAAAGGCTTCCTATGGCCCACAATTAGAGAGAGAGAGGTGGCACACCCAGGAGTCAAGACTGGCGCACAAGCTGAAAGGGCAATATTACTCTCCCACTGTTTTTTTATGTTTTTTTTTTTTTTCAGGGAGACTTTAGAAACCAAATACCGTATATACTCGAGTATAAGCCGACCCGAGTATAAGCCGACCCCCCTAATTTTGCCACAAAAAACTGGGAAAACTTATTGACTCGAGTATAAGCCTAGGGTGGAAAATGCAGCAGCTACCGGTGAATTTCAAAAATAAAAATAGATGCTCCATACCGTTCATTATGGCCCCATAGCTGTGCCATATAGTGCTCTGCACCGTTCATAATTGCCCCATAGCTGTGCCATATAGTGCTCTGCACCATTATTGCCCCATAGCTGTGCCATACAGTGCTCTGCACCATTATTGCCCCATAGCTGTGCCATATAGTGCTCTGCACCGTCCATTATTGCCCCATAGCTGTGCCATACAGTGCTCTGCACCATTATTGCCCCATAGCTGTGCCATATAGTGCTCTGCACCATTATTGTCCCATAGCTGTGCCATATAATGCTCTGCACCATTATTGCCCCATAGCTGTGCCATATAGTGCTCTGCACCATTCATTATTGCCCCATAGCTGTGCCATATAGTGCTCTGCACCATTATTGCCCCATAGCTGTGCCATACAGTGCTCTGCACCATTATTGCCCCATAGCTGTGCCATATAGTGCTCTGCACCGTCCATTATTGCCCCATAGCTGTGCCATAGTGCTCTGCACCATTATTGCCCCATAGCTGTGCCATATAGTGCTCTGCACCATTATTGCCCCATAGCTGTGCCATACAGTGCTCTGCACCATTATTGCCCCATAGCTGTGCCATACAGTGCTCTGCACCGTCCATTATTGCCCCATAGCTGTGCCATACAGTGCTCTGCACCATTATTGCCCCATAGCTGTGCCATACAGTGCTCTACACCATTATTGCCCCATAGCTGTGCCATACAGTGCTCTGCACCGTCCATTATTGCCCCATAGCTGTGCCATACAGTGCTCTGCACCATTATTGCCCCATAGCTGTGCCATACAGTGCTCTGCACCATTATTGCCCCATAGCTGTGCCATATAGTGCTCTGCACCGTCCATTATTGCCTCATAGCTGTGCCATATAGTGCTCTGCACCATTATTGCCCCATAGCTGTGCTGCTGCTGCAATAAAAATAATAAAACACATACTCACCTCTCTTGCTTGCAGCTCCTCGGCGCCATCTTCCCGGCGTCTCTCCGCACTGACTGATCAGGCAGAGGGCGGCGCGCACACTATATGCGTCATCGCGCCCTCTGACCTGAACAGTCAGTGTGGAGAGAGAGAGACGCCGGGAAGATGGAGACAGCGCCCGGCGTGTGGAACGAGGATAGGTGAATATGCGATATTTACCTGCTCCCGGCGTCCCTGGCTCCTTCTCCCGGACAGCTGGTCTCCGGGTGCCGCAGCCTCTTCCTCTGTCAGCGGTCACCGGCACCGCTGATTAGAGAAATGAATTATGCGGCTCCGCCCCTATGGGAGGTGGAGCCGCCTATTCATTTCTCTAATGAGCGGTCCCACGTGACCGCTGTACAGGGGAAGAGCTGCTGCACCCGGAGACCGTGGGACGGGCAGGGGGAGCGCCAGGATCGCCGGGACTAGGTAAGTATGCCTCAGCGCTCTCTCCCCCTCACCCGCCGACCCCACCGCCGACCGTGACTCGAGTATAAGCCGAGGGGGCACTTTCAGCCCAAAAATTTGGGCTGAAAATCTCGGCTTATACTCGAGTATATACGGTAATATTAAAAAAACCAAAAAAATAAATAGCCTTTCTATGGCCCACTGAATGAGAGAGAGAGGTGGCACACCCAGGAGTCAAGACTGGCACACAAGCTGAAAGGGCAATATTACTCTCCCACTGTTTTTTTTATGTATTTTTTGTTTTTTAAGGGAGACTTTAGAAACCAAATAATATTAAAAAAACCAAAAAAATAAATAGCCTTTCTATGGCCCACTGAATGAGAGAGAGAGGTGGCACACCCAGGAGTCAAGACTGGCACACAAGCTGAAAGGGCAATATTACTCTCCCACTGTTTTTTTATGTATTTTTTATTTTTTAAGGGAGACTTTAGAAACCAAATAATATTAAAAAAAAAACAAAAAAAAAAAGGCTTCCTATGGCCCACAATTAGAGAGAGAGAGGTGGCACACCCAGGAGTCAAGACTGGCGCACAAGCTGAAAGGGCAATATTACTCTCCCACTGTTTTTTTAAGTTTTTTTTTTTTTTCAGGGAGACTTTAGAAACCAAATAATATTAAAAAAACCAAAAAAATAAATAGCCTTTCTATGGCCCACTGAATGAGAGAGAGAGGTGGCACACCCAGGAGTCAAGACTGGCACACAAGCTGAAAGGGCAATATTACTCTCCCACTGTTTTTTTATGTATTTTTTGTTTTTTAAGGGAGACTTTAGAAACCAAATAATATAAAAAAAAAAACAAACAAAAAAAGGCTTTCTATGGCCCACAATTAGAGAGAGAGAGGTGGCACACCCAGGAGTCAAGACTGGCGCACAAGCTGAAAGGGCAATATTACTCTCCCACTGTTTTTTTAAGTTTTTTTTTTTTTTTTTTTCAGGGAGACTTTAGAAACCAAATAATATTAAAAAAACCAAAAAAATAAATAGCCTTTCTATGGCCCACTGAATGAGAGAGAGAGGTGGCACACCCAGGAGTCAAGACTGGCACACAAGCTGAAAGGGCAATATTACTCTCCCACTGTTTTTTTATGTATTTTTTGTTTTTTAAGGGAGACTTTAGAAACCAAATAATATTTAAAAAAAAACAAAAAAAAAAAGGCTTTCTATGGCCCACAATTTGAGAGAGAGAGGTGGCACACCCAGGAGTCAAGACTGGCGCACAAGCTGAAAGGGCAATATTACTCTCCCACTGTTTTTTTAAGTTTTTTTTTTTTTATTTTCAGGGAGACTTTAGAAACCAAATAATATTAAAAAAACCAAAAAAATAAATAGCCTTTCTATGGCCCACTGAATGAGAGAGAGAGGTGGCACACCCAGGAGTCAAGACTGGCACACAAGCTGAAAGGGCAATATTACTCTCCCACTGTTTTTTTATGTATTTTTTGTTTTTTAAGGGAGACTTTAGAAACCCAATAATATTTAAAAAAAAAAAAAAAAAAAAGGCTTTCTATGGCCCACAATTAGAGAGAGAGGTGGCACACCCAGGAGTCAAGACTGGCACACAAGCTGAAAGGGCAATATTACTCTCCCACTGTTTTTTTATTTATTTTTTTTTTTTTTCAGGGAGACTTTAGAAACCAAACAATAAGAAAAAAAATAAATAAATAAATAGGCTTTCTATAGCCCACTGAATAAGAGATAGCACACACAGCAGTGGCACACAAGCCCTGACTGAGGCCAATATTTTTCTACCACTGATTGATGTAGTGTTTTTGTGTTGAGGTAGAATTTAGAACACAAATCACGGAAAAAATAAATAGGCTTTCTATGGCCCACTCAGTGAGAGATGGCACACACAGGGATGGCACTGTAGCAGAAATGCCAATCTTAATCTCCCACAAAAAAAAAAAAAAAACAGGGACTGTCCTACAATTACTATCTCCCTGCAGTAATCTAAGCCAGGTATGGCAGGCAGCAATAGGAGTGGACTGATGCACAAATTAAATAAAAAGTGTGGACAAACAAAAAAGATAGCTGTGCAGAAAGGAACAAGAGGATATGTGCTTTGAAAAAAGCAGTTGGTTTCCACAGTGGCGTACACACAGCAATACAGCTATCACGGAGCCTTCTAGGGCAGCCCAATGAGCTACAGCGCTGAGGAAAAAAAAAAAAAAATTGCTTCCACTGTTCCTGCACACCGAAGGTGGTGTTGGACAGTGGAAATCGCTACAGCACAAGCGGTTTGGTGGTTAGTGGACCCTGCCTAACGCTCTCCCTGCTTCTGACGAAGCGGCAGCAACCTCTCCCTAAGCTCAGATCAGCAGCAGTAAGATGGCGGTCGGCGGGAACGCCCCTTTATAGCCCCTGTGACGCCGCAGACAGCAAGCCAATCACTGCAATGCCCTTCTCTAAGATGGTGGGGACCAGGATCTATGTCATCACGCTGCCCACACTCTGCGTTCACCTTCATTGGCTGAGAAATGGCGCTTTTCGCGTCATTGAAACGCGACTTTGGCGCGAAAGTCGCGTACCGCATGGCCGACAAGCACAGGGGTCGGATCGGGTTTCATGAGACGCCGACTTAGCCAAAAGTCGGCGACTTTTGAAAATGATCGACCCGTTTCGCTCAACCCTAGTGTATATTATATTCCCTGAGCCTGATAGGTGGGGAATGAACATGAAATATATGTAGAGAAGAGAGGAATGAACACATATCCCATATAAACAGGTGTATATTATATTCCCTGAGCCTGATAGGTGGGGAATGAACATGAAATATATGTAGATAATAGAGGAATGAACACATATCCCATATAAACAGGTGTATATTATATTCCCTGTGCCTGATAGGTGGGGAATGAACATGGAATATATGTAGAGAAAAGGAGAATGAACACATATCCCATATAAACAGGTGTATATTATATTCCCTGAGCCTGATAGGTGGGGAATGAACATGAAATATATGTAGAGAATAGGGGAATGAACACATATCCCATATAAACAGGTGTATATTATATTCCCTGAGCCTGATAGGTGGGGAATGAACATGAAATATATGTAGACAATAGGGGAATGAACACATATCCCATAATAACAGGTGTATATTATGTTCCCTGTGCCTGATAGGTGGGGAATGAACATGAAATATATGTAGATAATAGAGAAATGAACACATATCCCATATAAACAGGCGTATATTATATTCCCTGTGCCTGATAGGGAGGGGCCAATTCGCGGCCGGAATAAGCCTGTCGCTGATTGGTTGCGACCATCCAGGCACGACCAATCCGTAACCCGGGATTTCCGTTACAGACAGTCAGAAAGTCACACAAACAGACAGAAATACCCCTTAGACGATTATCTAGATAGATTTGTGTTCATTCTCCTATCCTGTACATATATAACATGTTCATTCCCCACCTATCAGGCTCAAGGAATATAATATACACCTGTTTATATGGGATATGTTTTCATTCCTCTCTTCTCTACATATATTTCATGTTCATTCCCCACCTATCAGGCACAGGGAATATAATATACGCCTGTTTATATGGGATATGTGTTCATTTCTCTATTATCTACATATATTTCATGTTCATTCCCCACCTATCAGGCACAGGGAATCTAATATACACCTGTTTATATGGGATATGTGTTCATTCTCCTATTCTCTACATATATTTCATGTTCATTCCCCACCTATCAGGCACAGGGAATATAATATACACCTGTTTATATGGGATATGTGTTCATTCCTCTATTCTCTACATATATTTCATGTTCATTCCCCACCTATCAGGCACAGAAAATATAGTATACACCTGTTTATATGGGATATGTGTTCATTACTCTATTATCTACATATATTTCATGTTCATTCCCCACCTATCGGGCACAGAGAATATAATATACACCTGTTTATATGGGATATGTGATCATTCCCCTATTATCTACATATATTTCATGTTTATTCCCCACCTATCAGGCACAGGGAATATAATATACGCCTGTTTATATGGGATATGTGTTCATTTCTCTATTATCTACAAGTATTCCATCTTCATTCCCCACCCATATAGCACAGAAAATATAGTATACACCTGTTTATATGGGATATGTGTTCATTACTCTATTATCTACATATATTTCATGTTCATTCCCCACCTATCAGGCACAGGGAACATAATATACACCTGTTATTATGGGATATGTGTTCATTCCCCTATTATCTACATATATTTCATGTTCATTCCCCACCTATCAGGCTCAGGGAATATAATATACACCTGTTTATATGGGATATGTGTTCATTCCCCTATTCTCTACATATATTTCATGTTCATTCCCCACCTATCAGGCTCAGGGAATATAATATACACCTGTTTATGTGGGATTTGTGTTCATTCTCCTATTCTCTACATATATTTCATGTTCATTCCCCACCTATCAGGCTCAGGGAATATAATATACACCTGTTTATATGGGATATGTGTTCATTCCTCTATTATCTACAAGTATTCCATCTTCATTCCCCACCCATATAGCACAGAAAATATAGTATACACCTGTTTATATGGGATATGTGTTCATTCTCCTATTCTCTACATATATTTCATGTTCATTCCCCACCTATCAGGCACAGAAAATGTAGTATACACCTGTTTATATGGGATATGTGTTCATTACTCTATTATCTACATATATTTCATGTTCATTCCCCACCTATCAGGCTCAGGGAATATAATATACACCTGTTTATATGGGATATGTGTTCATTCCCCTATTATCTACATATATTTCATGTTCATTCCCCACCTATCAGGCTCAGGGAATATAATATACACCTGTTTATATGGGATATGTGTTCATTCCCCTATTCTCTACATATATTTCATGTTCATTCCCCACCTATCAGGCTCAGGGAATATAATATACACCTGTTTATATGGGATTTGTGTTCATTCTCCTATTCTCTACATATATTTCATGTTCATTCCCCACCTATCAGGCTCAGGGAATATAATATACGCCTGTTTTTATGGGATATGTGTTCATTTCTCTATTATCTACAAGTATTCCATCTTCATTCCCCACCCATATAGCACAGAAAATATAGTATACACCTTTTTATATGGGATATGTGTTCATTCTCCTAATCTCTACATATATTTCACGTTCATTCCCCACCTATCAGGCTCAGGGAATATAATATACACCTGTTTATATGGGATATGTGTTCATTCCTCTATTATCTACAAGTATTCCATCTTCATTCCCCACCCATATAGCACAGAAAATATAGTATAAACCTGTTTATATGGGATATGTGTTCATTCTCCTATTCTCTACATATATTTCATGTTCATTCCCCACCTATCAGGCACAGAAAATATAGTATACACCTGTTTATATGGGATATGTGTTCATTCCCCTATTATCTACATATATTTCATGTTCATTCCCCACCTATCAGGCTCAGGGAATATAATATACACCTGTTTATATGGGATTTGTGTTCATTCCCCTATTCTCTACATATATTTCATGTTCATTCCCCACCTATCAGGCTCAGGGAATATAATATACACCTGTTTATATGGGATATGTGTTCATTCCCCTACTCTCTACATATATTTCATGTTCATTCCCCACCTATCAGGCTCAGGGAATATAATATACGCCTGTTTATATGGGATATGTGTTCATTCCCCTATTCTCTACATATATTTCATGTTCATTCCCCACCTATCAGGCTCAGGGAATATAATATACGCCTGTTTATATGGGATATGTGTTCATTCCCCTATTCTCTACCTATATTTCATGTTCATTCCCCACCTATCAGGCTCAGGGAATATAATATACGCCTGTTTATATGGGATATGTGATCATTCTCCTATTATCTACATATATTTCATGTTCATTCCCCACCTATCAGGCACAGGGAATATAATATACGCCTGTTTATATGGGATATGTGTTCATTTCTCTATTATCTACATATATTTCATGTTCATTCCCCACCTATCAGGCACAGGGAATCTAATATACACCTGTTTATATGGGATATGTGTTCATTCTCCTATTCTCTACATATATTTCATGTTCATTCCCCACCTATCAGGCACAGGGAATATAATATACACCTGTTTATATGGGATATGTGTTCATTCCTCTATTATCTACATATATTTCATGTTCATTTCCCACCTATCAGGCACAGGGAATATAATATACACCTGTTTATATGGGATATGTGTTCATTCCTCTATTCTCTACATATATTTCATGTTCATTCCCCACCTATCAGGCACAGGGAATATAATATACACCTGTTTATATGGGATATGTGATCATTCCCCTATTATCTACATATATTTCATGTTTATTCCCCACCTATCAGGCACAGGGAATATAATATACGCCTGTTTATATGGGATATGTGTTCATTTCTCTATTATCTACAAGTATTCCATCTTCATTCCCCACCCATATAGCACAGAAAATATAGTATACACCTGTTTATATGGGATATGTGTTCATTACTCTATTATCTACATATATTTCATGTTCATTCCCCACCTATCGGGCACAGAGAATATAATATACACCTGTTTATATGGGATATGTGATCATTCCCCTATTATCTACATATATTTCATGTTTATTCCCCACCTATCAGGCACAGGGAATATAATATACGCCTGTTTATATGGGATATGTGTTCATTTCTCTATTATCTACAAGTATTCCATCTTCATTCCCCACCCATATAGCACAGAAAATATAGTATACACCTGTTTATATGGGATATGTGTTCATTACTCTATTATCTACATATATTTCATGTTCATTCCCCACCTATCAGGCACAGGGAACATAATATACACCTGTTATTATGGGATATGTGTTCATTCCCCTATTATCTACATATATTTCATGTTCATTCCCCACCTATCAGGCTCAGGGAATATAATATACACCTGTTTATATGGGATATGTGTTCATTCCCCTATTCTCTACATATATTTCATGTTCATTCCCCACCTATCAGGCTCAGGGAATATAATATACACCTGTTTATATGGGATATGTGTTCATTCCTCTATTATCTACATATATTTCATGTTCATTCCCCACCCATATAGCACAGAAAATATAGTATACACCTGTTTATATGGGATATGTGTTCATTCTCCTATTCTCTACATATATTTCATGTTCATTCCCCACCTATCAGGCACAGAAAATGTAGTATACACCTGTTTATATGGGATATGTGTTCATTACTCTATTATCTACATATATTTCATGTTCATTCCCCACCTATCAGGCTCAGGGAATATAATATACACCTGTTTATATGGGATATGTGTTCATTCCCCTATTATCTACATATATTTCATGTTCATTCCCCACCTATCAGGCTCAGGGAATATAATATACACCTGTTTATATGGGATATGTGTTCATTCCCCTATTCTCTACATATATTTCATGTTCATTCCCCACCTATCAGGCTCAGGGAATATAATATACACCTGTTTATATGGGATTTGTGTTCATTCTCCTATTCTCTACATATATTTCATGTTCATTCCCCACCTATCAGGCTCAGGGAATATAATATACGCCTGTTTTTATGGGATATGTGTTCATTTCTCTATTATCTACAAGTATTCCATCTTCATTCCCCACCCATATAGCACAGAAAATATAGTATACACCTTTTTATATGGGATATGTGTTCATTCTCCTAATCTCTACATATATTTCATGTTCATTCCCCACCTATCAGGCTCAGGGAATATAATATACACCTGTTTATATGGGATATGTGTAAATTTCTCTATTGTCTACAAGTATTTCATCTTCATTCCCCACCTATCAGGTTCAGGGAATATAGTATATACCTGTTTATATGGGATCTGTGTTGATTTCCTAATTGTCTACATATAATATAATTCATGTTCAGTTCATATCCAAGATGCATAAGAAATCTATAACATCTATCCATCTCTTTGGAGCTTTAAGTTATTATGTTCATTCTTTTTATTTATTCCTTTTCTTCATTCTTTTTAGTATGTCCCCCAGAACAGTACAAGTGCAACAATCAGCGTGTAGCAAAAAGTTAAAAAAAAAAAAAAAGAACAACAGCAACTCTCATAGTAAGAACCCCTCAAATGAGGAAACGTCAATTAATCACAAGTTTCACATCCACATAATAAATAATCTGCAGGGTCTCAAATTTCATTTCGGGTCATATGGACACGAACAGTCCAGCAGGGTTAACCCTTTAAAAACGTGAGTTACTTAATTGAATTATTTATTGAACTATGTGATTACTTTAATAGGTTGTGCAATATTGGCAGGCTCAGCCTAATAATTTCACACACACCCGATTTAAAATATAAACAATGGATACTCACCTGATATAGCAGCACTGTTCCAGCAATGTCAGTGCCACTATCCCCACTATTAACTGCCACTATTCCCAAAGGGTCACAATACATTGCTGTTTCACATGACTGCTGCAGCCAATCAGTGGCAGCTTATTAGCTGCAGCTTCTCAATACTCAATCTGTTCAGACATCTGCTCTAAGGCTAAGTTCACATTAGCGTTCGGGGGCTTTACGGAGGGCTGTGTACTTCCTCCGTTAAGCTCCGTCTACTTCCGCATACTTCTGCATACTTCTGCATGCGTCCTACGTCCTATCTTTAACATTGGGTATGCAGGACATGCGGATGTATGCGGATGTGCTGTTTTGACGCGCCCGCCGATCACATGGGAACTCAACAAGTTGCATTCCCGTGCTGTCAGCGGGCACATCAAAACGCCACATCCTCATACAATGCATGTGCAGCGCCCCAGAGTCCTGGTCGTTGCAGTACTGTGGCTCCGCCACTAAGGGGAGCTGTGGTACGTCCGATGGCACTGAAGGAGTTCATCTGATCAGGTATCACAGACATCAATACATTTCACCGCCGGGCCTCCAGGGGGAGCTAAGGGTTCTATTCATTAGGCCACTCTCCACATACTGGTAAAACTGGGGGTCAGGCAGGAAGTTAGACAGAAAGCTGACTGGGTTGGAACCAGGCAACACCTTGTGGCAGAGGGTGTTGCGGGAGAAGATTCGGTAGGGTCTCTGTCGGGGGTGGGATCCTGACAGAGACTGGGCAACTTGAGCGAACGTAACGGGACCGTGCTTGCTCAGTATAGCGGCGGTACCCAAGAAGGGATTGGAAGCGAGATAGATTGTGCTGAGTGAGAAACGAGATCAAAGCAAGAAGGAGAATACCAGTAGGGGTCGTGCTGTAAGACCGAGGCAACATCCTACTGAGGCGCACAACCGGCGGCCGGAACGCCGAGGGAGTATTACAATATTCAGCTTCAAGCAATACTCTAAACAGCGGCAGGACAGTCAGTCTAAGGCGGGCTGTCTCACCTAAATCACCTATGCAGTCTTGGGGGGCAACTAGTGGAGAGGGGCGACTCTAGGGTCCCGGAAGAGCTCCGAGCCTACCCGTCAAACGGGTGCCGTTCTAACCGTAACATCAGGGAGGGACGGAGAATTAGCAGAACATCATCTAATCGAGTTGTGAGGGAACTTAAGAAATGGACACAACAGTTGTGGGGACTTTCCGTAAGCACAGCAGGGAAGGACCGCAACACATAGCGCTAGAAGGAAGGCACAGATTTCCACCTGTTAAGAGAACTCTGGAGGTGCCATTGGACCGGCCGGAATTGCGCAGCCTGGTTATCTGGACTCCGGACTGAGGACCCAGAGATCTTCAGTAAAGAGGTAAAGAGACTGCAACCTGGTGTCCTCGTTATTTATCGCACCGCACCACTACAGCCTCACACCACCATCATCTACCCACATCTATTACTGTACGCCCCTCAGCAGGGTCACAGACCGGGTCTAGCCACCGTGGCAACCCCAGAGCAGAGACTCACAGGCCCGGTACCGGGTATCCCTCGGCCCTGTGGCAGTGGGGGCGCTACACATGTCCCTGTGTACCCAATGTTAAAGATAGGTATGCAGGACGCATGCACAGCTGTGCGGATATGAAGGGAAAAAGTACGCAGCCCTACGCAGGGCTGACGAAGGCAAATGTGAACTTAGTCTAACTAAATAGAAAAGGATGCAGTCAAACAGCGGCCGCTGATTGATTCAAGCAGACCTGTGACACAACGGTCTTGTAACCTGCCGGGAATAGCAATGCTGACATCTCTGAAACAGCGTTGCTATGGTAGTTGAATATCCGTTGTTTTTTTATTTTATTTAATTGGGCCATTGAAAAGATTAAGCTGAGGTTGTCCAGTAGTGGATAACCCCTTTACGACCAAGAATCCATTTGAGTCAGCTTGAAGTGGACTGAGTTTGATTCAAAGCATCCAAATTTGTGTGTTGGGCATGTGAAATCTAAGGCCAAAAATTGTTTAACCCTTTAAAAACACCAGTTGCTTATTAAAATCAGTAGAAATTAGCCATTTACTCACAGTGGTGACACCTTTTATACCCAGAACCCATTTGGACCAGCCTAGAATGAACTGATTTTGATGTGGGACATAGCTATCTTTTATGTGTTTGCAGCGAGAGATCAGTCACCTATATGGTTAAAACATCAAGTACTTGCACCTTACTAAAAGCCATTCTTAGCCTTTAGGATTTCCTTCAATAGACCCCATCTACTGTTATATTTTTTGGAGGCCATGCACTTGCACTTTAAAAGTTTGTAGTTTTTTTATTTTATAGGCAGTTTGTGTATTTACTGTGAAACCTATCCTTTATAATGCAGGGCCTGCTGTTTCACCATGTGTAATATGTATTGAAACCACTTGGCATTTTGGATTTTTCATATGATTGTTATCATTACCTATACCATGGATTGCTTGGAGCTCACTTTGCCCTGTTTGAGTCCCTTATGCAGCGCCCCAGGGTCCTGGTCTTTGCAGTAATGTCATTCTCCTCTAGGGGGGAGTGATGTTACGTTTGGAGGCAATAAAGGAGATCTCTTCACCAGGTAAACACAAAATATGCAACACAATTCACACTCCAGTCCACCAGAGGGAGCTATGCTCCTATTTATTAGGGCACTCTTCACAATTAGGTAAAACTGGTGGTCTGGATAGGAAATTAGGCAGAAGCTGGCTGGGCTTCACCCAGTGAGCTGCTATCTGAGCTCCGCTCAGGTAGTTGGTCCCTGACAGGGGTGGGATCCTGTCAGAGGCCTTGACAGAAGGACACGGAGCTGCGCCTGCCCCACGTGCGGTAGTTCCCAAGAAAGAGACACGAACAACGAACTGTATTGTAGAGGGTGAGAAACGAAGCCTTAGCAAAAGGAGAGGAAACCAGAAGGAGTTCTGCCCTGCACTGGCTGCCTCCTTCTGGATCCGGTAGCCGGAGCACCGAGGGAGCAACAGTCCTTTATGCCTTGCTCCAGAGACCGGCAGGACAGCTAATTTCAAGTTACTGATCCGCCCTATACCCAGGAGGCACGGTGGCAACTTGTGGGGGCCAGGGCGAGCTAGAGTCCCTGTAAAAAGCCTCAGGCCACGAGTCATACGGGTTTGTCCTATCCATCTGGGGGACAGAGAAAGAGACATAACATCTAGAACATCTACAACAGTTGTGAGGACCTTATGAGAGGCTCAGCAGTAAGATACTACAACACCCAGGCACTAGAGGAAGGCTACTGATTTCCACCTGGATAAGGGGACTCTGGATTTGCCTCCAAACCAGCCGGACTCTGCCTACCCTGTGATCTGGTGCTCTGGACTGTGGATGCTGAAGCCTTCAGTAAAAAGGTAGAGAGACTGCAACCTTGTGTCCTCGTTCTTCACTGCGCCTCTCACCATCCACCATCTACACACTGGGAAGCCCTGGGGACACACTTCACCTGTGGGAAGGTATACCATCTAGCTGCCATAACATCACCCCCGCGGACCCCTAAGCAGCGTCGGTCACCCTGACCGAATACCACAGGTGGCGTCACGAACATTTCCCCTTTAAAGACCTTTCCCTTTTACAATGGACCTCTGAGGGCCACGGACCGGGTCAGCCACCATGACATCCCCCTTGAGAAGCGAAGGACCCAGTACCGAGTATCCCACTGCCCTACGGGGGCACTGAACTTATGTATACTGATTATTTTTTATTTTAATCTATTGTGAATAAAATATCTTAATTTTACTTTTTGGTCTTGTACTTCCCTTCTTCTTTGTATTCATGTATTTTTTTGGAAGTATACCATATGATAATTTTGGTCTTTAATCTTTGGGTATTCAATTAAAAATAAGGTTTTGCCCCTGACACACTTAGAAGCTAAAATATCTGTCACTTGAAAAACATTATCAGCACTGACCGGTAGAGGAGAAGAGCCAGAAGCAGGACGGAAACGATTCAGAATGACTGGTTTAAGGAGAGAAATGTGGAAAACCTTGGGAATGCGGAGTGAGGGAGGCAACCTCAGCTTGTAGGATACATCGTTGACGCGGTGGAGAACTTCAAAAGGACCAATGTAATGAGGACCCAATTTGTAGGAAGGCATCTTTAGTCTGATATATTTAGACGAAAGCCAAACCTTCTCGCCCGGAAGATAAGTCAGAGCATCTAGGCGCCTCTTGTCGGCATGTCTCTTCATACGTTCACCGACTCTCTTGAGCGCTTCTTTAGTCTCTAGCCAAACCCTGGAAAATTCCATGACCTCGGAACCAGCTGCCGGAACCCCGGAAGAGATAGCAATCGGCAAAGGATTGCTGGGATGCATACCAAAAACAACAAAGAATGGAGATTTTCCAGAAGATTCATTGGGATGGTTATCATAGGGGAACTCAGCCCACGGAAGAAGTCCGGACCAGTCATCCTGATGCAAGTTGGAAAAGTGACGTTGGTAAGAAGACAACACTTGATTTACTCACTCCACTTGGCTGTTGGTTTGCGGATGGTATGCAGAAGAGAAGTCTAATTTTACCTCCAAGAGGCCACACAAAGCCCTCCAAAATCGAGACATGAATTGGACTCCGCGATCAGATACAATATGTTGAGGGAATCCATGAAGTCGAAAGATGTGCTGGACAAAGAGCTTAGCTAATTTGGGAGCAGAGGGCAGTCCAGGTAGCGGAACAAAGTGCACCATCTTCGAAAACCGGTCCACCACTACCAGAATGGTAGTATACCCGGAGGAGAGAGGCAGATCAGTGATAAAATGCGATATGCTGCCACGGGGACGATGGAACTGGTAACGGAAGGAGAAACCCTGATGGTAAACATCTGGGAACTTTGACTTTAGCACAGGAAGAACATGAGGCAGTAAAGTAGATCACATCTTGACAGAGAGAAGGCCACCAATAGAACTGGCAGATGACATCCAGAGTCTTCCTAATGCCAACATGCCCAGAGATCTTGGAAGAATGTCCCCAACGCAAAATAGTCATTCTATCAGCTTCTGGAATGAAGGTTTTGCCTGGAGGTGGAACAATCAGGTTTACGGGAGCCACAGTGACAATCTTGGATGGATCAATTATGTGGGAAGGTTCCTCTTCCAAGTCAGAAGGTTGAAGAGACCGAGATAATGCATTTGCTTTGACGTTTTTCAGACCAGGCCGAAAGTGCAACTTAAAATCGAAACGGGCAAAGAATAGAGACCACCTGGCCTGTCGGGGGTTTAGTCTCTGGGCAGACTTAAGGTAGGACAAATTCTTATGGTCCGTGAAGATAGTAAAAGGATGGACAGCCCCCTCTAGTAAATAACGCCACTCCTCCAAAGCCATTTTTATGGCTAACAGTTCCCGATCTCCGATGAAATAGTTACACTCCGCAGACGAAAAGGCCTTAGAAAAGAACCCACAGGTAACCAACCAACCAGAAGAGGATCTCTGCGACAGCATCGCACCAGCACCAATGGATGATGCGTCCACTTCCAGAACAAATGGTTTGTTCGCCTCGGGTCGGTGTAAGATAGGCGCAACCGCAAAGGCATGTTTTAGGCTTAGAAAAGCATCCTCAGCCTCCGGAGACCAGGTTGCAGAACCAACTCCTCTTCGTGTAAGGCATGAGATTGACTTGGTTACAGGCGAGAAATGCGGAATAAACTAACGATAGTAGTTGGCAAACCCGAGAAAGCATTGGATAGCCCTTACTCCAACTGGCCGAAGCCACTGGAGGATCGCCGACAGTTTTTCAGGATCCATCTCTAGGCCAGACTCAGAGACGATATACCCTAGGAAGGGCAAAGAGGCTTGCTCGAAGATGCATTTCTCCATCTTAGCTTATAGCCGGTTCTCACGTAATCATTGCAGCACAAGATGGACGTTCCTCTGGTGAGAGGATCAGTCTGGAGAGAAAACGAGGATATTGTCCAGGTATAGCATATCCCAGAAGATGTCATTGACAAACTCCTAAAATACCGCAGGTGCATTACACAGACCGAATGGCATGACGAGGTACTCATAATGACCGTCATGGGTATTAAACGTGGTCTTCCACTCGTCTCCAGGGCGGATTTGAATGAGGTTGTAGGCTCCACGTAAGTCTAATTTAGAGAACATGCGGGCTCCTCTGAGGCAGTCGAAGAGCTCGGGAATGAGCGGTAGAGGATATTTATTCTTTATCATAATATCATTCAGACCCCGGTAATCTATGCATGGCCGGAGAGAACCATCTTTTTTTTACAAAGAAGAAGCCGGCACCTGCGGGTGAGGAGGATTTATGTATAAACACCTTAGCGAGATTCTCACGGATATACTCGGACATGGCAGATGTCTCAGCCAGAGAGAGTGGATAGATTCAACCTCTTGGCGGGGTGGTCCCCGGTCGTAGTTCAACTGGACAGTCATAGGGATGGTGAGGTGGCAAGGTCTCAGCCTCCTTTTTATCAAATACATCTGCAAAAGACCAATAGACGGAAGGTAGTCTGACAGGACCTGAAGAAGGTTGAGGAGTGACCAGATGAACGATCCCTAAGCATCTCTCTTGACATGGATGTCCCCACCGGAGAACCTCACTGGAGCGCCAATCCAAAACGGGTTCATGTGTCCGAAGCCACGGAAGACCAAGGAGCATTGCATGGGACAGGTTGGGCAAGACATAGAAGGCAATCCTCTCTTGATGTAAGGCCCCTACTTGAAGAACTAGTTCTTCAGTGACCATGACGACAGTTTCTTGCAGGAGTCTCCTATCAATGGAGGCAATCATATGAGGGTGCTCAAGGGACATCATGGGTATCCGATACTTCTTCACCTCCTTTAGCCGGATGAAGTTGCCTGCCACACCCGAATCCACATACGCTACCTCAGAACCACATCTCGGACCTTGGATAATCAAAACAGAAAGAGTAAGGGGTGGAGAGGAATCAGATACACCTAAGGAGGCCTCTCCTACCTGACCTAGGTGGAGGTGTTTCCCGCCCTCTCAGGACATGATAATGCGACATTCCCCAGCAGTATAAGCACAAGCCCAGTGCCAACCTCTCTCTACGACGTCGTTCGGCCAACTTTACCCGATCAACTTGCACAGGCTCTGGATCAGTGCCGCAGGAAGAACCAGAAGCCCGAGGACTGGGTTGTCTAGGGACAGAGGAAGAAGAAGATGATGGCCTAAAGGATCTCCTCTCCCTGGCAGCCTCTCGAGAGCGCTCTTGAAAGCGCAAATCAATGCACGTGGCAAGAGAAATGAGATCCTCCAATGTGGTCAGAGTATCTCGTCCAGCAAGTTCATCCTTGATCTGGCCGGATAACCCTCTCCAGAAGGCCCCAACCGAGGCCTCATTGTTCCACCCCAACTCTGAAGATGTGCGGAACCGGATTGCATATTGCCCGACAGTAAGGGTGCCCTGCTGTAGATTAAAGAGAGATTCTGTAGTAGAAGCGAGGCGACCGGGTTCATCAAAAACCTTCCAGAAAGTGTCCAAAAAGATGGCTATACTAGACACCACAGGGTCGTCATGTTCTCAAAGAGGATTTACCCAGGATAGGGCCTCTCCCTCCAAGTGGGACACGATAAAAGCCACCTTGGCCCAATCGGTAGGGTACTGCTGAGGCAGCAGCTCAAAATGGAGGCGGCATTGATTGAGAAAACCTCAGCAGAGCTTGGAATCTCCACCATAACGAGGCGGTTTAGCAAGACGAGGGGAAGGGGCCGATACGGGATCAGAAGCACGAGAGGAAGCCTGCAAAGAGAGCAAATGATCATCTACCGAGGCCATATAAGACAAAATGTGAGCCGGAGTATCGCGTTGCTGGACCAACTCTTGCTGAAGACCAGCTAACTGAGTAGCGTTACTGGGATCCGCGGCCTGTAAGGCGGACAAGCGGGAGTCCATTGTCTTCATAAAAGACAAAATACATGTCTGGTTTTCTCATAGAAAAGCCAGCTCCTTCTGAGCGGTGGTCCCAGCGGGATCCATGGCCTGATTGTACTGTTACACCAAGGGCAGCGAGAGACAAGATTGGACCCACTGGACCGTAATACCAAACCTCCTCCAAGCGAGCGTTCCAGGTAGACCAACCCCTATACAGGGATAGTTAGGGAGCAAGCTCGGAGGTCTCAAGTACCATGGATGCCAGGACCAGGGATCAGCTCTAGAGAAGAGAACAGGAAGATGAAGACCAAAGGGAAGAGTACAGGGAAAACGTGGAAATGGTAAGCGGAAACCGGAGAATGTCAGACAAGGAGAGACAAGGACAAGGAGATGAGGGTGACTAAGTTAAGGCACTAAGCTAGAGGACTAGGTGCAAAAAGACAGTAAGGAAGACCTGGGCAGAAAGCCAAACACAGAGCAAAACTCAGGGTTTAACTAAACAATCAGGCGCCTCCACAAAGGAAGGGCGGCCTGAAATACTAAGCGAATGCCCTCAATTGGTCCAGCAATACTGCCGGGTCAGGGCGTAGCAGGGAATGAAGAGGAGGAGTGAGCGCATGCCCGGTCCCTAAGGAAAGGATGGGAGGAGACAGGACACGCGACAGGCAGCAGAGGGGAGGCGCGCCGACAGGCCTGAACAGACACGCCCTGGGAACCAGACCAGGAAGGAGCCGACGGTGACGAGGGAGCGACGACCGAAGACGAGCAAGAAGCAGCGGGCGCGGCGCCAGCAGAGACAGTCCCAGGATCAGCGGAGGTGAGTATGGTAGTAACACTAAGCATGCCCCAGCCTCCAACTGGACGGCTGAGTTGTCCGTCACCATACTGACAGCTCAGTACGCCCCTGTCCTAGATTGGACGATTCAACTGTCACTCACTGCTTCCAGGCACATTGATAGGCGGAATCGTGACAATCTACCTATCTTTGTGTTGGTGGTGTGGGATCAAATGGCTCAAAATTGTGTATTTGCCTGTTTTGATTTTAGCATAGAAACCATTTAGGTTTGTCTGGAATTAACTGATTTTGAAGCAAAGCATCCTCTTATTTGAATTTGAAGTCTGATATCAGTTACCCAAAGTCATTTAACCCTTTAAAAACATTTGTTGCTCATTCAAATCCTTGAAAAAATGCCAATTTGCCAACTTTGGTATCAGTTTTTATGTCCAGAATCTATTTAACCAGCTTAGAATGAACTTATTTTGAAGCCATAATTATTTTGAAGTCAGGCATCCAAATCTCTGTGTTTGTGGTATAAAATCAGTGGTCCAAAGTTATTTAACCCTTTAAAAACTCTAGTTACATATTTAAAGCATTGAAAAGTGGCTATCTGTATACTATGATTCCACTTATTAGGTCCCAGAACCTATTTAGAACAACCTAGGCTGAGTTGAAATTGATGAGCGACATCCCCTTAGTGTGATTATGGTGTGAGATCAGTGGGCCAAAGCCATTAACCCTTTAAATACCAGTTACTTATTAACATCAGAGACAATTGGCCATCTGCTTACCTTGATACCAACTTGTATGCCCAGATCCCATGTGGATAAACTTAGATCATGTAGCCCAAAGTCATACATCCCTTTCAAAACACTAGTCACTTAATTGAATCTGTAAAAGCTGGCCTAGTTTGAAACCAGTTGAATTACCTAAGACTAGAGATCACGAACATGTTCGGAAAACGATTGCCAAACATAAATTTGGCCTGAATATGGTACATTCAGATTCATGATCAGTAACACGTGCATTTTTCTTAAAATCAGAAAAAGTTGTTAACATTCGGCAAAAAATAGAATAAAAGACGACAATTCATGTGCCAAGTACAGTAAGATCACAGAGTGACAGATTAGAATAGAATAGATATATACATATAGAATACATAGATATATAGATGTCAGTGACACACACATATATATGTATTTATATTACATAGATAGATAAATAGAAGAATAGCTGTCAATTCAGCAGCCGCGTAGTGTAAAATCACAGCAGGAGCAAGCAGGATAGAAGAGATGGATTACATTCAGTAAATACACAAAGAAAAGGTAGATATATAGATGTCAGTGACAAATACAATTAGTACAGTGTGTGTGCAGCTTACTGTACATGTATTTAATTAATAAAAGATTATTTTTCTGAAAAAAAATGGCATGAGCTCCCACTTAATTTTCATAAGCAGCAGAGTGAGTGCTATGCAATGTTTTTCCACATAGCACGCTCCTGTATTCTACAGTAGTGTGACGCCGGCCTTCATCAGCCACTCCTGCGCTGTATATAAATAATAAAGAAAAGAAAACTGAGTGGGTTCCCCTGTATTTTTGATAACCAGCCAGACAGAACTCCCAGCTGGGGGCTGTAACCCTCGGAGAGGTCCCCATGCCATATTTTTTAATTATTTAAATAAATAATTTAAAAAAACGGGATGAAGTCCCCCCATTTTTCACAACCAGCCTTGCTAAAGCAGACAGCTGGGGGCTGGTATTCTCTGGCTGGTAAGGGGCCATGGACATTGGCCCCCCCAGCCTAAAAATAGCAGCCTGCAGTCGCCCAGAAAATGCGCATCTATTAGACACAGCCAGAATAAAGTCCTTTATTAGAAATAAAACAAAACACAGTTTCCTTTTTTATTTAAAAATAACAAACACAGTAATACTCACCTAATGCCTAATTCCACCGAAGCCCTCGTTCTCCTGTAATAAAAATAAAACAACAATATCCCTCACCTGTCGATCATTCTGTCCCATGCCGTAATCCATGTCTGGGGGATAAACAGTTTTCAACCTGGACGGTGCCAAGATGCGACCGTCCGGGCTGAGAACCACTGGTGACTGAGCTGCTGCGAGCACAGCATCAGTGACCGGCAGTGATGTAATCGAGGTTAGCTCTGGTGACTGAGGGTGTGTCTTTATGTGTCATACAACTACAGTATAGGATTAGCAATGGCTCCATTACTAATGCGTGGGCTACAGAGTGAGAAGAGCTGGGCAAAGCACAAGAATTAGATGCGCCTTTTCTGGGCAGCTCAGGGCTGCTTTCTTTAGGCTGGGAGGGGGTCAATATCCATTGCCCCTTACCAGCCTGAGAATGCCAGCCGACAGATGTCTGCTATAGCAAGGCTGGTTGTCAAAATTGAAGGGGGACCTTGTGCTGTTTTTTTTAATTACTTATTTAAATAATTAAAATTACGGTGTGGGTACCCCTCTATTTTTGATAACCAACCTTGCTGAAGCTGACAGCTGTGAGTTTTGCCTGGCTGGTTATCAAAAATACAGGGGAACCTACGCCGTTTTTTTAAAAAAATTATTTATTTACAGCACAGGAGCAGCTGATGAATATCCCCCAGCCTCTTTGTTAGTAAGGACAAAAGGTTAAAAGAGAGAGAAAACTGGCTCAGAACTAAAGGCACATACAAGTGTGGGCACAATATCTGCACCTGCTGTAAATATGTGGTGACCAGTAAGGAATTCCACTCATCTGTCACTAAAAAGACGTACAAAATTAACCACTACATTAACTGCAACACCTCCAATGTGGTGTATTTGATTAATTGCACCACCTGTGACCAGCAATATGTGGGGTGCACAGGGGGTCCCCTGAAGGTGAGAATATGGAAGCACCTGTCTGATGCAGTGAATAAAATCACCCATAAGAGCTCTGCTGCATCCAAACACTTCATCCATAAACACAATGGGGACGTCAGCTCATTGGAGGTCCGCGGGATTGAAAGGATTAAAGCTCCATTTCGAGGGGGAGATATAAAAAGAAAAAAAACCAACAGAGAGATATGGTGGATGTATCAACTTAAGTCCAGAGCCCCCCTAGGCATGAATATCCGGCAGGATCTTATGAATTATTATGAATGATAAGTTATAATTCTGGCATATATGTGTTGTGGTGTTTTTTTTTTTTGTTTGTTTTTTTTCTTTCTTTCTTTCTCCTGCCTTAAGCATAGTATTTGTACATGCAAATTTCAGGCTAAAGTCACTAATTACCTATAGGTGTTGCCCTGTTTCTGTTGTCTGCAAGATCAGGGGGTGTAACCTAATGGGCCTAGTCCTATATGGCAGCCCTCTTTCATTTTATTTTTATCACAATGAGTAAGGCGGCACGACCGTTGAAACGCGTTTGATTTTAATGCACTTTAAGCCTGTGACTGTCGCTGGTATGAATCACCCGTTTTTGTGTCTATGGATATGAAGATGGACTTTGGATTTATGTGCTTTTAACAAAAATGGAATAAAAGGTATTTATTATGGACATCACCCACGCTGGACTTCTGCTTTTCCAGCTGATGAATACTCCTGCTCCCACTGTAATTAGCACCAGCAGGTGTCACCTGATGGCAGCAGTAGTCCCTTCAGCTGACACCAGTGACCGGAGGTAAACTTTATACCTCCGATCACAGATGAGCGCTGGCTCTCTGACCGGCGGGAATGATTTCACTGTCGATCAGAAGCGCTACGCCGCTGTTTCCCATGCTGTCACACGTAGTGGGAAACACCGTCTTTTGTGCTGTGTATGTTTGGCTATATTCGGCGATTAAATCGATGGTGATAGTGAGCAGAACCGAACATTAAAATATTTGCTCATCTCTACCTAAGACCCATTTGGGTCAGCCTGGAGTGAACTAATTTTCATTCAGGGCATCTTTATCTGTGTTTTAGTGATATGAGGTCAGTAGCCCAATGTAATTTATCACTCTGTATTATCTATGCAAAGCAGTGAAAAGTTTCATGCCAACTCTTGGGCCCAGAATCCATTTGGGCAGGGCTAGAGTGAAATGAGTGAAATGCAATGCATGAAATGAAATGAGTGAAATGCAAAATATCCCCAACTGTGTGGTGGTGTGAGATCAGTGGAACAATGACATTTTTCACTGTAAGGACACCAGTTACTTATTGATAACAGTGGACTGGTTGACTATTCACTTTGATGACAACTATTATGCCAGGAATCCATTAGGGCCAGCCTGTAGTGAACTGAATTTGATGGGGAACATCTCTTTCTGTCTGTTTACAATGGGAAATCCCCACAGTCCAAAAAGTCTTTTACCCCTTTTGATAACACCCCTTGGTGCCACTTTGATGCATATGTTTTGTAGCTGCTTTCAAGCTTATACACTCCAGGGCACACCGCTGCATTGTATTTTGTCATTGTAATAATTTTTGATCATTATTAATAAAAGAACAAAAAAACTGCTAAATAAGAAATCAACTTCAGCATCATTTCTATACAAACCTTATGAAGTTCCCTGTACCTCTCAGTTTCCAGAGACTTGGCACTGTCAATGATGAACATTCAAGTTACATTCATGAAAAGACAGATATCTGACTTTAAAATGTTTCTTCCTTTTGAAATGATAATTGAACTCCAGAAAAGAGACCTTTAAAGAGAAATCATCTACAAAGGTTGATGTACTAGCTCGGTAACATTGGAAATACTTGGCAAAGTATAAGCCCAAGAAGAATTGGAGGTTCTGCTACGGTGACACCAACTAGTTAATTAAATGTCATTATACCTGAGCAAATGAGTTTACCCTGCACGTCACCATGAAGTAAGGCTGGTTTCACACTTGCGTTTTTATCTGCATGCGTTTTTAAAAAAAACGCATGTGTGAAAAACGCATGTAAACGCGGTAAAACGCATGCGTTTTTTAGACGCATGCGTTTTTATAGAAAAACACAAGAAAACACAAGAAAACACAAGAAAAAACAAGAAAACCCTAACCCTACCCCTACCCCTAACCCTAACCCTAAACGTGACTGAAATACGTGGCACTGAAATACGTGCAACTGAAATACGTGGTACTTAAATACGTGGCACTTAAATACGTGGCACGTGGCACTTAAATACGTGGCATGTGGCACTTAAATACGTGGCACGTGGCACTTTAATACGTGGCACGTGGCACTTAAATATGTGGCACGTGGCACTTAAATACGTGGCACGTGGCATACGTGGCACTGAAATACGTGATACGTGGCACTTAAATACGTGGCAATATGACTGTCAGAAAATGTTCATTAAACGGTTAGGGGTGAGGTTAGGGGTAGAGTTAGGGTTAGGGTTTGGATCCCTTTATCACCTTGATGGTGGTGGGTGGCTTTTCAGTGTGTTTTCTGGTTTTTTTCTATAAAAACGCATGCGTTTTTAGCGCAAACAAACGCATGTGCTTAAAAACGCATGCGTTTACATAGACAGCAATGCATTTTTTTGCCGCGAAAAAACGCATGCGTTTTTTCGCGGCAAAAAAACGCGCAAGAAAATACTGCAGGTAGCATTTTTGAAAATGAACGCATGCAGACAAAAAACGCATGCGTTTGAAAACGCGACCAAATGCATGTGCAAAAAAACGCATGCGTTTACAATGTTAAATATAGGGGGAAAAAACGCATGCGTTTTTTGTGCAAAAAACGCTGCAGACAAAAACGCAAGTGTGAAACCAGCCTAAGTCTAGGTGACTGTGGATGCCAGTGTGAGAGTAGATAATTGCCTGGGAGCAGAAGAAGTGAGGTCACTTACGCATTTGATGAAATGAGAACAATCTGAGTAGGTACAATGATTTTAAGTCACATTTGATTTTTATTGTGCTGAATCGCATACACAATTGCTGATCTGATATTGCATCATGCACAGTCGCACTTGTCTCTAGAGAGTGCTACAGAATTACAATCTAAGTAGATTTGACACGACGAAGGTTGAATGTTGTCTCGTAACGCAATCATCGCTCTTTGTTGCGGATGTCACCTTTACTACATTCACACAAAAATTTTGTCAGTGCATGCTCCCTTATTATGAAGTTTAAAAACCAACCAGACTCAATGTATTTTCTTGTATATGCAATCAGTGTGAAGGTATAAGTGGAACTGAAGTATCAGGATGTAAGCGCAGGTATGTCAAACTCATCCACATAGGGCCAAAATTAAAAGCTTGGACAAAATCACGGGCCAAATTTGATATTTATAAATAAAATGTCTACAATTGAGGATGTTTTTCCTTCTCATCAAATATGACGATGAACCTTTTCATATGGAGACAAACTAATATAGTATATCGTAGAATAAAATATTGGAATGACATGTTATGTAAGAGCAGTAAAAGCATTTGGCCAAATGGCCTAATTTATATATGTAATAACAAAGGATAAAAAAACCTTGAATAATACAGATAATAAAGTTTGCTGCAAACAAAAGTGACTCAAACACAGTATGATACCACACAGTGAATTCCTCCAAAGTGCCCTCCATTCACACGGTATGATAACCCTACTGTACCCCCCTTCTTCAATCCTTCCAACAAAGAATTGTGATCACATCTCCATATGATTCTCCAACTGTAATGCCCACACAGCCCTCCATACAGTATAATGGCCACAAAAATCTATATAGTTACATAGGTTGAAAAAAAATACATTTGTCCACTAATTCTACGTTTTTGCCACTAATTTATCTATAACCCACAATGCTATGTGTACTGAGGAAGTCAGCCCTTTTTTAAAATCTGTTATAGTGTCTGCCATTACTACCTCATGTGGTAGTACTCCATACATTATAATGGGCCCCACATAGTCTTCCATACAGTGAAACAATGCCTTGCATTGTTTTCCACATAGCATAATGGCCTCACACATAGCGCTCCATACAGCATAATGGCCCCACATAGTGCTCCATATAGTATAATGGCCCCACATAGTGTCCCTACTGTATAATGACCGCACATAGTGCTTCATACAGTATAATGGCCCCACATAGTGCGCCATACAGTATAATGGCCCCACATAGTGCCATACAGTATAATGCCCCCCTTAGTGCTCCATACACTATAATGGTCCCACATAGTATCCCTGCAGTATAATGACCCTACATAGTGCTTCATACAGTATAATGGCCCAACATACTGTTCCATACAGTATAATGGGCCCCACAAAGTGCTTCATACAGTATAATGAGCCCCACATAGTGCTCCATACGGTATAATGGCCCCACATAGTGCTCCATACAGTATAATGACCCAACATAGTGCTCCACACAGTATAATAGACCCTTCATAGTACTCAATACAGTATAATAGCCATACATAGTGCTCCTTATAGTATAATAGCCCACTTAGTGCTTCATACAGTATAATTGACCCCACAAAGTGCTTCATACAGTATAATGGGCCACACATAGTGCTCCATACAGTATAATGTACCCTATATAGTGCTCTATATAGTATATTGGGCTCCACATAGTGCTCCATACAGTATGATCAGCCCCACATAGTCCTCCATACTTCACAATATCAGTATTTGGTCAGTATTTCACATCAGTATTTGTAAGTCAAAACCAGAAGTGGGTGAAAAATGCATAAGCGGTGTTTCTATTATACTTTTCCTCTGATTGTTCTACTCCTAAATTTGGCATACAAATACTGATATATGATACTGGCCAAATACCGAACATGTGAACGTGGCTTAAGGGTTGTAATTGAAGCACATCTGAAACTGGACACATCCTCATTTGATGTTGCACAGCATAGAAATACTTTATTAATAGTGCTTTTCTGGCCAAATGTAAATTAAGAATAGAAATTATCAGTCGTAATGCCACAGTGACATAATCACAGACTCCACAGTGATGTTATACTCAGGTGCTGGATACCAATGAAAGTACATACTGTTAAATGCAAGAAGGGTGTACACCTGAAGAACTACCTACACCCTCTCCACAAATGAGGCAGCATACCTAGCAGCACTCAGTAAAAAACAAGTAGTCCACCAGTAACTCTAGGTCCACAAGATATCATGTGGCCAGCTTGCCGGACTTGGGAGAAACGGGAGTGATAAGTGCAAATGTCACAAAATTTTGAAGCATTCTGAGTTGCACCTAAATTTTGCACTTTTTCAAAGCTTTGCTGACTGATGATAAGTGGGTGAAACTTGTGCAGGATGGGGCATGGCTAAGCACACTCGACAAATTGATGATAATTTACACCAGAAAAGTGGCATAAATTTTCACTGAAATTTAAGCCATCTTCTATCTGGAGCACATTTTTGTCAATATAGCACAGGAGCTAAAAGGCACACCAAATTAATTAAGAGGTGTACTACCATCAAAAATTCCACACCGCTCTGGTCCCCTTCTAGGTCAGGTGAGCACTACTGTCCTTTGCTGGCTCATATCGGGACCGTTGTGCGGGGCTGTGATACTTCTATCAATGTAAGCCTCTGGAGGCTCCATATACTTTCATAGTGTAACTTGTGTGATCCGGCAATTCTAATTTCAAGTCACATGACCCAGAAGAGGAGAGTAACAATGCTGGTAACTGGGGAAGATGACAATTACTGAGTTCAACAATATTGTAAGGAGTGCTTCTTTAATGAATTGGGTCCTTAGCTTTTACTGCACTCCAATAAACATCAAGTTACTATAAAAACATTAGAGTCCATTCCAAAATATTAGACTATATGGTTGATATGTGATCAATCGAGAAATGCACACAGCACTGATTAGCTCCATTATATTTGCTACTGGATATGAAGAACTTTTGCAGAATGCACTTCTCTAGAATAATTGTATTGTTAACAAACAGGCACTAAATCAACTAACAGTGGGGGAAATAAGTATTTGATCCCTTGCTGATTTTGTAAATGTGCCTACTGACAAAGACATTAACAGTCTATAATTTTAAGGGTAGGTTAATTTTAAATTAGTTGTGGCTCGGTCTTCCAACAAGACAATGACCCAAAACATACAGCCAAATCTACATAGGAGTGGCTCAAAAAGAAGCATATTAAGGTCATGGAGTGGCCTAGCCAGTCTCCAGACCTTAATCCCATAGAAATCTTATGGAGGGGGTTGAAGCTCCGAATTGACAATCTTAATGATTTAGACATGACCTGCAAAGAGCAGTGGACCAAAATTCCTCCTGACATGTGCGCAAAACTCATCATCAACTACAAAAAATGTCTGACTTTTGAGCTTGCCAACAAGGGTCTGGCCACCAAGCACTAAGTCTTGTTTGCCAGAGGGATCAAATACTTATTTCTCACTGCAACATGCAAATAAATTTATATAATTTATACAATATGATTTTCTGGATTTTATTTCAGATATTCTATCTCTCAATGTTAAAATAAACCTACCCTTAAAATTATAAACAAACTTACAAAATCAGCAAGGGATCAAATATTTACCGTTTTTCCCCCACTGTATATCTGGAATGGCAAACGCAAGCAGCATAATAAGGAGGGGAGCATTCCGATCCTTACTATGGGCCCCCTATCTTCTATAGATGCCACTGATTAGATTCCAGATAATATTACACCCTCTCTTTTTTCCCATCAAACGCAAGGGAACATAACTTAACCATTCTCCAACACACTGATCTTCAAGAAATACCAACTACATAAATCGTGACCAGAGCTTTAATTTTTCCTTATCTTCTTGATGGAACAACTCCCTTTCCTCATTTATAGGCTTACTATGTGTTTTTTCATCAGTAGGAATGTCTCCATCATCCAAAAATTAAGGTAATGGACTCAAGCTGAAATATTTGAGGGATGAGAGTCTTGAGAGTGTGCTGAAGCACTAGTGATGACTTACGTTGAGTCATACTCATGGGGCCTCCCACCGCCCAACACAAAAGCTGACAATTATAATATACGACTATTTAATGGTGCACACATTTCATAATGATAGTACAGGTACCTCTGAATTTAAGGATGAGTAAAAAGGAACGTTGTGCCTCTTTACTCTTGTCCCTATCAAATATTCAAGCTTCCTTTCCTGCAAAGGATACAGACAGTAACGACAGTGAGCCAGAAACTCAAGCACATCTGGAAGAAATGAGAATATTAATGTAACTGTGTGTAAGTCAGGAGAGAGACAATTACGCACCTGGGTTTATGTTTTACCCCAGAGTAAGTAAGCTATTTACATTACTAAATCTGAGCACGCTCTCTGAACAAGGCTGTAATATCATTACATTTATTAAAATGACTTGTCTTCAACATTGTTTTTATGCACAAGCTGCTTCTATAAAAATGATATAATATGCATGATCTAATAGACACTTGAACAACAGCTTAGGGGAGAGCAAGATAATGCTTTCTCTCTCACCATGTGAAGTGTACTGTTATTTATTTTCATTTTTTTCAGGTAGATATGCAATATTAGAGTTAAGTATCTTTTGAAAGGATTTGACGACTTCAGTTTATTAGACTGGTGGAAAGGTAGAGAGAGACCATTTACAAAACAAATCTGAGTAAAATCTACAAAAAATGGGTTTTCATTGGCTGTAAGCCACAATCATCAACATTAACAGAAATAAACTCTTGAAATAGATCACTCTGTTTGTAATGACTCTATATAATATATGAGTTTCACTTTTTGTATTGAAGAACTGAAATAAATTAACTTTTTGATGATATTCTAATTGCACCTGTAGTTTGCTTGACACAGGCAAAATGGGCCAAAAATAGATTTAAATGACTGAAAAAGTGTTAAAAGTCTTACAGAAGGATGCAGCAGTCTTTAGGTTGCTAAAACATTGGGGCGTGATCACAGAACCATCAAAGGTTTTGTTGCAAAGAGTCATATGGGTAAAAAAAAATATGTTGAGAATAAAAGATGCACATTAACTGCTAAAGGATAGGGAAGAATCAAATGTGAAGCGACCAGGAACCAATTATCCTCCAGTGCTGTTATATTCCAGAACTGCAACCTCCCTGTAGTGCCCAGACGTACAATGTATTAACTTTTCAGAGACATAGCCAAGGTACAGAGGCTGAAACCCAACCACCACTGAACAAGGTACATAAGATGAAAAGTCAAGACTGGGCCAAGAAAACTGCCAAACCTATTGATAATTTTTAGAAGACACCTCCTTCAAGCAGTGCAGGAAAAAGTTTGCATGTTTAAAGAAAGCATAATTTTTATGCAGGACAATACTCCATCGCAGAATTGAAGTCTCCACTGTTTGGTTGGCAGAAAGAGAACTTAACCTGTCAGTAGGATTTTTCTAAGTAAACTACATACACTGTCTGGCTGATAGTGTTAAACTGATTAAAATGATACCTAGAAGTTTTCTAAATTACTGGCCTTTGAAATGCTACATTCCAGCAGGTGGTGACAGATAGTTTTAAAAAACTGATAGCGGCGGCTGTCCCACAGTAACTTCTTCCTAGCCACTACTACTTTCCAGGCGAGCCATCCCTTCACTGCACACACATGTTGTGGACAAATTCAGGTGTGCCCTGCACAATGCCATCAGTGACAAGGTCTACATAACCACCGATATGTGGAACAGTAAGCACAGCCAGGGACATTACATATCCCTAACTGCCCACGGTGTAAATGTAGTGGCATCTTGGACAGAAGTGTGACCTTGTCACAGTGGCATTGCTTTCCTCAAGGGGAGAGTGATGTAACGTTTGGAAGTGAGGGAAGATCTTCACTATCAGGTAACAAAAGCATGCAATATGTTCACACTCCAGGCCAGAAGGGGGAGATCTGATCCAGCTTATGGGTGGCTCCCCTATATATATATTCTGATCTGAAGGGAAAGTGAGTTACTTCCTGTCAGAGAGACAGAGGAGAAGGAAGCAGAGGGGCTGTGTAGCCAAGAGGGTGATGCAGCTCCTGGACAGAGAGAATATAGAAGGAAGAACACATTGTAGAGAGCGTGCAGGAGAGCAAAGCACAGGGGAGTGACAACTGAGGAGAATAGCTGCAACTGGGCTACCTCTCTACAGAGCGCAGATTCCAGTAGCCGGAAGACCGAGATTGTGTTGGACTCTAGGAGGCACAGCAGGAACCGGCAGGACAGCTGGACTACACGTCACCTGTCCGCCCTAATACCCAGGAGACACAGTGGCGCATAGAGCCCAGGTCATGATAGAGACCCTGTAAAAAGGCTTGAGCCACCTGTCATACGGGTTAGTGTCCCACCTTTATGGAGGACAGAGAGAACAGTGAGGACCTTGACAGACGCCACAGGCAGCAAGGGACTACACCACTGCGCTAGTAGGAAGGTTTTTAACTTCACCTGGTAAAGGGGACTCTGAACTCGCTCCCAAGCCAGCCGGACCCTGCCTGTACCTGTGATCTGGTGCCCTGGACTGTGGCTGCCTGAAGTCTTCAGTAAACCAGGTAAAGAGACTGCAAACCTGTGTCCTCTGTTTCTTATTGCACCACTCACCATCTCCATCAACACACCGGGAGCCCTGGGGACCCAACTTCCCTGTGGGAAGTTATACCATCTTAGCTGCCATAACATCACCCCAGAGGACCCCTTTAAGCAGCATTGGTCCTCACTGACCGAATACCACAGGTGGTGTCACGAACACAAACTTTAGTCAAATCCCTTTTACATGGGCGCCCAGGGCCACAGAACGGGTCCTCGCCACCGTGACACATCCTCTTAAGTACCGGACCTGGTACCAAGTACCCCTAAGCCCTGGCGGGCGTTCCAGAAGCAGAAGGCGTTCTAGCCTATGTCCAACTACCATTGAGGATTGCTGGATGTTTCTCTGTCCAGGTTGCCTCCTTCTACTCCCTTTCCTCCTCCGGTCATAGTAAGACCTGCACCACCAACTTCAGCACAGTCAGAGGGAAAGGACAGCAGACTGTTCTTAAACTCTTCCATTTTGGGGACACATTACACAATACGCAGAAGCTGTGGACTGGGATCAAACTGCACAGAGATGAGTGGTTGGTGCCAGTGAACCCCAAGCCTGGCCTGCTGGTGTGCGATTAGGGGCAAAATCTCATAGCAGCTCTAGGCCTAGCCGGTTTGGCACACATCCCTTGTGCTGAACATGGTGGTGCAGAGCTTCCTGAAAAACTAGCCACATATGTCAGAGGTGCTGCTGGAAGTGCTGGCAGTGTGTGCGTCCTTTCGGCATTCTCACCCGACTGCTGCTCACCTGTCTACTCTACAGCATCACTTCTGCTTTCCTACTCATAGCCTCATATGCGATGTACAAACAAGGTGGAACTCCACCTTGTAAATGCTGGAAAGACTGTGCGAGCAGTAGGCAATAGTGGAGTTTCAGCTGCAGCACACATGGCTTATTAGCTCTGTAGAACAAAACCCCTTCACCACCAATGAGATGGCCTCTGTTGAGACTTGTGTGTCGTGTTGCACTGCTTTGAATACTCCACCAAATTGCCAGCTACATTATGAGCATTACTATACCACTTATATTCCTGCTGCAAAAAAAAACAATTAAGGCAGTGATGGATGAGGTGGTGGCACAGTAGAAAGAGGAGAAGAAGAAGCAGGGCCAATTCACACCATTATCAGGCTTATTGTCCACACATGGGTCGGAGGGTGGGTGTACCAGCAGCCTGGTACCTAACTAGACAGCCAGGGGAAACTTTGGGAGGGTGATGAGGAGTAACAACCATGTTCACAACAGGGTGGAACTCTGAGCTGCTCACTGGCATCACTAGAGCATGGCTGGGGGATACAGATGACCCCAACCATACAAGTCCAGCCAAGGGAAGCATGTCATTACCTCTGGGCAGCCTGGCAAACATGAGCCAATACATGCTGCTGTGACTGTGCAAGTTGACAGTATTGTTGTCAGTATTGTCACCAGTGCAGATAACTGGATGGCCACCTTGCTGGATCCCCACTACAAGGGCAATGCACCATCATTTCTTCCGTCACTGGAGCAGAATCACAAAATGTGTGAATACATGCACATGCTGGTAAGGAATCTACTGATGGCTTTCCCACCTGACAGCATGGGCTCAGTGGAAGAACAAAGCAGAACCAGAGAAGGACGTCTCCAACGCAACTGGGGCACAGCCACCACTTTGGAAGGCAGAGTTAGCATGGCCGAAATATGGGAACGTTTTATGAGTGCACCGCAACATCTAGCACTACCATCTGATATGGTCCGTATTAGGTATAGGAGGTAGCATTAGAACAACATGGTGGAAGAGTACCTGTCCACACGTCTCCACTCACAGAGTGAAGCATCTTCCCCTTTTAACTTCTGGGTTTTCAAATTTATAAACTTGACCTAAGCTTGCCCTTTATGCCTTGGAGTTGCTGTCCAGCCATCCAGCAAGTAAACTGTTGGAATGTTTGTTTAGCATGACAGGGGGTGTGATCACAGACAGGTACATCCTCCTGTCCACATCCAACATGGGGAAGCTAACATTCCTTAAAATGAACCAGGCGTGGCTCCCTCAGGACTTGTCCATACTTTTGGATTACTAGACAACTATACTAGCCAATCCAAGCCAGTATTCAACTCTATTTGCCATTTGTTTCATTAGGGTGCCTCCTGCTCAAATAAAAAACTAAAAAAACCTGTGTTGGCTACTTCCTCCTCTGCCTCTTCCACCTGCACCACCACTTCCATCTCCTCCTCAAGTTGGAACTCTGCCCCCTGGTTGTAGCTTGTTAGTTTATTTTGGGTTCATTCTATGTTCTTTGAAGTCAGCTCCCTAAAAAAAAAAGGAAAAGAAAAAATACCCAAAAAACAGTGCTGAATTACTCTTCCCTTGCCTCTCCCACCTACACCGCTAAGTCTACCTCTAGTTCCACTTGTTCCTATGTCTCCTGGTTATAGATTGCTAGTTTTATTTTTGTTAATTCTAGGTTCTTTTCAGTCAGTCCCATGAAAAATGAAAAAAAAAATGGGGGTAAAAAACAAAAAATAGAAGAACAGTATTGGATTACTCCTCCCTTGCCTCTTTCTCTTACACCACCACATCCACCTCTTCCTCCACTTGGACCTATGCCTCCTGGTTCTAGATTGCTAGTTTTAGTTTTGCTAATTCAAGGTTCTTTTCAGTCAGTTTCATAAAAAAAGAAAGAAGTGAAAAAAAGAGAAAACAAATCTCCCCAGAAAAAACAGTGTTGGATTACTCCTCCATTGCCTCTTCACCTACACCAACATGCACACCTCTTCCTACACTTGGACATATGCCTCCTGATTTTAGATTGCTAGTTATAGTTTTGTTAATTCAAGGTTCTTTTCAGTCAGTTGCAGAATAAAAAGAAAAACTGAAAAAAAAAAATCCCTCTCAGAAAAACACTGTTAGATTACTTTTCCTTAGCCTCTTCATCTAAAAAGCCAAGTCCACCTCTTCCTTGACTTGGACCTACGCCTCCTGGTTCTTGATTGCTAGTTTTAGCTTTGTTAATTCTAGGTGGTTTTAAGTCCGTTCCATAAAAAAATAAAAAATTTTAAAAATCCCCCCAAAAAACAAAACACAAAAACATTGTTAGATTATGCCTCCCTTGCCTCTTCCACCTACACCGCCTTGTCCACCTCTTACTCCACTTGGACCTACGCCCCCTGGTCCTAGATTGCTTGTTTTAGTTTTCTTAGTTCTTAGTTCTTTACAGTCAGTTCTATAAAAAAAATAGAAAAAAAAATTAGAAAAGAAAAAACACAAAAAAGTGTCGGATTACTCTTCCTTTTCACCTACACGACCACATACACCTCCTGTTCCACTTGTACCTGTTTTTCCAGGTTCAAGAATATTATTTTTTGTTTCTGCTTAGCATAAGGACAGGACACAGCTGTAGTGAAGGATAGTATTAGGTTTTGTGTGTGCGCAGTTTTCCAAAAACACTCTCTATGTGTACCCTGAACCCGTGTCTGTGATAGTACTGTGCGTATCCAAAAGTTTTTCTAATCTGCAACTTAGTCTGTGAGAGTCATGTCATGTGGGTCACAAAAATTAGCACTAGAGTTGAGTAGAAAGATTCGCAGGACCCTGGTACAGTGGCCAAGCTGGTAGTCAGTGGGCGCCAGACCAGATTCCTGCTAACCAACTCCTATCTTCTGGCCCTAGCGTGATGGTGTACTAATCAGAAGTAGTACCTGGAATGACTGACACTAGAAGGTTTGCAGGTCTCTGGTTCTGCAGCTGTGGACTATCAACATGGCTACTGGACTAGGGTCATGTGAATTTTTTCTCTCAAATCTATTCTACCTCTATGCTTTTCTTGATGTTACACTTTTAAAATTGAAAATTGCTACACTCTTCGTGTTCATGCTTGCAGATTTATGGATTGATCTAAAGAAGATATTTCAGGTATAAATGACAGCATAAATATACATGTGAGCCAGGCTCGGTGATTTCTTGCTGATGCACTGTGTCAGCTGCAAAATAAAAAAAGGACATTTCACTTTTCAAATTTTATTAAAATGACCCAAAAATCTATCACGTTATCCTCCAATGAGATACAACACAGTACAAAGCACAATCCTATCATTACACTACTGTATACAAAGGCGACAGCGAGAAAAGCACAAAAGGGAATGGTGCTGAATAAACCAGTTATCAGTCGTATAAATCATTATGGTAATACTATAATAGTATATAGAGATAGCTGCACAGTCACATCAGATTGGTAAAAGGAATCCCATGGTATTAGGGCTGTTGTCTTTTCCAATAACTTTAGTTGGCACGCCTCCCCTTCATTTGATGAATCATCATGCAGTGTACAAATAAACATAAAACTGCAAATTATTCCAGATGATTAACACCACAATTGTTGATGCCCAACAAAGTGACATGTTAGTCTGATAACACTGATAGGAGGAGGTTACAAAAACTGTTCAAGCTTGCAAGGAATAAAAAAATCTTCAACTTTATTTGATTGTTTAGCCCCTTCGTGTCATGGCGATTTTTCGTTTCTTTCTTTTTCTTTGTTCCCTCTCCTTCTTCCAAGAGACATAGCTCTCCTATTTTTCTGTCAGGATAGCCATATGATGTCTTGTCCTTGCGGGACAAGTTGTACTTTGAAATGACACCATTCATTTTATCATATGATGTACTGGAAAGTGGGAAAAAAATTCCAAATGAGGTGACATTTTTTAAAAAAAGCACAGTTCTAAAATTGATTTTTATTTTATTTACTTCTTTATTATTAATGATGGGAAAGTGGGGGTGATTTGAAGTTGTCTATGATTTTAATTTCTTTTCATAATTCTAAAAACTTTTTTTTGCTTACTGGTCACTATACTTGCTAGTTATATTAGAGGACTTTAACTTATACAATACACAGAGAACGTCAGCAGACCTCTGGCTGTTGTGGCAGCCCATCATCGCTCTGCGATTGTGTCACAGAGGCACCATTGGACTGTTTGAACAGTACACCACCTGCCGGCGCACTGGCTTTGTCAGAGATTAACATCGACATTTAACACGTTAACAGCCATGGGTGGAGCAGAACCAATGGCTGATAGCGGTGGATAAAGGCTGAGCATCACAGTCATCATCGTCTGGGAAATATGATGGCTCAGCTTGTAGCAAGGGGTTAAAACTTCATCATCCAAACAAAAGGTTAAATACAGAAAGTTTTTTATATGTACATTTGTGCTTTGATGACGTAATATTTTAATTTTTTTAGACCTAGTGCGCAGGTGTGAGGTGATGGAGAATAAGCTGCTCACCATCACCTACCATTAACCGTTTGTATGTAATTTGCAGCTGCTGTCTTATTTTATTAGTAACGTACATGGACATTGAGAGTATTCTTGACTGCAGTACTAATCACTGGATACAGGAGCTGTAACTCCTCCATGACTCTGGCTAAAACTGGTTTGTGCAGAATTTGTATTCAGAGTTACCCAGTTCTGTGAGGAGAAATAGAAACAGCTATTCTGCTGGCAGAGACTTGTGTGATGTTAAATGGACTCTGTTCTGCTGGTGTGAACTGCAATTTGGACAGAACTAAATTGGGCAATGAAAGCAATTGGGAGAAAGTGCAGAGGATACTGTGCTGTTCCAGTTTCACTGGCAGGGGAGAAGTTTGAAGTGACGCACTACACAGGATGTAGTGGAGCTGAAATCCTCTGGGTCCAACATCCATGACACACCCATCCACACCCTTCCAGCAAGTCAGCTGTGGTACCACACACCGGCTAGAGACTCGGCATCCCTTGGTCAAACAGCCATCATCCAGACGGGCTAATCTCTGCAACAACACAGCGATCAGACACAGGTTGGTAAGTCCTGAGCTCAGGCCCACCGTAAGGATTATAGTGGGAGCGACAGGTACAGGCAGTTGAATGCATCAGTGCCCATCAGACTCAGCTTGCTGAACCACCAGTGACTTACACAGAATACAGCAATAAAGGGAAATTACCGAAGTATACAGAGGAGTTCCGAGGTGCAGCCCAATACACTCACATGGTCCTTATTGTGAATAAGATGGTGTGTAATTCAATGATTGCATTCTACCTAAGGGGTTATAGTCGTTTGGTTAAGTTTGTAAGCTGCTGTGCTGCATCGCCAATAGGCCACCCCAGCATTCATTTGATTGCTTCAGTTTTCCAGGTAAATGCTCAGTAGCTGCCCTAGGCAGGTATACAACTAGGTAAATTATGGTAACATAGTCAACATTTCTGTGCCTACTGAGTGACACAGCACAGTGGTCCCAGTCACTTCTGAACGGTTGTGTATGAATAAAACTACTACTTCTTGTTGGCTGGTGTAAATGCACTCAGCCTGAGTTTAACAGTAAATAATAATTTGACAAGTTTAGTGTTTCCTTGTCCACGGCTTTGCTGTATCTTTAATTTTCCCTTAACTTCTTGAATGTCTTTATCCCACTCATCCAATTAGTTATTTAATTACCCTGCAAAGGTAACCATCTCATCAATGGGAAGGTCTACAATCAACTTCTGTTGTAGTACGAATATCGCGTTTTCAAGGGAGATGAGTGTTTGGCTATTGTCCTAGTAAAAGTTCTAAAAACCTCATGAACCTTTGTGTACAAGATTTTTCCCATTTATTTCTAAAATCATTTACCTCAATTGGAAAAAAAGGAAATATCTGGGTGCGAAGTCTACGGGGAATCATACCAGCACGTCTATTATTTTCCAGTGAGATTTTGTTCCACAATGTCTATATCCAACTTAATAATACGTTTTTTAAGGATTTCTTTAAAACCCTTTATGACGTAGTAAGTAATAATACATCTCTGCGCCCTGGGCCTTATTGACCAGGGATGGATTATTACGTCTACAAGATCGTGCACAGGCTGTGGGTGTGCAATGGCCGTCAGGTGTCAGCTGATTCTGACAGCTGACACCCGGCACTAAGTAGCAGGAGTGGTCCCACACCGCTCTCAACACTTTAACTCCCTGAATGCTGAAATCAAATTATTTTTTAAAATTATTTCATTTTCACAGCTCAACGTTATAACGTTATAAACTTCTGTGAATTACGTGAAGGTTCAATGTGCTCACCACATATCTAGATCAGTTTCCTGAGGGGTCTAGTTTCCAAAATGGTGTTGTTTGTGGGAGATATTCACTGTTTAGGCATATCAGAGGCTCTCCAGCAACATGGCATCCGCCAATTGTTCCAGCATATTTTGCATTCAAAAAGTCAAATGGTGCTCCTTCCCTTCCAATCTCTGCCATACACCCAAACAGTGGTTTTCTCCCACATATGGGGTATCAGTATGCTCAGGAAAAATGACTCAACAAAGTTTTGGGTCCATTTTTTCCTTTTACTTTTGTCAAAATAAAAAAATGTAATCTGGAGTAAAACATTTTAATAAAAAAGTGAAATGTTCATTTTTTTCCCACATTCCAAAAATTCCTGTGAAGCACCTGAATGGCTAATAAACTTTTTAAATTCAGGTTTGAGCACCATGAGGGTTCCAGTTTTTAACATGGTGTCACTTTTGGGTATTTTTTATCATATAAACCCCTCAAAATGGCTTCAAATGTGATGTGGTCCATAAAAAAATGGTTTTGTAAATTTTGTTGGAAAAATGAAAAACTGCTGGTTAACTTTTAATCCATATAACTTCCTAACAAATAAAATTTTGGTTCCAAAATTGTGCTGATGTTAAGTAGACAATTGGGAAATGTTATATTTTGTGTGACATATCACTGTTATTTAAGAGCATGAAAATTCAAAGTTTAAAAATTGCTAAATTGTAAACATTTTCACCAAATTTCCATTTTTTTCACAAATAAACATATCATATCGAAGAAATTTTACCACTATCATGACGCACAGTATGTCACGAAAAAAAAAATATCAGAATCACCGGGATCCGTTGAAGCGTTCCAGAGTTATAACAACATAAAGTGACAGTGGTCAGAATTGTAAAAATTGGCCTGGTCATTAACGTGCAAACCACCTTCGGGGTAAAGGGGTTAAAGGGGTTGTCCACTACTTTCAATTAACCCCCCAATGTATCCCCCTGGGGCCCCTTCTGAATTGTGTGATTACCTTCCGTTGCCGTTTTTGCCTGTGAGCGGCGCTATTCCGGCGGCTGAGTCCGGGTCACGTGACCCCCAGGCTGCAGCCGCCGCTTATTTCTATTTCTGCCGACGTCACGTCAATTTCCAGACTCTGGAAATTGACGTGACGTCAGCAGCAGGCGTGAGCCAGCCTCACAGCCAGCAGTCACTCATCAAGAGTGACTGGGCTGTGGGCGGGGCTGGTGGCTGCCTGCGGGGCTGTGCTGGGGGCGGGCGGGACTTGCTGGGGGCGGGGCAGGGCAGGGAATCCACAATGTGATGTGCGGGGCTCTGCGTGCCGGTGCCGGTATGTGCGGGCCGGTGCCGGTATGTGCGGGCGGCGCCGGCCATCACATGCCGGCACGCAGAGCCACGGCCCGCACATACCGGCGCCGCCCGCACATACCGGCATGCAGAGCCCCAGCCCCGCTGCCTGCGGGGCTGTGCTGGGGGTGGGAGGGGCTGTGCATGTGCTGGGGGCGGGGCTAGGCAGGGAATCCTCGATGTGATGTGCGTGGCTCTGCGTGCCGGTGCCGGTATGTGCGGGCCGGCGCCGGTATGTGCGGGCGGCATCGGCCATCACATGCCGGCACGCAGAGCCACGGCCCGCACATACCGGCGCCGCCCGCACATACCGGCACGCAGAGCCCCGGCCCGCACGTACCGGCGCTGCCCGCACATACCGGGGCTCTGCGTGCCGGCGTTGGTATGTGCTGGGGTCTGCTGCGGGGGTGGTCTTTGGGGTGTGTGTGTGTGTATGTGTGTCTCTGTGCAGGCATCGTCCGATGGGACTACAAGTCCCATCGGGCTATGCCTGCTACAGTGACAGTGAGTAACACATTAGCCAATGATGGGACAGTAGTAGTCCCATCATCCGGCTAATGTGTTGAATGTAAAAAAAAACAAAAAAACAAACACATATACAGTACATACACACATACAGAACATGCGCCATGCGACGACATGCGCCATGTGACGACATGCGCCGACATGCAGCATGCGACAACATGCAGCATGCGACGACATGCAGCATGCGACGACATGCAGCATGTGACAACATGCGCCATGCGACCACATGCGCCATACGATGACATGCAGCATGCGACAACATGCGCCATGCGACGACATGTAGCATGTGACGACATGCGCCATGCGACGACATGCGCCATGCGACGACAGGCAGCATGCGACAACATGCGCCATGCGACAACATGCACCATGCGACGACATGCAGCATGCGACGACATGCGCCATGCGACGACATGCAGCATGCGACGACAAGCAGCATGCGACAACATGCGCCATGCGACAACATGCACCATGCGACGACATGCAGCATGCAACAACATGCAGCATGCGACAACATGCTCCATGCGACAACATGCGCCATGCGACAACATGCGCCATGTGACAACATGCAGCATGCGACAACATGCGCCATGCGACGACATGCAGCATGCGACGACATGCAGCATGCGACGACATGCGACATGCAGCATGCGACAACATGCGCCATGCGACGACATGCAGCATGCTACAACATGCAACATGTGACATCATGCGACATGCCACATACAGTACATACATACATACAACATACATACAGACATACAGTACATATAACTCACCATCACTTGTCACTTTGATCCCCGAAGCCATTGTCATCTATAAAAAATATTAAAATATTAAACAAACACTATACTCCCTGATCCGCAGAAATCCAATTAAAACGAGTGTTCCTCGATGATCTCCCGTGGAGAGCAGGAGCATCTTCTGATGCGACCACTCTCCAGGGGCTCAGGAACACAATGAGGGGAGGAAGGTATCCTTCCACAATGTATTCCCCACAACGTATTCCTACGCCCCTGTGAGAAAATAGTCCCTAGTCTCACTTTATGGCATGCTGTATGAGAAAGTTCCCACGCACCTTTTTGCCATAAAGTGAGACCAGAGAACTATAGTAACCTCAGTGATGCACTGCAGGAGCCATTGTCTCCTGTCAGTGTGTCACTGAGGGTCCTATAGAGCAGTGACATCACCCGATGTCACTGTTCTATAGGGGAGGTCGTCGTGGGACACTCGTTATTAATTGGACTACGGCGGACAGGTAGTATACGGTTTATTATTTTACGTTTTTTGCAGGCGCTGAAGTATGGTAAGTATGGTTAAATGAAGAATATTAAAATACTTTTTCCTAATTTTTGCGTATTTTATTAAACCTTTATTAGTATTGGATTAATAACAGATAGGCGTCTTATTGACGCCTCTCCGTTATTAACCCGGCTTAATGTCACCTTACATTAGCAAGGTGACATTAACCCCTTATTACCCCATATCCCACCGCTACACGGGAGTGGGAAGAGAGGGGCTAAGTGCCGAAATTGGCGCATCTTACAGATGCGCCATTTCTGGGGCGGCTGCGGACTGGTATTTGTAGCCGGGGGGGGGACCAATATCCATGGCCCCTCTCTAGGCTATGAATATCAGCCCGCAGCTGTCTGCGTAGCCTTTCTGGCTATAAAATATAGGGGCACCCCACGTTATTTTTTTGGGGGGTCCCCCTATTTTAATAGCCAGTAAAGGCTACGCAGACAGCTGCGGGCTGATATTCATAGCAGGCTACAAATATTGGCCCCCGGCCTTCGTCTTTTGCCCTCTGGTGCAGAAAATTGCACGGGAGCCCACGCCGTTTTTTTCCGTTTTTTTATTAAATTAAACGCTCATTAAGGCCTGTTTCACACTTGCGTCGGTACGGGTCCATCGCTATTTTTGTACGTCGTGGGCAGCGGATGCAGTTTTTCAACGCATCCGCTGCCCATTCTGAAGTCCGGCGAGGAGGGGGCGGAGTTTTGGCTGCGCATGGGCGGTAGAAAATGGCAGACGCGAGGGACGTGCCAACGGTCCGCCAAAACACGCATCCGTTGCACGACGGACGCGACGTGTGGCCATCCATCGCGATCCCTCACTAATACAAGTCTATGGGTAAAAAACGCATCCTGCGAGCACATTTGCAGGATCCGTTTTTTTCCCAAAAAGACGGATTGCTAAAAACGCAAGTGTGAAAGTAGCCTTAGGCTGCTTTCACACTAGCATCGGTAAGGGGCCGTCGCGCTGCGTCGCTAATAAAAGTCTATGGAGAAAAAACGCATCCTGCAGACAACTTTGCAGGACGCGTTTTTTCTCCACAACGACGCATTGCGATGTGCAGTGCACGACGCTAGTGTGAAAGAGGCCTTAGAAACATCGGCCTTTCTATTATATATCTATGGACATATCTATCTATAGATATATTTATAGATAGATATATCTATAGAAACATAGATGTATCTATCCATATATTTGGCTGCTTTCACACATCAGGTTTTTGCCGTGAGGCACAATCCGGCGAGTTTTGAAAAAAACGGATCCATTTTTTTCCACCGGATCCGTTTTTTTCTCATAGAGTTGTATTAGCGCCGGATTGCGCCTGATGGCCACACGTTTCATCCGTTTTTTACCGGATCCGTCAAAAAAGCTGTTTCCGCAGGATGGAAAACACATACAGAGGAACGTTTTTTCTGTCCGGCGAAAAAACGCACAGCGACGGATCCGGCAAAAAAACGTATGAAACTGAGCTGTGAAATGATGAATCCGGCCTTGGAATCCATTTTTTCACGCATGTTTCCATTCAAATCATGCACATTTTCCGTTTATTTACTTATTTCCCAAAACGGCATTAAAACCGCGCATAAACCGCACCATAAAAAGCATCAAAACTGCACCAAAAACTGCATCAAAACTGCACCAAAAACTGCATCAAAACCTTGTGCAGTTTTGCAGTTTTGGTGCAGTTTGTAGTTTTTGGTGCAGTTTTGATGCAGTTTTTGGTGCGGTTTTGATGCAGTTCTTGGTGCGGTTTTGATGCAGTTCTTGGTGTGGTTTTGATGCAGTTTTTGGTGCGGTTTTTGCGCAGTTTTGATGCAGTTTTTGGTGCTGTGTTGATGCAATTATGGTGCGGTTTTGATGCATTTTTTTTTCAGTTTTGATGCGTTTTTTATGCAGTTTTTTGCACGGTTTTGATGCATTTTTTAATTCGCTTTTGTTGCGGTTTTTGCGCAGTTTTTCGGCATTTTGGAGCGTTTTTGAAAGGTAAATAAAGATGAATTATTGAACAAAAAAAAAAAAGATTTGTGATGTCATTATTGTCCAACCTCCTCTTTTACATTTGTCCAACCCACACTCCATTAAACACACAGATAGACAGATAGATGATAGATGAAATGGATAGACAGATCTACATATAGATAGATCTATAGATGCATACATCTATCTATTCATATATCTATCTGTAGATGTGTCTGGATAGATATATCTATTGATAGATGTATGGATAGCGTAGGGTGTGTGTCCACTGTCCGGATTACATCCGAATAAGCTGCAGATTGGATGCTGCGTACTTGTAGTCCCATCGGATGATGCCTGCACACACACCCCAAAAGACCCCCCGCACAGCCCCGCACACACACGAACAGCCCACAGACCCCGCACACACCTGAACAGTCCCGCACAGCCCTGCACACATCCGAACAGCCCACAGACCCCGCACACACCTGAACAGTCCCGCACAGCGCCGCACACATCCAAACAGCCCGCAGACCCCGCACACACCTGAACAGTCCCACACAGCGCCGCACACATCCGAACAGCCCGCAGACCCCGCCCGCACACACATACACACACACAGTCACTGCCCACACACTTCCATCCTTCCGAGCTGCTGCGTTTCTCGGACCCACATCCGCAGCAAAACTGCAGATCTTTTTTACATCTGCAGTTTTGCTGCGGATGTGCCCGACTCAATGCAAGTCTATGGGTGCAGAAACACTGCAGTTCCGCACAAAAGAAGTGACATGCTGCGAGAAAAAAAAGCTGCGTTTCGGTGCGGCCTTTTCCGCAGCATGTGCACAACAAGTCTGCGGCTCCCATAGGCTTACATTGGTTGTGCACTACACTGCGGATTTGATGCAATTCAGTGCGGCAAAAAACCCTGCGGATCTGCAATCAAATCCGCAACGTGTGCACACAGCCTTAGCATTTAGTGAACCTAGCAAAAAAGCCAAGCAAAAAACAAGTGTGGGATTGCACTTTTTTGCCATTTCATTGCACTTTGAATTTTTTTCACATTTTCTGTTACACGACATGGTAAAACCAATGGTGTCGTTCAAAAGTAGAACTTGTCACGCAAAAGATAAGCCCTCACATGGCCATATTGACGGAAAAATTATGGCTCTGGATAGAAGGGGAGCGATAAACGAAAACAAAAAAGCTCCAGGGGTGAAAGGGTTTAGAAACATGGATATGGACATATCTATGGAAACATCTATCTATCTATCTATCTATCTATCTATCTATCTATCTATCTATCTATCTATCTGTGTGTAATGGAGTGTGGGTTGGACAAATGTAAAAGAGGAGGTTGGACAGAAATGACATCACCAATCTTTTTGAAGATAGAGGGGGGAGAGGAGGGAGGGGTTGGGGTGTGTTTTGGAGTGGGTGTGCCTGGTGCAGAGTTACAGGCGAGTGCAATGCATCATGGAACTTGTAGTATTAGAGCACAATAACTCAGGAGAAAGGAAGTTGTCGATTAACCCCATGAGAGCTGGATCCAGCACTAAAGATGTGCTGCTACAGCATGATAAAAGGTAATATTGCTAAAATAAACACAGTAGATGTTTTCAGTGGCACATAGTGTTGAGCGATACCATCCGATACTTGAAAGTATCGGTATCGGAAAGTATCGGCCGATACCGGCAAAGTATCGGATCTAATCCGATACCGATACCCGATACTAATACAAGTCAATGGGACACCAAGTATCGGACGGTACCCTGTATGGTTCCCAGGGTCTGAAGGAGAGGAAACTCTCCTTCAGGCCCTGGGATCCATATCAATGTGTAAAAGAAAGAATTAAAATAAAAAATAGGGATATACTCACCCTCTGACGCGCCCTGGACTTTACCGCCGTAACCGGGAGCCATTGTACCTAAGAATGCGCGCTTGAAGGGCCTTAGATGACGTCACGGCGCTCTGATTGGTCCGTAGCGGTCGCGTGAACGCTACGCGACCAATCACAAAGCCGTGACGTCACCTAAGGTATTTCAAGCGCTTGAAAGACCTTAGGTGACGTCACGGCTTTGTGATTGGTCGCGTAGCGGTCACGCGACCGCTACGGACCAATCAGAGCGCCGTGACGTCATCTAAGGCCCTTCAAGCGCGCATTCTTAGGTACAACGGCTCCCGGTTACGGTGGTAAAGTCCAGGGGCCGCCGGAGAGGTGAGTATATCCCTATTTTTTATTTTAATTCTTTGTTTTACACATTGATATTAATCCCAATACCGATTCCCGATACCACAAAAGTATCGGATCTCGGTATCGGAATTCCGATACCGCAAGTATCGGCCGATACCCGATACTTGCGGTATCGGAATGCTCAACACTAGTGGCACATAATAGCAAGATTTATGAAAAAAAAAAAAAAAAAAAGGTTATAGTAGTGGACAACTTCTTTAATGCCATTGTGATGACACAGTATTTCTTGTTAGTTAGGTCAGATGTCTTTTTCCTCAGTGGGTCAAGAGACATAGGCCATTGTTAATATGAGCCTGAACGTTGTAATTGAACAATCAGTGTTTGCTAATATTTTGATTACCGTATTTTCCGGCGTATAAGACGACTTTTTAACCCCTAAAAATAGTCCCAAAAGTCGGGGGTCGTCTTATACGCCAGGTACGGCATGTGCAGGGAGCGATCCTGGATGTTCCCAGGGTTTGAAGGAGAGGAAACTCTCCTTCAGGCCCTGGGATCCATATTCATGTAAAAAATAAAGAATAAAAATAAAAAATATGTATATACTCACCCCTCCGAGAAGCCTGGCTGTCACCGCTGCAAGCGTCTGCCTCCGTTCCTAAGAATTGCAGAGCGTGAAGGACCTTCGATGACGTCAGGGTCAGGTGACCGGTCACATGAGCGGTCACGGACCAATCACAGGACTGCGACGTCATCGAGGGTCCTTCATGCTCTGCAATTCTTTGGAACGGAGGCAGACGCTTGCAGCAGTGACAGCCAGGCCTCTCAGAGGGGTGAGTATATACATATTTTTTATTTTTATTCTTTATTTTTAACATGAATATGGATCCCAGGGCCTGAAGGAGAGTCTCCTCTCCTTCAGACCCTGGGAACCACACGCCGTATAAGATTACTGGGCGTATAAGATGACCCCCGTCTTATACAGCGGGCATATCCCAAATTCCATATTTTATATGGAAAAGTTGGGGGTTGTCTTATACGCCCAGTCGTCTTATACACCAGAAAATACGGTACTCATTGTCTTAGTACATGCAGCTTGTTGACCTGCAAACAGTGAAGGATAAGCTATGTAAATGGAATACTCAAGCAATGAGAAATTACCTCATCCCACCTTGCACCTCAACTGTGGATGATGGGCTGAAGTACAGTGGTGAACTATAAAAGGGGGCTCTGTCTCTGTTCCCAGAGAGATTCTACAGGATGTCAGCTTAAGGGACTACTAGCCCTAGCTGGAGGAATACAGATCTGCTTCATTGACCATCACTGAACCCTCAAAAAGTTTGGAGAAACAAGTCACCTGGACCTATGGAGACGTTTGGAGAAGTCAGGTTGGGACAATCAGGTCACCTCGCCCAGGGCCGGCGTTTGGCACAGGCAGACCAGGCAAACGCCTGGGGCCTTCACCTTGAAAGGGGGCCCCCTGCCTCTGCAGCCCCTGTATAAAGTGCCCAGAGGGTGTACAGCAGTGACTAATGCTGTGCATTGCTCTGAAGTCCTGGAGCGTCTCTCCCAAACCCCCCTTGAGACCCCCTCAGTGCTGTGATTTACTCATGTGTCCCGGAGCTCTGTGCTGTTTGCTGTAGGATCAAGTTTCACAGTCACATACAGCAGGGATCAGCATAGGCTCTGACCACAGTCACTGCTTGTAATCTGACAGGGCGACCTCCTGTCACTACAGTCTGGATGACACAAGACAGGAATATTGTCTGCTGAATCAGGGTATTTATTACATAGAAATAAATGAATTCCCACATGAAATAATAAGGGTAAACTATACACATATAGTACAGGTGTGCATAGGAATCAGCGTTTTTGGTGCATTTTTTTTTGCAGCCAAAGCCTGTTCTCTTGGCAGTAAAAACACTGCTTTCAAAACACCCATTTTTTAGGGTATGTGCAGAGGATCCGGAAATGGCAGCACTTTGGATGCAGCGGACATGTGCTGCGTCCAAAGTGCTGCCATCTTTTGAACACAGGTGATTCTGCGTGTGTTCATTGATCTGTGCGGAATCCCTGAGTCCTATACATTGCAGGGGTGAGATTTCTCTTGTGGAGACTTGCGTCTACGCCATATAAATTGACATGCTGCCGCCTGGACAGACGCGCAACATGTCCGTCTCTGCGGGTGAGTGCAAGTGTCAGTGCACGCATAGTAGAGATGGAATTTCTTGAAATCCCATCCACTATATTGTAACATCTGGCCGGTGCACAAGTACCCAGCAGCCGACCTGCAGCGTTTTCTGATTGTGGACACATACCCTTAGAGCTTTTGCTGTTTGTTTTTTACAGTTTAATAAAGTTAGTGTTATTCACAAAAAAAGCAGCTAAAAACAACGTTGCAACATTTGCAGCATTTTCTTAACTATTTCATTGCTTTCTACGGGTGAAAAAAATTGCTGAAAGTAGTGATATGCTGCAGATTTAAAAAAACGCTGCAGTTGTGAAATTAAGTCAGGGGAAAATAAAAGGGTGTGCAGGGGATTTCTGAAAATCTCAGTTTTTGCTTGTGCTGTAAAATGCTGTAAACTACTTATTTGTAGAAGAAAAAGCTGCAAAAATTCTGCATATGAGCATGGCGAAAAGCTGCTATTCAAAGTGCCAGCAAAACATAGGAGATTTCCAAAATCTCCTGCAGGCGCTTGTTTTTTTTCTGACTGGATTCCAGAACTGTAGCGCTTTTTAAATCTGTAGCATGTCACTTCTTTCAGTGTGTTTTCACCCGTAGAAAGAAATGAAAGAATAAAAAAGCTGCAAATATTGCAACGGCATTTTTCACTGCAATTTTTTAAGTGGTTTTGGTGAATTAAACTATTAAGTCAGTATTTGTAATGCAGAAACAGCAGTGGAACAATGAGGCTATGTGCACATGTTGCGGAATCTGCTGCAGATTTTTCCACGCAGGTTCCTAAAAATCTGCAGGTAAAACGCCCTGCATTTTACCTGCAGATTTACTTTGGATTTATCGCGGTTTTTGTGCGGTTTTCAACAGCGTTTTTACCCCTGCGGATTCCTACTATGGAGCAGGTGTAAAACACTGCGGAATCCACACAAAGAATTGACATGCTGCCGAAAATGCAACGCAGCGTTTCCACGCGGTATTTTCCGCAGCATGTGTACTGCGGATTTTGTTTTCCATACGTTTACATGGTACTGTACAACGCATGGAAAACTGCTGCAGATCCACAGCAAAATCCGCAGCGTGTGCACATAGCCTGCCTGAGAAACACGTCACTACTTCTGTATTTCTCACCCTCCTGGTTTTGGCTTACATATGCTGATTTGAAATACTGACCAAACACTCAACATGTGAACGTGGCCTTAAACATACTGTAGACAAAACAAACACCCTCACTCCAAAAAAAAGCTGAAAAAAGTGTGAAGAGCACCTCAAAACAAGCAGAAAAACAGATGTTTTGAATGCAACATTTTTACTGCTAATAGAAAAGGTTTTGGCTACTGAAAAAAATGCTGCATGTGAACATAGTCTTACTCTGAAACGCTATGTCTATCTGTGGTGTTACATAGGACTGCATGTGATATATACTACATTATCTGTTCTCAGAGAGTTATCACTGTTTTATCTGAAGAGTTAAAAAAAAATTAAGAGCGGGTTAGGGGCAACTGTTTGTCTTGGCCCCCAATCTTTTCTGACCCTAGCAACGCCCCTGCATACAGCTAATAGTAGCAGACCCGCTGGCCGATTTAAGGCCCCTAAATATGGGGCCACAGTGCAATGTTATCATTTGGGGCCCCACACTTAACATTTTTGTCTAGGGCCCCATTCTGTCTAAAACCGGCCCTGACCTCGCCGCGTACCTCAGGGAACTATCAGGTTCCTGAGCTTGTTATTACATCCTCTCTGTGGATGCCCGCCAAAAGTGGTGTTGTCAGCCATGAAAGCCCTGAAGTCGCAGCTGTTCTAGTCCTGCGAGCCAGAGGAAGGATGTGACTGTAATTTGCACCATCTTGTGTATTTGCTGTATTTGCTGGGACTGTTCTATATGTTATTGGCTGTTGGTGGTTGAAAAAAAGTATTGTCACATTGTTTTACTTTCACCCTTTACTGTCTGGTAGTATTCTGCCCAAAGGAAATGAGTACAGGCTTTTAGTGGGATGGGGCCTGGTCCATGCTATCCTTCTAAAGACAGCCGGGAGAGCTGATGAGAGCACCCACTGACCCTCATGTCTCTACAGCCCTTTTTTGTGTTCCATCAGAAGCCTGTAAACTGATGCTACTAAACAAATTGTCCAGTCTGGATAGCCAGGTCTGATCCCTGGCTTTAAGATCCATAGGTCAGATCTAAGGTTTAAGCAAAAAACTGTAAATACAGGAAATACAGATTACCAAAATTTTGCAACCTAAATTAATGTTGATAATGTCCCCATAAAGCACAAAAGAAATGAATACCACCAAATTTTATCATATAGGCCTGTATCCTGTGTTTACTTGTACTCATTCTTTTATTAAATGCTTGAAAACATTTGGAAATTGGGACTTTTTAACTATTTATATGTCTTTTAGTGCCTCTACAGCACATTTTGCTCTTTTTGGTGGCATTCACTATCATGAAGTACGATAAGTCATGAGAAAACAGTTTCATAACCAGTGGAATCCATTGAAGCATTCTAGAGTAGTGTTGAGCATTCCGATACCGCAAGTATCGGGTATCGGCCGATACTTGCGGGTATCGGAATTCCGATACCGAGATCCGATACTTTTGTGGTATCGGGTATCGGTATCGAAACAACATTAATGTGTAAAAGAAAGAATTAAAATAAAAAATATTGCTATACTCACCTCTCCGACGCAGCTTGGACCTCACCGAGGGAACCGGCAGCGTTGTTTGCTTAAAATGCGCGCTTTTCCTTCCTTCCGTGACGTCACGGCTTCTGATTGGTCGCGTGCCGCCCATGTGGCCGCGACGCGACCAATCACAGCAAGCCGTGACGTAATTTTCAGGTCCTTCTAGGCATTCAGTATTTTAAAATTACGTCCCGGCTTTGTGATTGGTCGCGTCGCGGTCACATGGGCGACGCGACCAATCACAAGCCGTGACGTCACGGGAGGCTGGACACGCGCGCATTTTAAAATGCGCGCGTCTCCTGCCTCCCGTGACGTCACGACTTGTGATTGGTCGCGTCGCCCATGTGACCGCGACGCGACCAATCACAAAGCCGGGACGTAATTTTAAAATACTGAATGCCTAGAAGGACCTGAAAATTACGTCACGGCTTGCTGTGATTGGTCGCGTCGCGGCCACATGGGCGGCACGCGACCAATCAGAAGCCGTGACGTCACGGAAGGAAGGAAAAGCGCGCATTTTAAGCAAACAACGCTGCCGGTTCCCTCGGTGAGGTGAGTATAGCAATATTTTTTATTTTAATTCTTTATTTTACACATTAATATGGTTCCCAGGGCCTGAAGGAGAGTTTCCTCTCCTTCAGACCCTGGGAACCATCAGGGATACCGTCCGATACGAGTCCCATTGACTTGTATTGGTATCGGGTATCGGTATCGGATTAGATCCGATACTTTGCCGGTATCGGCCGATACTTTCCGATACCGATACTTTCAAGTATCGGACGGTATCGCTCAACACTATTCTAGAGTTATTACCACATGAAATAACACTGGTCAGAATTGTAAAATTTGTCATGGCCCTGAAGGGGAAAATTGGCTTGGGAGGGGTGAAGGGGTTTAGAAAGAATAACAAAGCAGATTTCTTCACCAAAGGTATCATTTTAATTTATATTACATCGCCATTATAGCCATGCCTTTACTCCACATTACAAAATCGTGCTGATAGGTTTCCTTGAAGTTGATGGAAAACCTTAATTTTCCTATAAATGGTCAAGATAAGCCTGTACTACATACTGTATCTATAAACATTCCTGTACTGTACCTATGCACCATAATAAAAAGTAGCTTTACCTGTGAGAGATGTGCTGTACCAAAGGCAGATTTGTATTTCAGTCAGCTAACATGCAAGGTCTGTAGCCCTGATTTATTAAGGCGTGTATGCCAGGACTCTGACGTCAAACACCTGAATTTGTTGTAATATTTTTGGTAACTCGGAATTTGGGCAAAAATAATACAACTTTTGTAATTTACATGCAAGTCTGAACCAGTTATGCAATATGGGTGTAGTATGGGCATGACGGGGCATGACAGCAGAACATTTCTGGCGATGGTGCACACCAGTTAAGAGAAGGACCTAATTCATTAAGTGCCATGCACCTCTTAATGAATCAGGCGCATTGTACTCTAACTCCTTCATTCAGACTGGCATGATCAATACCAGTCTTAATGAATCGGTCCTTATTTTCCTACTGCAATATTTGGACCAACTAACTGGTGAAAGTCCACTCTTACATTTGAGCATTTGGTAGTAGGATTTAGACAGATTCCTTTCTTTGGCCTCATTCAGATGTCCATGTTTCTTATATGTATTCTAGCTATGTTTTTGAAAGATAATGTCATGGTATAGGACATGGTTCATGTCCTGCTCTCTCAGGGTTAACATTACTGGCCTCTCTTTTGATCTGGGAGGGGTATTTATACTCAATCCAGACTAAGATTCCCTGTGAGCTATACTTTTGTTTAGTCTGTGTGTCTGACCCCTTGAGTGTGCTCGGTTGCATTTATTTGCTTTGCGCTCCGTGCTTTACTCTGCTTGCTTGTTCTGCTGTTTTTCTGACCTTGGGCTGCCTTTCTGACTATCCCTCCGCCTCACCTTTGGTTACCTCTTTATCTCCTGGTTTGATCTTGGCACGTTTAACTACTCTCCAATGTACATCGTGTCCTCTGCACTCCGGCGTCTGGCGCCACCCTTGGCCACCTCCTTTCCTGTCACGTGGTTCATTTCCTGTTTACTACCCAGTGAGTTTCTGCTCTGCTCTGCTCTCAGATCCCTTGCTGTGGGCGCAGCTCTCCCCACAGCAGTTATACCCAGGAGTCGTGACATATAAAACATGTATCCCTTTATAGTCAATGGTGCTGTTCTCATGTCCTTATTTTTTTTTCGGATCGAAAGTCCACAAAAAAGAATTGGTGAGCTTACAAAACTCTAAAGATAAAAATTAACAAATAATGAAATAACAGATCAAACTCAGATGAAAATCTTATCCAGCAAAATTGTTCCATTATTTTTCAAATACAGGAAAAAAAAGAAAACAACATGTGAACTAGGTTTTATTCCATAGCATGTTCTTCATTCGCTGATATACAGGTGCTTCTCACAAAATTAGAATAGCATCAAAAACATAATTTATTTCAGTTCTTCAATACAAAAAGTGAAACTCATATATATAGAGTCATTACAAACAGAGTGATCTATTTCAAGTGTTTATTTCTGTTAATGTTGATGATTATGGCTTACAGCCAATGAAAACCCAAAAGTCATTATCTCAGTAAATTAGAATAATTAACAAAAAACACCTGCAAAGGCTTCCTAAGCATTTATAAAGGTCCCTTAGTCTGATTCAGTAAGCTCCACAATCATGGGGAAGACTGTTGATTTGACAGATGTCCAGAATGCAGTCATTGACACACTCCACAATGAGGGTAAGCCACAAAGGATCAATGCTAAAGAAGCTGGCTGTTCACAGGGTGCTATATCCAAGCATCTTAATGGAAAGTTGAGTGGAAGGAAAAAGTGTGGCAGAAAAAGGTGCACAAGCAACAGGGATAACCACAGCGGATTGTTAAGAAAAGGCCATTCAAAACTTTGGGGCAGATTCACAAGGAGTAGACTGCTGCCAGAGTCATTGCTTTAAGAGCCACCACACACAGACGTATCCAGGACATGAAGTACAAATGTCGCATTCCTTGTGTCAAGCCACTCATTACCAATAGACAACACCAGAAGCATCTTACCTGGGCCAAGGAGAAAAAAATTGGACTGTTGCTCAATGGTCTACGGTGTTGTTTTCAGATGAAAGTAAATTTTGCATTTCATTTGGAAATCAAGGTCCCGGAGTCTGGAGGAAGAGTGGAGAGGCACACAATTCAAGCTGCTTGAGGTCTCGTGTAAAGTTTCCACAATCAGTGATGGTTTGGGGAGCCATGTCATCTGCTGGTGTAGGTCAGTCCAGCTGTCTATCAGGAACTTTTAGAGCACTTCATGCTTCCCTCTGCTGACAAGCTTTTTGGAGATGGAAATTTAATTCTCCAGCTAGACTTAGCCCCTGTACACACTGCCAAAAGTACCAATACCTTGTTTAAAAACAACAGTATCACTGTGCTTGATTGGCCAGCAAAGTTGCCTGACCTTAACCACATAGAGAATCTATGGGGTATTGTCAAAAAGAATATGAGTGACACCAGACCCAACAATGCAGATGAGCTGAAGGCTGCAATCAAAGCAACTTGGGCTTCCATAACACCTCAGCAGTGCCACAGGCTGATCGCCTCCATGCCACGCTGCATTGATGCAGTAATTGATGCAAAAGGAGCCCTGACCAAATATTGAGTGCACTTACTGAACATATATTTCAGTAAGCCAATATTTCAGATTTTAAAATCAATTTTCAAGTTGGTGTTATAAAGTATTCTAATTTACTGAGATAATACCTTATGCTTTTCATTGGCTGTAAGCTATAATCATCAACATTAACAGAAATAAACACTTGAAATAGATCACTCTGTTTGTAATGACACTATATATGAGTTTCACTTTTTGTATTGCAGAACTGAAATAAACTAACTTTTTGATGATATTCGAATTTTGTGAGAAGCACCTGTACATTTTCATATAAAAGCAAATCACTTACTGGAAACTCACTAAGAAGTGAGATTTTTTTGGCTTTTCATAAAGTGTTTTAAATTGAATATTGAGATTTCGGAAACCAAGGAAACCCCCTTGAATAAAGCTATCTTCTATTTTAGATAATAACTTAATGTTACTTAATGTTACGTGTCGCCACCCTCAGTGGCTTTGTCAGGGGTCGAAGCCACTGAGGGTGGTGACACGGGTCGGGTATCTGTTCCACCTTGGCTCTACTCCTTATGGGTCTTTCTAACTAATGGTGCTATTTCATGTTATTGGTCATGGGTGGTCTGTTTAGCTTGTGTATATATATATTTATTTTTTTTTTTGGGGGGGGAGTTTAGCTAAAGGTTCTTGGCCCTATTATGAGCCTCTGGTTAACAGATGTCATGTGACTACTTTTAGTGTTTTTAATGTTTCGTGCATGTTTTCTTGTGTGTCAAATTAAATGAAAATCAATTATTTTTACGCTGTTCCCTGCTTCAGGTGATCCCCGCCTAATGACCTATTCCTTTCTTTTTTGTAACAGTGCGACCTCACAATACATTTAGCAGTTATTACAAGAGGTAGAGGTAGGAAGTGCAAGTTTCACCATTGCACAATGTGCACAGTTTTCAAAAAGTAAAAAATTAAACATTACCCACATAGGGATATACACAGATTACCACTAAGTACTTGTTGCAGAAACAGTAGGAGGAAGAGGAGGAGACGAAGGTGATTTCCTGAACAAAATAGTTTGGATGGTAAGAGATGGATGTTAAGATAACTTTAAAAAAAAAAACATTTAGGCTGCATTTACACAAAGTTGCTGTCATCCATACAAAGTCGGAGGAAATCCAGCCCTTGTTCAATTTTAGAAAAGTCAGCCTGTTTATATTTTCCGTTGACAGCCGTGTGCGCCTATCCATTATGATTGCACTAGCCGGAGATTTGTCTTCCAACAAGACAATGATCCCAAACATAAAGCAATATCTACAATGGAATGGTTCACAAATAAATGTATCCTGGTGTTAGAATGGCCAAGTCAAAGTCCAGACCTCAATCCAATCAAGAATCTGTGGAAAGAGCTGAATACTGCTGTTCACAAATGATCTCCATCAAACCTCGCTGAGCTCGAGCTGTTTGCCAAGGAAGAATGGGCAAGAATTTCAGTCTCTCGATGTACAAAACTGATAGAGACATACCCCAAGCGACTTGCAGCTGTAATCGCAGCAAAAGGTGGCGCAACAAAGTATTAAGCTAAAGGGGCCGAATAATATTGCACACCCCACTTTTCAGTTTTTGAATTTCCACAAAAATTTTAAATAACCAATAAATTTCATTCAAATTCACAATTGTGTTCCACTTGTTGTTGATTCTTCATTAAAAATTAACATTTGGTATCTTTATGTTAGAAGCATGATATGTGGGAAAAGGTTGAAAAGTTCCAGGGGGCCAGATACTTTCGCAAGGCACTGTGTACATAGGAAAAACTATAAGACCTCTGGCCACCAGGTTCAGAGAACACTATCGTTCCATTTCATCAGGCAAAGGGTCTTCTTTACGCTTAATACAGCACATGAGAGATAAACATAATGCGAATCCAGAACTTTTGCAATTTGCGGGTTTAGAAGTAGTAGAATACCCCCCACAAAGTGGTGATCGTAATAAATTGTTACTCCAGCATGAGGCACTCTGGATTCTAAAAACAAACGCCTAAGGTCCATTAGGATTAAATGATAGAATTGATCTTTCTGTGTTTTTGTAAAACAAAATAAGTATTTGTCTTTGCATGTCTGTAATGTTGTATGACTAGTGAGTAATTGCTGTGATTGATTTTAATTCACATTGTGCACCTATGCAATCTCTGTGTATGCCTTGAAAAAGGAAATGATTGTTCTCACTCACTCACTTGGACCCGTTGAAGTGGTAACACGCGAAACGGCCATCATCCTTTCCTGCACTTTCCTTTCCTCCATAAGCCCGAATCCCACACTCAAATGCCTGCACCATCGGTGAAATAAAGGGTTTTTGTGAAATACTGCAAACGTGGTGAGTGCCGATTTTTTTTCTCTTTTGTCAAGCATTATTCACATTCTTTTATACACAAGACAGGTTTGTCAGGTCAGGTGTCACATTAATTAGTAGAGGGGCCGATCCCAAACAGTAACACGGACTTCCTGGTGCAGTCAATGTTCGGTGTCCGTACCCAAACAGTAGGTGTTCGCTCATCTCTAGTAATCAAGAAGGGGGGTGAGGAAGGGGCTACGGAGAGGAGAGAAGGGGTAAAAGAGGGGAAAAGGTGCTCATTGGTGCAATCAGAAATCATCATCCGATTGCTCTAATTAGTACTGGGGCTGGTGATGCTGCTGTTACCTAGCTCCAGCCTATGATCAGTGCTGTTATAGATGGATTTAGGGCCACCATCAGGGCATTACTGCCCTTACTGGTATATGGGGCCCGGTGAACAGAAGTGAAGAAAGGAGGCCCAGACCCAGACTTCTGCTCATCAGGCCCCAGCGTATAATAAAGTATCATGCACCATTGTGCTGCCCTCAGTGGCACACATCTCGGCGCAGGGAGCCTTCTTGGAGCTGAATCTCTCATCGAGTCTCTCTGCCTCTTCTGTGGTGCGCTGGTGACTGCATGCATGTGATGACGTCATCGCGCACCCGCCAGCATGTACGCGTGACACTGGCCAAGATACCAGTCCAGAAGTGCAGCTGCACCAGCAGGAGATCGTATGACAAGTATGAAAACCTTTCTTTTTTTAAATAAAATGAATTAAAGGGCCACTGTCACCCCCCCCCCAGCCGTTATAAACTAAAAGAGCCACCTTGTGCAGCAGTAATGCTGCAGTCTAACAAGGTGGCTCTTTTAGTTTTTGATTAATTTATTACCTCAATAAAGCGTTTTAAAAATTGGCCACAAATACCAGATATTGTACCTGGAGGCGGTCCGAATCGTCCTCTATCAATCTCCCAACGGCCGTCACTCTTCTCTTCAGGGGCGATGGTCGCCGCCCCCTTCACGCTGTTGCTTCTTAAATCCGGCGCCTGCGCTGTGCGTGCCTGCCTGGGGCAGGCGCAGTCTTCATTGTCAGTCACAGCTCAGACGCAGGGTGCCTGACTGCGCCTGTACGGGCAGTGCGGCCACCCTGTTCCTGAATCCCCGCCCCGCACTGTGTTATTCATTATGCACAGTGCGGGGCTGGGGTTCCTGGGCATGCGCACTGCGCTTGTCAGACGCTCCCCCGGTCCCCCGCCTTCCAGCGTTGTTCTTTGTGGCTGTTCAAAACGTCGGCAATGAAACCTGTATATTCCGGCAATGCTGGAAGGCGGAGAACCGGGGGAGCGTCTGACAAGCGCAGTGCGCATGCCCAGGAACCCCAGCCCCGCACTGTGCATAATGAATAACACAGTGCGGGCCCCAGGCAGGCACGCACAGCGCAGGCGCCGGATTTAAGAAGCAACAGTGCGAAGGGGGCGGCGACCATCGCCCCTGAAGAGAAGAGTGACGGCAGTTGGGAGATTGATAGAGGACGATTCGGACCGCCTCCAGATACAATATCTGGTATTTGTGGCCAATTTTTAAAACGCTTTATTGAGGTAATAAATGAATCAAAAACTAAAAGAGCCACCTTGTTAGACTGCAGCATTACTGCTGCACAAGGTGGCTCTTTTAGTTTATAACGGCTGGGGGGGGGTGACAGTGGCCCTTTAAATGGGCTTGGGGGAAGCAAATGATGATAAATTGAGGGTGTGGGACCATGAATGATGATGTATTGAGGCGGGGGAGTGAAAATAATATTGAATTGAGGATGGGGACAGCAAATGATGAATTGAGGGTGGGGGACAGCAAATGATGAATTGACGGTGGGGACGGGAGAAAAGAAATGATGAATTGAGGGTGGAGGATTGGGGGCAGCAAATGATGAATTGAGGGTGTGGGACAGAGGGCAGCATATGATGAATTGATGGTGGGGGACAGCAAATGATTAACTAAATGTGATGGATGGGAGAGCAAATAATGGTGAAATGAGGGTGGGGAGAGCAAATGATGCTAAATTGAAGGTGGGATTCAGAAAATGATAACAAATGGATGATGGGACAAATGATGAATTAAGGATAGGGGAGAGTAAATAATGATGAATTGAGGGCGGGGGAGAGTAAATGATGATGAATTGAGACTGGAGTGGAGAACAACAAATGATGATGAATTGAGGGTGGGGAAGAGCAAATGATGATAAATTAGGGATGGGAGAGATAGAGGGCATAACATAATGAATTGGGGCAGAGGAGACATGTAAATATAATGAATCGGGGAGAGGGAGATACAGAGTGGGAGCTTTGAGGATGTTGGATTGTGACTGGTATTGAATTGGGGAAAGGGTACAGGTGCTAACTATTTTAGATACTTATTGGGTGGAAAAAGTGGCCATTTATAGATAGCGAAGGCTTAATGTTGGATTATAATTTGTATTTGGAATGGTGGGTTGCATAATAACTAATTATATATTAAAATTGTATAAAATAGCCAGTAGCGCTAACACCCTCTGAAGACTGCAGCAAATAGTGTTACGGAGCACCCCGTCCGTAACTGAATAAAATAAAATATCAAGAAAAAAAGCTACCTGCGCTGTGCTCAGAGAAGAAAAACTTTTTATGAGAGACCCACGTGAATGCCAGTGGAAAATCGATAACCACAATGGGGGGATGAATAATCTAATGGATATCGAATATGATTACTATACAATGTTCTGAGAGTAATAAACAAGGTAAGGGAGAGAAAGGTTAAAATGTGGTAAAATATATTATAATGAATGCCTGATGTGGCTCTCAATGAATCATGCGATCCTGGTATAGTGAACTTACATGGCCCAGAGGAGAATGGAACGACCAAATAGATGCCGTGTGCTCCTTTCAACTGTATCTTGCAACGCTGTCTTGATTACGAGAAATCCTCTGCAGACCTGGATCAACTGTCTGTGGGTAAGGTGGCCCAGACCAGAGTGGCGATCCCAGGTGGATGCCGTATGATACCCTCTGTTCGGTCAGTAGTCACAGCTGCGCACGGTCCTCCGTGACCCCGTGTATTTCCAGAGGGAAAGTGCTGTCCAATGACTCCCAGGTATAGCCTTTAGAAAAACGGGCTGCAGGGACTGCCCCGGCCGGTGGCAGAAAGTCCTGCGCTCGTGAAGAGTGTAAAATAGGTGTGTTGTTAATAGGCTAAGCCGCTAGGTACTCTGCTTCTTGCAGGACCTTCCGTGACGTCACGGTCACGTGAGTATTCACGTGACAGGCTAAGGGAAGCGTGTGGGTCCAATTCCTACGCATTTCGGAGACAATCGTGCTCCTTCCTCAGGGATGGTCCCCCCCATACATTCTGTACCTATATAGCCTACAACGATCACATAACACCTATTCCGAATTAAAGGCAAATAGTTCAATGTCGCTGTTCAAACCCTTGGGGATCAGTGTATCAAATTCAAAGATCATTTTCGTTTCTTCCCTGGACATTTTATGAATAAAATCCCCTCCTCTCCAGCACTCTTGTACCACTTTTAAGCCAGTGATAATAGTGCCACGTATTTGACCCTTATGATGGACAAGGAAATGTAATCAAGACAGCGTTGCAAGATACAGTTGAAAGGAGCACACGGCATCTATTTGGTCATTCCATTCTCCTCTGGGCCATGTAAGTTCACTATACCAGGATCGCATGATTCATTGAGAGCCACATCAGGCATTCATTATAATATATTTTACCACATTTTAACCTTTCTCTCCCTTACCTTGTTTATTACTCTCAGAACATTGTATAGTAATCATATTCGATATCCATTAGATTATTCATCCCCCCATTGTGGTTATCGATTTTCCACTGGCATTCACGTGGGTCTCTCATAAAAAGTTTTTCTTCTCTGAGCACAGCGCAGGTAGCTTTTTTTCTTGATAATTATATATTAATGCTGGGTACATGTCTGTATTGAGATGCTTAGTGTAGAAGTTGGGGAAAGAGTGGAGAATGCGCTCTGGAAGCAATGCTCTAGATAACTGTGTGTTATTTTATGCAGAGACTAGTCCTGGCTGGAAGAAGTGATGACGGTCTACACTGGATGAAGAACAAAAGCGAAGATGAAAGATTTCAACTAGAGATGTCACCGATGAGTCAGTGAATTACCTGTACATTTACACTATACAGTGTATACTGTATGCAGAGCTCCTGTGCATAATGTCACTGGTGATCACTGTATTACCTGCACACTATATGCAGAACTCCTGTGTATAATGTTACCAGTGATCCCTGAATTACATATACACTGTACACTATATACAGAGCTCCTGTGTATAATGCCACTGGTGATCCCTGTATTACCTGTACACTATACAAAATATACAGAGCTCCTGTGTTTGTCACTGGTGATCACTGTATTACTTGTACACTAAAAACAGAGCTCCTGTGTATAATGTCACCTGTGAGTCACTGTATTACCTGTACACTGACACTATACACTGTATACTATGTACAGAGCTCCTGTGTATAATGGCACTGGTGAGTCACTGCATTACCTGTACACTGACACTATACACCATATACTATGTACAGAGCTCCTGTGTATAATGGCATTTACTTTTTACAGGATTCAGACTCAACCAGGCTCATAGTTAATTTCTCCTGACATTCACAGGCAGATTTCAGGTACCACTATGGGTGCACGTTGGGCTCCCTCCTACAGCAACATCTTCCTTGGTTGGTGGGATGGGGAGCATTTATACCCATGGGACACATTTCAACAGCATGTCTATAGATGGCTCAGATATATCAACGATATATTCCTGCTGTGGACAAGCTCTGAAGAGCTCTGTAATGAATTCCCTTCAGTCCTTAATTCTAACACATGTAACATCCATTTGACGTCCCACATTTCATCAACTTCTCTAAAGTTTTAGATGTTCAATTCACTATACATGATGAGAATATTTGTTCTAACCTTTATTGAAAGACAACATTTATCAATAGCTTATTCCATTATAGTAGCTTCCATACAATACATTTAACCCCTTAACAACTGCTGATATGCCTTTTTTAATGGCAGCAGTTAAGGGGAATTATTCCTCAGCGCCGATTTTTAATGGTGCTGATAAATAAGGGTATATTGCCCCCCAGCGGCAATCACAAAAAAAGTCTGATTTAAAATAAATTTCTCTTCCTGATATATTCTAACAAATCAGATAAGAGAGAAATGGGGTCCCCTGAGCTCCCCCAATACCTCTACCCTCCTGATCTGTGCCCTGACCTCCGCGTCATCTTCCTGGAAAAAAATGGCTGGCGTATGAGGTCTGCCGGCCGGTAACCGGCAACAATAGAGAATTTTTGCTATTGGCTCCTTCTGATCATTGTGATAGACCCTATCACAGTGATCAACATAAAAAAAATAGTAAATCAAAATCCCCATTTGTCACCCCTTCAGTTAGATACAAATTCTAAAATAAATTGTAATTTTTTTCCATTCTTTGCGGTTAGGGCTGGGGTTGGGGGTTAGGGTTATGTTAGGGTTGGAGTATGGTTGTGCTAGAATTGTTTTTTTTTCAAAAGCAAAAAAAAATGATGCTGATATGATGATTAGTAATGAGCGCAAGTGCTCGCTACTTGAATTTGCATCAGTTGCTTGGGTATGCACGGAGTATCAGGATGTTGAGCTATTTTTATCAGTAAGTATGATGGAGTCTGCGATGGTGGAAATAGAGCCTAATGTATTTGAAGACAACAGCTAAAACTTTTGTTTTAGTCCCTGGATGGTGACCGCGTTATATGCCACCTGAATCTATTACTTTAATGATTGTACCTACTTATAAACCTTTATTACGGTACTTTTTTTCTGGCAAAATGTTGCAATATTCTAGTAAATTTTCTGGCTTTTTGCCGCAAAATAAATCTGCATTCTTAAAAATCTAAAAAAATAATGTGCACGTGCTGCCTCAATTACATGCTCTATACAGTATAATGCACGCTTCACTTTTTTATGGCTGGGTGAGAACTTTTAATCTCGTGAATAACCTTCTTTAATCATAGAACAACTTTTCTAAGTACAGACAGGCACAAGACAGGAATTGCTTTCAACAGAAAGTCATGGACTGATTCATTGTATACTTTACTGACTAATCTTAATGTGCTATACATTGTTCATGTGACAAACATGTGCATATCAATGACAGTGTAACACATCTGTCTGGAGGTGGTAAGAAGGAGATATTGAATAGTGCCACACTCCTGCTCCATTCTGAATGCTGTGTAATTTAGATCCAATTTGGCGCACCGCTGACTGACGTAGAAAGTTAAGTGTGCTTATTCAGCTCACGGTCACGGAGGCTCCCGGAAGAGATGGGATGTGTAATAGCCCTATTATTACAGAAAGTGCTGAAGCTCAAAATCTGGGTCTCTTGCTTATGCTGTGAACAGAAGAGGCTCTTATTAAATTCTCATGCAGTATGTAAGCAGTTTCCCATACCTTATATCCGCTCAGCTTCACCCAAAAAGTATGGTTGGACATCATAATCATATTTTTGGAGGCACAGTTTGAATATATATATATATATATATATATATATATATATATATATATATATATATATATACAGTATACATATATATATATATTTATCATGTATATTTTCTGTTTGAATTATTTAAAAAGCATCTTCATGTAACTTCTTCAAAACTTTAAACTCAACAATGTCTAAAATCAGTTTATACATTAAAAACATAGCAAAAATAATATCCATTATTACGGATAATTTTAAATGAACGTGTCAGAAGGAAACCATTCCACCGTAAAATCCTCATGACAGGTTCGCCTTAAAATATTTTAATAAGACTGAAGAGGTTTTCTTTCTAGTATAGAATTTAAAGAAAATTCATGGTTTTGGATGCACTAACCAAAATAAAGATCCTTGATCCAATAATATAAAGAAGCGTTTTTTATTCCACAACGCGTTTAAATACCGGACTGGCATCTTTTTCAGGTGTAAAAAACAACTGTATAGTGCACATAGGAGCAAGAGAGGTTTAAACAGCTTAGAATGGCTGCCAAAAATCTTTTTACAGTTTCTTGCGAAAGCATTCACCACCCTTGGAATTTTTCTTTTTTTTTGTACCTCATAAAGAACATGGAGCAAGAGGGATTTAAATAGTCTAGAATGGCTGCTACAGTAGCTTTCACAAATATTCACCCCCTTGGCTTTTTTTTTACCTATTTTACCTATTTTGTTATATTCCATTCCTGTACTTAAATATTTTTTTAATCCGATTTCTATGCGATCCATCAGCACTAAATAGTCTAAGCTGGTAAAGTGAGAAAAATCTAGGCATAAATTATATTTATGGCATCAAATAACTAAAAATTGGCATGTGCTTATGTATTCACCCCTTTTTCTATAAAACCCATAAAAATGTATGGTACAAGCAATTACCATCATAAGTCTCATACTTGGTTAAAGGAAGTCCACCTATGTGCAATCTAAGTGTTACATGTTCTGTCAGTATATACACACCTTTATTGAAAGGCCACAACACTGTAAGGAGGAAGACCCGGTATCTTTGCCATGGCGGGTCCGGAACTGTCGAGGCTGCGTCCAATGTTGCTTAGGGGAAGGAATGGGGAACCGGACAGGAAGCAGGAAGACCAGACAGGGAGCAGGAAGTGTGGGAAAAAGGCAGAGTTTTCCCGCTGGAAGAGAAAGAAGCAGAGGGGGTGGACTGCGCTCAGCAGCGAGAGAGACAGAGCGGAGTCGTGCCTCAGCAGAGCTTGCGTGAGGGCCCCCGAGAGTTTGTGACTGCGCAGAGCATTGGGCGCTGTGCTAAGCAGTGCGCGATGCTCGCATTGAGAAGCGGGTGCCAGGTGCCAAATTCTGCGGTGTGCTCATCTTTCACAGGTGTGCAGCGGAGCATGCATAGGACAGAGACCTTTGCAGCAACCCTTCCCCACACTTGTTGCACAGATTAATGAACTAGGGGCTCAGCGAGCAAAACCTGAGACAGCCTGTTGCCGCTAGAAGCTTGCTCATGCGTGGGCGGGTGACACCTGAAGACACTATGCCGGCAGTTGCTGCGACTACGACCCCCACCGGACTACATGCATGTGAGGAACATAGGAGTCACGATAAGTTTCAGACCATGACCCCTTGATGAAGCCTTGGGTGAAACATGCGTTGGGGCTGGTGGGCCAGCACAAGTATACTGTACCCTGGTACATTTATCTTTGATGTAAGTATTAGACTTTGAACTATATTTTAGCTAAAAATTGTTTAGCAATAGTCATTATTTCGCTTTTTCTTTGACTAGGGGTATTTGGTTAGAGGCCATAATGCTGATAGGCTCTGCTGAAAATATACTGTACATATGAAATAATTCTCTGCTAAGTTTATTTACATGCATGCTGGCACCACTTTTTTCAGGAGTGCTCTGTTTGTGTCTTATTTATGTTTGCTTAGTCATATTATTCTTTTAAAAATATTGAAATAAAATGTTATTTTTTATGAGACCTAATTTGCACTCGGTTTTCTCATGTTTGTCTGCTGATTCACTATAGAGTGTGTCTCTTGCAAAGAGGTTGTGATAGTTGCTCATTTTTTGGTGGTATTTAACATGAAGACCAAGCAGATCTCCAAACAAGTCAGTGACAAAGTTGTGTGAGATGTACAAGTCAGGATTGGGATATAAAAAAAATTATCCCAATCTCTGATGATCCGCCAGAGCACCATCAAATCAATTATCATCAAATGGAAAGAACATGGTGCCACAACAAACTTGCCAATAGAGGGCCGTCCACCAAAACTCTCAGTCCAGGCAAGGAGTGCATTAATCCGAGAGGCAGCTCAGAGACCAAAGGTAAACCTAAAGGGGTTGCAGAGTTCCCAAGCAGAGACTGGAGTATCTGTCCATATGACCACAATAAGTCATAAACTTCATAGAGGTGGCCTTTATGGAAGAGTGGGCAGAAAAAAGCCTTTACTTACATACAAAACTGCCATTCCTCTCCTAGAATTTAATTACAGCAGGACCACAACCCCTCCACAGAGAGATAGATTTTAGACTAAGTGAGGACTCACATTAAGTTAACATTCAGATGAAGACTTTATTCTAAGAAAGGAATGGCAGTATTACGTCCTGGAAAAGAGAAACGCCTTACTGTGGCTTCCAGGTACACATGAATTGGCCAATTTATGCACTAAGCTTTCTCAATTTTTCATATTTCTAGTGCAGTAATGCAATTCAAGTTTCATATTTCATATTTGTATGCTATGGCGCTACAGATTGATGACTTTTTTGTTTATATGTATATGAGTTGGTGACTCTATGTTCAGCACCTGTTCACACTTAAGCTTTGTTTGGATGTGACGGTCAGTTTTTTAAAATTTGTATTCATTAGCCTTCTGACTGAGCACTCCGCCTTTTAGCCACAGGTGTGTTAAATTACAGCAGGACCACTACCCCTCCACAGATTGATAGATTTAAGTCTAAGAGAGGACTCACATTAAGTTCCCATTCAGATGAAGACTTTATTCTAAGAGAGGAATGGCAGTGGTAGGTCCTGGAAAAGAGAAACACCTTACCATGGCTTCCAGGTACACATGAATTGGCCAATTTATGCGCTAAGCTTTCTGAATATTTCATATTTCTAGTGCAGTAATGTAATTAAATTTTCATATTTCATATTTGCATGCTATGGTGCTACAGAGAGCTGCCTTTTTTGTTTGTAGCTGTAATTGCCACAAAAGGGGATATACAAAGTACTGACTTTAGGGGGGTGAATAGTTATGCACATTGAAGGTTTCAGTTATTTTGTCCTATTTATTGTTTTGAGTCACAATAAAAGGAAAACCGAATGTTCACAGTTGTAGGCACATTCTTTATGAGGTAGAAAAACATAAAAAATGCCAAGGGTGGTGAATACTTTTGCAAGACACTGTAAAAAAGATTTTTGTCAGCCATTCTAGGCTATTTAAACCTCTCTTGCCCCTATGTGCAGTGTACAGTTGATTTTTAAACTTGAAAAAAATGCCAATCTGGCTTGGAAACGGTTTGTGGGATAAAAAACGCTTGTTTATATTATTGGATCAAAGATCTCATTTCGGTTCACACAGCCCAAACTGTGAATTGTTCTTTCAAGCATCCTGGTGGAGTTCATCCACCAGCCACAGGGCAACAGCAACTGTTGTTGACCTTTGGGGATTGAAGCTTCCTGCACTTTGGGTGGCTGTGAATATTGCTGTTCTTCTACCATAAAGAGAAAAAAAGCGAAAGACAAAATCCTAATCATTTGTTTCAGTGCAATATAGACAGAAAAACTGAAGAAATGGGCCAGCAAACCTATTGGCATAAGTGTAATGTGTAGGTCCCAATCACACTGTGGCCATTAGCAGACAAAATCTAGAATGAAAGCAATGAGCAAATACCATGCAATTATTAAAAAAAATAGTAATAGTACATATAAATAACAAAGGTTACTAAATTGAAACTATTTTGACAAAAAAAGCATAAAAACAATGCCACCATGACAAGGTGTACCCAATCAACATGGTCCGTAACTTCGGTATTTCATCTTGCTATGTGCCAGCAGGCCTCAAAATACATGGGGAGCAGAAGCTTAACCTGTTTTGCACCAGCCCGTGGAAAGCTATATAGACCTGATGCACAATCCAAAGGAAGGGGGAGCATACCCCTTTATACACAATGTTCAAGGAACTAAAGAAAATCCAAAGAAATGGGGCAGGCAGGCCCCATCTATTTGAGGCCTGATGGCCAGGGGCGTAACAACCGGGGTCGCAGGGGTCGCAGCTGTGACCGGGCCCGGAGTGCTTAGGAGCTCGGCCTGCCCAGTGGCGTATCCAGGGGTTTTCAGGGCCAGGGAGCGGGGGCTGTCTAATTATACTCACCTACTCCTGGCGCGGTCCCTGCAGGTCCCTGGCTGCCCGGCGCCCCAGCTTCTTCCTGTACTGAGCGGTCACATTGTACCGCTCATTACATTAATGAATATGCGGCTCCACCTCCCATAGGGGTGGAGCCGCATATTCATTACTGTAATGAGCGGTAACGGTGACCGCTCAGTACAGTAAGTAGCAGCGCTGGGAAACCAGGGACTGCACCGCACCAGGAGCAGGTGAGTATAACAGGGAGGGGGAGCGCTGCGCGATATTCACCTCTCCTCGTTCCAGCCGCCGCTCTTCTGCAGTGACGCTGAGGTCAGAGGGTGCGGTGACGTAGTTAGTGCGCGCCTCTGCCTGAGCGTCAGTGCGGAGGAGGCGGAAGATGGAGTGGCGGCTGGAACGAGGAGCAGCCTGCAGGTGAATATTGAAAGTGTCGGGGGTCTAAGCGACGGAGAGGTGAGTATGTGTTTTGGTTTTTTTTATCGCAGCAACAGCAAATGGGGCAAATATCTGTGTGGAGCATCTTATGGGGCCATAACATTTGTGCAGCATTATATGGGGCAAGTGCATGTGCAGCGCCCCAGAGACCTGGTCGTTGCAGTACTGTCGCTCCGCCACTAAGGGGAGTGATGGTACGTCTGATGGCACTAAAGGAGTTCACCTGACCAGGTATCACAGACACACATTACACTTCACACTCCGGCCGCCAGGGGGAGCAAAAGGTCCTATCTACTAGGCCACTTCTCACACATGGGTAAAACTGGGGGTTGGATAGGAAGTTAGACAGAAAGTAGCTGGGGAGAGTTCGAGAGAGGACCTGTCAGGGGTGGGATCCTGACAGCGGCCTAGCACAGACAGATCGTTACGGAGCCGTGCCTGTGCCTTATAGCAGCAGACTCCTAAGAAAGGACACGAAGCGAAGCATATTGTGGAGAAGTGAGAAACAGGATCACAGCACAAAGGAGATAGAACCAGAAGGAGTCGTGCCTCAAGATCAGCAACATCCTTCTGAACGCCGAGGAAGTAAGAGACTCTACGCATTACTTTGAACTACGGCCGGGCAGTTAACTTTAGGTTGGCTGTCTCACCTTTACACCTAACGAAGACAACGGAGGCAATTGTGGGAGAGGGGCGTCTCTAGGGTCCCTATAAAATAACTCCAGGCCTACCCCGTCATACGGGTGCGTCCTATCCATATCATCTGGGGGACGGAGAGAAAGAACAGAAACATACACGACAGTTGTGAGGACTATCCCGTGGTGCTCAGCAGGGAGGTACTACAACACACAGGCGCTGGTAAGAAGGCCACTGATTTCCACATGTAAAAGGAACTCTGGGTATGCCTTCGGACCGGCCGGTCTCAGCCAGCCCTGTTAGCAGTTTTCTGGATTGCGGATGCCAAAGCCTTCAGTAAAGAGGTAAAGAGAATGCAACCCTGTGTCCTCGTATTTACTGCGACCTACAACGTCACCTACATCTTTAATTGGGCGCCAATTAGCAGGGCCACGGACCGGGTCAGGCCACCGTGACATCCCCAGAACAGAGAGAGAGACCCGGTACCGAGAACCCCGTTGTCCTGCGTTTGGGGGCCGCTCCAACTGTATGGAGCATCTTATGGGGCCATAACATTTGTGCAGCACTATATGGGGCAAGTGTCTGTATTTAGCATCTATGGGGCCCTAACGTTTGTGCAGCACTATAATGGGGCAAGTGTCTGTATTGAGCATCTATGGGGCCATAACATCTGTGCAGCATTATATGGGGCAATGTGTACGAGGTGTACGGAGCGGAGTCAGGTGTACGAGGTGTACAAAGCTGAGCCGAGTGTGAAAGAGGTGAGCGGAGTCGTGTATGTACAGGGTGTATGGAGTGGTGCTGCGTGTTTACGAGGTGTATGGAGCGGAGCCGCTTGTGCACGAGGTGTGCGGAGCCGCATGTGTACGGGGTGTACGGGGTGGATGGAGCGGAGCCGTGTGTGTATGAAGTGTATGAAGCGGAGCCGCGTGTGTACAGAGCGGAGCCGCGTGTGTACGGAGCGGAGCTGTGTGTGTGAGGTGTACGGAGTGGATCCGCCTGTGTATGAGGTGTACGGAGCAGATCCGCGGGTGTAAGGAGCAGAGCCGCGTGTGTACAAGGTGTACGGAGCAGAGCCGTGTGTGTACGGGGTTCACGGAGCGAAGCCGCGTGTGTACGAGCTGTAAATTTCCGAGTCGGGAAGAATGGTACACGGCTGTGGGCAGCGCCCAGCATGTGCACTGTGGGGGAGTATTGGGTGTACTCACCAGCGTCAGAATGTGCAGTGCGTATGCTCCGGAGCCGACCAGTACACCCCCACACTGCACAGGTCCGGAAATGACGCACTGCAGCGTCATACCAGGAAGAAACAGCACACAGATTTCAAACGCTGGGAGTGCGCTTGGAATTAGAGCGAGGAAGGACATGAACGCCCAGAGTCTGCACTTCTGAAGACATCACCATAATTAGTATAGGGACTTGTTAGTTATAAAATCATTTTTCTCAGCGATTACAGGGCAGTATTAAGTCAGACTATACAACAAAGCAACAAAACTATAGTGTGCGAAATGAATAGGGAAAATGTGAATTTCGGTGGGAAATATTTTTGCGCGGGGGGGGCCCCATTTGAAAGTTGGCATCGGGGCCCCTCACTTTGTAGTTACGCCACTGCTGATGGCACATACTGAAGTGAAGTACTAGAGTCAGGGACCATCCTGATTGCATATACCTTGTCGTGTTGGGATGGCTTTTACTCTTTTTTGATCTCTAATAGTGTTGACTTGGTTAGTACCAAATGTTATTTACGAGTGCTATTACCATTTATTTATTTACTTACTGCAGGACATTTGCTCATATTTTCATTCTAGGTTTTGTAATACAGAGCGAGTACATGGTCAATACTATCTTCTGTTTCCTAGTATGGACTGATAATAGAAATGAGTATTAAGGAAGCATCATGGATAGAAAAGGCCACACTTCAAACAACTTACAATCATCAGTCAGCTTACATATTTCAACCTTAGAGCTGTTAGTCATAGATATGACTAAGAGCCTTTGGGCATGAAACTTGTAAGCCGACTGATTTTAAATGAATTGGAATAATTCAGTTTAACTTATACACGTCTCCGTGGTGCAGAATGTATCTTTTCCATGCATTATAGAAAGGCTACAATACATGTAATCTGTTATGTGTTTGTAGTACTTTATTATTTACAGAAAAGTCTTTTAGCATTGGTGAGTGGTGTTAAAGGGAATCTGTTACCAGGTTTATGTTACTCTATATACAGTACTGGCCAAAAGTGTGGACACGTGTTTATGCCTTATTAGAAATGTGCAAATTGTAGATTTAGAATGAAGGTTGAAAAAAACACAAAGAAACAGAAGAAGCGTGAAACAAATCAGAACATGGGTTTAAACTTAGAATACTCAAAGTCACCCACCTTTTACTTTAATGAAAGCTGTACACACCTGTGGCATTATCTCAATGAGCTTCATCAGGTGGTCACCTGGAATGGCTTACCAACATTCTTGAAGGAGTTCCCAGAGGTGCTAAGCACTTGATAGCGGCTTTGCCTTCACACTGTGGTCCATCTCATTCCAAACTATCTCAATTAGGATGAGGTTGTCTAAATGGGGGCAATGTCATCTGATGCAGCACTCCATAAATCTCCTTCTTAGTCACATTGTCCTTACATAGCTTAGAGGTATGGTTTGAGTTATTGTCCTATGTCATTACAAATGAGGCAGAGGCATAGCTAGGGTTTTGGTTCAAGGGGGCAAAACTTCTCAGTGGGCGCCCAACCAGGTAACCTTGATTACAACTCGGTGACGCACCCTAATAGTGGAGGAGAACCTCAGCAGATGACAGCGATGTTGCTGAAAATAATCTCTATACAAAGACGAACATGGATATTACTGCCATATGGTCAGTGGTAGATGGAACGCCTGCTAGGGCCCTGGGGTACTCGGGCCGGATCTGGTGGTCGTTAAAGGGGTGGTCACGGTGCAGTGACCCGGTCCGTGGCCCTGGACATCCAAGTAAAAGGAAAGGACTTTAAAGGGGTTATTTGAATAAAGAGTGTTCGTGACGCCACCTGTGGTATTCGGTCAGGAATAACCAATGCTGCTTAAAGGGGTCCTCTGGGGGTGATAGCACTGCAGCAAGAATGGTATGGCTTCCCACAGGTGAAGCTGGGTCCCCAGGGCTCCCAGTGTAATAGCAAAGATGGTGTGGTGCCAAAAAGAATCAGGGAACACAAGGTTGCGGTCTCTTTACCTGTTTACTGGTGGTGAAAAGCCACAGTCCAGGGTACCGGTAACAGGTGATGGTGAGGTCTAGGCAGCCTGGAAATGATTAGGCATCCCCTTAGCCAGGTGGGATTAGGAGCCTTCCTTGCTGCGGTGTAAGGTGCGTCCCTTGCTGCCTATGGCTTCATACAAGGTCCTCTCTCTTTCTCTCTCTGTGTCCTAGGACAGTACTCATATAACAGGCAGTGCGAGCCTTTTTACAGGCCTCTATATTTACTGTGACTCTGGGCTCTGGGTGCTGCTATGCCTTCGAGTGTAGATGTGGGCAAGTAACTTTCAATCTCCTGTCCTCTGGTTTCTGCTATGGAGCATACAGTCCCACACAGCCTCGGACTCCCAATGTCTGAATCCTGCGCTTCAGCGTGGAGGGAGCCCAGTCACAGCTCCCCTCCAGCTCCTCACTTCTCCTCTGCTCCTTTCACCTTCACTGTCTGCTGCAGACTACCTGACTCTTCCTCCAAGCCAGAACATATATCTAGGCAGCTCCCCTGAAACTATGTTCAGAGCTCTCCCTTCTGGCCTGGAGTCTGAACATGTTGCATATACATATTAGCTGTTAAAGGGAACCTCCTTGTTTCCGGCCATGGCATCACCCTCCCCGAAAGGAATGCAATACCACTGTGGTACCCAAACTCCTGGGCTGCCACCTCTCCCCCCCCCCCCAGTTAAATCCAGTACTCCCAGGCTGGAAAAAGAAGGAAAAACAATAACAGGTTAGATGTGGAAACATTTTGGGAAATGCATTTCAACTGGTTAAACAGGTACAAAACTTTAACACATCAAAGTGCAAACATTTTGATACCATGGTGTCCTTGCAAGGGACCCATTCTAAACCCCCAATATAGGCTTGGACAGGCTGCGAGGCGTATATATCCAGACCTTTGTTCGGTCAGGCCAAATGGTTTTTCTTTTGGTCTTTGGAAACAAAGAGGGTTTTACTCACACTGCCAGGGCGTGCTAAAACCAATAAATACACCTTAGAAGGTGCCAACTATTTACAAAGGAAAATTTTTAGGTAATTCACCGTCCATTACCCTATTGTCCATTTAATCTTTCAATAAGCAAAATCAAACATTTTTAAACAGGTAACAACAATTATTGACATTTTATATCTTAGTCCCTGTAATGGGCTGGGATTTGACTTCTGGTACTACGGATAGATCTGCGCAGCACAGGTACTGAGGGTGATCTGATCAGATTCACTAGGCTTGCTATCACTGGTGTTGTGCGCTCTCTTATGGCTATGCTACTGGTGATTCTATGTAACACAGGTGCACCTGATCTCCTACTAGCACTTCTGCTCACTGTGGGTATGACAGATTCACCGATAACAGGGGCTGGATTCTCTTGCTCCTCTGCTGGTGTGACATCTGCTGCTTGAGCCCGCTGGTGTAGAGTCTCTTCTGGTTCAGATTGATTTCCAGTCACATCTTCTTCTGGTATTTCCAACTGGGGAAAGGTCAAAACGGGCACCAGTATGGCCTGATTTTCTTGAGTCCATGACAGGGAAAGTTTTCAAGGACGGTATGGATTTTCTTTTCCTCCTCTTCTGTGGGTTGTATCTTGGTCTTTCTCTTTGTTTTTCAGTTGGTCAGGGCATAAGTTAAGATCATCTCTTGATACCGCAGTCGAGGTTTCTCCTCCATCTTTGCTTATGAGACACACCTTGGTGTTATCAAAGTTTGACTGTAAGATGGTGTATGGTTCTGCTTCCCACTGATCATCGAGTTTGTGCATTTTTCTTTTCCTCTTTAGAACTTGTTCACCTGGTGACAAGGGAATTGCAGGGGCACCCTGGTTATAGTTTCTCTCCTGCCTCTGTCTTGCCTGGAACAGACTTCTTTCCACGCATTCTTGTACTTGGCGATATTTTTTCTGCCGCTCCGTATCCCAATCTGCATCTGGTAATGTTGTTTCTGCTGTTAGGACTCCCATATCAAGGTCAACAGGTAATTTACTAGGTCTTCCTCTCATTAGGTAGGCTGGAGTGCAGTTGGTGGAATTCACTGGGATATGATTGTACAGATCTATCAAGTCTGGCAACTTTTCTGACCACAGGTTTCTCTCTTCCAAAGGCAAGGTCTTCAATAAGTCAATTACCACCTGGTTCATCTTCTCACACATGCCATTTGTCTGTGGGTGGTACGGCATTGTTCTGATCTTCTTGCATCCGTACAGGTTACTCCTGGAACACTTCTGCTTCAAAGGCTGGGCCTTGGTAGGTGAGTACTTTTTCAGGGCAACCATGTGGTCGACAAAAGTGTTGTTGGAATGCCTTGGCTGCCATCTTTGCTGTTTGATCCTTAACAGGCACGACTACCAGGAATCTTGAATAATGGTCCACTATGGTCAAAGCATAGACAATGCCTGACTGGCTTGGGGTTAGCTTCACATGGTCAACAGCGACCAGTTCAAGTGGCTGTTTGGTGACTATGGGCTGTAGGGGTGCCCTCTAGGTGTCACGGTCCTTTCTGCGCAGGTTGCATGGGCCACACTCTTGGCACCACTTTTCAATGGCTCTCCTCATGCCAATCCAGTAGAATCTCCCCCGAAGTAGGACCTCCAAATTCTTCCATCTGTAGTGTCCTTCTCCATCGTGGTATGCTTCCAAAACCATTGGCGCATCTTGTCTTGGAACTACCACCTGCCAGACCAGCTCGTGAGTGTGTGGGTGGATATTCCTCCAACACAGCTTACCATCATAGATAAACAATTTGCCCTTCTCCTTCCACAACTGTTGAGTCTCTTGTGAGGCATCTGGACCAGGGTGTGAATCGGCTTGTGTCAGCAGCTCTTTTACCAGGCGGACCGCCGGATCACTATCCTGCATTTCTGCCCATCCATAGTGGGGAAATGGGTTCAGCATGGCTTCTCGCCTGTCATTGCGCTTGTTCTTCACATAGTGGGAGTACTGGGTCGCCTCGGGGTGGTGGAAGGCTGGTAACTCAATCTCTTCAAGTGCTTCTGGATCTTCTCCCACTTCTGGTAAATGGGGCATCCTGGACAGCACATCGGCATTTGCGTTCTTGTACCCCACATGGTACTTGATGGTAAACTCGTAGTTGGACAACCGGGCCATCCATCGCTGCTCCAATGCACCTAGTTTTGCCCTCTCCAGGTGAGTCAGTGGATTGTTGTCCGCGTAAACGGTGAACTTTGCTGAAGCCAGGTAGTGCTTAAATCGCTCTGTTGCTGCCCAGACTATGGCAAGGAACTCCAGCTTAAAGGAACTGTAGTTGTCGGGGTTTCTTTCAGTGGGACGAAGCTTCCTGCTGGCGTAGGCAATCACCCTTTCTCTGCCTTTCAGCACCTGGGACAAAACTGCTCCCAATCCCACATTGCTGGCATCTGTGTAGAGTACAAACGGTTGGTCATAGTCAGGGTAGGCCAGTACTTCATCTCCCATGAGAGCTAACTGCAACCAAGTGAAGGATTCTTCCAGCCTGTTATTCCATTCATTCAGAGGACCCTTTTTCTTGGTCTTCTTGGATAGGCCCACTAACAGGTCTTGCAAGGGTGCGGATATCTTAGTGAAATCCTTGATGAATCTTCGGTAGTAGCCTACCAACCCGAGTGTAATAATTATAGGGGATAACTCAGGAGACTCTTTGCGTGGAACAAGACAACTACAGGACACAGTTTTATAAGTGGTAAAGTCTATATTATTGTGGCGCCCCTAGGGGTATTTGCCACAAAAATAGTTATTGACACCAAATACAAATACTAAAATAGCAAGACTGCACTACCATCTCCGGCCAGAAGGGGGAGCTCCAGAGACTCCCCTTGATCTATTCTGGTCTGAGAAAAGGACTGGCAGTTGGGCTGAGGAGCTGAAAGTGAGAGGTCGTATAACTGAACTCCTAACAGCCCTATGACGGATTATAGGCCCGTAATACCCATAGTAGGAAAAGAGGAATAGAGAAAAAGGACATTGTGAGAACCGGGTAGCAATAACCTCTACCCAGAATAGGCGCAGAGACGGATACCGGATCCGTGGCTATATTCATTATATATAATACAGTAACCGGAAGGAAGTGAGGTGATATCAGCTTCACCAGGGTAAGACGCAGCAACAGACACAGAGTTCAGCGGTACTCCCAGAGGGGGTAAGCCGACAAAAAGGACTCGGGTTGTCCGTCAAACCAGAGCATAGAAGAGACAGATTGGGTCGGCAGCCAGTTCACATACAGCAGCAGGGCCATACAGAAACTGCGCATAATAAGAGGTGGAAATCCTGACAGGCTCAAAGTAATTCAGAGTTCTTAAACAGACTCCGGTGACAGTATTGGTGGCAAATCCCTTTTTGTAGAAGTAAACTGGTTAAACGTTTCAGCGCCTGAGTCTTTCATTTGGACAATAGCCATCGATTCAGGATCGGGGTCATCACAGCTGAGAGGACCTGCTGCTGATCAAGTAAGTGTCTGTTCCTTCATGATATCCCTTACACTGTGCATCGCCTGAGGCCACAGCACCGGGTCAAGCCACTAGTGACATCCCCCTCAAGAGACGGACCTCATTGATCTGGTGCTGGGTACCTCGGTCTCCCAGGCGTCACAACTGGCGTCCCGAACAGGATTGGGCCAGCCCGTACACCGGGTATTGTGTGCCGTAATTGGAGTCTGAAACTGTGAAAATTTGGATGAAAAATCTTGGAAATTGACTTTGTTAAAGAAAATCCCGTTCCCCATTGAAAACTATTGAAAGTGACTTTTCTCCATTGGTTATAATGGGGTAAAAATGGCCGCCATCCCCTGATGTAATCATCTCATAACCATTAGGCACAAAACTGTTAATCGAGCTACGTCATTACCCAAGCCCCAGTCTAACTGAAAAACTTCAAAATCCACCATCACAGAGCGTGCGGCAGTTAGAGGCAGCAGGGGGCGTGTCATTGTGAGCGGTACCAAGCAGAGCGCTCTGACATCAGAGCGAGGGGAAAACCAATCCTGCTGCACAGAGGAACAAATCTACATTATCTAGACTGAAGCTGGGACCGGAGGGGTCTGGATTAACTAAGGGGGTACAGTATGTCGCAGCACGGAGAGGCCACAGCACCCGGCGACGCTAATGCAGCTGAAAGACAGAGTGTCGATAGAGAGCCTGGCAGCGCAGCAGTGCAAGGAGTGGCGCCCATCATGCCGGTGTTGATACCATATACCCCGGGTGGCCCGTGGCTTCCAATGTATGAAGGTGAACCTAATACCCTTGACGGTTTCAGGGAAAAGATGCTGGCAAATTTTGATATGTTCCCCGTGGGTGAAGCTCAGCGTGTTAGTCTCCTGATGATGCAGTTAAGTGGCCATGCTAAGCGAGAAGTCACGGCATGGGCAACTGATCTAAAAGGTACTGTTGAACGCATATTTGCTGGATTAAAAGCTACATTTGAAACCACTACCAGCAGCAAAGCTAAAGTACGATTCTTTAATTGCAAACAAAAAGCTAATGAGGGCGTGAGAGATTTTGCCTTAAACCTGCAGGAAGCCCTTAAATCACTTACACTGGCTGAACCCATTTTTAACACAGGAGCCGATAAACTGCTAAGAGACCAATTTATTGAGGGACTCTACACCCCTTCTCACCGGGGGCATGTGAGCATGCTTGTTTTTAAGAACCCTGAATTGACATTTGCCCAATTAAAGGAGAGCGCTATACGTCTCCAGCTGGCAGAGGCACCTCGGGATCAGGATCTCACACAACCCATGGCAGATGCACTTCAGCAATGGGGAATGCCAGTGACATCAGCTACGTCCGGTGCCAGTGCTAAGTCCCTGGGGCCCATTACTAATGAGGCTCTTCAGCAAAAGCTTGACTCTTTAACTGATGTTGTTGCTTCAATGGCTAAAACCATGCAGGAGATGAGAGAACCCAAGATGGAGTTGGCAAACCGTAGAGAGGATGTTCCATGGATGAGGTCCCGGAGATACCAGACATGGAGAGGACGACCCCGTGACCGCTACCAACCGGATGGACAGCCCATTTGCCGCCGTTGCCAGCGGCCAGGCCACTTTGCACGAAATTGTGATTTAAACGGGAATCCCCTGGGAATGCGGGCCGCTTCGCAGGAATGAATTTTCAAGGCCCAACACCCTGGCACGACAGGTACATCGGAGGACGACCCATCATCCCTATCGTGCTGGACGGAATTCCCCTCAACGCTTTGCTGGATACAGGTTCCCAGATTTCATATATACCATATATCCTTTATAAGAGGTACTGGGCTGAGGTAGATATTGATAAAGGACCCTCTGATGTTGAACTAGATATATGGGCCAGTAATGGTAAGTTGGTACCGAAACTAGGATTCAGGGAGATGACCATAAAGATTGGTAAAGCAGAATTGAAGAAACAGGGTATAATTGTCGTTGATGTTGACCGACAGAACTGTGAACCAACTGTATTGATAGGAATGAATGTGTTAGAGAACTGCTTTTCCGAAGTTATTTCTGTCTTACAACAAATTGCTGAAACTGCCCGATCCTGCCAGCAGAGAGTTCTCCGGAGGGAAATAAAAGTATTAATGTTAAGGCAACAGATAGAAGTTGCAGGTGGAGAAATCGGCAGTGTGAGGGTGAGTGATCCAACGTCTATTGTAATCCCACCAAAAACAAAATGCTGGTATGGTGTAGAGCGGCCATTGGTACTAAAGGACGAGACTATCAAGCCTTAATAGAACCAGCATACATCGACAGCAGGCCCACTATAATCACGGCACGAGGGGTGGTCGAGGTACACCGGAGACGGGTGCCGGTACGACTTTTGAACTGTGGAGAGGAAGAGGTCACTTTGCCAAGGTACGCTACAGTGGCAAAGTTATATACTGTTGACAACAATGCCATCTCAACCGTTGAGCCCTTAGAATCGACCTGTCAGGTGGAAAATAACGGCTCAGATGGAGAATCGGAGGATTGGTGCCAACAGCTAGACGTGGGTGTAGATTCAACACCTACCCATCAAAGACAAGGGGTGTATAGATTAGTGACGGAATATGAACAGGTCTTCAGTAAACACCCATTGGACTTCGGACGGATAGAAGGGGTGGAACATACAATCCCCACCGGTGACCATCCCCCGATAAAAGAAAGATATAGACCCATACCGCCCGCTCACTATCAATGCGCGAAGGACATGCTGAGAGAGATGAAACAGGCCGGGGTAATAAGAGATAGTTGTAGCCCTTGGGCGGCCCCTCTGGTGATTGTCAAAAAAAGGATGGAACCATGAGAATGTGCGTAGACTACTGGCGGATTAATAACATCACCCATAAAGACGCCTATCCCTTGCCTAGGATAGAAGAGTCCTTGACTGCTTTGAAATCTGCTAATTATTTTTCCACCTTAGACTTAACAAGCGGGTATTGGCAAGTCCCTGTGACTGAGAGAGATAAAGAAAAAACGGCATTCACCACACCAATGGGTCTAAGCGAATTTAATCGCATGCCGTTCGGACTCTGCAACGCATCCGGTACTTTCCAGCGACTGATGGAATGTTGCCTCGGACACAAGAACTTCGAGACCATTCTCCTGTACCTAGATGATGTGATCGTCTACTCAAAGACTTACGAACAGCACTTAACAGACCTGGCAGAGGTGTTCGAAGCATTATCCAAGCATGGTATGAAAATCAAACCATCCAAATGTCACCTTCTCAAGCCAAAGGTACAATACTTAGGGCACATCGTGAGTTCGGAGGGAGTAGCACCGGATCCCGAGAAAATAACTGCCATAAGGGATTGGCCAAAACCTACCAACGCAAAAGAAGTGAGGCAATTCTTGGGATTAGTGGGTTACTATCGTAGATTTATAAAAGGATTTACCAAATTGGCAGCGCCCTTGCAAGACGCTTTGATAGGGCAGACGAAGAAACCTTCAAACCGAAACCCTCCTTTTCAGTGGAACGACGAAAGAGAAGACTCCTTTGAACAACTAAAGAAGGCACTTACCGGAGAAGAAGTTCTGGCGTACCCGGATTACCATCAACCTTTCATCCTCTACACCGATGCCAGTAATGTGGGATTGGGAGCGGTGCTGTCACAAAAGCAAGAAGGTCGGGAGAAAGTCATCGCCTTTGCAAGTAGAAAACTCCGGCCTACTGAAAGAAATTCTGAAAATTATAGCTACTGGCAGTAGTTTGGGCTGTGACTGAACGTTTCAAACACTATTTGACTGGTGCAGAATTTATTGTCTATACTGACAACAATCCATTGACCCACCTAGACACGGCTAAATTAGGTGCGTTAGAACAGCGATGGATAGCCCGGTTATCTAATTACAACTTCGTGATCAAGTATCGAGCAGGTCGCAAGAATGAAAATGCCGATGCCCTATCCCGGATGCCACACTTGAGAGATGTAGAAGAAGAAACGGGGGAGCTTGAAGAAATTGAACTACCAGCCTTTCATCAGCCCAAGGTAAAACATCGTCAGTCAAATACCTATCAGAAACAACAAGAAGTGAATTTTAATCCGTTAGCACACCATAGATGGGCTGACACCCAAGATAGCAATCCGGCTGTGAAGCTAGTGAAGGAACTATTGACTGAGCAAAGTGCATATCCCGATGAGGATGCCCCAGAAGAGACGCATCAACTCTGGAAAGAGAGAGGCAAAATGTTCCTGTATCAAGGGAAACTCTGTAGAAGATACACCAATCTGAAAACACATGAATTGGTTTGGCAGAATATCGTGCCTAAACAAGATGTGAAGATGGTCCTCGAGGCTTACCACAATGGTGGTGGTCACTTTGGTTGGAAAAAGCTAGAAGTACTTCTGAGAGAAAGATTTTATTGGTTCGGGATGAGAAAATCAATCGAACAGTGGTGTAGAAACTGTAGCCCGTGCAACCTCAGAAGGAACGATCAAAAGAGCCAAAGAGCACCACTGCAGCCCATAATCACCAAACAACCACTTGAACTGGTAGCCATGGACCACGAGAAGTTGACACCGAGCCGGTCCAGTTACGTCTATGCCTTGACCATCGTGGATCATTATTCGCGCTTCTTGGTAGTAGTACCTGTAAAAGATCTGACTGCAAAAACAGCAGCCAAAGCGTTCCAAACGTACTTTTGTAGACCCCATGGATATCCGGAACAGGTTCTCACTGACCAGGGTACAGCCTTTGAATCAGAGATCTTCAGAGAATTCTGTAATATGTATGGTTGCAAAAAGATCCGGACGATGGCCTATCATCTGAAAACAAACGGCTTATGTGAGAAGATGAACCATATTGTGATAGACCTACTAAAGACTTTACCTGAAACGGAAAGGAATCTGTGGCCAGAGAAATTGCCTGACTTGGTGGATCTGTATAATCATGTCCCGGTGAGCTCTACCAACTGCACCCCAGCTTATCTTATGCGTGCAAGACGCGGCCAATTGCCAATAGATCTAGAAATGGGAATTCTGAAACCAGACGCAGAAGTTCAAGACTCCAATTGGGATGTCGTACGGCAAAAGCAGTATCGCCAAGTGCAAGAGAGTGTGGAAAGAAGCCTCCAGCAAACCAGAGAAAGACAAGAGCGAACTTTCAACCAGAATGCTCTAGCAACTCCATTAAGACCGGGTGACCAAGTACTCAAGAGGAATCGTCAAACCAATATACTGGATAATCAGTGGGAAGCCGTACCCTACACAGTTTTACCAACAAGAATGGATAATCCTAAAATGTGTCTCATTAGCAAAAATGGAGGTTTAACATCTGTACTAGTGTCAAGAGACAATCTTAAATTATGTCCGGAAACGTTGAAAGAGCCAGAAGTTGTCCAGCCAGAATCAGAAGTTATTCAACCCATACAGGTTCAACCAGTAAAGGAAAAAGAGGAGGAAATGTATCACACCTGTATAGGAGACTTTCCCAAAACCCTACTAACATACCATGGTGCGGTAGTGGTTCCCATGGTGGCCTTTTATCCAACACCGAACCCAATATTAGAAGTCCCAAGACAGGAAGAGGCTGACCCCGTACTACAAGAGGTTCCAGGTCAGGAAGAACAGATTCCTGATCAGAGTGATCCCATTCACAGTGGACTTGCCAACCCCATAGTGGTGGAATTATCTTTAGCAGAGAGGGCAGATACTATGTCCGCAGTAGACAGAAGTACACCACATAAAGAGACACCACTATTACGTAGATCCCAGCGTAGTACCCAGGGTCAATTACCGGCCAGGTATGCGGATTACCAACTATAAGACTATAGCCATTGTTATCGTTCTGTAACGTTTAAGCCCAGTACCTACAGAGACTTACCTGTATGAACTTCTTGCATATTCTTAAACGTTTTATCAGCCCGGAAACACTAAATCAAAGCTCCGGAAAGACTGCTTTGTGAACTTTGCTTCCTAGTACCTTCAAGGATAGAACTGTATTAATGGACGCTATTTGAAGTGACTTTTACAGAATTCCATTTTTTTTGTTTCTTTGAGTGGCTTTTGTAACTTTTCATTTTTAAGACTCTGTACATATCAATTGTTATTTCAAAATGTTATCGTCCCACAGTCCCGGAGTACTGTTCTTAACTAAGGGGGAATGTGGCGCCCCTAGGGGTATTTGCCACAAAAATAGTTATTGACACCAAATACAAATACTAAAATAGCAAGACTGCACTACCATCTCCGGCCAGAAGGGGGAGCTCCAGAGACTCCCCTTGATCTATTCTGGTCTGAGAAAAGGACTGGCAGTTGGGCTCAGGAGCTGAAAGTGAGAGGTCGTATAACTGAACTCCTAACAGCCCTATGACGGATTATAGGCCCGTAATACCCATTGTAGGAAAAGAGGAATAGAGAAAAAGGACATTGTGAGAACCGGGTAGCAATAACCTCTACCCAGAATAGGCGCAGAGACAGATACCGGATCCGTGGCTATATTCATTATATACAAAAGAGGGTGAAACTAGGAATTAGGTCACCGCGCTACCTATCTCCTAGATAATAAATATAAGAAGCTGCAAGGTACCCACAAAGGGGTTAAAATAAAGCACTTACCAAATGTTTGAAGTGCCAAAAAACTTGGACTGCGGGCGTTTAGTGGAGCGCTGCAAAGGTGAAGGTGATTGCTCCTCCGTGAGTCCAAGATGAGGAAGTCCGGACGGCAGCGTGAGGTGGCAGACCCGAGGGGGAGCGTCCTCCCTGTGGGCGCCAAGCTGCTGTGTGCACGCCGAGAGTGTGGACAAGCGGCGTCCTGGCCAGGGATGCCGTTACACTGCAACGAGGAATAGGGGGGCGTGGTCTGGGTGACGTCACCCGGAGCTACAAAAAAATGGCTTCCCCCACTCCTATATCCAATAACTTTTGGAGCGCCGGTGTATCTACTATTTTTATTTTTATTATATTATATTCATTATATATAATACAGTAACCGGAAGGAAGTGAGGTGATATCAGCTTCACCAGGGTAAGACGCAGCTACAGACACAGAGTTCAGCGGTACTCCCAGAGGGGGTAAGCCGACAAAAAGGACTCGGGTTGTCCGTCGAACCAGAGCATAGAAGAGACGGATTGGGTCGGCAGCCAGTTCACATAGAGCAGCAGGGCCATACAGAAACTGCGCATAATAAGAGGTGGAAATCCTGACAGGCTCAAAGTAATTCAGAGTTCTTAAACAGACTCCGGTGACAGTATTGGTGGCAAATCCCTTTTTGTAGAAGTAAACTGGTTAAACGTTTCAACGCCTCAGTCTTTCATTTGGACAATAGCCATCGATTCAGGATCGGGGTCATCACAGCTGAGAGGACCTGCTGCTGATCAAGTAAGTGTCTGTTCCTTCATGATATCCCTTACATTGTGCATCGCCTGAGGCCACAGCACCGGGTCAAGCCACTAGTGACATCCCCCTCAAGAGACGGACCTCACTGATCTGGTGCTGGGTACCTCGGTCTCCCAGGCGTCACATTATCACACAGTGATTCAAACAGGTGCAGAGAGAAACTCAAGTCCACAACACTTGGTGCAAATATCAAATGCAGCTCAACAGTCTATAGGAAACTTCAGAGGAAAATGCAATCACGCAGAAAGTCTATGAAGCACAATTACTCTTGAGGATACTTGACACGAATAAGTCCTTGCTTAGGACTAGATATGCTTATAAGGCAGTTCAAACAATATCTTAACTCAACCAGGGAGGTCTGGATAACAGTTTCAGGTTCTTGCAAAGCAGCAACAGCTTACATGTCCAGCAAATGCAGATGGAAGTAAACACGAGCAGCAGATGAAGGAGGATTACTGGAACTGGTGTATGCAGCAGGAACTCAGTGCAGAGTAGCAGGATAACCCCACAGGTTCACAGGAGCAGGTATATAGCCATGGAGTACCCAGAGGTCAGGAGCTGGATGCAAGGCAGAATACTCTAGCACAGACTGAAGGCTGGGTGGTGTTTTATAGCAGGAAGACACAATGCACATGAGACCAAAGACGCCATCTTGGAAAAGGGCAGTAATGCACAAAAAGGTAATAAAAAAATGTTCAGAGTCCTGACACCGAGGAACTGCCATGCTTCATGAATGTTGCTGGGTTTCGGCCAGTCCCTGATCACGGTGACTTTGTCAGGGTCTGGTGCCACACCTTTGGCGTTTACCACATGGCCCAGGTACTGCAATTTGTGCTTCAACAGGTGGCACTTGGATGGCTTTACTTTCAGGCCAAAGTTAGACAAAGCTTCAAACACCTCGGCCAGGGGCTTCAAGTGGTCTTCATAGGTCTTGGAGAAGACGATGACATCATCCAGGTACAACAGAACAGTTTCAAAGTTCTTGTGCCCAAGACAGCACTCCATCATCCTCTGAAGTGTCCCTGGTGCGTTGCACAGTCCAAACGGCATGTAGTTGAATTCCTAGAGGCCCATTGGTGACGTGATGGCAGTCTTCTCTTTGCCCGCCTCTGCCACGGGAACCTGCCAATAACCACTAGTGAGATCTAAGGTGGGGAAATAGTTAGCAGATTTTAAGGCAGCTAAAGACTCTTCAATTCGGGGTAGCGGGTAGGCATCCTTGTGTGTAATACAGTTAATCTGCCTGTAGTCAACATACATCCTCATTGTACCATCTTTCTTTCTAGTGAGGACTAATGGAGCTGCCCAGGGGCTACAACTGTCTCTGATTACTCCAGCCTCCTTCATCTCCCATAACATACTCTTGGTACATTGGTAGTGATCAAGAAGTACAGACCGGTACATCTCTTTAATGGGCGGATGACCTCCAGTGGGGATATGATGTTGGACCCCTTTCACCTGCCCAAAATCTAGTGAGTGTTTGCTGAATACCCGCTCATATTCTTGGACCACCCGGTAAGCCCCATGTTTTTGGTGTGAAGGGGTAGAGTCAGTGCCTACGTGTAACTTCTGACAGCAATCCTCCAACTGTCCTACAGAGCCATTGTCCTCCGCCTCCGCCATGCAAGGGTGGCATATCTGGGTAAATGGACCTCCTCCCCACAATTAAGGATGCGTACTGGTACCATCCCCTTGAGGACATCAACCACCCCTCTAGCTGTCAGGATGGTTGGCCTACTATCTGAATACACAGGCTCTACCAGGGCCTGGTAGTCTTTAACTCTGAGGCCTATTGCTGCCCGACACCAGATTAACATTTCACTCCTGGGGGCTATTGCAATGGGAATCGGATCGCTCATTGTGACGCTGCCAACTTCTCCACCAGACAGTTCTACCTGTTGTCTCTGCATCAGGGCTTTGATTTCTTTTTGCAGGACACACTGCTCACTGGAACCAGCAGTTTCGACACCTGTTGTAACAAGACAATAACCTCAGCAAGACTGTTTTCTATTACCGTATATACTCGAGTATAAGCCGACCCGAGTATAAGCCGACCCCCCTAATTTTGCCACAAAAAACTGGGAAAACTTATTGACTCGAGTATAAGCCTAGGGTGGAAAATGCAGCAGGTACCGGTGAATTTCAAAATTAGAAATAGATACTCCATACCATTCATTATGGCCCCATAGATGCTCCACATAAAGCTGTGCCATATATAATGCTCTGCACCGTTCATTATGGCCCCATAGATACTCCACATAAAGCTGTGCCATATATACAATGCTCTGCACCGTTGCCCCATAGATACTCCACATAAAGCTGTGCCATATATACAATGCTCTGCACCGTTGCCCCATAGATAGCTGTGCCATATATATATATGCTCTGCACCATTGCCCCATAGCTGTGCCATATAGTGCTCTGCACCGTTGCCCCATAGCTCTGCCATATAGTGCTCTGCACCGTTGCCCCATAGCTGTGCCATATATATAGTGCTCTGCACCGTTGCCCCATAGCTGTGCCATATAGTGCTCTGCACCGTTGCCCCATAGCTCTGCCATATATAGTGCTCTGCACCGTTGCCCCATAGCTGTGCCATATATATAGTGCTCTGCACCGTTGCCCCATAGCTGTGCCATATAGTGCTCTGCACCATTGCCCCATAGCTGTGCCATATAGTGCTCTGCACCATTGCCCCATAGCTGTGCCATATAGTGCTCTGCACCATTGCCCCATAGCTGTGCCATATAGTGCTCTGCACCGTTGTCCCATAGCTGTGCCATATAGTGCTCTGCACCGTTGTCCCATAGCTGTGCCATATAGTGCTCTGCACCGTTGCCCCATAGCTGTGCCATATAGTGCTCTGCACCGTTGTCCCATAGCTGTGCCATATAATGCTCTGCACCATTGCCCCATAGCTGTGCCATATAGTGCTCTGCACCGTTGTCCCATAGCTGTGCCATATAGTGCTCTGCACCGTTGCCCCATAGCTGTGCCATATAGTGCTCTGCACCGTTGTCCCATAGCTGTGCCATATAATACTCTGCACCATTGCCCCATAGCTGTGCCATATAGTGCTCTGCACTGTTGCCCCATAGCTGTGCCATATAGTGCTCTGCACCGTTGCCCCATAGCTGTGCCATATAGTGCTCTGCACCGTTGCCCCATAGCTGTGCCATATAGTGCTCTGCACCGTTGCCCCATAGCTGTGCCATATAGTGCTCTGCACTGTTGCCCCATAGCTGTGCCATATAGTGCTCTGCACCATTGCCCCATAGCTGTGCCATATAGTGCTCTGCACCATTGCCCCATAGATGCTCCACATAAATCTGTGCTGCTGCTGCCGCTGCAATAAAAAAAACAAAAACACATACTCACCTGTCTTGCTTGCAGCTCCTCGGCGCCATCTTCCCGGCGTCTCTCCGCACTGACTGATCAGGCAGAGGGCGGCGCGCACACTATATGCGTCATCGCGCCCTCTGCCTGCAGTCAGTGCAGACTGCAGAGAGACGCCGGGAAGATGGCGCCGACGCCCGGCGTGTGGAACCAGGACAGGTGAATATGCGATACTTACCTGCTCCCGGCGTCCCGCTCCTTCCCCCTGCCTGTCTTCGGTGCCGCAGCCTCTTTCTCTGTCAGCGGTCACCGGCACCGCTTCATTAGAGAAATGAATAGGCGGCTCCGCCCCTATGGGGGGCGGAGCAGCCTATTCATTTCTCTAATGAGCGGTCCCACGTGACAGCTCAGGGGAAGAGGCTGCGGCACCCGGAGACAGTGGGACGTGCAGGGGGAAGGAGCGGGACGCCGGAAGCAGGTAAGTATATGACAGTGCTCACCCGCCGACCCCACCACCGATCATGACTCGAGTATAAGCCGAGGGGGCACTTTCAGCCCAAAAATTTGGGCTGAAAATCTCGGCTTATACTCGAGTATATACGGTACATTAGTACCTAAGGTCATCATTGGGTTACATTCTCGCTGGTCAATATTTACAATCACTAGTCCTTGTGCTTTCAATTCTACCCGCCCCACCTTAATGATCACCTCCTTATACCCCACTTGTGGCAAAGGCTGACCATTACTGGCTACTATTGTCAGGTCATTATCTGGACTACGGGTAATATCAGAGTCATCCCAGTAAGGTTTGTAACGATTATATGGCATAGTCGTCACCTGAGAGCCAGTGTCCAGTAAAGCGTTCATCGGGATGCCGTCAATCACAATTAGGAGGACCGGTCGTCCTCCGTCGTACTTAGCTCGCCAGCTTAGTGGGCCTGATCGCTCTATTTCTGTGGGTTGGCCCTCTGCCCCAGGAATCACTCGTTTAAATGCCAGAATCTTGCAATATGTCCCACCTGGTTGCAGCGGCGACAAATGGGTTGTCCGTCCTGATGGTAGCGGTCGTTGTCTCTTCATCTGGTCGGTGGGATCCTCTTCTGCCATTGCCAGGGGACGTCATCTGGGCTGGAAGCCAGCTGGATCTTTTGTTTTGGAGACTCCTGCAGAGACTGCGTGGTTTTGGCTAGTGCCGCTACGCTTTAGGTCAGTTCCTGAACCTGGAGGCGCAGTCCTGCGGAGGGGTCATCATCCAAGGTCTGTGTGGCGGCCTCAAAGGAAGTCTGATGAAAGGATGCCACTTCCTGGTGGTACATAACTTTTGGGCGCTTAGGGGGAGCTGTGCAGTTGGAATTTGGCTCATACAGCACCTGGATGGCCCTGTCTTTAAAGTGTGCAAAGTCCAGGTCATGGTTTTGCAAGGCCAGGATGCGCAGCTGTGTCCTGTGGGTGCCAGACAGAAGTAAATAAACTGCTCCTTTAACAATTTGTCCCCATCCAGTACGCTGGTCAGGTCGACCTGCTTAATGGCCCAGAGTGCCTCTTGGAGATTAAGGGCATATTCCGGTATACTGTCCTGCACCCTTTGTTTGCACCCAAAGAACCTCATCTTGATTTCTGCAGCAGTGCGGGTGTCAAAAATGTCCTTTAATTTGGCTAATATTTGCTTAACAGTCCCTTTTCAGTATCCAGCCAGGATTTTACTTCTCTTTGTGCTGCACCAATTAATTGGCCCAGAGGCGTAGCTAGGGTTTTGGTTCAGGGGGAGCGAAGCTTCTGAGTGGGTCCCTAACCAGGTAACCTTGATTACAGCTGGGTGACGCACCCTAATAGTGAAGGAGAAACTCAGCAGATAACCACGCTGCTATTGAAAATAATCTCTATAAAACGACCAACATGGATATTACCGCCATATGGTCAGTGGTAAATATCAGTCCTACAGAACATATAAGAGATCACAGCACAGTTACAGATAATGACTTACCGCTGACGTTCTTTCTGATTGAGTCGTCACTTTTCATGTCTTTTCCATCTGCCCCAGACCGACATGACAACTTCTTCCAGCCACGACTCGTCTGCAGAGAATACAACAAAGAAACATTTCACTTCTCATATTCCAGCCCCATCCCGATCTATTCCCAACCTACACAAACTCCTCATCCTGCTTATAACCCAAATACTGAGCCGCTGCTGCCGTATGTGTCCCTATTACTGCCCCTGATACTCCAATACTGAGCAGCTACTGCCGTATGTGACCCTATTACTGCACCTGATACCCCAATACTGAGCCACTGCTGCCGTATGTGATCCTATTATTGCACCTGATACCCCAATACTGAGCTGCTGCCATATGTGTCCTTATTACTGCTTAGGATACCCCAATACTGAGCCACTGCTGACATATGTAACCCTATTACTGCATTGGATACCCCAATACTGAACCACTGCTGCCGTATGTGACCCTATTACTGCACCTAATACCCCAATACTGAGCCGCTGCTGCCATATGTGAACCTATTACTAACCCTGATACCCCAATACTGAGCCGCTGCTGCCGTATGTGTCCCTATTACTGCATCGGATACCCCAATACTGAGCCACTGCTGCCATATGTGACCCTATTACTGCACCTGATACCCCAATACTGAGCCACTGCTGCCGTATGTGATCCTATTCTTGCACCTGATACCCCAATACTGAGCCGCTGCTGCCGTATGTGTCCCTATTACTGCATCGGATACCCCAATACTGAGCCACTGCTGCCGTATGTGACCCTATTACTGCACCTGATACCCCAATACTGAGCCGCTGCTGCCATATGTGACCCTATTACAACACCTGATACCCCAATACTGAGCCGCTGCTGCCATATGTGTCCCTATTACTGCACCTGATACCCCAATACTGACCCGCTGCTGCTGTATGTGACCCTATTACTGCACCTGCTGTGTGGTTCTGTGTGCCCTCTAAATTCTAAAGTAACCCTCTATAATATGGTAATGCCGGGTGCTAGTGCCCTAGAAAACAGTGCCCATATTTTTCCCCCTAGAAAGTAATAATGCCCTGTGTGCCCCTTTGACAGTCACAGAAACCTGAGCTTCCCTATAACAATAAGTGCCCACTTTACATTTAATAATGTCCCGAGTCTCCCCCTGTACAGCTCCCCTATACACAGTATAATGCCTCCTCACTGTAAAGTACCACCCACACAGTATACTGGCCACTTAGTAGCCCCCAAACTGTTTGATGGCTCAAACACTGTAAGATGACCCCATCAATGTTATCCCCACACTGTATGATGACCCCCTAGATAGCCTCCATATAGTATAATGCACCAGATAGTCCTCAATATAGTATAATGCACTCCCCATAGGACTCCATATAGTATAATGCACCCCCATAGGCAGACTCTACAGCATAAGGCAGCTCCCATAGGCAGACTCTATAGCATAAGGCAACCCCCATAGTCAGACTCTGTAGTATAAGACAGCACCCCATAGGCAGACTCTGCAGTATAAGACAGCACCCCATAGGCAGACCCTCTAGTATAAGGCAGCACCCCATAGGCAGACTCTGTAGTATAAGGAAGCAACCCCCCGGCAGACTCTGTAGCATAAGGCAGCACACACCACACAGGCAGACTCTGTAGTATAAGGTGGCACCCCCCACAGGCAGGCTCTGTAGTATAAGGCAGCAACCCCCCACAGGCAGACTCTGTAGTATAAGGCAGCACCCCCCCACTGGCAGACTCTGTAGTTTAAGGTAGAACCCCCCCAGGCAGACTCTGTAGTATAAGGCAGCACCCCCCTTCACCAGGCAGACTCTGTAGTATAAGGCATCACCCCCGGCAGACTCTGCAGTATAAGGCAGCACCCCTTCCCCACAGGCAGACTGTAGTATAAGGCAGCCCCCCTCCCCACAGGCAGACTCTGTAGTATGAGGCAACACCCCCCCCACACACAGGCAGCCTCTGTAGTATAAGGCAGCCCCCCTCCCCACAGGCAGACTCTGTAAGGCAGCACCCCCCCCCACAGGCACACTCTATAGTATAAGGCAGCCCCCTCCCCACAGGCAGACTCTGTATCATAAGCCAGACCTCCTCCCCACAGGCAGACTCTGTAGTATAAGGCAGCCCCCTGTAATAATTATAGGGGATTACTCAGGAGACTCTTTGCGTGGAACAAGACAACTACAGGACACAGTTTTATAAGTGGTAAAGTCTATATTATCACACGGTGATTAAAACAGGTGCAGAGAGAAACTCAAGTCCACAACACTTGGTGTAAATATTAAATGCAGCTTAGCAGTCTATAGGAAACTTCAGAGGGAAATGCAATCACACAGAAAGTCTATGAAGCACAGTTATTCTTGAGGATACTTGACACGAATAAATCCTTGTCTTAGACCAAACACAGATAGATAAGCTTATAAGGCAGTTCAAATAATATCTTAGCTCAACCAGGGAGGCCTGGTTAGTAGTCACAGGTTTTTGCAGAGCAGCAAATGCTTACATGTCCAGCAAATGCAGATGGAAGTAAATACTAGCAGCAGATGAAGGAGGATTACTGGAACTGGTGTATGCAGCAGGAACTCAGAGCAGAGTAGCAGGATCACCACACAGGTTCACAGGAGCAGGTATATAGCCAGGGAGTAATCAGAGGTCAGGAGCTGGATGCAAGGCAGAATACTCTAGCACAGACTGAAGGCTGGGGTGGAGTTTAATAGCAGGAAGGCACAGTGCACATGAGACCAAAGACGCCATCTTGGAAAATGGCAGTAATGCACAAAAGGTAAAAAATGTTCAGACTCCTGACATTACTCCCTCCTTAGAAGCGGCCTCAGGATGATCTTGGACCTGGTTTCTCAGGGAATGTCTGATGAAAACGAGAAATCTTCTGTTGGGCATTGATGTTTTCCACAGGTTCCCAAGAGTCTTCCTCAGGGGGATATCCCTGCCATCTTATCAGATATTGGAGCCGATTCCTGCGAATCCTGGAATCAATAATTTCCTTCACCACAAATTGTTCTTGCCCATCAATCACCACAGGCTGCGGAGGTGGCACAACACGTCCCTGGAAGGTATTAGGAGATACAGGCTTTAGTAAAGATACATGAAAAACTGGGTGTACCTTCATAGTTCTAGGCAGCTTCAGCCGGCAGGCCACAGAGTTCACATTACTTTTGATCTTGAAAGGGCCAAAGAATTTCTGTCCAAGTTTTTGTGAAGGAACGTTTAACTTCCGATTCTTTGTTGCTAACCACACGGAATCTCCTACCTTGAACATGGGTGCAGGTTTACGGAATCTATGAGCCGATCTCTTATAAGGTTCTTGAGCTGTGGTCAAAGATTCCTTCAGAACCTCCAGATTTTGTCTCATCGCAGTCAGCCTTTCCTCCACTGCCGAAACTGGAGAATTAATTGGAGACCTAGGTATTATACACGGATGATAACCCAGAGTGGCAAAGAAAGGTGTAAATTTAGTGGAGGCGCTCTGGGAATTATTATATGAAATTTCGGCTAATGGAAGCAACTCCAACCCATCATCCTGGAGATGGCTGACATAGCATCTTAGATACTGTTCCAGCGTCTGATTGGTACGCTCAGTCTGACCATTTGTCTGGGGATGGTAAGCGGAAGAGAGACAGACATTAATATTGAGTGCAGAGCAAAACCCCTTCCAGAATCTTGAAGTGAACTGTACTCCACGGTCAGAGATGATCTCATCCGGAACCCCATGCAACCGAAAGACATTCTGTATAACGAAGTTCACTGTATCTTTAGCTGAGGGGAGGCCGGTGCATGGAACAAAATGAGCAGCTTTAGTCAGGCGATCAACTACCACCATGATTGTATTCATGCCCGTCGATGTAGGCAGCTCCACAATAAAGTCCATTGATATAGACTCCCAAGGGCGGGACGGAACAGGTAATGGTTGTAGAAGACCCGTAGGTGCCACATGAGGAGTCTTGTAACGGGCACATACCTCGCAAGAGAGAACATAGTTCTTGGTATCCTTCAGGCAAGTTGGCCACCAGAAGAATCGGCTCAGGAACTCTTGTGTCTTCTGTACCCCCCTGTGACCAGCCAACTTGGAGTCATGTACCAACTTGAGGATCTGCAGATGGACGACCTCAGGGACGTAGATACGTCGATCTCTGAACCACATGCCACCCTTAAAGACAAGATTAATATCCACAGGTGGGTTGGCCAGAAATACATCACCGTCATAGGCCTCCCTGCACTCCTTCCACAAGTCCTGATCGTGGATAACTCCGATGAAATTGGCATCAGATAGAATGGTCTTGGACGGGGCTCCAGGTACGAAATCCGCAGCATGGATTCGGGATAAAGCATCAGCCTTCCCATTACGAGGACCTGGACGGTACGAGATAACAAAGTTAAATTGATTTAAAAATAAGTTCCAACGAGCCTGACGAGGAGAAAGACATCTAGCGGATTTAAGGAACTCTAAATTGCGATGGTCAGTTAGCACTATGATCTGTTGTGCAGCTCCTTGCAGATGATGCCTCCATTCTTTGAAAGCCGCAATAATAGCCAGTAATTCCTTGTCTCCCACGTCGTAATTCTTCTCTGCTGAGGTTAGTCTATGGGAAAAGAAAGCACAAGGATGTAGCAGACCCTTCTCTCCAGTTCTTTGGGAGAGAATAGCCCCCAAAGCATTATCAGAAGCGTCCACCTCCACAATGAATGAAAGTGTTGGATCTGGGTGTATCAACAGCGGTGCTGATGTGAAACAGATCTAAAGCCGATCAAAAGCTTCTTGAGCCTGTGATGACCACTTAAAGGGCTTTTCCTTCTTTGTCAAGGAAGTAATGGGGCGGACAATATCAGAAAAATTTCGAATGAAGTGTCTGTAGAAATTTGCAAAACCAATAAAACGTTGGACCTCCTCAACGTTCTTGGGTACCGGCCAGTCAAGGATAGCCTTAATCTTACCAGATTCCATGTTCAGCCCCTGGGGAGAGATGATATAACCTAAGAACTGTATCTCAGAACGATGGAACTCGCATTTCTCCGGCTTAATATACAGATGGTTCTCTTTCAGACGTCTTAAAACAGTTTTGACATGTTCTTCATGTTCCTGTAGAGAGTCAGAAAAGATTAGTATATCGTCCAAATAGATCACCACAAACTGGTCCAACAAATCTCTGAAAATGCCATTAGCAAGGTGTTGAAACGTTGCAGGGGTGTTACAAAGCCCGAAGGGCATCACAAGAGATTCAAAGTGTCCATACCGGCATCTGAATGCTGTCTTCCACTCATCCCCTGGACGAATACGCACCAAATTATAAGCCCCACGAAGATCCAGTTAAGAGAACACCTTAGCATGGTGGACTCTTTCCAGTAATTCGGGAATCAGAGGCAAAGGGTAACGGTTACGTACGGTTACCTTATTGAGTTCCCGATAGTCAACACAGGGTCTCAGGATCCCATCCTTTTTTTTTACAAAAAATATAGGTGCCCCTGCTGGTGAGGAAGAAGGACGTATGAAGCCTTTGGACAGATTTTCATCAATATACTCCTTTAAGGCTTGAAGCTCAGGTGCCGCCAAAGGGTATACGTTACCAAAAGGAATAGCTGCCCCAGGAAGCAGCCCAATGGGACAGTCATAATGCCTGTGTGGAGGAAGCTGATCTGCATTCTTCTTGTCACAGATGTCAGACAACTCTTTATATGCTGGAGGTAAAGTAAATACCTGTACATGAGTTGCTCCTTGTTTGAAAGGTAATCTCCTTGCTCTCCCAGTTGATAATTGGGTTCTGAGAACGCAACCAAGGAATGCCTAAAATCACAGGAAAATGAGGAGAAGAAATTAGCAAGAAAGAAAGTTGCTCCTGATGATTAGGCTCCAACACAATTTCAAGGGGTACGGTCTCCTGATCCACAGGCCCAGAGATTAAAGGTGACCCATCCACTGTTTCCATGGTAATTGGAGAGGCTCTTTGCTGAATTTCAATACCATGTTCCTTGGCAAATGCATTATCCATGAAATTGCCACCTGCACCAGAGTCAATCATAGCTGCACTGAAAATCCACTGTCCTGAACACAGGATCTTAATAGGGAGAGAACAGTGAGAGTTCTTTTCCTTCAGCTCCTTGGGGGGTGAAGTCATAGAAAGTGAATGGAATACAGCGTTTAAAGGCAGGCTACATTCAGAGATGTCAGATTCATCATCACAGTTGTCATACTCCCCTACTGCTGCTAGCACCTTGTTAGGCCGTCTAGGACACTTAGGACAATTGATCAAGAAGTGGTCAGACTGGCCGCAGTAGAAACATAGACTTTCACGAAGGCGATGCTCCCGACACTCATTGATCTCGCGCCTCTGAACGGAATCAATTTGCATGGGCACCTCCTCCACCTCCCGAGAGGTTTTACCTGCAGGCTCTTTGGAAGGAAGGGAAAAGTTAGAAATATGGTTATAAGCAGCAAATTTCTCCTGCCTACGCTCAGTAAGGCGAATGTCTATACGCACACAGTGCTGTATAAAAGTCTCTAGCTCTAGGGGTGACTCTGAGCGAGCTAGTTCATCTTTTATAATACTAGATAGACCCCTTTAAAAAATAGGCAACTGTGCATAACTGTCCCAATTGGTATCTACCGCTAATCTCCTGAATTCAGTGGCATACTCAATAACAGAACGTTTAGCCTGGCGTAAAGACAACAAAGCAGATTTAGGGGTTGCACGGCGATTAGGGTCATCAAACATTAATGCCATAGCGGCCAAGAAATCATCCAAGTTATTTAACCGTGGGTCACAAGACTAAATCATCGGATTCGCCCAGGCGAGCGCTCGTGCGGTCAGCAGCATTATTACACACAATAATTTGGATCTATCACTGGCTACCCATTCGCTACAGGGTCCAGTATAAACTCATCTCTCTCACCCACAAAGCTCTCCACAGTTCTGCACCGCCTTATATCTCCTCTCTCGTCTCTGTATATCGCCCTACACGTGCCCTCCGTTCTACAAACGACCTAAGACTAACATCCCCTGTAATCCGAACCTCACACCTCCGTCTCCAAGACTTCTCTCGTGCTGCGCCAGCTCTCTGGAATGCACTTCCCCAGACGATCAGACTGATACCTAGCCCTGACCTATTCAAGCGAGCTTTAAAAGCCCATCTCTTCAAACAAGCCTACCACACCAACTACTCAGTAAACTAACTTTGCCCTGTTCCCTCCCTCCAAATATTATTCTGAATCTGCACCCTACTATTCATCTGTCTCCACACCCTCCATGCACACGATTAACTGCACTTGATACTTGACTATTGCACTTAAACACACGGGCTGATGACCGGATCATGCAGCTTTGTATGAAAATCCCTATGTATTATAATTGCCAGACCTGAAATAACAAGCACTTTTCACCTATTGTGTCCCCCCATTTCCTTGTAGATTGTAAGCTTGCGAGCAGGGACCTCACTCCAAATGTCACTGTTTAAATTGTCTTAATTCGTACTGAATTTATTGTTTGTACATGTCCCCGCTTAATTGTAGAAAAGATATGAAAAAAACAGAGCTTTTAAATTCCAAAACATAACAAAAATGCTACAAAAAAATATAAATGAACTAGTATAAGGCCAGAAAGAGGTGTTTAAAAATGTATAACTTTATTATAGTACAAATATTAAAGCCAAACACACAAGTACAAAACATAAAAACAAAGAAAACAATGTGGCCGGGTTATTACATGTTACTTCCCACTCACATCCTGGTCTGTTTTTGCCTGTGATATGTGGCGTACTCTATTCCCATTTATCTTAGTGGCTTTCCATTAGGTTGCTCTGTCCTCCATACATGCCATGTGATATGACATTCTGCCTTTATATTTATTGTGCATTTTTTGGTATGTAGAATTATCATATATTTGTGAGCGCCTCTGTTCTATTGGATTGCCGGCCCCTGCCAGTTTGTATCATCATTCTGTAGACCTGTCCAGTTTTGTTTGTTTTCTTTGTTTTTATGTTTTGTACTTGTGTGTTTGACTTTAATATTTGTACTATAATAAAGTTATACATTTTTATACACCTCTTTCTGGCCTTATACTAGTTCATTTATATTTTTTTGTAGCATTTTTGTTATGTTTTGGAATTTAAAAGCTCTGGTTTTTTCATATGTTTTCTATAGTTCTAGTGGAGTTTTCCTCTAAATATGGTCATACTATATCAGTTCTGGTATGTTATCATGTCCCCGCTTAATTGTAAAGTGCTGCGGAATATGTTGACGCTAAATAAATAAAAATTATTATTATTATTATTATTATTATCTATCAGTAGGAAAACGATTCACAAAGCCATGAAATTTGTTGCGATCACCATTAAATCTGAATGGGGGCAACTTAGGTGGGCTAGCTGGTGGCGGTTGCCCTGAGGGTAAAGTCACTTGTGCAGCTATTTGCGTGCTTATGTCCTGAAAAGCCTGTCCATACTGGGACTCTATGCCAGCAAGTTTGTTTTCCTGGGCTGCCATGCGGTTGCTTAAGTCCTGCAAAGTCTGTCCAAACACTTGTTGATTGAGTTCAAAGCTTCCAAACTTCTTTTGCAGACCTTCCACATCTTTCTGCAGTCATCTAATTATGGAAAACACCTGCTCTAGTCTGCTTTCTGCAGTCATTGTTCCAGCAGTCTCCTTTTTTTATGGCTAGAGTATCCTGTAATAATTATAGGGGATAACTCAGGAGACTCTTTGCGTGGAACAAGACAACTACAGGACACAGTTTTATAAGTGGTAAAGTCTATATTATCACACGGTGATTAAAACAGGTGCAGAGAGAAACTCAAGTCCACAACACTTGTTGTAAATATTAAACGCAGCTTAGCAGTCTATAGGAAACTTCAGAGGAAAATGCAATCACGCAGAAAGTCTATGAAGCACAGTTATTCTTGAGGATACTTGACACAAATAAATCCTTGTCTTAGTCCAAACACAGATAGATAAGCTTATAAGGCAGTTCAAATAATATCTTAGCTCAACCAGGGAGGCCTGGTTAGTAGTCTCAGGGTTTTGCAGAGCAGCAAACGCTTACATGTCCAGCAAATGCAGATGGAAGTAAATACGAGCAGCAGATGAAGGAGGATTACTGGAACTGGTGTATGCAGCAGGAACTCAGAGCAGAGTAGCAGGACGACCACACAGGTTCACAGGAGCAGGTAGATAGCCAGGGAGTAATCAGAGGTCAGGAGCTGGATGCAAGGCACAATACTGTAGCACAGACTGAAGGCTGGGGTGGAGTTTTACAGCAGGAAACACAGTGCACATGAGACCAAAGACGCCATCTTGGAAAAGGGCAGTAATGCACAAAAGGTAAAAAATGTTCAGAGTCCTGACACCCCCCTCCCCACAGGCAGACTCTGTACTATAAGGCAGCCCCCCTCCCACAGGCAGACTCTGTAGTATAAGGCAGCCCCCCACCCCACAGGCAGACTCTGTAGTATGAGTGTAGTATAAGTGCATCAAAAAACTGCCTAGATCAGTGGCAAAGCTTCAAAAAACCAATAGATGCAACAAAAATAGAACATAGAAGCAAATAGCCATAAAATAACAAGATTTTATTGAGACAAATATAAAAACAATTCAGTAAGAATAGAATATGAAATGTAAAAAGTGGGGATAAGACTATACAAAAAAGAACCACCTAGAAAGGTACTGAATTATAATAGTGATACATGATTTTAATAAATGATTTTAATAATAAATAATACATGATTTTAATAAATATTATAATTCAGCAAAAGTGTATCATATCATGGGTTTCTTATGTTTAGGAAGAAAAAAGGTTTAAGGGAGCCCAAAAGGCTTCTCAAAACGTTATTTAAACCCAAAGAAAAGGTAAACAGACAGTATGCAAATGGTAGTTGTATTAGATGTTTACCAATGTATGTGTATGCATAGGTGAAAAATCCACAATAAAGGGGCCTTTCAGAAAATTCCTGTGATGCGAACCCTGCCTAAATAAAGGACATCTGCTATATAAATAAGACCAAGTGACTCCGGGCTCTGGGTGCTGCTGTGCCTTCGGGTTTAGATGTGGGCATGTAACTTTTAATCTTTTGCCCTCCGGTTTCTGCTATGGGGCATACAGACCCACACAGCCTCGGACTCTCGGTGTCTGTTTCCTGCGATTCAGCGTGGAGGGAGCCCAGTCGCAGCTCCCCTCCAGCTCCTCACTTCTCCTCTGCTCCATCCTCCTTTACTTTCTGCTACAGACTACCTAACTCCTCCTCCAAGCCAGAACACATATCTAGGGCAGCTCCCCTGAAACCGGGTTCAATACCACTGTGGTACCCGAACTCCTGGGGTGCCACATAGATACTAGCCCTATAGAGATCACAGCACAGTTACAGATAGCGACTTACCGCTGACGTTCTTTCTGACGGATTCGTTCATTTTTCCCATCTGGTTCAGATTGACATGACAACTTCTTCCAGCCACGACTCGGCTGCAGAGAATACAACAAAGACAGGTTTCACTTGTCATATTCCAGCCCCATCACGATCTCTTCCCAACCTGCACAAAATCCTCATCTTGCTGATATCCCAATACTGAGCTGCTGCTGCTGTGTGTGTCACTAATACTGCACCTATTGAGTTGTTCTCTGTGCCTTCTAAATTCTAAAGCAACCCTCTAGAATATACTAATGCTGGGTGCAAGTGTCCTAGAAAATAGTGCCCACATTTTGCACCTAGAAACCAATAATGCCCTCTGTATGCACCTTTGATAGTCACAGTAACCTGAGTCTCACTATAACAATAAGTGCCCACTTTACATTTAATAATGTCCTGAGTCTCCCCCCGTACAGCTCCCCTATACACAGTATAATGACCCCTCCTGTATAGTACCACCCACACAGTATACTGACCCCTGGGTAGCCCCCAAACTGTTTGATGGCTCCAATACTGTATGATGACCCCCCTAACTGTAATCTTCACACTGTATGATGGCCCCCTAGATAGCTTCCATATAGTATAATGCACCAGATAGTCCTCAATATAGTATAATGCACCCCCATAGGTCTTCATATACTATAATGAACCCCCATTGGCCTTCATATAGTATAATGCACTCCCCATAGGCCTTCATATAGTATAATGCACCCCCCTTAGACTTTCATATAGTATAATGCACCCCCCATAGGCCTTCATATAGTATAATGCACTCCCCATAGGCCTTCATATAGTATAATGCACTTCCCATAGGCCTACTCTATATTGTATAATGCACCCCCATAGGCAGACTCTATAGCATTAGGCAGCCCCCATAGTTAGTCTCTATAGCAAAGGCAGCCCCCATTGGCAGACTCTGTAGTATTAGGAAGCCCCCCATAGGCAGACTCTGTAGTATAAGGCAGCTCCCCATAGGCAGGCCCTGTAGTATAAGGCAGCACCCCATAGGCAGACTCTGTAGTATAAGGAAGCCCCCATAGGCAGACTCTGTAGTATATGGCAGCTCCCCATAGACAGACCCTGTAGTATAAGGCAACATCCCATACGCAGACTCTGTAGTATAAGGAAGCCCCATATGCAGACTCTGTAGTATTAGTAAGCCCATGTAGGCAGACTCTGTAGTATAAGGCAACCCCCATAGGTAGACTCAGTAGTATAAGGAAGCCCCCATAGGCAGACTCTGTAGTATAAGGAAGCCCCAATAGGCAGTCTCTGTAGTAAAAGGAAGCCCCCTTAGGCAGACCCTGTAGTATAAGGCAGCCCCCCATAGGCATACTCTGTAGTATAAGGAAGCCCTCCATAGACAGTCTTTGTAGTATAAGGAAGCCCCCATAGGCAGACTCTGTAGTATAAGGCAGACATCCCCCATAGGCAGACTCGGTTGAATAAGGCAGACCTCCCCCATAGGCAAACTCTGTAGTATAAGGAAGCTCCCCTTCATAGGCAGACTCTGTAGTATAAGGAAGCTCACCCATAAGCAGTCTCTGTAGTATAAAACAGCCCTCCCCCATAGGCAGACTCTGCAGTATAAGGCAGCCCTTGCCCAATAGGCAGACTCTGTGGTATAATGCAGCCCTCACCCCATAGGCAGACTCTGTAGTATAAAGCAGCCTTCCCTCCCATAGGCAGACTCTGTAGTATAAGGCAACCCCCCATAGGCAGACTCTGTAGTATAAAGCAGCCCCCCATAGGCAAACTCTGTAGTATAAAGCAGCCCCCTCATAGGCAGACTCTGTGGTATAAGGCAGCTCCCCCATAGGTAGACTCTGTAGTATAAAGCAGCCCTTCCCCCATAGGCAGACTTTGTAGTATAATGCAGTCCCCATAGGCAGACTCTGTAGTATAAGGCAGCCCCCATAGGCAGCCTCTGTAGTATAAAGTAGGCCTCATAAAAATAAATAAATTCAATACTCACATTTCTTCTTCCTGGTTCCTCCGTTGCTCTGAGCACCCGTACATCTCCTGACAGCAGACGCCGGGTAGTGATGTCATCAAGACCCCTGTCAGTGTCAGCGTCGGTGATGTCAGACGCTGACAGGGAGTGCAGTGCTTCTTTCTCTCATCAATGTGGTCAGCTGTATCGGCATCTGCTGGCACTGGGCCCCCCGCCTGCTCAGGGGCCCCATAGCAGCAGAGCAGGGAGATCAATTCTCCCTGCTCTGTTGCAGATGGAACTGTATTGGCGCGCTGTGCACATGCCGATACAGTTAAAGTAGCGTAGCTCCAGGTGGGCCCCCTCAGAACGAGGGGCCCAGGGCGATGGCCCCCTCTGCCCTCCCGATATCTACGCTACTGAAATGAGGATTCCATTAAGTGCAAACTAAATGGTATGGCATGTCATTGTCAAATGCTATGGTAGTCATGCTGGGTAAATGTGTCTTGAATTTTTTTGTTAAATATGAAGAGCATCACCAGAAAATTATCCCCACATTATCACACCTCCCCTTCCATGCTCCACAATGAGCAACTCACATGTAGAAATCATCCTCTCACCTTTTCTGCATCTCGCAACGACATAGAAGTCGTTAGTAATTGTGGTTCTATGCTCCTACCAGGGAAAGGATCTCGTCCGATTATTCAGGTCGCAAGTGCTGTCATTGACTTGCTAGCTCTGAGAGGGTACACTGTCAACCTATCCCGATTATCAGGAAGGGGTCTGTTCACCTTGGACGCAAGCAAATTGTCCAAATCTTATGGAGCATCACGTTCTGGAGACGTAGGATGTGTGGGAACACGGGACACCATACCTTCCACGGATTTCACTGGCTTTTGAACATGGGACGCTGTGTCCCTCAGTTGCCAGGCAACACAGGACGTTGCTGTCTGGTACTAGGCAGTGGTGGGATTTGTCCATTCTGCTGTCAGGTTAGCAGGAAGTGGTTGTCTAGGAGGGACTGGGAGGTATTCAACACCTGATCATTTCCTTCAGCATCAGCCAGGCTATTTAACCCTGTTCACAGTCCAGGTTTTTGCTGTTTATTGAAGTTCCTATGTAATGTAGTGGTGAGTGGTGCTAGCAGTATTGGTTGCTCTCCTTTTAGGGTTTGTCTTAGAGTTCGCCTTGTCTCTTCATGCTACACTACCAGGGCTTCTCGCAGAGGTACCTACCTGAATCTTGATTAGGCACTAGCTGCTTCAACAGACTCCAGCTGCCTGGTTACAGTGGGCATGGGAAAGGCTCTGCCAAAGTCTCCCTCCCATTTACTAGGAGCTGGGTGAAAAGTATCCCAGCCATTAGGCTTGTCTAGTTGGGGCAGTTTGTGCCAAGTGTGTCTGTTGCTGCACCTTTGCTGGTTTGATGACAGTTTTGCTGGGTCTCTCTGCATTAGCACATAACAGAATAAACTGATTTACTATACAGGGTGGGCAATTTATATGAATACACCTAAATAAAATGGGAATGGTTGGTGATATCAACTTCCTGCTTGTGGCACATTAGTATATGGGAGGGGGGAAACTTTTCAAGTTGGGTGGTGACCATGATGGCCATTTTGAAGTCAGCCATTCTAGTTCCAACTTTATTTTTTCCAATGGGAAGAGGGTCATATGACACATCAAACATATTGAGAATTTCACATGAAAAACAATGGTGTGCTTGGTTTTAATGTAACTTTTGTTAGGTGTCAAGTTCCTGCTGCTGCACAGGGGGAATCTCGAACCATGTCCACTGCAGTCTCCCATTCTCCTCCAGCTGTAGTGGAACCTGCTCAGCAGAGATGTCGATCCCAGCGTCTGGCTCAAGCTGATACTGTGCACTTGGGTCTGCTGCCTTTCCAGGCTCTTCCTTTGTAGCCAGCACTGATCAGCAGCGAGCAGGCATTTCAGGGACTAAGTCCTGCTTTTCCAACACTGAGCATTCCCACGTGACGACCTCACATTGGAGGTCGGTGGTCACATGCTCAGGTCCTCTTGCGGCTCCTATTGGACCATCAGGAAGGTCTCGGAGCGCTACAACTATAAAAGGTTTGCATGGCCGCTCAGCCATGCGCTAGTGTAAAACTTGTTAACTTGTGTGTGTGGAGGAATGCCTGTCAATGGATGAAAGCTCCGAATCATTCCCATCCCTAGTGTTGTTGCCTGCTCACGAATGGTACAGCTACCTACCCAACAGTGCTATCCTGCACATTAGCACAAGATACTACTGTAATCTAGTAAGCAGCGACTGCCAGAGCGGCGCCGTGAGCAGATAGTGTGCTTTCCTGGCCCTGGTTAGGGTGGTTAGTGGTGTCCGCCAGAGCAGTATATGTTTAGTTTAATTGATTCCCAGGCACCACAGTAGCAGTGTCGAGTGCAAGAGATCTAGAGGGACTCTAACCCTGAGTCTAGGGGCAGATTTCTGTGTCACCTCTGCTCTGTGCGGTATTGCGGTCCTGTGACACAACAGGGTTCACTTCCTTCATACCGGGTGAAGCTAATCCGTGTGTGTACTCACATTATACTATACACCCCTCCTCACATGTAAAGCTCCATGGAAAAAAATATAGTCCATCATGACCAAGCAGCAGGTGTCTTAGCTGCACGGTGGACCCCGGACTGCGAACGCACCTTATATCATCTCTAATTATTATTTGGTGCATTCCCCCAGTCCAAAAAACTTTATTCTTTCATGAGTTATTTACAAGTTGATGACCACCTATCAAATGTGTTCAAAGTGCTGCCCATTGTGTTGGATTTTCAATGCAACCCTCTTCTCCCACTCTTGACACACTGATAGCAACACCGCAGAAGAAATGCTAGTCTAAGGGGGGCAGATTCCTTGTAGGAATGCTCGAACCTGATACCCATAATGTAGTGGTGCACCATCTTGCTGGAAAAACTCAGGGAACGTGCCATCTTCAGTGCATAAAGAGGGCAACGCATCATCATGAAGCAATTTCAGATATCCAGTGGCATTGAGGTTTCCATTGATGAAGAATGGCCCCACTATCTTTGTACCCCACTATCCTGCTTATATTAGTGGACAACGTGCAATAGTCAATGCACTTTATTAGGTTGATGGTTTCTCGTTTAGTCAGTCTTATATCAGGGCTCTCTAGGAAATTAAATCAATGACACACCATCAATATATAATCAATATCTTTATAAAGGGCAAAGTGCAATTGACTCTATATCTCTATGGGCATTATACCTCTGTGGGATATATTGGCAAATTCCTCTCTGTTGTAGTTACAGTGTGGGAGGCCATTTTTTCTTTATCAATATATCACCCTTCATAGGATTTATCACTGGATTCTTTCATTCTATTATCATTGATATCCCAGTGTTCTATTTTTATTCATATTAGTATCCACTATAACACCCTGGTTCTGTAACCATCAGGGTATAGTGGATAGACTGCATACAAGCACAGTGGATCAGTTATTATTAGTGTTGAGCATTCCGATACTGCAAGTATCGGGTATCGGCCGATATTTGCTGTATCGGAATTCCGATACCGAGTTCCGAGATTTTTGCGATATCGGAAATCGGAATCGGAAGTGTGCGGTGCATATGGTTCCCAGGGTCTGGAGGAGAGGAGACTCGCATTTAGGCCCTGGGATCCATATTCATGTAAAAAATAAATAATAAAAATAAAAAATATTGATATACTCACCCCTCCGGCGGACCCTGGACCTTAGCGATGTAACCGGCAGCCTCCGTTCCTAAGAATGAGTGTGTGTAGGGCCTGCGATGACGTCGCGGCTTGTGATTGGTCGCGTGAGCGGTCACATGAGCGGTCACGCGACCAATCACAAGCCGCGATGTCATCGAAGGTCCTTCACTCTGCATTCTTAGGGAACGGAGGCAGACGCTTGGACCGGTGAGAGCCGGGGCCGTCAGAGGGGTGAGTATATCAATATTTTTATTTTTATTCTTTATTTTATACATGAATATGGATCCCAGGGCCTGAAGGAGAGTTTCCTCTCCTTCAGACCCTGGGAACCATTCCGATATTTTGTGTCCCATTGATATGCATTGGTATCGGGTATCGGTATCGGCGATATCCGATACTTTTTGGGTATCGGCCGATCCAATCCGATACCGATACCTTTGCATATCGGAAGGTATTGCTCAACACTAGTTATTATATTTTTATCAAGTTAATATCATTATAAGTTTTATTTTATTGTGCTGTTCCACCCGTCAGTGAATTTGTTTAATCGGTGGTATAGTTATTTACAGTTTACAGGTTCCACAATCAGTGATACTCCACTTGTGACCCTGGATCCTCCTCCTCCTTTTCTAGTAGACAATAGTGAGGAATTTTAGATAGAAAGTATTGTGGACTCTCATAGAATTCGGAACTCCATTCAATATTTGATTCATTATAAGGGTCACAATCCTGAGGAAAGGTCCTGTGTCTCGAGAGTAGTGTTGAGCATTCCGATGCTGCAAGTATCGGGTATCGGCCGATACTTGCTGTATCGGAATTTCCGATACCGAGATCCGATATTTTTGTAATATCGGATATCGGTATCGAAACAACATTAATGTAAAAAGGTGTAAAAGAAAGAATTAAAATAAAAAAAATCGCTATACTCACCTGTCCGACGCAGCCGGGACCTCGGCGATTGTAAGCGGCAGCGTTGTTTCTTTAAAATTCGCGCTTTTACTTGCTTACGTGAATTCCCGGCTTCTGATTGGTCAGGGCGGCCATGTTGCCGGGACTCGGACCAATCACAGCAAGCCGTGACGAAATTACGTCACGGCTTGCTGTGATTGGTCCGCGTCCCGGCAACATGGCCGCCATTAACCAATCACAAGCCGTGACGTCACGGGAGGCTGGACACGCGCTTATTTTGAAAAGCGCGCGTGTCCAGCCTCCCGTGACGTCACGGCTTGTGATTGGTCACGGCGCCATATTGCCGGGATGCGGACCAATCACAGCAAGCCGTGACGAAATTACGTCACGGCTTGCTGTGATTGGTCCGCGTCCCAGGAACATGGCCGCCATTAACCAATCACAAGCCGTGACGTCACGGGAGGCTGGACACGCGCTTATTTTGAAAAGCGCGCGTGTCCAGCCTCCCGTGACGTCACGGCTTGTGATTGGTCACGGCGCCATATTGCCGGGACGCGGACCAATCACAGCAAGCCGTGACGTAATTTCGTCACGGCTTGCTGTGATTGGTCCGAGTCCCGGCAACATGGCCGCCCTGACCAATCAGAAGCCGGGAATTCACGTAAGCAAGTAAAAGCGCGAATTTTAAAGAAACAACGCTGCCGCTTACAATCGCCGAGGTCCCGGCTGCGTCGGACAGGTGAGTATAGCGATATTTTTTATTTTAATTCTTTATTTTACACATTTATATGGTTCCCAGGGCCTGAAGGAGAGTTTCCTCTCCTTCAGACCCTGGGAACCATCAGGAATACCGTCCGATACCTGAGTCCCATTGACTTGTATTGGTATCGGGTATCGGTATCGGATTGGATCCGATATTTTGCCGGTATCGGCCGATACTTTCCGATACCGATACTTTCAAGTATCGGACGGTATCGCTCAACACTACTCGAGAGGTAATATCCATGACAATCGTCTCATCTGAGTTCCATAAGATGCTTCCAGACAAGGTGGGTGGTGAAAGCCTGGAGGACTGTCTAGGGAGGAGGATATTGTTAAGAATTGCGGTTCTTTGCTCCCACCTGGGAATGGATCGGGTCTGGTGCTATGCTACTCCAGTCACAAACGGCACCATTTTCCTGCTGGCCCCGAGAGGGTATAATGTCAACCTTCCCAAGCAATCAAGAAGGGGTCTGTTTACCTTGGAGGCAAAGCTACCAATCATATAGAGCATCGCATTCTGAAGTAGTACGATGTGTGGGAACACGGGACGCAGTATCTCCCACGGATTTCACTTCCCAGGAACCATGAGACGCTGCGTTTCCCGGTTGCCAAACAACGCAGGATGCTGCTGAGTCTGGTACTAAGCAGTGGTGGGATTGTGTCCATTCTGCTGTCAGGTTAGCAGAGAGTGGTTGTCTGGGAGTGATTGGGAGGTATTCAGCCTTGTTCCCGGCTGTCAGGACTCTGAACATTTTTTACCTTTTGTGCATTACTGCCCTTTTCCAAGATGGCATCTTTGGTCTCATGTGCATTGTGTCTTCCTGCTATAAAACTCCACCCCAGCCTTCAGTCTGTGCTAGAGTATTCTGTCTTGCATCCAGCTCCTGACCTCTGATTACTCCCTGGCTATACACCTGCTCCTGTGAACCTGTGTGGTGTTCCTGCTACTCAGCTCTGAGTTCCTGCTGCATACACAAGTTTCCAGTAATCCTCCTTCATCTGCTGTTCGTGTTTCCTTCCATCTGCATTTGCTGGACATGTAAGCTGTTTCTGCTTTGCAATAATCTGAGACTATTAACCAGGCCTCCCTGGTTGAGCTAAGATATGATTTGAACTGCTTAATAAGCATATCTATCTGTGCCTGGACTAAGACAAGGATTTATTCGTGTCAAGTATCCTCAAGAATAACTGTGCTTCATAGACTTTCTGCTTGATTGCATTTTCCTCTGAAGTTTCCTATAGACTGCTAAGCTGCGTTTATTATTTGCACCAAGTGTTGTGGACTTGAGTTTCTCTCTGCACCTGTTTGAATCACCATGTGATAATATAGGCTTTACCACTTATAAAACTGTGTCCTGTAGTTGTCTTGTTCCATGCAAAGAGTCTCCTGAGTTATCCCCTATAATTATTACACCAGCGCAGGTCATTGATGATTATTGCAGTTCCTGTGTGCTGTAGTAGTGAGTGGTGCTACCAGTATTGGTTGCTCTCGTTTCACGTTTTATATTAAGGTCCTTCTCCTTGTCTCTAAATGCTACACTCCCAGGGTTTTTCAGAGAAGTACTTACCTGGTTCTTGACTATTCACCAGACACATCACCAAACGCTAGCTGCCCGGAGACAGCGGGCCTGGGAAGTCCCTTCTCATTTACTGGGAGCTGAGTGAAGAGTTTCCCAATCCTTTAAGCCTCGAATAGCTGAGGCAGCTGGTGCCAAGTGCATCTGTGGATGTGCCTTTCCTGGTTTGGTGCCAGCATTGCTGGGTCTCTGTGCATTAGCGTGTAAGGGGTGGCAGGTCCCCTCAATTGTACCCTCCTCTCCTTCCATGTGACCCCCCTGTGCCTTGTATATAAATATTTTAAGTATTCTTAATGCATTGTGCTGTGTTTGCCTGGTCCTAATGTTTACTATTGTAATGTATGTAGCTGTATGTTAGAAGTAGGGAAAGAGTTAAGTAACTTAGGGGGCTGGGTCAGCAGCCTCCAGAGCAGACAGGAAGTCTTGGTCTGCAAGCAGAAAAGCCCAGGTACGTCGTCCAGGGCAGATGTGTGCTAAAGAAGGGGCCTTGCCAAACTCCCGGATGGGAGAGAACTGCAGTCCCGGACCAAGGACTGAAGGCTTATAACGCAGGCTCCCATGACTCGGGAAGGGCCTTCACTGAAGGGGTCTCAGGTGCCTAGATGCCAGCGATTGGATCACTGCGAATCTTGGAAACTGTGGACGTTGTGTGAACGGTCGCAGCACGTGTCAGGGATAGAGCAGGAAACCAGTGTTGAAATTGTCTTTTTGTCCATCCTTCATCGTTTGTTCAATAAAAGTTCCTTTTATCTGTTGGAGTACAGCTGCCTTCCAGACCCTTTTTTGCCTGGACTGCTGTGACCAGAGGAAGAGAAGGAAAAGCTGTGTTGGTCCCCTCTATCTATGTGCAAGGGACCGGGGGTGCTCAGTGGACTCTGTCTATGTACTGTACTGTGCATTTAAACAACTTGCCACAACTACCCCCCCAGTCACCCTTGTTACAAACGCATAACAAAAGTTCATCCCAAAAGACTAAATTATTTAATCATCAGACCACAGTACAGATTTCCACAGATCTAATATCAAGTCTTTGTGTTTCTTGGCTCAAACAATTCTCTTCTTGTTAGATGTCCTTAGTAGTGGCTTCTTTGCAGCAATTTAACAATAAAGGCTTACTTTCAGTCTCCTTTGGATTCTTTGAGGTAAAAATTAGAGATGAGCAAATGTTCGGAAAATTATTGCCAAACATAAATTTGGCACGAATATGGCACATTCAGATTCGTGATCAGAAACACAAGCAAATTTTCACAAAATCGGAAAAAATAGTTAAGATTCTGTAAAAGTGCAGGAAAATATTTGCATTGCCACTAAAATTTTTTTACACTTTTGCTAGGATAGTGCTGGTGTATTACGAGGAGGGGGCACATGTTATACAAACACAGTTGACAACTTCTATTACTGGACGGGCTACTCCACTACCTTTCTTTGGCAGCCACCCAGCAGTACACCTTGTTGATGAGGCCCCAAAAGAGCATGTGCTCGAGTGGATGGCAAGCACAGCTTCAAGTGGCCTCTCCTCATCTTCCTCCACCTCAAAATCATACCCAAAACAATCCACAGAGGTGACACCCCAATTACTCCCCCCGCGTCACAACTCTCTCCAACTTCCCAACTAACTGTAGGGAACCACAGATGAGTGAGTCTGCAGATTTGTTCACACATTCTATGTCATTGTCATCAGGACTGTACCCCAAAGATTCAGAGTCAAGAGGAGGAAATCTTCGGCACAGATTATCAAAACATTTTTTAGCTTGGATCCGGGGCAGGACGGAGTAGGGCCTGAGCAGCATCCCGACCCTCATCACCGGACATTAACATCTGGAGATGGGTGATCCTGTTGAGACTCAGATATCTGAGGCACAGGAGGACTGTACTGTGCTGTCAGGACAGGATGAGGAAGAGGGTGACTCTCAGGGCGAGAAAGGTTATAACAGAGAAGATGATGATGAGGTTATAGATCCCTGAAAGTGTAGACTGCCTAACTTTCATCAAGATGAGCACATCATGGATCTCCAAGGACTTTTGCACCCCAATCACAGACTGTACAGACTAGTTGATGTTTTTGAAGTTTTTAGTGTGCTGCATTGATCTCTCATAATTGCACTCTGTGATATCTTTAGTGTGGCTTCTGTGCCTGCTGTTGCTGCTACTGCAGATTTTAACACAAATTTGTGGAAATGTGAACTGTCATGGTTGGTTTACATCTGCTGGGTTGGCTGTAGTGGAAGACTTGTCGGTCCCTATTATACTTTTAATACTCTCGACAAATTGATGCCACTTCAGTGAAGTCAGACCCTCATTTTTTTAATTTGAAGACTCCTGGTTGGGTGTCCGTCTGCTGGGATGGCGGTAGTGGAAGATGTTTTGGTCCCTGTTACACTATTTCTACTCTCATGAAATTTATGCCACTTTGTTGGTGTCTGTCACTAATTTTTTGAAATGTGTACACCCTGGTTGGGTGTCCATCTGATGGGTTGGCTGTAGTGGAAGATATGTCACTCCTCATTATACTATTCCTACTGTGGAGAAATTGATGCCACATTATTGGTGCCAGGACCTAATTTTTGGAAATGTGAACACTCCTGCTTGGGTGTCCATCTGCTGGGTTGGCTGTAGTGGAAGATGTGTCGATCTCTATTATACTATTTCTATTGTTGTGAAATTGATGCCACTTTGTTGGTGTCTGCCCCTGTTAGGGCTGGCGGAAAGCACCAAATAATATAAAGGTAGTAATAAGGTGCGTTCGCAGCCTGGGGTCCACCGTGCGGAGGAGTTACCTGCTGCCTTTTAATGGCAGACGCTATATGGTGGTATAATAGATGAACACATGCAGGTTAACGTCACCCAGTGTGTACAGAGGCAGACTCTGTTGCTTCACAGAACCGCACTACCACGGAATATAAATGCTGTAGCTTGTTAAAGCTCACAGAGCTCGGCAAAGAGAGTGCTAGTGTACATTCGCAGGACTCAAAGGACACAGGGTTAGAGTCCCTCTAGACCCACTAGCGCTTGTAGCTGCAACTGTGGTGCCAAGTAGAGACTACGCTGATCGATTTAGCGCACTAAGTGCGCACAGCGCCGCTCTGGCGGACTCCACTAACCACCCTGACTGGGGCCTGGAAAGCGCACTAACTGCGCACAGTGCTGCAACTGGCGGTCGCTGCTAAATTGATGCAGTATACTCGTGCCTAGTGCTGGATGGCACAGTCTGGTGCTAGTTAGCTCAAACACCCAACTACATGCAACAACACTGGGGAGGGAGATGATTAGGAGCTTACACCAGATATCAAACACACAACCACACACACACAAATTCACGGCCATGCGAGCCTTTTATAGCTGCAGCCTTCTGGGACCATCCCAGTGGACCAATCAGAGCTGCAACAGGACCTGAGCATGTGACCTCCGATCTCCAATGTGAGTTTGTCTCAGTAGACAAAAAGCAGGACTTAGTCCCTGGAGCGTCTGCTCGCTGCTGATTAATGCTGGTTACAATAGCTGGACCTGGGACGACAGCAGTAACCAAACGCATAGCATCAGCTTGAGCAAGGCGCTGGGACCAATGTCTCTGCTGAGCTGGCTCCTCTGCAGCTGGAGAAGAATGGGAGACTGCAGAGGACATGGTTTGAGATTCCCCCTGTACATCAGCAGGAACTCGACACCTAACAGCCCCTAATTATTTTAATACTTCGGATTGGGTCTCCATCTGCTGGGTTGACTTTAGTGAAAAATTTGTCTGACCCTATTATACTATTCCTATTGTGGTGAAATTGAAGCCACTTTGTTGGTTTCTGCCACTAATTTTTGTAAATGTGTAGACTCCTGGTTGGATCTCCTTCATATGTGTAGCCTGTAGCAGTAGGCCTCTGAGATCGGCAGGCCTCCACTCCCAGGTTGAGCTGTTGCATGTGGTATCAGGGCTCCCAGCACAGCAGGCCTACAATGATCCCTCACCCACCTAATCTTGATTTGCCATTCAATTGAAAGCTGCAAATGCTGGCTTTGACCCTGATACCTCATGCATGGCTGATTGCTGTCGTGCTATTCTAAAATTTGTACTGTGGATGAATTGAGACCACTTTCCTGGTGTCTGCCCCTGATTTGATGTGTTTTGGCAGCTTTTTGGCCCGTTTGAAGGTGTTGTGTATGAGTTTGTTTTTGCCTCTCATTGATGTGAATGGCATTCGGCTATTGCTTATTTGGCAATCGTAATCTGAACCAAACATTGAAATATTCGCTCACCTCTACTCATGAGAGCCAGTTTGATCTTAGCAGTTTATGGTTTTCAATTTTCATGGCTGCACTTGAGGTGAGGATTAGTGTTGAGCATTCCGATACCGCAAGTATCGGGTATCGGCCAATACTTGCGGTATCGGAATTCCGATACCGAGATCCGACACTTTTGTGGTATCGGGAATCGGAATCGGAAGTTCCCAGTGTATGGTTCCCAGGGTCTGAAGGAGAGGAAACTCTCCTTCAGGCCCTGGGATCCATATCCATGTAAAAAATAAAGAATTAAAATAAAAAATATTGATATACTCACCTCTCTGGAGGCCCCTGGACATCACCGCTGGTAACCGGCAGCCTGTTTTGCTTAAAATGAGCGCGTTCAGCACCTTCCATGACGTCACAGCTTCTGATTGGTCGCGTGCCGCTCATGTGACCGCCACGTGACCAATCACAAGCCGTGATGTAATTCTCAGGTCCTAAATTCCTAGAATTTGGAATTTAGGACCTGAGAATTACGTCGCGGCTTGTGATTGGTCGCCTGGCGGTCACATGAGCGGCACGCAACCAATCAGAAGCCATGACGTCATGGAAGGCCCTAAACGCGCTCATTTTAAGCAAAGAAGGCTGCCGGTTACCAGTGGTGATGTCCAGGGGCCTCCGGAGAGGTGAGTATATCAATATTTTTTATTTTAATTCTTTATTTTACACAGTAATATGGATCCCAGGGCCTGAAGGAGAGTTTCCTCTCCTTCAGACCCTGGGAACCATCAGGATACCTTCCGATACTTGGTGTCCCATTGACTTGTATTGGTATCGGGTATCGGTATCAGCGATATCCGATACTTTTCGGGTATCGGCCGATACTATCCGATACCGATACTTTCAAGTATCGGACGGTATCGCTCAACACTAGTGACGATGCATTAATTTTCCAGACTGACTGACCTTCTTGCCTAAAAGAAATGATGAATGGTTTCTGTTTACTGAGGTAACTGGTTCTTTTCATAGAACTTGACAGAGGTTTTTAGGCTTAGAAACAGTTGCGGAGCAGGGTTCAGCAGTGTATGGAGCTGTGTGCTATCACTACCTTTGCAAAACACACGTGATGGCAGCAAATAGTTTGTAAAGGATTGTGACTAGTGTTGAGCATTCCGATACTGCAAGTATCGGGTATCGGCCGATACTTGCTGTATCGGAATTCCGATACCGAGATCCGATATTTTTGTGATATCGGGTATCGGTATCGAAACAACATTAATGTAAAAATGTGTAAAAGAGAGAATTAAAATAAAAAATATTGCTATACTCACCTCTCCGACGCAGCCTGCACCTTACCGAGGGAAGCGGCAGCGTTCTTTGTTTAAAATTCGCGCTTTTCTTTCCTTTACGTGAGTCCCGGCTTGTGATTGGTTGCGTGCCGCCCATGTGACCAGGACGCAACCAATCACAGCAAGCCGTGACGTAATTTCAGGTCCTTCAGGATTTTAAAATTACGTTCCGGCGTTGTGATTGGTTGCGTCGCAGTCACATGGGCGACGCAACCAATCACAGCAAGCCGTGACGTAATTTCAGGTCCTTAAGGATTTTAAAATTACGTCCCGGCTTTGTGATTGGTTGCGTCGCAGTCACATGGGAGACGCAACCAATCACAAGCCGTGACGTCACGGGAGGCTGGACACGCGCGCATTTTAAAATGGGCGCGTGTCCAGCCTCCCGTGACGTCCCGGCTTGTGATTGGTTGCGCCGCGATCAACCAATCACAAGCCGGGAGGCTGGACACGCGCGCATTTTAAAATTTTAAAAAAGCGCGCGTGTCCAGCCTCCAGTGAAGTCCCGGCTTGTGATTGGTCAGGGCGGCCATGTTGCCGGGACGCGGACCAATCACAGCAAGCCGTGACGTAATTTTGTCACGGCTTGCTGTGATTGGTCCGCGTCCCGGCAACATGGCGCCGTGACCAATCATAAGCCGGGACGTCACTGGAGGCTGGACACGCGCGCTTTTTAAAAAGCGCGCGTGTCCAGCCTCCCGTGACGTCACGGCTTGTGATTGGTTAATGGCGGCCATGTTGCCGGGACGCGGACCAATCACAGCAAGCCGTGACGTAATTTCGTCACGGCTTGCTGTGATTGGTCCGCGTCCCGGCAACATGGCCGCCCTGACCAATCACAAGCCGGGACTTCACGTAACCAAGTAAAAGCGCGAATTTTAAACAAACAACGCTGCCGGTTCCCTCGCTGAGGTCCAGGCTGCGTCGGAGAGGTGAGTATAGCAATATTTTTTATTTTAATTCTTTCTTTTACACATTTATATGGATCCCAGGGCCTGAAGGAGAGTTTCCTCTCCTTCAGACCCTGGGAACCATCAGGAATACCGTCCGATACTTCAGTCCCATTGACTTGTATTGGTATCGGGTATCGGTATCGGATTGGATCCGATACTTTGCCGGTATCGGCCGATACTTTCCGATACCGATACTTTCAAGTATCGGACGGTATCGCTCAACACTAATTGTGACTTTATAAATGAATTCTTCATGACGCATATGTATCATTGGAAGCCATTGAAGGCAGGGCCGGACTGGCCATCGGGCAGTTTTGGCAAATGCCAGAAGGGCCGGTGACAGTAGTGGGCCGCTGCGCGCCGACTCACCCTCCCCCCCAACGCTGCCGCTGCCGCATTCAACTATACCGGCGTCTATGACGCCGGTACAGTTCAATGCAATGATGGAGGAGAGAGCGTCACATGACGCTCCCTCTCCCATCATTCCCTGCTCTACCTCTGACACTGCGGGTGCGCGCGCACTCACTGTGTCCCAGGCAGAGCATCGGCAGCCGCCGAGACAGGAGCAGGGAGCACCGCAGGCACGAGGGGAGGTGAGGAGTGTTTTTTTTTACTGGACTGTGGGGCAATTTTAGGGGGGGAGGAGAGATGTGGGCTCTGCTGTATACTACTATGTGGGCTGTGCTATATACTACTGTGTGGGCTGTGCTATATACTACTATGTGGTCTGTGCTATATACTACTGTGTGGGCTCTGCTGTATACTACTATGTGGGCTGAGCTGTATACTACTATGTGGGTAGTGCCCCAAATGTGTCTCCCATAACTAGAGAACCAACGCCACTCACAAAAAAACACAATATTCATAATTGGACTTTGGTGCCCTAATGTCTGACATTCTTGACCAAATGAGGCTTTGAAGAAAAGAAACTTATTTCCACAGGTGGGTAAAGTCACACCTCTCATCCCAGCCTGTTGTATATGGAGCGCCCCATCAGGAGAAGGAGGTTACTCGGTACCGGGTCCGGCGGTTCACAGGGGGATGTCACGGTGGCTGACCAGGTCCGAGGCCCTGGGACATCTGTATCAAAGGGAAAGGTCTTTAAAGGGATAAAGTTTATGTTCGTGACGCCACCTGTGGTATTCGGTCAGGGTGACCGACTCTGCTTTAAGGAGTCCGCTGGGGTGATGTTATGGCAGCTAGATGGTATACCTCCCCACAGGTAAAGTATATCCCCAGGGCTTCCCAGTGTATAGATGGTAGAATGGTGAGAGGTGCAGTGAAGAACGAGGACACAGGTGTGCAGTCTCTGTACCTTGTTTACTGTTGGTTTCAGCAGCCACAGTCCAGGGCACTGGATCACAGGGCAGGTAGAGTCCGGCCGGTTTGGAGGCAATTCCAGAGTCCCCTTGTCCAGGTGGAAATCAATAGCCTTCCCTTGCGCTGTAGTGGTGTAGTCCCTTACTGCATAAGCTTAAAATAAGGTTGTCACAGATGTTCTCTCTCTGTCCCCCGTAGTCGGATAGGACAAAACCCGTATGACTCGTGGCTTGAGGCGGTTTATAGGGACTCTAGCATGCCCCAGCCTCTGAGGGGTGCCACCGTGCCTCCTGGGTGTAGATACGGACAGGTAACGTGTAGTGTTGAGCATTCCGATACCGCAAGTATCGGGTATCGGCCGATATTTGCTGTATCGGAATTCCGATACCGAGATCCGATACTTTTGTGGTATCGGGTATCGGTATCGAAACAACATTAATGTGTAAAATACAACATTAATGTGTAAAATAAAGAATTAAAATAAAAAATATTGCTATACTCACCTCTCCGACGCAGCCTGGACCTCACCGAGGGAACCGGCAGTGTTCTTTGCTTAAAATGCGCGCTTTTCCTTCCTTCCGTGACGTCATGGCTTCTGATTGGTCGCGTGCCGCCCATGTGGCTGCGACGCGACCAATCACAGCAAGCCGTGACGTAATTTTCAGGTCCTTCTAGGCATTCAGTATTTTAAAATTACGTTCCGGCTTTGTGATTGGTCGCGTCGCGGTCACATGGGCGACGCGACCAATCACAAGCCGTGACGTCACGGGAGGCAGGAAACGCGCGCATTTTTAAAATTACGTCGCGGCTTGTGATTGGTTGCGTGCCGCCCATGTGACCGCGACGCGACCAATCACAGCAAGCCGTGACGTAATTTCAGGTCCTGAATGCAGAAATAGGCATCAGGTGATTGGTCGCATCGCGGTCACATGGGCGGCACGCAACCAATCACAAGCCGTGACGTAATTTTAAAAATGCGCGCGTCTCCTGCCTCCCGTGACGTCACGGCTTGTGATTGGTCGCGTCGCCCATGTGACCGCGACGCGACCAATCACAAAGCCGGAACGTAATTTTAAAATACTGAATGCCTAGAAGGACCTGAAAATTACGTCACGGCTTGCTGTGATTGGTCGCGTCGCGGCCACATGGGCGGCACGCGACCAATCAGAAGCCGTGACGTCACGGAAGGAAGGAAAAGCGCGCATTTTAAGCAAAGAACGCTGCCGGTTCCCTCGGTGAGGTGAGTATAGCAATATTTTTTATTTTAATTCTTTATTTTACACATTAATATGGTTCCCAGGGCCTGAAGGAGAGTTTCCTCTCCTTCAGACCCTGGGAACCATCAGGAATACCGTCCGATACATGAGTCCCATTGACTTGTATTGGTATCGGGTATCGGTATCGGATTAGATCCGATACTTTGCCGGTATCGGCCGATACTTCCCGATACCGATACTTTCAAGTATCGGACGGTATCGCTCAACACTAGTAACGTGCAATTAGCTGTCCTGCCGGTCTCTGAAGTAAGGCGTAGAGGTACTTGCTACCTTGGTTTTCTGGCTACCAGTTATCTGCGCCTCAGAAGGAAGTAGCCTGCTCGGGGCTGGTCCCCTTCTGGTTTCCTCTCCTGTGCTTTGCTTTCCAGCACGCTCACTGCAACGTATTCTGCTTTCTGAAATGTCTCCTTCTGGGAGCTGCAGCTCTTAGGACATGCACAGCTCCGTTGACCCTTTGTCCTCCTCAGATGGATGTCTGGAACTAACTGACTTTTCCCTACAGACTACCAGTTTTATATATATATGGGGAGTCACCTAGTAAATAGGATCAACAGCTCCCCCTGGTGGCCTGGAGTATGAATGTGTTGCATATTTGTGATACCTGGAGTTATCCTTCCTTGCCTCCGAACGTAGCATCACTCTCCCCGAGAGAAAAGCAATACCACTGTGACAACCAGGACCCTGGGTCGCCATACTTATACTGAGCCCATACTTCTTGTCTGCTCTTCAGCAGATAACCCACTTCAATTACCTGTTCCCAGCAGGAGATCATAGCTAAATAGGTATCAAATGTAGTGTTCTTAGAGTGCTAGCTTTTGTTCCTTTCCCAAGTAATAATTCAGCTATGCTTCAATGTTCAATATGAGAGTGACATATCCCTTCTTAAAGGGAATCTGTCACCTACTTTTTCGTATATAAGCTTCGGCCACCGCCATCAGGGGCTTATCTGCGGTCCAGTGCGGTTCGGGTCTGATGGGCATTGCGGTCCGGGTCCGGCACCTCCCAACTTCATGCAATGACGTCCTCTTCCTTGCTTCTGTCGTGGCTCCTGTGCAGGCGTACTTTATCTGCCCTGTTGAGGGCAGAGCAAAGTACTGCAGTGCGCAGGCACCGGGAAAGGTCTGAGAAGTCCAGCGCCTACGCACTGCAGTACTTTACGCTGCCCTCAAGAGGGCAGATAAAGTACGCCTGCGCAGGAGCTGCGACAGAAGCAAGGAGGATGATGACATCAAATGAAGACGGGAGGTGCCGGATCCGGACCACAATGCCCATCGGACCCAGACCGCCCTTGGGTGAGTATAATCTAACTTGTTTTTCTTATCTTTCAGGTTACATCGGGGCTTATCTACAGCTTTACAGAATGTTGTAGATAAGCCCCTGATGGCGGTGGCCGAAGCTTACAGGTCCTTCTCAAAAAATTAGCATATAGTGTTAAATTTCATTATTTACCATAATGTAATGATTACAATTAAACTTTCATATACTATAGATTCATTATCCACCAACTGAAATTTGTCAGGTCTTTTATTGTTTTAATACTGATGATTTTGGCATACAACTCCTGATAACCCAAAAAACCTGTCTCAATAAATTAGCATATTTCACCCGACCAATCAAATAAAAGTGTTTTTTAATACCAAACAAAAAAACCATCAAATAATAATGTTCAGTTATGCACTCAATACTTGGTCGGGAATCCTTTGGCAGAAATGACTGCTTCAATGCGGCGTGGCATGGAGGCAATCAGCCTGTGACACTGCTGAGATGTTATGGAGGCCCAGGATGCTTCAATAGCGGCCTTAAGCTCATCCAGAGTGTTGGGTCTTGCGTCTCTCAACTTTCTCTTCACAATATCCCACAGATTCTCTATGGGGTTCAGGTCAGGAGAGTTGGCAGGCCAATTGAGCACAGTAATACCATGGTCAGTAAACCATTTACCAGTGGTTTTGGCACTGTGAGCAGGTGCCAGGTCGTGCTGAAAAATGAAATCTTCATCTCCATAAAGCATTTCAGCCGATGGAAGCATGAAGTGCTCCAAAATCTCCTGATAGCTAGCTGCATTGACCCTGCTCTTGATGAAACACAGTGGACCAACACCAGCAGCTGACATGGCACCCCACACCATCACTGACTGTGGGTACTTGACACTGGACTTCAGGCATTTTGGCATTTCCTTCTCCCCAGTCTTCCTCCAGACTCTGGCACCTTGATTTCCGAATGACATGCAAAATTTGCTTTCATCAGAAAAAAGTACTTGGGACCACTTAGCAACAGTCCAGTGCTGCTTCTCTGTAGCCCAGGTCAGGCGCTTCTGCCGCTGTTTATGGTTCAAAAGTGGCTTTACCTGGGGAATGCGGCACCTGTAGCCCATTTCCTGCACACGCCTGTGCACGGTGGCTCTGGATGTTTCCACACCAGACTCAGTCCACAATCTTCCTCAAGGTCCGGTCACCTCTTCTCGTTGTACAGCGTTTTCTGCCACATTGTTTCCTTCCAACAGACTTACCATTGAGGTGCCTTGATACAGCACTCTGGGAACAGCCTATTTGTTGAGAAATTTCTTTCTGGGGCTTACCCTCTTGCTTGAGGGTGTCAATGATGGCCTTCTTGACATCTGTCAGGTCGCTAGTCTTACCCATGATGGGGGTTTTGAGTAATGAACCAGGCAGGGAGTTTTTAAAAGCCTCAGGTATCTTTTGCATGTGTTTAGAGTTAATTAGTTGATTCAGAAGATTAGGGTAATAGGTCATTTAGAGAACCTTTTCTTGATATGCTAATTTATTGAGACAGGTTTTTTGGGTTATCAGGAGTTGTATGCCAAAATCATCAGTATTAAAACAATAAAAGACCTGACAAATTTCAGTTGGTGGATAATGAATCTATAGTATATGAAAGTTTAATTGTAATCATTACATTATGGTAAATAATGAAATTTAACACTATATGCTAATTTTTTGAGAAGGACCTGTATATACGAAAAAGTAGGTGACAGATTCCCTTTAAGAGCTGGCTTTATAGATTTTACCAATACATCCATGATAAATATTAATAAGGAAAACCATTGCATGAACAGGTGGGTACAAACTCTTGACCTGTACAGCAAGTGAAGGATAAAGTAATAACTGACATGCTGATTTCAGCTCTGATTTCAGCTCTGGGTCACTTAAGGTGCCGTACATCTTAGGAATCTTAGGTAGCTATCGGTTGTTAGGGTTGGCGGAACGCACCGAATATATTTTTAGATGGGACTGGTGCATTAGCAACCCAGCATCCACCGTGCAGGAAAGAACCTGCTGCTAAGTAAATGGCGGCACAATATGGCGGTATGAACCAGCTCTGTTAGCTTCACAGAGAGGCCAAGAAAGCAAAGCTCTGTGCCCTGTTAGACTTTCACAGAGGCACAGGCTAACTACCCAAATGAGAGCAGTCAGTAGTGTTGAGCATTCCGATACCGCAAGTATCGGGTATCGGCCGATACTTGCGGTATCAGAATTCCGATACCGAGATCCGATACTTTTGTGGTATCGGGAATCGGAATCGGAAGTTCCCAGTGTATGGTTCCCAGGGTCTGAAGGAGAGGAAACTCTCCTTCAGGCCCTGGGATACATATCCATGTAAAAAATTAAGAATTAAAATAAAAAATAGGGATATAGTCACCCTCTGACGCGCCCTGGTAGTAACCGGCAGCCTGCTTTGCTTAAAATGAGCGCGTTCAGCACCTTCCATGACATCACGGCTTCTGATTGGTCGCGTGCCGCTCATGTGACTGCCACGCAACCAATCACAAGCCGTGACGTCATTCTCAGGTCCTAAATTCCTAATTCTAGGAATTTAGGACCTGAGAATGACGTCACGGCTTGTGATTGGTCGCCTGGCGGTCACATGAGCGGCATGCGACCAATTAGAAGCCGTGACGTCATGGAAGGCCCTAAACGCGCTCATTTTAAGCAAAGAAGGCTGCCGGTTAACAGCGGTGAGGTGCAGGGGCCTCCGGAGAGGTGAGTATATCAATATTTTTTATTTTAATTCTTTATTTTACACATTAATATGGATCCCAGGGCCTGAAGGAGAGTTTCCTCTCCTTCAGACCCTGGGAACCATCAGGATACCTTCCGATACTTGGTGTCCCATTGACTTGTATTGGTATCGGGTATCGGTATCGGCGATATCTGATACTTTTCGGGTATCGGCCGATACTATCCAATACCGATACTTTCAAGTATCGGACGGTATCGCTCAACACTAGCAGTCAGTGGTCATGCATGCACACAAAACTCCTCGCTGGAGGTGCCAGCATTCTAGGGGCTTATTTCAGCCGGGTCCCTGAATACATCCAAACACAATCTCCTCACCGGAGGTGCCAGCATTCTAGGGGCTTATTTCAGCCGGGTCCCTGAACACATACGAACACATGACCACACTGGCGCAAAGCACATAACTTAGGAAGATACTAGCGCATGGCCGTGCAGTCATGAGAACCTTATATAGCTGCAGCACCTGCAGGACCTTCCAAGAAAGAACCAATAGAAGGCTGCCACAGGACTTGATCAGGTACAGGGCCTTCCTGGAGGACCAATGGAAGAGGCTGCAGTACCTGAGCATGTGACCCTTGATCTCCACTGAGAGATCTTACCCTGGGCATGCTCAGTGTGTGCAAAGCAGTACTTAGTCCCAGAAAAGCCTGCTCACCGCAGATAAGTGCAGGGTACAATAGCAGAGCCTGGGGAGGCAGCAGTAACCCTTTGCACAGTATCAGTCTCAGTGAAACACTGGGACCGACGTCTCCGCTGAGCAGGCTCCACTGCGGCCGATGCAGAATGGGAGACCGCAGCAGACACAGATCAAGATTCCCCCTGTGCAGCAGAGGAAACTCGACTCCTAACATTGGTCAAGCACTAATTAGGGTGATCGCTATCTCTCCCAACTTCCCCATCATTTTGCCAATGTACAGTATTCATTTGTTTTCATTAGGATAAGGGGAAAAAGTCAATGACAGAACTCAGTTTTAGTTTTCTCTCGAAAGAACAAAAGTATTCCTTTTTTTCCTCAACATCGTCTGCTGGGATAAAATAAGGAGGCCCCTAAACATATTAGATGGACTCTCGGACTTTGGGGGTGCCTTTATTTATCAACATGATGTAACTTTCATTAAATCACAAGTTATCAAATGGCATCAAAATAACTGTATAATACATTGCTAAAGTAAGTAGTCGCCTGATTTTTATACTTGCAGGTATGGCTCTTCTGTTACCAAATTCTCTCTTCAAGTATTTAAAATTTCTACCAGGCGAATCTTTGCACACTGGGGTTTGAAAGTTTCAGAAACTTCCCTATTTTAGGTTGTTTTGAAGTATATACCAACTGCATTCTTATACCGGAAGAAACTATCTATTGCAGACTGCAGATGGCACCGTGTGATTTTTTACAGTTTGTTTAGTCTGTACCGTATGACCTCGCATGTCTCTTATTTGTGTCAATTCTCTCCTGTAATCCTCCATTTTGTGATGTTGAAGGTAATTGTCCCTGTATGTCCTAAGAAAAGCAGTTCATACAAAAATCTGGGAGCTGAATTTTCTGCTGAAAGCTGAAATCTGCAACAGACTGATCCATCTAACAGCTTTCCAACTAAGACTTAGGCTTTAATATGAAACTGTTTTGGGAGATATGACTAAAGTTGAGGGAATTTTTCAAAATTTGCTTCCTATAACGATCAACGGCGAATATTGTTTTTGCAATATTAGCCGAATGTCATTGGAGTAAGTGGGAGTAGAAATTACCAAATATGTTCAGAACCAATCACCAAACATAGATTCGGCATAATATGGCAAATTCAGATTCGGTGACGGATTCCGAACATATTCGCCCAACTCTAAATATAAACCCCCCTCCCCGGACTTGATTGACAATGGCTATTGCTCATAAAAGAATAAAAAGGGGGGCAATAGATATTTTAAGTATCATGCATATATTGTAAATTACGGATCACTTTAGGCTGATGGGTTTTTCCTGCCCTCTAAAACATACTTTTTTGTAACTATCAGGCTTTGTTTGTTTTTTAATTTTTTAATATGGTGACGCTGAAAATAAAAGAAAAACAAAAGAAAAAAGTAAACTATCACCAACAATTCTTAACAATATTTTATATATTTAAACACTTTTTTTCTGATTTTCTTCTAGATTTTAATCAGGTGATGGACTTTACACTTTTTTTAACAGTTATTGAGTAGTATTACTATTCTAAGAATGTGCTATTAATAAAAAAAAAGTGAATAACAATATTTCAAATTCATGTCAAACTAGTTCCATCATTAAAATATTATTTACAGACTCTCCAGCAGAAGCACTAAATACCACTCACGTCTACAGCAGATATTCCCTGAAGTCTAACCTTTTCTAACCTGTTGGAAACGTTTTCTACCACTTCATGCTTAGCATGGACTTCCCGTTTCTTAGCTGCTAGGTAGCAGTGGCTTAGACTGGATTGCTGGGTGTAACTGAGCGTCAGGAGACTTAAATGCTTAGTATCTCAGTAAATGACTTCCCCAGGGGGAGAAGTCGTTATCATTCAGCTCAGTTTTTATGCTGAGCCATTGCTTCCTATATTGAAGTGTTACAGCTGCTTTCTCCTACAAGCAGTGTGATTATTTCTAGATACCTGCATACAGTGAAGGAAATAATTATTTGATCCCTTGCTGATTCTGTAAGTTTGCCCACTGACAAAGACATGAACAGTCTATAATTTTAAGGGTAGGTAAATTTTAACATTGACATCAAAAATAAAATCCAGAAAATCACATTGTATAAATGATATACATTTATTTACATTTTTCAGTGAGAAATAAGTATTTGATCCCTCTGGCAAGCAATACTTAATACTTGGTAGCAAGACCTGTTATGGTTCTCAATGGCAAGAGAACATAGCCCAGCAAACATAAGAACTAGCTCTTGGAAGGATGGAAACTAAACTGACCATGAACTAAACCTGCCGCACAACTAACAGTAGCCGGGTAGCGTAGCCTGCGTTTTATCCCTAGACGCCCAGCGCCGGCCGGAGGACTAACTAATCCTGGCAGAGGAAAATATAGTCCTGGCTCACCTCTAGAGAAATTTCCCCGAAAGGCAGACAGAGGCCCCCACAAATATTGGCGGTGATTTTAGATGAAATGACAAACGTAGTATGAAAATAGGTTTAGCAAAATTGAGGTCCGCTTACTAGATAGCAGGAAGACAGAAAGGGCACTTTCATGGTCAGCTGAAAACCCTATCAAAACATCATCCTGAAATTACTTTAAGACTCTAGTATTAACTCATAACATCAGAGTGGCAATTTCAGATCACAAGAGCTTTCCAGACACAGAAACGAAACTACAGCTGTGAACTGGAACAAAATGCAAAAACAAACAAGGACTAAAGTCCAACTTAGCTGGGAGTTGTCTAGCAGCAGGAACATGCACAGAAAGGCTTCTGATTACAATGTTGACCGGCATGGAAGTGACAGAGGAGCAAGGCTAAATAGCGACTCCCACATCCTGATGGAAACAGGTGAACAGAGAGGATGATGCACACCAGTTCAATTCCACCAGTGGCCACCGGGGGAGCCCAAAATCCAATTTCACAACAGTACCCCCCCCTCAAGGAGGGGGCACCGAACCCTCACCAGAACCACCAGGGCGATCAGAATGAGCCCTATGAAAGGCACAGACCAAATCGGAGGCATGAACATCAGAGGCAGTCACCCAAGAATTATCCTCCTGACCGTATCCCTTCCATTTGACCAGATACTGGAGTTTCCGTCTGGAAACACGGGAGTCCAAGATTTTTTCCACAACGTACTCCAACTCGCCCTCAACCAACACCGGAGCAGGAGGCTCAACGGAAGGCACAACCGGTACCTCATACCTGCGCAATAATGACCGATGAAAAACATTATGAATAGAAAAAGATGCAGGGAGGTCCAAACGGAAGGACACAGGGTTAAGAATCTCCAATATCTTGTACGGGCCGATGAACCGAGGCTTAAACTTGGGAGAAGAAACCCTCATAGGGACAAAACGAGAAGACAACCACACCAAGTCCCCAACACAAAGCCGAGGACCAACCCGACGCCGGCGGTTGGCAAAAAGCTGAGTCTTCTCCTGGGACAACTTCAAATTGTCCACTACCTGCCCCCAAATCTGATGCAACCTCTCCACCACAGCATCCACTCCAGGACAATCCGAAGATTCCACCTGACCAGAAGAAAATCGAGGATGAAACCCTGAATTACAGAAAAAGGGAGATACCAAGGTGGCAGAGCTGGCCCGATTATTGAGGGCAAACTCCGCTAAAGGCAAAAAAGCAACCCAATCATCCTGATCTGCAGACACAAAACACCTCAAATATGTCTCCAAGGTCTGATTCGTCCGCTCGGTCTGGCCATTAGTCTGAGGATGGAAAGCAGACGAGAAAGACAAATCTATGCCCATCCTAGCACAGAATGCTCGCCAAAATCTAGACACGAATTGGGTACCTCTGTCAGAAACGATATTCTCCGGAATACCATGCAAACGGACCACATTTTGAAAAAACAGAGGAACCAACTCGGAAGAAGAAGGCAACTTAGGCAGGGGAACCAAATGGACCATCTTAGAGAAACGATCACACACCACCCAGATGACAGACATCTTCTGAGAAACAGGAAGATCCGAAATAAAATCCATCGAGATGTGCGTCCAGGGCCTCTTCGGGATAGGCAAGGGCAACAACAATCCACTAGCCCGAGAACAACAAGGCTTGGCCCGAGCACAAACGTCACAAGACTGCACGAAGCCTCGCACATCTCGAGACAGGGAAGGCCACCAGAAGGTCCTTGCCACCAAATCCCTGGTACCAAAGATTCCAGGATGACTTGACAACGCAGAAGAATGAACCTCAGAAATGACTTTACTGGTGCAATCATCAGGAACAAACAGTCTACCAGGTGGGCAACGATCAGGTCTATCCGCCTGAAACTCCTGCAAGGCCCGCCGCAGGTCTGGAGAAACGGCAGACAATATCACTCCATCCTTAAGGATACCTGTAGGTTCAGAATTACCAGGGAAGTCAGGCTCAAAACTCCTAGAAAGGGCATCCGCCTTAACATTCTTAGAACCGGGCAGGTAGGACACCACAAAATTAAACCGAGAGAAAAACAACGACCAGCGCGCCTGTCTAGGATTCAGGCGTCTGGCGGACTCAAGATAAATTAGATTTTTGTGGTCAGTCAATACCACCACCTGATGTCTAGCCCCCTCAAGCCAATGACGCCACTCCTCAAAAGCCCACTTCATGGCCAAAAGCTCCCGATTCCCAACATCATAATTCCGCTCGGCGGGCGAAAATTTACATGAGAAAAAAGCACAAGGTCTCATCACGGAGCAATCGGAACTTCTCTGCGACAAAACCGCCCCAGCTCCGATTTCAGAAGCGTCGACCTCAACCTGAAAAGGAAGAGCAACATCAGGCTGACGCAACACAGGGGCGGAAGAAAAGCGGCGCTTAAGCTCCCGAAAGGCCTCCACAGCAGCAGGGGACCAATCAGCAACATCAGCACCCTTCCTAGTCAAATCAGTCAATGGTTTAACAACATCAGAAAAACCAGCAATAAATCGACGATAAAAGTTAGCAAAGCCCAAAAATTTCTGAAGACTCTTAAGAGAAGAGGGTTGCGTCCAATCACAAATAGCCTGAACCTTGACAGGATCCATCTCGATGGAAGAGGGGGAAAAAATATATCCCAAAAAGGAAATCTTTTGAACCCCAAAAACGCACTTAGAACCCTTCACACACAAGGAATTAGACCGCAAAACCTGAAAAACCCTCCTGACCTGCTGGACATGAGAGTCCCAGTCATCCGAAAAAATCAAAATATCATCCAGATACACAATCATAAATTTATCCAAATAATCACGGAAAATGTCATGCATAAAGGACTGAAAGACTGAAGGGGCATTTGAAAGACCAAAAGGCATCACCAAATACTCAAAGTGGCCCTCGGGCGTATTAAATGCGGTTTTCCACTCATCCCCCTGCTTAATTCGCACCAAATTATACGCCCCACGGCGATCTATCTTAGAGAACCACTTGGCCCCCTTTATGTGAGCAAACAAATCAGTCAGCAGTGGCAACGGATATTGATATTTAACCGTGATCTTATTCAAAAGCCGATAATCAATGCACGGCCTCAAAGAGCCATCTTTCTTAGCCACAAAGAAAAATCCGGCTCCTAAGGGAGATGACGAAGGACGAATATGTCCCTTTTCCAAGGACTCCTTTATATATTCTCGCATAGCAGCATGTTCAGGCACAGACAGATTAAATAAACGACCCTTAGGGTATTTACTACCCGGAATCAAATCTATGGCACAATCGCACTCCCGGTGCGGAGGTAATGAACCAAGCTTAGGTTCTTCAAAAACGTCACGATATTCAGTCAAGAATTCAGGAATCTCAGAGGGAATAGATGATGAAATGGAAACCACAGGTACGTCCCCATGCGTCCCCTTACATCCCCAGCTTAACACAGACATAGCTTTCCAGTCAAGGACTGGGTTATGAGATTGCAGCCATGGCAATCCAAGCACCAACACATCATGTAGGTTATACAGCACAAGAAAGCGAATAATCTCCTGGTGATCCGGATTAATTCGCATAGTTACTTGTGTCCAGTATTGTGGTTTATTGCTAGCCAATGGAGTGGAGTCAATCCCCTTCAGGGGTATAGGAGTTTCAAGAGGCTCCAAATCATACCCACAGCGTTTGGCAAAGGACCAATCCATAAGACTCAAAGCGGCGCCAGAGTCGACATAGGCATCCGCGGTAATAGATGATAAAGAACAAATCAGGGTCACAGATAGAATAAACTTAGACTGTAAAGTGCCAATTGAAACAGACTTATCAAGCCTCTTAGTACGCTTAGAGCATGCTGATATAACATGAGTTGAATCACCGCAATAGAAGCACAACCCATTTTTTCGTCTAAAATTCTGCCGTTCACTTCTGGACAGAATTCTATCACATTGCATATTCTCTGGCGTCTTCTCAGTAGACACCGCCAAATGGTGCACAGGTTTGCGCTCCCGCAGACGCCTATCGATCTGGATAGCCATTGTCATGGACTCATTCAGACCCGCAGGCACAGGGAACCCCACCATAACATCCTTAATGGCATCAGAGAGACCCTCTCTGAAATTCGCCGCCAGGGCGCACTCATTCCACTGAGTAAGCACAGCCCATTTACGGAATTTCTGGCAGTATATTTCAGCTTCGTCTTGCCCCTGAGATAGGGACATCAAGGCCTTTTCCGCCTGAAGTTCTAACTGAGGTTCCTCATAAAGCAACCCCAAGGCCAGAGAAAACGCATCCACATTGAGCAACGCAGGATCCCCTGGAGCCAATGCAAAAGCCCAATCCTGAGGGTCGCCCCGGAGCAAGGAAATCACAATCCTGACCTGCTGAGCAGGATCTCCAGCAGAGCGAGATTTCAGGGACAAAAACAACTTGCAGTTATTTTTGAAATTTTGAAAGCAAGATCTATTCCCCGAGAAAAATTCAGGCAAAGGAATTCTAGGTTCAGATATAGGAACATGAACAACAAAATCTTGTAAATTTTGAACTTTCGTGGTGAGATTATTCAAACCTGCAGCTAAACTCTGAATATCCATTTTAAACAGGTGAACACAGAGCCATTCCAAGATTAGAAGGAGAGAGAGAGAGAAAGGCTGCAATATAGGCAGACTTGCAAGAGATTCAATTACAAGCACACTCAGAACTGAAGGGAAAAAAAAAAAAAAAAAATATCTTCAGCAGACTTCTCTTTTCTCTCCTTTCTCTGTCAATTAATTTAACCCTTTTTGGCCGGTCAAACTGTTATGGTTCTCAATGGCAAGAGAACATAGCCCAGCAAACATAAGAACTAGCTCTTGGAAGGATGGAAACTAAACTGACCATGAACTAAACCTGCCGCACAACTAACAGTAGCCGGGTAGCGTAGCCTGCGTTTTATCCCTAGACGCCCAGCGCCGGCCGGAGGACTAACTAATCCTGGCAGAGGAAAATATAGTCCTGGCTCACCTCTAGAGAAATTTCCCCGAAAGGCAGACAGAGGCCCCCACAAATATTGGCGGTGATTTTAGATGAAATGACAAACGTAGTATGAAAATAGGTTTAGCAAAATTGAGGTCCGCTTACTAGATAGCAGGAAGACAGAAAGGGCACTTTCATGGTCAGCTGAAAACCCTATCAAAACATCATCCTGAAATTACTTTAAGACTCTAGTATTAACTCATAACATCAGAGTGGCAATTTCAGATCACAAGAGCTTTCCAGACACAGAAACGAAACTACAGCTGTGAACTGGAACAAAATGCAAAAACAAACAAGGACTAAAGTCCAACTTAGCTGGGAGTTGTCTAGCAGCAGGAACATGCACAGAAAGGCTTCTGATTACAATGTTGACCGGCATGGAAGTGACAGAGGAGCAAGGCTAAATAGCGACTCCCACATCCTGATGGAAACAGGTGAACAGAGAGGATGATGCACACCAGTTCAATTCCACCAGTGGCCACCGGGGGAGCCCAAAATCCAATTTCACAACAAAGACCCTTTTTGGCAAGCACAGCAGTCAGACTTTTTTTGTAGTTGATGAGGTTTACGCACACGTCAGGAGGAATTTTGGTCCACTCCTCTTTGCAGATCATCTCTAAATCATTAAGATTTTGAGGCTGTCGCTTAGCAACTCGGAGCTTCAACTCCCTCCATAAGTTTTCTATGGGATTAAGGTCTGGAGACTGGCTAGGCCACTCCATGACCTCAATGTGCTTCTTTTTGAGCCACTCCTTTGTTGCCTTGGCTGTATGTTTTGAGTCATTGTTTTGCTGGAAGACCCAGCCACAACTGATTTGTAATGTCCTGGCAGAGGGAAGGAGATTGTCATTCAGAATTTTACGGTACATGGCTTCATCCATTCTCCCATTGATGCGGTGAAGTAGTCCTGTGCCCTTAGCAGAGAAAAACCTCCAAAACATAATGTTTCCACCTCCATGCTTGACAGTGGGGACGGTGTTCTTTGGGTCATAGGCAGCATTTTGCTTCCTCCAAACACGGCGAGTTGAGTTAATGCCAAAGACCTAAATATTTGTCTCATCTGACCACAGCACATTCTCTCAATCACTCACAGAATCATCCAGGTGTTCATTGGCAAACTTCAGACAGTCCTGCAAAAGTGCCTTCTTGAGCAGGGAGACCTTGCGGGCATTGCAGGATTTTAAACCTTTACTGCGTAATGTGGTTTTCTTGGTGACTGTGGTCCCAGCTGCCTAGAGATCATTAACAAGTTTCCCCATGCACTTTTATGCTGATCTCTCACCTTCCTTATTATCAAGGCTACCCCACGAGATGAGATTTTACATGGTGGTCCAGATCGATATCGATTGACAGTCCTTTTGTATTTCTTCCATTTTCTTATGTACTATTGCACCAACAGTTGTCTCCTTCTCACCCAGCATCTTACTTATGGTTTTGCAGTCAGAGAAAAGAGGGAGACACAAAAGCGCAAATAGGGTCTTATCAAACGTTACACAAAGTTGCCCACCAAGAGAAATACTCACCTGGTGAGATTGAAGGAAGGACATATATTAATGGCGGCTGCTGCAGATCCACAGGTCAGTGCAGGACCTGATTGAAGCATACACTTAGGTAGGAAAAAAGGATCATCCCCGCGCTGCCGCAAGAAGAATTTAAAAAATTGTAGAGGTTTCAATGTGGTTTATTCTACGCATTTCAGGGTTCAGGTGACCCCTTCATCAGGACATACCACAAATATTGTACAAGACTCATAGGTATACAGGGTTTAAGTACACGTCAGCATTTGGAAGCGACGCCCAATGGATCAGATAACACCCAGTGTCAGAGTTCAGGCTCATCAGGAAGTTCACATGACAAGATTAAAAATCATCAGAGAAATACAAATTGATATTTTACACATTTAGCCTTATTTTTGTTTATAAGATAGCAAAAATTTAAAAGAGAGAGAGGAAAAAAAAAGAGAAATACGATCTCACTGAGAGTGGAACCGAACTCACATTGGAAAAATGAAACAAATTCAGAGGTGAAGGCATTTATTTAGAGGTACTGAGCTGGAAGGATAGACTCTTGGAGAACATAGGTTGCCAGTGTTGAACCATAGTTAAAATACTTTTTTATTAATAAATATTAAAATAATTTTTTATATTAAAAGTGGAAATGTATTTGTCAAATTATTTGGGAGTATGTCATACCACAAAAAGAAACAATTAAGAAACGGGGAGTTAAAACGCTGAAGCATACACTAAATGAGGATCACTTCACTAGGAGTGAGAGAAAATGGGCACATCTGATCGATTCATGGAGAGTCCAGAGGACAAATGCTCCCCCAGTCACATGGAATAAAGCTGACGGGTTCAAGCGCTAGCAGAGCGCAAAAAAGGGGTTTGGCTTCCCAGAAAGGCACAGATACTTAATGATTAGACGAAGAAGAAGCACATAGACAAAATATATAAATATAATCAAAACCTTACAACCATTAAAATCATGAAGGTAATTTTTAGTTCTACAAATATATATAAAAGATGTTAATAATACATATATAAATAGATATAAAAAATATAAAAATATGTATATGAAAAAATAGTCAGCCCACATACATTAAAAGCATGCAAAAATCAGATAAAAACGTCAGTAATTTCATTAAGACCATGAGGTTTCAGGCTGCCTAGCTTGTAAAGCCAATAAACCTCTTTTCTGTTCAGCTTCAAGACTCTATTAGGGACATGTGCTGGGATGTGATCAATAGGACTAATTATTACGGCTTTAAAATCTTTATTATGTACCAAGGTATAGTGCCTAGAAAGACCATGGGTAGGGAGATCATTTTTTATATTATATCGATGCGAATTAAGTCGGAGGTGTAATGCTTGTGTAGTTCTCCCAACATATTGTTTTCCGCAGGGGCATTCAATAACATAAATCACAAAGTCAGAGTTGCAGTTCAAGAAAAAGGGGACCATAAAACTCTCTTTGGTAGTGAAAGAAATAATATTCTTAGTTCTGTGATTAATACTGAGGCAGCAAAGGCAATTCTTGGTACCACATTTAAATATGCCCTTATTTATTTGTAACCTCATTAGCATTAATATTTATTTTCAGGCGACTGGGGGCTATTAGGTCCCTGATAGTGGGAGCCCTTCGGAATGTGATAGAGGGATTCCTTGGAAGGAATTTATTCAATATAGGGTTGTTCAGTAAAATATGCCAATTTTTTTGAAGGAAATCACGAATCTTTTTGTGCTCATCAGAATATTGTGTAATAAATTTCAATACATGCATAACAGGAGTTTTTCTTTATGTACAAGTAATGAGAACTGGTCTAATTTTGCCGAGTTTTTGAAGGCGTTAGAAATAAGATGTAATGAGTTGCACTGAATTAGGGTATGTGTCCACGTTCAGGATTGCATCAGGATTTGGTCAGGATTTTCCATCAGTATTTGTAAGCCAAAACCAGGAGTGGAACAATTAGAGGAAAAGTATAAAAGAAACATATGCACCACTTCTGTATTTATCACCCACTCCTGGTTTTGGCTTACAAATACTGATGGAAAATCCTGACCAAATCCTGATGCAATCCTGAACGTGGACACATACCCTTAGAATAAAGGGTCTGGGTTTTTTCAAAAATTTCACCCTCTTGTTTATGAGCTGCCTGTGGTACTCTAAGCTGGTGCGGGAAAGCAGTAATGCAGGGATTGCAGAACATTCTGTCCTCCAAGATAGTTTAATTGGCTAACAAAGAAAAGGGTGGCAATGGTCTCCTAGCCGAGCGCATGGCGCTCTGCACACCAACTGTCTGTTTGGAGCACTTGCTTAATCTCTGCCGAGGCTCATCTCCACGCTGTCTGTAACCCTGAGGAGCGTGCCGCACACCTCCTTCTGCTCACGCTGTCGGCAGGGGACTGCCTGCTGCTTTGCTGGCTTTCAGCTCTGTTTCTGGCTTAAACATGTCCCCTCTTCCCGGGTCATGGGACCTATCCGGTCCCCTATTCCTTCCCCCGGGCAATATGGGACGCAGCATCGACTGTTCCGAGCCCGACTCAATACAGGTACCCACAGCCGAGTCCTCCTCCTTACACTCCCCCTCATCTTTAGCTCGCCATTCCACAAGCGAGAGTTCCTTCAGCAGATGTTCACACTCTTCCATTTCTTGGACCATTTGCTGCCAAATAACCTGGTCTTGTTCATAATGAGTGGGAAGTATTCCAGCTGTCGTCTGCTCAATACAGCATAGTTCAGGTTGGGTGGTGGAGTCAAGTTGAGGAGAAGAATCAAGTTGAGGGGTAAAAGACGAGAGCACGTCTGGGTCCAATGAGTCAGCCATCACTGGGTTTTAAGGCCTAAACACTTCCCTTGGATTGGGAGGCGTTGGACTATCCATGTCTGGGAAAGAGGCAAGTGGTTCTTCCTCATTACAGTCAGGAAACGCCGGAGTGAGCATTTCGGTGGGGCTTGACTCTCTCTCCTCTTCTGAAGTGTCCCGTAACAGGCAAGGGCACAATATGCTATGGTGGACTATTTGGGTAGGTTCCCCTTTCTTCTGCTTCGGGTTGAACTTCATACACTGGACCATCGGCTTCAACTCTGTGTTTCACCCGATACAGGGTTTTTTCCCATCGATTTTCTAACTTGCCCCAAGGCCGCTTGTCTCAGACCAAACATCGATCTCCTGCCTTTAAAGCTGTCTGTTCTGGAATCCGGTGTATAAGAAAGGCATAGCTGAACTAGAGCGGGTGCAGAGGAAAGCAACCAAGGTTATTAAAGTGCTGGGTGGTCTGCAATACCAAGCCAAGACAGGATATTACACTTGGGGTTATTTAGTTTGGAAAAACGAAGGCTAAGGGGTGATCTTATTACAATGTATAAATACATGAGGGGACAGTACAAAGACGTTTCTAATTATCTTTTTACTCATACACCTGAGACAGGGACAAGGGGGCATCCTCTACGTCTGGAGGAAAGAAGGTTTAATCATAATAACAGATGCGGATTTTTACTGTATGAGCAGTGAGACTATTGAAATCTCTGCCATATATGATGTTATAATGAGTGATTTATTACTAAAATTTAAGAAGGGACTGGATGTCTTTCATGAAAAGTATAATGTTACAGGGTTTTTTTGGCTTCCTCTGGATCAACATGTTAGGGCATGATAGGTTAAGTATCAAAAAATAGGTTAAGATAAGGGTTGAACTAGATTGACTTAAAGTCTTCCTTCAACCTTAAAAAACTATGTTACTATGTTAAGAGCTGTCCCTCAAAGGGGTGACACTTCATGGTGCTCGAGTTCCCGGAACTTGGACTCAAAACCCAGGAAGACACCCACGTCCGCGGGTACTCATCTTCTGGATCCAATTCCAGCTCTGTGATCTCACGTCCTTTCCGCCTGAACAGCAGGTTATATGGTGTGTATCTGATGTGCCCACAGGGCAGTGGGGTACTCGGTATCGGGTCCGGTCCCAAAGGGGGATGTCACATGGCTGCAACCCGGTCCATGGCCCTGGGCATCAACGTTAAAGGGGTTAATGTTTAAAGTTTGTCTTGACGCCACCTGTGGAGTTCGGTCAATAAGGGGGACCGATGCTGCATTAAAGGGGTCCCCTGGGGGATGTTGCGGCAGCCCAGATGTTACACTTCTCACAGGTGAAGCAGGGTCCCCTGGGGTCCTATGGTGTGTGGCGTAGATGGTGTAGCCGGTAAATAAATGGAGGAGACAAGTGATAAGTCTTTACCTGGTTTACCTGTGGGTGACAAGCCACAGTCCAGGGTACCAGCAACAGGTTGGTTAGGAGTCCGGGCAATCCAGAGTCAAGCGGGGTCCCTTGGGTAGGTCAGGTAGGGGCCTTCCACTCTGCGCTCACTGTCTCTGAGGACCCTTCTGCCACTAACTGTCTCAAACAAGGTCCTTATTCATTCTCCTGTTCTGGGACAGGTACCTGTATGGCAGGCAACTTGAGCCGTGCCTACTGGGGTCCTTTCACGGTGCCACAGGTAATTATGGGCAAAGTCCATGTACCGTATATACTCGAGTATAAGCCAACCCGAGTATAAGCCGACCCCCCTAATTTTGCCACAAAAAACTGGGAAAACTTATTGACTCGAGTATAAGCCTAGGGGGGAAAATGCAGCAGCTACCGGTAAATGTCAAAAGTAATAATAGATACCAATAAAAGTAAAATTAATTGAGACATCAGTAGGTTAAGTGTCTTTGAATATCCATATTGAATCAGGAGCCCCATATAATGCGCCATACTGTTCATTATGGCCCCATAAGATGTTCCATATTAAAATATGCCCCATATAATCCTGCATAAAGGTTAATAAAGGCCCCATAGGATGCTCCATAGACATATTTGCCCAATATAATGCTGCACAAATGCTGATTATGGCCCCATAAGATGCTCTATAAAGATATTTGCCCCTTATAGTGCTGCACAAACGTTATGGCCCTATAAGATGTTCCATACAGATACTTGCCCCATATGCCGTAGTGCCCTACAAACGTTAATTATGGCCCCATACAGACACTTGCCCCATATAGTGCTGCACAAACATTATGCCCCTATATAGTGCTGCAGAAACGTTATGGCCCCATATAGTGCTGCAGAAACGTTATGGCCCCATATAGTGCTGCAGAAACGTTATGGCCCCATATAGTGCTGCAGAAACATTATGGCCCCATATAGTGCTGCAGGAATGTTATGGCCCCATATAGTGCTGCAGGAATGTTATGGCCCCATATAGTACTGCAGGAATGTTATGGCCCCATATAGTGCTGCAGGAATGTTATGGCCCCATATAGTGCTGCACAAACATTATGGCCCCATATAGTGCTGCACAAACATTATGGCCCCATATAGTGCTGCACAAACATTATGGCCCCATATAGTGCTGCAGGAACGTTATGGCCCCATATAGTGCTCCAGGAATGTTATGGCCCCATATAGTGCTGCAGGAATGTTATGGCCCCATATAGTGCTGCAGGAATGTTATGGCCCCATATAGTGCTGCAGGAATGTTATGTCCCCATATAGTGCTGCAGGAATGTTATGGCCCCATATAGTGCTGCAGGAATGTTATGGCCCCATATAGTGCTGCACAAACTTTATGGCCCCATATAGTGCTGCAGGAACGTTATGGCCCCATAGATGCTCCATACAGACACTTGCCCCATTTGCTGCGATAAAAAAAAAAATCACATACTCACCTCTCCGTCGCTCAGGCCCCCGCACTTTCAATAGTCACCTCTCCTCGTTCCGGGCGCCGATCTGTCTCCAGCACTGACGTTCAGCAGAGGGCGTGCACTAACTACGTCACCGCGCCCTCTGACCTCAGCGTCACTGCTGGAGACAGATCGGCGCCCGGAACGAGGAAAGGTGACTATCGCACAGCGCTCCCCGTATACTCACCTGGTCCTGCCGCTGTGTAGATCCCGCTTCCCCGACGCCGCAGTGCTTCATCCTGTACTCAGCGGTCACATGGTACCGCTGATTACAGTAATGACTATGCGGCTCCACCCCTATGGGAGGTGGAGCCGAATATTCATTTACTATAATGAGCGGGACTGTCATGGTTCCCAATGGCAAGGGAACGTCAGAGAACTTAAATAACAGACTAGCTCTTGGGTGATGGAATCTCGAGCTGACCGTGAGCTAAACCTACCACACAACTAACAGTGGCCGGGTGACGTACCTACGTTTTATCCCTAGACGCCCAGCGCCAGCCGGAGAACTAACTAACCCTAATAGAGGAAAAAACAGACCTGGCTTACCTCTAGGGAAATTCCCCAAAAAGGAGACAGAAGCCCCCCACATATATTGACGGTGAGTTCAGAGGAAAAGACATATGCAGTATGAAGGTAGGTTCAGCAAAGCGAGGTCCGCTTACTAGATAGTAAGAAGATACAATAGGGAACTTCACGGTCAGCTGAAAACCCTATTAAAATACCATCCAGAAATTACTTTAAGACTCATGTGTCAACTCATGACACCGGAGTGGTAATTTCGGCCCACAAGAGCTTCCAGCTACAGAAACATAACATAACTGTGAACTGGAACAAAAATGCAAACAAACTTAGGACTAAGAGTCCAACTTAGCTGATAGTAGTCTAGAAGCAGGAACATGCAACAGAAAGGCTCTGGTTACATTGATGGCCGGCACTAGAATAACTGAGCAGCAAGGCTAAATAGGATACTCCCACATCCTGATGGAAACAGGTGAACAGAGAAAGTGAAGCACACAAGTCCAGTACCACCAGCGACCACCGGGGGAGCCCAAAAACCAAATTCACAACACGGGACCATGTGACAGCTGAGTACAGGAAGAAGCTGAAGCTGCTGCTGGCGGCGCCGCGGAAGCAGGGACCGCGCCTGGACTAGGTGAGTATTTTTAGACAGCCCCCGCTCCCCCTCCCCTGCCGACCCCCGATATGACTCGAGTATAAGCCGAGAGGGGCAATTTCAGCCCAAAAAAGTGGGCTGAAAATCTCGGCTTATACTCGAGTATATACGGTAATTCAATGCCCTCCAGTTCTGCACTGTGATTTATAATCCACATAAGCCTTGGGCTCCCGGTTCCCGGATTCTCTGCTCACTGACTCCCTGGGTGCCTACTCGTGGCCTCCTGGAGTCCTGTATTTCCACTGTGCTGCCTCCCTGTCTGTCCTCGTACGCAGACTGTCTGCACTAAATGAACTCACTCCGCCTCCAAACCAGGATCTTTATCCAGGGAAGCTGCCCTAAAACAGGGTTTTGAGCTCCCCCTCCTGGCCTGGATTTGGAAGGTGTTGTGTGTGTGATAAACTACCAAAGGGAATCCCACTTGTCTCCAGACATAGCACTACCCTCCCCAAGAGGAATGCAGCACTACTGTAGTACCCAAACTCCTGGGGGGCCACATTCTCCCCCGTTAAATCCAGTACTCCTGGACTTGGAGGAGAAACATAAACAACAGGTTAACAAAGACATTTTTGTAAATACATTAGAAACAGATCAAAACAGGTTAAACTTTTCATCCCTTATGGGAGGCACGGTTCTTGAACGTTGCAAACAATTTATAAAAGTATGTCTGGCCTTATACCAGGGTGTCTGTCATGATCTCAATGGCAAGAGATCATAGCATCAGCATATATAGGAACTAGCTCTTGGAAGATGGAAACTGAGCTGACCATGAACTAAACCTAACGCACAACTAGCAGTGGCCGGGTAGCATGCCTACGTTGATTCTAGATGCCCAGCACCAGCCGGAGGACTAAATAAAGCTAGCAGAGGAAAATATTAGTCCTAGCTCACCTCTAGAGAAATACCCCGAAAGGAGACAGAGGCCCCCCACATGTATTGGCGGTGAATCAAGATGAAATAACAAACGTAGTATGAAAATAGGTTTAGCAAATTTGAGGTCCACTTACTACATAGCAGAAGACAGAAAGGACACTTTCATGGTCAGCTAAAAACCCTATCAAAACACCATCCAGAAATTACTTTAAAACTCTGGCATTAACTCATAACACCAGAGTGGCAATTCCTGTTCACAAGAGCTTTCCAGACACAGTAACGAAACTACAGCTGTGAACTGGAACAAAAATGCAAAAACAAACATGGACAAGAGTCCAACTTATCTAGTAGTTGTCTAGGAGCAGGAACAAGCACAGAGAGGCTTCTGATAACATTGTTGACCGGCAAGCAACTAACAGAGCAGCAAGGTTATATAGCGACTCCCACATCTTGATGGGAACAGGTGAACAGAGAAGATGAAGACACCAGTTCAATTCCACCAGTAGCCACCGGGGGAGCCCAGAATCCAAATTCACAACAGTACCCCCCCCTCAAGGAGGGGGCACCGAACCCTCACCCGAACCACCAGGGCGATCAGGATGGGCCCTATGAAAGGCACGAACCAGATCAGAGGCATGAACATCAGATGCATTCACCCAAGAATTATCCTCCTGGCCGTATCCCTTCCACTTGACCAGATACTGGAGTCTCCGTCTGGAAACACGAGAGTCTAAGATTTTCTCCACAACGTACTCCAACTCACCCTCAACCAACACCGGAGCAGGAGGCTCAACGGAAGGCACAACCGGTACCTCATACCTGCGCAATAATGACCGATGAAAAACGTTATGAATAGAAAAGGATGCAGGGAGGTCCAAACGGAAGGAAACAGGGTTAAGAATCTCCAATATCTTATACGGGCCGATGAACCGAGGCTTAAACTTAGGAGAAGAGACCCTCATAGGGACAAAACGAGAAGACAACCACACCAAGTCCCCAACATGAAGACGAGGACCAACACGACGACGGCGGTTAGCAAAAAGCTGAGTCTTCTCCTGGGACAACCTCAAATTGTCCACCACCTGCCCCCAGATCTGATGCAATCTCTCCACCACAGCATCCACTCCAGGACAATCCGAAGATTCCACATGACCAGAGGAAAATCGAGGATGAAACCCCGAATTACAGAAAAACGGGGACACCAAAGTGGCAGAGCTGGCCCGATTATTGAGAGCGAACTCCGCCAATGGCAAAAAAGCAACCCAATCATCCTGGTCAGCAGACACAAAACACCTCAGATATGTCTCCAGGGTCTGATTAATCCGCTCAGTCTGGCCATTCGTCTGAGGATGGAAAGCGGACGAAAAAGATAAATCTATGCCCATCCTAGCACAGAATGCCCGCCAAAATCTAGACACGAATTGGGTCCCTCTGTCAGAAACGATATTCTCAGGAATACCATGCAAACGAACAACATTTTGAAAAAACAGAGGAACCAACTCGGAAGAAGAAGGCAACTTGGGCAGAGGAACCAAATGGACCATCTTAGAGAAACGGTCACACACCACCCAGATGACAGACATCTTCTGAGAAACAGGCAGATCTGAAATAAAATCCATCGAGATGTGCGTCCAAGGCCTCTTAGGAATAGGCAAGGGCAACAACAATCCACTAGCCCGAGAACAACAAGGCTTGGCCCGAGCACAAACGTCACAAGACTGCACAAAGCCTCGCACATCTCGTGACAGGGAAGGCCACCAGAAGGACCTTGCCACCAAATCCCTGGTACCAAAAATGCCAGGATGACCTGCCAACGCAGAAGAATGAACCTCAGAGATGACTCTACTGGTCCAATCATCAGGAACAAACAGTTTATCAGGTGGGCAACGATCAGGTCTATCCGCCTGAAACTCCTGCAAGGCCCGCCGCAGGTCTGGAGAAACGGCTGACAATACCACTCCATCCTTAAGGATACCTGTGGGCTCAGAGTTACCAGGCGAGTCAGGCTCAAAACTCCTAGAAAGGGCATCCGCCTTAACATTCTTAGAACCCGGTAGGTATGACACCACAAAATTAAACCGAGAGAAAAATAATGACCAGCGCGCCTGTCTAGGATTCAGGCGCCTGGCAGTCTCAAGATAAACCAAATTTTTGTGGTCAGTCAATACCACCACCTGATGTCTGGCCCCCTCAAGCCAATGGCGCCACTCCTCAAAAGCCCACTTCATGGCCAAAAGCTCCCGATTCCCAACATCATAATTCCGCTCAGCGGGCGAAAATTTACGGGAAAAGAAGGCACAAGGCCTCATCACGGAGCAGTCAGAACTTTTCTGCGACAACACTGCCCCAGCTCCGATCTCAGAAGCGTCGACCTCAACCTGAAAAGGTAGAGCAACATCAGGCTGACGCAACACAGGGGCAGAGGAAAAACGGCGCTTAAGCTCCCGAAAGGCCTCCACAGCATCAGGGGACCAATCAGCAACATCAGCACCCTTCTTAGTCAAATCGGTCAATGGCTTAGCAATATCCGAAAAACCAGCAATAAATCGACGATAAAAGTTAGCAAAGCCCAAAAATTTCTGAAGACTCTTAAGAGAAGAGGGCTGCGTCCAATCACAAATAGCTTGAACCTTGACAGGATCCATTTCAATGGAAGAGGGGGAAAAAATATATCCCAAAAAGGAAATCCTCTGTACCCCAAAAACACACTTAGAACCCTTCACACACAAAGAATTAGACCGCAAAACCTGAAAAACCCTCCTGACTTGCTGGACATGAGAGTCCCAGTCATCCGAAAAAATCAGAATATCATCCAGATACACAATCATAAATTTATCCAAATAATCGCGAAAAATATCATGCATAAAGGACTGGAAAACTGACGGAGCATTTGAAAGACCAAAAGGCATCACTAAATACTCAAAGTGGCCCTCGGGCGTATTAAATGCGGTTTTCCACTCATCCCCCTGCCTGATTCGCACCAAATTATACGCCCCACGAAGGTCAATCTTAGAGAACCACTTGGCCCCCTTTATGCGAGCAAACAAATCAGTCAGCAACGGCAATGGGTATTGATATTTAACAGTGATTTTATTCAAAAGCCGATAATCAATACATGGTCTCAAAGAGCCGTCTTTTTTTGACACGAAGAAAAAACCGGCTCCTAAGGGAGATGACGATGGACGAATATGTCCCTTTTCCAAGGACTCCTTTATATATTCACGCATAGCAGCATGTTCAGGCACAGACAGATTAAATAAACGACCCTTTGGGTATTTACTACCCGGGATTAAATCTATGGCACAATCGCACTCTCGGTGCGGAGGTAACGAATCAAGCTTGGATTCTTCAAAGACGTCACGATAGTCAGACAGGAACTCAGGAATTTCAGAGGGAATAGATGATGAAATGGAAACCACAGGTACATCCCCATGAGCCCCCTTACATCCCCAGCTCAACACAGACATAGCTTTCCAGTCGAGGACTGGGTTGTGAGATTGCAGCCAAGGCAATCCTAGCACCAAATCATCATGTAGATTATACAGCACCAGAAAGCGAATAATCTCCTGGTGATCCGGATTAATACGCATAGTTACTTGTGTCCAGTATTGTGGTTTATTATTAGCCAATGGGGTGGAGTCAATCCCCTTCAGAGGAATAGGAGTCTCCAAAGGCTCTAAATCATACCCACAGCGTTTGGCAAAGGACCAATCCATAAGACTCAAAGCGGCGCCAGAGTCGACATAGGCGTCCGTGGTAATAGATGACAAAGAGCAAATCAGGGTCACAGATAGAATAAACTTAGACGGTAAGGTGCAAATGGAAACAGATTTACCAAGCTTTTTAGTGCGCTTAGAGCATGCTGATATAACATGAGTAGAATCACCACAATAGAAACACAACCCATTTTTCCGTCTAAAATTCTGCCGCTCGCTTCGGGACAGAATTCTATCACACTGCATACTCTCTGGCGATTTCTCAGTGGACACCGCCAGATGGTGCACTGGTTTGCGCTCCCGCAAACGCCTATCGATCTGAATAGCCATTGTCATGGACTCATTCAGACCCGCAGGCACAGGGAACCCCACCATAACATCCTTAATGGCATCAGAGAGACCCTCTCTGAAAGTCGCCGCCAGGGCGCACTCATTCCACTGAGTAAGCACAGACCATTTACGGAATCTTTGGCAGTAAATTTCCGCTTCATCTTGCCCCTGAGATAGGGACATCAAAGTTTTTTCTGCCTGAAGCTCCAAATGAGGTTCGTCATAAAGCAACCCCAAGGCCAGAAAAAACGCATCCACATTGAGCAACGCAGGATCCCCTGGTGTCAATGAAAAAGCCCAGTCTTGAGGGTCGCCCCGGAGCAAGGAAATCACAATCCTGACCTGCTGTGCAGGATCTCCGGCAGAGCGAGATTTCAGGGACAAAAATAATTTGCAATTATTTCGAAAATTCTGAAACCCAGATCTATTCCCCGAGAAAAATTCCGGCAAAGGAATTCTCGGCTCAGATACAGGTGCATGACAAACAAAATCTTGCAAATTTTGTACCTTCGTGGCGAGATTATTCAAACCTGCAGTTACACTCTGAAGATCCATTGCAAACAGGTGAACACAGAGCCATTCAAAGGAGAGGAAAAAAAAAAAAAAATTTCAGCAGACTACTTATTTCTCTCCTTTCTCAGCCAAGGATTTTAACCCTTTAGTGTCCGGTCAAACTGTCATGATCTCAATGGCAAGAGATCATAGCATCAGCATATATAGGAACTAGCTCTTGGAAGATGGAAACTGAGCTGACCATGAACTAAACCTAACGCACAACTAGCAGTGGCCGGGTAGCATGCCTACGTTGATTCTAGATGCCCAGCACCAGCCGGAGGACTAAATAAAGCTAGCAGAGGAAAATATTAGTCCTAGCTCACCTCTAGAGAAATACCCCGAAAGGAGACAGAGGCCCCCCACATGTATTGGCGGTGAATCAAGATGAAATAACAAACGTAGTATGAAAATAGGTTTAGCAAATTTGAGGTCCACTTACTACATAGCAGAAGACAGAAAGGACACTTTCATGGTCAGCTAAAAACCCTATCAAAACACCATCCAGAAATTACTTTAAAACTCTGGCATTAACTCATAACACCAGAGTGGCAATTCCTGTTCACAAGAGCTTTCCAGACACAGTAACGAAACTACAGCTGTGAACTGGAACAAAAATGCAAAAACAAACATGGACAAGAGTCCAACTTATCTAGTAGTTGTCTAGGAGCAGGAACAAGCACAGAGAGGCTTCTGATAACATTGTTGACCGGCAAGCAACTAACAGAGCAGCAAGGTTATATAGCGACTCCCACATCTTGATGGGAACAGGTGAACAGAGAAGATGAAGACACCAGTTCAATTCCACCAGTAGCCACCGGGGGAGCCCAGAATCCAAATTCACAACAGGTGTCCATGTCCATAGGTTAAACAGTACATCGGGTTTTGTCTTTGGTTCGTAGAAACAAAGGAAGGCTCTACCCACGCCGGCAAGTGGGCAGAACCAGGGTGCACCTTGAGGGTGCCAAATTATTTACAATAAAAGTTTTTGGGTAATCAATGTCCATTACCTCAATGTCCATTTTAACCTGTAACAGAATACATGCAATCATTTTAAACAGGTAACACCAATTATTGACAGTCCCTATAACAGGCTGGGATTTGACCCTTGGTGCTATGAGTAGACCTATGTACCTCCTGGTCTACCATGTCTGTTGTAGTGTACCCACTAGTGCATGTGCTATGTGTAGACCTGCATTGTGTAGGTATACTAATTAATTGTCTGCGAGTTCTCAGATTCACCATAGGTCTGACAGTTTCACCAATAGGAGAGGGTGGATTTTCTGGTTCCACTGCTGGGGTGACATTGGCTGCTTGAACCTGCTGGTGCAGAGTCTCCTCTGGTTCAGGATGGTTCTGAGTCACTTCTTCTTGTATTTCCGGCTGGGGAAAAGTTAAGACAGGTATCACTATGGCCTGATGTATCTGAGTCCAAGACTGGGGAAAATCTCCAAGAACAGTGTGAATTTTCTTTTCTTCTTCTTCCATGGGTGGAGATGTTCCTGGGTCTGTTTCTCTGTTCCTCAATTTATCAGGGCATACTTTGAGATGGTCTCTGGATACTGCAGTTGAAGTTTCTACTCCATCTTTACTGATAAGGAAGACTTTCGTGTTGTCGAAGTTTGAAGGTAGGATAGTATACAGTTCTGCTTCCCACTGGTCATCAAGTTTGTGCAATCTCCTTTTACGTTTGAGCACTTGTTCACCTGGTGACAAGGGAATTGCAGGGCACGTTGGTTATAGTCTCTCTCTTGCTATTGTCTCGCTTGTGATAGACTTCTCTCTACACATTCTGGTACTTGATGGTATTTTTCTTGTCTCTCAGTATCCCAATCTGTATCTGGTGAGGTATTTTCTGGGGTTAGGACTCCCGTGTCTAGATCAACTGGTAGTTTACTAGATCTTCCTCTCATCAGGTATGCTGGAGTACAGTTGGTGGAATTCACTGGAATGTGGTTGTACAAGTCTACCAAGTCTCGTAACTTCTCTGGCCATAAGTTCCTTTCATGTAAAGGCAAGGTCTTTAACAGATCGATTACCACCTGGTTCATCTTTTCACACATTCCGTTGGTTTGCAGGTGATACGGAGTTGTTCTGATCTTTTTGCATCCGTACAGGTTGCAGAATTCTTGAAATTCTTCCGCTTCAAAGGCTGGCCCTTGGTCAGTAAGTACTTTTTCAGGATATCCATGTGGTCTACAGAAATGCTGTTGGAAGGCTCTGGCTGCTGTCTTTGCTGTCTGATCCTTGACAGGTACAACTACCAGGAATCTGGAGTAGTGCTCCACAATAGTCAAAGCGTAGACATAACCTGACCGGCTTGGAGTTAGCTTCACATTATCTAAGGCCACCAGTTCAAGTGGCCGTTTGGTGACTATGGGCTGTAGGGGAGCCCTCTGGCTGTCACGGTCCTTTCTGCGCAGGTTACATGGGCCACACTCTCGGCACCACTTTTCGATGGCTTTCCTCATGCCAATCCAGTAAAATCTTCCACATAACAGGATCTCTAACTTCTTCCATCCGAAGTGTCCTGCTCCATCATGGTATGCTTCCAGAACCATTGGCGCAACTCATCTTGGGACCACTATTTGCTAGTCTAACTCATGAGTGCGTGGATCGATGATTCTTCGGCACAGCTTACCATCGTAGATTAATAGTTTGCCTTTCTCCTTCCACAGTTGTGGCATCTCCTGCGGATCATTTGGACCAGGGTGCGAATCTGCCTGCGTCAGCAGCTCTTTCACCAGATGGACCGCGGTGTCACTGTCCTGAGTCTTTGCCCATCTATGGTTGGGCAACGAGTTCAGTGTTGCTTCTTGTTTGTTTCTGTGCCTGTTTCTCACATAAAGCCCATCCTGGTGATAGCGGTCGTCGTCTCTCCCTCTGGTCAGCGGGATCCTCATCTGTCGTCGCCAGGGGACGTCCTCTGGTCTGGAAGCCAGCTTGATCCTCTGCTTAGGGGATTCCTGTAGAGACTGTATGGTCCGGGCTAATGCATGTATGGTCCGGGCTCTTGGTCAGCTCCTGCACCTGGAGACGTAGTCCTGTAGAAGAATCCTCATCTAGGACCTGTGCATCAGCTTCAATGGGGGCCTGCTGATATGATGCCACCTCCTGGTGGTATGTGAGGGTTGGATGCTTAAGAGGCACTGCACGGCTGGATGGAGGTTCATGTAGCACTCGGATGGCTCTGTCCTTAAATTGCGCAAAGTCCAGGTCAGGGTTTTGCAAGGCCAGGATGTGTAACTGAGTGGGTGCTAGAAAGGAGCCCCTCAATGAACTGCTCTTTTAGGAGTCTATCTCCATCCTGTATGCTGTTAGGATGCACTTGATTAACAGCCTGGAGCGCCTCCTGCAAATTAAGGGCATAGCCCTGTATACTGTCCTGTTCTTTTTGCTTACACCCGAAGAACTTCATTTTTATCTCTGCAGCGGTGCGGGTGTCAAATTTAATTTTTATCTTAGCAAAGATCTGCTGCACAGTCCTTTTATCCACATCTGGCCAGGATTTTACCTCTCTCAGAGCCGCACCAATCAGCTGACCAGTCAAAATGTAAATTTTCTGATGCTCTGTCAAAGGATAAACTTCAAACAGGCTGCAGAGCTTTTTTTTAAAGTCATTTAACGTATGTGACTCTCCAGAATACTGTGGGAGCCATGCTGCTCCAAGTATATACGGCATAGAGAGGGGCATGATGGGCGCCGTAGCTGTGGTGGTGTCCAGCCTGCTTACTGGAGCTGCGGGCTCTGCGGGGCATGGTAGCGGTACGGGGCCTGCGGCTGCTTCCACCGTGGGGCCTGGGGGCATCATTGGGCCTGCGGGTGCATCTGCTGTGGGGCCTGGGGATGCTATCGGGCCTGCGGCTGCGACCACCGCCAATTCCCCTCCCGGGTCAGACATGGCCCTTTCCCCTCGCTTGACCTGGTAGAAGTCAGGCCTCCTCTCCGGAGTGTGCAGCTGTTCCTCCAATGCTCCATCCAGCACTTTGCAGCGTCTTCATTTCTGGCGTCGCTGCATGGCGTCTTCACTTCCAGCTTTCCTCTCAGCAGCGCAGCACCCATTTCTCCTCTTCGCACTCTTTCCAGCTGGCTCCGCCCACGAAGGTATGTCTCCTCCTTCCCTTCGCGCTCCACACGGTGCGGCACTGGCGGTTTTGGTGGCAAACTGTCACAGTCACTGGCACACAGTACCTGGCGATGCCAGGGCACGAAATCCAGTTTGTGACGCCAAAGTTGACGCGCCCACAGGGCAGTGGGGTACTCGGTACCGAATTCGGTTGCAAAGGGGGATGTCATGGTGGCTGCGACCCGGTCCGTGACCCTGGGCATCAACGTTAAAGAGGTTAATGTTCAAAGTTTGTTGTGACGCCACCTGTGGAGTTCGGTCAATAGGGGGGACTGACGCTGCATTAAAGGGGTCCCCTGGGGGATGTTGCGGCAGTCCAGATGTTACACTTCCCACAGGTGAAGCGGGGTCCCCAGGGGTCCTATGGTGTGTGGCATAGATGGTGTAGCCGGTAAATAAATGGAGGAGACAAGTGATAAGTCTTTACCTGGTTTACCTGTGGGTGACAGGCCACAATCCAGGGTACCAGCAACAGGTTGGTTAGGAGTCCGGGCAGTCCAGAGACAAGCGGGGTCCCTTGGGCAGGTCAGGTAGGGGCCTTCCACTCTGCGCTCACTGTCTCTGAGGTCCCTGCTGCCACTAAGTGTCTCAAACAAGGTCCTTATTCGTTCTCCTGTCCTGGGACAGGTACCTGTATGGCAGGCAGCTTGAGCTGTGCCTACTGGGGTTCTTTCACGGTGACTCCAAGCTTCAAGGTGCTGCTGTGCCACAGGTAATTATGGGCAAAGTCCATGTAATTCAATGCCCTCCGGTTCTGCTCTGTGTATTATAATCCACATAAGCCTCGGGCTCCCGGTTCCCGGATTCTCTGCGCACTGACTCCCTGGGAGCCTACTCGTGACCTCCTGGAGTCCTGTATTTCCACTGTGCTCCGTCCCTGTCTGTCCTCGCACACAGACTGTCTGCACTAACTGAACTCACTCCGTCTCCAAACCAGGATCTTTATCCAGGGAAGCTGCCCTAAAACAGGATCTTGAGCTCCCCCTCCTGACCTGTATTTGGAAGGTGTTGTGTGTGTGATAACCTACCATAGGGGATCCCACTTGTCTCCAGACATAGCACTACCCTCCCCAAGAGGAAGGCAGCACTACTGTGGTACCCGAACTCCTGGGGTGCCACATATCCAGTTGTACTGTGCACTTGGTTGTTGTACACCCAGACCAATTCAGCCATGTACTCAGGCCATCATACCTTCTAATCTTCCTCCAATGTTCTCAGCATCTGGATTAGTGTCCGATTGAAGCGTTCACATGCTCCATTTCCCTGAAGATGATAAGGAGTCATCCTTTACTTTTCAATCTGGTATAGACGGTGTAACTCCTCCATCACTCGGCCTTGAAAACATGCACCTTGGTCAGAATGAATCCTCTTCGGGCAATCGTACACTTGGATGAAGTCTCGACAGATAGCCTGCGCAAGGGACTCGGCAGTCTGATCCTGGGTCGGAGTCACCAGAGCAAACTTGGTAAAGTGGTCGATCATCACCAGACAATGTTTATACACGAGATGAGCTGGACCTATGGTCAAGTAGTTGATAATCTCCTTCTTCTGGCCTGGAGTCAGAATGTGTTGCATGTAAGGTTACCGGCCAAAGGGATTCCTCCTGTCTCCAGGCATGGCATTACCTTCCCCGAGAGGAAGGCAATACCACTGTGGTACCTGAACTGCTGGGGTGCCACACACTTCTGCCCCAATTTCTAGGAGGGTCATACGCAGTTTGGCACGCTGGCGCTCCCTCAGAGCTTGCATAAGCGATGCATCCCTGAGGCCCGCCACAAACTGGTCCCTCAATATCACATCAGGGGGCCCCACTCCTATTACCCCCACATCATCCGGTCGGGCAATATACACGTGCACCAATTGTAGTGCATTAACGTAATGCATCACTGACTCCCCCTCCCTTTGGATACGGCTGAACAAGCGCATCCGCAACTTCTCAACATTAATAGGGTCTCTATAATAATAATCTTAATCTTTATTTTTATATAGCGCTAACATATTCCGCAGCGCTTTACAGTTTGCACACATTATCATCACCGTCCCTGATGGGGCTCACAATCTAAATTCCCTATCAGTATGTCTTTGGAATGTGGGAGGAAACCGGAGTGCCTGGAGGAAATACAGGCAAACACAGAGAGTACATACAAACTCTTTGCAGATTATTATTATTATTATTATTATTTATTGTTATAGCGCCATTTATTCCATGGCGCTTTACATGTGAGGAGGGGTATACATAATAAAAACAAGTACAATAATCTTAAACAATACAAGTCACAACTGGTACAGGAGGAGTGAGGACCCTGCCTGCGAAGGCTCACAATCTACAAGGGATGGGTGAGAATACAGTAGGTGAGGATAGAGCTGGTCATGCAGCGGTTTGGTCGATCGGTGGTTACTGCAGGTTGTAGGCTTGTCGGAAGAGGTGGGTCTTCAGGTTCTTTTTGAAGATTTCGATGGTAGGCGAGAGTCTGATGTGTTGCGGTAGAGGGTTCCAGAGTAGGGGTGATACGCGAGAGAAATCTTGTATACGATTGTGGGAAGAGGAGATAAGAGGGGAGTAGAGAAGGAGATCTTGTGAGGATCGGAGGTTGCGTGTAGGTAAGTACCGGGAGACGAGGTCACAGATGTATGGAGGAGACAGGTTGTGGATGGCTTTGTACGTCACGGTTAGGGTTTTGTACTGGAGTCTCTGGGCAATGGGGAGCCAGTGAAGGGATTGACAGAGGGGAGAGGCCGGGGAATAGCGGGGGGACAGGTGGATTAGTCGGGCAGCAGAGTTTAGAATTGATTGGAGGGGTGCGAGAGTGTTCGAGGGGAGGCCACAGAGCAGGAGGTTGTCAGAGCAGTAGTCAAGGCGAGAGATGATGAGGGCATGGACTAGGGTTTTTGCAGACTCTTGGTTGAGGAATGAACTGATTCGTGAAATATTTTTGAGTTGAAGTCAGCAGGAAGTGGAAAGGGCTTGGATATGTGGTTTGAAGGAGAGATCAGCATCAAGGATTACCCCGAGGCAGCGAGCTTGTGGGACTGAGGAGAGTGGGCAGCCATTTACTGTAATGGTTAGGTTCGTTGGGGGGGTCGCGTGAGATGGGGGAAAGATGATGAATTCTGTTTTGTCCATGTTAAGTTTCAGAAATCTAGCAGAGAAGAAGGATGAAATAGTGGACAGACATTGAGGGACTTTGGTTAGTAGGGAGGTGATATCTGTTCCATAGATATAGATCTGTGTGTCATCAGCATAGAGGTGATACTGAAAGCCATGAGATTCTATGAGCTGTCCCAGGCCAAAGGTGTAAATGGAGAAGAGCAGGGGCCCAAGGACTGAACCTTGTGGGACTGACAGATGTTGTCCTTGGTGGGGTTTGAACCCAGGACTCCAGCACTGCAAGGCTGCAGTGCTAACCACTGTGCCACCGTGCCGCCTCTATGCATCTCTTCCAGAATCTGTAACACCTTGGTCAACGTGTCCCCTTCATGAGAGGGGTGAACATTACAGAACATCTAGCCTCAACATCCAGGGCTATCAGAGCAATCTCTGCTTGCATAGCAGGAGTCATACAGTAGGATACTGTTATGACCCCAATGGCAGGGGGTCTCAGAAATAGTTACGAAGTCTGCAAACACAAAAACCAGCTCATAGGGCAGTGGTAACTGGGCTGACCATATATCTAATCCTAGCACCACAAATAACAGCAGCCGGGGAACGTGCCTACGTTGATTCTAGACGTCTCGCGCCAGCCGGAGAACTAACTAACCCTAGAAGGGAAAAGAAAGACCTTTCTTGCCTCCAGAGAAAAAGACCCCAAAAGTTGGATACAAGCCCCCAACAAATAATAACGGTGAGGTAAGAGGAAAAGACAAACGTAAGAATGAGCTAGGTATTTAGCAAAGAGAGGCCCACTAGCTAATAGCAGAATATAGTAAGATAACTTATATGGTCAGCAAAAACCCTATCAAAAATATCCACGCTGGAAATTCAAGAACCCCCGAACCGTCTAACGGCCCGGGGGGAGAACACCAGCCCCCTAGAGCTTCCAGCAAGGTCAGGAATCACATTTAGTACAAGCTGGACAAGAATGGGAGCAAGCAAATAACTGAAAAAACAAAGAAGCAAGACTTAGCTTAATTTTGCACGAACCAGGACCAGCAGATAGGAGCAACAGAAGGATCTGATTACAACGATGCCAGGCACTGGACTAAGGATCCAGGAAGTTAATATAGCGACACCCCTGGACTAACGACCCAGGTGAGTGCCAAACAGAAAAAAGACAATCCCAGAGTCATACCACTAGTGACCACAAGAGGGAGCCAAAAAGTCTAATTCACAACAGTACCCCCCCCTTAAGGAGGGGTCACCGAACCCTCACCAAGACCACCAGGGCGATCAGGATGAGCAGCGTGAAAGGCACGAACTAAATCGGCCGCATGCACATCAGAGGCAACCACCCAGGAATTATCCTCCTGACCATAGCCCTTCCACTTGACCAGATACTGAAGCCTCCGCCTGGAGAGACGAGAATCCAAGATCTTCTCCACCACGTACTCCAACTCGCCCTCAACCAACACCGGAGCAGGAGGCTCAACAGAAGGAACCACCGGCACAACGTAGCGCCGCAACAAGGACCTATGGAACATGTTGTGAATGGCAAACGACACCGGAAGATCCAAGCGAAAGGAAACTGGATTAAGGATTTCCAATATCTTGTGAGGACCGATGAAGCGAGGCTTAAATTTAGGAGAGGAGACCTTCATAGGAACAAATCGAGAAGACAGCCATACCAAATCCCCAACACGAAGTCGGGGACCCACACCGCGGCGGCGGTTGGCAAAACGCTGAGCCTTCTCCTGTGACAACTTCAAGTTGTCCACCACATGATTCCAGATCTGCTGCAACCTATCCACCACAGAATCCACCCCAGGACAGTCAGAAGGCTCCACATGTCCCGAGGAAAAACGAGGATGGAAACCAGAGTTGCAGAAAAATGGCAAAACCAAAGTAGCGGAACTAGCCCGATTATTAAGGGCAAACTCAGCCAACGGCAAGAAGGTCACCCAATCATCCTGATCTGCCGAAACAAAACACCTCAAATAAGCCTCCAGAGTCTGATTAGTTCGCTCCATTTGTCCATTAGTCTGAGGATGAAAGGCAGACGAGAACGACAAATCAATGCCCATCCTAGCACAAAAGGATCGCCAGAACCTGGAAACAAACTGGGATCCTCTGTCAGACACAATATTCTCAGGAATGCCGTGTAAATGAACCACATTCTGAAAGAACACAGGAACCAGATCGGAAGAGGAAGGCAGCTTAGGCAAAGGCACCAAATGGACCATTTTAGAAAAGCGATCACATACCACCCAGATGACAGACATGCCCTGAGACACCGGGAGATCAGAAATGAAATCCATGGAAATGTGTGTCCAAGGCCTCTTCGGGACAGGCAAGGGCAAGAGCAACCCGCTGGCACGAGAACAGCAAGGCTTAGCTCGAGCACAAGTCCTACAGGACTGCACAAATGACCGCACATCCCGTGACAAGGAAGGCCACCAAAAGGACCTAGCCACCAGATCTCTGGTGCCAAAAATTCCCGGATGACCTGCCAACACCGAGGAATGAACCTCGGAAATGACTCTGCTGGTCCACTTATCAGGAACAAACAGTCTGTCAGGTGGACAAGAGTCAGGTCTACCAGCCTGAAATCTCTGCAACACGCGTCGCAAATCAGGAGAAATGGCTGACAAGATAACTCCCTCTTTAAGAATACCAACAGGTTCTGCGACTCCAGGAGAGTCAGGCACAAAGCTCCTTGAAAGAGCATCAGCCTTCACATTCTTTGAACCTGGTAAATACGAGACCACAAAGTCAAAACGGGAGAAAAATAATGACCAGCGGGCCTGTCTAGGATTCAGGCGTTTAGCAGACTCGAGATACATCAAATTTTTGTGATCAGTCAAGACCACCACACGATGCTTAGCACCTTCGAGCCAATGACGCCACTCCTCAAATGCCCACTTCATGGCCAGCAACTCCCGATTGCCAACATCATAATTCCGCTCAGCAGGCGAAAACTTCCTAGAGAAGAAAGCACATGGTCTCATTACCGAGCAACCAGGGCCTCTCTGAGACAACACGGCCCCTGCCCCAATCTCCGAAGCATCCACTTCGACCTGAAAGGGAAGTGAGACATCAGGCTGGCACAAAACAGGCGCTGAAGTAAATCGGCGCTTCAACTCTTGGAACGCCTCCACGGCTGCAGGAGCCCAGTTAGCAACATCAGAACCTTTCTTGGTCATATCCGTCAAAGGTTTAACAACGCTAGAAAAATTAGCGATAAAACGACGGTAGAAGTTAGCAAAACCCAAGAACTTCTGAAGACTCTTAACTGACGTGGGTTGAGTCCAATCATGAATAGCTCGGACCTTGACTGGGTCCATCCCCACAGCAGAAGGGGAAAAAATAAACCCAAAAAAGGGAACCTTCTGTACTCCAAAGAGACACTTTGAGCCCTTAACAAACAACGCGTTCTCACGCAAAACCTGAAACACCATCCTGACCTGCTCCACATGTGAGGCCCAATCTTCAGAGAAAACCAGAATATCATCCAGATAAACAATCATAAATTTATCCAGATACTTCCGGAAAATGTCATGCATAAAGGACTGAAACACTGAGGGAGCATTAGAGAGCCCAAAAGGCATCACCAAGTACTCAAAATGACCTTCGGGCGTATTAAATGCAGTCTTCCATTCATCTCCTTGCTTAATGCGCACAAGATTGTACGCACCGCGTAGATCTATCTTGGTGAACCACTTGGCACCTTTAATCCGGGCGAACAAGTCCGACAACAGAGGCAAAGGATACTGAAATTTAACAGTGATTTTATTCAGAAGACGATAGTCAATACAAGGTCTCAAAGATCCGTCCTTCTTGGCCACAAAAAAGAATCCCGCACCAAGAGGGGAAGAGGATGGACGGATATGCCCCTTCTCCAGGGACTCCTTGATATACGAACGCATTGCGGCATGCTCAGGTACAGACAGATTAAATAATCTACCCTTAGGAAATTTACTACCTGGAATCAAATCTATGGCGCAGTCACAGTCCCTATGAGGAGGCAGAGCACCGGATCTGGACTCGCTGAATACATCCTGATAATCAGACAAATACTCAGGAACTTCCGAAGGAGTAGAGGAAGCAATAGACACCGGCGGGGAATCAGCATGAATTCCCTGACAACCCCAACTTGACACAGACATTGCCTTCCAATCCAAGACTGGATTGTGGGTCTGTAACCATGGCAGACCCAAAACGACCAAATCATGCATTTTATGCAGAACAAGAAAACGAATCACCTCCCGATGTTCAGGAGTCATGCACATGGTTACCTGCGTCCAAAACTGCGGTTTATTTTCCGCCAATGGCGTAGCATCAATACCTCTAAGAGGAATAGGATTTACCAACGGTTCAAGAACAAAACCACAGCGTTTGGCAAATGACAGATCCATAAGACTCAGGGCAGCACCTGAATCCACAAACGCCATAACAGGGTAAGAAGACAATGAGCAAATTAAAGTCACAGACAAAATAAATTTAGGTTGCAAATTACCAATGGCGACAGGACTAACAACCCTTGTTAGGCGTTTAGAGCATGCTGATATAACATGTGTAGAATCACCACAGTAAAAACACAACCCATTCTGACGTCTATGATTTTTCCGCTCATTCCTAGTCTGAATTCTATCACATTGCATTAAATCAGGTGTTTGTTCAGACAACACCAGCAGAGGATTAGCGGTTTTGCGCTCCCGCAAACGCCGGTCAATTTGAATAGCCAGCGCCATGGAATCATTCAGACTTGTAGGAATGGGGAAACCCACCATCACATTCTTAATGACTTCAGAAAGGCCATTTCTGAAATTTGCGGCCAGAGCACACTCATTCCACTGAGTAAGCACGGACCATTTCCGAAATTTTTGGCAATACACTTCAGCTTCATCCTGGCCCTGAGAAATAGCCAGCAAGGCTTTTTCTGCCTGAACTTCAAGATTGGGTTCCTCGTAAAGCAATCCGAGCGCCAGAAAAAACGCATCAATATTTGCCAATGCTGGATCTCCTGGCGCTAGCGAGAAAGCCCAATCCTGAGGGTCGCCCCGTAAAAAAGAGATAACAATTTTAACTTGCTGAGCTGAATCTCCAGATGAACGGGGTCTCAGAGAAAGAAACAATTTACAATTATTCCTGAAATTCCTAAACCTAAATCGGTCTCCAGAGAACAGTTCAGGAATAGGTATCTTAGGTTCAGACATAGGACTACTGGTAACAAAATCTTGTATGCCCTGCACACGAGCAGCAAGCTGGTCTACACTTGTAATCAAGGTCTGGACATTCATGTCTGCCGCAAGCACAAGCCACTCAAAGGTAAAGGGGAGGAAGAGAGGAAAAAAAGAAAAAAACTCAGAATTTCCTTTCTTATAATCCCACTTCTGCAATGCATTAAACATTCAATGTTGGCCTGGCATACTGTTATGACCCCAATGGCAGGGGGTCTCAGAAATAGTTACGAAGTCTGCAAACACAAAAACCAGCTCATAGGGCAGTGGTAACTGGGCTGACCATATATCTAATCCTAGCACCACAAATAACAGCAGCCGGGGAACGTGCCTACGTTGATTCTAGACGTCTCGCGCCAGCCGGAGAACTAACTAACCCTAGAAGGGAAAAGAAAGACCTTTCTTGCCTCCAGAGAAAAAGACCCCAAAAGTTGGATACAAGCCCCCAACAAATAATAACGGTGAGGTAAGAGGAAAAGACAAACGTAAGAATGAGCTAGGTATTTAGCAAAGAGAGGCCCACTAGCTAATAGCAGAATATAGTAAGATAACTTATATGGTCAGCAAAAACCCTATCAAAAATATCCACGCTGGAAATTCAAGAACCCCCGAACCGTCTAACGGCCCGGGGGGAGAACACCAGCCCCCTAGAGCTTCCAGCAAGGTCAGGAATCACATTTAGTACAAGCTGGACAAAAATGGGAGCAAGCAAATAACTGAAAAAACAAAGAAGCAAGACTTAGCTTAATTTTGCACGAACCAGGACCAGCAGATAGGAGCAAACAAAAAGGATCTGATTACAACGATGCCAGGCACTGGACTAAGGATCCATGAGGTTTATATAGCAACACCCCTGGACTAACGACCCAGGTGGTTGCAAACTGAGGGAAGAAAATCCCAGAGTCATATCACTAGTAACCACCAGAGGGAGCCAAAAAGTCTAATTCACAACAGGATACATCCTCAGCATGCTTTTAATCTGTACGGTCCAGTCCCACAACAATAAATTATCCCCCGTGAATTTAGCGAGATTGCTGAGCATGGCCCCCAGCGGCAAGCTCGACTGTAGGGCACCCATGACAGATTGTTCTGCTGCCTCTGCGCTCGTAGACTGCATCCTGCCAACTGCACTAAATGTAAGCATGTGCGGGAATGCAGTAATGCAGGGATTGCAGAACAAGGCTGTATAACAAGGATGTTTAATTGGCTAACAAAGAAAAGGGTGGCAATGGTCTCCTCACAGGGAGCTAAGAACATTAACCAATGGATAAGAACTGTCATGACTCCTGGGTATAACTGCTGTAGGGAGAGCTGCGCGCCACAGCAAGGGAGCTGAGAGCAGAGTGGCGGGGAACTCACCAAGTAGCAAACAGGACCTGAACCACGTGACAGGGAAGGAGGTGCTTGAGGGCAGAGCCAGACGCCGGGGTGCAGAGGAGACGATGTACACTGGAAAGTAGTTAAACGTGCCAATATCAAACCAGGAGAAAACGAGGTAACAAAGAGTGAGGCAGAAAGGGAGCCAAAGGTCAGAAAACCAGCAGAACAAACAAGAAGATTAACACACGTAGCGCAAAGCAAACAATGTTAACCTAGCACACACTCAAGGGGTCGGACACAAAGAATAAGCGAAAGTATAGCTGACAGAAAATCCTAGTCCTGAATGTGTATAAATACCCCTCCCAGATCCAAAGAGAGGCCAGCAACATTAACCCTTTGAGAGCTGGAGATGAACCATGTCCTATACCATGACAGTAATAAGGGAGTAAACAAAGGGTTAATGTGACAGTCTGATCTGTAAATGGCAATTATCATGGTCTTCTCTGGTCCTCATTCGTATACAGTCTGATAGGGGTTTTAGTACCGGCAACAGCAGGCATGGCGCCCTTAGGTGAATCCAGAGAATCATGGTCCAGCTTCTGGCAGCAACGTACGGTCACTGGTTTTACCCGTTGAGCCCCTAGTCCATAAATCTGGGCGGCCAAAGTAGAGAGTATTGCAGAAGTCTCTGTCCAACACATGTGCTGCTGCTGGACTATTGGTAAAGGGGGACACATCTTTGGACCCTGCACTTGGCACACACTCCTCCACACGAGCACAGCCATCTGTCTCGAGTGCTCACTTAATCTCTGCTGTGGCTCGTCTCTGCGCTGTCTGTTACCTTGAGGAGCGTGCTGCACACCTCCTTCTGCTTGCGCTGTCGGCGGGGGACTGCCTGCTTCTTTGCTGGCTTTCAGCTCTGTTTCCGACTTAAACATGTCCCCTCTTCCCGGGTCATGGGACCTGTCCGGTCCCCTATTCCTTCCCCCGTGCAACATGGGACGCAGCCTCGACAGTTCCGAACCAGGCTCAATACAAGTATCCGCAGCCCGGTCCTCCTCCTTACAGTACTACAACTCAGCCATAAAGAGGAGAATTTAAGTACTTGTATGTCCAAATGCTTCTGCTTACCCATTGTTATTCCTACCATAGGAAAGGAAATAACATGATTTGCAGGCCTATCCTGAATGGAATGGAGGTGCATCTGCTCGGCCTCCAGCTGTGAAAAGTGTTCCTTCGCTTTGACTTTTACCTCCATATATACAAAAACTGTGGATTTTACAAAGTAGGATTCAAGATTTGAAAAAAAGTCTAGCTTTGTAGTGTAATATTATTATGCACATTCAGTTGAGTGTGGTTCTGGCATTGGCGGGCTCCCAGACAACATGGGTCCAGTTGTGGTGGCACCCTGTGCAACCTTGATTGTTACGTACCTACATATGTTAGGAGTCGAGTTCCCACCGCTGCACAGGGGGAATCTCGAACCATGTCTGCTGGGGTCTCCCATTCTGCATCAGCCGCAGTGGAACCTGGTCAGCGGAGATGTCAGTCCCAGCATCTCACTGATTCGGATACTGTGCAAAGGGTTACTGCTGCCTCTCCAAGCTTTACTATTGTACCCTGCACTGTTCTGTGGCGAGCAGGCTTTTCTGGGACTAAGTCCTGCTTTGCACACTCTGAGCATGCCCAGGGCAAGATCTCTCAGTGGAGATCTAGGGTCACATGCTCAGGTACTGCAGCAACTTCCATTGGTCCTTCTTGGAAGGTCCTGTTGGTGCTACAACTATATAAGGTTCTCATGACCGCACGGCCATGCACTAGTATCAAATATGTACGAGCTCAGCGCCAGTGTGGTCGTGTGTGTGGTCAGGGACCCGGCTGAAATAAGCCCCTAGAATGCTGGCACCTCCGTCGAGGAGTTTTTGTGTGTATGCAGTCAGGGACCCGGCTGAAATAAGCCCTTAGAATGCTGGCACCTCCGGCGAGGAGTTTCTCATGAGTGAATTCAGGGCTGGCTAATAGCCATTAGAATTCCGGCTCCACCAGAGAGGAGCAGTGTGTTTGGTTGGGACTGCATGACCACTGTCGGCTCTACTCAGTAGCTGTGTTCCCTGTGAGTAGGGTTGAGCGACTTTCATTTTTTTAAGATCGAGTAGGGTTTTGGGAAACCCGATTTTGTCCAGAGTCGAGTCGAGTGCAGTCGGCCGATTATCGCTAAAAGTCGGGGATCGACCGAAACACGAAACCCAATGCAAGTCATTGGGGAAGCATAGTCGGCAGTGAGTGGAGGCCAGGAAAACACCTACAGTGCCCATTTTAATGCCAAAAACATCCATTCTTGTTTCTGAAGCTTGCCAATCTTAATTAACTGTATAATAATAGTTGGGCATAGGGAATTGGGGGAAAGTTGTGGGGGGAGTAGGGCTGGCTCAAGTTTTTCGTGGGCCCAGGAAATGCGGACTACGTCACGGCGGTGTTGCAGGGAAAGGTAAGTATTTAAACGTTGCAAGTGCTGTGATCCTGAGCAAGCAGGGGGGGGCCCACTCGTTCGCATTGGCACTGGCACAGGGCCCCTCAAAGTACGGCGGTGTGTTTGCATGGCGGGGGCGCCTCCCACCAGCAGCGACACTTTTGCGTACTCTGAGGGGCCCTGTGCCAGTGACGTCGCCAACGAGTATGCCCCCCCACCTGATGAAGGAACCTGCACTTTCATCTGCACCTTCCTCTTTGTCCCTGTGTAAGGTGGTATAACATGCGGGAAGGGGAACCTTACTTTCAGCAGGGTCAGATTCTGGCTGTGTAGAGTACAAGGGGAATGTAGTGGTCTAGGTCAATGTACCAGCAGACTCATTTAGCAGTGGCTGGGCAATGGGCAGGATGAGGAGGAAACAGATATAGGGCCAAAGAATAAAGTAGGCTAAATGCAGTTCAAAATTGGTAACAGGACTAAACAGGCGGCATTGCTTTGTTCAGTGGAGTAGCAAACCCAAGAGCAGCAGACACTGTTTCAAGGGCCTAACCACACTAGTAGGCCAAATGCAGTTTAATATCTGATAGTATAGGGCGAAAGCCAGAATGTGGAAGCTCAGCTTTGTTCAGTTGAGGACAACACCAGGGAGGGGCAGAAGCCGTTAGTAGGCCCTAACCACCATTTTGTTTTTTAAAAACCACTTAATGAGAGCTGGAAGGTTGAAGCTCAGCTTTATTCAGTTGAGGACAACACCAGGCAGGGGCACACAGACAGACACCTTTAGTAGGCCGGAAAAGCCTATTGCATTTTTTAAAATGGTAATTTGGAGCAGAAGGTTGAAGCTCAGCTTTATTTAGTTGAGGACAACACCAGGCAGGGGCACACAGACAGACACCTTTAGTAGGCCGGAAAAGCCTATTGCATTTTTTAAAATGGTAATTTGGAGCAGAAGGTTGAAGCTCAGCTTTATTTAGTTGAGGGCAACACCAGGGAGGGGCAGAAGCCGTTAGTAGGCCCTAACCACCATTTTGTTTTTTAAAAACCACTTAATGAGAGCCGGAAGGTTGAAGCTCAGCTTTATTCAGTTGAGGACAACACCAGGCAGGGGCACACAGACAGACACCTTTAGTAGGCCGGAAAAGCCTATTGCATTTTTTAAAATGGTAATTTGGAGCAGAAGGTTGAAGCTCAGCTTTATTTAGTTGAGGACAACACCAGGCAGGGGCACACAGACAGACACCTTTAGTAGGCCGGAAAAGCCTATTGCATTTTTTAAAATGGTAATTTGGAGCAGAAGGTTGAAGCTCAGCTTTATTTAGTTGAGGACAACACCAGGCAGGGGCACACAGACAGACACCTTTAGTAGGCCGGAAAAGCCTATTGCATTTTTTAAAATGGTAATTTGGAGCAGAAGGTTGAAGCTCAGCTTTATTTAGTTGAGGACAACACCAGGCAGGGGCACACAGACAGACACCTTTAGTAGGCCGGAAAAGCCTATTGCATTTTTTAAAATGGTAATTTGGAGCAGAAGGTTGAAGCTCAGCTTTATTTAGTTGAGGACAACACCAGGCAGGGGCACACAGACAGACACCTTTAGTAGGCCGGAAAAGCCTATTGCATTTTTTAAAATGGTAATTTGGAGCAGAAGGTTGAAGCTCAGCTTTATTTAGTTGAGGACAACACCAGGCAGGGGCACACAGACAGACACCTTTAGTAGGCCGGAAAAGCCTATTGCATTTTTTAAAATGGTAATTTGGAGCAGAAGGTTGAAGCTCAGCTTTATTTAGTTGAGGACAACACCAGGCAGGGGCACACAGACAGACACCTTTAGTAGGCCGGAAAAGCCTATTGCATTTTTTAAAATGGTAATTTGGAGCAGAAGGTTGAAGCTCAGCTTTATTTAGTTGAGGACAACACCAGGCAGGGGCACACAGACAGACACCTTTAGTAGGCCGGAAAAGCCTATTGCATTTTTTAAAATGGTAATTTGGAGCAGAAGGTTGAAGCTCAGCTTTATTTAGTTGAGGACAACACCAGGCAGGGGCACACAGACAGACACCTTTAGTAGGCCGGAAAAGCCTATTGCATTTTTTAAAATGGTAATTTGGAGCAGAAGGTTGAAGCTCAGCTTTATTTAGTTGAGGACAACACCAGGCAGGGGCACACAGACAGACACCTTTAGTAGGCCGGAAAAGCCTATTGCATTTTTTAAAATGGTAATTTGGAGCAGAAGGTTGAAGCTCAGCTTTATTTAGTTGAGGGCAACACCAGGGAGGGGCAGAAGCCGTTAGTAGGCCCTAACCACCATTTTTTTTTTTTAAAACCACTTAATGAGAGCCGGAAGGTTGAAGCTCAGCTTTATTTAGTTGAGGACAACACCAGGCAGGGGCACACAGACAGACACCTTTAGTAGGCCGGAAAAGCCTATTGCATTTTTTAAAATGGTAATTTGGAGCAGAAGGTTGAAGCTCAGCTTTATTTAGTTGAGGACAACACCAGGCAGGGGCACACAGACAGACACCTTTAGTAGGCCGGAAAAGCCTATTGCATTTTTTAAAATGGTAATTTGGAGCAGAAGGTTGAAGCTCAGCTTTATTTAGTTGAGGGCAACACCAGGGAGGGGCAGAAGCCGTTAGTAGGCCCTAACCACCATTTTTTTTTAAAAAAACCACTTAATGAGAGCCGGAAGGTTGAAGCTCAGCTTTATTTAGTTGAGGACAACACCAGGCAGGGGCACACAGACAGACACCTTTAGTAGGCCGGAAAAGCCTATTGCATTTTTTAAAATGGTAATTTGGAGCAGAAGGTTGAAGCTCAGCTTTATTTAGTTGAGGGCAACACCAGGGAGGGGCAGAAGCCGTTAGTAGGCCCTAACCACCATTTTTTTTTTTAAAAACCACTTAATGAGAGCCGGAAGGTTGAAGCTCAGCTTTATTTAGTTGAGGACAACACCAGGCAGGGGCACACAGACAGACACCTTTAGTAGGCCGGAAAAGCCTATTGCATTTTTTAAAATGGTAATTTGGAGCAGAAGGTTGAAGCTCAGCTTTATTTAGTTGAGGACAACACCAGGCAGGGGCACACAGACAGACACCTTTAGTAGGCCGGAAAAGCCTATTGCATTTTTTAAAATGGTAATTTGGAGCAGAAGGTTGAAGCTCAGCTTTATTTAGTTGAGGACAACACCAGGCAGGGGCACACAGACAGACACCTTTAGTAGGCCGGAAAAGCCTATTGCATTTTTTAAAATGGTAATTTGGAGCAGAAGGTTGAAGCTCAGCTTTATTTAGTTGAGGGCAACACCAGGGAGGGGCAGAAGCCGTTAGTATGCCCTAACCAAAGTTGAAGGCCAAATGCAGTTTAATTTCTGATACTATAGGCCGAAAGCCAGAAGGTGGAAGCTCCGATTTAGACAGTGGAGGACAATTTGAATTAGGGACTGCAGACAGACTTAGTAGGCTGTCCCCTGTGGACCATGCATCCACCACATTAACCCATTGCGCCGTAATGGACACGTAATCTTCCGTGGCCATGCCTACAGGTCTGTTGTCAGGTGCACCTTTGTACTCACAGATTGCCAGAGTGCATGGACAATGCGGTCTTCTACATGCTGGTGGAGGGTTGGGATGGCTTTTCTCGCAAAAGAAGTGTCGACTGGTTAGCTTGTAGCGTGGTACAGCGTAGTCCATCATGGCCTTATTAATAGTAAATAAAATATATAACTAGGCTCTATGAACTTTTAAATAGGTTCCAGGGGTACACGGGCAGCATTGGTGTGGTCAGTGGAGGAGTATTGCAAGTAGGGGCCGCAGACAGGCTATCAAAGGCCTAAAATAACAAACAGTAGGCAGTCATGGCAGTTTTACATCGGTTACATGGATACACAGGCAGGCACTCCAGGCAGCATTGTGGTCAGTGGAGGAGTATTGCAAGTAGGGGCCGCAGACAGGCTATCAAAGGCCTAAAATAACAAACAGTAGGCAGTCATGGCAGTTTTACATCGGTTACATGGATACACAGGCAGGCACTCCAGGCAGCATTGTGGTCAGTGGAGGAGTATTGCAAGTAGGGGCCGCAGACAGGCTATCAAAGGCCTAAAATAACAAACAGTAGGCAGTCATGGCAGTTTTACATCGGTTACATGGATACACAGGCAGGCACTCCAGGCAGCATTGTGGTCAGTGGAGGAGTATTGCAAGTAGGGGCCGCAGACAGGCTATCAAAGGCCTAAAATAACAAACAGTAGGCAGTCATGGCAGTTTTACATCGGTTACATGGATACACAGGCAGGCACTCCAGGCAGCATTGTGGTCAGTGGAGGAGTATTGCAAGTAGGGGCCGCAGACAGGCTATCAAAGGCCTAAAATAACAAACAATAGGCTCATTGCAGTTTTACAGCGGTTACATGGATACACAGGCAGCTAGGTGGTGAGTGGAGGAGTATTTAAAGTAAGGACCGCAGACAGGCTATCAAAGGCCTAACATAACAAACAATAGGCTCATGGCAGTTTTACAGCGGTTACATGGATACACGGGCAGGCAGCTTGGTGGTCAGTGGAGGAGTATTTAAAGTAGGGACCGCAGACAGGCTTCAAAGGCCTAACATAAGAAAATGGGCTGGCTGTAGGCACTTTATAATTGGTTCCAGGGGTACACGGGCAGCAGTGGTCTGGCCAGTGGAGGACTAGTGGAAGGAGGGACCGCAGACAGGCTTCAAAGGCCTAACATAAAAAAATGGGCTGGCTGTAGGCACTTTATAACTGGTTCCAGGGGTACATGGGCAGCAGTGGTCTGGTCAGTGGAGGACTAGTGGAAGGAGGGACCGCAGACAGGCTTCAAAGGCCTAACATAAAAAAATGGGCTGGCTGTAGGCACTTTATAATTGGTTCCAGGGGTACACGGGCAGCAGTGGTCTGGCCAGTGGAGGACTAGTGGAAGGAGGGACCGCAGACAGGCTTCAAAGGCCTAACATAAAAAAATGGGCTGGCTGTAGGCACTTTATAATTGGTTCCAGGGGTACACGGGCAGCAGTGGTCTGGCCAGTGGAGGACTAGTGGAAGGAGGGACCGCAGACAGGCTTCAAAGGCCTAACATAAAAAAATGGGCTGGCTGTAGGCACTTTATAATTGGTTCCAGGGGTACACGGGCAGCAGTGGTCTGGTCAGTGGAGGACTAGTGGAAGGAGGGACCGCAGACAGGCTTCAAAGGCCTAACATAAAAAAATGGGCTGGCTGTAGGCACTTTATAATTGGTTCCAGGGGTACACGGGCAGCAGTGGTCTGGCCAGTGGAGGACTAGTGGAAGGAGGGACCGCAGACAGGCTTCAAAGGCCTAACATAAAAAAATGGGCTGGCTGTAGGCACTTTATAATTGGTTCCAGGGGTACACGGGCAGCAGTGGTCTGGCCAGTGGAGGACTAGTGGAAGGAGGGACCGCAGACAGGCTTCAAAGGCCTAACATAAAAAAATGGGCTGGCTGTAGGCACTTTATAATTGGTTCCAGGGGTACACGGGCAGCAGTGGTCTGGTCAGTGGAGGACTAGTGGAAGGAGGGACCGCAGACAGGCTTCAAAGGCCTAACATAAAAAAATGGGCTGGCTGTAGGCACTTTATAATTGGTTCCAGGGGTACACGGGCAGCAGTGGTCTGGTCAGTGGAGGACTAGTGGAAGGAGGGACCGCAGACAGGCTTCAAAGGCCTAACATAAAAAAATGGGCTGGCTGTAGGCACTTTATAATTGGTTCCAGGGGTACACGGGCAGCAGTGGTCTGGTCAGTGGAGGACTAGTGGAAGGAGGGACCGCAGACAGGCTTCAAAGGCCTAACATAAAAAAATGGGCTGGCTGTAGGCACTTTATAATTGGTTCCAGGGGTACACGGGCAGCAGTGGTCTGGTCAGTGGAGGACTAGTGGAAGGAGGGACCGCAGACAGGCTTCAAAGGCCTAACATAAAAAAATGGGCTGGCTGTAGGCACTTTATAATTGGTTCCAGGGGTACACGGGCAGCAGTGGTCTGGTCAGTGGAGGACTAGTGGAAGGAGGGACCGCAGACAGGCTTCAAAGGCCTAACATAAAAAAATGGGCTGGCTGTAGGCACTTTATAATTGGTTCCAGGGGTACACGGGCAGCAGTGGTCTGGTCAGTGGAGGACTAGTGGAAGGAGGGACCGCAGACAGGCTTCAAAGGCCTAACATAAAAAAATGGGCTGGCTGTAGGCACTTTATAATTGGTTCCAGGGGTACACGGGCAGCAGTGGTCTGGTCAGTGGAGGACTAGTGGAAGGAGGGACCGCAGACAGGCTTCAAAGGCCTAAAATAACAAACAATAGGCTCATGGCAGTTTTACAGCGGTTACATGGATACACGGGCAGCTTGGTGGTGAGTGGAGGAGTAGTGCAAGGAGTGTCTGTCCCAGTACTCCCAAAATATAAATAGATGTTAATGTCTCACAAAACAACCAAAACAAAAAAAAAGGTGGCATACTTAGGTACAGGGGTGGGCTCATCTGCTGAGTTTCTGACATAGTAATTTGGCAGTAACTATTTAATGGTGCCAATATAGGACACAGACACAGACTACTTTAAGTTGCATCATAGATGTCTACAAATTTGTATTGTCAGTGCCAGACATTGAATGATGTCAGCGAATAGACTAAAGATTGGTGGAGCTGTGCGACATAATTTTGCACGTGGTAGAGCACATTTTGAGCTGGGGTAGGGGGGAACTCTCTTGAGGCCGGCGGGACCGCCCCAGGGCCCCTCATGTTACAACGGTGTGTCTGACGTTGGGTGCGCACCACCACCGCCAGAGACACTACATTGTACTATGAGGGACCCAGTAGCAATGCCGTCAACCAAAAGCGAGCACACCCACCTCTTCAGACAAACAGCAGTCTCACGGGTGCTTGCGCCAAGTCGCGATACCACGGCCCCGTGTGGGGAGTTTTGCCATTTAGGGAGGTGTAAACATGTCATATGCTGTACAATCAGCTGCAGCAAATTAGACATTAGAAAAGTAATTCACAGGCAAGAGCTTTTCATAGGAAAGCTAGGTGTCGGCCGGGCAAGGTGGGGCAAAAGATTTCGAAATCCAGTTGTGGTTCATTTTAATGAATGTTAGATCGTCAACATTTTGGGTAGCCAGACGAGTCCTTTTTTCGGTTAATATTGAACCTGCAGCACTGAATACTCTTTCTGATAGGACACTTGCTGCCGGGCAAGCAAGCTCCTGCAATGCATATTCTGCCAATTCTGGCCAGGTGTCTAATTTGGAGGCCCAGTAATCAAATGGGAATGACGGTTGAGGGAGAACATCGATAAGGGATGAAAAATAGTTAGTAACCATACTGGACAAATGTTGTCTCCTGTCACTTTCAATTGATGCAGCAGTACCTGTCCTGTCTGCGGTCATAGCAAAATCACTCCACAACCTGGTCAGAAAACCCCTCTGTCCAACGCCACTTCTGATGTGTGCACCCCTAACACTCCTAGTCTGCTGCCCCCTGGAGCTCGTGTGAGAACGATCACGTGCGCTGTGTGCTGGGAATGCCTGAAGCAAACGGTCAACAAGAGTTGATTGTTTGGTTGCTAATATTAGTTCCAAGTTCTCATGTGGCATAATATTTTGCAATTTGCCTTTATAGCGTGGATCAAGGAGGCAGGCCAACCAGTAATCGTCATCGTTCATCATTTTCGTAATGCGTGTGTCCCTTTTTAGGATACGTAAGGCATAATCCGCCATGTGGGCCAAAGTTCCAGTTGTCAAATCTCCGGTTGTGATTGGTTGAGGGGCAGTTGCAGGCAAATCTACGTCACTTGTGTCCCTCAAAAAACCAGAACCCGGGCGTGACACGCAACCAATTTCCTGTGCCCCCGGGAAAGGTTCGGCATTAAAAATATACTCATCCCCATCATCCTCCTCGTCCTCCACCTCCTCTTCGCCCGCTACCTCGTCCTGTACACTGCCCTGACCAGACAATGGCTGACTGTCATCAAGGCTTTCCTCTTCCTCTGGTGCAGACGCCTGCTCCTTTATGTGCGTCAAACTTTGCATCAGCAGACGCATTAGGGGGATGCTCATGCTTATTACGGCGTTGTCTGCACTAACCAGCCGTGTGCATTCCTCAAAACACTGAAGGACTTGACACATGTCTTGTATCTTAGACCACTGCACACCTGACAACTCCATGTCTGCCATCCTACTGCCTGCCCGTGTATCCTCCCACAAATAAATAACAGCACGCCTCTGTTCGCACAGTCTCTGAAGCATGTGCAGTGTTGAGTTCCACCTTGTTGCAATGTCTATGATTAGGCGATGCTGGGGAAGGTTCAAAGACCGCTGATAGGTCTGCATACGGCTGGCGTGTACAGGCGAACGTCGGATATGTGAGCAAAGTGCACGCACTTTGAGGAGCAGGTCGGAGAACCCAGGATAAGTTTTCAATAAGCACTGCACCACCAGGTTTAAGGTGTGAGCCAGGCAAGGAATGTGTTTCAGTTGGGAAAGGGAGATGGCAGCCATGAAATTCCTTCCGTTATCACTCACTACCTTGCCTGCCTCAAGATTTACTGTGCCCAGCCACGACTGCGTTTCTTGTTGCAAGAACTCGGATAAAACTTCCGCGGTGTGTCTGTTGTCGCCCAAACACTTCATAGCCAATACAGCCTGCTGACGCTTGGCAGTAGCTGGCCCATAATGGGACAACTGGTGTGCAACAGTGTCATCTGCCGATGGAGTGGTTGGCAGACTGCGTTCTGTGGAAGAGCTGTAGCTTCTGCAGGAGGACGAGGAGGAGGAGGAGGAGGGGGTGCGAACGCCTACAGCCAACTGTTTCCTAGACCGTGGGCTAGGCACAACTGTCCCTAAATTGATGTCGCCTGTGGACCCTGCATCCACCACATTCACCCAGTGTGCCGTGATGGACACATAACGTCCCTGGCCATGCCTACTGGTCCATGCATCTGTAGTCAGGTGCACCTTTGTACTCACAGATTGCCTGAGTGCATGGACGATGCGCTGTTTAACATGCTGGTGCAGGGCTGGGATGGCTTTTCTGGAAAAAAAGTGTCGACTGGGTAGCTCGTATCGTGGTTCAGCGTACTCCATCAGGGCTTTGAAAGCTTCGCTTTCAACTAACCGGTAGGGCATCATCTCTAACGAGATTAGTCTAGCTATGTGGGCGTTAAAACCCTGTGTACGCGGATGCGAGGATAAGTACTTCCTTTTTCTAACCAGAGTCTCATGTAGGGTGAGCTGGACTGGAGAGCTGGAGATCGTGGAACTTTCGGGTGTGCCGGTGTACATGGCAGACTGAGAGACGGTTGGAGACGGTATTGTTTCCGCCGGTGCCCTAGATGCAATATTTCCTCCTACAAAACTGGTGGTTCCCTGACCCTGACTGCTTTTGGCTGGCAAAGAAACCTGCACAGATACTGCCGGTGGTGCGGAAAATGGTGGCCTTACAGTGACGGAAGGGATGTTGCGTTGCTGACTAGCTTCATTGGCCGAGGGTGCTACAACCTTAAGGGACGTTTGGTAGTTAGTCCAGGCTTGAAAATGCATGGTGGTTAAGTGTCTATGCATGCAACTAGTATTTAGACTTTTCAGATTCTGACCTCTGCTTAAGCTAGTTGAACATTTTTGACAGATGACTTTGCGCTGATCAGTTGGATGTTGTTTAAAAAAATGCCAGACTGCACTCTTCCTAGACTCGGATCCCTTTTCAGGGATTGCAGACTGAGCTTTAACCGGATGGCCACGCTGTCCTCCAACAGGTTTTGGCTTTGACACGCGTTTTGGGCCAGATACGGGCCCGGCAGATGGAACCTGTTGCGATGTTGATGCCTGCTGCGGCCCCTCCTCCACCTCCGCTTCTGAACTACTGCCGCCTGCACCCTGTTCCCCCAATGGCTGCCAATCGGGGTCAATAACTGGGTCATCTATTACCTCCTCTTCGAGCTCGTGTGCAACTTCGTCTGTGTCACTGTGTCGGTCGGTGGTATAGCGTTCGTGGCGGGGCAACATAGTCTCATCAGGGTCTGATTGTGGATCTGTACCCTGAGAGGGCAATGTGGTGGTCTGAGTCAAAGGAGCAGCATAGTACTCTGGCTGTGGCTGTGCATCAGTGCACTCCATGTCAGAATATACTTGTAATGGGCATGGCCTGTTAAATGTTTCACTTTCTAAGCCAGGGACGGTATGTGTAAAGAGCTCCATGGAGTGACCCGTTGTGTCGCCTGCTGCATCCTTCTCTCTTGTTGTAGTTTTTGCTGAGGAGGACAAGGAAGCGACTTGTCCCTGACCGTGAACATCCACAAGCGACGCGCTGCTTTTACATTTACCAGTTTCGGAAGAGGAGGCAAAAGAGCTAGAGGCTGAGTCTGCAATGTAAGCCAAAACTTGCTGTTGCTGCTCCGCCTTTAAAAGCGGTTTTCCTACTCCCAGAAAAGAGAGCGTTCGAGGCCTTGTGTAGCCTGACGACGAAACTGGCTCCACAGCTCCAGACTTAGGTGGAATATTTTTATCCCCACGACCACCTGATGCTCCACTACCACTACCATCATTACCAGCTGACAATGAACGCCCACGACGACCTCTTGCACCAGACTTCCTCATTGTTTTAAAATCTTAACCAAAGTAACTTTATTTGTTGCTGTCAAACAACTTACACGGTGAGCTATAACTTCAGTATGATTTCAATATCCCTTAACAGGTTGGTGAGACCACAAGGAAAATCAGGCACAATGTTACACACTCTGTTTTCTGTGGCACAAAATCACAGAGATGACACACACGCAGGACTGTCACTCAAGCACTAATGTCAATATTAATCTCCCACCTAATTTTTTTTTTTTTTTTTCTCAGGGAGACTTTAGAAACCAAATAATATTAAAAAAAAAAAAAAAAGGCTTTCTATGGCCCACTGAATGAGAGAGAGAGGTGGCACACCCAGGAGTCAAGACTGGCACACAAGCTGAAAGGGCAATATTACTCTCCCACTGTTTTTTTATGTTTTTTTTTTTTTTTTCAGGGAGACTTTAGAAACCAAATAATAAGAAAAAAAATAAATAAATAAATAGGCTTTCTATAGCCCACTGAATGAGAGATAGCACACACAGCAGTGGCACACAAGCCCTGACTGAGGCCAATATTTTTCTCCCACTGATTGATGTAGTGTTTTTGTGTTGAGGTAGATTTTAGAACACAAATCAAGGAAAAAAAAAAAAATGCTTTCTATGGCCCACTGAATGAGAGAGAGGTGGCACACCCAGGAGTCAAGACTGGCACACAAGCTGAAAGGGCAATATTACTCTCCCACTGTTTTTTTATCTATTTTTTGTTTTTTAAGGGAGACTTTAGAAACCCAATAATATTTAAAAAAAAAAAAAAATAGGCTTTCTATGGCCCACTGAATGAGAGGGAGAGAGGTGGCACACCCAGGAGTCAAGACTGGCACACAAGCTGAAAGGGCAATATTACTCTCCCACTGTTTTTTTATGTTTTTGTTTTTTTTTTCAGGGAGACTTTAGAAACCAAATAATATTAAAAAAACCAAAAAAAAAATAGCCTTTCTATGGCCCACTGAATGAGAGAGAGAGGTGGCACACCCAGGAGTCAAGACTGGCACACAAGCTGAAAGGGCAATATTACTCTCCCACTGTTTTTTTAGGTTTTTTTTTTTTTTTCAGGGAGACTTTAGAAACCAAATAATATTAAAAAAAAAAAAAAAATAGGCTTTCTATAGCCCACTGAATGAGAGATAGCACACACAGCAGTGGCACACAAGCCCTGACTGAGGCCAATATTTTTCTCCCACTGATTGATGTAGTGTTTTTGTGTTGAGGTAGAATTTAGAACACAAATCACGGAAAAAATAAATAGGCTTTCTATGGCCCACTCAGTGAGAGATGGCACACACAGGGATGGCACTGTAGCAGAAATGCCAATCTTAATCTCCCACAAAAAAAACAAAAAAAAAACAGGGACTGTCCTACAATTACTATCTCCCTGCAGTAATCTAAGCCAGGTATGGCAGGCAGCAATAGGAGTGGACTGATGCACAAATTAAATAAAAAGTGTGGACAAACAAAAAAGATAGCTGTGCAGAAAGGAAGGAACAAGAGGATATGTGCTTTGAAAAAAGCAGTTGGTTTCCACAGTGGCGTACACACAGCAATACAGCTATCACGGAGCCTTCTAGGGCAGCCCAATGAGCTACAGCGCTGAGGGGAAAAAAAAAAAAAAATAGCTTCCACAGTCCCTGCACACCGAAGGTGGTGTTGGACAGTGGAAATCGCTGCAGCACAAGCGGTTTGGTGGTTAGTGGACCCTGCCTAACGCTCTCCCTGCTTCTGACGAAGCGGCAGCAACCTGTCCCTAAGCTCAGATCAGCAGCAGTAAGATGGCGGTCGGCGGGAACGCCCCTTTATAGCCCCTGTGACGCCGCAGACAGCAAGCCAATCACTGCAATGCCCTTCTCTAAGATGGTGGGGACCAGGATCTATGTCATCACGCTGCCCACACTCTGCGTTCACCTTCATTGGCTGAGAAATGGCGCTTTTCGCGTCATTGAAACGCGACTTTGGCGCGAAAGTCGCGTACCGCATGGCCGACAAGCACAGGGGTCGGATCGGGTTTCATGAGACGCCGACTTAGCCAAAAGTCGGCGACTTTTGAAAATGATCGACCCGTTTCGCTCAACCCTACCTGTGAGCTAAACAGGGCACAGCGTTCTCTTTACTACGGGCTCTGTGAAGTAACAGAGTTCGTTTATTCTAATTTACTTCACCGCCTTACTTAGCAGCAGATTCTTTCCTGCACGGTGGATCCCGGGTTGCGAACACACCTATCTCATTAATAAATATATTCGGTGCATTCCGCCAACCCTAACAACATATCTGTTTCAGTAATTGTACCTTAAAAAGTGCATTCATCAATAGATTTTAAATTGTGCTCACTGCGGGAGTGCCGGAATTTGCGTGCACACGTCCTTCTCCTCTCTACTGCGGCCGCTTGTTACACATCTACACCTCGGAGAGGAGCTGTCTCGGAGTGCACATGCACCTGCCTGAGTTTTCTCTTCCAACATTATTCACTCCAGGCAAGACATCACTGTCAATCAACATTGAGGGATTTGGAGGCATGCAAAATCTGAGGGTGAAATGGTGCACTAAGGTAATGATTGGCCATTCCAAAGATGCATAAACAACCTAATTAGCATATTGAATTTAATAGGATTTCCATCACAATTCAGGGACAGATTACTAAATAAATGGTGAAATTTTTATATGAGTCAAGTCCCTTTCATGGATATGTGGTTATTTTACAATGTGTTTTGTAGGTGGCAGACTCCCTGTAATACTGAGCACAGACATATGATATTTATGTAATTATTGCAAAATCACACAGTTTCTTTTGAATATTTTACTCTTCTATGCAGTGTTTCATCGCTTACCTGAGAACAACTTCATCCTTAAAAAAAAAGTTGTCAAACTTTTTCCAACATTGCAACTTTGTTAATTTGCTCAGTTCAGCAGCATAAACTAAGCAACTCATCTGACACTACTGTAAAAATGTAAATTACTCCAGGTTTCAGATGACATGTGCAAATTACTTTTGACTATTTGAGAATTTATTTAAATGATTCAGGAGAGTATACTATTTTGCTATGTGGAATTTTTTAGGCAATTGCCTTGTGCAAGGAGGAACAGGAAGAGCACTGCCACAGCCCTGCAAAATGACCTCCAGCAGGCCACAAATGTGCATGTGTCTGCACAAATGGTTAGAAACTGACTCCATGAAGATAGTCTGAGTGCCTGACGTCCACAGATGGGGGCTGTTCTCACAGCCCAACATCATGCAGGATGCTTGGCATTTGCCACAAAACACCAGGATTGGCAAATTTGCCACTGGCGCCCTGTGCTCTTCACAGATGAAATCAGGTTCACACTGAGCACATGTGACAGATGTGATAGAGTCTGGAGATGCCATGGAGAGCAATCTGCTGCCTGCAATCCTTCAGCACTGCCGCTTTGGCAGTGGGTCAGTAATGGTGTGGGGTGGCATTTCTTTGTAGGGCTGCACAGCCCTCCATGTGCTTGCCAGAGGTAGCCCGACTGCCATTTGGTACCAAGATGAGATCCTCAGACCACTTGTGAGACCATATGCTGGTGTAGCTGGCCCTGGGTTCCTCCTAATGCAGGATAATGCCAGACCTCATGTGGCTGGAGTGTGTCTGCAGTTCCTGCAAAATGAAGGCATTGAAGCTATAGACTGGTCCGCCCGTTCCACAGACCTGAATCCGATTGAACCAGTAGCGTAGCTACTGGGGGGGTAGAGGGGGCCATCGCCCCAGGCCCGGTGCTCAGATGGGGTCCACCCGGAGCTACATTACTGTAACTGTATCGGTGTGTGCAGCCGCCTTCTGCAGCCTTCTGTGTTATGACCCCAATGGCAGAGGGTCTCAGAAATAATTACCAAGTCTGCAAACACAAAAAACCAGCTCATAGGACAGTGGCAACTGGGCTGACCGTATAACTAATCCTAGCACCACAAATAGCAGCAGCCGGGGAACGTGCCTACGTTGGTTCTAGACGTCTCGCGCCAGCCGGAGAACTAACTAACCCTAGAAGGGAAAAGATAGACCTTTCTTGCCTCCAGAGAAAAGACCCCAAAAGTTGGATACACGCCCCCAACAAATAATAACGGTGAGGTAAGAAGAAAAGACAAATGTAAGAATGAACTAGATATTTAGCAAAGAGAGGCCCACTGACTAATAGCAGAATATAGTAAGATGACTTATACGGTCAGCAAAAACCCTATCAAAATTTCCACGCTGGATATACAAGAACCCCCGAACCATCTAACGGCCCGGGGGGAGGATACCAGCCCCCTAGAGCTTCCAGCAAAATCAGGAATCACATTTAGTACAAGCTGGACAAATAAATAAGAGCAATGCAAATAACCAAAAAACAAGGAAGCAGGAATTAGCTTAATTTTGCAAGAACCACGACCAGCAGACAGGAGCAAACAGAAAGGAACTGATTACAACGATGCCAGGCACCAGACTGAGAATTCAGGAAGTTTATATAGCAACACCCCTGGACTAACGACCCAGGTGGGTGCCAAACTAGGGAAAGACAATCCCAGAGTCATATCACTAGTGACCACAAGAGGGAGCCAAAAAAGTCTAATTCACAACACTTCTGTGGCAGTTACCTTCTGCGGCAGAGCAGGGAGAATCGATCTCCCTGCTCTGCCGCTATGGGGCCCCTGAGCAGGTGGGGGGGCCCTGTACCAGCAGTGGGCCCCCTGCCTGTCATCGCAGGGTCAGCTGTACCGGCATTTAGCCGATACAGCTGACCACAATGAAGAGGGAAGGAGCGTTGCGCTGCGCTCCTTCCCCCATCATCCCCCTGTCAGCAACTGACATCGGCGACGCTGGCAGCGGACGTGATGAGTCACTGCCCAGCGCCGGCTGTCAGGAGACAAGCGGGAGCTCAGAGCAGCGCAGGAACCAGGAAGAAGAGAGGTGAGTATTTATTTATTTTTTTAAGGGGTGCTGCCTTATACTACAGAATCTGCCTATGGGGGTCTGCCTAATACAGGGTCTGCCTATAGGGGGGTCTGCCTAATACTACAGGGTCTGCCTATGGGGGGTCTGCCTAATACTACAGGGTCTGCCTATGGGGGGTCTGCTTAATACTACAGGGTCTGCCTATGGGGGGTCTGCCTAATGCTACAGGGTCTGCCTATGGGGGGTCTGTCTTATACTACAGGGTCTGCCTTTGGGGGGTCTGCATTATACTACAGGGTCTGCCTATGGGGGTCTGCCTTGTACTACACGGTCTGCCTATTGGGGGGTGCTGTCTTATACTGCAGGATCTGCCTATGGGGGTACTGTCTTGCACTACAGGGTCTGCCTACCTATAGGGGTGCTGCCTTATAGTACAGGGTCTGCTTATGGAGGTGCTGCCTTACACTACAGGGTCTGCCTATAGGGGTGCTGCCTTATAGAACAGAATCTGCCTATGGGGGTGCTGCCTTATAGTACAGGGTCTGCCTAAAGGGGTGCTATATTATATTACAGGGTCTGCCTATAGGGGTGCTGCTTTATACTACAGGGTCTGCCTGTGAGGTGCTACCTTACACTACAGGGTCTGCCTATGGAGTGATGCCTTATACTACAGAGTCTGCCTATGGGTGCTGCTTTGTGCTATAGAGTCTGCCTATGGGGGGTGCATTATACAATATAGAGTAGGCCTATGGGAAGTGCATTATACTATATTGAGGAATATCTGGTACATTATACTATATTGAGGACTATCTGGTGCATTATACTATATTGAGGACTATCTGGTGCATTATGCTATATTGAGGATGATCTGGTGCATTATACTATATGGAGGCTATCTAGAGGGGCATCATACAGTGTGGGGATTACAGTGTTGGAGCCATCAAACAGCTTGGAGGCTACTAAGGGGTCAGTATACTGTGTATAAGAGAGCATCATACTGTGTATAGGGGAGCTGTACAGGTGGCAGACTCAGGACATTATTAAATGTAAAGTGGGCACTTATTGTTATAGGGGAACTCAGGTTACTGTGACTATCAAAGGGGCACACAGGGCATTATTAATTTTTAGGGGGCAAAATATGGGCACTGTTTTCTAGGGCACTTTTACCTGGCATTGCTATATTATAGAGCGGTGCTTTAGAATTTAGAGGGCACACAGAACCACACAGCAGGTGCAGTAATAGGGACACATACGGCAGGAGCTGCAAAGTATTGGGGTATCAGCAGGATAAGGGGTTTGTGCAGGTTAGGAATAGATGGTGATGGGGCTGGAATATGAGAAGTGAAACGTGTCTTTGTTATATTCTCTTAGGGTGCACCACCGAGTTGCAGTCAAGGTTACCTGGTTAGGGGCCCACTCAGAAGCTTCGCCCCCCCCCCCCCGAACCAAAGCCCTAGCTACGCCTCTGGATTGAACACCTCTGGGACATGATGTCTCGCACCATCCATCAACCTCATGTTGCACCACAGACTGTCCAGGAGTTGGCGGATGCTTTAGTCTAGGTCTGGGAGGAGATCCCTCAGGAGACCATCCGCTGCCTCATCAAGACCATGCCCAGGCATTCTAGGGAGATCATACAGGCATGTGGAGGCTACACACATTACTGAGCATCATTTCCCTGTCTTGATGCATTTCCACTGAAGTTGGATCAGCCTTTAAATTCATTTTCCACTTTGATTTTGAGCATCATTCCAACTCCAGACCTCCGTGGGATATTAGTTGTGATTTACGTTGATCATTTTTAGGTTTTATTGTTCTCAACACATTCCACTATGTAATGAATAAAGATTTACAACTTGAATATTTCATTCAGTGATATCTAGTGTTGAGCGATACCGTCCGATACTTGAAAGTATTGGTATCGGAAAGTATCGGCCGATACCGGCAAAGTATCGGATCTAATCCGATACCGATACCCGATACCAATACAAGTCAATGGGACTCAAGTATTGGACGGTATCCCTGATGGTTCCCAGGGTCTGAAGGAGAGGAAACTCTCCTTCAGGCCCTGGGATCCATATTAATGTGTAAAAGAAAGAATTAAAATAAAAAATATTGCTATACTCACCTCTCCGACACAGCCTGGACCTTACCGAGGGAACCGGCAGCGTTCTTTGCTTAAAATGCGCGCGTTTACTGCCTTCCGTGACGTCACGGCTTGTGATTGGTCGCGTGCCGCCCATGTGGCCGCGACGCGACCAATCACAGCAAGCCGTGACGTAATTTTCAGGTCCTGAATGCCTAATTCTAGGCATTCAGGATTTGAAAAATACGTTACGGCTTGTGATTGGTCGCGTCGCGGTCACATGGGCGACGCGACCAATCACAAGCCGTGACGTCACGGGAGGCAGGAAACGCGCGCATTTTAAAATTACGTCACGGCTTGTGATTGGTTGCGTGCCGCCCATGTGACCGAGACGCGACCAATCACAGCAAGCCGTGACGTAATTTCAGGTCCTTAATGCCTAATTCTGCATTCAGGACCTGAAAATTACATCACGGCTTGTGATTGGTTGCGTGCCGCCCATGTGACCGCGACGCGACCAATCACAGCAAGCGGTGACGTAATTTCAGGTCCTGAATGCCTAATTCTGCATTCAGGACCTGAAAATTAAAGGTCCTGAAGCACTCTCAGCATCAGAGACTATGCTAATAATGCAGAACTGCTATTACCAATAGTTTCTGCTGCAAACTCTGGGGGCACCTGAGGGAGTGAAGGCCCTGAGCAATTGCCAGTTTGCTACCTCCAATGCCGGCCCTGTCTATTACAATGCTGTGCTCGACACATGCGCATCTGGGTTTACAACTATTGATGCACTGATGCATGGGGATATAAATTTGTGCATTGAAAAATGTTATTGACTGAATAACGGCAACCGCAAAAAAAAGTACGTTTTCCCTTTTTTTTCTCTCTCCACTGATATGATCTAGCATACCAGAGGAATGGGGTCCCCTGAGCTTCCCGGTACCTCTGGTGTCCCTCTAGCTCTGTCCCCGGCCCTCTGTGTCTTTTCTGGGAAGAAAATGGCTGGCGCATGCGCAGTGCGCCCGCCGAGACCTGCCTGCCGGCAACAATAGGAGATTTCTACTATTGGTTCATTTTGATCACTGTGATAGACCCTATCACAGTGATCAAAATAAAAAAAATAGGAAATCAAACCCCCCTTTATCATTCCCTTAGTTAGGTAAAAATAATAAAATTTAAAAAAGTATTTATTCCCTTTTTACATTAGGGTTAGGGTTATGGTTAAGTTTGGGGGTTAGAGATAGGGTTAGGGTTGGGGCTACGGTTATGGTGTTGGGGTTATGGTTGTGGTGAGGGGGTTACGGTTGTCTTGGGGTTAGAGTTGTGTTGGGGTTATGGTTGTGTTGGGGTTAGCGTGGTGTTGGAGTTGGGGTTAGGTGTTGTGAACTCTATTTCTGGGCTCCCTCTTGTGGTCACAAGTGGTACTGTGTGAGTGCTTTCTTTCTGCAGGTTTGTGACTGGCATCAGCTGTCTCGTTATCTGCGGGCTGGTTTTCTATTTAAGCTCACTTGGACTCTCAGTCTATGCCTGCTGTCAATGTATTCGGTGCTATTCTGATTCCTTCTGACTACCTTGCTCCCAGTCTCCTCATGAGAAGCTAAGTTTCCATTTTGTTCATTTTTTGATCATCAGTGTTCTATTTGTTTCTTGTCCAGCTTGCTAATATGTGATTTCCCAGCTTGCTGGTAGCTCTAGGGGGCTGAGTTTCTCCCCCCACACCGTTAGTTGGTGTGGGGGTTCTTGAATTCTCAGCGTGGATATTTTGGTAGGGTTTTTCGCTGACCGCACAGTTCGCTATCTGTCTTCTGCTATCTAGTATTAGCGGGCCTCATTTGCTGAATCTGTTTTCATTCCTACGTGTGTCTTTTCTCCTTACCTCACCGTTATTATTTGTTGGGGGCTTCCTATATCTTTGGGGTTATTTCTCTTGAGGCAAGTGAGGTCTTGCTTTCTCTTTAGGGGTAGTCAGTTTCTCAGGCTGCGTCGAGACGTCCAGGATTTTAGGCACGTTCACCGGCTACCTTTAGTGTGTTTGGATAGGATCAGGTTTTGCGGTCAGTCCAGTTACCATCTCCCTAGAGCTCGTGTCTATGTTAAGTTACTTAGCTAGTATTTCCTGTGATCCCCAGCCACTGGGATCATAATAGTTAGGGGGCTGTGGTTACGGTTAAGGTTGGGGTTAGGGTTGGGAATAGGGTCAGGGGTAGGGATGTGTTAGAGTTGGATTCAGAACTGGGGGGTTTCCACTGTTTAGGTACAATAGGAGGTCTCCACACTCGTCATGGCACCCGCCATTGATTCCAGCCAATGGTCAAAAAGTGAAACGATGCTCCCTCCTTTCTGAGCACTGCCATGCACCCATACAGTGGCTTTCCCCCATATAAGGGTTATCAGTGTACTCAGGAGAAATTGCACAACAAATTTTGTGGTCTATTTCCTCTTGTTACCCTTGTGAAAATAAAAAAGTTTGGGTCTAAAGTAAATTTTTTGTGAAAAAAAATAAATGTTAATTTTTTCCTTCCATATTGCTTTAGTTCTCGTGATCGAGAAGTGGTCGGGTAGGGAGATCCAGGTCTTACCACACCTAATGGTGGATTTATGACTCGCTATTCGATCCTTAACATGTTGTGTGGTCTCCCCAACATAGAGGAGTCCACAGGGGCACTTGACCACGTAAATGACAAAATTCGAGTTGCACTTGTAATACCCACGAAAGGTGTAGGATTTACCAGTCCTAGGGTGAGTATTGGCATCAGACTTGATAATATTAGATCATGAAGCACAATTGAGGCAAGGGATTGTACCATGCCATCTGATAGTCAATAGTCTCTGCGTATTGGTAGGGTACGCACTGCCTATGTCAGCCCGTATCAATTTGTCTCTTATGTTAGTGCCTCTTCTGGTACACATTAGGGTAGAGTGTTAAAGGAATCAGTCTTAGGATATGCCCTCGACAGGAGTGGCCAATGTTCTTTGATGATGGAGTGAATTTTCAGCATGAGAGGGTGGTATGTTTCTACGAAAGGTACCCTTTCTTTGGACTGATTAGGTGGAGAGGGAGATGGTGGAGTTAGGGCCCAATTACTCTCTTTATCGAGCAATTTGGCTGGATAATGCCTGTCCCTGAATTTCTGTCCAATATTGTTTAGTCTGTTGTCAAGTGTCCCAGGGTCAGAGACAATGTGTGAAACTCTATTGAATTGGGACCACGGTATACTATCCTTCATACTTTTCCGGTTGCAACTTGAGTAGTGTAGTAGTCTGTTACAATCTGTGGGCTTACAGAATAAATCAGTTGAAAGATGTCCTTCTGTGTTTTTGAGTACCAGAGAGTCCAAGAAGGGGACTTGATCCTTATTATAGTGCATAGTGAATTGTAGTTCGAGGAAAATGGAGTTAAGGTATGAATAGAAGGCATCTAGGGAGCCCGGTGTCACTGTCCAAATAAAAAATACATCATCAATAAAACGATGTTAACTGATGGCATGCTGTTGGAATAAAGCATTGGTAAATACACGATTGACTTCAAAGAGATTCTTATAGGCATTCGCATACGCAGGCGCTACATTTGATCCCATAGCGGTACCACGCTTCTGGATGTAGAAAGTATCCTCGTAAAAGAAAAAATTCTCATAACAAACTAGTCTTAGTAGATCCAGACATAGACGAATTGAATCTGCTGACAGATTGGATGAGCCTAAGAGAAATTTTGTGGCTTCTAGGCCTTTTTCATGTGAGATAGACGTGTTTAAACTGTTCACGTCCAGTGTTACTAATCAGAAGGTATGCACCCCAATTGTCTAATAATCTTAATGAAATGTAATGTGTCAGGTAGGAATGATTTGGTCATCTTCACTAATGATGTTAAGATTTTCATTAGGCCTCATTCAGACATCTATTTTCATGTAAACGATTTATCTGTGGATTTCACAAATAGAATACATACTCCTTATGCTACGTTTCCACAATGAGTATTTGGCGAGTTGTTGATGTTGCAGATTTTCTGCACCTATTATGTAAATTAACCCCTTAATGATCCCCAATATGCCTTTTAACCGCAGCAGTAAGGGGTACTTATTCCTCAGCACTGCTTTTTAACGGCACTGAGAAATAAGGGTATAACGCCCCCCAGCATCGGAAAATCTCCAGGGTCTCTGATAGCTGAGATCCTGGAGAACATGATCAGGGATGGTTTTACGGTCCCCTGTCAAGTGATTGCCATTTTTAACTGAATAACGGTGATCACAAAAAAGTCCAATTTACAATTCATTTCTCTTTCCTCTAATATGATCCAGCATAGCAGAAAAATTGGGTCTCCCTCCCCCCCTCCCCCAGTACCTTTGCTATCCCCAGGCCCTTCTGATCTGTCCCCCTGCCCTCTGCATCATCTTCCTGGAAGAAAATGGTTTGCGCATGCCGCAGCGTACCTGCTGAGATCTGCCGGACGGTGCCCGGCAACAATAGGACATTTTCCCAATTGGTTCCTTTTGATCAATGTGATTGACCCTATCACAGTGATCAAACTAAAAAAATAGTAATTAAAATCACCCTTTTTCACCACCTTAGTTCGAAAAAAATTGTAAAATAAAAAAAATTGGGGTTGGGGTTAGGGATTGGGTTAGGGTTGTGTTAGGGTTAGGGTTTGGGTTAGGGTTGGAGTTAGAATTGGGGGGGTTTCAAAACGAAAAAAAAATGATAGTGATGCTCACTACTCACATTTGCATCTGGTGCTAGTGTATTCACGGAGTATCGCAGATTCCTGCACGTCTTTTGTGGGTCTCTAATAGCCATGAAACATGTGGGGTAGGTACAGTGCCTTGCAAAAGTATTCGGCCCCCTGGAACTTTTCAACCTTTTCCCACATATCATGCTTCAAACATAAAGATACCAAATGTAAATTTCTGGTGAAGAGTCAACAACAAGTGGAACACAGTTGTGAAGTTGAACGAAATTTATTGGTTATTTTACATTTTTGTGGAAATTCAAAAACTGAAAAGTGGGGCGTGCAATATTATTCGGCCCCTTTAACTTAATACTTTGTTGCGCAACCTTTTGCTGTGATTACAGCTGCATGTCGCTTGGGATATGTCTCTATCAGTTTTGTACATCGAGAGACTGAAATTCTTGCCCATTCTTCCTTGGCAAACAGCTCGAGCTCAGTGAGGTTTGATGGAGATCGTTTGTGAACAGCAGTTTTGAGCTCTTTCCACAGATTCTCGATTGGATTGAGGTCTGGACTTTGACTTGGCCATTCTAACATCTGGATACGTTTATTTGTAAACCATTCCATTGTAGATTATGTTTGGGATCATTGTCTTGTTGGAAGACAAATCTCAATCCCAGTCTCAGGTCTTTTGCAGACTCCAACAGGTTTTCTTCTAGAATGGTCCTGTATTTGGCTCCATCCATCTTCCCATCAATTTTAATCATCTTCCCTGTCCCTGCTGAAGAAAAGCAGGTCCAAACCATGATGCTGCCACCACCAGGTTTGACAGTGCGGATGGTGTGTTCAGGGTGATGAGCTGTGTTGCCTTTATGCCAAACATATTGTTTGGCATTGTTGCCAAAAAGTTCGATTTTGGTTTAATCTGACCAGAGCACCTTCTTCCACATGTTTGGCTTGTTGCAAACTTTAAACGACACTTTTTATGGATATCTTTGAGAAATGGCTTTCTTCTTGCCACGCTTCCATAAAGGCCAGATTTGTGCAGTGTACGACTGATTGTTGTTCTATGGACAGACTGTCCCACTTCAGCTGTAGATCTCTACAGTTCATCCAGAGTGATCATGGGCCTCTTGGCTGCATCTCTGATCAGTCTTCTCCTTGTTTGAGATGAAAGTTTAGAGGGACGGCCAGGTCTTGGTAGATTTGCAGTGGTATGATACTCCTTTTATTTCGATATGATTGCTTGCACAGTGCTCCTTGGGATGTTTGAAGTTTTGGAAATCATTTTGTATCCAAATCTAGCTTTAAACTTCTCCACAACAGTATCACAGACCTGACTATTGTGTTCCTTGGTCTTCATGATGCTCTCTGTGCTTCAAACAGAATCCTGAGACTATCCCAGAGCAGGTGCATTTATACGGAGACTTGATTACACACAGGTGGATTATATTTATCATCATTAGGCATTTAGGACAACATTGTATGATTCAGAGATCCACAATGAACTTCTGGAGTGAGTTTGCTGCACTGAAAGTAAAGGGGCCGAATAATTTTGCACGCCCCACTTTTCAGTTTTTGAACTTCCACAAAAATTTTAAATAACTAATAAATTTTGTTCAACTTCACAATTGTGTTCCACTTGTTGTTGATTCTTCTCCAAAAATTTACATTTGGTATCTCTATGTTTGAAGCATGATATGTGGGAAAAGGTTGAAAAGTTCCAGGGGCCGAATACTTTCGCTAGGCACTGTATCATGTCACTTGAGCACCCACGATATTTGGAGCATACCCGAGCGCCCGATGCAAACTTGCGCTCAAGATTAATGATGACACATTCAATATGACAACCTACTGTATGTTATCAAATTCTGTGTCATACCTGTGGTTTCAGAATGCTCACTATACCCCTGGATAAAATGTTTGAGGGGTGTGGTTTCCAAAATAGGTCACTTGTAAGGATTTTTTACAGTTTTCGCGTGTTGGTGTCCGCCTTCGATTCCAGACAATTTTGTGTTCAAAAGGTCAAATGATGCTCCTTCTCTTCTTAGCCCTGCCATGTACCTAAACAGTGGATTTCCCCCACATATGGGTTATTGCCGTTCTCAGGAGAAATAGCACAACAACTTTTGTTGTCCATTTTCTCTTGTTACCCCTGTGAGAATAAAAAAGTTTGGGTCTAAAGTAATTTTTTTGTGAAAAAAAGTAAAATGTTAATTTTTTCTTCCACATTTCTTCAGTTCTTGTGAAGCAACTGAAGGGTTAATAAACTTCTTCAATGTGGTTTTGAGCACTTTGAGGGGTGCAGATTTTATAATGGTGTCACATTTGGGTACTTTCTGTCATAAAGACCTTTCAAAATCACTTCAAATGTGATGTGTGCATAAAAAATATGGTTTTGTAAATTTAGTTGTAAAAAAGTGTGAAATCACTACTCAACTTTTATCCCTTATAACATCCTAACAAAAACAAATTAAGTTTCCAAAATTGTGCTGATGTAAAGTAGACATGTAGGAAATGTTATTTATGAACTATTTGTGTGACATAACTCTCTGATTTAAGGGCACAAAAATTTAAAGTTTGAAAGTTGCAAAATTTCAAATCATTTTGCTAAATTTCCATTCTTTTCATAAATAAACGAAAGTCATATCAAAGAAATGTTAATGAAGTACAATAAGTCACGAAAAAACAACTCAGAATTAGTGGGATCCGATAATGCGTTATTTCCACATAAAGTGACAGTGGTCAGAATTGTAAAAATTGGCTTGGTCAATAAGGTCAAAATTGGATATGGTCACTAAGGGGTTAAGCTACTTACGTTTTTATTTCATTTTTTACTTTGCAGGCTTTGTCTGTTGGTGGTATGCCATGTTCTTAATAAAAGTGATTTGTGTTTTTCTCTCTTTATTTGTGTCACGATTTGTCCTTGGAGTCGTGACAGCTCTGGCTCTGCTTTAATTTAAATGTTGTTTTTACTTTTGGCCCAGTAAGGGTTAAAGGGACTCTGTCACCTGAATTTGGAGGGAACAATTTTCAGCCATAGGGGCGGGGTTTTCGGGTGTTTGATTCACCCTTTCCTTACCCGCTGGCTGCATGCTGGCTGCAATATTGGATTGAAGTTCATTCTCTGTCCTCCATAGTACATGCCTGCGTAAGGCAAGATTGCCTTGTGCAGGCTTGTACTACGGAGGACAGAGAATTAACTTCAATCCAATATTGCAGCCAGCATGCAGCCAGCGGGTAAGGAAAGGGTGAATCAAACACCCAAAAATCCCGCCCCTATGGCTGAAAATTGTTCCCTCCAAATTCAGGTGACAGAGTCCCTTTAATGTCAATTTCTTTGGTGGCATCTGCTTTGTTGCTGGTCAGCTGATGTGGGTGGTGACCATGCCCACCATTCTTTAAATAGTCACATGGGGCATCAGCTGACTGTTGGTAGTAGAGTTTGTCTCTGAAGACCAGCCTAGGAGTTTGGAGCCCTCTGATGCCAGCAGTGTATCTGCTACTTCGGTGGAGTTTGTGGTCCTTATTCCGTATCCTCTTCTTTGTGGAGCTTGGCAGCAGAGGCTGGAGCTAAGTTTTGTTCTTCCTTTCCTTGTCTGTCTCGTGCTTGTCACTATCCCCTGTGCTGTGTTGATACCATCTGCAGTGGTGAGGCTAGCGTCCTTGCCGACCAGTGCACTAGCCAGGGTATAGTGAGGTGACAGCTGGGGACTAGGCACATGACAGAGGCAGGGGGAAGGGCATTGAGGGAGGTTAGGGATAGGCACAGGTTGCTGTTTAGGAGGTGCCCCATCCCTCGTTCCTTATTGCTAGGGCCTTCCTCTGCTTGTTTGTCCACCAGACTTTTCCATCCCAAGTGTGACAATTTGACTTTGACAAAACATTCTGCAGCGGCAATGCACTAAAAACTTTTTTTACTCGCAGAATTTCCACTTCTAATGCAATTCTATGGGGAAAATCTCTACATGAAACTCATCTTACCTGCAAGAGAAATTAACATGTTCTGGATTTGAAACACGCTGAATTAAAAAAGGATCGATAGGCATGACATTTCTATAAATCCCATACACTTTGCTGAAACTGTAAGACACTGCGTTAGTGACTCTAAAACTCAAAAACACACATCATGGGGACATAACCTTATTGTCTTTGGTGCTGATCACATCTGTGCTTTTCTTTGCAGACCGAATAGTTCAAAAAAATTACAGAGACATGTCCATTTTAATCAAAGTCACAGATGAAAATTAGCCATACAAATCTGTGGGTCCATGAAAATCACAATCAGTGCAAGGATGGCATCAGTGTGCAGTCTATGTCCATGATTAATGTTACAATGAATGTGTGAAACTTTGAAATTTATTTATTTTTTCATACATGAAAATCACTGATGGTATATAAATATTAGACAAAAATAACACAAGTAAACACAAAATACTGTTTTTAAATAAAGGTCTTTATTTTTAATGATAAAAGAAATCCAAACCTACAGAGCCCTGTGTGAAAAAGTTATTGCACCCCCATTAATTAACTGTGGTTTATCACATCTTTGGGAAGCGGAGTTCAAATTCCGTAGCCACACCCATGCCTGATTACTGCCACACGTCTTCTCAATCAAGGAATCACTTAAATAGAACCTGCCTGACAAAGTGAAACATACCAAAATTCCTCAAAATCTAGACATCATGCTGCGATCTAAAGAAATTATTGAACAAATGAGAAACAAGTAATTGAGATCTATCAGTCTGGAAAAGGTTATAAAGCCATTTATAAAGCTTTGGAACTCCAGCAAACCACAGTGAGAGCCACTATCCTCAAAATGGTGAAAACTTGGAACAGTGGTGACCCTACCCAGGAGTTGGTGGCCCACCAAAATTACTCCAAGAGTGCAGCGACAACACATCCAAGAGATAGCAAACATCCAAAGAACTGCAGGCTTAACTTGCCTCAGTTAAGGTCAGTGTTCATGACTCCACCATAAGAAAGAGACTGGGCAAAAATGGCCTGCATGGCAGAACTCCAAGACAAAAACCACTGCTGAGCAATAAGATCATAAAGGCTTGTCTCAGTTTTGCGAGAAAACATCTTGGTGATCAGCAAGACTTTTGGGAGAATACTCTGTGGACTGATGAGACAAAACTTTAACTTATTTGAAGGTCTATGTCCCAGTACATTTGGCGTAGAAGTAGCACAGGATTTTAAAAAAGGAACATCATGCCAACAGTAAGATATGGTGGTGATAGTGTGATGATCTGGGGCAGTTTTATTGCTTCAGAACCTGGAATACTTTCTGTGGTAAATGGAACCATGAATTTTGCTATCTACCAAAAAATCCTGAAGGAGAATGTCCGGTCATCTATTAGTGACACGAAGCTGCAGCGCACTTGGGTTATGCAACAGGACAATTATCCAAAACACACCAGCAAGACCAGTTATATCAGAGACACCAATTTATCTAAATCTTGGAGAATCCCTCTAACGATGAATCTGTCACCAGGTTTTAATCTGAGAGCAGAAAAATGTAGTGGCAGACACTCTCATTCCAGCGATGTGTAATTACATTCCCACAATGAGGGTTTAGAGAATTTTTTATGTTGCAGAATTTCTGAAGCATTTCTTCACCTATTATATAAATTTGGTTACTTGAATTTTTTTATTGCAATTTTAGTCTTTTTTTACATGTTTTAATCACATTTTTGATATTGCTGTTCCACCACTACCAATGGCTGTCATCTTTCTGCCTTTGCATAGTGTGCACAAAAGGCTGTCAATTAGTGGTGTGGGTGGGTGTTGTGAATTTGGATTCTGGGCTCCCCCGGTGGCTACTGGTGGAATTGAACTTGTGACATCATCTTCCCTGTTCACCTGTTCTGATTAGATCTGGGTGTCGCTATATAACCTGGCTTCTCTGTTAGATGCTTGCCGGTCAACAATGTTATCAGAAGCCTCTCTGTGCTTGTTCCTGCTCCCAGACATCTACTAGATAAGTTGGACATTCGTCCATGTTTTGTTTTTGTATTTTGGTTCCAGTTCACAGCTGCAGTTTCGTTACTGTGTCTGGAAAGCTCTTGTTGATCAGGAATTGCCACTCTGGTATTATGAGTTAATGCCAGAGTCCTAAAGTAATTTCTGGATGTGTTTTGTTAGGGTTTTCTACTGACCATGAAAGTATGCTTTCTGTCTTCTGCTATCTAGAAAGCGGACCTCAAATTTGCTAAAACTATTTTCCTGCTGCGTTTGTTGTTTCATCTCATATCACCGCCAATATATGTGGGGGGCTTCTGTCTCCTTTTTGGGCATTTCTCTAGAGGTGAGTCAGGTCTTATATTTCCCTCTGCTAGCATTATTTAGTTCTCCGGCCGGCGCTGGGCATATAGGGATAAAAAGTAGGACATGCTACCTGGCTACTTCTAGATGATGCGGTAGGTTTAGTTCATGGTCAGTACAGTTACATCTTCCAAGAGCTTGTTCCTTTTGAGGCTTATGCTAGTTCTCTGGCCATGGAGATCATGACAGTTTGACCGGCCCACTAAAGGGTTAAAATCCTTGGCTGAGAAAGGAGAGAAATAAGAAGTCTGCTGAAAATTTTTTTTTTTTTTTTTTTTTTTTCTCTCTAGTAGTTAGTGTGCTCTTAATTGGATCACTTGCCAGTCTGTCTATTCTGCAGTCTTTCTTTTTTTTCTCTCTCCTTCTAATCTTTGAATGGCTCTATGTTCACCTGTCTATAATGGATCTACAGAGTGTAACTGCAGGTTTGAATAATCTCGCCACGAAAGTACAAAGTTTGCAAGATTTTGTTGTTCATGCTCCGGTATCAGAGCCGAGAATTCCTTTGCCGGAATTCTTCTCAGGGAATAGATCTAGCTTTCAGAATTTTAGAAATAATTGTAAGTTATTTTTGTCCCTGAAATCTCGTTCTGCTGGAGACCCTGCACAGCAGGTTGGGATTGTGATTTCCTTGCTCCGCGGCGACCCTCAAGATTGGGCTTTTGCATTGGCACCAGGGGATCCTGCGTTGCGCAATGTGGATGCGTTTTTTCTGGCCTTGGGCTTGCTTTATGAGGAACCTCATTTGGAACTTCAGGCAGAAAAAACTTTGATGTCCCTATCGCAGGGGCAAGATGAAGCTGAAATTTACTGCCAAAGATTCCGTAAATGGTCTGTGCTTACTCAGTGGAATGAGTGTGCCTTGGCGGCTACTTTCAGAGAGGGTCTTTCTGATGCCATTAAGGATGTTATGGTGGGGTTCCCTGTGCCTGCAAGTCTGAATGAGTCCATGACAATGGCCATTCAGATCGATAGGCGTCTGCGGGAGCGCAAACCAGTGCACCATCTGGCGGTGTCCACTGAGAAGACGCCAGAAAACATGCAGTGTGATAGAATTCTGTCCAGAAGCGAGCGGCAGAATTTTAGACGGAAAAATGGGTTGTGTTTCTATTGTGGGGATTCTACTCATGTTATATCAGCATGCTCTAAGCGTACTAAAAAGCTTGATAAATCCGTTCCCATTGGCACTTTACAGTCTAAATTTATTTTGTCTGTGACCCTGATTTGCTCTTTGTCATCTATTACTACGGACGCCTATATCGACTCTGGCGCCGCTTTGAGTCTTATGGATTGGTCCTTTGCCAATCGTTGTGGGTATGATTTAGAGCCTTTGGAGACTCTTATTCCTCTGAAGGGGATTGACTCCACCCCATTGGCTAATAATAAACCACAATACTGGACACAAGTGACTATGTGTATTAATCCGGATCACCAGGAGACTATTCGTTTTCTGGTGCTGTATAATCTACATGATGATTTGGTGCTAGGATTGCCATGGCTGCAGTCTCACAACCCAGTCCTTGACTGGAGAGCTATGTCTGTGTTGAGCTGGGGATGTAAGGGGACTCATGGGGACGTACCTTTGGTGTCCATTTCATCATCTATTCCCTCTGAAATCCCTGAGTTCCTGTCTGATTATCGTGACGTCTTTGAAGAACCCAAGCTGGGTTCGCTACCTCCGCACCGTGAGTGCGATTGTGCTATAGATTTAATTCCGGGTAGTAAATACCCAAAGGGTCGTTTATTTAATCTGTCTGTGCCTGAACATACTGCTATGCGAGAATATATAAAGGAGTCCTTGGAAAAGGGACATATTCGTCCATCGTCATCTCCCTTAGGAGCCGGTTTTTTCTTTGTGTCAAAAAAAGACGGCTCTTTGAGACCATGTATTGATTATCGGCTTTTGAATAAAATCACGGTTAAATATCAATACCCATTGCCGTTGCTGACTGATTTGTTTGCTCGCATAAAGGGGGCCAAGTGGTTCTCTAAGATTGATCTCCGTGGGGCGTATAATTTGGTGCGGATCAGGCAGGGGGATGAGTGGAAAACCGCATTTAATACGCCCGAGGGCCACTTTGAGTATTTGGTGATGCCTTTTGGTCTTTCTAATGCCCCTTCAGTCTTCCAGTCCTTTATGCATGATATTTTCCGCGATTTTTTGGATAAATTTATGATAGTGTATCTGGATGATATTCTGATTTTTTCGGATGATTGGGACTCTCATGTCCGGCAAGTTAAGAGGGTTTTTCAGGTTTTGCGGTCTAATTCTCTGTGTGTCAAGGGTTCTAAGTGCGTTTTTGGGGTTCAGAGAATTTCCTTTTTGGGATATATTTTTTCTCCCTCTTCCATTGAGATGGATCCTGTCAAGGTTCAAGCTATTTGTGATTGGACGCAGCCCTCTTCTCTTAAAAGTCTTCAGAAATTTTTGGGCTTTGCCAACTTTTATCGTCGATTTATTTCTGGTTTTTCGGATGTCGTTAAGCCATTGACCGATTTGACTAGACAGGGTGCTGATGTTGCTAATTGGTCCCCTGATGCTGTGGAGGCCTTTCAGGAGCTTAAGCGCCGTTTTTCTTCTGCCCCTGTGTTGCGTCAGCCTGATGTGACTCTTCCTTTTCAGGTTGAGGTCGACGCTTCTGAGATCGGGGCTGGGGCAGTGTTGTCGCAGAAAAGTTCTGACTGCGCCGTGATGAGGCCTTGTGCCTTCTTTTCCCGTAAATTTTCGCCCGCTGAGCGGAATTATGATGTTGGGAATCGGGAGCTTTTGGCCATGAAGTGGGCGTTTGAGGAGTGGCGCCATTGGCTCGAGGGGGCCAGACATCAGGTGGTGGTATTGACTGACCACAAAAATTTGATCTATCTTGAGACCGCCAGGCGCCTGAATCCTAGACAGGCGCGCTGGTCATTATTTTTCTCTCGGTTTAATTTTGTGGTATCGTACCTACCGGGTTCTAAGAATGTTAAGGCGGATGCCCTTTCTAGGAGTTTTGAGCCTGATTCACCCGGCAACTCTGACCCCACAGGTATTCTTAAGGAGGGAGTTATCTTGTCAGCCGTTTCTCCAGACCTGCGGCGGGCCTTGCAGGAGTTTCAGGCGGATAGACCGGATCGTTGTCCGCCTGATAGGTTGTTTGTTCCTGATGATTGGACCAGTAGAGTCATCTCTGAGGTACATTCTTCTGCATTGGCAGGTCATCCTGGAATTTTTGGTACCAGGGATTTGGTGGCAAGATCCTTCTGGTGGCCTTCCCTGTCACGAGATGTGCGAGGCTTTGTGCAGTCTTGTGACGTTTGTGCTCGGGCCAAGCCTTGTTGTTCTCGGGCTAGTGGATTATTGTTGCCCTTGCCTATTCCTAAGAGGCCTTGGACACACATCTCGATGGATTTTATTTCAGATCTGCCTGTTTCTCAGAAGATGTCTGTCATCTGGGTGGTGTGTGACCGTTTTTCTAAGATGGTCCATTTGGTTCCCCTGCCCAAATTGCCTTCTTCTTCCGAGTTGGTGCCCCTGTTTTTTCAAAATGTTGTTCGTTTGCATGGTATTCCTGAGAATATCGTTTCTGACAGAGGAACCCAATTTGTGTCTAGATTTTGGCGGGCATTCTGTGCTAGGATGGGCATAGATTTGTCTTTTTCGTCTGCTTTTCACCCTCAGACTAATGGCCAGACCGAGCGGACTAATCAGACCCTGGAGACATATCTGAGGTGTTTTGTGTCTGCTGACCAGGATGATTGGGTTGCTTTTTTGCCATTGGCGGAGTTCGCCCTCAATAATCGGGCCAGCTCTGCCACTTTGGTGTCCCCGTTTTTCTGTAATTCGGGGTTCCACCCTCGATTTTCCTCCGGTCAGATGGAATCCTCGGATTGTCCTGGAGTGGATGCGGTGGTGGAGAGATTGCATCATATCTGGGGGCAGGTGATGGACAATTTAAAGTTGTCCCAGGAGAAGACTCAGCTTTTTGCCAACCGTCACCGTCGTGTTGGTCCTCGGCTTTGTGTTGGAGATTTGGTGTGGTTGTCTTCTCGTTTTGTCCCTATGAGGGTCTCATCTCCTAAGTTTAAGCCTCGGTTCATCGGTCCGTATAAAATATTGGAGATTCTTAACCCTGTTTCCTTCCGTTTGGACCTCCCTGCATCCTTTTCTATTCATAACGTTTTTCATCGGTCGTTATTGCGCAGGTATGAGGCACCGGTTGTGCCTTCCGTTGAGCCTCCTGCTCCGGTGTTGGTTGAGGGTGAGTTGGAGTACGTTGTGGAAAAAATCCTGGACTCCCGTGTTTCCAGACGGAGACTCCAGTATCTGGTCAAGTGGAAGGGATACGGCCAGGAGGATAATTCTTGGGTCACTGCATCTGATGTTCATGCCTCTGATCTGGTTCGTGCCTTTCATAGGGCCCATCCTGATCGCCCTGGTGGTTCTGGTGAGGGTTCGGTGCCCCCTCCTTGAGGGGGGGGTACTGTTGTGAATTTGGATTCTGGGCTCCCCCGGTGGCTACTGGTGGAATTGAACTTGTGACATCATCTTCCCTGTTCACCTGTTCTGATTAGATCTGGGTGTCGCTATATAACCTGGCTTCTCTGTTAGATGCTTGCCGGTCAACAATGTTATCAGAAGCCTCTCTGTGCTTGTTCCTGCTCCCAGACATCTACTAGATAAGTTGGACATTCGTCCATGTTTTGTTTTTGTATTTTGGTTCCAGTTCACAGCTGCAGTTTCGTTACTGTGTCTGGAAAGCTCTTGTTGATCAGGAATTGCCACTCTGGTATTATGAGTTAATGCCAGAGTCCTAAAGTAATTTCTGGATGTGTTTTGTTAGGGTTTTCTACTGACCATGAAAGTATGCTTTCTGTCTTCTGCTATCTAGAAAGCGGACCTCAAATTTGCTAAAACTATTTTCCTGCTGCGTTTGTTGTTTCATCTCATATCACCGCCAATATATGTGGGGGGCTTCTGTCTCCTTTTTGGGCATTTCTCTAGAGGTGAGTCAGGTCTTATATTTCCCTCTGCTAGCATTATTTAGTTCTCCGGCCGGCGCTGGGCATATAGGGATAAAAAGTAGGACATGCTACCTGGCTACTTCTAGATGATGCGGTAGGTTTAGTTCATGGTCAGTACAGTTACATCTTCCAAGAGCTTGTTCCTTTTGAGGCTTATGCTAGTTCTCTGGCCATGGAGATCATGACAGGTGGGGTTATGTAGAGCTCAGCATTCAGCATTCAGAGAACTGGTAGATCTGCAGCAGATCAACAGTATTTTTGTAAAAACTGCAGCAAGCAGCTCAGAGTCGTATCTATGAGGGGGCAGGCAGGGCAACTACCCCAGTTGCAGCAGGCAGTGGGGCGCCATCGAGCCACCTAATGTGGCGCACTGAAGTGTCTCTCTCTGCAACTACATTTTGCCACCCCCCAGACTGGAAGTCAGCTGATCTCTGAGCTGGCTGTCAAGGTGACAGCTGGCTTACAGAAGATGGCTCCCAGTGAACAATTGTACTTGTGTCTTTTGCCCACAATTGTGATTAGTTTGTAGTCATTCTATGTGACTGCGGACTTCTGAATTCTCATAGTGTGCACTGCACGCTGTCAGAATTCTCTGGTGCCAGCGATTTGTATACATGCAGTCACATGCCGACTAGACATGCGTGGTCTCACTCAATGAAAATTAATTGAGCCAGGCCAGACACGTCTAGTCAGAATGTGGCCAGAAGTAAACAAATCACATACTTGTGCTAACATGACCATCCATTCTTGCCACCAGCAAGGGAAAATCCTAAAAGTGTGCAGTGCCTGCAGACTTTCATCTCAAACCCGGGCAAGCTTTTAATTATAAGACAAAGCCCTGTAGCATTCCAATCCTAGCAAGCGTGTATTATACTCCTGCCACAATTCAGCTCTGCTTGCGGTTCCTGTGGTCATCACATGGCCACTTCACTCATATTACTGTCACGTGACAATTAGCTTTTCTTCACGCTTCTCTCAGCTTTTCACTCAACATTAAAAGAATTAGGGAGAGCAGTTAGTTGGCATGTGACTAAGTGTCACATTGTGTATGTGGTTTTTTTGGGGGGGTGAGCTCGGGCGCGCCAAACTGTAATCTTGCCCCGGGTGTTGGAAAACCTAGATGCACCTCTGAAGCAGCCCAGTAAAGTTATGCATTGCTGGAATCAGGGTCTTTGAACCCACTTCATGCTGCTCTCGGATGAAAGCAAAAACTTGGTGACAGATTACCTTTAATTTGTAACTGAGCTTTCTTTCAGCTTTTTTGTCTCGTGTACATTGCACATAGAGCAAAGATCCAACTCTTCTATCTTTCTTCATCATATTCTTAGAAGCAGAATGGAGGACATTATATAGCAGTACTGAGCCATGTTGCTGTGAATCCAGCATTGAGGGTGAGGTACAATGCTCACTAGGCTACAACTCTATTTATATTTATATCTCTTCCTTTGCTTCCCTTCTGTTCCCCATTTTCATAGACTTATATGCAATTTAACATGTAACCAGATTTCTCTGTGTACTGATTACTGTATATGGATTATATTCTCAGAGACAATCATCACTGCCGGAGGACAGGGGGATTTGAAGTTGTTGAAAAAGTTTTCATTTTTGTCTAATAATATATGCCGCGAAGTTTCTAATCTGCATTAAGGCTATTAATTCATTGAAAAAAATTGTTACTCTTTAATATACATTTTTTTTTGTGACTTCCAATGTGTTTCAGATGTGCAGAGATAATGTGCACAGTGATTTTCAATTAGTCTTATGGATTCATGTATTTATGTTCATCTATTACAACATCCCATATACATTTATCCTACTTCCCTGTCTGTGAACTGTTTCTACCTTAGTGCAAGTGGAAATTTAATTTAAAATCTAATGGAAGTGCATCTGAACAGCAAGGTGGATTGCTGTTGAGGGGAGATAGAGAGAAAAAAAAAAAAAAAAATCTATAAATCTTCAGCACAGCGAGTGTGAGCGAGCTGAGTGTGACCTGAGCGTAAGTGTGAACGGCGGTAAGTGTGTGACTTGTGATTCAGTGAAGAGGTATTTGGAAGGCCTTTAACAAATACCTGTGTGAATTGGAGTAAGTTGCTGAATTGGGAGTAGCTATATTCATAAGGAGTTAACTTAGGGTGGGGGCTCATAATTAAGGGGATATAAGGGGCAGCTGTTTGGGGCTCAAGTCCTTTTTGGAAGTGCATCTGAACAGCAAGGTGGATTGCTGTTGAGGGGAGATAGAGAGAAAAAAAAAAAAATCTATAAATCTTCAGCACAGCGAGTGTGAGCGAGCTGAGTGTGACCTGAGCGTAAGTGTGAACGGCGGTAAGTGTGTGACTTGTGATTCAGTGACTTTGGAATCAGGGAGTTTCCAAGGAAGGAATTGCTTCTGTTTTTTTTTTTTGGTTTAATTAATACTTTGTATTTATTTTTAATTAACGTTTCTGTGTGGTGCAATCCCCATTAGGAAATGTGCTCCACAATTGTTAATGCCATCCAGTGTACATCTTGCCACATGTATGCAGTCCTTGACCAGCCGATCGAGGGTGCATACTGCTGTGCGAGATGTGAGCACGTTGTGCATTTGGAAACCCAGATACTGGATCTAAATGTGCAGCTGGCAACACTGAGATCCATAGACAATATGGAGAGGAGTCTTCTGCTCACAGAGCAGACGCTCAATGGGATAGATGAGGAGGGGGATGGTAGGAGGGAGCTGCAGGACAGTGTGGCAGTTAGCTGGGTGACAGATAGAAGGCGGGGTAGAGGGAAGAGTGCCAGGGAGGCTAGTCCTGATCTGGCACACCCCAATAAGTTTGCTAAGTTGGCAGATGAGGGGGGGTGCCAGTACAGGGGTAGCACTGCTGCAGCCAGGCATGTCCTCTGAAAGCCGGAGGAGTGACTGCTCCAGTAAGGAGGGAAAAAGGAGAGCAGGGCAGGCCAGACAGGTGCTGGTAGTGGGGGACTCAATTATTAGGGGAACAGATAGGGCAATCTGTCACAAAGACAGGGATCGTCGGACGGTGTGCTGCCTACCTGGCGCTCGAGTCCGACACATCGCTGATCGGGTGGACAGATTACTGGGAGGGGCTGGTGAGGACCCAGCGGTCATGGTGCACATTGGCACAAATGACAAAGTTAGAGGTAGGTGGAAGGTCCTTAAAGATGATTTCAGGGAATTAGGCTGCAAGCTGAAAGCAAGGACCTCCAACGTGGTATTTTCCGAAATACTGCCTGTACCACGTGCCACGCCAGAGAGGCAACGGGAGATTAGGGAGGTTAATAAGTGGCTCAAGAATTGGTGTAGGAAGGAGGGGTTTGGGTTCCTGCAGAACTGGGCCGACTTCTCAGTTGGCTGCAGGCTCTACGCTAGGGACGGGCTGCACCTCAATGGGGAAGGTGCAGCTGTGCTGGGGGAGAAAATGGTTAGAAGGTTGGAGGAGTGTTTAAACTAGGGATTGGGGGGGAGGGTATTCATTTTATAGGAGGGGAAGATAGTGCAGATAGAGACCTGGGCACAAATAAGGAAGTTGGGGGAGGCGGTGGCATGGGGGGTGGGGTTAGAATAGTTAGTAATTTAAGAAAGAATAGAGGTACAGAGAGTAACATCAAGTGCATGTATACTAATGCCAGAAGCCTCGCCAACAAAATGGATGAATTAGAACTAATGTTGTTGGAGCATAATTATGACATGGTGGGGATTGTTATGACCCCAATGGCGAGGGTATCAGAGGAACGTGGAAGTCTGCAGAATACAAAAATCCAGCTCATAGGGCAGTGGTAACTGGGTTGACCATATATCTACTCCTAACGCCAACACTAGAAGTAGCCGGGGATCATTCCTACGTTGATTCTAGATGACACGCGCCAGCCGGAGAATCTAGCTACCCCTAGTAGAGGAAAACAAAGACCTTTCTTGCCTCCAGAGAAGGGGACCCCAAAGCTGGATAGAAGCCCCCCACAAATAATGACGGTGAGGTAAGAGGAAACGACAAACACAGAAATGAACCAGGTTTAGCACAGAGAGGCCCGCTTACTGATAGCAGAATAAAGAAAGGTAACTTAGGCTACGTTCACATTAGCGGCGCCCGCCGCAGCGGCGGGCGCCGCAGCGGCGCCGCATGCATCATGCGCCCCTATATTTAACATGGGGGCGCATGGACATGCGGTGCACTTGCTTTTTGCGCCGCATGCGTCCCTGCGGCGCCCGCGTCGGGTCGCGGAGGACGCAGCAAGTTGCATTTTTGCTGCGTCCAAAATCAATGAAAAAAAGGACGCATGCGGCGCAAAAAGCTGCGTTGTGCATGTGTTCACATTTGCGCTGTGCGTTGCGGCGGCGACGCTGCGGCGCACACCGCAAATGTGAACGTAGCCTTATATGGTCAACAAAAACCCTATCAAAATCCACACTGGAAATTCAAGAACCCCCGAACCGTCTAACGGTCCGGGGGGAGAACACCAGCCCCCTAGAGCTTCCAGCAAAGGTCAGGATATAGATTTGGAACAAGCTGGACAAAAATACAAAACCAAAACAAATAGCAAAAAGCAAAAGGCAGACTTAGCTGATATAACTGGAACCAGGATCAGTAGACAAGAGCACAGCAGACTAGCTCTGATAACTACGTTGCCAGGCATTGAACTGAAGGTCCAGGGAGCTTATATAGCAACACCCCTAACTAACGACCCAGGTGCGGATAAAAGGAATGACAGAAAAACCAGAGTCAAAAAACTAGTAACCACTAGAGGGAGCAAAAAGCAAATTCACAACAGTACCCCCCCCTTAGTGAGGGGTCACCGAACCCTCACCACGACCACCAGGGCGATCAGGATGAGCGGCATGAAAGGCACGAACTAAATCGGCCGCATGAACATCAGAGGCGACCACCCAGGAATTATCCTCCTGACCATAGCCCTTCCACTTGACCAGGTACTGAAGCCTCCGCCTGGAGAGGCGAGAATCCAAGATCTTCTCCACCACGTACTCCAACTCGCCCTCAACCAACACCGGAGCAGGAGGCTCAGCAGAAGGAACTACAGGCACAATGTACCGCCGCAACAAGGACCTATGAAATACATTGTGAATAGCAAACGACACAGGAAGATCCAGACGAAAAGATACAGGATTAAGGATTTCCAATATCTTGTAAGGCCCAATAAAACGAGGTTTAAATTTGGGAGAGGAGACCTTCATAGGAACAAAGCGGGAAGAAAGCCATACCAAATCCCCAACGCGTAGTCGGGGACCCACACCGCGGCGGCGGTTGGCAAAGCGCTGAGCCTTCTCCTGTGACAACTTCAAGTTGTCCACCACATGATTCCAGATCTGCTGCAACCTATCCACCACAGAATCCACCCCAGGACAGTCAGAAGGCTCCACATGACCTGAAGAAAAGCGAGGATGGAAACCAGAGTTGCAGAAAAAAGGCGAAACCAAGGTGGCGGAACTAGCCCGATTATTAAGGGCAAACTCAGCCAACGGCAAGAATGTCACCCAATCGTCCTGATCAGCAGAGACAAAACACCTCAAATAAGCCTCCAAAGTCTGATTGGTTCGCTCCGTCTGTCCATTAGTCTGAGGATGGAAAGCAGACGAAAACGACAAATCAATGCCCATCCTACTACAAAAGGATCGCCAGAACCTGGAAACAAACTGGGATCCTCTGTCTGATACAATATTCTCAGGGATGCCGTGCAAACGAACCACGTTCTGAAAAAACACAGGAACCAGATCGGAAGAGGAAGGCAGCTTAGGCAAAGGAACCAAATGGACCATCTTGGAGAAGCGATCACATATCACCCAGATAACGGACATGCCCTGAGATAGCGGAAGATCAGAAATGAAATCCATGGAGATATGTGTCCAAGGTCTCTTCGGGACAGGCAAGGGCAAGAGCAAACCGCTGGCACGAGAACAGCAAGGCTTAGCTCGAGCACAAGTCCCACAGGACTGCACAAATGACCGCACATCCCTTGACAAGGAAGGCCACCAAAAGGACCTGGCCACCAGATCTCTGGTGCCAAAAATTCCCGGGTGACCTGCCAACACCGAGGAATGAACCTCGGAAATGACTCTGCTGGTCCACTTATCCGGGACAAACAGTCTGTCAGGTGGACAAGACTCAGGCCTATCAGCCTGAAATCTCTGCAACACACGTCGCAGATCCGGAGAAATAGCTGACAAGATAACTCCATCTTTAAGAATACCAACAGGTTCAGCGACTCCAGGAGCATCAGGCACAAAGCTCCTAGAAAGAGCATCGGCCTTCACATTCTTTGAACCTGGTAAATACGAGACAACAAAATCAAAGCGGGAGAAAAACAATGACCAGCGGGCCTGTCTCGGATTAAGGCGTTTAGCAGACTCGAGATACATCAGATTTTTGTGATCAGTCAAGACCACCACACGATGCTTAGCACCCTCGAGCCAATGACGCCACTCCTCAAATGCCCATTTCATGGCCAACAACTCCCGATTGTCCACATCATAATTTCGCTCGGCAGGCGAAAACTTCCTAGAGAAAAAGGCACAAGGTTTCATAACAGAGCAACCAGGGCCTCTCTGCGACAAAACGGCCCCTGCCCCAATCTCCGAAGCATCCACCTCAACCTGAAAGGGAAGTGAGACGTCAGGCTGGCACAAAACAGGCGCCGAAGTAAACCGGCGTTTCAACTCCTGGAAAGCCTCCACGGCAGCAGGAGCCCAGTTAGCTACATCGGAGCCCTTCTTGGTCATATCCGTCAAAGGTTTCACAATGCTAGAAAAATTAGCGATAAAACGACGGTAGAAGTTAGCGAAACCCAAGAACTTCTGAAGACTCTTAACTGACGAGGGCTGAGTCCAATCAAGAATAGCTCGGACCTTGACTGGGTCCATCTCCACAGCAGAAGGGGAAAAAATGAACCCCAAAAAGGGAACCTTCTGTACACCAAAGAGACACTTTGAGCCCTTGACAAACAAAGAATTTTCACGCAAAATTTTAAAGACCAACCTGACCTGCTCCACATGCGAATCCCAATTATCAGAAAAAAACAAAATATCATCCAGATAAACAATCAAAAATTTATCCAGATACTTCCGGAAAATGTCATGCATAAAGGACTGAAAAACTGAAGGCGCATTGGAGAGCCCAAAAGGCATCACCAAGTACTCAAAATGACCTTCGGGCGTATTGAATGCGGTTTTCCATTCATCACCTTGCTTAATGCGCACAAGGTTGTACGCACCACGAAGGTCTATCTTGGTGAACCACTTGGCACCCTTAATCCGGGCAAACAAGTCAGACAACAGCGGTAAAGGATACTGAAATTTGACAGTGATCTTATTTAAAAGCCGATAATCAATACAAGGTTTCAAAGATCCGTCCTTTTTTGCCACAAAAAAGAATCCCGCACCAAGAGGGGAAGAAGACGGACGAATATGTCCTTTCTCCAGAGACTCCTTGATATATGAACGCATAGCGGTATGTTCAGGTACCGACAGATTAAACAGTCTTCCCTTAGGAAATTTACTGCCTGGGATCAAATCTATAGCACAGTCACAGTCCCTATGAGGAGGCAGTGCACTGGACTCAGACTCACTGAAGACATCCTGATAATCAGACAAATACTCCGGAACTTCCGAAGGCGTAGAAGAAGCAATAGACACAGGCAGGGAATCCCCATGAATACCACGACAGCCCCAACTTGAGACTGACATAGCCTTCCAGTCCAGGACTGGATTATGGGTCTGTAACCATGGCAGCCCTAAAACAACCAAATCATGCATTTTATGTAAAACCAGGAAACGTATCACCTCGCGGTGTTCCGGAGTCATGCACATGGTAACCTGTGTCCAATACTGCGGTTTATTTGCTGCCAATGGTGTAGCATCAATACCCCTAAGAGGAATAGGATTTTCTAATGGTTCAAGAGTAAAACCACAGCGCTTAGCAAATGAGAGATCCATGAGACTCAGGGCAGCACCTGAATCTACAAACGCCATGACAGGATAAGATGACAGTGAGCAAATCAAAGTTACAGACAGAATAAATTTAGGTTGCAAATTACCAACGGTGACAGGACTAACAACCTTAGCTATAAGTTTAGAGCATGCTGAGATAACATGTGTAGAATCACCACAGTAGTAGCACAAGCCATTCCGGCGTCTATGAATTTTCCGCTCATTTCTAGTCAGGATTCTATCACATTGCATTAAATCAGGTGTCTGTTCAGACAACACCATGAGGGAATTTGCGGTTTTTCTATCACATTGCACCGAATTAGGTGTCTGTTCAGACAACACCATGAGGGAATTTGCGGTTTTGCGCTCCCGCAACCGCCGGTCAATTTGAATAGCCAGTGCCATAGTATCATTCAGACCTGTGGGAATGGGAAAACCCACCATAACATTCTTAATGGCTTCAGAAAGGCCATTTCTAAAATTAGCGGCCAGTGCACACTCGTTCCAATGTGTCAGCACGGACCATTTCCGAAATTTTTGGCAATACACTTCAGCCTCGTCCTGCCCCTGAGACATAGCCAGCAAGGCCTTTTCTGCCTGAATCTCAAGATTGGGTTCCTCATAAAGCAAACCGAGCACCAGAAAAAACGCATCAAGATCAGCCAATGCCGGATCTCCTGGCGCCAGCGAAAAAGCCCAATCCTGAGGGTCGCCCCGTAAGAACGAAATAACAATTTTTACTTGCTGAGCAGAATCTCCAGATGAACAGGGTCTCAGGGACAAAAACAATTTACAATTATTCACGAAATTCCTAAACTTAAACCTGTCTCCGGAAAACAGTTCAGGAATCGGTATTTTAGGTTCTGACCTAGGATTTCTGATAACATAGTCTTGTATGCCCTGCACACGAGTAGCCAGCTGGTCCACACTTGTAATCAAGGTCTGGACATTCATGTCTGCAGCAAGCATAGCCACTCTGAGGTAAAGGGGAAGGAGAAAAAAAAAAAAAAACTCTGAATCTTCTTTCTTATAATCCCTCTTCTGCAATGCATTAAACATTTAATACTGGCCTGGCAAACTGTTATGACCCCAATGGCGAGGGTCTCAGAGGAACGTGGAAGTCTGCAGAATACAAAAATCCAGCTCATAGGGCAGTGGTATCTGGGTTGACCATATATCTACTCCTAACGCCAACACTAGAAGTAGCCGGGGATCATTCCTACGTTGATTCTAGATGACACGCGCCAGCCGGAGAATCTAGCTACCCCTAGTAGAGGAAAACAAAGACCTTTCTTGCCTCCAGAGAAGGGGACCCCAAAGCTGGATAGAAGCCCCCCACAAATAATGACGGTGAGGTAAGAGGAAACGACAAACACAGAAATGAACCAGGTTTAGCACAGAGAGGCCCGCTTACTGATAGCAGAATAAAGAAAGGTAACTTATATGGTCAACAAAAACCCTATCAAAATCCACACTGGAAATTCAAGAACCCCCGAACCGTCTAACGGTCCGGGGGGAGAACACCAGCCCCCTAGAGCTTCCAGCAAAGGTCAGGATATAGATTTGGAACAAGCTGGACAAAAATACAAAACCAAAACAAATAGCAAAAAGCAAAAGGCAGACTTAGCTGATATAACTGGAACCAGGATCAGTAGACAAGAGCACAGCAGACTAGCTCTGATAACTACGTTGCCAGGCATTGAACTGAAGGTCCAGGGAGCTTATATAGCAACACCCCTAACTAACGACCCAGGTGCGGATAAAAGGAATGACAGAAAAACCAGAGTCAAAAAACTAGTAACCACTAGAGGGAGCAAAAAGCAAATTCACAACAGGGGATATCTGAGACGTGGCTGGATGAGAGCCATGACTGGGCTGTTAACTTGCAGGGCTATAGCCTTTTCAGAAATGACCGTACAGATAAGCGAGGGGGTGGGGTGTGTCTGTATGTAAAATCGACCTTAAAACCCATCCTGCGTGATAATATAGGTGAATCTAATGAAAATGTAGAGTCTCTGTGGGTGGAGATAAGGGGAGGGGGAAAAAATAATAAATTACTTATAGGGGTTTGTTATAAATCTCCAAAACTAATGGAAGCAATGGAGAATATCCTCGTAAAGCAAATAGATGAAGCTGCGACTCAAGGAGAAGTCATTATTATGGGGGACTTCAACTACCCTGAAATAGATTGGGGAACAGAAACCTGCAGTTCCAGCAAAGGTAATCGGTTTTTGACAACTATGAGAGACAATTACCTTTCACAACTGGTTCAGGACCCAACAAGGAGGGGGGCACTGCTAGACCTAATATTAACCAACAGGCCAGACCGCATATCAAATATAAGGGTTGGGGGTCACTTGGGGAATAGTGATCACAAAATAATAAGTTTTCATGTAACCTTTAATAAGATGGGTAGTAGGGGGGTTACAAGGACACTAAACTTCAGGAGGGCAAATTTCCAACGGATGAGAGAGGATCTTGGTGCAATTAACTGGGACGATATCCTGAGACACAAAAATACACAAAGAAAATGGGAGACATTTATTAGCATCCTGGATAGGACCTGTGCACAGTATATACCGTATGGGAATAAACATACTAGAAATAGGAGGAAACCAATATGGCTAAATAGAGCTGTAAGGGGCGCAATAAGGGACAAAAAGAAAGCATTTAGAGAATTAAAGGAAGTAGGTAGTGAGGAGGCATTAAATAAATACAGAAAATTAAATACATTCTGTAAAAAGCAAATCAAGGCAGCAAAGATTGAGACAGAGAGACTCATTGCCAGAGAGAGTAAAAATAATCCCAAAATATTCTTTAACTATATAAATAGTAAGAAACTAAAAAATGACAGTGTTGGCCCCCTTAAAAATAGTCTGGGTGAAATGGTGGATGAGGATGAGGAAAAAGCCAATATGCTAAATGACTTTTTTTCATCAGTATTTACAAAAGAAAATCCCATGGCAGACAAAATGACTAGTGATAAAAATTCCCCATTAAATGTCACCTGCTTAACCCAGCAGGAAGTACAGCGGCGGCTGAAAATAACTAAAATTGACAAATCTCCGGGCCTGGATGGGATACACCCCCGAGTACTGCAGGAACTAAGTACAGTCATTGATAGACCATTATTTTTAATCTTTAAAGACTCAATAATAACAGGGTCTGTACCACAGGACTGGCGTATAGCAAATGTGGTGCCAATATTCAAAAAAGGGGCAAAAACTGAACTCGGTAATTATAGGCCAGTAAGTTTAACCTCTACTGTGGGTAAAATCCTGGAGGGCATTCTAAGGGATGCTATGCTGGAGTATCTAAAGAGGAATAACCTCATGACCCAGTATCAGCACGGGTTTACTAGGGACCGTTCATGTCAGACTAATTTGATCAGCTTCTATGAAGAGGTAAGTTCAGGACTGGACCAAGGGAACCCAGTGGACGTAGTATATATGGACTTTTCCAAAGCTTTTGATACGGTGCCACACAAAAGGTTGTTACTAGTGTTGAGCGATACTTTCCGATATCGGAAAGTATCGGTATCGGAAAGTATCGGCCGATACCGTCAAAATATCGGATCCAATCCGATACCGATACCCGATCCCAATGCAAGTCAATGGGACGAAAATATCGGAATTAAAATAAACCCTTTATAAACTTGTAGGTTCATTCTACATGAAGGAAAACAACTAAGAATAATGTAGGATGTATTGGGGGACGTGGCGGAGATATTAAAGGGACAGAGGTTTAGCCCAATGTAATAGAATAGCAGGATTTTTAATTTTTTTTTATGAAGTTCGGCGTTAGAAAGAATTTGACTATGTTATTTTTTTTTTTTTTTATGTCAGATATTGATGTTTCACTACTTCCACGCCCTTCACCTTCTTTTTTACTTCTCCCACGCTTTCTTCTTAATTATCCTCATCATCAGCTTCTTTGACATCAACTTCTTCACCTTATTCATCTTCTTCTTCATCTTCTACCTATTATTTTTTGGGTTACATTGTTCATATTCTTTTTATTTTACTATTATCTTCATCATATTCAACTTCTTCATCATATTCTTATTTGTGACAGGCATTCCCGTAGTTGTTATCTATAAAAGTTTGAAGATTACACCTTCCGTTCTGCCTGTCACAAACCAGTTACATTTGTCCGCGTTCAGTTTGGCCTGCAGCATCAGGCTTTATCCAGGGGCACCACGAGGAGGAACGGACTCACCCCCATACACTGCTTAGTCTTCTTCTGCTTATAATTTACATAATATTTTTTTGCTCTGATATTTTGTGTTATGCTTAATGTCCTTCTGCTCTTTGTTCTGCAGCCTCTTGTTCTTCTGCTTCTCGGTCTTCCAGGTCGTCGTCGTCTCCAGGGTCGTCGTCTCCGGGGTCGTCGTCATCGGGGTGGTCTCCGGGGTCGTCGTCATCGGGGTGGTCTTCAGGGTCATCGTCTCCAGGGTCGTCGTCATCACGGTGGTTGTCGTCTCTGGTGTCGTCGTCATCTTAGGGGTGTTCTTCCGGGTCATCGTGTTTAGTCTCTTGAACTTGGAAATGTAGCAGAAGGTACAAGAAGGCTGAGAAAATGCCGAGAACCAGCTGATGGAACTGGAACTCGGATGGCTACCCGAAGGTCCAAGAGCCAATGGAACTACCGAGGACCAGCTGACGTTACTGGAACCCGGTTACTAAGCAGGAGGTACCCGTGCCTGAAAGCACTACCAAGGACCACCTGACGTTGGTGGAACTCGGATACCCAGAGGGAGGCACCTAAGCCAAAGGCTCTGCCCGGAACCAGCTGACGGTACTGGAACCAGGATGGGGAGCAGAAGGTACAAGAGCAAAAGACACTGCCGAGAACCAGCTGACGGTGCTGGAACCCGGATGGGTAGCCGAAGGTCCAAGAGCCAATGGAACTACCGAGGACCAGCTGACGTTACTGGAACCCGGTTACTAAGCAGGAGGTACCCGTGCCTGAAAGCACTACCAAGGACCACCTGACGTTGGTGGAACTCGGATACCCAGAGGGAGGCACCTAAGCCAAAGGCTCTGCCCGGAACCAGCTGACGGTACTGGAACCAGGATGTGGAGCAGAAGGTACAAGAGCAAGTGTCTGCGTGGCTTTTGCAGGACACGTTGCCGGCTGCACAGCAGGGGAACAGCTGGCGGTGCTGGACCCCACTGACACATTGGCGAGGTGTTTGGCTCTGTGCAGCCAGCACTTCCGGACAGCAACGAGCGGTGTTGTAGCCCGGGCTCTGCAGGGGGAGCAGAGTGTAGGCCGAAGCCTACTTGAACCAATTTCAAAGGTAACCTTTAACCCCCCCTCAGGGGTTAGAAAGTAGAAGAGCCACAGCTTATGCAGCAGTAGTGCTGCACAAGTCAAAGGTTGCTCTTTTAATTTCGCTCCTTGCACACGCTGAATGAAACACGTATAACATTTAGCCCTTTATACAGTCAAACTGTGTTGGAGGCGCGAGTTCCCTTTGTAATGAGACGCAGCACAGATGTCAAGAATCCCACCTTGGTGCTGGGTGCAGCCTCCTGAGCGTTGTTATTTGCTGTACAGGAGTCTGCGCTGTCGTGTTATCCCCTGGCCTAGCGCCGTTAGCGCTGCCCATCTTCTGACCTCATTTAATGTTGGCCGGTGCGGTTCGCGATGCCCATGAATCACAGCCCCGCAGTGTATTGACATAGTTTAAACACTGCGGGGCTGGGATTCATGGCCTGGCGCAGTACATATGTTCGCCTCTCGCTTGGGTTCTTACACCCGCTTCAGACTATGCGGCGTCATCTGATCCCTTATCGCATGCCACGGCCATGAAGCCGCACAGTCCGAAGAAGGCGGAAGGAGAGGAGGGACAGGCGAACTGATGCACTGATCCTGCCCATCAATCACACCCTCGCAGTCCCAATAAATAAGACACCGAGGGGCGTTGTGTGGGTCAGGGCGGCCGCAGAGGCGCAGGCAGCCAAACCATGATGCCAGAAGACGGGCAGCGCTACCAAGGGGGTTGCAGCGTGTCATTACAAAGGAAAGTCACACCACCGGGACGGTTAAATGGTCACACAGAGGACACATTGCAGACGTGTTTTCAGTTCCACATGTGCGAGGAGAATACGTTTCTGAGCCACCTTGCACACATGCAGCATTACCGCTGTACAAGGTGGCTGGATAACGTAAAAACGCCTGGGGGAGGGGGGACAGGTTCCCTTCAATTTCAGTTCTTGTGTCTGCGTGGCTTTTGCAGGACACGTTGCCGGCTGCACAGCAGGGGAACAGCTGGCGGTGCTGGACCCCACTGACACATTGGCTGGTGTTTTTCTCTGTGCAGCTAGCACATCTGGGCAAAAACTGGCGGTGTGTTAGAGCCCAGGGACAGCAGGAGGAGGAGCAGGAGGAGGAGGAGCAGGGGGAGGGGAGTGTAGGCCGAAGCCTGCACAGGCGGCAGCTTTGGGTGTGTTGTGTCTGCGTGACTTTTGCAGGACACGTTGCCGGCTACACAGCAGGGGAACAGCTGGCGGTGCTGGACCCCACTGACACATTGGCGAGGTGTTTGGCTCTGTGCAGCCAGCACTTCCGGACAGCAACTAGCGTTGTTGGAGCCCGGGCTCTGCAGGTGGAGCAGAGTGTAGGCCGAAGCCTAATTGAACCGATTTCAAAAGTCACCTTTAACCCCCCCTCAGGGGTTACAAAGTAGAAGAGCCACAGCTTATGCAGCAGCAGTGCTGCGCAAGTCAAAGGTTGCTCTTGTAATTTTTCTCCTTGCACACGCTGAATGGAACACGTATAACATTCAGCCCTTTAGACAGTCAAACTGTGTAATGGAGGCGAGAGTTCCCTTTGTAATGAGACGCAGCACAGGTGTCAAGAATCCCACCTTGGTGCTGGGTGCAGCCTCCCGAGCGTTGTTATTTGCTGTACAGGAGTCTGCGCTGTCGTGTTATCCCCTGGCCTAGCGCCGTTAGCGCTGCCCATCTTCTGGCATCATGTAATGTCGGCCGGTGTGGTTCGCGATGCCCATGAATCACAGCCCCGCAGTGTATTGACATAGTTTAAACACTGCGGGGCTGGGATTCATGGCCTGGCGCAGTACATATGTTCGCCTCTCGCTTGGGTTCTTACACCCGCTTCAGACTATGCGGCGTCATCTGATCCCTTATCGCATGCCACGGCCATGAAGCCGCACAGTCCGAAGAAGGCGGAAGGAGAGGAGGGACAGGCGAACTGATGCACTGATCCTGCCCATCAATCACACCCTCGCAGTCCCAATAAATAAGACACCGAGGGGCGTTGTGTGGGTCAGGGCGGCCGCAGAGGCGCAGGCAGCCAAACCATGATGCCAGAAGACGGGCAGCGCTACCAAGGGGGTTGCAGCGTGTCATTACAAAGGAAAGTCACACCACCGGGACGGTTAAATGGTCACACCGAGGACACATTGCAGACGTGTTTTCAGTTCCACATGTGCGAGGAGAATACGTTTCTGAGCCACCTTGCACACATGCAGCATTACCGCTGTACAAGGTGGCTGGATAACGTAAAAACGCCTGGGGGAGGGGGGACAGGTTCCCTTCAATTTCAGTTCTTGTGTCTGCGTGGCTTTTGCAGGACACGTTGCCGGCTGCACAGCAGGGGAACAGCTGGCGGTGCTGGACCCCACTGACACATTGGCTGGTGTTTTTCTCTGTGCAGCTAGCACATCTGGGCAAAAACTGGCGGTGTGTTAGAGCCCAGGGACAGCAGGAGGAGGAGCAGGAGGAGGAGGAGCAGGGGGAGGGGAGTGTAGGCCGAAGCCTGCACAGGCGGCAGCTTTGGGTGTGTTGTGTCTGCGTGACTTTTGCAGGACACGTTGCCGGCTACACAGCAGGGGAACAGCTGGCGGTGCTGGACCCCACTGACACATTGGCGAGGTGTTTTTCTCTGTGCAGCTAGCAGTACCGGGCCCCAACTGGCGGTGTTGGAGCCCAGGGTCAGCAGGAGGAGCAGGGGGAGCGGAGTGTAGGCCGAAGCCTGCACTCGAGCAAGTTGAAAGGAAACCTTTAACCCCCCCCCCCCCAGGCGTTTGTAGCTGAAAGAGCCATTGTGTACAGCACTAATGCTGGAAAAGGTAAACTTAGCTCTTTTAATTATGGTCCTTGCACATGCGGAACCTAACAGTTATGAAATGTGTCCCCTCACAGCGTTAAACCGTCCGGTAGGTGGAACTTTCCTTTGTCGTGTGACGCAGCACAGCCATCATTTTTACCCCCTTGGCGCCGTGCGCCGCCTCCTCAGCGTTGTTTTAATCTGTCCCGGAGCCTGCGCTGTTAGGTTAGCCCTTGGCCATGCACACATTTTGCGCTGCCCGTCTTCTGACATCATTTGGTGTCAGGCTGGCTGCGCCTGTGCGGGTGCGCTGGCCGAGATCCCGCCTCGCAGTGTCGTCTAATGTAATCCCACCGCGGGCCTGTGATCCGTGCCCGTGCGCAGTGCATATCCTCTCCTCTCACTCCCCTCCCTACGGCTTTTTCAGACTGTGCGGTGTCACGGCCGTGGCATGCTATTAGGGACCAGCTGACATCGCACAGTCTGAAGAAGCCGTAGGGAGGGGAGTGAGAGGAGAGGATATGCACTGCGCACGGGCACGGATCACAGGCCCGCGGTGGGATTACATTAGACGACACTGCGAGGCGGGATCTCGGCCAGCGCACCCGCACAGGCGCAGCCAGCCTGACACCAAATGAGGTCAGAAGACGGGCAGCGCAACATGTGTGCATGGCCAAGGGCTAACCTAACAGCGCAGGCTCCGGGACAGATTAAAACAACGCTGAGGAGGCGGCGCACGGCGCCAAGGGGGTAAAAATGATGGCTGTGCTGCGTCACACGACAAAGGAAAGTTCCACCTACCGGACGGTTTAACGCTGTGTGGGGACACATTTCATAAGTGTTTGGTTCAGCATGTGCAAGGAGCATCACGAAAAGAGGCACTTTTTCCCTTTGCATCATTACTGCTGCACAAGGTGGCTCCTTCAGTAACAAACGCCTGGGGGGGGGGGGGTCAGGTTCCCTTACATTTAACTTGTTGTGCCTGCGTGGCGGTCGCAGTACACGTTGCCGTATACACAGCAGGGGAACAGCTGGCGGTGCTGAACCCCACTAACACATTGGCGAGGTGTTTGGCTCTGTGCGTACAGCACTTCTGGACGGCAACTGGCGGTGTTGGAGCCCAGGGACGGGTGGAGGAGGAGGAGGTTGGAGGAGGTAGGAGGGATTGCCACACACACAGCAGGGGAACAGCTGACGTTACTGAACCCCAATAACAGAGGAGGGACTGTTGACTGTGCGTACAGCACTTCTGGACGGCAACTGGCGGTGTTGGAGCCCAGGGACGGGTGGAGGAGGAGGAGGTTGGAGGAGGTAGGAGGGATTGCCACACACACAGCAGGGGAACAGCTGACGTTACTGAACCCCAATAACAGAGGAGGGACTGTTGACTGTGCGTACAGCACTTCTGGACGGCAACTGGCGGTGTTGGAGCCCAGGGGCAGGTGGAGGAGGAGGAGGTTGGAGGAGGTAGGAGGAGGTAGGAGGGATTGCCACACACACAGCAGGGGAACAGCTGACGTTACTGAACCCCAATAACAGAGGAGGGACTGTTGACTGTGCGTACAGCACTTCTGGACGGCAACTGGCGGTGTTGGAGCCCAGGGACAGGTGGAAAAGCAGAGGAACACAATGTAGGCCGAAGCCTGAGAAAGTCGAAAGGGAACCTTTAACCCCCCCCCCAAGGCGTTTGTAGCTGAAAGAGCCAGCTTGTGCAGCACAAAAGATGCAAAAGGAAAAGGTGGCTCTTTTCATCATGCTCCTTGCAAACACAGAACTAAACACTTATAAAATGTGTCCCCTGCAACCGTAAAACCGTCCCGGAGGTGGGACTTTCCTTCGTAATGTGACGCAGCCCAGCCGTCATTCCTACCCCCCCGGCGCCGCGCACCGGCTCCTCAGCGTTGTTTTATTCCGTCAAGGAGCCTGCGCTGTTATGTTATCCCGTGGCCAGGCACACTTAGCGCTGCCCGTCTTCTGGCATCATTTGGTGTCTGGATGGCTGCGCCTGTGCGGCCGCGCTGGCAGAGAGCCCGCCTCGCAGTGTCTTCTGATTTAATCCCACTGGGGGCCTGGGATCCATGGACATGCGCAGTGCATATCTGAACCTCCACCTCTCACTCATCTCCCTATGGCTTCTTCAGACTGTGCGGTGTCACGGCCGTGGCATGCTGTTAGGGACCAGCTGACACCGAACAGTCTGAAGAAGCCATAGGGAAATGAGTGAGAGGTGGAGGTTCAGATATGCACTGCGCATGTCCATGGATCCCAGGCCCCCAGTGGGATTAAATCAGAAGACACTGCGAGGCGGGCTCTCTGCCAGCGCGGCCGCACAGGCGCAGCCATCCAGACACCAAATGATGCCAGAAGACGGGCAGCGCTAAGTGTGCCTGGCCACGGGATAACATAACAGCGCAGGCTCCAGGACGGAATAAAACAACGCTGAGGAGCCGGTGCGCGGCGCCGGGGGGGTAGGAATGACGGCTGGGCTGCGTCACATTACGAAGTAAAGTCCCACCTCCGGGACGGTTTTACGGTATCAGTGGACACATTTTATAAGTGTTAAGTTCTGCGTGTGCAAGGAGCTAAACAAAAATAGCTACCTTTTCCTTGGGCAGCATTACTGCTGCACAAGGTGGCTCTTTCAGTAACAAACGCCTTGGGGGGGGGGGGACAGATTCCCTTACATTTCAGTTGTTGTGTCAGCGTGGCGGTCGCATGACACATTGCCGGCTACACAGCTGGGGATCAGCTGACATTACTGAAACCCAATAACACTGGGTCGTATGTTTTGACTGTGCAGACGGCACGTCTGAGCCTCAACTGGCGGTGTTGGAGCCCAGGAATTTAAGTTCAGGTGGTAGAAAGATGAACACAACAGGAGACCTGGATAACGTATACAGTGACCTAATTATTCAATCAGGAGGAGGAGTGGCAAATTCCGGCGAGATCCAGGCCTTGTTCATTTTCAGGAAAGTAAGCCGGTCAACGTTATCGGAGGATAGTCGCATGCGACGGTCAGTTAGTACACCACCTGCAGCACTAAAGACACGTTCCGATAATACACTGGCCGCAGGGCAAGACAGCACCTCCAATGCATACTGGCTTAGCTCTGGCCATGTATCCAGCTTTGAGACCCAAAACTTGAAAGGGGAAGAGCCGTCTGGGAGTACAGCAAGAGGGCAAGACATGTAGTCTGTCACCATCTGACGGAACCGTTGCCTCCTGCTGACTGGAGCCGTCTGTGATGGTGTAGACTTTTGTGGCGGGCACAGAAAACTGTGCCACAGTTCGGCCATACTGGTCTTGCCTTGGGCAGAGGCACTGCTTCTGCTCCCTCTTTGTGCAGAGCCTCCACCACGGCCTGGACGCACTGAGCTGCTTTGGAATGCACTAGCAGCACTTCTCTCAGTTGGAATGGAGAAGATGATGGAATTGACCAGTGTGTCTTGGTACTCCCGCATTTTTCGCTCCCGGTTCAACGGTGTGATGAGGCTTTCTACGTTGTCCCGGTAGCGAGGATCGAGGAGGGTGAACACCCAATAATCAGACATGTTGAGAATGTGGGCGATGCGGCGGTCGTTTCTCAGGCACTGCAGCATGTAATCCACCATGTGCTGCAGACTGCCAACTGCCCAAGAAACGCTGTCCCCTGCTGGAGGCGTGATCTCTGCCCGCTCGTCATCACCCCACCCTCGCTGTACACACTGAGTACTGGACAATTGTGTAACTCCCTCCTCTGGACGGATGTCTTCCTCCTCCATTGACTCCTCCTCATCCTCCTCACAAACGGTCCCCTGCCTACGCGTTTGTGAGGAACCACGTGGCGCTGACTGTCCAGAAGATGATGGAAATGGTGAATCCTCATCCTCCACCTCTTCCACAACATCATCCCTTAGCGCTTGCAGTGATTTTTCAAGCAGGCAGATAAGGGGGACAGTCATGCTGACTAGTGCATCATCTGCACTCGCCATCCGCGTGGAATAATCAAAGGGACGCAAAACCTGGCAGACGTCATTCATAGTGGCCCACTCTGTGGTTGTGAAGTCTGTACGGCGCTGACTGCGACTTTTTTGCGCCTGAAGCAGCTGGTACTCCATTACAGCTTGCTGCTGCTCACACAACCGCTCCAACATATGTAACGTGGAATTCCACCTGGTAGGTAGGTCACATATGATGCGATGTTCCGGCAGGCGGTGTCGGCGCTGCAGAGCCGCAATGCGCGCTTTTGCCGTGCTGGAACGCCGCAAGTGAGCACACTCTAGGCGGACCTTGTGCAGCAGTGCATCAAGATCCGGATAGTCCCTCAAAAAGCTCTGCACGACCAAATTGAGCACATGTGCCAGACATGGGATGTGAGTGAGGTTGCCGAGGCCCAGAGCTGCCACCAGATTTCGGCCATTATCACACACTACCATGCCTGGCTGGAGATTCGCTGGCACAAACCACACATCGCTCTCCTGCTTGATGGCATTCCAGAGCTCCTGCGCTGTGTGGCTACGATTCCCCAAGAAAATTAATTTCAAGACGGCCTGTTGACGTTTGGCCACGGCTGTGCTCATGTCGGTCGTAACAGGTACACGTTCATCACGGGTCCATGTGGAGGTGGACTGTGACGGCTCCTGCAGCGATGATTCTGAGGAACTGGTGTAAGAGGAGGAGTCAATGCGTACAGAATGGATTCCTGCAATCCTTGGAGTGGGCAGGACACGTCCTGCGCCACTCGCACGGTCTGTACCCGGCTCAACGACATTAACCCAATGGGCAGTGAGGGAAAGGTATCGCCCCTGTCCATGTTGACTGGTCCACGCATCGGTGGTGAGGTGGACCTTGCTACTGACGGCGTTCAGTAGCGCGTGTTTTATGTGTCCCTCCACATGCTTCTGCAGGGCAGGGACGGCTTGCCTGCTGAAGTAAAAGCGGCTGGGCACTTTGTACTGTGGGACTGCCAATGACATGAAGTCACGGAAGCTGTCAGTCTCCACCAGCCTGAATGACAGCATTTCCAGTGACAGAAGTTTGGCAATGCCTGCAGTCAGAGCCTGTGCTCGTGGGTGGTTTGACGAGAAAGGCCGCCTTTTCTCCCATGCCTGTACTACCGATGGCTGTAGACTGGGCTGGGAGTGTGTGGATGACTGGGAAAGTGGCGCTGCGGGTGGAATTACAGCGGGTCTCTGGACAACAGGGGCAGAGGTTCTTCCACGGCGATCCTGGGAGGACGCCGAACCAGCTGCGTGTGAGGTAGAGGAAGAGGCAACACGAGCTGAAGAGGTGGTAGCTGCCGCTGTTGGTTGGCCTACCTCTTCAGTGTGTTTTTCTAACTCCGCCGGGTGCCTGTTGCGCACATGTTTCCACATGTTGGAGGTATTGAGGTTGCTGACATTTCGACCTCTTTTGACTTTTTGATGACACACGTTGCATCTGACATAGCAAATGTCATCTGCAACTGTGTCAAAAAAGGACCAGGCACTGCAAGTCTTGGGAGCGCCCTTTTTGGCTTTTGGAAGAGACATGCTCCTAACGGGTGCCAAAGCGGAGGCTGCAGGATCCGCAGTCTTCCCCCTCCCTCTCCCTCTTTGGGCCATACGGGGAATCTCTTCCTCAGAGCTGCTCCCACCACCTTCCTGTCCCTCACGCCAAGATGGGTCGAGGACCTCATCATCTACACTACCCTCTGCCCCCAACTGCTCCTCCTGGGTAGTCTCAGCAGCAGAGCACGCACCAGTAAGTGGCACCTGAGTGTCATCATCAGCTGATGCGGCCTGCGATGTGGTGACCGGAGCCACTGGCCCACCCGCCTCTTCAGAGGAAGACAGAAAAAGCTGTTGGGCATCACTGCACCCTGCCTCTTCTTCCATTTCTCCAATGCTGCTTGGCTGGCCCCCTGTTTCCAAGCCAAGAGATTCAGAGAACAGAAGTAGAGACGGCTCCTGTCCTGGGCTCTCTGTCTGCCTGGGCAATTTGGCAGGTGGTGAAGAGACAGATGGCTGCTCTCCAGTGCTCTGTGTCTGAGAGGATGTGGCACTAATGGAAGTTGATGCATTAGCTGCCATCCATCCGACAACAGCTTCAATTTGTTCTTCACGCAGCAGCGGTGTACGGCGCTCGGACACAAAGCTTCGCATGAACGACTGTTGCCTGGTGAAAGTGGGTGCTGATGAGTCACCGGTGCCCGCAGCAGGCACAGAATCCCCACGTCCCCTCCCTGCTCCGCGACGGCTCCCACGCCCCCGTGCCTTACTCACTGCCTTCTTCATCTTGGTTGACTGATAAAGATAAGCAGAAAAGTACTAACGGATTTGTGTGCTTATTCCTGAGCAACTCCTCCTAACAGGTATAAGAAGCACTAATTATCTAAAGTGTGGACTAGACACAAATATGAGCTAATGTGGCCTACAGAAATGTAAAGTGGTGTAACTGGTGTGTTTGGTGAACTTTATTATTTATTTATTTTTTGGGGGCTGAACTGACAACAGATAGAGCTGCAGTCACACGGAGACCGTGCAGACAGACGTAAACGGCGCTACAAGGCCCAAAAACCCTCCTCTACTTTATCCTATGTAGTGTTTTTCCACAAATTAGCTGGAGACGGGTGGAAAGACACTAATAGGATTTTTTTGAATAAATTAGCAGCAGACTACACTATTTTGAAAAAAAAGAAAATTGATTTGGCGGTATGACGCAGTGAAAAACCCTGAGCTGGAGACAACCAGGCTATAGCTGCTCACAGATTACAGGGCGAGCTGCAGTCACACGGAGACCGTGCAGACAGCCGTAAACGGCGCTGCAAGGCCCAAAAACCCTCCTCTACTTTATCCTATGTAGTGTTTTTCCACAAATTAGCTGGAGACGGGTGGAAAGACACTAATAGGATTTTTTTAAATTAATTAGCAGCAGACTACACTACTTTGAAAAAAAAGAAAATTGATTTGGCGGTATGACGCAGTGAAAAACCCTGAGCTGGAGACAACCAGGCTATAGCTGCTCACAGATTACAGGGCGAGCTGCAGTCACACGGAGACCGTGCAGACAGCCGTAAACGGCGCTGCAAGGCCCAAAAACCCTCCTCTACTTTATCCTATGTAGTGTTTTTCCACAAATTAGCTGGAGACGGGTGGAAAGACACTAATAGGATTTTTTTAAATTAATTAGCAGCAGACTACACTACTTTGAAAAAAAAGAAAATTGATTTGGCGGTATGACGCAGTGAAAAACCCTGAGCTGGAGACAACCAGGCTACAGCTGCTCACAGATTACAGGGCGAGCTGCAGTCACACGGAGACCGTGCAGACAGCCGTAAACGGCGCTGCAAGGCCCAAAAACCCTCCTCTACTTTATCCTATGTAGTGTTTTTCCACAAATTAGCTGGAGACGGGTGGAAAGACACTAATAGGATTTTTTTAAATTAATTAGCAGCAGACTACACTACTTTGAAAAAAAAGAAAATTGATTTGGCGGTATGACGCAGTGAAAAACCCTGAGCTGGAGACAACCAGGCTACAGCTGCTCACAGATTACAGGGCGAGCTGCAGTCACACGGAGACCGTGCAGACAGCCGTAAACGGCGCTGCAAGGCCCAAAAACCCTCCTCTACTTTATCCTATGTAGTGTTTTTCCACAAATTAGCTGGAGACGGGTGGAAAGACACTAATAGGATTTTTTTGAATAAATTAGCAGCAGACTACACTACTTGGGAAAAAAAAAAAAAAAAGGAACAGTATGAGGCAATGAACCACCCTCCCTGAACTGAATACAACCAACTATGGATGGCCTATGTGGCTGCACTCAGACTGGAGACTGGGCTGCACTCACACACACACACACACAGACCCTGCAGATCGCTGTGAAAACAGCGCTACAAGGCAAAAGCAAGGTGAATAGTAGGTGAACACAGCGGTTGCTAAATTAGCCTTTGGAAAGCACAAAGAAGCAAATCGCTATCTCTAAACTGTCCCTCAGTCAGCAAACAGCGTCCTGTCACTAACTGAATTCACAGCAGAGTGATCGCAAAATGGCGCCAGCGACTTTTAAACTGCATCATGACATCATTACACCAGCCAATCACAGCCTTGCCAGTAGTTTCATGCCCTCCATGCTAAACAGGATGTGCCCACACTTGGAATCAATCTCATTGGCTGAATTTCTGCTTTTTGAATCTTAGAACTTCCGATTCCGGTATCCGATACGCGGCAAGTATCGGAATCCCGGTATCGGAATTCCGATACCGCAAGTATCGGCCGATACCCGATACTTGCGGTATCGGAATGCTCAACACTAGTTGTTACATAAAATGAGAGTAATGGGGATAGGGGAAAATATGTGTAAGTGGGTTGAGAGCTGGCTCAGGGATAGGAAACAAAGGGTGGTTATTAATGGAGCACACTCGGACTGGGTCACGGTTAGCAGTGGGGTACCACAGGGGTCAGTATTGGGCCCTCTTCTTTTTAACATATTTATTAATGACCTTGTAGGGGGCATTCAGAGTAGAATTTCAATATTTGCAGATGACACTAAACTCTGCAGGGTAATCAATACAGGGGAGGACAATTTTATATTACAGGATGATTTATGTAAACTAGAAGCTTGGGCTGATAAATGGCAAATGAGCTTTAATGGGGATAAATGTAAGGTCATGCACTTGGGTAGAAGTAATAAGATGTATAACTATGTGCTTAATTCTAAAACTCTGGGCAAAACCGTCAATGAAAAAGACCTGGGTGTATGGGTGGATGACAAACTCATATTCAGTGGCCAGTGTCAGGCAGCTGCTACAAAGGCAAATAAAATAATGGGATGTATTAAAAGAGGCATAGATGCTCATGAGGAGAACATAATTTTACCTCTATACAAGTCACTAGTTCGACCACACTTAGAATACTGTGCACAGTTCTGGTCTCCGGTGTATAAGAAAGACATAGCTGAACTGGAGCGGGTGCAGAGAAGAGCGACCAAGGTTATTAGAGGACTGAGGGGTCTGCAATACCAAGATAGGTTATTACACTTGGGGCTATTTAGTTTGGAAAAACGAAGACTAAGGGGTGATCTTATGTTAATGTATAAATATATGAGGGGACAGTACAAAGACCTTTCTGATGATCTTTTTAATCATAGACCTGAGACAGGGACAAGGGGGCATCCTCTACGTCTGGAGGAAAGAAGGTTTAAGCATAATAACAGACGCGGATTCTTTACTGTAAGAGCAGTGAGACTATGGAACTCTCTGCCGTATGATGTTGTAATGAGTGATTCATTAATTAAATTTAAGAGGGGACTGGATACCTTTCTGGAAAAGTATAATGTTACAGGGTATATACACTAGATTCCTTAATAAGGCGTTGATCCAGGGAACTAGTCTGATTGCCGTATGTGGAGTCGGGAAGGAATTTTTTTCCCCATGGTGGAGTTACTCTTTGCCACATGGGGTTTTTTTGCCTTCCTCTAGATCAACATGTTAGGGCATGTTAGGTTAGGCTATGGGTTGAACTAGATGGACTTACAGTCTTCCTTCAACCTTAATAACTATGTAACTATGTAACTATGTAATGCATGAACTCAGTTTACAATATGAAGACTTCTACCTTCTCTCTTTCTCATCTCTATCTCCCTTAATTTTGTGCATTGATCTTGCTGTTTCTTTTTCTCCTACTGTTGAAATTTGTACTCAGATGGGACCTGATTAATTATCTTCAGATGAAATGTGAATTTTCTCTCATTCGGATCTGAAAATGTAAGGAGATTGGCAAATTCGTCTCTTAGAATGGATTCTTATTTTTCTTATATATTCTGTTATACGAACAGCTAACAAAAATAGAAAAATAATGTAAGTCTATGTGGACAATGGCTGACTTTTCAGATGAAAGTTATTTGGGCCATTTCTGCTATTTGTAATGTTATTGTATGTTGGTTGCAGCACCTTCTAATATACATTAGTGACATTTTTGAACCATCAAATCTCACATTGAAGAGACATTAACTAGGTAATTGTTTGGCACCAATTTCTTTACATATGGCCCCAATATGATAAAAGAAAAGTAACATACCGTATATACGCGAGTATAAGTTGACCCGAGTATAAGCCAAGGCACCTAATTTTGCCACGAAAAACTGGATAAGCTTATTGACTTGAGTATGACGGGTATGCATTGTCGCCTCATCCCTGTCCTTGTATGCATGGCTCCCCCATCCCTGTCCTTTTATGCATGGCTCCCCTTTCCCTGTCCTGGTATGCATGGCTCCCCCATCCCTGTCATTCTATGCATGGCTCCCCCATCCCTGTCCTTTTATGCATGGCTCCCCCATCCCTGTCCTTTTATGCATGGCTCCCCTTTCCCTGTCCTGGTATGCATGGCTCCCCCATCCCTGTCCTTTTATGCATGGCTCCCCTTTCCCTGTCCTTGTATGCATGGCTCCCCCGTCCCTATCATTCTATGCATGGCTCCCCCATCGCTGTCCTGGTATGCATGGCTCCCCCTTCCCTGTCCTTGTATGCATGGATCCTCATCCCCTGTTCTTGTATGCATGACTTCCCAGTCCCTGTCCTTGTATGCAAGGTTCCTTATCCCCCATCATTGTATGCATGGCTCCCCTATCCTTGTATGCAGGTTTCCTATTAAAAAAAACCCCAAACATCCTACTCACCTTCCTGCGCGCCCTGATGCATCTTGTTCCGGTGCCATCAACTCTTCCTGCTGAGCGATCATGTGGCCTCGCTCATTAAGGTACTGAATATTCAATCCACGCCTATGGGAGTGGAGACGCTTGCATATTCATTACCTTAATGTGCGGGGCCACGTGATCACTCAGCTGGAAATGCTGCTGATGCCCAAACCAATGAGATACAGCGAGGGGGCACAGGAAGGTGAGTAGGATGTCTTCTGGAAGCCAGCGCCTGTGGGTGTCACTGTGCGCGCTATAAGAGAAATGAGTATTAATTTCTCTTTAGCAGCGGGCACAGTTACAGCCGCAGGCTCCTGCCTCCTGTTACCCGCTGCTCCACTGCTCCCCCGCCGGCCCTCTAGGACAATTGACTCAGCCCAGGGGGGAGTTTTCAGCAAACAAAAAATGTGCTGAAAAACTCGGCTTATACACGAGTATATACGGTACTCATTTATCCATCCCATAGTATTCTTCTGTCATGCTGTTTTCTTCTCCTTTTCTTCTGGTGTGGTTGGCATTGGACAGGTGCGGTCACTGACTAGCTGAAGTGGTCACATACTGACCGCACTGGAAGTGAAAAGATTTTCCTAGGATTAAGGGAAAAAGCAATGCGCTATCTGAGTGTAGTAGTCAGAATGATCCGTGATGGAGTTAGATGAGAAGTAAGGTGTATGCTCATCAGATGGAGTTGTGCTATCCTGGTACAACTTTAAAGATATGATAAACAAATATGTGGTTTCAGTTATGGACTGCAGCCAACCAGATGGAACTCCAAAGGAGTTCCACTGTCAAGGAATTAAGGATAAAAAAAATTGATAGTGGCAATTCCACCACAGTGGATTAAAAAATTCCAAAAGGTTTGAATATGTAAATATAATGTACAGTAAAAAGTGTAAAGCAGATTTGCTCAAGCAACATGTATTTTAATAAAACTAAATTTAATAGTAATGATAATAATTGTAATTTATATAGTGTCAACATATTCCGCAGCACTTTACAATTAAGTAGGTAGGTAAATACACACAACGCGTTTCTGCTACAACTAGCCTTCATCAGGTGTCTGAAGTCAAATGTCCCATACAGCCCTCTTATGCTTATTTACATTCAAAGTGGGTGGTATTTCTATAATTACAAATAAAATGATTAATGTATAGGAAAACATATTTACAATAATTGTTTTCTTTTTCAAAGTGTCATGATGATCTTGAAACAAACAAACAATATATACTACAACAATTATAAGAATACATACAGTATATTATGGGTAAGGATGAATGAACATGAACTTTAAAGTTTGGTGCCCTTAACCTCAAACCCAGACTGACTTTTAACAAGATGTCTGGTTTTCTGTTCAGGTGCCTAATAAAGTTTGTTGAAAGGCTGCTGCACAAGCATTTAGGCAGTGGGCACTTCCAGAGCCATCACACCCATGCCAAGTATAGACATGGCTATGATTGGCCGTGCAGATTGTGACTCGGCCTGTATAAATGACGGATCACGAGTGCTGCCAACATTCAACTCTAATTAGTGTAGAGACAGGATGCAGCTGGAGTGCGAGAGAGTGTTAGGTTGCTCACTCTGCAAAAAAGCCTCTGTATATACTCTGCACCTATATCTGTGGGAGTACTGTATCAAAAAGTTGTGTATTCTGCACCCATATCTGTTGGAGTACTATGCCAAAAAGCCACTGTGTGCACTGTGCACCCATAACTATGGGAGTGCTGTGCCTTGAAGCCTCTGTGTGTACTTTGCAACCCCGCATGTTGAAGTACTGTGCCTTTAATCCTCTGTTTGCACTCTGCACCCTGCCTGTGGGAGTACTGTGCCCTGAAGCCTCTGTATGTGCTCTGCTACGAAGCCTGTAGGAGTACTGATCCAAAAACCCTCTGTGTACTCTGCAGCCGTGTCTGTATGAGTAGTGTACCAAAATAATTCTACTATGCAGCAGTCTTTTTCCCATTTGTTGTCCAAAAATATTATTTAAGTCTACCGTTGTAAAGTAAAGTATGCATTTCCCGTCATTTCAGAGGCTCCTCTCAGGATGCTTACAGGCGATTACGTTAAATTTATGATGTATTTTCAGATTCCAGTTTTCATATCATGATGTTCCACCTGTCTTTTTCTCCTTTTATCTGTATTGTAATTATACTTCAGGTGTGCAAGTTTTGTTTTTGTTTTGGGGTTTGTGATGGGTATTAGAATTTTAATACACATTATGGCTAGATATCAGTCGTGCAGAATATACAGTGCCTTGCGAAAGTATTCGGCTCCCTGGAACTTTTCAACCTTTTCCCACACATCATGCTTCAAACATAAAGATACCAAATGTAAATTTTTGGTGAAGAATCAACAATAAGTGGAACATAATTGTGAAGTTGAACGAAATTCATTGGTTATTTAAAATTTTTGTGGAAATTCAAAAACTGAAAAGTGGGGCGTGCAATACTATTCGGCCCCTTTAACTTAATACTTTGTTGCGCCACCTTTTGCTGCGATTACAGCTGCAAGTCGCTTGGGGTAGGTCTCTATCAGTTTTGTACATCGAGAGACTGACATTCTTGCCCATTCTTCCTTGGCAAACAGGTCGAGGTCAGTGAGGTTTGATGGAGATCGTTTGTGAACAGCAGTTTTGAGCTCTTTCCACAGATTCTCGATTGGATTGAGGTCTGGACTTTGACTTGGCCATTCTAACATCTGGATACGTTTATTTGTAAACCATTCCATTGTAGATTACGTTTGGGATCATTGTCTTGTTGGAAGACAAATCTCCATCCCAGTCTCAGGTCTTTTGCAGACTCCAACAGAATTTCTTCAAGAATGGTCCTGTATTTGGCTCCATCCATCTTCACATCAATTTTAACCATCTTCCCTGTCCCTGCTGATGAAAAGCAGGCCCAAACCATGATGCTGCCACCACCATGTTTGACAGTGGGGATGGTGTGTTCAGGGTGATGAGCTGTGTTGCCTTTATGCCAAACATATCATTTGGCATTGTTGCCAAAAAGTTCAATTTTGGTTTCATCTGACCAGAGCACCTTCTTCCACATGTTTGGCTTGTTGCAAACTTTAAACGACACTTTTTATGGATATCTTTGAGAAATGACTTTCTTCTTGCCACTCTTCCATAAAGGCCAGATTTGTGCAGTGTACGACTGATTGTTGTCCTATGGACAGACTGTCCCACCTCAGCTGTAGATCTCTGCAGTTCATCCAGAGTGATCATTAGCCTCTTGGCTGCATCTCTGATCAGTCTTCTCCTTGTTTGAGATGAAAGTTTAGAGGGATGGCCGGGTCTTGGTAGATTTGCAGTGGTATGATACTCCTTCCATTTCAATACAATCGCTTGCACAGTGCTCCTTGGGATGTTTAAAGTTTTGGAAATCATTTTGTATCCAAATACGGCTTTAAACTTCTCCACAACAGTATCATGGACCTGCCTATTGTGTTCCTTGGTCTTCATGATGCTCTCTGTGGTTCAAACAGAACCCTGAGACTATCACAGAGCAGGTGCATTTAGACTTGATTACACACAGGTGGAATATATTTATCATCATTAGGCATTTAGGACAACATTGGATCATTCAGAGATCCACAATGTACTTCTGGAGTGAGTTTGCTGCACTGAAAGTAAAGGGGCCGAATAATTTTGCACGCCCCACTTTTCAGTTTTTGAACTTCCACAAAAATTTTAAATAACTAATAAATTTCGTTCAACTTCACAATTGTGTTCCACTTGTTGTTGATTCTTCTCCAAAAATTTACATTTGGTATCTCTATGTTTGAAGCATGATATGTGGGAAAAGGTTGAAAAGTTCCAGGGGCCGAATACTTTCGCAAGGCACTGTAGCATGTCACTTGAGCACCCACGATATTTGGAGCATACCCGAGCGCCCGATGCAAACTTGCGCTTAAGATTAATGATGACACATTCAATATGACAACCTACTGTATGTTATCAAATTCTGTGTCATACCTGTGGGTTCAGAATGCTCACTATACCCCTGGATAAAATGTTTGAGGTGTGTGGTTTCCAAAATGGGTCACTTGTAAGGATTTTTTACAGTTTTTGCACATCAAGAGCTCTCCAAAGGTGAGTTGGTGTCCGCCTTCGATTCCAGACAATTTTGTGTTCAAAAAGTCAAATGATGCTCCTTCTCTTCTTAGCCATGCCATGTGCCTAAACAGTGGATTTCCCCCACATACGGGTTATTGCCATCCTCAGGAGAAATAGCAAAACAACTTTTGTTGTCCATTTTCTCCTGTTACTAGTGTTGAGCGATACCGTCCGATACTTGAAAGTATCGGTATCGGAAAGTATCGGCCGATACCGGCAAAGTATCGGATCTAATCCGATACCGATACCCGATACCAATACAAGTCAATGGGACTCAAGTATCGGACGGTATCCCTGATGGTTCCCAGGGTCTGAAGGAGAGGAAACTCTCCTTCAGGCCCTGGGAACCATATTAATGTGTAAAATAAAGAGTTAAAATAAAAAATATTGCTATACTCACCTCTCCGATGCAGCCTGGACCTCACCGAGGGAACCGGCAGCGTTCTTTGCTTAAAATGCGCGCTTTTCCTTCCTTCCGTGATGTCACGGCTTCTGATTGGTCGCGTGCCGCCCATGTGGCCGCGACGCGACCAATCACAGCAAGCCGTGACGTAATTTTCAGGTCCTTCTAGGCATTCAGTATTTTAAAATTACGTTCCGGCTTTGTGATTGGTCGCGTCGCGGTCACATGGGCGACGCGACCAATCACAAGCCGTGACGTCACGGGAGGCAGGAGACGCGCGCATTTTTAAAATTACGTCACGGCTTGTGATTGGTTGCGTGCCGCCCATGTGACCACGACGCAACCAATCACAGCAAGCCGTGACGTAATTTCAGGTCCTGATGCCTATTTCTGCATTCAGGACCTGAAATTACGTCACGGCTTGCTGTGATTGGTCGCGTCGCGGTCACATGGGCGGCACGCAACCAATCACAAGCCGTGACGTAATTTTAAAAATGCGCGCGTCTCCTGCCTCCCGTGACGTCACGGCTTGTGATTGGTCGCGTCGCCCATGTGACCGCGACGCGACCAATCACAAAGCCGGAACGTAATTTTAAAATACTGAATGCCTAGAAGGACCTGAAAATTACGTCACGGCTTGCTGTGATTGGTCGCGTCGCGGCCACATGGGCGGCACGCGACCAATCAGAAGCCGTGACGTCACGGAAGGAAGGAAAAGCGCGCATTTTAAGCAAAGAACGCTGCCGGTTCCCTCGGTGAGGTCCAGGCTGCGTCGGAGAGGTGAGTATAGCAATATTTTTTATTTTAATTCTTAATTTTACACATTAATGTTGTTTCGATACCGATACCCGATACCACAAAAGTATCGGATCTCGGTATCGGAATTCCGATACCCGCAAGTATCGGCCGATACCCGATACTTGCGGTATCGGAATGCTCAACACTACCTGTTACCCCTGTGGTTCAAACAGAACCCTGAGACTATCACAGAGCAGGTGCATTTATACGGAGACTTGATTACACACAGGTGGAATATATTTATCATCATTAGGCATGTAGGACAACATTGGATCATTCAGAGATCCACAATGAACTTCTGGAGTGAGTTTGCTGCACTGAAAGTAAAGAGGCTGAATAATATTGCATGCCCCACTTTTCAGTTGTTGAATTTCCACAAAAATGTAAAATAACCAATAAATTTCATTCAACTTCACAATTGTGTTCCACTGGTTGTTGATTCTTCACCAAAAAGTTGTGTCAGCCGCACACAGAAACAGAATAGATGCTCTGCTATGGAGCTGTGTCACTCACACACAGTAACGAAACAGATGCTCTGCAATAGAGCTGTGTCACTCGCACACAGTAACAAAGAATATATGACGCTAGACATAATCCCTGTTAACCTCACAGGGGATTGAAGCCCACTAGCGGGGCAAGTAGCAAACAGTGGTCAAGCAATCAGCAGCAGCACTCAACCAATTCCTCTCCAGAGGTGCCGGAATTCTAATGGTTAGATGCCAGCCCTCAATCCATACAAACAAACTCCTCTCCAGAGGTGCCTGAATTCTAACGGCTTACCGCTGACCCTGAGCACATGCTGACAAAAAACACACTGTTGCAATGTCTCATTCTCACATGAAAAGAGGTTGATACTAGCACACCAGCGTGCGCCTCTGAGAGCCTTTTATGCATAAAGCTCAATTCCAGTCGGACAAGACCTTGCCCGTGGACCAATCCAGAGCTGACACATCACCAGAGCAGCTGTCGTCCGACCACCAATCAGACGTTGCCACATCACGAGCATGCTCAGTAAGGTGATTTCTGGACTTAGTCTCCAGAGCATTCTCTCGTCGCTGCCTACCGCTGGTTACCATAGGCTTGGCTGAAGAGCCAGCAGTAACCAGACGAATAGCATGAGCCTGAGCAAGATGCTGGGACCAACGTCTATGCTCAGCAGCAACTGCAGCTGCCAAAGCTGGATAGGAGACCACAGATGCATGCAAGGCTTAAGATCTACCCTGTGCAGTGGAAGAATCCTGGCGCCTAACACCAGGTCAGTCAGCAATGTCACAATCTTCTCCACCAGATCTCCTAGATGCCAAGTCACTGTGTGCTGGTGTATTTGAAGAAAGGGAGACAGAAGCAATATCCCACACAGCCCCGACGATTGTACCAATTATCTACCACTAGGAAACTGCCCGCCTTGTGGACATGTCATCATGGAGACCAGACTGAAGACAGGACCAGAGGATGCATCTTTAGTCTCTAGGTTGTGTGGCAAAGAGAACCTCAAGGTGGTGGCATTAGACAAGTCTCTGCAATCCACCAACAAGACAGAGCAACTCCAGTCGGTCCTTGAATCCTCTGGGGTGATCTCAACGTACAGAGAGAGACTTCCCAATGCCCATTTCTTGGTACTATGCCCACTTTGACCTATGCTGAGGATGGCTTGAGGGAGAGAAGTATCTTAGTCATGAAGACATGAAGATTGTGAGATGTTTCACTTTTCACTTATCTGAACCGATCCTGAACCCATGTCAGTAATCGTTCAGTAGAGGTGCTAGAATGTAATAGTCTGAATGGAGACCTAGCCCTAATCAGTGTCAGAGTACCTGACCCCTGGGGCCAGCAGCTGCAGTACTGGGCTCTACCCTGGTGTGATACCTGGCAGCTATCTACAGCCCAGTTTGCTTTCAACACAAGGAGCTCCAGTGAACACCAGGAAGTCACTTAGCTATACCCCTTCCTGGGCAGGCCCAGCCCTGTGGCACAGTGGGTCCACAAATCCACATGCCCTACAGTTGAGCATAACATCCACAATCTGTATAATGGCCCCGGCATTAGTACACAAGCTGTATAATGGCCCCTGCATTAGTGCTGAAGCTGTATAAAGGCCCCTGCATTATTCCACAATTAAGGTGTAGCTTTCTGCACACCATCTTGAGATTTAGTTTAATCCACAGCAAGTGACCATTGAAGCAGATCGGGGAGAGATAGAAGGTAATTTATGGTAAAATGTATATATGTGTGAAATATCTTGAACTGCTTTACACATTATATACTTGTCAGACGACATCTTGACTAGTTGCAGAGATTAAGCATGTTGTTGAATTTGTGGCCAGTCGTCTGCTGAAATTTTATGGCTATGGATTGTATAGCTCATTATGTAATGTTATAGCCTCTCAGTTGTTTTGGTAACGTAACCACAATTGGAGTTTTAACCAATGGCCACATAGAATTTGGGGCCATGTAATGAGACATAGATGTCTCATTTACTGCTGGCCATAAAATATGATGTTGTTAAAGCCTCTGCATAAACATCTCAAATAACAATTAAACAACTGAAAGTAACAAATGTGTTAAAGCATTTAATCCATTAATGTTTGCTGCTGTTCTATTGCCTCTGACATAGTGCAAACAGGTTGACACAAAGTTCTCTGCGCATTTCAGAATCAGGTGGACAGCTGATGGCTATCGATTGCTTGGGTCAGTACGTGAAATTGACTTTAGCTGTCAATCTTCTGTTGTAACAAGGCAGCAATAATAGAACAATTGAAAAGTAAGGAGACATCTCTTTGTGCTTACAATACAAGAGAGGAAAAATGAAATTTCCCTAATGTCCAACTAGGCACCAATCAAGTGAAGCCACATATACCTTAATGCTGAAAATACATAAGTACTAGCAGTATATCATTTATTGAAGAAGGAATGTGAATGCAGCATTGCATAACATGCTCAGATAAGATATTATCCGAGCATGCTCGGTTGCTAACAGAGTATCTTCAGCGTGTTGTAATATTATATTCAAATTGCTCTCACTGCTGTTCAACAGCCTGTTTGTCAGGCAATCTCTGCACAAGTTGCAGCTGTCAAACAACTTTGAGAAATGCAGCGCCGGGACTCAACCATAGTATTCGAGCACGCCGAAGACACTCTTAGCACCGTAACGTGCTCGGATAACACCTTATCCGAGCACGTCCGCTCATCACTAATCATAAATCAACATTTACCAGTTATCCTACTGACAAAATTAATTTAGTTGCCACTTAACACAGGCTGACATACAATGTTGCTGGTAGAGCAACAATTAAATTAAGCTAACGAAAAAATCCCCTAAACTATAATTTAATTCCAATTATTTTAAAGTTCCAAATGAAACCCCACATGAAAAACAACCCAAATACAGTGCTAACTTGCAAAATATATAGAAAGTGGTACAGGTTTGCATGATATCCCGCAGTAGTCAAAGATGACTTTTCTGAGTGATCACAGGTGGATGTCAGAAGGTCTCTTGTCTATTCAGGACTTCCAGTTAGGGTACTGTCACACTCTGCAACTTTCCAACGATCACGACCAGCGATACGACCTGGCCGTGATCGTTGGAAAGTCGTTGTGTGGTCGCTGGGGAGCTGTCACACAGACCGCTCTCCAGCGACCAACGATGCCGAAGGCCCCGGGTAACCAGGGTAAACATCGGGTTACTAAGCGCAGGGCCGCGCTTAGTAACCCAATGTTTACCCTGGTTACCATCGTAAAAGTAAAAAAAAAAAAAAAACGTACATACTCACATTCCGGTGTCCGTCAGGTCCCTAGCCATCTGCTTCCCGCTCTGACTGAGTGCCACCGTAAAGTGAAAGCAGATCACAGCGGTGACGTCACCGCTGTGCTCTGCTCTTACTTTCCGGCCGGCAGTCAGTCAGTGCGGGAAGCAGACGGCTAGGGACCTGACGGACACCGGAATGTGAGTATGTACGGTTTGTTTTTTTTTACTTTTACGATGGTAACCAGGGTAAACATCGGGTTACTAAGCGCGGCCCTGCACTTAGTAACCCGATGTTTACCCTGGTTACAAGCGAACGCATCGCTGGATCGCTGTCACACACACCGATCCAACGATGACAGCGGGAGATCCAGCGACGAAAGAAAGTTCCAAACGATCTGCTACGACGTACGATTCTCAGCGGGGTCCCTGATCGCTGCTGCGTGTCAGACACTGCGATATCGTATGGATATCGCTGGAACGTCACGGATCGTACCGTCGTAGCGACAAAAGTGCCACTGTGTGACAGTACCCTTAGACCTGAGTAATTAGGGTACTTTACAGAGGATAAAGGTATAGCATGTCAAAGGTCAATGGTTCATGGCCACATAGACAACAGATAAACACCCTGCCTACTAATTTGTGGATTCCCTATGAGTCCCTTCTCTGATCCTCCTGCCTGACCACAGAGGTTAGCACCTTAGATTTAAATCACACCTTTGCGCCCCTGCTGAGCGTTGTCTAGCCCTATGCAGACCCTATTAGTGTGGCCATCTACCGTATTTACAAAAACTATTCCAGCTACCACATCCGGCGCCGAACCCAAAGCAGATGTGCTAAGTGTAGTGCACAAGGAAAATTCATGGGATAAAAGATAATGCTCTAAAAAATAAATAACCTGCCCTGAAGAGATATACAGTCATGACCAAAAGTCTTGGCACCCTTGAAATTTTTCAAAAAAATAAAGTATTTCTCCCAGAAAATTATTGCAATTAAACGTTTTGTTATACACATCCTTCTTCAATAGATGATATATTTCTATTACGCATATATTTTCAGCACTAAGGTACGGTATATATGGCTTCACTTGACTTCTTTAATAAATTAGGGCTGAACCAAAGATTAACTTAATGGCACAAGGTTGACTTCATAAATCCCAACTGATCAGCTGTGAACACTAGAGGTAGATTCAGCTAACCTTATCGTTACGTTACAGGCTTACAGCAGTATGTAGTAATGCAAATGAATGGCCAACATGTAACACATGGATGTGCTAAGTGTTGTACTTTTCTGACTTAGTTCTCTGACTTACAGTCATGGCTGAAAGTGTGGGCACTGCTGAAATTGTTCCAGAAAACAAAGTATTTCACCCAGAAAATTATTGCAAGTACAAATGTTTTGATATACACATGTTTATTTCCTTTGTTTGTATTGGAACAACACAGAAAACAACAAAGAAAAAGTCAAATTGGACATAATTTCACACAAAACACACAAAATAGTCCGGACAAAATTGTTGGTACCCTTAACTTAATATTTGTGTGCACACCCTTTAGAGTAAATAACTGCAATTAATCACTTCCTATAACCATCAACAAGCTTCTTAGACCTCTTACCTGGAGTTTTGGACCACAATACTTTTGTAAACTGCTCCCGGTTTCTCATTTGAAGGTGCCTTCTCCAAACAGCAATATTTAGATTTCTCCACAGGTGTTCAATGGGATTTAGATCCTGACTCATTGTTGGCCACTTCAAAACTCTCCTGCACTTTGTTTCCATCCAATTCTAGGTGCTTCTTGAAGAATGTTTGGGGTCATTGTCCTGCTGGAAGACCTATTACCTAGGATGCAAACCTAGCGTTCTGACACTGGGCACTACATTGCAACCCAAAATCTGTTGGTAATCTTCAGATTTCATGATACCTTGCACACAGCCAAGGCACCTAGTGCCAGAGGCAAAAAACAACCCCAAAACATCTTTGAACCTCCACCATAATTGTTTTCAGTAAACAGTGCAATGATGTGCATTATCAAAATGTCATATCTTGGTCTCATATGTCCACAAGACGCTTCCACAGAAGGATTTTGGCTTACTCACATACATTTTGGCATATTGCAGTCTAACTTTTTGTGTCTCTGTGTCTGCACTTGGGTCCTCCTGGGTCTCCTGCCATAGTGTGTTATTTAATTCAAATGTCGACAGATAGTTTGCAGTGACACTGATGCACCCTGAGCCTGCAGGACAGCTTGAATTTCTTTGGAACTTGATTTGGGATGCTTATCCACTAACCAATCTATCCTGCGTTACAACCTTTCATCCATTTTTCTCTGCGGTCCACGTCCAGCGAGATTAGCTACAGTGCCATGGGTTGTCAACTTCTTGATTATGTTGTGCACTGTGGACAAATGCACATCAAGATTTTTGGAGATGAACATTTAACCTTGAGATTGTTGATATTGTTCAATAATTTTGGATATCAAGTCACATTTCTCTTCCCCTTTCTGTTTCCCAAGCTTAGTGTGGCACAAATAGACACACAATGTAAAAGATTGAGTCTACTTTTTACTTTTTTATCTGGTTTTAGGTGTGGTTTTCATATTACCCACACCTGTTACTTATCACAGGTGAGTTTGAATAAGCATCACATGCTTGAAGCAAAGTTGTTTACCCACAATTTTGGAAATGTGCCAACAATATTGTCTGGACCATTGTGGGGGTTTTGCCTTTTGCCTATGTTGTTTCAATACACACAAAGGAAATAAACATGTGTATAATAAAACATGTGTAATTGCATTCATTTTCTGGGGTAAATATTTCATTTTCTAGAACAGTTTCCAACACTTTCCACCATGACTGTAAGTCAGAGAAGTCAGAAAAGAACAACACCAAGCCCACCCATGCGTTACATGTTGGCCATTAATTTGTATTGCTAAATACTGCGGTAAAGGAAATGTAAGTTAGATTAATATTCCTCTAGTAGTCAAAATTTCAAAAATCAATTGGTTTAGTATTTTAACTTCTACTGTCTTGCGTGTTAGGTTGGGATCATGTAACGCACATTCCTGTAGTATAACAGTCACTGTCAGCCATAGAGCAAACAGTCTTGCTTTTTCTCTCCTATACTGTGACATATTAGACTCAAAGAAGTTCTGCACGTTCTTTTCCTAACAAAGTTTTATAAAACTTGCCTCTTACAAGTCTTTCACAGTCTCAAGAAGCTCCTATAACCGCTCTGAATACTATATTCAAGTGATTGGTGCAGAGAAAAAAAGAACGGGGCCACTGTCAATTGACAGCTCCTTCATTTCTAAGTTTATTTATGTTTTAAGCAACATGGCTTTTTAAATACTCCTAACTATTGTTACTCATCTAGTCTTGCTCCTGTAAGCAGTCATATGCCTCCTAATAGTTACTCTTCTGGCTTTAACCCAATTGCAATGGGGTCCAGAGGTGGACGGAACCCTTGCAGGCATGGGCGTACGGCCCATAGTGGCAGACCACGCAGCTGTTGTGGGGCCACTCCGTCAAGATTACTGTAGGAGGGCCGATGAAGATGCCATGGCAACAAAAGGTTTAATATGAAATGTGATGTTATGTTATATGTTTGATAAAGGAATGTTGCATTTTATCCTTATGGCCGCTTCGTGTCTCAGTTCTCCTGGAGGCACTACCTCAAGGCCGTCCTTGGGAATGGGGGGAGGTCTGTCCACTAGGGGATCAATTACCAGCATAGGGATATGGTTTGCATCACATAGGGTAGTATAGAGTTAATACAAGGGATTATCTCATTAGTTGAGAGGGGTTAGATTAGTTTTACAAGGGAAGCACATTCTACCTTTGAATCAGTGGAGTTAAGAGTGGAGGTGAGTGAGTGAGTAGTCTAGGAGAGTCAACTGTTTGAGGTAGTTCTAAGGAAGTGCTAGATAATAACAGTGCCAATGGGTTCTATAAAAGCAGATGCAGCAGTGGCGAGAGGGTTCTTTCAACACATCTCCTAACAGTATGAAGACACATGCGGAGCTTTGTGTGAAGATCAGTGCAGTTTTGGGCCTAGGGCCTGGAAGATGTATTGAGGGCCATCTCTGTCTCCCTTGTGAGGAAGATGTCAGGTGGGTCACAGTGACAGGGAAATATGGTGGGCTTCAATGAAACTGTTATGCCGGATAGGAAGCTCCTGAGACCAACAGAAGACATTGAGGCATGGGCAGGTTGGGCAGAATAGAGTCAAGGATCCCGTAGAAGTGCATGATTAGTGCGAAACGGCCATTGTCCATCAAGCTCTTTCACCTGCTAACGCCCCTGCCACCTACACACCTCACTTTAATATGATGTTGATATGATCCTAATTGTGGATTAAAGATATGCATCGCTAAGGATCAGGTGAGTGCTCCATTTCTATTTTATTCTTGTGCTATATTTACAATTGCTAAGTGAATGCACCACCCTGAATTGATCCTGAGAAATCTAATGAGCAATATAAGACGAGTTGGTCTAACAAACAAAGACTAACTGATAAAGTTGGTGACTAACCTACTGAAGTGAACCTGTGTTTATATATGTATGTTTGTGCACTTGTATATGTTTTTTTGTATGCGTCTGTGTAGGTGTGGGGTATGTATGTGCGTCTAGGTGTGTAACGTATTTTTCTGACTAAGACACACTTTTTTCCTCCAAAAAATGTGGCGGAAAATGTGGGGTGCATCTTATAGTCCAGATGTACTGGCCAGCTCTGGCTATGGTGGTGAGGTGGGGGAGCAGCATTGGTGGAGCAGCGGGTCACATGAGGCTGGATCTGGCTGCTGCAGCTAACTCCTATGCCCGCTGCTAAACAGAAATTAATATTCACTGCATTCCATGCCCATGGACATGGAGGGCAATGAATATTCATTTCTCTTTATTAGCATCTTTGTATGGTTGGCCTCCATCCATATCCTGGTATGCATGGCCCCATCAGAAAACATAAAAAAACCCATTATGCTTACCTTTTTGGTGCTCCCTCGCAGCGTCCTGCTCCGATGCCAGCAGCTGCTTTATGCCTGTAAGCAGCGCATGGGATGGACATCATGCGCTGCTTGCAAGCCTAAGGGCAGCTGCCGGTGTACGCACTGCTCTGCACGCCGGGACTGTGCACGCAGAGAGCAGTGAGTATTCATTGCTCTTCAGTAGCGTGCACAGTGTCAGCCGCCAGCTTCCTGCTGCTGCTGGTGGTCACGTGTGCCGCTACTTAAGAGAAATGAATATTCACCTCTTTCCAAGCCCAGAGAGGTGAATATTCATTTCTCTTAAGTAGCAGCAAACGTAACTGCTGGCAGCTGCAGGAAGGCACTGACTAACACTGTGTGCGCTACTGAGGAGCAATGAATACTCACTGCTCTCTGCGTGCACAGTCATGGCATGGCAGAGCAGTGAGTATTCTGGCAGCTGTGCTCTGCTTGTGAGCAGCACATGACGTCACTGCCAAGCGCAGCTTACAAGCATAAAGCAGATTCTGGCAACGGAGCATGGGGGTCCTGCATACCAGGATAAGGATGGGGGCCATATGCATTCTAGGAGGATATGGGGGCCGTGCATACCAGGATAGGGATGGAGCCATGCATACTACCGTAGGATGAGATGGGGCCCTGCATACCAGGATAGGGATGGGGCAATGCATATTTGGATGACATGGGGCCCTGCATACCAGGATAGGGATGGGCCCATGCACACCAGGATAGGGATGAGGGATCCATGAATACCAAGATAGGGATGAGGGTGCCATGCATACCAGGGTAGGGATGAGGGGGCCATGTGTATCAGGATAAAGATGAAGGGACCATATATACCCAGATAGGGGATATTAAGTACAGAATTGGCCACATTTTTTGCTTCAATTTTTTTTTCATAATTTCCTTTTCTGAAACCTAAGTGCGTCTTAAGGTCCGGTGCATTTTATAGTCCAAAAAATACAGTATATGTATATCTATGTGTGTATGTATGGTATGTGTGTATGTATATTTGAATGTACAGGTGCTTCTCACAAAATTAGAATATCATCAAAAAGTTTATTTATTTCAGTTCTTCAATACAAAAAGTGAAACTCATACATGGGCGGACATACCGCCTGTTCAACCGGTGCGGCTGCACCGGGGCCTGGAGGCTCCAGGGGGCCCCTGCAAGGTGGCTAATAATGAGGGCAATCTGGCCAGTTTATCCGGCCCAAGGGCTCCAGGGGGACCCTGGCCAGATCATGTGCAGTGGGTAGGGAACAATCCCTGCAGCTCCGCTGCCTGCAAGAGAAAATGGCAGCGGAGCTGCAGGGATCCGTCCTGCTATATGCCCGCACTTCCTGTCTCATACAGCAGCGACTGAATGACATCATCATTCAGCGCCGCAGCTGTGCGAGACAGGAAGCTGCCGGCGATGGTGCAGCTTCAGGATATCGGGCGCAAAGTTGAGGAATGTGTGTGTGTTTACAGAGAGGTGAATGGTGCTGTGTGTGCCTGTGTGTGTATGCAGAGGTTAATGGTGCTGTGGGTGTCTGTGTAGGTGGAGGAGAGGGCAATGATGGGGGTGATGGGGCAGAAGGCAATGATTGGGTTGATGGAGCGGGCAATTATCGGGATGATGGGGAAGGCAATGATTGGGTTGATGGAGAGGGCAATGATAGGGGTGGTGGGGGAGAAAGAAATGATGGGGAGGTGGAAAGTGCAATAATGGGGGTGGTGGGGGAGGAGGAAATGATGGAGGTGGTGAATGGCAATAATGGGGGTCGTGAGGAGGAGGAAATGATGGAGGCAGTGTAATGGGCAATGATGGAGGTGGTGAGGAAAAGACAATGATGGTGGCAGTGGAAAGGACAATGATGGGGTGATGGGGGAGGAGGCAATGATGGAGGTGGTGGAATGGGTAATGATAGAGTGGTGGGGAAAAGACAATGATGGTGGTGTTGGAAAGGGCAATGATGGGGATAGTGGGGGAGGAAGAAATGATGGAGGTCGTCGAATGGGTAATGATGGGGGTGGTGGGGGAGAAGACATTGATGATGGCAGTGGAAAGCCCAATGATGGTGTGGTGGGGAGGAGGAAATGATGGAGGTGGTGGAATGGGTAATGATGTGGTGGTGGGGAAAAAGAGAATGATGGTGGTGTTAGAAAGGGCAATGATGGGGATGGTGGGGGAGGAAGAATTGATGGAGGCCATGGAATGGGCAATGATGGGGTGGGGGAGAAGAGAATGATGATGGTGGTGGAAAGGACAATGATGGGGTGATGGGGAGGAGGAAATGATGGAGGTGCTGGAATCGGTAATGATGCGGTGGTGAGGGAGAAGGCAATGATGGTGGCAGTGGAAAGGACAATGATGGTGGTAGTGGGGAGGAGGAGGAGGCAATGATGAAGGTGGTGGAATGGGCAATAATCAGGTGGTGGGGAGAAAGCAATGATGGAGGTGGTGAAGAGGGCAATCATGGGGTGGGGGAAAGGGCAATAATGGGATGCGGGGGGAGGAGGACAATGAGGAGGACAATGAGGGGTGTGGGGGATTTATAATGGATTTAGGAACAGGGGGAGGTGAAGGAAGACGTTATTATTGATTATTATGTCTAACACAGTCCCTTAGTATAAGGTGCACTCACTTATTATGTATAGCACAGTCCCTTAGTATATAGTGTACTCACTTATGTATATAGCACAGTGCAGCTCATCCAGGATGGCACATCAATGCGAGCTGTGGCAAGAAGGTGTGCTGTGTCTGTCAGCGTAGTATCCAGAGGCTGGAGGCGATACCAGGAGAAAGGTCAGTACACCAGGAGACATGGAGGGGGCCCTAGGAGGGCAATAACCCAGCAGCAGGACCGCTACCTCAGCCTTTGTGCAAGGAGGAACAGGAGGATCACTGCCAGAGCCCTGCAAAATGACCTCCAACGGGCCACAAATGTGTATGTGTCTGTACAAATTGTTAGAAACTGACTCCATGAGGATGGTCTGAGTGCCCGACATCCACAGATGGGGGTTATTCTCACAGCCCAATACCATGCAGGACGCTTGGCATTTGCCACAGAACACCAGGATTGGCAAATTCACCACTGATGCCTTGTGCTCTTCACAGATGAAAGCAGGTTCAAACTGAGGATGTGACAGAGTCTGGAGACACCATGGAGAGCGATCTGCTGCCTGCAACATCCTTCAGCATGACCGGTTTGGAAGTTGGTCAGTAATGGTGTGGGGTGGCATTTCTTTGGAGGGCCACACAGCCCTCCATGTGCTCACAAGAGGTAGCCTGACTGCCATTAGGTACCGAGAGGAAATCCTCAGACCTGTTGTGAGACCATATGCTGGTGCAGTTGTCCCTGGGTTCCTCCTAATGCAGGACAATGGCAGATCTCATGTGGCTGGAGTGTGTCAGCAGTTCCTGCAAGATGAAGGCATTGAAGCTATGGACTGGCCCGCCCACTCCCCAGACCTGAATCCGATTGAACACATCTGGGACATCATGTCTCGCACCATCCACCAATGTCACGTTGCACCTCAGACTGTTCAGGAGTTGGCGATGCTTTAGTCCAGGTCTGGGAGGAGATCCCTCAGGAGACATCCGCCGCCTCATCAAGACCATGCCCAGGCGTTCTAGGGAGATCATACAGGCATGTGGAGGCCACACACATTACTGAGCATCATTTCCCTGTCTTGAGGCATTTCCACTGAAGTTGGATCAGCCTGTAACTTCATTTTCCACTTTGATTTTGAGCATCATTCCAACTCCAGACCTCCGTGGTATATTAGTTGTGATTTACATTGATCATTTTTAGGTTTTATTGTTCTCAACACATTCCACTATGTAATGAATAAAGATTTACAAGTGGATTATGTCATTCAGTGATATCTAGGATGGGGGATTTTAGTGTTCCCTTTATTTTTTGTATATATAGCTTTGTTGCCTTAAAAGGAGGGGGGCCCAGACGCATTTCCTGCACAGGGGCCCCAATTTGTCTGTGTCTGCCCCTGAACTCATATGTTATATAGAGTCGTTACAAACAGAGTGATCTATTTCAAGTGTTTATTTTTGTTAATGTTGATGATTATGGCTTACAGCCAATGACAACCCAAAAGTTGTTATCTGAGAAAATTAGAATAATTAACAAAAAACACCTTCAAAGGTTTTCTTAGCATTTAAAAAGGTCCCTTAGTCTTTTTCAGTAGGTTCTAGAATCATGGGGAATACTGCTGACTTGACAGATGTCCAGTTCTTCATGCATGCTGCCAGTTATGAGCGGTGTGATGATTTTCCCAATGGCAGGGAAATCAAAATAACAACGGACTAGCTCTCGGGTGATGGGAACTAAAGTGACCGTGACCTGAACCTGACACGACACTGGAAGTAGCCGGGGAGTGTTTCCTACGATGCCCTAGACACCACGCGCCAGCCGGAGATCTAACTACCCCTATCAGAGGAATATACAGGCCTGCCTTACCTCCAGAGATGAACCCCAAAAGGAGATAGCAGCCCCCCACAGATATTGACGGTGTCAAGAGGAAAAGACATACGTAGGATGAACAGCAGATTTAGCACAGTGAGGTCCGCTTACTAGATAGCAGAAGTACAGGAAAGAGTCACTTCACGGTCAACTTCAAAACACTACTCAAAAACACCATCCTGAAATTACTTTAAAACTCCAGTGACAACTCATGCCACTGGAGTGGCAATTCCAGTCCACGAGAGCTTCCAGCTACAGAGAGTCACATTGCAAATAGCTGGACAAAAATAGAATAAACTAGAAACAAAATTCAACTTAGCTGAACAGGATCTTGAGGCAGGAGAATGCAACAGAATGCTACTGATACATTGATGGCCGGCATCAGACCAGCAGCCAAGCAGCCTTAAATAGGAAACTCCCCTAATGGGTGTCAACAGGTGATCAAGGATAGAAGAAGGCAAATAAGTGGCACTACCATAAAACACCACCGGGGGAGCCCACAAACAGAATTCACAACAGTATCCCCCCCTTAAGGAGGGGGCACCGAACCCTCACCAGAACCACCAGGGCGATCTGGATGAGCACTATGAAATGCACGAACCAAATCAGGAGCATGAACATCAGATGCTGTCACCCAAGAATTATCCTCCTGACCATAGCCTTTCCACTTAACCAGATACTGAAGTTTCCGTCTGGAAACACGGGAGTCCAAGATCTTTTCCACCACATACTCCAACTCACCCTCAACCCGCACAGGAGCAGGAGGATCAGCAGACGGAACAACCGACACCTCATACCTCCGCAACAATGACCGATGAAAAACATTATGAATAGTAAAAGATGCTGGGAGGTCCAAACGAAAGGACACAGGATTGAGAACCTCCAGAATCCTATAAGGGCCGATAAACCGAGGCTTAAACTTAGGAGACGAGACCTTCATAGGAACAAATCGAGAAGACAACCAAACCAGGTCCCCAACACAAAGACGAGGACCGACACGCCGATGACGATTAGTGAACTGTTGAGTCTTCTCCTGGGACAACTTCAGATTGTCCACAACCTGTCCCCAAATCTGATGCATTCTATCAACCACAGCATCTACTCCAGGACAATCCGAAGACTCCAATTGACCGGACGAAAAGCGAGGGTGAAACCCTGAATTACAAAAAAATGGAGAAACCAAAGTGGCAGAACTGGCCCGATTGTTAAGGGCAAACTCTGCCAATGGCAAAAAATCAAGCCAATCGTCCTGATCAGCGGACACAAAACACCTCAAGTAAGTCTCCAAGGTCTGATTAGTACGCTCAGTCTGGCCATTAGTCTGAGGATGGAATGCAGACGAAAAAGACAAGTCGATGCCCATCCTGGCACAGAACGCCCGCCAAAATCCAGACACAAACTGAGTACCCCTGTCAGACACTATATTCTCAGGAATACCATGCAAACGCACAACATTCTGAAAAAATAGAGGGACCAGCTCAGAGGAGGAGGGCAATTTGGGCAAAGGTACCAAGTGAACCATCTTGGAAAAACGGTCACACACCACCCAGATGACGGACATCCTACGAGAAACAGGAAGGTCAGAAATAAAGTCCATAGAGATGTGCGTCCAAGGCCTCTTAGGAATAGGCAAGGGCAACAACAACCCGCTGGCCCGGGAACAGCAGGGCTTAGCCCGAGCACAAACATCACAAGACTGCACAAAAATACGTACATCTCGAGACAAGGAAGGCCACCAGAAGGACCTAGACACCAGATCCCTGGTGCCAAAAATTCCAGGATGACCTGCCAACGCGGAAGAGTGAACCTCCGAAATAACTCTACTGGTCCAGTCATCAGGGACAAACAATCTACCAGGCGGACAGCGATCAGGCCTATCCACCTGAAACACCTGCAAAGAGCGCCGCAGGTCTGGGGAGACAGCTGACAATATCACCCCATCCTTCAGGATGCCAGTAGGTTCGGAATCACCAGGCGAGTCAGGCTCAAAACTCCTAGAGAGGGCATCCGCCCTCACATTCTTAGACCCAGGCAGATATGAAACCACAAAGTTAAATCGAGAGAAAAACAACGACCAGCGCGCCTGTCTAGGATTCAGACGCCTGGCCGACTCAAGATAAATCAGATTTTTGTGGTCAGTCAAGACCACCACCTGGTGTCTAGCACCCTCAAGCCAATGACGCCACTCCTCAAATGCCCACTTCATGGCCAAGAGCTCCCGATTACCAACATCATAATTTCGCTCAGCGGGCGAAAACTTTCGAGAGAAAAACGCACATGGTCTCATCACTGAGCAGTCAGGACTAGTGTTGAGCGATACCGTCCGATACTTGAAAGTATCGGTATCGGAAAGTATCGGCCGATACCGGCAAAATATCGGATCCAATCCGATACCGATACCCGATACCAATACAAGTCAATGGGACTCATGTATCGGACGGTATTCCTGATGGTTCCCAGGGTCTGAAGGAGAGGAAACTCTCCTTCAGGCCCTGGGAACCATATAAATGTGTAAAAGAAAGAATTAAAATAAAAAATATCGCTATACTCACCTGTCCGACGCAGCCGGGACTTCAGCGAGGGAACCGGCAGCGTTGTTTGTTTAAAATTCGCGCTATTACTTGGTTACGTGAATTCCCGGCTTGTGATTGGTCAGGTCGGCCATGTTGCCGGGACGCGGACCAATCACAGCAAGCCGTGACGAAATTACGTCACGGCTTGCTGTGATTGGTCCGCGTCCCGGCAATATGGCCGCCCTGACCAATCACAAGCCGTGACGTCACGGGAGGCTGGACACGCGCTCATTTTAAAATGGGCGCGTGTCCAGCCTCCCGTGACGTCACGGCTTGTGATTGGTTGCGCCGCGGTCAACCAATCACAAGCCGGGAGGCTGGACGCGCTCATTTTAAAATGGGCGCGTGTCCAGCCTCCCGTGACGTCACGGCTTGTGATTGGTTGCGCCGCGGTCAACCAATCACAAGCCGGGAGGCTGGACGCGCTCATTTTAAAATGGGCGCGTGTCCAGCCTCCCGTGACGTCACGGCTTGTGATTGGTTGCGCCGCGGTCAACCAATCACAAGCCGGGAGGCTGGACGCGCTCATTTTAAAATGGGCGCGTGTCCAGCCTCCCGTGACGTCACGGCTTGTGATTGGTCAGGGCGGCCATATTGCCGGGACGCGGACCAATCACAGCAAGCCGTGACGTAATTTCGTCACGGCTTGCTGTGATTGGTCCGCGTCCCGGCAACATGGCCGACCTGACCAATCACAAGCCGGGAATTCACGTAACCAAGTAATAGCGCGAATTTTAAACAAACAATGCTGCCGGTTCCCTCGCTGAAGTCCCGGCTGCGTCGGACAGGTGAGTATAGCGATATTTTTTATTTTAATTCTCTCTTTTACACATTTTAACATTAATGTTGTTGCGATACCCGATACCCGATACCACAAGAGTATCGGAATCCCGGTATCGGAATTCCGATACAGCAAGTATCGGCCGATACCCGATACTTGCAGCATCGGAATGCTCAACACTAGTCAGGACCTTTCTGCGACAAAACTGCACCTGCTCCGATCTCGGAAGCATCTACTTCAACCTGGAACGGGAGCGAAACATCAGGCTGGCGCAACACAGGAGCAGAAGAAAAGCGGCGCTTAAGCTCCCGAAAGGCCTCCACAGCCGCAGAGGACCAATTAGCAACATCAGCACCCTTCTTGGTCAAATCAGTCAAAGGTTTAGCAATGGCAGAAAAACCCGCTATGAATCGGCGATAGAAATTAGCAAATCCCAAGAATTTCTGAAGACTCTTTAGAGAAGTAGGTTGTACCCAATCACAAATAGCCTGAACCTTAACAGGGTCCATCTCCATAGATGAAGGGGAAAAAATATATCCCAAAAAGGAAATTCTCTGAACCCCAAAAATACACTTTGAGCCCTTCACAAATAGAGAATTAGCTCGTAAAACCTGAAAAACTCTCCTGACCTGTTGAACATGAGATTCCCAGTCCTCCGAAAAAATCAAAATATCATCCAAATACACAATCATAAATTTATCCAGATATTCACGGAAAATATCGTGCATAAAGGACTGAAAAACGGAAGGGGCATTCGCGAGACCGAAAGGCATTACCAAATACTCAAAATGGCCTTCAGGCGTATTAAATGCGGTCTTCCACTCATCCCCCTGCTTAATCCGCACCAAATTATACGCACCACGTAGATCGATCTTAGTGAACCACTTCGCCCCCTTTATGCGAGCAAAAAGATCAGTCAGTAAAGGTAACGGATACTGGTATTTAACTGTAATCTTATTCAGAAGTCGATAGTCGATACAAGGTCTCAATGAACCATCCTTTTTACCCACAAAGAAAAACCCTGCCCCCAGTGGAGACAAAGAGGGGCGAATATGACCCTTTTCCAAAGATTCTCTGATATACTCCCGCATAGCAGTATGTTCAGGTACAGACAAATTAAACAAGCGACCCTTAGGAAATTTACTACCGGGAATCAACTCAATAGCGCAGTCACACTCTCTGTGAGGAGGGAGAGAATCAGTTTTAGGCTCCTGAAAGACATCATAAAAATCTGACAGAAATGCTGGGATCTCAGAGGGAGTAGATGAAGAAATGGGAACCAAAGGTGCATCCCCATGAATCCCCTGACATCCCCAGCTCAGCACAGACATTGATCTCCAGTCCAAGACTGGATTATGAATTTGTAACCATGGTAATCCAAGTACTAATACGTCATGTAGATTATATAACACAAGGAAACGAATAATCTCCTGATGGTCTGGGGACAGATGCATAGTCACTTGTGTCCAATATTGTGGTTTATTGCTAGCCAAAGGTGTAGAATCAATACCCTTTAAGGGAATAGAAACCTCCAGAGGCTCTAAATCAAACCCACAACGCTTGGCAAAGGACCAATCCATGAGACTCAGAGCGGCGCCAGAATCCACATAAGCATCCACAGTAACAGATGATAAAGTACAAATCAATGTCACGGACAAAAGAAATTTAGACTGCAAGGTACCCATAGAAAAAGATTTATCAACCTTTTTATCAACCTTCTTTATGCGTTTAGAGCATGCTGATATAACATGAGCTGGATCTCCACAATAGAAGCACAACCCATTTTTGCGCCTGTAATTCTGTCGTTCGCCTCTAGACAATACACTATCGCATTGCATATGCTCTGGTGCCTTTTCAGAGGTCACCGCCAAATGATGCACAGGTTTTTGCTCAGAAGATACCGCCATATGGTGCACAGGTTTTTGCTCAGAAGATACCGCCATATGGTGCACAGGTTTTTGCTCAAAAGATACCGCCATATGGTGCACAGATTTTTGCTCAGAAGATACCGCCATATGGTGCACAGATTTGCGCTCCCGTAAACGCCGATCAATCTGGATAGCCAATTTCATGGCATCATTCAGACCTGTAGGCACAGGGAACCCCACCATGACATCCTTCACGGCATCAGAGAGACCTTCTCTGAAATTAGCTGCTAGAGCGCACTCATTCCATTTAGTAAGCACCGACCATTTACGACATTTTTGGCAGTATATCTCAGCTTCATCTTGCCCTTGAGAAAGAGCTATCAAGGCTTTCTCAGCCAAAATCTCTAAATTAGGTTCTTCATAAAGCAACCCCAAAGCCAGAAAAAACGCATCTACATTTAATAACGCAGGATCCCCTGGCGACAATGCAAATGCCCAACTTTGTGGGTCACCCCGCAATAGAGAAATAACAATTTTAACCTGTTGCGCAGGATCACCAGCAGAGTGAGATTTCAGAGACAAAAACAATTTACAATTCTCTCTGAAATTCAAAAAACGGGATCTGTCTCCGGTAAAAAATTCAGGCATAGGGATCTTAGGTTCAGACATTGGAGCACGTATAACAAAATCTTGTAAGTTCTGGACCTTTGTAGCCAGGTTATTCAGACCTGCAACCAAACTCTGTGGATCCATGATTCAAACAGGTGTAACCAAAGCCATTCAGAGATTAAGAGGAGAGGAAAAAAAAAAAAAGGCTGAAGACTGCAGTTTAAGCAAGGAGTACAAATAAGCACTAAGGTGCACTTTCCAAACACAGAAGGAAAAAAAACCTTTTCATATCCTTTCCTGCTTTAGTGCATAGTTTTAACACATGTGGGCCGGCCAAACTGTGATGATTTTCCCAATGGCAGGGAAATCAAAATAACAACGGACTAGCTCTCGGGTGATGGGAACTAAAGTGACCGTGACCTGAACCTGACACGACACTGGAAGTAGCCGGGGAGTGTTTCCTACGATGCCCTAGACACCACGCGCCAGCCGGAGATCTAACTACCCCTATCAGAGGAATATACAGGCCTGCCTTACCTCCAGAGATGAACCCCAAAAGGAGATAGCAGCCCCCCACAGATATTGACGGTGAGTCAAGAGGAAAAGACATACGTAGGATGAACAGCAGATTTAGCACAGTGAGGTCCGCTTACTAGATAGCAGAAGTACAGGAAAGAGTCACTTCACGGTCAACTTCAAAACACTACTCAAAAACACCATCCTGAAATTACTTTAAAACTCCAGTGACAACTCATGCCACTGGAGTGGCAATTCCAGTCCACGAGAGCTTCCAGCTACAGAGAGTCACATTGCAAATAGCTGGACAAAAATAGAATAAACTAGAAACAAAATTCAACTTAGCTGAACAGGATCTTGAGGCAGGAGAATGCAACAGAATGCTACTGATACATTGATGGCCGGCATCAGACCAGCAGCCAAGCAGCCTTAAATAGGAAACTCCCCTAATGGGTGTCAACAGGTGATCAAGGATAGAAGGCAAATAAGTGGCACTACCATAAAACACCACCGGGGGAGCCCACAAACAGAATTCACAACAGAGCGGCCTCACTCATTGCAAGAGTTAACTCAGAATGTGGCCAGAAGTATTCAACTCGCATAGACAGCCCCTTTAAGAAGGTTCTGCCTTAGTGTCAAGCTTCTGACATTCAAAGTAAAGACCAAGATGTTTGGACTGGCTCTGAGCGTATTACCGAAACTCAACATCTTCATATATGCCTATTATATTATTAAAATTGGGTCACGAGATCCGTGACTAGTCTGGTCTTAATTTGGACCATAAATGTCAGAAGTGTGACATTGGCTTTCAGGTGAACTACATTTTTTTCTCATATGAAAGAAAAACAAACCAATTTTCATCAGTGTGCTGGGTCTAATTTTTATTTGTTTAATCTGCTTGTTTTTTTATCATCAGCTCACAACAAAAGTGAGAGGAGAGCCCACTGACACAACTGTAGGGCAGACAGTTTGGCTTTTATGCATTTCAAAGAAAGAAAAAAAAGAAGAAAGATCAATGGTGGGAACACCCCACTTCAGGAACAAAAGCAGAATCCATCCATTCAATTAGTCTGCAGATGAGATTCTCTGCAACCAATCTTGCTCCTTAAGATTGAAAATGAGAGTGTTAAGAGGTCAGAAGCATAGGATAAAGGTCCCAGTTAATACATTCAGAGAGGAAATTAACTCTGCATGTGTCAAGACAAGGACATATCTGGAATGGCTTCATATAGCGGTATATTTGTCTTCCGGAATTGTGAGAAATTAAAAGGTTCAAAAAAGCTTGTCTAACTTGGGCTCTCCTAAGTAACCATCGAGATGTTCAGTAACCTTTTATTATTTCAGGAGACCCAAAAACAAGTTACAAGATGAGAAAAAAAATCCACATTTGTCTATAGCTTGTGTCTGATATTACAGCTCAGCTTCAATGAAGTGAATAGGAATGAATTGCCATGCCTCATATGTCGTGCCGACAGACATGGAACAGTGTCTGTGGTTTTTTTTTAATAAAGCAGCCTTCTTGTAATTGTTATATAGGGCTTGTGTAAAATTGTATTTTTTATTTGGGGGAGGGGTAGTTAGAAAGAAAAGAAACAATAAGATACATATCTTTATTTTTTATGAAAGATGCCTATTGAAATTAATAAAATACGTTTTCCTCCAATAGAGCCACTACTCCATAATGAACCCACATCTATCACATACTCTAGTAATAGTAGATAAATGTAAGACTCGGCACTAAGATAGGATATGGTGAACACAGATGAAATTTATTGAAACAATCCAATAGATCCAGATAATATTTTATCATTCCTATAACTGTACCTTCATAAGAATGAAGTGCAAGTTTTTTGAGGGCTATATACCAATAAAATGTACTCCAGACCACGGAATAGTCTATTGATGAGCAATATAATATCCCCAAGAAGATGTAATACCCTATGGGTGAACAATATAATACCGATAAATTTTGAACAAGATTTTGAGGCTTATATAGTAATCAAATGTACCCAACAAGATTTAATACCCCATGGATGAGTAATATAATACTGATACATTTTGAACACATTTTTTGAGACTTAAACAGCAACAAAATGTACACAAGAATATGTAATACCTTATGGATGAGCAATATAATACCAATAAACTCTTTTTTTGAGGATTATATACCAGTGAAATATATTCCAGACAACGGAATAGTCTATGGTTGAGTAATATAATACCGATACATTTTTTAACACATTTTTGAGGCTTTTAGAAAAACAAAATGTACCAAAGAAGATATAATACCCTATGGATGAGCAATATAATACCAATACATTTTTAAGAAGTTTTTTTCAGATTATATACCAAAAAAACATACCCAGATCACTGAATACGTTTTTAAGGCTTATATAGCAACAAAATGTACCAAGAAAATGTAACACTCTATGAATGAGCAATATAATTCAGATGCATTTTTAAACAAGTTTCTTTAAGGTTATACACCAACAAAATGGACTCCAGATCATGGAATAGTCTATGGGTGAGCAATATAATACCGATAAATCTATGAACAAGTTTTTGAGGCTTATATAGCAACAGACTGTACCCAAAAATATGCAATACCCTATAGCTGAGCAATATTATACCAATTAAATTTTGAACAACGTTTTGAGGGTTACATACCAAGGAAATGTACTCCAGACCATGGAATAGTCTATAGGTGAGCAATATAATACTGAAAATTTTGAACATGTTTTTTTGAGGGTTATATACCAATTATATCTACCCAAGAATACGTAAAAGTCTATGGATGAGCAATAAAATACCGATACATTTTGAAGAAGTTTCTTGAGGCTTATGTAACACCCCAGGGTCCTGGTTGTTACAGTATATAAACATAAGGGTGAATGATCTCGGGGAGATCAAAACATCCAACACCGCGGAGACACCATCACGTGTTTCTCAACGCAGTGATCACTGCGTTGAGAAACACGTGATGGTGTCTCTGCGGTGCTGGATGTTTTGATCTCCCCGAGATCATTCACCCTTATGTTTATAGTCTTTTCACCAGGCACTGCTCCTAATAGCCAGTTTCCTACTCCACACTGATGAGGGGCAAATACCCCGAAACAGCTGTCTGTGGATGGATACCATCTTTTGACATAGGTGGTTTTCCTTTATTGGATGCTGCCCTTCCCGTGGTTGTTCCTTCCCAGTGAAAGACCTGGCTATTCATTGCTTGCGTTGAGAAACACGTGATGGTGTCTCCGCGGCTTTTCTACATGCTGGTTGTTACAGTGACATTGCTTTCCTCACGGGGAGAGTGATGTCACGCTTGGAAGCGAAGGAAGATCTTCTTTATCAGGTAATCACAAGCATACAACATGTTCACACTCCAGGCAGAAGGGGGATCTCTAAATCCGGATTAAGGGGAACTTCCCTATATATACATTCTGGTTTGAAGGGAAAGTCAGTCAGTGAATAGGAAGAGAGAGAGGAGGCCAGACAGCAGACTGGAGCAGTCTGAGGCTGAGAGGAGCTTGTCACGGAACTTCAGCTGAGGCGGAGCTGGTACGAAAGGAGAATAGCTGAGCAGACGTGGGAGTCTGCAGCTCCTGGCAGAAAGAGGAAGGAAGAGAGCAGATAGAAGGACTGGAGGGACCGTGCAGCCACGAGAAAGAGCTGCAGCTCCTGGACAAAGAGAACACACAAAGACGAACAGATTTGTAGTGAGCGTGCAGGAGAGCAAAGCACAGGAGAGTGACAACTGGGGAGGACAGCTGCAATTGGGCTATCTCCCTGCAGAGCGCAGATTGCAATAGCCAGAAGACCGAGGTTGTGTCTGACTCTAGGAGACACAGCAGAAACCAGCAGGACAGCTGGACTACATGTAACCTGTCCACCCTAATACCCAGGAGACACAGTGGCGCACGGACCGGGTCGCAGCCACCGTGACGTCCCCTTTAAGTACCGACCCGGTACCGAGTACCCCCGGCCCTGGTGGGCACTCCACTTGCAGACCAGAACAGGAAACCGGACATACAGTAAGAAGTCCGTGTTCGAGATCCAGTACTAGACACTAGAAGTTTGGTACGAACCCCAAACTTTCCAGTTCGTGTTCGCTCATCCCTAATCCTGAGCAATCAAACAGGTCACACTCTTCTAAGGCTTTATTTACAAGAAGCAACATTGCTGTGTAAATTATTCTCAAGAATTTAACAAAAATTCACAACAGAAAATGCACACTAATTTGTGAATTTTCCGTGAAAATTACACAGTATAAAGTTTAAAACAAAAAAAATCTATGAATTGAAAAAAAAAACAATATCACGTCTGTGATTGGCTGTAGCAGTCATAGGATAAGAGACTATATCGCAGGAGTCAGGTGTTACGAAGATCAACCAGTCACCAGGTAATGATGTTACAAAGGCATCAGGAAAGGTGAGTATAGTGATTTTCAGATTTGAAACTTTAGCAGGTCAGTGATTGACTGGCGAAAATAATTTACGTGTCATCGAATAAAAAATCTGCGCCACAAATCAATTTTTGGAATGTACTATGTTTTCTAGTGGCAAATCTGAATGTAAGTATGCAGCACTTCTGGTATTGTCATAAACTCATAAACTAAAACTGGCCCTGCTGGCATGTCTGAGAGATTTTGGAGTGTCCCTATGTCCTGATGGATTTCTCTCACAAGGGAATGTATACTATCCAAACTATATTCAATATCTGAACCAGAATAATATCTGTGATGCTCCAGAAATGTAGTATTCAGGGGCGATGTGAGTTATGTCTTTTTTGTTTATTCACTAAAAATAACAAGGATTATTTTGAACTAATGTTGATAAATGTCAAAAAGCCTAACATATGGTTTGTGGTTGTTTTTGATCTGTATTGTTTGTAATATTTGTCAAAGCACACACATTCAGCTATTTTAATACATGGTTTGTTATTTTTGCCTCCACATTTGTATTTATTTATCAAGTGTTAACCCTCGCCTCCAAAGTCAATTTTCATTTTTGCGATTACATTTTTCCTTTACTTGTCTTTCAACACTTTTACATTTCCACCAACATTGACTTATGAGGGCTTGTTTTTTGTAGGACCAGTTGCAGTTTAGAATAATATCTGTAGCAAAGCCAAGTAGGCCAGGTTTAAATCCCAGCTCTGCAGGGTTTTCTTAGAGGCACCTATATAGCTTCTTAAAAGAAACAGGAAGTAGGTTCACTTGGTGTGCAGTGTGCTGGGAAACTGAGCAGCGTGTAGATTATTCTGGGAGCTGCAGAAGACCATTTGTTTCAGACTAAACTGAGCCAGGTGAAGTGCCGTATTGCCACACGGGTGAGTGACCAGAGATGGTGATGGTCTCTCTGACAAAAAGTGAGAGACAGATGGACATTTATCTGAAAGCGTGAGCCTGTATGTGCCGGTATATGGACTGTTTAATTTTTCATTTATGACGGAGAAAGGCTGTTGGTTTTCAGCTATGCTGGAAGTTTATGCACTTTGATAAACCTCCGTTTGACCCAGAAACTATGTGCCTGTGTGAATGCCAGCTGCCTAAACTGAGTAAATCCCTACAATTGGTGCATGTAATGCAGGTGTGACATCCCAGAAAAGACAGGTGACTAAATTTGGTAATCTTGTTTTGCTGGATAAAATCTGCATGTCCTAGGTGAAAGCAACTACAGTGGTGCAAGAACGATGGGACAAAATGAAAGAGATTGTGAAGCAGCTGATGCAGGCCCAACAAGAGACCAACAAACTCCTGATGAAACAGTTTCAACAACAACAGCAATAGCGGTAACAACAGTAGCAGCAGTGGCAGCAGCAGCAGTGGCAACAGAAGCAGATGGCTCTCTTGACGAAAACTGTCCGAGGAAGGGAGACTGCAATTTCCTCCAGCCAAAAGGTCAGTATTTGTGTGAGGTGAACAGTATGAGAGGTCTTGCAGAAAAAGGCTCTGGAGGATGATGTCAAGGCTTTCCTGACTGAATTTGAGATGGTGGCAGGCAGGGAGAAACTGCCTACGGAGCAATGGGCAGAGGTCCTGGCACAATATCTTACAGGGGAAACACAGAAGGTGTTTTATGACCGTGCCCTGCAGGATGCCAAGAAGTACGACAAACTGAAGGTGGAGATTATGGTACATTTTGGCATATCCCTGGCAGTCCGGGTGCAATGGGTACATCTCTGGCGCTACCAAAAGGACAAACCTTTACTGTCTCAGATGTTCGACCTGTTACACCTGGTGCAAAAATGGCTGCAGTGCGAGACCTGTTCTCCAGCACAGATATTGGAAAGGATTGTAGTAGACTGATTTATCGATTCACTTCCGAAATCAATGCAAAGCTGGGTTGCCCAAGGAAATGCCTAGAAAGCAGATGACCTAGTGAGCCTGGTGGAAAGATAATTTGCTGCAGAGAACTCTGTGAGCAGTCAAGGGAGCCTGAGTTCCTCTGCCATGGATACTCAAAAGAAGAGGCTCATGGCCAAATCTGAGGTGCACAAAGATCCATAAGGTCAGACCCAGGTTCAAGGGGTATACCGTGTCACATTGTCTGTTGGGGGTGTCATGCCCCAGGAGATATATCAGCCCATTGTCCCTTGACTTTGGAGCCAAAAGACTACAGCATGGGCTGGTGCTGCTTCTACCTTGGCTACTCTGCCTGTAGTGCTGTTCCTCATCCTGGCAAGTGACCTCCGGTGTGCTAAGTGACTGTAAATGGGTTGCAAATGACTGGACTTCTGGACTCCATGAGTTTAGTTGGCCCCGGTAGGCGCCACACTTATTTCTCTGTTTTGATATTTTTTGGGGAAAGCTCAGCTGACAACCAAGTTACAGTGATAAAAACCTTGTCACAAACCACAACTGATGAGTTGCTATTGTCTGTACGAGTTGGCAATATAGAAGTTGAAGTGTCCTCTTAAATCAATATCCCTGTGTTGGAAGTGTCCAGAAAGAACTTTGGAAACACCCAACTCAGAGACTTGAGTCAAGAAAAGTCTCAGGTAAAAATAACGGTGAAAAATGTTGCTTCTCTAGAGCCAGAAATGGATGTGAATAATGGTGCTAGTGGGTTCTGTTTCCAAAGTCAGGGGCCAGGTAAAAGAGAGCCTCCTCAAGGCACGATCCAGAGGGTATAGTCCGGTGACTTACGTGATACATTTAAACCTGGAGATCGGGTGTGGGTGTTGGTGTCCACAGAGGGGAACAAATTTCTCACCAAGTGACAAGGGCAACATGAAGTGATGGAAAGGGTTGGTGAGGACAACTATAAAGATTACCAACCAGTGGAAAAGAACCCCCACTGGGTATTTCACATCAGCTTGGTCAAGCCTAGGGGGGAGGGGTAGAAGAGGTTACCGACTCTTTCAATGCTGGTCAGAAACATGCAGCTCCATTTCAGCTGCTTCTTATCTGGTCATTAACTCTTCCTATAAGACTTGGCCAGACCCTCTTTGTCTTGCCAGTGAAAGCTTTGCTTTCTTGCTCTTAGGAGACGTTGTGCTGAATAGGAGTTCGTTCTTGCTATTGGAAACTTGTCTTCCTGTTCTTTGTGCTTAAGCTAAGTGTTTGGAGAGAAGTTCTTGTGAAGGTGTTCTGTAGTACGTGAGTGTTTATCTCCTGGTCCCTGATCCCGTTTAGTTTATTCTCCCTTGTCCCTATCCTTCTTCCCATTGTTGTTTGGTGCTTTTGTTTGATAGAGGGATTCTGTTATCCTTGTCTTGTCTTTTGTGTTTTGTTCACATAACATCACATTTCTGTCCCAGGCTCCATGGGGTGAGGGATGGGACACACTAGGGATTAAAGGCCCCGTCTCACATAGCGAGATCGCTAGCGAGATCGCTGCTGAGTCACAAGTTTTGTGACCCAACAGCGACCTCAGTAGCGATCTCGCTATGTGTGACACGTACCAGCGATCAGGCCCCTGCTGTGAGATCGCTGGTCGTGTCGGAATGGCCTGGACCTTTTTTTGGTCGTTGAGGTCCCGCTGACATCGCTGAATCGGTGTGTGTGACACCGATCCAGCGATGTCTTCACTGGTAACCAGGGTAAACATCGGGTTATTAAGCGCAGGGCCGCGCTTAGTAACCCGATGTTTACCCTGGTTACCAGCGTAAATGTAAAAAAAAAAAACCAGTACATACTCACCATCTGATGTCCGTCAGGTCCCTTGCCGTCTGCTTCCTGCTCTGACTGCCGCCGTAAAGTGAGAGCACAGCAGTGACGTCACCGCTGCGCTCTGCTCTCACTGTACGGCGGCTCAGTCAGAGCAGGAAGCAGACGGCAAGGGACACCGAAAGGCGAGTATGTACTGTTTGTTTTTTTTGGTAACCAGGGTAAACATCGGGTTACTAAGCGCGGCCCTGCGCTTAGTAACCCGATGTTTACCCTGGTTACCCGGGTGCTGCAGGGGGACTTCGGCATCGTTGAAGACAGTTTCAACGATGCCGAAGTCGTTCCCCTGATCGTTGGTCGCTGGAGAGAGCTGTCTGTGTGACAGCTCCCCAGCGACCACACAGCGACTTACCAACGATCACGGCCAGGTCGTATCGCTGGTCGTGATCGTTGGTAAATCGCTATGTGAGACGGGGCCTTAACAGTAGCATAGTGAGGTCGGAGACTTGGACTTCTTTACCATCAAGAGTACCCTCGGGACAAGGATAGTTAGGGTCCCAGTTCAAGGGACAGTTTGAGGCACTCCTCCCCTACCTAAGACCATCACAGTGTGGCAGCAGGGTGCTGGGAAAATGAGCAGTGTGTAGATTCTGCTGGGAGCTGCAGAGGACAGTTTATTTCAGACTAAACTGAGCCAGGTGAAGTGCCAGGATAGCTGCATGGGTGAGACACTGTAGTCTGTGTCTGGGAGGAGAGATGAAAATACATTGTGGGGCTGGTCTCTCTGACAGACCGTGAGAGACAGCTGGACATTAATCTGAACAGGTGAACCAGCACATGTCTGTATATGAACTGTTTATTTTGTTTCTTGAGAAAGGCTGTTTGTTTTTCATCCTGCTAGAAGTTTATGCACTTCAATAATCTTCCATGCTTGACACAGAAACTACGCACCTGTATGAACGCTACCAGTTGCCTAAAAGCAAGTAAATCCCTACACACCATTCACCTTACCATATAGTGTACTTAAAAATGGGGAAAACAATTCAAAGTTGGATGAAATGGTATAAAATGCAATTCAATTATTTTTTGGTTTTGCTTTTACGATATTCTTTGTATGATAAAAATGACATAGAAATATTTTTCAAGTCAGTACACAATTACATTAATACAAAACTTGCATACATCTTCTTTTTCATTTAGGAGGTAAAAAAAAATCAAATCTCACTAAAAATACACAGATAAAATATAAATCTCAGTCAATGCACTAAAAAAGACCATTGCATTTAATTGATTCAGTGGTGGTCCGAAGGCAAAAGTAAATGTTATCTAAATCCCTATCTATTTGATTCAAGAATCTAAGCTATTTTCTAATATACTTGCTTTAAAAATTCCCTACTGTTCCCTAACAGATATTTTTTTTTTAACTTCCCGTCTGATGACGATTTATTTGAGAATCCCGGTGCATCCTGAGATACTCAAGCGAAGCGACATCAAAGCCGAGGGCAGAGATTATGGTCACTGCCACAGCCCCTGCTCCATCCTTGAAATGAAAGAACATCAGTGATGCTCCTTTCAGGGTTGGGGGCTAGTCCCTGCTCTGTCAATGCATAAAGTGACAGCATCCGCTCTTTTCTTGGCACAGACCTGCAGTGATGAGACATCAACACAGGCACAGCGATGTTACAATAGCTAGGTGTGAACCCATCCAGGAGAAGATGGATAGGCTGAGACATGAGTTCCCATAGAGGGAGCTGGAGATGTAGTGACAAAGCAAGTTGGATGTGGCCTTCATCAAATGGATTTTGCAATTAGTAGTGAGGAGTCGTACAGACCATCAGTCCTTGTACCGTTCTGTCCTGAGATCGACCATCTTCACCTTACTCTGCCACCTGGCTGATATTTTCCTCATCAGGGAGACAGAGACATTACTCTCTATTAGTGATAAGCTAATACATTTGGCACTGTTCGTTACTGGCACAAATAGTACGCTATTCGGGCTATTCATTACTCAGTGAATAATTTGCTATTCGTCTCAGTATATTTAAGTGATCTGCGAAGCATGTTTGGCTCTTTATTTGCAGCCAATGAACATGCTGAGTTTGCTTGCCAATTACAGTAATGTCAGCACCATCTTTGGTGTATCATTACTGTGATTGGCTGGCCTTACAGCATCATAGGGGATATTTGATCCTTGCCGGCACCATCTTGCACACATTGCAGCCGGAAACAGTGAAGGGAGAGCGTAGTGTGAGTGTAGGGAGAGTGAAAGGGGTATATAGGGAGAGTTTCAAAAGCTCTTCTAAGAGCTCATGAGTAGTGAAGATTAGTTCTTTGTTAGGTGGAGATAGCATAGGGAGAGGCAGAGTGAAAGGCAGGCACCTGGGTGTTATTACATCATCATTGCCAGTACATGCTGCAGATCTCTGATATTTTGCACTGTGTTGTATAGTTTAGGATTAGGAACAGACTGTGGAATTAGGGAGAGATAGGCAGGGTTTCATCCACTACCATAATATACAAATCACCTCTTTTAGAGCCAAATAATATTAGGCAGTACCAGCATATACTAAATATTTATTTTTTTGGAGCTACAAAATATTCCTGCGTAGCAGCATATAATTTTTTTTTACAGCTAAATAATATTCCTCAGTACCAGCATATAGTAACATCCTTTTTAAAAGCTAATTGCTAAATAATATTCCTCACCTATTGCTTAACCCCTTCCTGACATCTGACGTACTATCCCGTCGAGGTGGGGTGGGCCCGTATGACCGCCGACGGGATAGTACGTCATACGCGATCAGCGGCGCTCACGGGGGGAGCGCCGCCGATCGCGGCCGGGTGTCAGCTGATTATCACAGCTGACATCCGGCACTATGTGCCAGGAGCGGTCACGGACCGCCCCCGGCACATTAACCCCCGGCACACCGCGATCAAACATGATCGCGATGTGCCGGCGGTGCAGGGAAGCATCGCGCAGGGAGGGGGCTCCCTGCGGGCTTCCCTGAGCCCCCCGCAGCAACGCGATGTGATCGCGTTGCTGCGAGGGTCTTACCTCCCTCCCTGCAGCTCCCAGACCCGGATCCAAGATGGCCGCGGATCCGGGTCCTGCAGGGAGGGAGGTGGCTTCACAGACGCCTGCTCAGAGCAGGCACTGTGAAGCAGCCTGCACTTTCCTCAGATCGGTGATCTGTCAGAGTGCTATGCAAACTGGCAGATCACCGATCTGTATTGTCCCCCCCTGGGGCAAAGTAAAAAAGTTAAAAAAAAAATTTTCCAAATGTGTAAAAAAAAAAAAAAAAAATATTCCAAAATAATGAAAAAAAAAATAAAATATTATTCCCATAAATACATTTCTTTATCTAAATAAAATAAAAAAAACAATAAAAGTACACATATTTAGTATCGCCGCGTCCGTAACGACCCAACCTATAAAACTGCCCCACTAGTTAACCCCTTCAGTAAACACCGTAAGAAAAAAAAAAAAAAAACGAGGCAAAAAACAACGCTTTATTACCATACCGCCGAACAAAAAGTGGAATAACACGCGATCAAAAAGACGGATATAAATAACCATGGTACCGCTGAAAACGTCATCTTGTCCCGCAAAAAACGAGCCGCCACACAGCATCATCAGCAAAAAAATAAAAAAGTTATAGTCCTGAGAATAAAGCGATACCAAAATAATTATTTTTTCTATAAAATAGTTTTTATCGTATAAAAGCGCCAAAACATAAAAAAATTATATAAATGAGATATCGCTGTAATCGTACTGACCCGACGAATAAAACTGCTTTATCAATTTTACCAAACGCGGAACGGTATAAACGCCTCTCCCAAAAGAAATTCATGAATAGCTGGTTTTTGGTCCTTCTGCCTCACAAAAATCGGAATAAAAAGTGATCAAAAATGGTCACGTGTCCGAAAATGTTACCAATAAAAACGTCAACTCGTCCCACAAAAAACAAGACCTCACATGACTCTGTGGACCAAAATGTGGAAAAATTATAGGTCTCAAAATGTGGAGACGCAAAAACTTTTTTGCTATAAAAAGCGTCTTTTAGGCTGGTTTCACACTTGCGTTTTTATCTGCATGCGTTTTTTAAAAAAACGCATGTGTGAAAAAACGCATGTAAACGTGGTAAAACGCATGCGTTTTTAGACGCATGCGTTTTTATAGAAAAACACAAGAAAACAAACAAAAAAAAAAAACCCTACCCCTAACCCTACCCCTAACCTGAAATACGTGGCACTAAAATATACGTTTATATACGTATATAAGTGCCACGATATTTCAGTGGCCACGTATATAAGTGCCACGTATATAAGTGCCACGTATATAAGTGCCACGTACTTAAGTGCCACGTACTTAAGTGCCACGTACTTAAGTGCCACGTATTTACGTGCCACGTATTTACGTGCCACGTATTTACGTGCCACGTATTTAAGTGCCACGTACTTAAGTGCCACGTACTTAAGTGCCACGTATTTACGTGCCACGATATTTCAGTGCCACGTATAACCACATAGTTATAGTATTTATAGTACGTGGCACTGAAATACGTGGCACTGAAATATCGTGGCACTGAAACACGTGGCACTGAAACACGTGGCACTTAAATATGTGGCACTTAAATATGTGGCACTTAAATACGTGGCACTTAAATACGTGGCACTTATGACTGTCAGAAAATGTTCATTAAACGGTTAGAGGTGAGGTTAGGGGTAGGGTTAGGGTTACCGTTGGGATTAGGGTTAGGGGTGTGTTTGGGTTAGGGTTTCAGGTAGAATTGGGGAGTTTCCACTGTTCAGGCACATCAGGGGCTCTCCAAACGCGACATGGCGTCCGATCTCAATTCCAGCCAATTCTGCGTTGAAAAAGTAAAACAGTGCTCCTTCCCTTCTGAGCTCTCCCGTGCGTCCAAAAAGGGGTTTATCCCAACATATGGGTTATCAGCGTACTCGGGACAAATTGAACAACAACTTCTGGGGTCCAAGTTCTCTTGTTATCCTTGGGAAAATAAAAATTTGGGGGGCTAAAAATCATTTTTGTGGGAAAAAAATATGTTTTATTTTCACGGCTCTGCGTTGTAAACTGTAGTGAAACACTTGGGGGTTCAAAGTTCTCACAACACATCTAGATAAGTTCCTTGGGAGGTCTAGTTTCCAATATGGGGTCACTTGTGGGGGGTTTGTACTGTTTGGGTACATCAGGGGCTCTGCAAATGCAACGTGACGCCTGCAGACCAATCCATTTAAGTCTGCATTCCAAATGGCGCTCCTTCCCTTCCGAGCTCTGTCATGTGCCCAAACAGTGGTTACCCCCCACATAGGGGGTATCAGCGTACTCAGGACAAATTGGAAAACAACTTTTAGGGTCCAATTTATTCTGTTACCCTTGTAAAAATACAAAGCTGGGGGCTAAAAAATCATTTTTGTGAAAAAAAAAAAGAATTTTTATTTTCACGGCTTTGCGTTACAAACTGTAGTGAAACACTTGGGGGTTCAAAGTTCTCACAACACATCTAGATAAGTTCCTTGGGAGGTCTAGTTTCCAATATGGGGTCACTTGTGGGGGGTTTGTACTGTTTGGGTACATCAGGGGCTCTGCAAATGCAACGTGACGCCTGCAGACCAATCCATTTAAGTCTGCATTCCAAATGGCGCTCCTTCCCTTCCGAGCTCTGTCATGTGCCCAAACAGTGGTTACCCCCCACATAGGGGGTATCAGCGTACTCAGGACAAATTGGACAACAACTTGTAGGGTCCAATTTATTCTGTTACCCTTGTAAAAATACAAAGCTGGGGGCTAAAAAATCATTTTTGTGAAAAAAAAAAAGAATTTTTATTTTCACGGCTTTGCGTTACAAACTGTAGTGAAACACTTGGGGGTTCAAAGTTCTCACAACACATCTAGATAAGTTCCTTGGGAGGTCTAGTTTCCAATATGGGGTCACTTGTGGGGGGTTTGTACTGTTTGGGTACATCAGGGGCTCTGCAAATGCAACGTGACGCCTGCAGACCAATCCATTTAAGTCTGCATTCCAAATGGCGCTCCTTCCCTTCCGAGCTCTGTCATGTGCCCAAACAGTGGTTACCCCCCACATAGGGGGTATCAGCGTACTCAGGACAAATTGGAAAACAACTTTTAGGGTCCAATTTATTCTGTTACCCTTGTAAAAATACAAAGCTGGGGGCTAAAAAATCATTTTTGTGAAAAAAAAAAGAATTTTTATTTTCACGGCTTTGCGTTACAAACTGTAGTGAAACACTTGGGGGTTCAAAGTTCTCACAACACATCTAGATAAGTTCCTTGGGAGGTCTAGTTTCCAATATGGGGTCACTTGTGGGGGGTTTGTACTGTTTGGGTACATCAGGGGCTCTGCAAATGCAACGTGACGCCTGCAGACCAATCCATTTAAGTCTGCATTCCAAATGGCGCTCCTTCCCTTCCGAGCTCTGTCATGTGCCCAAACAGTGGTTACCCCCCACATAGGGGGTATCAGCGTACTCAGGACAAATTGGACAACAACTTTTAGGGTCCAATTTATTCTGTTACCCTTGTAAAAATACAAAGCTGGGGGCTAAAAAATCATTTTTGTGAAAAAAAAAAGAATTTTTATTTTCACGGCTTTGCGTTACAAACTGTAGTGAAACACTTGGGGGTTCAAAGTTCTCACAACACATCTAGATAAGTTCCTTGGGAGGTCTAGTTTCCAATATGGGGTCACTTGTGGGGGGTTTGTACTGTTTGGGTACATCAGGGGCTCTGCAAATGCAACGTGACGCCTGCAGACCAATCCATTTAAGTCTGCATTCCAAATGGCGCTCCTTCCCTTCCGAGCTCTGTCATGCGCCCAAACAGTGGTTACCCTCCATATATGGGGTATCAGCGTACTCAGGACAAATTGGACAACAACTTTTGGGGTCCAGTTTATTCTGTTACTCTTGTAAAAATACAAAAGCTGGGGGCTAAAAAATCATTTTTGTGAAAAAAAAAAAAGAATTTTTATTTTCACGGCTCTGCGTTATAATCTGTAGTGAAACACTTGGGGGTGCAAAGCTCTCAAAACACATCTAGATAAGTTCCTTAGGGGGTCTAATTTCCAAAATGGTGTCATTTGTGGGGGGTTTCAATGTTTAGGCACATCAGGGGCTCTCCAAACGCAACATGGCGTCCCATCTCAATTCCAGTCAATTTTGCATTGAAAAGTCAAATGGCGCTCCTTCCCTTCCAAGCTCTGCCATGCGCCCAAACAGTGGTTTACCCCAACATATGGGGTATCTGCGTACTCAGGACAAATTGCACAACGTTTTTTGGGGACCAATTTCTTCTCTTACCCTTGGGAAAATAAAAAATTGGGGGCGAAAAGATCATTTTTGTGAAAAAATATGATTTTTTATTTTTACGGCTCTGCATTATAAACTTCTGTGAAGCACTTGGTGGGTCAAAGTGCTCACCACACATCTAGATAAGTTCCTTAGGGGGTCTACTTTCCAAAATGGTGTCACTTGTAGGAGGTTTCAATGTTTAGGCACATCAGGGGCTCTCCAAACGCAACATGGCGTCCCATCTCAATTCCAGTCAATTTTGCATTGAAAAGTCAAATGGCGCTCCTTCACTTCCGAGCTCTGCCATGCGCCCAAACAGTGGTTTACCCCAACATATGGGGTATCTGCGTACTCAGGACAAATTGCACAACATTTTTTGGGGACCAATTTCTTCTCTTACCCTTGGGAAAATAAAAAATTGGGGGCGAAAAGATCATTTTTGTGAAAAAATATGATTTTTTATTTTTACGGCTCTGCATTATAAACTTCTGTGAAGCACTTGGTGGGTCAAAGTGCTCACCACACATCTAGATAAGTTCCTTAGGGGGTCTACTTTCCAAAATGGTGTCACTTGTAGGGGGTTTCAATGTTTAGGCACATCAGGGGCTCTCCAAACGCAACATGGCGTCCCATCTCAATTCCAGTCAATTTTGCATTGAAAAGTCAAATGGCGCTCCTTCCCTTCCAAGCTCTGCCATGCGCCCAAACAGTGGTTTACCCCAAGATATGGGGTATCTGCGTACTCAGGACAAATTGCACAACATTTTTTGGGGACCAATTTCTTCTCTTACCATTGGGAAAATAAAAAATTGGGGGCGAAAAGATCATTTTTGTGAAAAAATATGATTTTTTATTTTTACGGCTCTGCATTATAAACTTCTGTGAAGCACTTGGTGGGTCAAAGTGCTCACCACACATCTAGATAAGTTCCTTAGGGGGTCTACTTTCCAAAATGGTGTCACTTGTAGGGGGTTTCAATGTTTAGGCACATCAGGGGCTCTCCAAACGCAACATGGCGTCCCATCTCAATTCCAGTCAATTTTGCATTGAAAAGTCAAATGGCGCTCCTTCCCTTCCAAGCTCTGCCATGCGCCCAAACAATGGTTTACACCCACATATGGGGTATCAGCGTACTCAGGACAAATTGTACAACAACTTTTGCAGTCTATTTTCTCCTGTTACCCTTGGTAAAATAAAACAAATTGGAGCTGAAATAAATTTTGTGTGAAAAAAAATTAAATGTTCATTTTTATTTAAACATTCCAAAAATTCCTGTGAAACACCTGAAGGGTTAATAAACTTCTTGAGTGTGGTTTTGAGCACCTTGAGGGGTGCAGTTTTTAGAATGGTGTCACACTTGGGTATTTTCTATCATACAGACCCCTCAAAATGACTTCAAATGAGATGTGGTCCCTAAAAAAAAATGGTGTTGTAAAAATGAGAAATTTCTGGTCAACTTTTAACCCTTATAACTCCCTAACAAAAAAAAATTTTGGTTCCAAAATTGTGCTGATGTAAAGTAGACATGTGGGAAATGTTACTTATTAAGTATTTTGCGTGACATATGTCTGTGATTTAAGGGCATAAAAATTCAAAGTTGGAAAATTGCAAAATTTTCAAAATTTTCGCCAAATTTCCGTTTTTTTCACAAATAAACGCAAGTTATATCGAAGAAATTTTACCACTATCATGAAGTACAATATGTCACAAGAAAACAATGTCAGAATCGCCAAGATCCGTTGAAGCGTTCCAGAGTTATAACCTCCTAAAGGGACAGTGGTCAGAATTGTAAAAATTGGCCCGGTCATTAACGTGCAAACCACCCTTGGGGGTGAAGGGGTTAAATAGCTAATATTTATCTAGCAGTCGTGCAACTAGCGCAAAACCTGCTGAGTTACGGAAAAGTCACTAATTTGCCATTAATGTCCCTGAGCCGGCAGTTGGCGTATCTCATAAAGGTGGTTTTAAAAAAACACAAACATTTTTTATTGGTTAAATAAATAGGGTATTTTTTATCTAGCAGTTGTGCGACTGGCACAATCCATGCAGAGATAAGCAAACGTCACAATTTATCAGTGACAATAATTTTCCTTAGTCTGCTGTTGCTGTATGTAAGCAAAGTGATATAAAAATAATACTCATTTTCTATTGGTTAAATATCTAGTGTATCTTTATCTAGCAGTTGTGTGACTGGTGCAATTTGTGCAGAGATAAGCAAATGTCACAATTTACAAGTTGCATAAATTTTCATTAGTCTGCCATGTGTCAGCAAGGCAATATAAACAAATACAAATTTTCTATTGGTTTAATATTTTTATCTAGCAGTTGTGTTACATAAACGCATTCAACATGAGAAACTGTGACATTAAGGGATGTGGCTGTGGTGGTGCCCACCAAGGCCATGTGACAAATCAGACGGTGACTGTATCTCAGTCTAGCTTCCTGTCAAAATTTGGTCAGTGCGCTACCCCACTGATGAACCCAGACAAGTGCTAGGAAGTTGTGGGTTGGATGACAGACAAAGGCTCCAGTGTGTTGACAAGCAGCACCACGAAGTCTTCCACATGGTCCAGTCTCTGTAGCCAAGAGGCTGGACCTCTGAATCCTCAACTTGGTACCCCTTCCTCCCACCATCATGAGTCCCAATAGACATATGACGCCAACGCTGGCCACTCTGAGGAACTGTTTACTTTCTCCTGCAATTTTTAGTTTAGGCCTCTCAATATTCATTATTAAAAAGGGTCATGAGAAGGTGGAGTGCAGTAATGCCCAAACATATGAGCACTCACGGGCAGTAGAAAGATACATTGGGGAAGGTCAATTAATGTTTGAAGAGGTGGAGTATAATCATGAACCACAGTTGCCATCAGATCAGCCTAAAATCGCAACTCAGAAGGAGCATCAGATTGATGAATTGGAAGACGAAGTGGTCGATGATGAGGCCTTTAATCCAACCTGGCACTGTGGCACACCTAGCGAGCACAGCGGTGCAGAGAGGGATGGAACCAAAGACGGCAACAGGCAAGAACAGGTAGATTTTTGACCAGAGGGAGAACTCGGTCAACTGTTCCACAGAGCCCCCCACTCAGCTAGATAACAGGCCAAAGGTGCATTGTTCCCCTGTATGGCAGTTTTTTTCTGAAATTCCTTCAGACAAAACAACTGTAATTTGCAGCATCTTCCAAACCAAGCTAAGAAGAGGTAAGAACACTGCCAACCTGACCACCAGCATGCAAAAGCACCTGGCAGCCAAGCACCCCAATAGGTGGGTGGAAAATCTTTGTCTGAAACCACTGCCCCTACCTCTGTGTTACGGTCTTCCCAATCTGCTGTTCATGAAGCAGGTGCTGATGCCTCCTGCCCACAACCTGCAGTTGTACAGACACAACAGTCAGCAACCACGTCCAGTTGTCTCTACCCCAGATGTTTTACAGAAAGCAGAAATATCCACCTACTCACAGGCCCAAATGCTAAACACCCACATTGCTAGATCGCTAGCCCTGGAAATGTTGCCATTTCAGCTTGTGGGAACTGAGTCTTTCCGCGACCTCTTGGCGGTGGCAGACCCACAGTACTCAATTCCGAGCCACCACTATTTTTCCATGTGTGCCTTCCCCGCATTACATATGCACATGTTACGCAATATCAGCTCTGGCCAACGCAATCACTGGGAAGGGTTTTTTTTCTCTCTGCGCATGCGTCTATCCTGGCCAGGATAGTCTTTCGGCTTTTCACTGCTCTGCTCTCTACACACCAGCCACATGTTATGCCTGATTGCTCCACTATTTAAGGTTGGTTGATCCCCTTCCTCAGCACACTTCCCCTGACGAAGCTGCTGGTTGCAGTGATATGCGTGGGGCTCCCCACATCGCCTCGGTCCCTTGGCTATTGACACCTGGACTTCATGCTCTGACGCCCATTTCACTGATTCATCTGGTAAATCGGATGGCTGTTTCATCCTGGACGTCCTTTTTTTTTTCTCTTTTTCTTCTGTCTCCCTGGGGACGCCCTGTGTGAGATTTCATGTGATTTAAGATTTATTGGCATTGATACTGTTTTCCAGGGCTAATTACCTATGTGTGCACACATACATATGTTGCACTTTGCCTTGACATTGTATTGTTATATGTCATAGTCATATGGGGCTTTTGGTGATGTGTTTTGTCTTTTAATGGTTTTATTATGTCTACTAATAAATATTGCACATAATTTCAACATTGCTTTGTGATTTTGGGTGTGCACCTTGTATGCACGGATCTTTTTCTCCTCCTTTTTACATGTTTAGCTTCTCCGTGCGCGAGGCAGCAGCCCCATTCATATTAGTACTTATTTAGATATGCCCTATAGTAGTGCTCCCTACATTTTTTGATCTTGTTAATTACACATTTACTGTTTCTTTAAGAGTTTTCCATAGGGTAGCACAGGTTTTATATTAAACTGGGCAATACATATTGACTTGGGGATTTTTATTGAGCATCCTCAGTGGACACTTTTATGTAGTTTACATGATTGTGTTATTTCTTAGTGGCTTCAGGCATGGTCTTTGTGGTTTTCCTTTCATATATATTTCTTTGTATTTTTTAACCCCTTTACCCCCAAGGGTGGTTTGCACGTTATGGACCGGGCCAATTTTTACAATTCTGACCACTGTCCCTTTATGAGGTTACAACTCTGGAACGCTTCAACGGATCCCAGTGATTCTGACATTGTTTTCTCGTGACATATTGTACTTCATGATAGTGGTAAAATTTCTTTGATATTACCTGCGTTTATTTGTGAAAAAAATGGAAATTTGGCGAAAATTTTGAAAATTTCGCAATTTTCCAACTTTGAATTTTTATGCAATTAAATCACAGAGATATGTCACACAAAATACTTAATAAGTAACATTTCCCACATGTCTACTTTACATCAGCACAATTTTGGAACCAACATTTTTTTTTTGTCAGGCAGTTATAAGGGTTAAAAGTTGACCAGCAATTTCTCATTTTTACAACACCATTTTTTTTTAGGGACCACATCTCATTTGAAGTCATTTTGAGGGGTCTATATGATAGAAAATACCCAAGTATGACACCATTCTAAAAACTGCACCCCTCAAGGTGCTCAAAACCACATTCAAGAAGTTTATTAACCCTTCAGGTGTTTCACAGGAATTTTTGGAATGTTTAAATAAAAATGAACATTTAACTTTTTTTCACAAAAAATTTACTTCAGCTCCAATTTGTTTTATTTTACCAAGGGTAAGAGAAGAAATTGGACCCCAAAAGTTGTTGTACAATTTGTCCTGAGTACGCCGATACCCCATATGTGGGGGTAAACCACTGTTTGGGCGCATGGCAGAACTCAGAAGGGAAGGAGCGCCGTTTGACTTTTCAATGCAAAATTTACAGGAATTGAAATGGGACGCCATGTTGCGTTTGGAGAGCCACTGATGTGCCTAAACATTGAAACCCCCCACAAGTGACACCATTTTGGAAAATAGACCCCCTGAGGAACTTATCTAGATGTGTAGTGAGCACTTTGACCCACCAAGGGCTTCACAGAAGTTTATAATGCAGAGCCGTAAAAATAAAACAAAAATTTTTTCCCACAAAAATTATTTTTTAGCCCCCAGTTTTGTATTTTTCCGAGGGTAACAGGAGAAATTGGACCCCCAAAGTTGTTGTCCAATTTGTCCTGAGTGCGCTGCGATAGGCAGCTGACACCCGGCCGCGATCGGCCGCGCTCCCCCCGTGAGCGCGGCCGATCTCGCTGGACGTACTATTCTGTCCTTGGGAAGTAGGGCCCACCCCACATGGACGGAATAGTACGTCCAATGACAGAAAGGGGTTAAGTATTATCTTTGTGTATATGGATTGGGAGGCACGGGAGGCCTCTTGGCAATCTTGCTCTTCGTACATCTTTCACACCGTGGAAACTGTAGTCCCCGGTTCTGATTTTTCTAAATTTACACATGATTTAACAGCGGCTCATAATACCGGTGTCCGCCTCTGGAGGAATATACGGAGCCTGGAGGAATATTCTAAAACAGCTATAGTGCCGCGGGTCCTGCCGGTCTCTATTTTCCCTGCTTGGGAGCCCACAACTACCTTCAAACAAACATGGGAACAGGGATTACTACAGTGCACTAACATTTTAATTTCTATGCTTCTTGAACATGATAAAGAACTTCTAGGACTGACCAAAACACAAATTAAGGATCTGGAGTCCAAGCTCTCTATATTTGATAGGACTCGGGTTGCCAATTTCAAACAAAAACTAAAGGATACGTTGGACAAATTTGAAGCAGAAGTTATTTCCAAAAAACGTAAGAAGTTTCACCGAGACAGTTCTGATTTTGATAACAACTACAAGTGTTGAGCGATACCTTCTGATATCCAGAAGTATCAGTATCGGATTGGATCGATACCGATACCCGATACCAATGCAAGTCAATGGGACAAAAATATCGGAATTAAAATAAACCCTTTCTTTCCTTGTAGGTTAATTCTACATGAAGGAAAACAACTAAGAATAATGTAGGATGTATTGGGGGAGGTGGAGGAGACATTAAAGGCATACAGAGACACAGAGACTGTGTCTTTCCACAATCTAGCAGGATACGGATGGAAACCCACTAATAGGATACATTTGAAAAAATGTGCAGCAGGCTGCACTAATTGAAAAAAGGACAATGGAACGATATGAGGCAGTGACGCACCCTGAGCTGACTACAACCAGCGGTGGCTGCAGACCAGACTACAGAGTGAGCTGCACTCACACAGACACCTTGCAGACAGTCGTGAACAGCCCTACAAGGCAAAAAAAGGTTCTCACACAGCGGTTGCTAAATTAGCCTGGGTAAAGCACAATGAAGCAAATCGCTATCTCTAAACTGGCCCTCAGTCAGAACAGCAGCGTCCTGTCCCTAACTGAATTCACAACAGAGTGAACCCAAAATGGCGGCGGCGACTTTTACAGTGCATCATGACATAATTTCAGCAGCCAATCACAGCCATGCCAGTAGTTACATGCCTAACATGCAGAACAGGATGTGCCCACACTTCTAATGATTCCTCATTGGCTGAATTCTGGCTCTTTGAATTATGGGAACTTCCGATTCCGGTATACGATATACTGAAAGTATCGGAACTCGGTATCGGGATTCTGATACTGCGAATATCGGCCGATACCCGATACTTGTGGTATCGGAATGCTCAACACTAATAACAACGCTACCTTTAAGTGGAGACATTTTGGTAACAAACGTTTCACTGATCGTACTGCAGTCAATCCAGTTGGTCCCTGTTTGGATCCTCCTCAAGAGGCAACAAGTTCGAACGATTTTTTATCTTCAGGAGGCAGCTATCTGGACGTAGGACACGACGTAAGGGCAAACGTCAGAGTATTAAGAAAAAGAACCAACTTTTGCAAGGGTCAGAAACCCCCCTTCGGCCGAACCTACAAGACTCACAACATATACCGTATTTTTCGGACTACAAGATGCACTTTTTTCCCAAAAAATTTTAGGGGAAAATGGGGGTGTGCGTCTTATAGTCGCAATATACTTACAAATCATGCGGCAGTGGCGGCGGCGGTCCTGATGCAGCCTCCCTTCCCATGCTGGTGTGTCTGTGGCGCTGCAGCTGGGCTCTCTGTGCTCCGTGGTGGGCTCCGGCGGCATATCGTCAAAGCCCCTAGGCCCCCGCTCATCCGTTAATGGCATGTTGCGGTGGCCTCCGGGAACATGGGCGCCGGGAAAATGGCCACCGGGCCAGCGAATGCTCAGATTCAAATCTCGTCAACGAGATCTCGTCTCCCGAGATCTCGTCTCCCGAGATCTCAGGGCGAGATCTCGGCAACAAGATCTGAATCTGAGCGTGCGCCAGCCCGGCGGCCATTTTCCCGCTGCCCATGTTACATAGTTACATAGTTATTAAGATTGAAGGAAGACTGTAAGTCCATCTAGTTCAACCCATAGCCTAGCCTAACATGCCCTAACATGTTGATCCAGGGGAAGGCAAAAAAACCCCATGTGGCAAAGAGTAACTCCACCATGGGGAAAAAAATTCCTTCCCGACTCCACATACGGCAATCAGACTAGTTCCCTGAATCAACGCCTTATCAAGGAATCTAGTGTATATACCCTGTAACATTATACTTTTCCAGAAAGGTATCCAGTCCCCTCTTAAATTTAATTAATGAATCACTCATTACAACATCATACGGCAGAGAGTTCCATAGTCTCACTGCTCTTACAGTAAAGAATCCGCGTCTGTTATTATGCTTAAACCTTCTTTCCTCCAGACGTAGAGGATGCCCCCTTGTCCCTGTCTCAGGTCTATGATTAAAAAGATCACCAGAAAGGTCTTTGTACTGTCCCCTCATATATTTATACATTAAAATAAGATCACCCCTTAGTCTTCGTTTTTCCAAACTAAATAGCCCCAAGTGTAATAACCTATCTTGGTATTGCAGACCCCCCAGTCCTCTAATAACCTTGGTCGCTCTTCTCTGCACCCGCTCCAGTTCAGCTATGTCTTTCTTATACACCGGAGACCAGAACTGTGCACAGTATTCTAAGTGTGGTCGAACTAGTGACTTGTATAGAGGTAAAATTATGTTCTCCTCATGAGCATCTATGCCTCTTTTAATACATCCCATTATTTTATTTGCCTTTGTAGCAGCTGCCTGACACTGGCCACTGAATATGAGTTTGTCATCCACCCATACACCCAGGTCTTTTTCATTGACGGTTTTACCCAGAGTTTTAGAATTAAGCACATAGTTATACATCTTATTACTTCTACCCAAGTGCATGACCTTACATTTATCCCCATTAAAGCTCATTTGCCATTTATCAGCCAAAGCTTCTAGTTTACATAAATCATCCTGTAATATAAAATTGTCCTCCCCTGTATTGATTACCCTGCAGAGTTTAGTGTCATCTGCAAATATTGAAATTCTACTCTGAATGCCCCCTACAAGATCATTAATAAATATGTTAAAAAGAAGAGGGCCCAATACTGACCCCTGTGGTACCCCACTGCTAACCGTGACCCAGTCCGAGTGTGCTCCATTAATAACCACCCTTTGTTTCCTATCCCTGAGCCAGCTCTCAACCCACTTACACATATTTTCCCCTATCCCCATTACTCTCATTTTATGTAACAACCTTTTGTGTGGCACCGTATCAAAAGCTTTGGAAAAGTCCATATATACTACGTCCACTGGGTTCCCTTGGTCCAGTCCGGAACTTACTTCTTCATAGAAGCTGATCAAATTAGTCTGACATGAACGGTCCCTAGTAAACCCGTGCTGATACTGGGTCATGAGGTTATTCCTCTTCAGATACTCCAGCATAGCATCCCTTAGAATGCCCTCCAGGATTTTACCCACAGTAGAGGTTAAGCTTACTGGCCTATAATTACCGAGTTCAGTTTTTGCCCCTTTTTTGAATATTGGCACCACATTTGCTATACGCCAGTCCTGTGGTACAGACCCTGTTATTATGGAGTCTTTAAAGATTAAAAATAATGGTCTATCAATGACTGTACTTAGTTCCTGCAGTACTCGGGGGTGTATCCCATCCGGGCCCGGAGATTTGTCAATTTTAGTTATTTTTAGATGCCGCTGTACTTCCTGCTGGGTTAAGCAGGTGACATTTAATGGGGAATTTTTATCACTAGTCATTTTGTCTGCCATGGGATTTTCTTTTGTAAATACTGATGAAAAAAAGTCATTTAGCATATTGGCTTTTTCCTCATCCTCATCCACCATTTCACCCAGACTATTTTTAAGGGGGCCAACACTGTCATTTTTTAGTTTCTTACTATTTATATAGTTAAAGAATATTTTGGGATTATTTTTACTCTCTCTGGCAATGAGTCTCTCTGTCTCAATCTTTGCTGCCTTGATTTGCTTTTTACAGAATTTATTTAATATTCTGTATTTATTTAATGCCTCCTCACTACCTACTTCCTTTAATTCTCTAAATGCTTTCTTTTTGTCCCTTATTGCGCCCCTTACAGCTCTATTTAGCCATATTGGTTTCCTCCTATTTCTAGTATGTTTATTCCCATACGGTATATATTGTGCACAGGTCCTATCCAGGATGCTAATAAATGCTCCTCCGGGCTTTGACGAAATGCCATTGGAGCCCCCACGAAGCCCAGAGAGCCGCTGTCACAGCCCCACAGCACAGCCACTGCCTGCAGCATAGCCCCTGCCCCGGAGCACAGCCACTGCCCCGAAGCACAGCCACTGCCCCGGAGCACAGCCCCTTCCCCAGAGCACAGCCCCTTCCCTGGAGTCCAGCCACTGCCCCAGAGCACAGCCACTGTTCCGGAGCACAGCCCCTGCTCTGGAGCACAGCCCCTGCCCTGGAGCACAGCCTCTGTCCTGGAGCACAGCCACTATTCCAGACCACAGCCCCTGCCCCGGAGCACAGCCACTGTTCTGGAGCACAGACCCTGCCCTGGAGCACAGCCACTGCCTCGGAGCACAGAGCCTCCACCCCTGCCCAAGCACAGAGCACCGCACCAGCCTGGGATGGGATTTCCTGGAGGCCAATGCACCAGCCTGGACCACTGAAAGACTCCTGTGACCACTCCTCCACCTGTGCCGATCCCTTCACTGGTAAGCTGAATTCAGACTGTAAGACGGACCCCCATTTGAAACATTTTTTTTTTTCCTTATTTTTATTCTGAAAATTTGGGGTGCGTCTTATGGTCCGGTGTGTCTTATAGTCCGAAAAATACGGTAAATACCCTCCCTATTTCATCTTCTCATGAGCAGGACTCATCAACAACCTCGACACAACTACAGGTAATTAACCTTTCTAACTACACTTTATCTACAGCTGAATTATCTGTTTTACAGAAGGGCCTCACTTTCTCTCCCTCCAAAACATTAGATACATTTATTCTTGTTAAGGATCTTTTTTCGTTCTGCTGGAAATTAGTCATACAGGCTATTCACCATAAACCTGAAATGGCAAGCAACTTGGTGATGGAAGAAACACAGGCTCTTCAGGATCTTCTTGACCTCCTACAGGCGAATGAGGGCACACAAGGTAGGACTTTATTTTCATATAGAAATAAATCATTGGCTTCCCCTTATTTTTCCCTTTTTCCCGTGATAAAAATTTTCTTTGAACTGACCAAGAGGGACATTATGCAACTTCCATCCCTCTCAGGAGTCCCTAACAATCTTACCCCCAATGACAAAAGGGCACTTAGCTCACTTAAAAATAATAAAGATTTTATTATTAAGGAGGCAGATAAGGGTGAGAACGTGGTTTTGCGGTCTGTACATCTTTATATTGAGGAAGCTCTGAAACAGCTTAACAATAAGAAATTCTATGTTTCAGACCCAACGGAAATATTTTCAAATAAATTCAATTCGTTATTGGGTCAGGCTTTTGACTATGATATTATTAACAACAGTGCCAAACAATATCTCCGGGTTGAGTTTCCAGTCGTTCCCACCTTTTACCTGCTTCCTAAAGTTCACAAAGACCCTGTGACACTGAATGGATGCCCCATTGTGTCCAGTATAGGGAGCCTTTGTGAGAAAGCCATTGTTTAAATTGATTTCTACCTACAGCACATTGCCACTGCCTTACCCTCCTACATTAGGGACTCGGCTCATTTCATTCACGTTTGCCGAAATGTTTCTCTGGAAAGACGAACCTTACTGATAACTTGTAATGTTGAGTCTTTGTACTCGAATATCGGCCATCATGATGGTTTGGAAGCAGTGGGTCACTTCCTTAGGAGACAGAGTACTATCGCTCGTCTTCACACTTCTTTTTTGATTGATCTTTTGAAATGTATTTTGCAGCATAATTATTTTCTCTTTGACCATTCCTTTCACTGACAGGTATCTGGAGTGGCAATGGGCACACGCTGTGCACCAGCCCTAGCTAACCTCTTGTTGGGCTGGTGGGAAGAATCTTTTGTCTACAAATCCGACTCCTTTAGAAAACATTTTCAACAGTGGCACAGGTTCATTGATGATGTCTTCTTCACATGGACCGGTACTGAACAGGAGTGTCTTCAGTTTCTACAGGAATTAAATGGGAATGAGTTTAACATTGTCTTGACACATACTTTTTCTTTTACATCAGTTACTTTTCTGGACTTGAAGGTCTCCATTCAGGAAGGTGGCCTTATCACGGACCTTTTTTGTAAACCCACAGCAACAAACAGTTTACTATAGCTTCCACCCCCATCACACCAAAAGGGGTATTCAATTCTTGCAAATTCACCGTAATTGTACTTTGGATGAAGATTTTTCTCTCCAATCTAGAATCCTTACGACCAGGTTTCGAGAACATGGCTACCCCAAGAAATTGATCTCTTCTGCATTCTAAAGGGCCAGGGGGCATAGCCAGGATTCGTTACTTTCTTCCAACAAAGTTCCAAGGACAAATTTGTCCATTTCATCTCGGACTATAACGACCAATGGAGTCAGGTGAGAAATATTCTTACGACACACTGGGACATACTACGGATGATCAAACTTTGCCTCTTGTAGCCCCTCGTCCCCTCATGACTGCTAAGAGGGCCCCCAATTTGGGGGATATTTTGACAAGGAGCCACTTTACACGTCCTTCCAGACTGAATCGGGGTATGCGCTTGAGGGGGTCTTTACCTTGTGGGGATTGCAGTGTCTGTCCCAATGTTCCTGTCACTAAGGATTTCTTTACCAATCACACTGACCAGAAAATGTATCATTTAAGGTCGTATATTAACTGCAAGACCACTAACTTCATTTATGCTATTATTTGCCCCTGCAGCAGGGTCTATATAGGTCAAACCTCTCAGGAATTTAGGAAAAGAGCACAGAAGCACCTTTCCACAATACATTTAGCGTCCTCTGGTGCTAAAAAGGGTAAAACCCTGACCCCGGTGGCCTCCCATTTTTTGACCAAACATGGTGGGTCGGTCACTAATATTTGATTTTTTTGTTTACAGAGGGTTCACCTGAATACTAGTGGCAGAAATCTCAAGAAACTTTTTCTTCAAACCGAATCACGCTGGATTTTCAACTTACGAAGCCTAGCTCCCAATGGCCTTAATAAGGAGCACCTTTATACAAGCTTTTTGGGAGGATGTCTTCATTTACTTGTTATTTATTGTATTTTGTTTGTTATATAGGTTTTTCTTTTTTTTCCTTCTTTCCTTATGCGCAATGTGCTCATGTGTAATGTGTGATCTATATGTGCACATTTACATTATACTGTATATTTTAATTGACTTTATTTTTATGTACCTTAGCTCTTTTTTTTCTATGTTATTTTTCCTTTTTCTATTTTGCTTGTCCATATTTATTTTTCTCCTTTTTCCCCTTATATTTCTCATTTTCTTTATATATATATATATATATATATATATATATATATATATATATATATATATATATATATATATATATATATATATATATATATATATATATTTTCCCTAGCGTACAGTTCTGTACCACCCAATATGGTGGGCCTCATTATACGTATCACTTTATCATAAGGGCTGCTGGCACATAGGCACTTTCAATTGTGTTTTTTTTCTCCCCTGGGCCCATATTTCTTTTTGTACGTTCCATTGGCACATTTTAGCATATGGGGATAAAAACCCATTATACGTTATATGGATCCCCTTATTATAGGGGCTGTTGGTACATAGACACTTTTAAATGGCCAACCTTTGCGCACATATTTATATTTTTTTTTATGTTGCGCTCTCTATTAGCATAATTTGCCTCATGGTATAGGTGCCAGTCTACTAGCAAATATGTGCCCTCTGATCAATGGTCTCTGTTTCCCACCCTCTTCTTTCGATGCTGCGCTCTCTATCAGTAGAGGTTACCCCATGACGCAGGCGCCAGCTCACTGGCAAGTCCTGTCTCTTTAACCAGTGTTTCTGGCTCCTTTGCGCCTACGCACTCAATATTTCTATATTCCTCCCACATGTAAGGGTTTTTTTTCTCTCTGGCCAGGATAGTCTTTCGGCTTTTCACCGCTCTGCTCTCTACACACCAGCCACATGTTATGCCTGATTGCTCCACTATTTAAAGGGAACCTGTCACCCCCAAAATCGATGGTGAGGTAAAGTACAAAGTACGCCTGCGCTGCAGCCGCGGCGTGAAGACCAGAAGAGGACGTCATGGAATGAAGGTAGGAGGCGCTGGACCGGACCTGAAACACCCATCGGACCCGGACCGCAGCGGGACCGCCCCTGGGTGAGTATAATCTAACCTCTTTTTCTCCTCTTTTAGGTAACAACGGGGGCTTATCTACAGCATTACAGAATGCTGTAGATAAGCCCCTGATGATGGTGACCTTACCTCACCATTGATTTTGGGGGTGACAGGTTCCCTTTAAGGTTGGTTTATCCCCTTCCCCAGCACACTTACCATGATGAAGCTGCTGGTTGCAGCGATACGCATGGGGCTCCCCACATTGCCTCGGTCCCTTGGCTATTGACCCCTGGACTTCATGCCCTGACGCCCATTTCACTGATTCATCTGGTAAATCGGATGGCGGTTTCATCCTGGACGTCCTCTATTTTTTGTTTTTCTTCTTTTTTTTTCTCTTTTCCCCTCTTTTTTTGCAATTGTCTTCAGCGTTCCTCCATTTCTTACACAACCAGGGAACTGCTCACTTTTCTACTTGCTAAGAGGGGCTTATATTTCTATATCAGGATTTATTGTGATCTTGCATTAAGTTCCTTTTTCTTCTGTCTCCCTGGGGACGCCCGGTGTGAGATTTCATGTGATTTAAGATTTACTGGCATTGATACTGTTTTCCAGGGCTAATTACCTATGTGTGCACACACATATATATGTTGCACTTTGCCTTGACATTGTATTGTTATATGTCATAGTCATATGGGACTTTTGGTGATGTATTTTGTCTTTTAATGGTTTCATTATGTCTACTAATAAATATTGCACATAATTTCAACATTGCTTTGTGATTTTGGGTGTGCGCCTTGTATGCACGAGTCTTTTTCTCCTCCTCCTTACATGGGAAGGTCCACTTAATCACAGACACGTGGACAAGTTTTTGTGGACAGGGGTGATACATTTCCTTGACGGCACACTGAGTGAACCTGGTGGAGTCTGGGACAGTGTCAGATGCTGGGCCATCACACATCTTACCCACACCAAGAATAGTGGGCCCAACTTCCATCAGGGTTTCAGTCTCCTCGTATCCAGTTTCTGTCTCTCCTCCTCCTCATCCTCAGCAGGACTAACCTCCCCATCACTCCCCAGCTGGGAGGTCTGCAGCACTGCCTTGGCGAAGTGGCAGCATGCTCTTCTGAAGCTCATCTGTTTAGTTGATAAAGCTCACAATGCACCAGAGCTGTTGAAAGGGATAAAAGAATTTCCGAAAGTCATGTCAGGCTTTCGCCAGGCTAGCTTCGCTGCAGTAGCACTTTAGTTTGCCTCATCACTGACTTATTTGTGACCTGCCCACACACTGGAATTCGACCTTTCATATGTTGGCAAGGCTTAGTGAACAGCTGAGGGCAGTGTCTGAAATCCAGCTTCTCAGTGCCCGTCAGAGTAACACTCAGCCCCCATACATATCAACTGCCGAGTGGGTGTGGATCACTGACATATGTGAGGTTCTTCAAAACTTTGAGTTCTGCACCAAGATGGTGAGTGCTGATGACACTATTATCAGCTTAACCATCCCGCTGCTCTGTCTATTAAAACATTCGGTGCAGAATCTCAAAGAGGAAGTTTTGAAAGTGAGCAGGTGGCTATGGAGCAAGATTTTACAGTGGCTGACAGCACACAGCCCAACTCACAATATTCTCAAGCCACATTGGTTGATGATGAGGAACAGAATTTTTGGATCTGCGCTACAGAGGGGACTCCCAATCCCATCTTTATGATTGTCCAGCATGGATGGCCTGAAGAGGAGGAGGAGGAGGCGATGCATCGTGAGGAGGAGAGGATGGTTAGAGTTTCTCCTGGTGAGGACACTGAACGTTTGACTCTTTGTAGTCTGCCACACATTGCACAGTTCATGTCAAGATTCCTTTCCCAAGACCCTTGCGTGAAAGACATTTTGGCCACCATGAAATAGTGGCTATGCACCTTGCTTGACTCATGGTACAAGGAGAAATTTCCTTCTCTCTTATCGGAGGCAGACGTGCCATTTTCAGTGCATGCATGCCAGAGTGCCATTGTAGAAGACTTGCTCAAAAGATTACCCTCAGACAACGCTGCTGGCAAAGGTACCAACTCCTTTCATCCATAAGGATTACAGGGGAGGGCCACGCACACTTTATCTGCCCTGTTGAGGGCAGAGCAAAGTACTGCAGTGCTCAGGCACCAGGAAAGGTCCGAGAAGCCCAGCGCCTGCGCACTGTAGTACTTTGCGCTGCCCTCAACAGGGCAGATAAAGTACGCTTGCGCAGGAGCCGTGACAGGAAGCAAGGAAGAGGACATCATCGCATGAAGATGGGAGGCGCCGGACCCGGACCGCAACGCCCTCCCAGGTGAGTATAATATAACTTGTTTTTCTTATCTTTCAGGTTACATCGGGGCTCATCTACAGCATTACAGACTGCTGTAGATAAGCTCCTAATGGCGGTGGCAGCAGCTTATATATGAAAAAGTAGGTGACAGATTCCATACAGGCTGACTCTTCTAAAATTGAACAAGGGCTGGATTTCCTATAACTTTTAAGTCCTATAGATGACAGCAATGTAATGTAAGTGCAGCCCAAATGGGGTTTTTTTGGAAGTTGTCTTAATGTCCATGCCTTACCATCCAAATGCATTTTGTTCAGGAAATCACCTCTTCCTTCTCCTGCTGCTTCTGCAACAAGTACTTAGTTGTCATCTATGTATACCCCATGGGTAATATTTTTGACTTTTTTAAAACTTTACACATTGTGCAATGGTGAAACTTGCACACCCAATCTCTACCTCTTGTAATAAGTGCAAAATGTATTGTGAGGTCCCTATCATGGTGTCTTTCTGCTTGTATGATATAGACCCCTTGAGTAATTTTTTTATAAATTGGCACACTGTGCAATGTGAAACTTGTACTCCCTATCTCTAGCACTGATATTAACTGCAAAATTTATTATGAGGTCTCCATCAGTCTCTTTCAGCGTGTTTGATACAGACCCCTTGGGGTAATTTTTGGAAGCCTTTGTACATTGTGCAATGGTCACATTTCTACTCTCAATCTCTATATATTCTATTATTAGATTTTTTTTTTATTATGTTGCCCTTCTCACGGTCTCTTTAAGCATGTATCTGGTAGCCTGATGTGTCTGCACTTGAACATTTTGGATCATCAATGCATTAATATGCTCCACACACTTCTTCAAGTTTCAGCCTTACACAGAATAATAATATGAGTAATAAAACATGTTCTATATATATGCTGCTAGTTTGAAAATATTACCCACACATCTATTTATAAAGAGAAATTCTACATAATACCTCTGTTAGCATTCACCATATATTGCTCATATACTCAGAACCCTAGTAGGTGGGCAGAATGCCTGGGTGCAAAATCTGTGTCTCAGGGTGAAACCACTGGCCCCTCACCTGTGTTACAGCCTTCCCAATCTGCTGTCCAGGAGGAAGGCACTGAGGCCACCTGTCCACAACCTGCGGTTGCACAGACAAAACAGTCAGCAACCATGTTTAGTTTGTTGTCCCAGCTCAGCGATCAGTTGTCCCTTGTCAGCATATATGTCTCTTCCCAAATTGTTAGATAGTGCATACATATTTGTTAGCACTTTACATTGTCTGATGCTGGACATAGAGCATTGTTGGCTTTCCAGGCTCCTAAATGAGACTTGTGTCTCTTTATTAAACTGTTGCTTCCCTCAAATTTTCTAAATTTGTGTAAAAATAAATGGCGGTGGGGTATTTCCCAGTTTCTGTACATTTTAAGCAGGTCTAAGAGACTGGGTTTATACGCTCCACAGACCTAGTCAGGCCGCAGCCTTATACATATTGGAACATGGTCATTGTCACGCTAAGGCCTTTACCTGAGCTCTGTAGCACTGCCTGTCACCTGAGTAATACATTCCACAGACCTCGTTACTCTCTGAGACATATCCTGTAATTACTCCATTGTTGCTCAAAACCATGCAAAAGATACATTCTGCCTGGTTCAGTATCGTAGCTACTGGGGGGCAGTGGGGGCGTTCGTCCTGGGCCCTGCGCTCTGAAGGGGCCCACCAGGAGGTGTGTCACTGTAGCTCTGTAGGAAAAAAAATAGAGACACAAAGCGCAAAATAGGGTCTTATCCTCTAGATAACCAAGAGAGCTTTCTTAGAATTGCTCACCTGATTTTGTTGAATGAAGAGCATGTAGCGATTTCGGCTGCTGCAGATCCACAAGCCGATCAACGGCCGTATGACAATATAAACTGTGCAGGAGGTGTGGGTAAAAGCCGCGCTGCCTTAATGATGAAGTTCCAAGGATAATAAATTTAAAAGGTGGTTTATTCAACGCGTTTCAAGGTCAGTGCGACCTCTTCTTCAGGAAATTCCACATACAACATCAATGTTGTATGTGGAATTTCCTGAAGAAGAGGTCGCACTGACCTTGAAACGCGTTGAATAAACCACCTTTTAAATTTATTATCTTGGGAACTTCATCATTAAGGCAGCGCGGATTTAACCCACACCTCCTGCACAGTTTATACTGTAGCACTGTAGCACGCCGATACAGTTATATTCTGTGGCAGAGCAGGGAGAATCAATCTCCCTGCTCTGCCACCCGGCCGCTATTGGGCCCCTGAGCAGACTGGGGGGCCCAGTGCCAGCAGTAAAACCCCACCATCGCACATTCAACTGTATCAGCTACATGTCAATACAGCTGACCGCATTGATAGGAAAGGGAGCATTATAATCCCTCTCCCATCACCCCCTCTCAGTGTCTGATATCCCTATCAAATACACTGTCAGGGGTCGCAATGACATCACTATTCGGCACCTGGTGCCTGGAGATGTGCGAGGGGTCGGAGGAGCGGAGGAATCAGAAGGAAAGGTGAGTATTTATTTATTGTGTTTATGAGGGTGAATTATGTTTTAGAATCTGCCTATGGGGGACTGCATTATACTATAGAGTCTCGTAGAATACAACAGATGATATTTCCAATCAAGATAAAGTATGGGCTAGAATATTGGAATATGTATTAAAACTAATATACTTTATTAAGATAACGTTAAAAACGAGACCATAAAGTGCACGTGCAAAACAAGAAACAAGCAAAAAAAGTGGAATTACACATCACTTTGAGATCGCTACCTCAGGATCCTTAGGATATTCCATCCTGGAAACCATAGTTGGATACCGGTATAATATTGCAATCTGTTCGCTACTAATATTTTATGCAATATGGTAAGTGTAGTCTACAAAAGCACAAAATGCAAGAGGAGTGCATGACTATTGTATATCAATATCCCATTATGACACACAATCACAATCCTCCATTAGCAGTATGTCAAGCATAAGTGCTTATCAAAATCCTCTAAAATATAAGCATCAAATGGTTCATAAACCGTGAATATTAACGATTCTGTATAGACCAGATGGTTGGATTACACGTTTATTTTATGTAGCTCCTACATGGAGTCACAACATTAACCCCATCTGATAAGATGCAGCATATGGCAAAAAAGTTGGGATCACTAAGCAGTATTAAATAGCGCCATTTGCATTCTGCCAGTTCAGTGCATCAATTCTGTCCAATTTAGCAGACCCATTATATTGCATTATGTGTTTTTATTATTTATTTATATAGCACCATTAATTCTATGGTGCTGTACATGAGAAGGGGTTACATACAAATTACAGATATCACTTACAGTAAGCAAACTAACAATTGCAGACTGACACAGAGGGGCGAGGACCCTGCCCTTGCGGGCTTGCATTCTACAGGATGGTGGGGAAGGAGACAGTAGGTTGCGGCAGCTCTGGTGTTGGTGAGGCGGTAGCTCCGGTAGTTGTGAGGAGGCAGCGGGGTCAGTGCAGGCTGTAGGCTTTCCTGAAGAGGTGGGTTTTCAGGTTCCGCCTGAAGGATCCGAATGTGGTATATATATAACACAACAGCATCATCACAACCCCAGTTGCCACAACGTCTTCTTCATCCCAGCCTCCACCCTACACACACACCCTGCCACGTCAGCCATTTTCCTGTAGTGTGGAGGGGCATGAATAGTGTCCCTGGCCACGACTGCCACCCCTGGCCACATTACAGTCATGTTAGCTGTGACGGCCCAATTTGAACTACTGACATTTGATAGACGGATACTACAGGTATTGTAGTGCAGAGAGCCAGTGGTTCTCTGCTCCTTAATAATTTTCACCTCTATGTGTGTTCTCAATGAAAATAGCGATGATAGCAGTGGACCCATTAGTGCTCTGGGCTCAGTCGCAATTGCATCCTCTCTGACCGTAATAGTTATGCCACTGCTTTATACTGTGTGTACAGTGCGGGACCCCAGAGAAGCAAATACCCTATACACAGATTTACAACTTCCAGCAGTTCTATGAGACTGTTATATTTAAGGACTTGGTTAATGTGTATAAGTTATCTACTTCTTTTTAATACTCCTCACTTTTTTTCTTATTTTGAGTGCTGGGATACAATCAGTTCTTCACATAATTTTTTGCAGTATCCTCAACTTGCAATGCTTGTTGCAGAATTAATAGTATAACTGTAATAAGAGCCCTGCAAAACATTTATGCCCCCTCTAGTGGATAATGGTTGCACTGCAAGTTGTCATTGAGTATGGAAATGTATTGTCAGCCTGATTGCTAATTGAAAAACTCATACTTCCATGTGAACAACTAATTTAAATGCACTTGAACAATAGTCAAGCAATTATCCAATCACTGTAAATCAGCTACCACATTAACCATAAAGCAGAAGGAGTATATAAAAAATATCTGCCACTACAGATAGATCTTTGGGTGGATATTGGTCTGGAAAGGACAGACCAGCAAAGTTTGATCTCTGAAAATCACTGTTTAGAATTTAGAGTTCCTATAAAATATAGAAGTGACCAGTATTTTTTATGTAAGGGAAAACAAATGAACATAACAACTATAATATGTAATTATCAATACAGCTATACAAAATTGATATCATAGGTTGGATCCCTTCCTGATGTGTGCCGGTAAGTCATGTTTGGTGCAGGTGTATGGATTGAGCAATGGAGCTGTGTTTGCTTCTTACAAGGTGCATTCTTACTGATTAATACAATTTCTGACAGCAACATTTAAAGGGAATCTGTCAGCAGGATTTCACCTCCCAAACTATTTATACAAGCACGTAACTCTTTCAAAGACCAGTCCAGAAATATCTTCACATGGTAGATATTTCGATAATTGTTGATTAGTCCCGCACATCGGCTAGGATGAATTTTAGACTTTTCCGCCCTACAAAAAAGCTTATATCCGTAGATTTTCTTCTATGAACTGCAAGACTGGAGTCGTTCCACAACATTTTTATAGAGTTGACGGACAGATTTTGACTTGATCTTTCCAAAGCTTTAAATTATTCTTCTTTAACCAGTCAAGACCAGGCCATTTACCCACATTCCTGACCAGGCACAAAGAGCTGTAAAATATTTTCTCATTCAGATAGCCTAGCAATTTTTGTCTGCATTTCATGATACACAGGGCTTTATTTTTATATCACTGTTATATTCTTTTTAGTTTACTGATAACAGTGGGAAAATAAAGGAAATAAGATTTAGTTTTCCCCATTTTTTTAATGACCACAAAGGACCATTAAAATACATTTAAAAATTTGTTCCTCATTCTGTAACAATTATTTTTATATTTTGGACATGTTTTTTTCCTTTATAGGGTTGGGACTAGTAACAGCGATTAGGATTGACAGTGACATTTTTACTAATTTTATTTATTTTTACCTGCTATTTTTTTTTTTAGTGTATTCATTTTATTTTTCATTTATTTTTACATATTTCAATATTCACGTTTTCATCTTATTTCCCTTGTAACTGTGGCTGACATACACTGTGTACAATTATTATGTAATTTGTATTTTTGATGATTACCGTATATACTCGAGTATAAGCCGACTCGAGTATAAGCCGACCCCCTAATTTTGCCACAAAAAAACTGGGAAAACTTAATGACTCGAGTATGAGCCTAGGGTGGGAAATGCAGCAGCTACTGGTAAATTTCAAAAATAAAAATAGATACCAATAAAAGTAAAATTAATTTAGACATCAGTAGTTTAACTGTTTTTTAATATCCATATTGAATCAGGAGCCCCATATAATGCTCCATACAGTTCATGATGGGCCCCATAAGATGCTCCATACAAAATACGCCCCATATACTGTAATGCTCCATACAGTTTATGATGGGCCCCATAAGATGCTCCATATTAAAATATGCCTCATATAATGCTGTACAAATGTTGATTATGACCCCATAAGATGCTCCATAGACACATTTGCCCCGTATAATGCTCCACAAATGTGGATTATAGCCCTATAAGATGCTCCAAACAGATATTTGCCCCATATAATGCTGCACATGGCCCCATACAGGTATTTGCCCCATATAATGCTGCACATAGCCCCATAAAATGCTCCATACAGATATTTGTCCCATATAATGCTGCACATGGCCCCATACAGAGATGCTGCACATGGCCCCATAAGATGCCCCATAGAGATATTTGCCCCATATAATGCTGCACATGGCCCCGTACAGATATTTTCCCCATATAATGCCGCACATGCCCCCATAAGATGCTCCATACAGATATTTGCCCCATATAATGCTGCACATGGCCCCATACAGATATTTGCCCCATATAATGCTGCACATGGCCCCGTACAGATATTTGCCCCATATAATGCTGCATATGGCCCCATAAGATGCTCCATACAGATAATTGCCCCATATAACGCTGCACATGGCCCCATACAGATATTTGCCCCATATAATGCTGCACATGGCCCCATACAGATATTTGCCCCATATAATGCTGCACATGGCCCCATACAGATATTTGCCCTATATAATGCTGCACATGGCCCCATAAGATGCTCCATAAAGATATTTGCCCCATATAATGCTGCACATGGCCCCATACAGATATTTGCCCCATATAATGCTGCACATGGCCCCATACAGATATTTGCCCCATATAATGATGCACATGGCCCCATACAGATATTTGCCCTATATAATGCTGCACATGGCCCCATAAGATGCTCCATAAAGATATTTGCCCCATATAATGCTGCACATGGCCCCATAAAATGCTCCATACAGATAATTGCCCCATACAATGCTGCACATGGCTTCATAAGATGCTCCATACAGATATTTGCCCCATATAATGCTGCACATGGCCCTATACAGATATTTGCCCCATATAATGCTGCACATGGCCCCATAAGATGCACCATACAGATATTTGCCCCATATAATGCTGCACATGGCCCCATAAAATGCTCCATACAGATAATTGTCCCATATAATGCTGCACATGGCCCCATAAAATGCTCCATACAGATATTTGCCCCATATAATGCTGCACATAGCCTCATAAGATGCTCCATATAGATATTTGCCCCATATAATGCTGCACATGGCCCCATACAGATATTTGCCCCATATAATGCTGCACATAGCCTCATAAGATGCTCCATATAGATATTTGCCCCATATAATGCTGCACATGGCCCCATACAGATATTTGCCCCATATAATGCTGCACATGGCCCCATAAGATGCCCCATACAGATAATTGCCCCATATAATGCTGCACATGGCCCCATAAGTTGCTCCATGCAGACATTTGCCCCATATGCTGTTGCTGCGATTAAAAAAATAAAAAATCACATACTCACCTCTCAGGCCCCCGGCACTTGCTATATTCACCTGCTCCCCATTCCACCACCAACCGCGGCTGTGTCTTCCCCATCATCTGCACTGACTGTTCAGGCAGAGGGCAGCGCGCACTAATAGTGTCATCACGCCCTCTGACCTGCGCGTCACTGCAGAAGATGAGGAAGAAGCAGCGGTGCCGACGGTAGAACCGGGAGCAGGTGAATATCGCGCACTGAGTTATACTCACCTGCTCCTGGCGCGGTCCCTGCACATCTGTTCCCTATCGGCGGCAGCTTCTTCCTGTAGTGAGTGGTCTCATGGTACCGCTCATTACAGTAATGAATATGCGGCTCCACCCCTATGGGAGTGGAGTGGGATCCATATTCCTTACTGTAATGAGCGGTACCATGTGACCGCTCACTACAGGAAGAAGCTGCCGGGGAAACAGGGACATGCAGGGACCGCGCCAGGAGCAGGTGAGTATTATTACACAGCTCCGCTCCCCCTCCCCTGCCGACCCCTGGGTATGACTTGAGTATAAGCCGAGAGGATTACTTTCAGCCCAAAAATGTGGGCTGAAATTCTCGGCTTATACTCGAGTATATACGGTAATTGTATTATGGAACAACTAATGTGCTGTCAGTCAATCTAAAAGATTAATAAACTTGAAAACTGAATATTCAAGAAAGTAAAAGTATGGTTTTGCCTTTGTTAGGAGAATATCTATGTGCAGAATTATTGGGCTACTATGAATAAAATACAAAAACCAATAAAATATATCACAGAAAAAAAAGCAGCCATACTTGCAATACTTTTTTCAGACACAAATGCACAACAGGATGCAGCAGATTCCCCATGATAAAGTTATTAACCCACCACACACGTGTTCTGTGGCTGCCTAATATTGAAAATGCACACAAGCTTGCATAGGGTGGCATTCACACCATTATGTGAGATGCAGACTGCTGACAGGTCACTGATCCCTCAGTGAACTGACTCCTAGTTTACATAATGAATATATTATGTTTAAAAAAATTCACATTCAGCAGGCAGTCGTCCACGCCTGCACTGTGGCATGATCAGATGTATAATGTGCATTAAATTATTTTATTTAGTCATATACATTGACTCTGAAAAAAAAAATCTTTCCGAAAATGGCGCCGGCTGCATTGGTGAACCGACAGATGCTACTGCACAGGCGCCGTTTGCGTATCTTGGTGAAGACATTTCTTTTTCCTCTAGCAAAATGGCACCAGTGGCGCCTGCGCAGTGGCAGCTAACAGATTGCCAATAGATGCTACTGCACAGACACTGCAGGCGCCATTTTGAGAAAGATTTTGTTTTTCAGAATAAATGCACACGACTAAATAAAACTTTAATGCACATTATACCTGTGACTGTAATCATGCTGCAGCGCAGATGCCACCGCTGCCGCCTGCCTGCTGAATGTGATTTTTTTTTCCAATACATATAATAATAAGTTTGTAATATAGGGGGCAGGTCAGTGAGGGATCAGTGACCTGTCATAAGCCATAGAGATGAATATGTAAGCAGAGCACCACATGCAGACCCCCCACAGGCAGCCCCTAAGCACGAGCATATAATTAACTCAAAACTGATAATAAAGATTAAACAACAACCACAAGACAGATTTCATCAACTAAGGTATCATTTTGATCAGTATAACAGCATCGACCTGACACTGTCTGTAGGTAACTGTGCACAATCCTGCTGACAGGTTCCCTTTAATAAAAGCCCACAAGTTCTCAGCAGTGTTTAGATCAGGTGAATAAAGGGTCATGTCATTATTTTTCATCTTGAAGGCCTTTACTGGCAGCCAAGCAGTGGAGACTTCGATGCATGCGATCAGGGCTGCCGTCACCACCTGACACACCCAGGCAAGTGCCAGGGCCCTGGACAAATGTGGGGGCTCACTTGCCATCAGGGCTCGGGCCGCCAGCAGCTGTGCATGCGTGTGTGCTCATGTTGGTGTGTGTGCACATATTTGCGTATGTCTTCATATTGCGTGTGTGCATGTCTGCCTACTGTGTGTGTGCATGTCTGCGTATTGCGAATTTGTATGTTTGCATACTGTGTGCGTGCTGTGTACCATGTGTGCATGTCTGTGTACTGTATGTGTGCATGTCTGCATACCGTGTGTGCGCATGTCTGTTTACTGTGTGTGTGCATGTCTGCATACCGTGTGTGCGCATGTCTGTTTACTGTGTGTGCATGTCTGTGTTCCATGTGTGTGCATGTCTGCTTACTTTGTGTGCATGTCTGTGTACTGTATGTGTGCATGCTATATGTGTGCATATCTGTGTACTGTATATGTTCATGTCTGCATACTGTGTGTGCGCATGTCTATGTACTATATGTGTATATGTGTGCATGTCTGAACACCATGTGTGTACATGTCTGCTTACTGTATGTGTGCATGTCTGCATACCATGTCTGTGTATTTCTGTATACTGTATGTGTGCATGTCTGCATATCATATTTGTGCATGTCTATGTACTATATGAGTGCATAGCATATGTGTGCATGTCTATGTAACACCCCAAGTAACTGGTTGTTACAGTGATATTGCCTTCCTTTCGGGGAGGGTGATATCACGCTTGGGGGCAAGGAGGATTCTCTTTACCAGGTAAGCACCTGCATGCAACACATTCCGAATCCAGGCCGGAAGAGGGAGCTCTGAACCTGGATTCAGGGGAGCATCCCCCAGCTACATGTGTTCTGGTCTGGAGGAGGAGCTAGGCAGTTGTTGAGAGACACTGAAGAGAGAAGGAAGTCTGAGAGAGCAGACAGCGGAGCGGCCAGCCAGGATTGAGCTGCAGCTCCAGGAAAGGAAGTAAACCTGAAGGGTTGGAATGCAGTGGAGCTTGAGAGGAATGGAGCACAGTGGAAGAGAAGGGGCTCAGAGGGAAACAGCAGCTGGACACCCTCAGAGCCAGAGTGCAGAAACCGGGTACCGAGAGCCTGAGGTCATGTTGTTCTCCAGGACCTACGGCAGAACCGGAGGGCATAGGACTGTATGTTAATTGCCCACACCAAGTCTGAGGTGAAGCAGTAACCTGAGAACCCGGGTCATGATAGAGACCCTACGGCTCGCACTGCCTATTGTACAGACATCTGTCTCAGGACAGGAGAGAGGGGACCTTGCCAGCAAGCTACAAGCAGCAGGGACCTCGCCAACTAGTGCAAATAAGAAAGGCTTACGGACCTCACCTGGGAGAGGGACCCTCTATTGCCTCCAAGCCGGTCGGACAACAGCTATCCCTGCACTTGGTACCCTGGACTGAGGCTGACTGCTACCATCAGTAAACCAGGTAAAGACTGTAAACCTGTGTCCTGGTTCTTTACTATACCATCCACCACACCATCTGTGCCATACACCTTGGGAGCCCTGGGGACCCCGTTCACCTGTGGGAAGCATCATCATCTTGCTGCATAACATCACCACAGAGGACCCCTTCAAGCAGCGTCGGTCCCTACTGACCGAAAACCACAGGTGGCGTCACAAACATAGACATTAAAAATCCCCTTAAAGACCTTTCCCTTTATTTCAGTCCTAGGGCCACGGACTGGGTTGTAGCCACCATGACATCCCCTTTAAGAGCGCCCGGACCCGGTACCGAGTACCCCACTGCCCTGGTGGGCGACTCATCTACATACTCTATGTGGGCATGTCTGCATACTGTATGAGTGCATGTCTACATATGTGAATGATTAGGAGGCAAGCTGGGCTCTGTGTTATATACCTTTATTTATCTGTGCATCATGAATCATGGTATGTGTTAAACCAGTGCCCACGAAAACCTAGGGTCGGCCCTGTATGTGATGATGCATCGTCCTGTATAAAAAATCATGGTTTTCTTGGAAGACACAGACTTCCTCTGTCACTCCTTCAAGAAAATATCTCCTAAAAACTAGCAGTAGGTTTGGGACTTAATTTTTGAGCCCATCTTCAAAAGGTCCAACTAGCTCAACTTTAATAATACCAGCCCATAGAAGTACCCCACCTCCACCTTTCTGGCATATGAGTCAAAGTGATGGTCTGTGTCCGTTGCTAATCCAGCCACCGGCCTACTCGTCTGGTACATCAAGAATCACTCTAATCTCATCATCTATAAAGTCTTTGAAAAAAGTCAGTCTTCAGATATTTCTTGGCCCAGTCTTGACGTTTCACCTTCTGAGTCTTTTCTCCCTGGTGGTCGGGTTTCAGCCTTCAATACCTCAGTCATGCCACTGAACACTTTACCACTGCATCACATATTCTCTGTAGTGCTTCAGATGGTAGCATTAAACAAATTATCGGAAATTAATAAGTAATGCTCTTTCAAAGCTTAACATATATTTACAATTCCATGTATTTATATTTGTATTCATCTAAGAATATAATCAGATATTAAATATTAAAATTGCAATTCATTTTGTAAAAGCATTAGAATTAAATACAATAAATAACAAAGTCTTCCAGCAGATCTTCATTCAATGTTAAATTCTTTAGATATTCCATAATTTAGAATATAATTTTCCATGTGTAACGTGCCTACATTAGTGCTATTAAATGATGAATTGCCATAAGAGCATTTATAGTCAACATTTCTTTAAAATATTTCTTTCAAGATAAGATATATGACACCAAACCGAGCGTCACAGCCACAGAATCCCATCTGGACTTAATCATTTTTCTTGTCAATAAAAGCTTCTTAATTCCTTTTACACTACTAGGCCAAGTGCCTGTCCAGTCTCATTAGGGCTTTATTGTCACTGAAATCATAAGGGGCTAGTGTAATGACTTATTCGGGCATCTTTTCCGTTTAGCCTATGGTCAAATTATAGGAAGACTTTAAAAGAAGAACTAATTGTCTTGTTAAAGTTGCAAGTGTACTGCCTCTTATTACTATCATAGGTCAAAAATGGATTGAAAGAAACAGTGATACGATTTGTGTTTATTCATGAAAATATCTAAAATTTGACAAAAATTTAGAAAGATGCAAACAGCAGAAACCAAATAAAAGTGACCCAATTTTGGAAACAAAACCCTCCAAGGAATTCATTACGGGTGTGATGACCATCCTGAAGCTACAGGTGCTTAACGGAATTTTATAATATTGGCCTGTGAAAATTATTACGTTTATTTTTTTACAAAGGTGTTGCTTTAGTCCCAAAGTTCTCCTTTTCACAAGGGCAACAGAAAAAAGTTATACAATATATGGTTGGGTCCACTTTATCCTGAGTACACCAGTAGTACACATGTGGTCAAAAATTACGTACAGGGTTTGGAAAGGAAAGAGCACCATTTGACATTTGGAGCAAAAAAAACAAACAAGTAACCCAAATTTGGAAACTGCGCTCCTCATGGAATTTACCTTTGAATGGAGTGAGTATTTCAAACTAACAGGTGATTTGTAGAATTGAAAATGTTTCTTTAGCCCAAAAGATTCACATTTTCACAAGATTAGCAAGGCAAAATGGACCCTACAATTTGTTTTGCCATTTCTCCTGAGTACACTGATACCCCATATATGGTGAGAAACAAATGTCTGGACACATGGCCGGGCCCAGAAGGAAAGGAGCGCTATAAGATATTTGGAGTGCAAAACCTCACCACAAGAAGCATTCATCTAGTATAGGAGTGTGGTAATCATTTTAAACTCCAAGGTGGTTAAAAACATTTTATAATCTTAGGCTGTGGAAATAAATAAAATTATTTTTTTTCCACTAAAATGTTGTTTTAGCCCCAAGTTTTTAATTTTCAAAAGTCCTAATAGGAAAAAAGGACCCCAACATTTGTTAAGCAATTTCTCCTGAGTACATTAGTACTCCATGTGTTTGGAAAGTACTTTTGAGGCACAATGCAAAGTCCAGAAGGCAAAGAGTGCCATATTGAAGTGCAGATTTTGCAGTTATGGTTTGTGGGTCACATTAGCAGCCCTCCTGAGGTGCCAGAACAGCAGAACCCCCTCATAATCCTCCCTTTTTTCAACCTACGCCCCCCAATGAATTCATCGAGGGGGGCAGTGAGCTTGTTGATATCACTGGTATATCACAAAAAGTTTTTATCCCTAAATTGTTGTTTTAGCCCCAGATTTTACATTTTATTACTATTATTTTTATTATTCATTTTTATAGCGCCATTTATTCCATGGTGCCTTACATGTGAAAAAGGGGCATACATAGACAAGTACGATAAACATGAGCAATACAAGGCACACACAAGTACAGAAGGAGAGAGCACCCTGCCCCCAATGGCTCACAGTCTACAGAGGATGGGTGAGGATACACTAGGAGAGGGTAGAGCTGGTTGTGTGGTGGTTTAGTAGACTGAGGATCACTGCAGGTTGTAGACCTGTCAGAAGAGGTGGGTATTCAGGTTCCTTTTGAAGGTTTACGTGGTAGGTGAAAGTCTGATGTGTTGGGGTAGAGAGCTCCAGAGTATGGGGAAGCACAGGAGAAGTCTTGTATGTGGTTGTGGGAAGAAGAGATAAGAGGGGAGTAGAGAAGGAGATCTCAAGAGGATCAAAGGTTGCGTGTAGGTAAGTACCGGGAGACCATGTCACAGATGTATGGAGGAGACAGGTTGTGGATGGCTTTGTATGTCATAGTTATGGTTTTGAACTGGAGTCTCTGGACAATAGGAAGCCAGTGAAGGGCTTGGCAGAGAGGAGAGGCTGGAGAATAGCGATGAGACAGGTAGATTAGTAGGGCATCAGAGTTTAGGATAGATTGGAGTGGTGCATGAGTGCTAGAGGGGAGGCCAGAGAGTAGGAGGTTGCAATAGTCGAGGCGGGAGATGATGAGGGCATTCATGAGCGTTTTTGCAGTTTCTTGGTCAAGGAATGTACGGATCCGGGAAATATTTTTGAGTTGAAGTTGGCAGGAGGAGGCAAGGGCTTGGATATGTGGCTTGAAAGAAAGAGCAGAGTCAAGGATCACCCCGAGGCACCGAGCTTGCGTGACTGGGGAAAGTGAGCAGTCATTGACGTTGATGGATAGGTGGAGTGGTAGATTGAGATGGGGGAAAGATGATGAATTCTGCTTTGTCCATGTTCAGTTTTAGGAAGTGAGCAGAAAAGAAAGATGAAACAGCGGACAGATATTGTGGGATTTTGGTCAGTAAGGAGGTGATGTCAGGTCCAGAAAGGTAGAACTGCTAGTCATTGGCGTAGAGATGATACTGCAAACCATGGGATTCTATGAGCTGTCCCAGGCTGAAGTGGGAAAACCCCACATGTGGCTGTACTGTAATATTTGGCCAAACAGCAAGGCTTGTGAGGGAAGGAACGCTATTTGATTTTCAGAGCGGAGATTTTCCTAGAATAATTTGCAGACTCAATTTGTAAATGCCCTACATACCAAAACAGCAGAAACCCCCATCAAGTAACCCCATTTTGGAAACAACATCCCTCTGCTCTGGGAATACATCTTTGGGTTTAGTGATGATTTTGACTTCATGTTAACATGACTTGTATCCAGAAAAAAAGCACACATGGGATTTTGAAAATTGCAAAGAATCTGGTGTAATAACAGAAGAGATTCAGAATTTAAAGAAAAGTAGAGAATTAAATTATACAGTCCAGAATGAGATTAAGAAGAGGAAAAGGGATCTGTTTTTGATAGATAAAGTGGACTTTGAAATCAATCGTTAATATTTTCATGGAGTTCGCACGAATCTACGATAAGGAATAGGATACCTTTTGGGAGAAATAAAAGGAATTATAGACCAAGAGAAGGAGTGATGAACTATTGGACCACAGATAAAGATTCAAGTGTGTCAGAGGACCTGAATACACCAAAGTGAGAATGTTTCTGTGGATAACTTAACCCTGGGTGACACTGAACCTTTAGACCATGCACATGTAGAGCTAGGAGGAAAAAGAAATCAGCCCACAGGAGGGATAAAGCGTAAACAGATTTCCTGGCACAGATAGGAAGTACCTTTTCCGCTGGTCCTACAGGTAATCACTTGCCATTTAATCTGTGTACTGTTGATAATATTGTTAGTTTGATTGATATCTCCACACTTGACACATATATTAGCACACTCTCAAAAGGTCTAAATTTTTGTATTATGAATTAGTTTGATTGGATACAGTTTGAGATTGATCTTCAGAAAGCAGTTTGAAAAATGTATTTATATATAATGTATGGCATAAAAATAAAAAGGCAATTGTTGATGAGATTAAAAGGGAATGTGACATGCCTGCTAATATTGACCCATTAGGCTTTTCATAAAGTGACAACTTTCTTGACTCCGAAAAATAAACCCAGCTCAGATTAATCTTTCTGACCTATTAGGAAAGAAGGTCGATAGATCACAATGAGAAATCCTTAGTACATCAAAATTGGGGTAGTTTTTTCCACGATAACACCAGGCAGTCCCTTATTAAATGTTATTTCTCATCATTGAGCCAAGATCTGAATCCGCACATGTGCCGCCATTGCCCCCTTTATACCAAACACTGCCAGAAGATAAATCTGTGTATGCGCAGATAGGTGCTATTTTATTAAAGTCCATCAAAGAGATTAATCTGTGAAAGCGTTGTCTGTGACTAGGATGGCGTTGGCATGGAATTTAAATAAGGAAGATGGATAGCTTAGGGTCAAGGCACACTCAAAGAAACTACTCACGGGGGGCGTGGCTATGTAGCCGGAGAAGGAAGACGCACTAAAGGAAAGCTCCATAGATCCTAAACTAATCCTGCCACTTATACCGCACTTCAGCGGACGTTACCGACAGGGGCTGGAGCCCCTCATCCTGAGGAACCTTGTGAGCACTCCGGACGGCTGCTGCGGTGACCTGAGGCGGCAGGAGCTGCAGAGACTGAGACGCCAGGAGGATCCACGTGCAGTGGCGGCCATCTTCGGCGCGCGCGCTCCAGGACACAGGACGCGGCGCCACCATCTCCTGCAGAAGCCGGACTCTCCTCTCGCTGGGGCCGACGAGGACAGGATCGCGACGTGGTACCCCCCCTTGGACGGCGATTCTGGAGTTCTGGGACGCCGGTAAATGCAGTGGCCTGAAAGGGCGGCAAGATCACTGAGCTGCGGCCGCCATCTTTAAGAGCGGCGCCAGCGGTCGGGACGCGGCGCCGGCTGCATCTGGATCCGAGGGGATTCCCTGGAGTAGCGGCGGTCACCTGCACAGAGCGGAGGAGCTGTGGAACACCGGAGGAGATATAGAGCAGAGAAAGCAGGTGCCGGGTCCGGAGTGGTGGGCGGTGCCTAGGGAGACTGCAGCCATTATCGCGGCGCTCTCTCCAGCAGCGAGGAGAGAGCGGTACAGCACATTAGCGGTGCAGATCAGGGAGTAAGCTTCCAGCCTGAAATAATAGAGAGGAGGTGCGGTGTGAGCTCAGAAAGATTGGGCCCTGCACCCCCCCTGGTTAAATAACTTCCTGTCAGCGCCATAACTTTGGAGGGATTACCCCCCCCTCCCTGCTGTTCTGCCTGTGGGGGCTGTTGGCTGCTTTGGGGCACGGTGCCTGAATAAACTCTTGGCTGCTCCATCTGCACAAATCTGGCAATTCTCTACCTAACTGTCTGCCTCCTTGGGATATCTCCCTTGGTGTGGTCTGCTATTGGAGAATAAACTGGGTGAATACTTGGACATCCACACTACGATCTTCATTATTATTACTTGTTAAACTGGAGGAATCTTGGAGTACAATCTAATATTATATAGGAACAGGGATGAGAGCCTGACTCATCTATAACTATAAAGTTGGAGCACAGCTTGTTTATAATTATTTCTGAAATTAATCTGCGGATTCCTCAAGTGTATACCCGATATGCAGCAATCTAGAGGAGCGGCGGCTGCTGAAAAACTTAAAAAATTTGCTAAAGATGACCCCCACGATAATGTACGCAACCTTAGAAATAACCCTACATCCTCTCAACGTAAGGGTCGCCCCTCTGATGGTACTGGTGAAGGGGAAGAGGTGGAACTGACTCTCAAACAGGCATCGGAGCAGTTAATGCAGGCCATATCCCTCACCAGAGCCTCTCTTACAGAGAAAATAGAAGATGTGCATACTGAGGTGGGCCGCCTGCGACATGATATGCAAACTATGAGGGGGCGTATATCAGAGGTCGAAACGAGGGTATCTAATATAGAAGACACCATTACTCCTATGGAGGCCAAATTAACCAAAGCCACTGGATCTGTAAATGCTTGGAAGCAAAAAGCAGATGATTTGGAAAATAGACTACGCCGTAATAATGTTCGAATTATAGGTCTCCCGGAGCGGTCAGAGGGTCAGCAGCCTGAGCAATTCTTGGAGGACTGGCTTAGGTCCACATTGGGAGATGGATTCTCCTCAACATTTTCGGTGGAAAGAGCCCATAGAATACCAGCAAGGCCTCTCCCTCCTGGAGCTCCGCCGCGTCCTCTCCTGGCGCGTCTTCTTAATTGCAGAGACAGGGATACTATTCTTCGTCTGGCGCGACAGAAGGGCCTCATCAAATTCGATAATGCCACCATATCGATTTTTCCAGATTTTTCTGCGGATCTTCAAAAACAGCGTGCACGATTTGTGGATGTCAAGAAGCAGCTTAGAGACAAAAACATCGTCTATTCTATGCTCTACCCGGCTCGGCTCCGTATCGTCCATAAAAGTTCCTCATTATTCTTCACAGACCCAGCGGAGGCGTTTGAATGGCTGCGGTCTAATGGAGGACCAACTACGGAAGACCCCTGATTTGGGTTCCTTGTATATTGGCAATAAAATTGAGCTTTCCGTATAGGTGCGGGAAAATCAACAATACCGGACACTGAATTCAGTGAGGGTATCCCCTTTTCAACCTAACTGTGGGAGGATGGAAATACTCTCCCCAAATGTTCAAGTTTTCTTGCTTAGTTTGGTTTTATGTTTTAGTTTTGGTTGTTTATTAGGTAAAGCTGCCACTGACACTAACTCTATGCCCAGTATGATGATATTGTTGGAATACACCCGAATAATAATGATATGTATTAACTTTTCCCTTAAGAGTAAATATGGGAGCTGAACTTATATGCATGGCCTGGAATATCCGAGGCATAAAGACCCCTAGAAAGAAAATTAAAGTATTCTCACAGATAAAAAGATACCACCCCCACATTGTAGCACTAGTAGAAACACATTTAACAAGGGACACAGTTCGATGTATGCAAAAACCGTGGGTACAATGGTCCCTACATGCCTTTCACACTAGTTATTCAAGAGGAGTCTCTTTACTAATACACAAAGAGGTCAGATGGGAGGCGAAGGAGGCGAGGCGTGATCCAGAGGGTCGTTTTGTTTTTGTACATGCATTCATCGACTCACGAGAATACGTGTTGTTATGTATCTACAACCCCCCCCTGCCAATATTTCAATTCTCCGTATGGCCCTGGGCTTCTCCTTAAAGTACCCGGAAGCCAATGTTATCTGTATGGGAGACTTCAATTTGACTATGAATCAATCCATAGATAGGCTGAGATTAGATGACGCAGCGTCGGGAGACACTATACCTCAACCTCCCTCTCAACTAGCATTATTTATGGATGGTAGTGGTTGGCTGGATTTGTGGAGAATGAGTCATCCGGAGATCAAAGGGTATACTTGTCACTCATCCACTAGACAGTCATTATCTCGGATAGATTACATATTCGGGTCGAGTGGATTGGCATTATGGGTGGATAGTATTGAACATGGTAACCGGGGGATCTCGGATCACTCCCCAATTATTCTTAAACTTAAATTTGGACGTTCCGATACTAACAGTAGGTCCTGGAAATTGAACCCCTTCTGGTTAAAATTAATAGACTCTAGTGACAGGACAGTTGCTCAGTTAAATACTTTCATTCTGGTACATTCGGAGCTCCAGGACCTCGGTTTATTTTGGGACACCCTGAAGGCATATCTAAGGGGATGTCTTTCCTCCACTATCTCCTATATAAAGAGGGCAACGGCGAGGGAGGATGAGGAGATAGAACAAAAATTAAAAGATTCAGAGGCTGCTTACATAACCAATCAGTCCAGCAGTAACAGAATTGAATGGCTCACCTCCCAAAGACTTTATACCCAACACATAGATGTTAAATCAAAACGTAAACTGTTTTTCACTCGTCAATCATATTTTGAGTTAGGGAATCAGGCCAGTACACTTCTAGCCTTTTTGGTACGTCAACATAATGCCTCCAATACAATTTTGCAGATCCGGGTGTCGGATGGATCTCTAGTATCCTCTTCTGATGCAATACTTCAGGGCTTCTATGACTATTACACCTTGTTATATAAATCTAGTAGTGACTCTGATGTTGATGAGTGCCTAGATTATTTATCAGATATAACATTCCCCTCACTAAATCCATCGCAACAAGCTCTTATGGAGGCCGAATTTACTCTGGAAGAGGTGGAACAGGCTATGACTGACATGGCAACTGGAAAGGCCCCAGGACCTGATGGGTTTCCCATAGAGTTTTATAAGAAATACCGGGACAAGCTAGCCCCCATACTGCTCAAGGTACTCAGAGGAATATGGGAGGGGGAATCTATTCCTGAAACGTTTTATGACGCTAATGTTATAGTACTTAAGAAGGAGGGGAAGGATCCTTTAGATTGTGGGTCATATAGGCCAATTTCTTTGGTAAATGTAGATTACAAAATCTTTACTAAGATTTTAGCCACTAGACTGAACAAGATCATATTAGATCTCATACACCCGGATCAAACTGGCTTCATGCCTGGGAAAAATACTTCTATAAATATCAGGAGGGTACAGTCGGTCATACAATATAGTTCTCTGGAACCGGATAACAAGTGGGCATTGGCTTCGCTAGACGCAGCCAAGGCTTTTGACTCCCTTGAATGGCCCTTTTTGATTGCATGTTTGCGGAAATATGGGTTTGGGAACAAATTTTTGAGAGGGATAGATACATTGTATGCGAGGCCCAGGGCACGTATGGTGGTGAACGGCTTAATGTCTACATCGTTTTCTTTACATAGAGGAACTCGACAGGGGTGCCCTCTTTCTCCGGTTCTATTTGCCTTGGCGATAGAGGCTCTGGCGATACGAATGAGGTCATCTGTAGATATTAAAGGGATACATATTGCTGATAGGGTAGATGTCATCGGTTTGTATGCGGATGACATGGTGGTATTTATGGATCAAACGGAAGACACGTTGCCAAAAGTAATAACGATGATTGACAGATTCAGTAAATTTTCTGGCCTTTATATAAACTGGGAAAAATCTGCTCTGATGCCTCTTTCCCATACCCCAATACCCTGCCTTGAAACCCTCTCACTGCTACCCATTGTTTCCCAGTTTAAATATCTAGGAATATATATGTCCCAGAGTAGTCACCTAGATTTACATCTTAATACGTTCCCGTTACTGGATGTGGTTAAATCCAAATTCGCCACCTGGGACAAATTACCATTATCTGTAGCTGGACGCATTAACCTTATAAAGATGATATTGCTCCCCAAATTGAGTTATTGTTTTCAGCATAGTGCAGTTATAATACCTAAATCTTTCTTCGCAACCCTAAATTCCCTTACTACATCCTTCATATGGGGAAAGGCTAGACCTAAGCTTAAATTATCCACTCTACAGAGACCTAAACAAGGGGGTGGGATGGCCCTGCCAGACTTCCATTTGTATTACCTAGCAGGCCAGGCCAAAATGTTGAATATGTGGATGCCAGGGAAAATTCTTCCTAACTCTGAACACCACATTCTGTACTCAGCCAAAGTTGATTGCCCACTGGGATTTTTGGAAATGGAGAGAACTGCGGTTCCTCATTTACTTCCCATGCTCCGACTAGCACGATCAATATGGAGACAAATTAAAAAATTAATAGGGTTTGCTGATATAGCGAATGAAATGCCATTATGGAACAATAGTTATTTCCCGATATTGCTGGGTCATCCGTCCACTGAATTCTGGATATCGTACAATGTTCTTACAGTGAGTAATTTATACCAGCAGGGGATCTTTACCTCCTTTGAGCAGTTACAAAACACTTTTAATATACCAAAATCTCAATTTTTCCGTTACCTACAACTAAGGTCAGCCTTCCAGTCACATGTGCGGAGTGCAGATACAGGTCGGGCTATCTCAGATTTACCGTTAATAGGTATTCTTAATTCGCAGGGTCCCCAGGGACTTATTTCCTCTCTATATACCTATCTCTTATCCATGAGTGAGGGATCCACCATAGATTCAATTAAAGGGAAATGGGGACGACTTCTCCCAGACACACTGGGAGAGGAATGGGATGAGGTTTTGGAATCCCCAACTAAAGTCTCCCCATCAGTTAATAATAGGATGACACAATTATACATCATATATCAATCCTATCTGACCCCGATTCGTCTCTTCAAAATGGGTCGTTTAAATTCATCAGACTGCCTGAGATGCCATTCTAGCGAGGCAGATTTCATTCACATGATATGGCAGTGTCCTATTGTCTCCCAATTCTGGAATGAGGTAACGACACTGTTGACATCACTGATTTCTATCCCTGTCCCACTTGAACCTCTGGTATGTTTATTTGGAGTATGGGAGGCTGAGACTTGGGACCGTCATATGGGAATTTTTCTCAGGGAGACTTTGTTTTTAGCACGGAAGGTGTTGGCTCTACGGTGGATGGGGGGTTCCAGCCCAACTCTTAGAGCGTGGATCGATTTGGTGAATTCCATTATTCCATATGAACGGGCATTATATCAGAATAGAGGTAATCCAGCCAAATTTGAGAAGATATGGGGAAGATGGAATTCTTCTTCCCTTACTGTTTAGATCAACATAACTTAACGATTATACAAGGAAAGGGTGTCAGATTGCATGGAATACTATTTACTTATTGGGCGGAATCTATCTGGAATTCTCTTTTGAATGGCAGCATGTTGATTCAGAGGTTTTATTAGGCGATAAGGTTGTTAAAGTTTAAACAAGATTGAACAAATGATTGTCATGCATTGCTTGTAACCTTGGCAATATCTCAAATATGGTTATGTGTAATAATATTATGTGCCTTCTGGATGTCAATGAATATAAGCAAGTGTATGTATGATTAACGCTGTAATCAATAAACGAATTTAAAAAAAAAAAAAAAAAAGAAACTACTCACAGGCCCGCACCACAGTCCGGCCATTATGGTAATGCCTTTAGTTCAATATGTATGATCATGATGTCAGGTTCTCTTTATATATAGAAGAACAATAGTCGACAATCAGTTAGTTGGTTTAAAAATAATGTGGAACTAATACTAAAACATGCAAATAATGGTGTGAACTTAGTTATTGTGACTAGGGAATACCATGAGAAGGAAATTATGCATCAGATTTTTTATATTAACCCATTCATGACCTTGGGGTATCCGTGCACTCAGGTTGGTAGGTACTTACCAACCTTGGATGTATGGATAAGTCCTGGCAACTTTGCGAGTGATCGCCGCCAGGTGTCAGCTGATTCTGACAACTGACATCTGGTAATCAGTGCTAGGTGCGGCACCGCTTCCGGCACTTTAGCCCCCTAAGTTTTGTCATAGCTAGCATTTAAAGCATTTAGAAGGCAGGTAAGCATTGGGATCCCCCTCTGCCCTCCGATTAAATTCTGTGAAGCATCTGTGGGTTCAAGGTGCCCACCACACATCTAGATAAATTCCTGGAGGGGTCTAGTTTCCAAAATGGGAATCACTTGTTGGGGTCTTCCACTTTTTAGGCACATCAAGGGCTCTCCAAATGCAACATGAAACCTTCAGACCATTACATCAAAGTCTGCGTTCCAAAGCGTCACTCCTTTTCTGATCCCTGTATCTCTGTACTCAAGAGAAACTGCACCGCAAATTTTGGGTTCCATTTTCTCCTGTTATTCTTGTGAAAATTAAACATTTGGGGATAAAAAAACATTTGTTTTTTTTATTTTTACGACTCTACATTATAATCTTCTCAGGAAGCACCTGGGGGATTAAGGTGCTCACTACGCATCTAGATAAATTCCTAGATAGTTTCCAAAATGGCATCACTTGTGGGGGGTTTCTACTGTTTAGGGACATCAGGGGCTCTCCAAGCGCGACATGGCGATGGCTAATTATTTCAGCGAATTTGGCATTCAAAAAGTCAAATGGCGCTCCTTCTCTTCCAAGCCCTGCTGTGCGCCCAAATAGTAGTTTTCCTTTACATATTGGGTATCGGCATACTCAGGAGAAATTGCACAACAAATTGTAAGGTGCAGTTTCTCCTGTTACCCTTATGAAAATGCAAAATTTGGGGCTAAAAAACAATTTTGTGTGAAATATGTGATTTTTTTATTTTCATGGCTCAATGTTATAAACTTCTGTGTAGCACTTGGGCGTTCAGGGTGCACATCACACATCTAGATAAGTTCCCTGAGGGGTGCAGTTTCCAAAATGATGTAACTTGTGGGGGGTTCTACTGTTTAGGCACATATGGGGCTTTCCAAATGAGACATGGCATCAGATGTTGTCTCTAAAAAATGGCTTTGTAATTTTTGTTTGAAAAATGTGAAATCGATGGTCAGCTTTTAACTAATAACTTTTTATTTAAAAAAAATGTTGGGAAATGTTATTTATTAACAATTTTGTTTGAGACAACTCTCTGATTTAAGGGCATAAAAATTAAGCGTTTGAAGATTGCAAAATTTTTGCTAAATTTCAATTTTTTTCACAAATAAACACAAGTCATATTGAAGAAATTTTATCACTATCAAGAAGTTCGATATGTCACGAAAAAACTATCTTAGAATCAGTGGAATCCATTTAAGTGTTCCAGAGTTATTGCCACATAAGATACACTGGTAAGATTTGTAAAATTTGACTTAGTCATGAAGGTAAAAACAGGCTTGGGGGGTGAAGGGGTTAAGAAGACATATGCACCCCCTTAAAAAATGATCTAACACTGGGATATATGGACAAGCTTAGATCGATATTGAGGTGGGGTGTAGAAAATTATTTTATTTCCAGTAAAATCCCTGAAAAGTTGATACCAAAAAATCCTGATAAACTATATTGGTATTTTCTACTCAAAATTCGCAAGTCACATCCAACCTCATAATTGTGACGGGTTGTGGGAACATCGTTGAATTTGTATGTCAATTTCTAGGCTGAAACCTCAGACTCCTCCTTAATAGTGTACCTTCTTATCTTAGAGACATTAACATTTTGCTTCAGGGTTTGGAAAAGATTAATATTCAGGATGATTATTCTTTGACCTTTATTGATGCAGTGAAGTTATACTCTCGCTGGAGGATGGAATCAGAGCAGTCATACATTCTTGGTTTTGTGAAGTTTTGAGCTTTGTTTTAAAACACAATGCTTTCTGCTTTGGTGACAACTAATTTGTGCAGACAACAGGCTATGCTTTTGAGACTCTGCTAGCCCTTACATTAGCTAATTTGTTTTTGGCCTCCTGGGAAGAGGAATGTATATATATCGAGCATAATCCATACATTCAATATTTCAAACATTTGAGCAGAAACATAGATGATACTTTGGCAATTTAGTTGGTAGATAGACAACCAGTCTTTGAATTTGTTGCCTATCTTGATAATTGAATGTGAAATTTACAGCTGAATATTATTCTTTTGGATGCCACAATCTCGATGCAGGAACGGAAATTATATAAAGGGGGTTATCATAAACCAACAGCCACAAACTGATTGCTACATGATAATGGCAATCATCTGCAAAACATAAAGAATCCCTGCCTTATAGTCAATTTATTTGTTTGAAAAGGATTTAATAATTGTCATACTGAGTTTTAGGTTCGCAGGAACTGACGGCACGATTACCAGAAAGGGGCTATCCAAAGCTAGTTATCTCCAAAGCCTTTTTCCCGAAGCTTTATGGCTTGATTTTTATTTACAAAATGAAATAATTACACTAATGATAGGTTCATTTTTACATAGTTCTATGTCAGATAACATCAAACATATATTATTATTCACTGTAATTGGTACACGTTGGTTGATGATCCGTGTTTAAAAAAGAGCAGCTATTCCACCTATAGTATCTTTTTGTAGGTGTCATAATTGAGAGATTTATTATTACAAGGAAAGTATGTGCAAAAACAAGAAATAAATGGTAATTGGGTCAAAAATGTGGTACCATGAGGAAATAATTACAAATGTGGCCATTGCTCATTTTATCCTCAACTTCTACCTAAAAGATATTTAAAAGTGGTTGGAGAAGAATTTTTGATAAGAGATTTTGTTGTCTATGTGATTTTTGTCTGTGTTCTTTCTTCTATATTGGAAAAACAATGAGACCTCTATATGTTCCTTTTGGGAGACATTGCCATTCGGTTCCTACGGTAAAGGATGTGCTAAATCAATTAACCATGTTCGTGATTGTCATGAAGCGGATAGTAACAGTCTATCTTTCGCAGGATTGATGAGGGTGGATCCTCGAGTTGACAGTTCTCAGAGACACACTAAATTATTACAGATGGAAAGTAGGATCGTTAGCAAATGTAATACACTTGGTCTTCTGGGATTAAATGAAAAAAATATATATATATTTTGCAGTGTTTCTATAAATCCAGTGCAATGTATATAATATTATGATGTGTATTTTCTTGTTTCCTAATATGTTTTTTTTTTCCCCCTTCATGATGAGACCAATTTCCGTTTTTACGTTTTCGTTTTTGCTCCTTTTCTTCCTATAGCCATACTTATTTTATTTTGCTATCCACATAGACATATGAGGACTTGTTTTTGTGAGTTGCACTTATGAATGACATCATTCATTTTACCCCTTAGTGTACTAGTAAACGGGAAAAAAATTTCAAGTGGGGAGAAAAAAAAACACTATTCTGACATTTTTTGGAGGAACTTGTTTATACGGTGTTCACTGCATGGATAAAATTACCTTCCAATATGATTCTCCGCATCAGTATGATTACAGTGATACCAAACATGTCCAGTTTTTTTAATTTAGTGGGGAAAAAAATCAGAAGTTGGAAAAAAACATTTTTTTGGGTTGTGTTACCATTTTGTGAGACCCACAACGTTTTCAATTGTTTGTCGATGGAGCTGTGTGATAGCTGATTTTTTTTGCAGGGCGAAATTACATTTTTATTGAGACCATTTTGGGATAGCTTGTAATAGCAATTTTCTGGTATTGCAGCAACCATAAAAACATACTTTTGGTGTTCTTTAATTTTTTTCTTTTAGGGTGCTTAGGCTACGTTCACATTTGCGGCCAGCGCCGCAGCGGCGCCGCATGCGTCATGCGCCCCTATATTTAACATGGGGGCGCATGGACATGCGGCGCACTTGCGTTTTGCGTCGCTGCGGCGCCCGCGTCGGGGCGCAGAGGACGCAGCAAGTTGCATTTTTGCTGCGTCCAAATTCAATGAAAAAAACGACGCATGCGGCGCAAAACGCAGCGTTGTGCATGCGTTTTGCTGCGTTTTTGTTTGCGTTGTGCGCTGCGGCGCCGACGCTGCGGCGCACAACGCAAATGTGAACGTAGCCTTACCAATCGTGTTCATTGTTTTGATACATTGAAAGATCGTATTTTTCTGAATGTGGCGATACCACATAGTGTATGTGAATTTTTTATTTTTTTTATTATCTTTTATTTGTAATGTAGGAAATGGAGGGTGATTTCAACTTTTTTTCATATTTTTAAGAAATTGTTTTTTTTTTGTTATTTTCACTGTTCTTGTTAGTCTCCTTAGGGGACTCGAACCTGCGGTCATCTGATCGCTTGTGCTATATTCAGCAATTACACAGCATTGCTGTATATAGCAAAAATTGTGGTCTTCTTTGAAGCACAGGCACAGGTTCGGTTTCAGCGATCTGACACTATAACATAATGTCCCACCCTGGAACAAAGCAAAACAGTAAAAAAAAATATATATATATATTATCATTTAAAAAAAAGAATTCTTAATAAATAAAAAAAATATTGTTCCAATAAATACATTTCTTTATCTAAATAAAGAAAAAACAATAAAAGTACACATATTTAGTATCGCTGCGTCCCAAACGACCGGTCCTATAAAACTGTCCCACTAGTTAACCACTTCAGTGAACACCGTAAAAAAAAAAAAGAGGCAAAAAACAACGCTTTTATTATCATACCACAGAACAAAAAGTGGAATAACACACGATCAAAAAGACGGATATAAATAAACATGGTACCACTGAAAATGCCATCTTGTGCCACAAAAAGTGAGCCACCATACAGCGTCATCAGCGAAAAAATAAAAAAGTTATAGTCCTCAGATGCAAAAGTAATTGTTTATTATATAAAATAGTTTTATCGTATAAAAGCGCCAAAACATAAAAAAAAATATAAATGAGGTATCGTTGTAATCGTACTGTCCCGAAGAATAAAACTGCTTTATCAATTTTACCAAACACGGAACGGTACAAACGCCCCCCCCCCCCCCCCACAAAGAAATTCATGAATAACTGGTTTTTGGTCATTCTGCCTCACAAAAATCGGAATAAAAAGCGATCAAAAAATGTCACGTGCCCGAAAATGGTACCAATAAAAACATCAACTCGTCCCGCAAAAAACAAGTCCTCACATGACTCTGTGGACCAAAATATGGAAAAATTATAGCTCTCAAAATGTGGAGATGCAAAAATTATTTTTTGCAATAAAAAGCGTCTTTTAGTGTGTGACAGCTGCCAATCATAAAAATCCGCTAAAAAAAGCTATAAATAGTAAATCAAACCCCTCTTCATCACCCCCTTAGTTAGGGAAAAATAATAAAAATGTATTTAGTTCCATTTTCCCATTAGGGTTAGAATGGGGGCTACAGTTAGTGTTGGGGCTAAAGTTAGGGTTAGGGTTAAGGCTAAGGTTAGGGTTGGGGCTAAAGTTAGGGTTAGGGGTGTGTCAGGGTTAGGGGTGTAATTAGGGTTATGTTGGGATTAGGGTTAGGGGTGTGTTGGAGTTAGGGGTGTGGTTAGGGTTGGGATTAGGGTTAGGGGTGTTTGGGGTTAGGGGTGTGTTGGGGTTAGGGGTGTGGTTGGGATTAGGGTTAGAGGTGTGTTCGGGTTAGGGTTTCAGTTAGAATTGGGGGGTTTCCACTGTTTAGGCACATCAGGGGCTCTCCAAATGTGACATGGATTCCGATATCAATTCCAGACAATTCTGCTTTGAAAAGTAAAACAGTGCTCCTTCCCTTCCGAGCTCTCCCGTGCGCCTAAACAGGGGTTTACCCCAACATATAAGGTATCAGCGTACTCAGGACAAAGAGGACAACATCTTTTGGGGGCCTCTCTGACCTTTTTGGGGGCCGCAGCGTGAATGCAAGAAGAGGGCGTTATCGCAAGAAGATGGGATGCCCTGGACCGAACCGAGACACCCATCGGACCCGGACCACAGCGAGACTGCCCCTGGGTGAGTATAATCTAACCTCTTTTTCTCATCTTTCAGGATACATCGGGGGCTTATCTACAGCATTACAGAATGCTGTAGATAAGCCCCTGATGCTGGTGGGCTTAGCTCACCTTCGATTTTGGGGGTGACAGGTTCCTTTTAACGTGCAAACCACCCTTGGGGGTTAATGGGTTACAAGAGCTCCCCGTTCTTCCACTCTTCTCCAACACATTTATAAAAGGAAAAAAAAAGGATTCTACTTATCTTCCCTTGCTCACATGACGTGCAGCATCCTCTGCTATAGTCAGCTCAGAAGCTAACAGCTGACTCTGATGTATCCACCACAGGCGACATACAGCTCTGGCAAAAATTAAGAGACCACCACATCAAAACCCTGTCATGGGCAGCCCAATCTCCAGACCTGAACCCCATTGAAAACTTCTGGAATGTAATCAGGAGGGTGATGGATAGTCACAAGACATCAAACAAAGAACTGCTTACATTTTTGTGTCAGAAGCCACGTGAAAGACTGGAGGAAAGCATGCCAAGACGCATGAAAGCTGTGATTAAATATCATGGTTATTCCACAAAATATTGATTTCTGGTTATAACATTAGTATTGTTATTTCTAAATGATTATGAACTTGTTTTCTTTGCATTGAGGTCTGAAAGCACTGTTTTCTGTTTTTTAAAAAAAATTTGTCCATTTCTCCTTTTCAGAAAAAAAATACAAAATGTATTGCTTGGAAATTCGGAGACATGTTGTCAGAAGTTTATAGAATATATGAACAATTTACATTTTACTCAAAAATATACCTAGAAAGAGAAAAATCAGACAAACTGAACATTTTGCAGTGGTCTTTTATTTTTTGCCAGAGCTGTATTTCATCACTGCCATTCCATGACAGGCACGCTGACATTAGCTGCAGGCCACTGAGTGGCTGGAGGTGTGCATTGCATTGCAGGAAGCCAGAGGGTCTCTGTGCTGCGATATATCACAGCTAAATGTGTGTACTTGAACACAGATCTAGCTGAAGTAGGTGCTGGATGGACCCCGTAATAATTCTAAGAAAAAAACTAGTTTCAAACCACTCAAAATAAGAAATAAATGAGGATGAATAAAATATCACTGCTCTCTTAGTAGAAGTTATAACCTCAGCAGCACTCTTTGTATGGGCAACACACAATGGAGCAAGGAGGATGGACTTGTGCAGGGAGAATTGGTAGGTGATCGTAAGGTCATCATGTAGTCCAAAGGAAGCCAAAGTCAAGTGTCCTGTGCGGTTCTGGTGGTCAGATTGGAGATCACATAACACAACTACCGATAATGGAATGTTGGAGTGTACGGACACACTATCAAAATAGCTAATGAGATAGTGCACCATAGAATCGACTGGGGTGCCACTTTATTTTCTAAAGCAAATACTGACATTAGGTTTGTAGCAGCATGAAATCCACTTTGGTGGAGAACCCAGGGCAAAACATTGGATGGAGCCCTTTTCTATTAGTAAGGGGACCTCTTCCAAATATTTGTACAAGAAGCAGGAGACAGATACATAGTATATTTGCACGATCAGACTACCTATTAGGTTGTTTGTAGTCTGTAACCATGGAGACACGTGAGTTTCCATATAAGCTGTAAACAATTGATAAAATATTTTTATTTAAGATTATTTGAAAAGTTGCTTGAGTTTTTTTTTGTTTTTTTTTTATTCACTGATGATAAATAAATAAATATGAAAACTACAAATATTTCCAGAAGTGTACAATTAGCCCTTTATGAAATAGTTACCTATGGATGTATACTGGTAGGTGTCTGGGTGGTTGTCTATGCCCATCGTCTGGGCTAACCTAAAACTGAGATGAGACGACCTTCCTTTTTATCTACACACACATACAGTACATTCATGGGAGGTAAAGTACATGCTGCAATTTATAACACAGAAAACTAGAAGAAAACGCAGGTGTCCTTGATGAGCCAAATTACTCTGTCATTGTTCTAATGTCACGTTAGAAGCGGAAGTACAATTGTGAGGCCATTATATCAATTTGCATATTGACTGTGAAGTGTCAGTGGGAGCAGTAACGTAAGTAAAATCATGATGTTCTTCAGGTAATGGTTTCAGGCATCTTAGATTGCACTGATTATAGACACAGGGACAAATGCTATAATCTGACATGGGACTGGCCAAAATATTAACAAACATTTTTAAATAATTCAACACCTAATATAATATTACAAACACTTTTTTTTTCTTTTGGAGAGTAAATAAGATGAGCGAGGACAGAAAACATCCTATAGTCCCCAACAATATTTTATTGCCATCTGATCGCATTGACAAATACGTTCATCTTAATGAAGTTTTTCCATAATCATTTATCTTCTACTGTATATACTAGAAAAATGATGAATGTGGGAACGCCAGAGGTTCCCTCTGGTCATGAGAACTGTAATCCCTGGGTGAATGGAGTGATAGTGGACATCCACACCATTTACTATTAGAGGTCTGGGCAGTGTCAGGATTGCCAACCATTCAGAAATTCCAGGATAGTCAGTAAAAATAGGACACTTCATTGCCCTGTCCATGAAAAAAATTAAGGAGGCCATGATTTTTTTGAAGCTCCTGAAACTTATACACATTATTTTGACTACATATATCATCACTTTACAGATTACAGTGAATGCAGCTGATGTCTTTATATTAGAATTATGGATTGTAGACATGTATAACTCATAATCATAATGATTTATCAGATTTTTCCGATATGTCTGCAAAAAATATTGTCTGTCTGTGATTTTTTTTTTTTGATCAGCAGTCCAGAAATATAAAAAGTAAGGATGAGGGAACATGCTCGGCGATACTCGGATATCACTACTGTATTCTCACCCATCCCTTGTAGATTGTGAGCCTTCGCGGGCAGGGTCCTCTCTCCTCCTGTACCAGTTATGACTTGTATTGTTCAAGATTATTGTACTTGTTTTTATTATGCATACTCCTCCTCACATGTAAAACGCCATGGAATAAATGGCGCTATAATAATAAATAATAATAATAATCACTCGAGTATCTGTGTGCTCAGATGTGTTCGACACTCGGCGAGCATTAAACTCGAATCCCCGCCCCGCATCTTTGGTGCCTGTTACACAGCCAATAAGCTTGTAGGGATTGCCTGTGAGCCATTGTAATGCTATAGCCATCTTGGTAGTGGCATTACTGTGACTTGTTGGCCGTGTGACATCATCATGGCTTATAAAAGAACAAGGGCCGCCACAATCGGCATGCTGATGCCATTGCACAGCTCTGTGGCAGTTGTTATTGGAGGGAGAGAGTGCTTGTCCCATTGTGTGTGTTCACACAGTTTATCAGTGTCCTATAATGTCGATACTGGAGCTGAAGCTGAACCATCATACTAAGAGCCCTTCTAATGGCTAATCTTGTGCTAAGCTTTTTGTGTCAGAGACAATCTGCATTTAGACTAGGGAGGGAGAGAGAGTTGCAGGAGCAAGGACAGTGGCAGAATACAGTCTCTAGGCAGGGATTAGGGCTTTGCAGTCCGTTGCTAAATATATAGCTGCAGCAGCTTTGTTTTTGTTTTTTTTAGATTCACTGACAATATTTCCAGAATAAATACGAAAACTACAATTATTTCCACATTTTTATTTTTAGGGTGAAAAGATTGACTATATTGTTATCCATAAAGTATTATGTGCTTTGTTGGACATTTCACTGTTGTATCACATTCCAAAAAAGCATTGAAAAATGTTTCACCCATAGAGTATTACATGCTTTGTAGGTGACAAAGTTGATAGAATAATTGTTAACTCCAGAGGGGGTGACCAGAGGAATATCGGAGCCAGAGGAAGCTGGTGTGACAGTGGAGGAGGCAGGAGCCTGTGGTCAAAAGCTGGCAGCTTTCCAGGAGCCACAAAAGTCTGAACCCAGGGCGCAGCCTTCACCACTGGTGTTCTTACATACTGCGAATGGGAGAGCCAGGATCCAAGAACTGATGAGCGGACTGCGGAGCCCAGCCTGGAAAGACCCTTTGAATTCATCATGCACATCCATGTAATAAGCATCCTAAGAACAGCACCTACTGTATATCCTACTGATTCTTTACTGTGACTTTGATTTGACATGTGTAAGGGTACCGTCACACAATGCCATTTTGATCGCTACGACGGCACGATCCGTGACGTCGCAGCGATCATATGATTATCGCTCCAGCGTCGTAGACTGCGGTCACACATTGCAATCACGGCGCTGGAGCGATGCCGAAGTCCCCGGGTAACCAGGGTAAACATCGGGTTACTAAGCGCACGGCCGCGCTTAGTAACCCGATGTTTACCCTGGTTACCAGCGTAAACGTAAAAAAAAAAAAACAGTACATACTCACATTCCGGTGTCTGTCCTCCGGCGTTCTGCTTCTCTGCACTGTGTAAGCACAGCGGCCGGAAAGCACAGCGGTGACGTCAGACGTCACCGCTGTGCTCGCTTTCTGGCCGGCCGGCGCTCACAGTGCAGAGAAGCTGAGACGCCAGAGGACAGACACCGGAATGTGAGTATGTACTGTTTGTTTTTTTTACTTTTACGCTGGTAACCACGGTAAACATCGGGTTACTAAGCGCGGCCCTGCGCTTAGTTACCCGATGTTTACCCTGGTTACAAGCGAACACATCGCTGGATCGGTGTCACACACAACGATCCAGCGATGTCAGCGGGAGATCCAGCGACGAAAGAAAGTTCCATACGATCTGCTACGACGTACGATTCTCAGCAGGGTCCCTGATCGCTGCTGCGTGTCAGACACAGCGATATCGTATGGATATCGCTGGAACGTCACGGATCGTACCGTCGTAGCGATCAAAGTGTGACTGTGTGACGGTACCCTAAGACACAAGAGATTTTTCTTCATGGAATTGTTACCAAATGGTGTGAGATACACAATGGAGTAGTAGTACAGGTAGTGCTGAGCCCAGAAAATAATAGTCTACATTTTATTTGAAGGCAACCTTTTTCCTGTTACCACTTCTCTCTGAACCTTAGAATAGAATTAGTTTTCCTCAGGTGTCCACCAAATGCTATAGGGCACAAGATGGAGGTTAATAGATATGATAGTGAGATCAGGACCCTGACCATTTACCAGTTTTGAGCCAAATATTTTATTCATGATCCTGTGCAAAATTATTGACCTGTAGGCACAGTATCACCATTGGAAGTGTCACCATACAGAGTCCATGCACATAGTACTGTCTATGAAGACTTTGAGGAAGATTTCTACTGATGTATCAATGAACATATCTGATTACCGTTTTATCAATTAAAGGGGTTGTCCACTATTTGGACAACCCCTTCTGAATCCCTATGTTCCCCCCTGTAAAATAACACTTATTCTTATATTTTGTACCAGCACCATTCCAGTGGTGTCAGCACTTGCTCTCCTGGGGCTTGCGTGACATAACAATCATGAGATCCCTGTGGTCAATCAGCGCTGTGTTCACTCTCCTCTCCTACAGATGTAATTGACATCCGGAAGAGGTGAGAGAGCAGCCACTGCTCTCATTTCCTCCTGGTGTCTTGATTTGTCTGAAGGAGGGGAGAGTGGAACCACCGCTGAATGGCCACAAGGAGTGCATGACATAACAATGTCACAAGTGTCCGGGAAGAGGTAGTACCAACACTGCTTGATCGGCATCGGTACAAGTGTTATTATTTTACTAGGGGGAAACAGGGATTCAAAAGGGGGTTTCCTAGTAGTGGACAACCCCTTTAAATCTTATGTCAGAACTTTATAATTTGGTAATCAGCGAACCTTGCCCTAAATTACATTTTTTGTGTTGCCCCAGATATGTGAATCGGACTCTGTATGAATAAATCATTACATGACATTTTATTTTTTCCTTGTAAGCTAACACTGCTAATTTGGAGTAATTTGATTGCTATGTATAGATAATCTGTATCTGACAACTTGTGAAGAAAAGAAAAGTTTCACAGGAGGAATAATTCACAGATGTAACCTCCTGCTATATAATGGATTCTGTCTCTTAACTATCTGTCAGTCTCATTCCTGTAATTAGCAGAAAATACACCTATGAGTGCTGGGAAGGATGTAGCAAGGTCTATTTAAAGCTCAATCAACGGGGAGCTGGGAAGAAGCCGTTTCTCTCATTTTAAACAGCTGTAAAATCTGTTTTCCAATTTCAACAAAAAGTGGCAAATAAACTTTTTGCTGGTTTCCATACAGTCATTGATATAACTCCAAACTAAAGAAGATAACACATCTTGACTTATTGAAGTCAAAGCTACGTTCTGGTAGTCAAACAATGAGTGAGGCTTCACACAGCTGTCATACTAGCAACACTTAGCACTTGTACTATGGCTTTTAAAACCAGGTTTCCTGAGGCACCGAGCACGTGTGAACAGTCAACCTGTGTCAAAAGACTCCCTTTAAAAGGTTATTACCATATCTTCATTGCTGAGACAAGAATTGGAGCCACCAACCCCCAGCCACAGGAGGTGAGGCAATGGAGACAACCAATCCCAATTGTGCTTTGCCATCTCTGTAACTGCCAAATAAATAAAAAACAGTTGAAGGGACAACCTAGTCTAACGAGCTTTCATGTTTCCATAAAACAAAGTTGATAGGTGGCCATTTTTATAGCTGTGCAAATAAAAAAAATGATACTCTGTCTCTATAAGGATGTCTCTAAAAGGATACAGCAGAATTATGCCAGAAAAATAATCCCCTGCTGTAGATGCTTCATTATTATTACTATGCTTCATTATTGCTATCAATCTGACAATCAATCTGCTTCATCCTCAGGTATGTCCACTGGCTGCAATACCATCACCATCACCCATCTTTCCTAATCCCACTCACCCTGTATCCATCTGCTATTCCTGGTATGTCCACTGGCTGCAAACCCATCACCATCACCCATCTTCCCTGATCCCACTCACCCTGTACCTGTCTGCTATTAGTTTTTTTTTCCTTCCTGCATGTTTTCTCACCTTAATTCTTTGATGCTAACACACAGTTGGCTTTATCTTTCCATTTGGATCTGACTATTTCCTTTTACATTTCCCTTCTGACTTCTAATTAATCCCCTCCTGTGTCTGTGACCACGTAGGGTGACCACAAAAAAATCGATGTTGGAATTTTGTCCGTCTGGACCCCACAAAACGATTCCCCTTTCCGGATATTGAGATAGCCAAAATTTGAGCTCGATCAAACGACGTTAACCCGTGCCGCTCGTCGCTCAAAGTTTGAAAAAATCAGAATTTTTGCCCAAAAAGCTGACATATGAAGCCATAACTCCAGAATGGTAAATAATAAAAACACGCTTAATATCTCAAAAGAAAGCTAATGTTGTTCTTCAAAATTTATATTTTATACATAATTGTTATTTTAAGTCAAACTGAGTTAAAACATCTTTTAGCCCCAAGAACGTGACCTGGTACCACTAGGAGCATACTTCGTATATTTTGTTATTAAGTGATACATTTTTTTTTTTTTTGGTATATTTTTGAGTTTAAAGTAGAAATATAATAAAAAAACAAGTAATACTGATAAGTCTAATGACTTTTTTTATTTTAAAATATAAAAATGAGGTATTTAATACATACAAAACAGACACAGAAAAGATACAGACGTAGTACCTACATGAGTTGATAATTTTACATAGTTATCTAATCTAATCTGACTGCGCTCCTCATAAAAACAAGCACATGCTGCTTAAAATTTTCCAAGTGTGTGTTATTGTTTTTATAGCTATTATAGAATTATTTTAAAAGATATTTGAAAATATTTTATTGAAATTTAAGTTAATATTTTTTTTTTCGTTTTTCTAGTTAACTGTTATTTACCTATTGGACTCTGAAATGGCATTCACATCAGGTGTACAAAGCCGGAACAAGGATAAATTATTTCTTGTGGGCTATCCCATTCACCAGATCACCGGTTGTAAACTACCCTCAAATCGTCAAGTCTTATGTGCTTTATTTTATAATTTACGTACTGTGAAATTGACTTTAAGAGAATCAGCAAAACTGACCATACGAGAAGTGTTCATTTTTTGGGGGAAAGCTCGAATCCCGACTAAACATGAGCAAGATGCAATTACTAAGCTGGAAAAAGTTCACGCCGCGTGGAGAAGTCTTCAAAAAGACCGGAAGAAAACATCGGAAACGGCCAAGAACAAATTTAAACAGTTTGTTGAAAGGTTGGATGATCTCTTTGATATTGCTCAACAAGATGCCTTGGCTCTGTTGAAATCGGAAGAAGATAAGGCGTTTCTCGTGAAACAGAGGCAGAAGGGCCGCCCAGGTTCCATGGCTGGAGTGGACATCAAGTTGTGTCAAGCTGAAGAAATCAAGGCGCAAAAGGAACTTGCAAAAATGAACCGACAAATCCAAGAAGAAACTTTTGATATTGGTGAGTTTATTTTATTATTATTATTCTAAAAAGTAGATAAACAAATAAGTAAATAGTTTCAATATAATTGAAAGAAAATTGTACATGAAAGCATCATTTGGCATCTTTATGATTGAGTTTATATTCTTAAAATAATACCTATTGATAATTAGAAGTAGGTAATTTAGTACCTATGTATTATTACTATTCTGCTAAAACGACAAGTTTTTATAGTCTTTTTTTTCCTCTTTCTTTTGTTACTTCTTAGAGACGGATGATGAAGACAAGCTCGAAGAAGGAAAAGAAGAAGAAGATACTGAAGAGGACAACATCTACCAGGAACTTGAGAGCTTGGAGGAAATGGACAACATCCCTGAAGAAGCTGCAGAAGATCCAGGACGATCTGAGAGCAAGAGGATGAAACTTTCATTTGCAAGGGGCGTTAAAGAGATTTTAAACATGAAATTATCCATTGTGTTAGATCGATGTAAGTTATCCGACAGAAATGCCACGAGAATTTTAATAGCTACTCTAGAAGCACTAAACCTTGACCCTCTTGAGTACAAAGTCTCGAAAACTTTATTACATTCTAGAAGGCAAACGTTCAGAGAACAATATACTAAAAACATGTTAGATAAAGTAAACATTCCTGAAAAAGAGCCCGTGGTTGTCCATTGGGACGGTAAACTTTTACCGGGTGTTTTAAAAAATGAGCAATGTGAGCGAATAGCTATTGCTATTTCATATGGCGAAAAGGAACAGCTGCTGGGAGTTCCTGTAACAGCAAGCAGCTCTGGAGAGGAGCAAGCCGTAGCCGTATATGAATGCCTACAGGAATGGGGTCTTCCCAACACCGTCAAGGCGATGTGCTTCGACACTACAGCATCGAACACGGGAAGACTCAAAGGAGCATGCGTCCTATTGGAGCAAATGTTAGGAAGAGAATTGCTACACCTAGCTTGCCGTCACCATATCTTGGAAATTGTGTTAAGAGGCGTATTCGACACAAAAATGGGATCAACCACTGGACCTCATGCAGACATTTTCAAAAGATTCCTCACTGCGTGGCCCAAGATAGACAAAGGAAAATACGACACAGGTATCAGTGACAAGCTAATACAAAAGCAGCTAACTACAGAAGTAATTGCAAATGTTACTGCTGAATTCGAGACCAAATTAACTGAGAGCCACCCCAGAGATGACTACAAGGAGCTGTTGCAGTTGGTTCTCGTATTTGTTGGATCACTAGACGGCAATGTTGTGGGTTTTAGAACTCCAGGAGCCATTCATCACGCTAGGTGGATGGCAAAGGCTATTTACTGCTTAAAAATGTTCATTTTTCGTCGTCAATTTAAGATGTCTAAAGAAGAAGAAAGTTCTGTGCGTGCCATTTCTGTTTTCCTAGTTAAAATTTATTGTAAAGCTTGGTTCAATGCTCCAAAAGCTCATCTTGCGCCAAAGCAAGATTTAGGTATTTTGCATAGTCTGTTAGACTATAAAGAATGTGACAACGACATTGCAGAAATAGCCCTGACCAAATTTTCTAACCATTTGTGGTATTTGAATGCAGAGTTGGTGGGATTATCGTTTTTTGATCCCAACATTACAGACGATGAAAAGTTGTTAATGGCTAATAAATTGCTCAGTAGCACAGATGAACCATCAGAGCACGCTAGGGTTGTAAATCCAAAAGTTAAGAAAGAAAAAGTAAAAGAGGTCGTTGATGGAGGATTGTTAAATTAACTTACCAAAGAAACATTTACATTCTTTGACCGATTTAATATAAAAACGGATTTCCTAAGACAAAATCCAAACACCTGGCCTCAAAATAATGACTTCCAAGAAGGATTGAAAATTGTCAAAACATTAAAAGTAGTTAATGATATGGCTGAGCGTGGTGTTAAATTAATAACCGACTTTAACGACCTTCTGACAAAAAATGAAGAACAAAAGCAATATGTCCTGCAAGTTGTAAGCAAATGCCGAGCATTATATTCTGACGTTTCAAAAACTACTTTAACAAAACCTCTAGAATAGATTAGATAACTATGTAAAATTATCAACTCATGTAGGTACTACGTCTGTATCTTTTCTGTCTGTTTTGTATGTATTAAATACCTCATTTTTATATTTTAAAATAAAAAAAAGTCATTAGACTTATCAGTATTACTTGTTTTTTTATTATATTTCTACTTTAAACTCAAAAATATACCAAAAAAAAAAAAATGTATCACTTAATAACAAAATATACGAAGTATGCTCCTAGTGGTACCAGGTCACGTTCTTGGGGCTAAAAGATGTTTTAACTCAGTTTGACTTAAAATAACAATTATGTATAAAATATAAATTTTGAAGAACAACATTAGCTTTCTTTTGAGATATTAAGCGTGTTTTTATTATTTACCATTCTGGAGTTATGGCTTCATATGTCAGCTTTTTGGGCAAAAATTCTGATTTTTTCAAACTTTGAGCGACGAGCGGCACGGGTTAACGTCGTTTGATCGAGCTCAAATTTTGGCTATCTCAATATCCGGAAAGGGGAATCGTTTTGTGGGGTCCAGACGGACAAGATTCCCACATTTTTTCAAACCCATAAAAGATCCAGTCACCCCAGCCCCCCTACTGCCCTTTCCTCCTGATCACACCTGGCCTATTTCATGTACACTAAGCTTGTTATAAATTCAGAGTCACAGGTCTGTTTTGACCGTGGTCTGTCTCTATAAGGATGTCTCTAAAAAATATACAGCAGAAATATGGCAGAAAAATAATCCCCTGCTATAGATGCGTCATTATTATTACTATGCTTCATTATTGCTATCAATCTGACAATCGATCTGCTTCATCCTCAGGTATGTCCACTGGCTGCAATCCCATCACCATCACCCATCTCTCCTGATCCCACTCACCCTGTATCAGTCTGCTATTACTGTTTTTTTTTTTCTTTTTTCCTTCCTACATGTTTTCTCACATTAATTCTTTGATGCTAACACACAGTTGGCTTTATCTTTCCATATGGATCTGACTATTTTCTTTTGCATTTTCCCTTCTGACTTCTAATTAATCCCCTCCTGTGTCTGTGACCAGCCCCCCTGCTGCCCCTCCTTCCTGATCACACCCAGTAGAGGCAATAATTGCAATAATTTGACAACTACAGTACATGCATGAACCAGCACATGCACGATCAACATGCCTTAGTCTGAAAATCTCACTGTGCTAAAATGCCATTTAGTGAGCCTCGTCAACCACCAGCCATCTCATCAACCACATCTGCTGCTTTTTTCTCCTCCATTACCATTCCATGTGTTCTTACACAGGTTTCTGGCTGCATTAACTCCACTTGTTTACCTGCTACAGTTGGGGTGAGTGTGAGCCGATCAGCTGTTCTGGAAGTGGAGATGCTGGCTGTGTCTGTGTCATCTAGCTCAACACATCTTGATCAATCCACCATAACATCTATGCCTGCAACTCACTCACAGGCCAGCAGTTTGTCCTGTTCACCCTACTCCACCCTCTCTCAGCACAGCAGCCAGCTCTTGGTCCTGCAGTTGTGGTCATGTAAAATAATGTTTCCTCCTACACATGCCAAATCTAAGAGCTTGAACTTCACCAACTTCAATCATTTGGCCATGGAAATGCTGCCTTTCCACTTGGTGGATACAGACAGTTTCAGAAAGTTGATGGCCATTGCAGTCCCCCAGTACTAGTTGCCCAATCGCCATTACTTCTCTAAGAAAGCTGTGCCTGCGCTACACCAGCATGTCACAGACAACATCACTCGTTCCCTGAAAAAATCTATGTCTGCCAGGATGCATTTCACCACTGACATCTGAATGACCAAACACGAGCAGGGGTGTTACATCTCCCTGACTGGTCACTGGGTGACTCTGGTGGCTGTGGAGGTAGGCGGTCAAGGGGCTGCTCCACATGTCTTTGAATTCCCAAGGCTTTCGGGACAAACCTTTGTATCTAACACTTCCTCCACTGCCTCTGGCTCCTCCACCTCCTCTAGGGCCTCTACCTGTGCCTTCAACCTCTCCCTCAATTAGACACATGCTCCAACAGTGCAGATAGACTCCCACCCACCTCTACTATGCAGCCATCACTCACTGCAATCAGGCTTTTTTTAAATTAATATGCTTGGAAACTGCAGTCACACAGCTCAAGAGTTGTGGACAGCTATCCAGATTGAGTTAGAGCAATGACTGTCTCCACTGAACCTGGAGCCAGGGAAGGCCTTGTGCGATAATGGTGCAATTCTGGTAGCAGCCCTATGCCAGCACACCTCACATGTGCCTTGCATGGATCACGTCATCAACCTGGTAGTACAGCAATTTTCTCCACCACTATCCCGGTCAGGATGTGCTACTACAGAAAGCATGGTCTCTGTGCGCTCACTTCTGACGATTGCACAGCACAGATCATCACTACAGAGATCTTTCAGCCTACCGGTTAACCGTTTGATTTGTAATATTCCAACACGGTGGAATTCCACTCTGCACATGTAGCAGTGACTGTGGCAGCAGTGGCAAGCCCTGGTGCAGTAGGTCCTTTTTAGTGATGAGCGAGTATACTCGTTGCTCGGGTTTTCCCGAGCATGCTCAGGTGACCTCCGAGTATTTATTATTACTCGGAGATATAGTTTTCATTGCCTCAGTTGTATGATTTATGGCTTCCAGATACGCTGAATACACGTGGGAATTCCCTAATAAACAGGCATTCCTCACATGTATTCAGCATATCTGGAAGCCATAAATCATGCAACTGAGGCGATGAAAACTATATCTCCGAGCAATAACAAATACTCGGAGGTCACCCAAGCGTGCTCGGGCAAACCCGAGCAACGAGTACACTCGCTCATCACTAGTCCTTTTGCATAGCCTAGGCCAACACAGTACTGTCGTGGTGTCAGTCATGCTTATGGAGTGGGCACAGATGAAGGACTTCTGCACTGTTTTGAAATGGCTACTAAGATGGTTATTGCTGAGGATGCCATCATCAGCATCACTATTCCAGTCATCTACATGCTGGAGCACATTTTGAATAGTCTGCGTGAGGGTTGGTGGTCCCAGAGGAAGTGGGGTAAGCAGAGGAGGATTCGGATAACAATATCTCAAATTCCTTGACTGTTGTCACACAGGTGGGTGTCATGGGAAGATGGTTTCCAGCAATCGATGGGAACTCATTGTACCAGACAAACTGTTAGTGAAGGTGCAGGAGTCTAGGAACAAATGGAGGGGGATGATGAGGAAGAGGTGATGGACGTGAAACAGTCAGGAGATGAAGAGGATAATGATCCCCTCTCTGTTGTCCGTGGTTGGGGGGAGGGGATGGAGGAAGCAACCTTGAGTGTTACCCTGGACTTGGACCCCATGGAAGCGCCTGACACATGAGCGCCTTTTGCTGCACTATCTTCAACATGATCAAATATTCTTAGGGTTAGAAATAGCGCTGACTACTGGTTTGCCAGTCTGTTAGATCCACGGTACGAGAGTAAATTTAGCCAGATGCTTCCCCCCCTAAAAGGGGACGGCACATGCTGGAGTATCGAAACACGCTTGTAGGCAATCTTAAGAGTGTTTTTTCCCAAGACAGCATTAAGGCACAAAGAGTGCATCACAGTTCCAGACTTCCAACTCCGGGAACATCAAAGCATCATCGCAAATACATTAGTAGCAGCAGCAGCAGTGGAAGTGGCATAAACAATTTCTGTGGGTTGTTTCACCAACCCGTGCACCAGCAGAACAGAGTACAGGTCTGACAAGCTGTGAACGACAGGTGCAGGAGCTCAATATCAGGGTTTGGACCCTTTTGCATTTTGGTCTTCAAAAATGGAATAATGGCCTGAGCTTGCCTGTCACGCTTTGCAGGTTTTGTAATGCCCGGCAGCCAGTCTCTCAGAAAGTGTCTTCAGCGCTGCTGGTGATGTCCTGATTGATAAGTGCATCCGGCTGTCCCCTGAAAGTGTAGACCCCATAACTTTCATTAAAATTAACAATTCATGGATCTACAATGACTTTTGCACGCCAGTCGCAGACTGGGCAGACTGGGCTGACTAGACGATGGTGTAGTCATGCATTGATCTCGCTTTATTGCAGTCTGACACCTTAGTCATGGCTTCTATGCCTGATGTGTCTACTGCTGCTGAAGTTAAAAATAATTTTTTGAAATGTGGAGACTCAAAGTAGGGTCTCCATCTGGTGGGTTGCCTGTAGTGGATGGAGTGGCAGAGGCTTATTATACTATTTTTACTTCAAATACAACACCAAATAAACAGTATAATAAATAGGATATCACCCTATAATACTATAAAAACCTACTCAAGAGATAAGGTGAATAAACAAAAATACAAAAACATAATAATAAAAAATTGTTTATTAATAATATTGAAATACATACATAAACATGTAAAAAGAGGGTAAAAACAAACAACAGACAATGCAAAAAACCCCAGTGCTATTATTGGAGTGGGTATATGGACCAAATCATAAACTACCATTTTATCAGAGAAAACCCTGTACATGTAGCCTATATACATTTGCAAACATGCATTCGTCAAGTCAAAAAGGCATAGGTAATAGAGTAAAGAGAATAATTATTTCCTTATAGTATTCAAAGTCCATACCCAGTCACAGGAATTGACATGCCATGATTAAGACGTCAGTCGAAACGCGTCGGATTAACGCTGCTATACTTTGAAATTCTGTGCGATATGCTGTGAGATACAAATATGTTTCATATTTTTGAGTGGTTTACCTTAGCTACCATTTTTTAAATGAAGAAATAAACAGAAACTGGTTTGAATTTTTTTCCTGCTGGATCTATCGTATTTTTTCTGTGGATCGTATGCTCAACTTTTCCGTGCAGGAACAGATGAGGAATAGCCGACATACAGGTGAGCTGACTATTGCATGTGTTTTTGGACTTAAATGAGAAGTGGGAGGAAAGTTCAGTGTGAGCATGCTGCTCAAGGAGTTTGGAAGCTAATGAGAGCAGCGATAAGATGCAATAGCTGGACATCTCGGTCGGACCGAGGGTTGGCTTTTTGAGGATAGGCGTGATTGAGGCATATATAAAAGCAGAAGGAAAGGTACCAAAAATTGGTGATAGGTTGAAGAGATGGGTTAGGGATGGGTTAAGTGTGGTGGTGAGGTATGATTTGGAGAGGAGAAGAGTAAGATTTCCTTCAGTGATGTTGGAGATGGAGTAAGGGCATTGGTCTGGTATACTAAGGGGTTGTGGTGGTCACACAATAAAGACTTGCCTTGTTTGCATGATCTTATTTTTGAAGTATGTGGCAAAGTCATCAGCAGCGATTAGTATTTTAGGATTTCTCTCCCAATAGAGTGGTGCTCTAGTTCTATTCCTCTCTGAAGAGGTTATTTGCATGTTTAAATTCCTAGGAGAGCATTATGTGGCTTTACACGGGCTTGGCAATCTCGACAAAGAGAAACATTTCCCTTAAGACCACATATCATAGTCCTCTGCTTTGCACTGATGAGGGGCAAACACACCAAAACACGTCTGCAAATGGATTGACTTGTTTGGCTTTTTAACCTGAGTAATGTGGTAAGGCTTGCCAAAGGGTCAATATTGAGCTTAGGATTGCTATCCCTATTAGGTAGCTCTACCGTTCCAGTCCTTTTCCTCTGGCACGCACAATGCCAGTCTTAGTGAATCGGGCCCTTAGTTTTTGTTAATAACTTATAAGATTAGTTGTGAGCATTTTGTCCTAAATCTATCATTGTCCTTAGAAAGGATATGACAAATACCTCATAAAATAGATATCTGTAAATGTTTGCGTGACTGAAGTGATGTAGCTTAAAAGTAAGAATGAGTAAGCCGTGACTCAGAGTTTGGCAGTCTCCTTCATCACAGTTTTTTCTACATTAATTGAAATTGCTAATTAGAAAAGACAGCAACTTCTTGAGATTTGACCAAAGGGACTTGTCTCTTCAAGCTGAGTGTTAAATGCTATGGCTATAGATCCTGCATCTAGAATGATAAGTAATTATCACTTTAGGGCTAATGTCACGACATTGAGAAGGGTCACCCACTATGACTAGTGTTGTTCTACCCAAAAGTCTTGGAGTGGATTGGAATTTTACTAGTTCTTGAGAATACCAGAAATTTTGTTGTAGGATCACGTAATGTGAAAATCCTCCAGATGTTTTTGACATAGTAAATATGTGCCTGCTAATGACAAATGGTTGGTAGCAGATTACATAAGGGTTTAAAATATGTAAATAGCTATGCGAAAATCAACAATGAAGTCATCGGACAAAGTCTATAAATGGAGGAACATTTCACTGCCGATGAAGACACAGCTTGTACATAGTTTGTTTTTTTCTGTGGTAAAATAAGGATGTAAAACCTGGCCAATAAAGAAAAAAGACAGAAGAATCAACGCCTTTAAATTGTGGTGCTGGAGAAGGATAATATCAATAGTATGGATAGCAAAAAGAACAAATAAATCAACTTTGGAATGAATCAAGCCAGACATGTCACTTGAAGCAAGGACCACCAAGCTACAACTTGCCTGTTTTGGACACATCATACGAAGACTGCAATCACTGGAGAAAAAAATCAGAATAGAAGGAAGAAGGTGAAGAGGAAGAACAGCAACCCTGTGGCTTGATTCTATTAAGATAGCAGCAGAGTAGATCCTAGTTTACATCCTGGCCTTTATTGATCAATTCTCCACCTGGCTTCTTCACTTTCTCTCTGCTGACATTCCCATAATCATCATAGATGACTTCAACATCTCCATTGACACACACCAGTCAGCAGCCGCCAAACTCCTGCTGCTTACTTCATCTTTTGGACTTACTCAGTGGTCCTCCTCAGCCACCCACAAAGACGGGCATGAATTAGATCTTATCTTCACCGACCTTTGCTCCTTAACTAACCTCACAACCACCCCTGTTCCCCTATCTGACCACCATCTACTCACTTTCTCATCCTTGTCCTCCTCACCTGTCACCCATGTCCAGTAACTAGCACACCCCCCACAGGGGGGACTCTATTTTTCCACTGACATCCATATCTTCACTCCACAACACAGACAGCACCACTACTTTATGCAATGCCACTCTCGCATCAGCTATTGACTCGGTCACCCCTCTCATGCGTGGCAGAGAGCGACGAATCAATAGACAACCCTGGCACAATAACCTCACTAAAAAGTTTGGCAAGCGTATTAAGATTTTAACTCCCTCCTCCGCCCCCAATGCCTGCTACATCTCGACAATGATAGATTTAAGACAAAATGCTGGCAACTAATCTTATATCTTATTAACAAAAACTAAGGGCCCCGAATCATTAAGACTGGCATTGTGCGTGCTACTCCTAATGAATACACAAATATCCTCTTCATAAAGGAAGAGGACTGGAACTCTAGAGCCACCTAATGGAGACAGCAATCCTATGATGTTGTGACTTATTAAGGTGTTTACCCCAGAATTATGGCATAGTCCCCAAATCATGAATGTGTCAGGACTCTGAACATTTTTTACCTTTTGTGCATTACTGCCCTTTTCCAAGATGGCGTCTTTGGTCTCATGTGCACTGTGTCTCCTGCTATAAAACTCCACCCCAGCCTTCAGTCTGTGCTAGAGTATTCTGCCTTGCATCCAGCTCCTGACATCTGATTACTCCCTGGCTATATACCTGCTCCTGTGAACCTGTGTGGTGATCCTGCTACTCTGCTCTGAGTTCCTGCTGCATACACAAGTTTCCAGTAATCCTCCTTCATCTGCTGCTCGTGTTTACTTCCATCTGCATTTGCTGGTCATGTAAGCTGTTGCTGCTTTGCAATAACCTGAGACTATTAAACAGGCCTCCCTGGTTGAGCTAAGATATGATTTGAACTGCCTAATAAGCATATCTATCTGTGTCTGGACTAAGACAAGGATTTATTCGTGTCAAGTATCCTCAAGAATAACTGTGCTTCATAGACTTTCTGCTTGATTGCATTTTCCTCTGAAGTTTCCTATAGACTGCTAAGCTGTGTTTATTATTTGCACCCAGTGTTGTGGACTTGAGTTTCTCTCTGCACCTGTTTGAATCACTGTGTGATAGACTTTACCACTTATAAAACTGTGTCCTGTAGTTGTCTTGTTCCAAGCAAAGAGTCTCCTGAGTTATCCCCTATAATTATTACAGAATGTGTCTGTGTCTTGTTGTCTAGTCCATGGCAGGCTGTCCCCAAATCTGCTCACCTAGACTGACAGGTGTCTCCCTTTACATACATGATGTCAATAACGCAGCCAGTGCCTGATTCATGGAGCCTGTGATGTGGATAGCAGGAATCTCATGTCCGGTTCCCTTTATAAATGCTAAGAGATGTCTAGACATATGACATTGATGACCTTCCCATTGCATAAGATTGGGGGGTCTGATGCTCATTACCCCCACTAACAAATGTTACCAGCCACTGCCAAATGCTGCACTTCAACTCAAATGCAAGAGCGCTGATAGAAACTGCTTGTTCGGGGTGCCCAGTGTCAGACACCCACCAATCTGATACTGGCATATCCTAAGGATAGGTCCTAAATGTCATATAAATGGACAACCCTTCTAAAGGGTTCTTTCCAAAATAGTGAGTTCTCCACTATTCATTGGACAATGGGATACTTACTGATCGCTGGGACCTCCAATGATCCCAAGAACAGGACTTTGCATCCTGGAAACTTCATCCTGCAGAGCCCAGTCTTGAATTAAGCAGTAGTGTGTATGCGCAACCTCCGCTCCATTCATGGACTATGGGACTGCTCTCATGTATCCAGCTGTTCCATAAACAATGAAAAATGCCCAAACCAGAGACTTGACATCTAATGTGCCCCAAGTTACAGTGCCGCACGAACAGTGCTCCCAAGTACAGTTCCTTCATCAAAGTTTTCCCCCTTATACACTGCCACAGTCATAGCAGCCCTATCAGTAGTATCCTAGAGTTGTCTAATTCTACCATTTGTGGTGCCCACCAGAGGACCACAGCAGCCTGTCTTCAGGAGCAGCCAGACTGCAGAAGACACATAATCTACACAGGAGACAATGGCCCCTCTATCAAGCAAAACAATGTCGCCATGTGGCACTGCCACTGCACATGGTGTCCATTGTGTTACATAGGACTGCAGGTTGCATCTACTACATTATCTGTACTCTGAGAATTATCAGTGTGTTATCTGTGGTGTTACATAGGACTGCAGGTGACATCTACTAGATTATCTGTACTCAGAGAGTTATCACTGCTAAATATGGTGTTACATAGGACTGCAGGTGGCATCTACTACATTATCTATACTCAGAGAGTTATCAGTGTTATCTGTGGTGTTACATAGGACTGCAGGTGACATCTACTACATTATCTGTACTCAGAGAGTTATCACTGTGTTATATGTGGTGTTACATAGGACTGCAGGTGGCATCTACTACATTATCTGTACTCAGAGAGTTATCACTGTGTTATCTGTGGTGTTACATAGGACTGCAGGTGACATCTACTACATTATTTGTACTCAGAGAGTTATCAGTGTTATCTGTGGTGTTACATAGGACTGCAGGTGGCCTCTACTACATTATCTGTACTCAGAGTTATCTGTGGTGTTACATAGGACTGCAGGTGACATCTACTACATTATCTATACTCAGAGAGTTATCAGTGTTATCTGTGGTGTTACATGGGACTGCAGGTGACATCTACTACATTATCTGTACTCGGAGAGTTTTCTGTGGTGTTACATAGGACTGCAGGTGACATCTACTGCATTATCTATACTCAGAGAGTTATCACTGTGTTATCTGTGGTGTTACATAGGACTGAAGGTGACATCTACTACATTATCTGTACTCAGAGTTATCACTGTGTTATCTGTGGTGTTACATAGGACTGAAGGTGACATCTACTACATTATCTATACTCAGAGAGTTATCAGTGTTATCTGTGGTGTTACATGGGACTGCAGGTGACATCTACTACATTATCTGTACTCAGAGAGTTATCACTGTGTTATCTGTGGTGTTACATAGGACTGCAGGTGACATCTACTACATTATCTGTACTCAGTTATCCCAGTGTTATTTGCAGTGTTAAACAAAATTTTGAAGGGGGTTGGGGCAACTTTTTGTCTTAGGGCTTGTGCCCCCTATCTTTTCTGACCCTGGCAACGACCCTGCGTACTGCTAATAGTCACAGACCACTTGGCTGATATGAGGCCCCTGAATATGGGGACCACGGTGCCAGCACTGGCTCCAGGCCCTCCGCCAACTGTATCTGCATCCTGCTCATGTAATGTAAACTAAATGTTTCTGTGTGATGGTGCAATATGATAGCATTTGGGGCCCCACTTTATACTTTTACCCATGGTCCCTGATGGAAACTCATGTTTTCCTCTTACTCATAGAGCAGTAGGTGATATGGACTTAAATAAAGGTTCATTTAAATAGGTGTCACAAATTATAACATGGGGCTGTGGGTTATTTGCAGTCTGTATTTTGTTTGGTTAATTAATTTATTTATTGAAGGTGTAAACTTGATACATAAAACAACAGTGTCAGTTATAATGACATCACAAGGCGCATGACATCAGAGTAGCTGACATCATAGACCTCACATGACATCACAATTGCTACAGAATGTGCAAAGTTCTATTCCTGAGCCATCTTGTGTCACAGTTTGAAAAGGACGAGTTCAGGTAGGTCGCTCTTCACTGAACACTGAGGATCGGATCACATCGGAGAGGGAGGAGCACTTGCTGCACAGCATTATGCACAGCACAGACCGCACAGCAGGGCCAGGAAGAGATCTGCAGTGTGCGCTGTATGGATGCTGTCCTCATCATCACCATGACTTCTTCAGATGATTATTAGCTGCATTTTTTTTCTTCTTCCTGACCTTCCCCAGGCTGTTCTGAGATTGGTGGAGTAACTATCATAGGACCTGTAAGTATCAAGTGAGAAGACTTTTTGGGGTCCAGCATAGAAGGTAAGTGGGCGTGCATGTGTGTGTGTGTGTGTGTGTGTGTGTGTGTGTGTGTGTGTGTGTGTGTGTGTGTGTGTGTGTATATGTGTGTGTGACCCCAGCACTAAAGGGATGTGTGTGTGTGACCCCAGAAATAAAAGGGTGGCTGAGTGATGGTTTGTGTCCCTGCTCTAATGGGGTGTGTGTTTGTTTGCCCAGCACTGCAGCACTGAAGGGGTGTGTGCACTTGTGTTTATGTGTTGAGGTGAATGTGTGTATGTATGTATGTTGTGTGTATGTATGTATGTTGTGTATGTATGTATGTTGTGTATGTAGGTGTATTGAGGTGAGTGAGTGTGTGTGTGTGTGTGTGTGTGTGTGTTTTTGTCTCTTCCTTCTGTTTATGACTAGTGTTGAGCGATACCGTCCAATACTTGAAAGTATCGGTATCGGATATGTTATGACCCCAATGGCGAGGGTCTCAGAGGAACGTGGAAGTCTGCAGAGTACAAAAATCCAGCTCATAGGGCAGTGGTAACTGGGTTGACCATATATCTACTCCTAACGCCAACACTAGAAGTAGCCGGGGATCATTCCTACGTTGATTCTAGATGACACGCGCCAGCCGGAGAATCTAGCTACCCCTAGTAGAGGAAAACAAAGACCTTTCTTGCCTCCAGAGAAGGGGACCCCAAAGCTGGATAGAAGCCCCCCACAAATAATGACGGTGAGGTAAGAGGAAATGACAAACACAGAAATGAACCAGGTTTAGCACAGAGAGGCCCGCTTACTGATAGCAGAATAAAGAAAGGTAACTTATATGGTCAACAAAAACCCTATCAAAATCCACACTGGAAATTCAAGAACCCCCGAACCGTCTAACGGTCCGGGGGGAGAACACCAGCCCCCTAGAGCTTCCAGCAAAGGTCAGGATATAGATTTGGAACAAGCTGGACAAAAATACAAAACCAAAACAAATAGCAAAAAGCAAAAGGCAGACTTAGCTGATATAACTGGAACCAGGATCAGTAGACAAGAGCACAGAAGACTAGCTCTGATAACTACGTTGCCAGGCATTGAACTGAAGGTCCAGGGAGCTTATATAGCAACACCCCTAACTAACGACCCAGGTGAGGATAAAAGGAATGACAGAAAAACCAGAGTCAAAAAACTAGTAACCACTAGAGGGAGCAAAAAGCAAATTCACAACAGTACCCCCCCCCCTTAGTGAGGGGTCACCGAACCCTCACCACGACCACCAGGGCGATCAGGATGAGCGGCATGAAAGGCACGAACTAAATCGGCCGCATGAACATCAGAGGCGACCACCCAGGAATTATCCTCCTGACCATAGCCCTTCCACTTGACCAGGTACTGAAGCCTCCGCCTGGAGAGGCGAGAATCCAAGATCTTCTCCACCACGTACTCCAACTCGCCCTCAACCAACACCGGAGCAGGAGGCTCAGCAGAAGGAACTACAGGCACAATGTACCGCCGCAACAAGGACCTATGAAATACATTGTGAATAGCAAACGACACAGGAAGATCCAGACGAAAAGATACAGGATTAAGGATTTCCAATATCTTGTAAGGCCCAATAAAACGAGGTTTAAATTTGGGAGAGGAGACCTTCATAGGAACAAAGCGGGAAGAAAGCCACACCAAATCCCCAACGCGTAGTCGGGGACCCACACCGCGGCGGCGGTTGGCAAAGCGCTGAGCCTTCTCCTGTGACAACTTCAAGTTGTCCACCACATGATTCCAGATCTGCTGCAACCTATCCACCACAGAATCCACCCCAGGACAGTCAGAAGGCTCCACATGACCCGAAGAAAAGCGAGGATGGAAACCAGAGTTGCAGAAAAAAGGCGAAACCAAGGTGGCGGAACTAGCCCGATTATTAAGGGCAAACTCAGCCAACGGCAAGAATGTCACCCAATCGTCCTGATCAGCAGAGACAAAACACCTCAAATAAGCCTCCAAAGTCTGATTGGTTCGCTCCGTCTGTCCATTAGTCTGAGGATGGAAAGCAGACGAAAACGACAAATCAATGCCCATCCTACTACAAAAGGATCGCCAGAACCTGGAAACGAACTGGGATCCTCTGTCAGACACAATATTCTCAGGGATGCCGTGCAAACGAACCACGTTCTGGAAAAACACAGGAACCAGATCGGAAGAGGACGGCAGCTTAGGCAAAGGAACCAAATGGACCATCTTGGAGAAGCGATCACATATCACCCAGATAACGGACATGCCCTGAGATAGCGGAAGATCAGAAATGAAATCCATGGAGATATGTGTCCAAGGTCTCTTCGGGACAGGCAAGGGCAAGAGCAAACCGCTGGCACGAGAACAGCAAGGCTTAGCTCGAGCACAAGTCCCACAGGACTGCACAAATGACCGCACATCCCTTGACAAGGAAGGCCACCAAAAGGACCTGGCCACCAGATCTCTGGTGCCAAAAATTCCTGGGTGACCTGCCAACACCGAGGAATGAACCTCGGAAATGACTCTGCTGGTCCACTTATCCGGGACAAACAGTCTGTCAGGTGGACAAGACTCAGGCCTATCAGCCTGAAATCTCTGCAACACACGTCGCAGATCCGGAGAAATAGCTGACAAGATAACTCCATCTTTAAGAATACCAACAGGATCAGCGACTCCAGGAGCATCAGGCACAAAGCTCCTAGAAAGAGCATCGGCCTTCACATTCTTTGAACCTGGTAAATACGAGACAACAAAATCAAAGCGGGAGAAAAACAATGACCAGCGGGCCTGTCTCGGATTAAGGCGTTTAGCAGACTCGAGATACATCAGATTTTTGTGATCAGTCAAGACCACCACACGATGCTTAGCACCCTCGAGCCAATGACGCCACTCCTCAAATGCCCATTTCATGGCCAACAACTCCCGATTGCCCACATCATAATTTCGCTCGGCAGGCGAAAACTTCCTAGAGAAAAAGGCACAAGGTTTCATAACAGAGCAACCAGGGCCTCTCTGCGACAAAACGGCCCCTGCCCCAATCTCCGAAGCATCCACCTCAACCTGAAAGGGAAGTGAGACGTCAGGCTGGCACAAAACAGGCGCCGAAGTAAACCGGCGTTTCAACTCCTGGAAAGCCTCCACGGCAGCAGGAGCCCAGTTAGCTACATCGGAGCCCTTCTTGGTCATATCCGTCAAAGGTTTCACAATGCTAGAAAAATTAGCGATAAAACGACGGTAGAAGTTAGCGAAGCCCAAGAACTTCTGAAGACTCTTAACTGACGAGGGCTGAGTCCAATCAAGAATAGCTCGGACCTTGACTGGGTCCATCTCCACAGCAGAAGGGGAAAAAATGAACCCCAAAAAGGGAACCTTCTGTACACCAAAGAGACACTTTGAGCCCTTGACAAACAAAGAATTTTCACGCAAAATTTTAAAGACCAACCTGACCTGCTCCACATGCGAATCCCAATTATCAGAAAAAACCAAAATATCATCCAGATAAACAATCAAAAATTTATCCAGATACTTCCGGAAAATGTCATGCATAAAGGACTGAAAAACTGAAGGCGCATTGGAGAGCCCAAAAGGCATCACCAAGTACTCAAAATGACCTTCGGGCGTATTGAATGCGGTTTTCCATTCATCACCTTGCTTAATGCGCACAAGGTTGTACGCACCACGAAGGTCTATCTTGGTGAACCACTTGGCACCCTTAATCCGGGCAAACAAGTCAGACAACAGCGGTAAAGGATACTGAAATTTGACAGTGATCTTATTTAAAAGCCGATAATCAATACAAGGTCTCAAAGATCCGTCCTTTTTTGCCACAAAAAAGAATCCCGCACCAAGAGGGGAAGAAGACGGACGAATATGTCCTTTTTCCAGAGACTCCTTGATATATGAACGCATAGCGGTATGTTCAGGTACTGACAGATTAAACAGTCTTCCCTTAGGAAATTTACTGCCTGGGATCAAATCTATAGCACAGTCACAGTCCCTATGAGGAGGCAGTGCACTGGACTCAGATTCACTGAAGACATCCTGATAATCAGACAAATACTCCGGAACTTCCGAAGGCGTAGAAGAAGCAATAGACACAGGCAGGGAATCCTCATGAATACCACGACAGCCCCAACTTGAGACTGACATAGCCTTCCAGTCCAGGACTGGATTATGGGTCTGTAACCATGGCAGCCCTAAAACGACCAAATCATGCATTTTATGTAAAACCAGGAAACGTATCACCTCGCGGTGTTCAGGAGTCATGCACATGGTAACCTGAGTCCAATACTGCGGTTTATTTGCTGCCAATGGTGTAGCATCAATACCCCTAAGAGGAATAGGATTTTCTAATGGTTCAAGAGTAAATCCACAGCGCTTAGCAAATGAGAGATCCATGAGACTCAGGGCAGCACCTGAATCTACAAACGCCATGACAGGATAAGATGACAGTGAGCAAATCAAAGTTACAGACAGAATAAATTTAGGTTGCAAATTACCAACGGTGACAGGACTAACAACCTTAGCTATACGTTTAGAGCATGCTGAGATAACATGTGTAGAATCACCACAGTAGTAGCACAAGCCATTCCGGCGTCTATGAATTTTCCGCTCATTTCTAGTCAGGATTCTATCACATTGCATTAAATCAGGTGTCTGTTCAGACAACACCATGAGGGAATTTGCGGTTTTTCTATCACATTGCACCGAATTAGGTGTCTGTTCAGACAACACCATGAGGGAATTTGCGGTTTTGCGCTCCCGCAACCGCCGGTCAATTTGAATAGCCAGTGCCATAGTATCATTCAGACCTGTGGGAATGGGAAAACCCACCATAACATTCTTAATGGCTTCAGAAAGGCCATTTCTAAAATTAGCGGCCAGTGCACACTCGTTCCAATGTGTCAGCACGGACCATTTCCGAAATTTTTGGCAATACACTTCAGCCTCGTCCTGCCCCTGAGACATAGACAGCAAGGCCTTTTCTGCCTGAATCTCAAGATTGGGTTCCTCATAAAGTAAACCGAGCGCCAGAAAAAACGCATCAAGATCAGCCAATGCCGGATCTCCTGGCGCCAGCGAAAAAGCCCAATCCTGAGGGTCGCCCCGTAAGAACGAAATAACAATTTTTACTTGCTGAGCAGAATCTCCTGATGAACAGGGTCTCAAGGACAAAAACAATTTACAATTATTCACGAAATTCCTAAACTTAAACCTGTCTCCGGAAAACAGTTCAGGAATCGGTATTTTAGGTTCTGACCTAGGATTTCTGATAACATAGTCTTGTATGCCCTGCACACGAGTAGCCAGCTGGTCCACACTTGTAATCAAGGTCTGGACATTCATGTCTGCAGCAAGCATAGCCACTCTGAGGTAAAGGGGAAGGAGAAAAAAAAAAACTCAGAATCTTCTTTCTTATAATCCCTCTTCTGCAATGCATTAAACATTTAATCAAGGCCTGGCAAACTATTATGACCCCAATGGCGAGGGTCTCAGAGGAACGTGGAAGTCTGCAGAGTACAAAAATCCAGCTCATAGGGCAGTGGTAACTGGGTTGACCATATATCTACTCCTAACGCCAACACTAGAAGTAGCCGGGGATCATTCCTACGTTGATTCTAGATGACACGCGCCAGCCGGAGAATCTAGCTACCCCTAGTAGAGGAAAACAAAGACCTTTCTTGCCTCCAGAGAAGGGGACCCCAAAGCTGGATAGAAGCCCCCCACAAATAATGACGGTGAGGTAAGAGGAAATGACAAACACAGAAATGAACCAGGTTTAGCACAGAGAGGCCCGCTTACTGATAGCAGAATAAAGAAAGGTAACTTATATGGTCAACAAAAACCCTATCAAAATCCACACTGGAAATTCAAGAACCCCCGAACCGTCTAACGGTCCGGGGGGAGAACACCAGCCCCCTAGAGCTTCCAGCAAAGGTCAGGATATAGATTTGGAACAAGCTGGACAAAAATACAAAACCAAAACAAATAGCAAAAAGCAAAAGGCAGACTTAGCTGATATAACTGGAACCAGGATCAGTAGACAAGAGCACAGCAGACTAGCTCTGATAACTACGTTGCCAGGCATTGAACTGAAGGTCCAGGGAGCTTATATAGCAACACCCCTAACTAACGACCCAGGTGAGGATAAAAGGAATGACAGAAAAACCAGAGTCAAAAAACTAGTAACCACTAGAGGGAGCAAAAAGCAAATTCACAACACGGATAGTATCGGCCGATACCTGAAAAGTATCGGATCTCGCCGATACCGATACCCGATACCAATACAAGTCAATGGGACTCAAGTATCGGAAGGTATCCCTTATGGTTCCCAGGGTCTGAAGGAGAGGAAACTCTCCTTCAGGCCCTGGGATCCATATGAATGTGTAAAATAGAGAATTAAAATAAAAAATATTGATATACTCACCTGTCCGGAGGCCCCTGCACCTTACCGCTGTTAACCGGCAGCTTCCGTTGCTTAAAATGAGCGCGTTCAGCACCTTCCATGACGTCACGGCTTCTGATTGGTTGCGTGCCGCTCATGTGACCGCCACGCGACCAATCACAAGCCGTGACGTCATTCTCAGGTCCTAAATTCCGAATTCTAGGAATTTAGGACCTGAGAATGACGTCACGGCCTGTGATTGGTCGCGTGGCGGTCACATGAGCGGCACGCGACCAATCAGAAGCCGTGACGTCATGGAAGGTGCTGAACCCGCTCATTTTAAGCAAAGCTGGCTGCCGGTTACTACCAGGGCGCGTCAGAGGGTGAGTATATCCCTATTTTTTATTTTAATTCTTTAATTTTTACATGGATATGGACCCCAGGGCCTGAAGGAGAGTTTCCTCTCCTTCAGACCCTGGGAACCATACACTGGGAACTTCCGATTCCGATTCCCAATACCACAAAAGTATCGGATCTCGGTATCGGAATTCCGATACCGCAAGTATCGGCCGATACCCGATACTTGCGGTATCGGAATGCTCAACACTATTTATGACGTATCCTCCTGGCTTCTGACCTTGGAATGTTACCTGACTACGTTTTTGTCTCTTCCTTCTGTTTATGATGTACCCTCCTGGCTTCTGACCTTGGAATGTTACCTGACTATGCTTTTGTCTCTTCCTGCTGTTTCTGACGTACCCTCCTGGCTTCTGACCTTGGAATGTTACCTGACTACTTTTTTGTCTCTTCCTTCTGTTTATGATGTACCCTCCTGGCTTCTGACCTTGGAATGATACCTGACTACGTTTTTGTCTCTTCCTTCTGTTTATGACGTACCCTCCTGGCTTCTGACCTTGGAATGTTACTTGACTACGCTTTTGTCTCTTCCTTCTGTTTCTGACGTACCCTCCTGGCTTCTGACCTTGGAATGTCACCAGACTACGTTTTTGTTTCTTCCTTCTGTTTATGACATACCCTCCTGGCTTCTGACCTTGGAATGTTACCTGACTATGCTTTTGTCTCTTCCTTCTGTTTATGACGTATCCTCCTGGCTTCTGACCTTGGAATGTTACCTGACTACGTTTTTGTCTCTTACTTCTGTTTATGACGTACCCTCCTGGCTTCTGACCTTGGAATGTTACCTGACTACGCTTTTGTCTCTTCCTTCTGTTTATGACGTACCCTCCTGGCTTCTGACCTTGGAATGTTACCTGACTACGCTTTTGTCTCTTCCTTCTGTTTCTGACGTACCCTCCTGGCTTCTGACCTTGGAATGTCACCAGACTACGTTTTTGTTTCTTCCTTCTGTTTATGACGTACCCACCTGGCTTCTGACCTTGGAATGTTACCTGACTACGTTTTTGTCTCTTCCTTCTGTTTATGACGTACCCTCCTGGCTTCTGACCTTGGAATGTTACCTGACTACGTTTTTGTCTCTTCCTTCTGTTTATGACGTACCCTCCTGGCTTCTGACCTTGGAATGTTACCTGACTACGTTTTTGTTTCTTCCTTCTGTTTATGACGTACCCTCCTGGCTTCTGACCTTGGAATGTTACCTGACTACGCTTTTGTCTCTTCCTTCTATTTATTACGTACCCACCTGGCTTCTGACCTTGGAATGTTACCTGACAACGTTTTTGTCTCTTCCTTCTGTTTATGACGTACCCTCCTGGCTTCTGACCTTGGAATGTTACCTGACTACGTTTTTGTCTCTTCCTTCTGTTTATGATGTACCCTCCTGCCTTCTGACCTTGGAATGTTACCTGACTACGTTTTTGTCTCTTCCTTCTGTTTATGACGTACCCTCCTGGCTTCTGACCTTGGAATGTTACTTGATAACGCTTTTGTCTCTTCCTTCTGTTTCTGACTTACCCTCCTGGCTTCTGACCTTGGAATGTTACCTGACTATGTTTTTGTCTCTTCCTTCTGTTTATGATGTACCCTTCTGGCTTCTGACCTTGGAATGTTACCTGACTACGCTTTTGTCTGATCCTTCTGTTTATGACGCACCCTCCTGGCTTCTGACCTTGGAATGTTACCTGACTACGTTTTTGTCTCTTCCTTCTGTTTATGACGTACCCTCCTGGCTTCTGACCTTGGAATGTTACCTGACTACGTTGTTGTTTCTTCCTTCTGTTTATGACGTACCCTCCTGGCTTCTGACCTTGGAATGTTACCTGACTACGCTTTTGTCTCTTCCTTCTGTTTAAGACGTACACTCCTGGCTTCTGACCTTGGAATGTTACCTGACTACGTTTTTGTCTCTTCCTTCTGTTTATGATGTACCCTTCTGGCTTCTGACCTTGGAATGTTACCTGACTACGCTTTTGTCTCATCCTTCTGTTTATGACGCACCCTCCTGGCTTCTGACCTTGGAATGTTACCTGACTACGCTTTTGTCTCTTCCTTCTGTTTATGACGTACCCTCCTGGCTTCTGACCTTGGAATGTTACCTGACTACGCTTTTGTCTCTTCCTTCTGTTTATGACGTACCCTCCTGGCTTCTGACCTTGGAATGTTACCTGACTACGCTTTTGTTTCTTCCTTCTGTTTATGACGTACCTTCCTGGCTTCTGACCTTGGAATGTTACCTGATTGCGATTTTGTCTCTTCCGTCTGTTTATGACGTAGCCTCCTGGCTTCTGACCTTGGAATGTTACCAGACTACGCTTTTGTTTCTTCCTTCTGTTTATGACGTACCTTCCTGGCTTCTGACCTTGGAATGTTACCTGACTGTGCTTTTGTCTCTTCCGTCTGTTTATGACGTACCCTCCTGGCTTCTGACCTTGGAATGTTACCTGACTACGCTTTTGTCTCTTCCTTCTGTTTATGACGTACCCTCCTGGCTTCTGACCTTGGAATGTTACCTGACTACGCTTTTGTTTCTTCCTTCTGTTTATGACGTACCTTCCTGGCTTCTGACCTTGGAATGTTACCTGATTGCGATTTTGTCTCTTCCGTCTGTTTATGACGTAGCCTCCTGGCTTCTGACCTTGGAATGTTACCAGACTACGCTTTTGTTTTTTCCTTCTGTTTATGACGTACCTTCCTGGCTTCTGACCTTGGAATGTTACCTGACTGTGCTTTTGTCTCTTCCGTCTGTTTATGACGTACCCTCCTGGCTTCTGACCTTGGAATGTTACCTGACTACGTTTTTGTCTCTTCCTTCTGTTTATGACGTACCCTCCTGGCTTCTGACCTTGGAATGTTACCTGACTACGCTTTTGTCTCTTCCTTCTGTTTATGACGTACCCTCCTGGCTTCTGACCTTGGAATGTTACCTGACTATGCTTTTGTTTCTTCCTTCTGTTTATGATGTACCTTCCTGGCTTCTGACCTTGGAATGTTACCTGACTGCGATTTTGTCTCTTCCGTCTGTTTATGACGTACCCTCCTGGCTTCTGACCTTGGAATGTTACATGACTACGTTTTTGTCTCTTCCTTCTGTTTATGACGTACTGTTGTGAAATTGGATTTTGGGCTCCCCCGGTGGCCACTGGTGGAATTGAACTGGTGTGCATCATCCTCTCTGTTCACCTGTTTCCATCAGGATTTGGGAGTCGCTATTTAGCCTTGCTCCTCTGTCACTTCCATGCCGGTCAACATTGTAATCAGAAGCCTTTCTGTGCATGTTCCTGCTGCTAGACAACTCCCAGCTAAGTTGGACTTTTGTCCTTGTTTGTTTTTGCATTTTGTTCCAGTTCACAGCTGTAGTTTCGTTTCTGTGTCTGGAAAGCTCTTGTGATCTGAAATTGCCACTCTGATGTTATGAGTTAATACTAGAGTCTTAAAGTAATTTCAGGATGGTGTTTTGATAGGGTTTTCAGCTGACCATGAAAGTGCTCTTTCTGTCTTCCTGCTATCTAGTAAGCGGACCTCAATTTTGCTAAACCTATTTTCATACTACGTTTGTCATTTCATCTAAAATCACCGCCAATATTTGTGGGGGCCTCTGTCTGCCTTTCGGGGAAATTTCTCTAGAGGTGAGCCAGGACTATATTTTCCTCTGCCAGGATTAGTTAGTCCTCCGGCCGGCGCTGGGCGTCTAGGGATAAAACGCAGGCTACGCTACCCGGCTACTGTTAGTTGTGCGGCAGGTTTAGTTCATGGTCAGTTTAGTTTCCATCCTTCCAAGAGCTAGTTCTTATGTTTGCTGGGCTATGTTCTCTTGCCATTGAGAACCATAACAGTTTGACCGGCCCAAGAAAGGGTTAAATTAATTGACAGAGAAAGGAGAGAAGTCTGCTGAAGATATTTTTTTTTTTTTTTTTCCCTTCAGTTCTGAGTGTGCTTGTAATTGAATCTCTTGCAAGTCTGCCTATATTGCAGCCTTTCTCTCTCTCTCTCCTTCTAATCCTGGAATGGCTCTGTGTTCACCTGTTTAAAATGGATATTCAGAGTTTAGCTGCAGGTTTGAATAATCTCACCACGAAAGTTCAAAATTTACAAGATTTTGTTGTTCATGTTCCTATATCTGAACCTAGAATTCCTTTGCCTGAATTTTTCCCGGGGAATAGATCTTGCTTTCAAAATTTCAAAAATAATTGCAAGTTATTTTTGTCCCTGAAATCTCGCTCTGCTGGAGATCCTGCTCAGCAGGTCAGGATTGTGATTTCCTTGCTCCGGGGCGACCCTCAGGATTGGGCTTTTGCATTGGCTCCAGGGGATCCTGCGTTGCTCAATGTGGATGCGTTTTTTCTGGCCTTGGGGTTGCTTTATGAGGAACCTCAGTTAGAACTTCAGGCGGAAAAGGCCTTGATGTCCCTATCTCAGGGGCAAGACGAAGCTGAAATATACTGCCAGAAATTCCGTAAATGGGCTGTGCTTACTCAGTGGAATGAGTGCGCCCTGGCGGCGAATTTCAGAGAGGGTCTCTCTGATGCCATTAAGGATGTTATGGTGGGGTTCCCTGTGCCTGCGGGTCTGAATGAGTCCATGACAATGGCTATCCAGATCGATAGGCGTTTGCGGGAGCGCAAACCTGTGCACCATTTGGCGGTGTCTACTGAGAAGACGCCAGAGAATATGCAATGTGATAGAATTCTGTCCAGAAGTGAACGGCAGAATTTTAGACGAAAAAATGGGTTGTGCTTCTATTGCGGTGATTCAACTCATGTTATATCAGCATGCTCTAAGCGTACTAAGAAGCTTGATAAGTCTGTTTCAATTGGCACTTTACAGTCTAAGTTTATTCTATCTGTGACCCTGATTTGTTCTTTATCATCTATTACCGCGGATGCCTATGTCGACTCTGGCGCCGCTTTGAGTCTTATGGATTGGTCCTTTGCCAAACGCTGTGGGTATGATTTGGAGCCTCTTGAAACTCCTATACCCCTGAAGGGGATTGACTCCACCCCATTGGCTAGCAATAAACCACAATACTGGACAAGTAACTATGCGAATTAATCCGGATCACCAGGAGATTATTCGCTTTCTTGTGCTGTATAACCTACATGATGTGTTGGTGCTTGGATTGCCATGGCTGCAATCTCATAACCCAGTCCTTGACTGGAAAGCTATGTCTGTGTTAAGCTGAGGATGTAAGGGGACACATGGGGACGTACCTGTGGTTTCCATTTCATCATCTATTCCCTCTGAGATTCCTGAATTCTTGACTGAATATCGTGACGTTTTTGAAGAACCTAAGCTTGGTTCATTACCTCCGCACCGGGAGTGCGATTGTGCCATAGATTTGATTCCGGGTAGTAAATACCCTAAGGGTCGTTTGTTTAATCTGTCTGTGCCTGAACATGCTGCTATGCGAGAATATATAAAGGAGTCCTTGGAAAAGGGACATATTCGTCCTTCGTCATCTCCCTTAGGAGCCGGTTTTTTCTTTGTGGCTAAGAAAGATGGCTCTTTGAGGCCGTGTATTGATTATCGGCTTTTGAATAAGATCACGGTTAAATATCAATATCCGTTGCCACTGCTGACTGATTTGTTTGCTCGCATAAAGGGGGCCAAGTGGTTCTCTAAGATAGATCTCCGTGGGGCGTATAATTTGGTGCGAATTAAGCAGGGGGATGAGTGGAAAACCGCATTTAATACGCCCGAGGGCCACTTTGAGTATTTGGTGATGCCTTTTGGTCTTTCAAATGCCCATTCAGTCTTTCAGTCCTTTATGCATGACATTTTCCGTGATTATTTGGATAAATTTATGATTGTGTATCTGGATGATATTTTGATTTTTTCGGATGACTGGGACTCTCATGTCCAGCAGGTCAGGAGGGTTTTTCAGGTTTTGCGGTCTAATTCCTTGTGTGTGAAGGGTTCTAAGTGCGTTTTTGGGGTTCAAAAGATTTCCTTTTTGGGATATATTTTTTCCCCCTCTTCCATCGAGATGGATCCTGTCAAGGTTCAGGCTATTTGTGATTGGACGCAACCCTCTTCTCTTAAGAGTCTTAAGAAATTTTTGGGCTTTGCTAACTTTTATCGTCGATTTATTGCTGGTTTTTCTGATGTTGTTAAACCATTGACTGATTTGACTAAGAAGGGTGCTGATGTTGCTGATTGGTCCCCTGCTGCTGTGGAGGCCTTTCGGGAGCTTAAGCGCCGCTTTTCTTCCGCCCCTGTGTTGCGTCAGCCTGATGTTGCTCTTCCTTTTCAGGTTGAGGTCGACGCTTCTGAAATCGGAGCTGGGGCGGTTTTGTCGCAGAGAAGTTCCGATTGCTCCGTGATGAGACCTTGTGCTTTTTTCTCACGTAAATTTTCGCCCGCCGAGCGGAATTATGATGTTGGGAATCGGGAGCTTTTGGCCATGAAGTGGGCTTTTGAGGAGTGGCGTCATTGGCTTGAGGGGGCTAGACATCAGGTGGTGGTATTGACTGACCACAAAAATCTAATTTATCTTGAGTCCGCCAGACACCTGAATCCTAGACAGGCGCGCTGGTCGTTGTTTTTCTCTCGGTTTAATTTTGTGGTGTCCTACCTGCCGGGTTCTAAGAATGTTAAGGCGGATGCCCTTTCTAGGAGTTTTGAGCCTGACTCCCCTGGTAATTCTGAACCTACAGGTATCCTTAAGGATGGAGTGATATTGTCTGCCGTTTCTCCAGACCTGCGGCGGGCCTTGCAGGAGTTTCAGGCGGATAGACCTGATCGTTGCCCACCTGGTAGACTGTTTGTTCCTGATGATTGGACCAGTAAAGTCATTTCTGAGGTTCATTCTTCTGCGTTGGCAGGTCATCCTGGAATCTTTGGTACCAGGGATTTGGTGGCAAGGTCCTTCTGGTGGCCTTCCCTGTCTCGAGATGTGCGAGGCTTCGTGCAGTCTTGTGACGTTTGTGCTCGGGCCAAGCCTTGTTGTTCTCGGGCTAGTGGATTGTTGTTGCCCTTGCCTATCCCGAAGAGGCCCTGGACGCACATCTCGATGGATTTTATTTCGGATCTTCCTGTTTCTCAGAAGATGTCTGTCATCTGGGTGGTGTGTGATCGTTTCTCTAAGATGGTCCATTTGGTTCCCCTGCCTAAGTTGCCTTCTTCTTCCGAGTTGGTTCCTCTGTTTTTTCAAAATGTGGTCCGTTTGCATGGTATTCCGGAGAATATCGTTTCTGACAGAGGTACCCAATTCGTGTCTAGATTTTGGCGAGCATTCTGTGCTAGGATGGGCATAGATTTGTCTTTCTCGTCTGCTTTCCATCCTCAGACTAATGGCCAGACCGAGCGGACGAATCAGACCTTGGAGACATATTTGAGGTGTTTTGTGTCTGCAGATCAGGATGATTGGGTTGCTTTTTTGCCTTTAGCGGAGTTTGCCCTCAATAATCGGGCCAGCTCTGCCACCTTGGTATCTCCCTTTTTCTGTAATTCAGGGTTTCATCCTCGATTTTCTTCTGGTCAGGTGGAATCTTCGGATTGTCCTGGAGTGGATGCTGTCGTGGAGAGGTTGCATCAGATTTGGGGGCAGGTAGTGGACAATTTGAAGTTGTCCCAGGAGAGGACTCAGCTTTTTGCCAACCGCCGGCGTCGGGTTGGTCCTCGGCTTTGTGTTGGGGACTTGGTGTGGTTGTCTTCTCGTTTTGTCCCTATGAGGGTTTCTTCTCCCAAGTTTAAGCCTCGGTTCATCGGCCCGTACAAGATATTGGAGATTCTTAACCCTGTGTCCTTCCGTTTGGACCTCCCTGCATCTTTTTCTATTCATAATGTTTTTCATCGGTCATTATTGCGCAGGTATGAGGTACCGGTTGTGCCTTCCGTTGAGCCTCCTGCTCCGGTGTTGGTTGAGGGCGAGTTGGAGTACGTTGTGGAAAAAATCTTGGACTCCCGTGTTTCCAGACGGAAACTCCAGTATCTGGTCAAATGGAAGGGATACGGTCAGGAGGATAATTCTTGGGTGACTGCCTCTGATGTTCATGCCTCCGATTTGGTCCATGCCTTTCATAGGGCTCATCCTGATCGCCCTGGTGGTTCTGGTGAGGGTTCGGTGCCCCCTCCTTGAGGGGGGGGTACTGTTGTGAAATTGGATTTTGGGCTCCCCCGGTGGCCACTGGTGGAATTGAACTGGTGTGCATCATCCTCTCTGTTCACCTGTTTCCATCAGGATTTGGGAGTCGCTATTTAGCCTTGCTCCTCTGTCACTTCCATGCCGGTCAACATTGTAATCAGAAGCCTTTCTGTGCATGTTCCTGCTGCTAGACAACTCCCAGCTAAGTTGGACTTTTGTCCTTGTTTGTTTTTGCATTTTGTTCCAGTTCACAGCTGTAGTTTCGTTTCTGTGTCTGGAAAGCTCTTGTGATCTGAAATTGCCACTCTGATGTTATGAGTTAATACTAGAGTCTTAAAGTAATTTCAGGATGGTGTTTTGATAGGGTTTTCAGCTGACCATGAAAGTGCTCTTTCTGTCTTCCTGCTATCTAGTAAGCGGACCTCAATTTTGCTAAACCTATTTTCATACTACGTTTGTCATTTCATCTAAAATCACCGCCAATATTTGTGGGGGCCTCTGTCTGCCTTTCGGGGAAATTTCTCTAGAGGTGAGCCAGGACTATATTTTCCTCTGCCAGGATTAGTTAGTCCTCCGGCCGGCGCTGGGCGTCTAGGGATAAAACGCAGGCTACGCTACCCGGCTACTGTTAGTTGTGCGGCAGGTTTAGTTCATGGTCAGTTTAGTTTCCATCCTTCCAAGAGCTAGTTCTTATGTTTGCTGGGCTATGTTCTCTTGCCATTGAGAACCATAACAACGTACCCTCCTGGCTTCTGACCTTGGAATGTTACCTGACTACGCTTTTGTCTCTTCCTTCTGTTTATGACGTACCCTCCTGGCTTCTGACCTTGGAATGTTACCTGACTACGTTTTTGTCTCTTCCGTTTATGACGTACCCTCCTGGCTTCTGACCTTGGAATGTTACCTGACTACGCTTTTGTCTCTTCCGTTTATGACGTACCCTCCTGGCTTCTGACCTTGGAATGTTACCTGACTACGATTTTGTCTCTTCCTTCTGTTTATGATGTACCCTCCTGGCTTCTGACCTTGGAATGTTACCTGACTATGTTTTTGTCTTTTCCTTCTGTTTATGACGTACCCTCCTAGCTTCTAACCTTGGACTCGTTGACCACTCTGACTCACGGCTTAGGCTACTTTCACACTAGCGTTTTTTGCAATCCGTCGCAATCCGTCGTTTTGGGCAAAAAACGTATCCTGCAAATGTGCCCGCAGGATCCGTTTTTTGCCCATAGACTTGTATTGCCGACCGATCGTGACGGATGGCCACACGTCGCGTCCGTCGTGCAACGGATCCGTCGTCTTTTGGCAGACCGTCGGGACGAAAAAATGTTCAAATTGCCAGTTCAAGTTGCGGCAGTTGCCAGATACATGATAAACATACATGATCGACCGCTGACTCTGGTGTATAAGACACACAAAATATTTTGCAAGATTTTTGTTGTTAAAAAGTGAGTCATATAGTCTAGAAAATACAGTTTGTGACAGTCACGCTTTATCTAAGAAATACATCTTAACTACTTAATAACTTATGATAGGCTATGTCCGTCATAAGTCGGCTCCCCACCTTTTACATGTGCTAGAACGCCGAACCTCATCTTTATCAGCAGATGTTGGCTGTGTTATTCAGCCATCATATGCCTCTAACAGCGGTGGGTGGAACAAAGATCCATCCATAGCTGTTAACCTGTTAAATGCCGCAGTCAATCTGTGACAGCTGCATTTAATGCTCAAGACAGGGGGACGCACCACTCTATCCCCTCATAGGTGCACCCGTGACATGATCGCTGAGGATCCCTGTGACTGTCACCACTGTACTCCCGTGAAAGCCAGCCTGTGGCTGCTGTTTATAGGAGATTGTGATTTCTGCTGTATATAGCAATGCTGTATGTAGCACAAGCAATCAGATGATGGCAGGTTCAAGTCCCCTAAGGGGACTAACAAGCACAGTGAAAAGTAAAAAAAAGTTTAAAAAAAATAGAAAAAAAAATGAAAGTTCAAATCACCCGTTTTCCCCCACTAAAAATTTAGAAATATATATAACAAAACACATATGTGATATTGCTGTTTTAGCAAAAGTCAGATCTATCAAAATATAAAATAAATTGGTCCGATCGGTAAGGCTACGTTCACATTAGCGTTAAGCTAATGTGCGTCGGGTTTGCGTCGGCGACGCAGCGGCGACGCATGCGTCATGCGCCCCCTATACTTAACATGGGGGACGCATGCGTTTTTTTTTGTTGCGTTGTGCAACACATGCGTCTTTTTTGCCGCAAGCGTCGGACCAAGAAAACGCAACAAGTTGCATTTTTCTTGCGTCCGATTTTCGGCAAAAACCGACGCATGCGTCGCAAAACTCCGCGTTTTTGCGTGCGTTTTGACGCGTTTTTGCGTGAACGTAGCCTAAATGGCCTACTAGAAAATAAAATAAAATGCCATAACTACATACAGTCTTTCGTCATTGCAACAAGAGAAAATAATGTAATAACAGGTGATTAAAATATCGTATATATCTCAAAATAATATCAATATAAAGATTGGTTCGCGTACAAAAAACAAAAACTCAAACAGCCCCATTCCTGAAAATGTAAAACACTGTGGCTCTTGGGAAGGAAAAAACGGAAGCACAAAAATGAAACATCGCCCGATCCTTAAGGGGTTAAAGGGGTTTTAGTGTAATGTGTGGAAGTAGCACTCTGCGTTTTTTTTTCTACCAATGATAACCTCCTTTATAGTTAAACAAAACCTTCCTGTAAAGACAGATAATGATTTATTACCTACCAGCCATTGTCTCCTTAATCATTTGCTAGCTCACCTTTGGCTAATTTCACCTCTTCCTTGGAAGCCCTATTAGGAGCCTCCATCGCAGATATTATCATATAGGACGAGTGCTCAGCCAACAGCTATTTGGCCGTTGTTCACATGATGTAACCGATGTTATATACAGCAATATGCACCAGGACACGAGATCCAGGGAAATGTCCGATCGCCAGTAATGGGGTCAGGAAGGAATTTTTCCCCCCCTGAAGCAGAACTCTTTGGGGGGTTTTCTTTGCCTTCCTCTGGATCTTTGGGTCCCAGTGGCTCTCAGGTGGTCCCCAATGACCGCAGCTCGTTCTGTGACCTCCATCGGGGCCAATCTGAGAGTCACTGTGACCATAGTTTAATTTCTTAAAGGGCCAGTAATATTTTCATTACAATGTTGCTTATTGCTATTCCAATAAAAAACTAAAAAATTTTATATAAATATATTGTGTTGTGTTTTTTTTCCTGGATTTCACCTTACACAGTGACAATGATGGGAGTGATCGCAACTACCCTGAATATTCCACAACTAGACCTGGAAGTATAGGGGACTCCATATACACAGAGCAGATGTCATAATATCAACTCTGGTACCAAAATACATTACAATTGTTACAGGGCTCAGTCTGTGATGGGGGCACTAACATCGTATACAGTACGTCCTACACAACATACTACAGAGAGAAGACTGAAGACCGGGACACAGAGCCGCAGAATACAGAAGACACAGGGTCTTGTGTAAAAGTAAAAACCAGAGGAAAGATGTTCAACAAGTAGCCGGGGGGCTCCAGGACCAAACCAGGAGGGAGGCCTCAGTCATCAATAACCAGTGTTCGCATGGAATGGCCCACATTTACCAACCGTTCTGCAGCCACTTGTTTACATTTGTCCAACACCTCCTTCGGTCCTTGTAGTTATTAGGCCACCATGGTCGGACTGGCCCACTGGAGGACCAGAGGATTCTCCGGTGGGCCCCGGCACTGACATCTGCTGGCACAGTGAACATAAGTCACGTGTGCCAGCACTGTGCATACCGACCGCTCTCCTCTGTTGTCTTACTGGGCGGAGCAGTGATAGCAAAAGTCATCAGAATGCAAGAACGCTCTGTTACCTACAAATAGTGCGCGGCAGTCTGCAGCAGGCGAGCGTGTCAGCTGTGTTATCAGTGACGCGCACTGCGCTCTGACCAGCTGTGGGAGGAGCTGCGAGCAGGACGTCCCCAGCGTGTACGTCACCACTACTCGCGGCTCCTCTCAGAGCTAGTCAGAGAGCAGTGCGCGTCACTGATAACACAGCTGACACGCTCGCCTGCTGCAGTCTGCAGCTCATAATTTGTAAGTAACAAGAGCGCTCTTGCGCCCTGATGGCTTTTTATGTCACCGCTCTTTCCTGCGTTAAACAAGCAGGGAGAGCGGTGCAGCTCTTGATAAAGGCAGCGCAGCCAATCAGTGTTAGCTTTGTTTGTGTCCTCTTCTCCCAGGCTGTACAGCAGAGCTCAGGCAATACGCTGTGCTGTCATCTATAAGGAGCGCTCCCCTCCCCCACAGTGTAAGCAGCAGAGGGAGATAGATGGCTCCCTGCTACAGCTGCAATGGTTGAAGAAGGGCTCACCTGCCAGCCTAACCGAGAGTAAGTGTAAATGGGGGCCTTTAGTCTGGGGTGATAGAGGGGGAGGGTCTAAGTTACTTAGGGGTGTATGAGAGCCCCAATAAATCATCTCTCCTTTCACCCCTGACCAACTGCATTCCTTTCCCCTATATCACTCCTGACTGAGAACTCCCCCTGTATCATCCCTGCTGAACCCCTTCGCCCTTGAATCACCTGACTGCACCACCTCCCCCTGCATCCTCCTGATTGAGCCTCTCTCCTGCTGCATTACCCCTGACTGTGCCACCTCCCTCTATATCACCCCTGACTGAGCCCTCTCCCATTAAATCACCCCTGAGCCCCCTCGCTTGTATCACCCCTGACTGCAACCCATCCCTGTATCACGCGACTGAGCCCCCTCCCCCTGTATCACCCCTGCTGAACCCCATCGCCTCAAAATCACCCTGACTGAGCCCCTCTACCCCTGTATTACCCGACTGAACCATCTCCCCCTGTATCCTTCTGATTGAGCCTTTCTCCCCGTTTTACACCTGACTGCGTCACCTCCCTTTGTATTCCCCTGACTGTGCCCCCTCTCCCCTGTATCACCCTGTCTGACTAAACCCCCTGTCCCTGTATCACCCCTGGCTGTGCAACCTCCCTCTGTAATAACCTTGACTGACTGCGCCCCCTCTCCCTGTATCACCCGACTAGTGTTGAGCATTCCGATACTGCAAGTATCGGGTATCGGCCGATACTTGCTGTATCGGAATTCCGATACCGAGATCCGATATTTTTGTGATATCGGGTATCGGTATCGAAACAACATTAATGTAAAAATGTGTAAAAGAGAGAATTAAAATAAAAAATATTGCTATACTCACCTCTCCGACGCAGCCTGGACCTTACCGAGGGAAGCGGCAGCGTTCTTTGTTTAAAATGCGCGCGTGTCCAGCCTCCCGGCTTGTGATTGGTTGACCGCGGCGCAACCAATCACAAGCCGGGACGTCACGGGAGGCTGGACACGCGCCCATTTTAAAAAGCGCGCGTGTCCAGCCTCCCGTGACGTCACGGCTTGTGATTGGTTAATGGCGGCCATGTTGCCGGGACGCGGACCAATCACAGCAAGCCGTGACGTAATTTCGTCACGGCTTGCTGTGATTGGTCCGCGTCCCGGCAACATGGCGCCGTGACCAATCATAAGCCGGGACGTCACTGGAGGCTGGACACGCGCGCTTTTTAAAATGGGCGCGTGTCCAGCCTCCCGTGACGTCCCGGCTTGTGATTGGTTAATGGCGGCCATGTTGCCGGGACGCGGACCAATCACAGCAAGCCGTGACGTAATTTCGTCACGGCTTGCTGTGATTGGTCCGCGTCCCGGCAACATGGCCGCCCTGACCAATCACAAGCCGGGACTTCACGTAACCAAGTAAAAGCGCGAATTTTAAACAAACAACGCTGCCGGTTCCCTCGCTGAGGTCCAGGCTGCGTCGGAGAGGTGAGTATAGCGATATTTTTTATTTTAATTCTTTCTTTTACACATTTATATGGATCCCAGGGCCTGAAGGAGAGTTTCCTCTCCTTCACACCCTGGGAACCATCAGGAATACCGTCCGATACTTGAGTCCCATTGACTTGTATTGGTATCGGGTATCGGTATCGGATTGGATCCGATACTTTGCCGGTATCGGCCGATACTTTCCGATACCGATACTTTCAAGTATCGGACGGTATCGCTCAACACTACACCCGACTAAACCCTCACCCCTTGTATCTCCCTGACTAAACTCCTCTCCCCGTATTACTCCTGACTGACTGTGTCCCCTCCCCCGTATCACCTCTGACTGCACCTCCTTCCTTTGTATCACCCCTCTCTGCGCCACCTCCCTCTGAATCACAATGACTGAGCCCCTCTCCCCCTTTATCATCTCTGACTACAACTTTTCTTTCCCTACTTCCAACAAAATGAGGCCCTATATAAAAAGTTATGGCCTTATAGGTGGCAGAGAGATTTCTGAAAAAAGTGTATGGGGGGATGTGAGGGAAAGCTCTTCTGATATTATTCCAATGTCATATATAAGTGATTTAGGACCCCCGTCACTATAAGAGGGGGCACTCACAATGTATTTGCTGCAGAAACCAAACAGCAAATTAATAGCTGAAATATTCACACAGACATTGTGCAGATATTGCTGCACTTACTATTATGTAATGTCGCACCTTTACCACTGACCTGCTTTGTATTGCAAAGGATGAAATCGGTGGTGAATATTCACAGTATAAATTGACACCATGTTCATGTCAAATCTGCATTGGTCAATTCCTGTCGTGGATTTTCTCAGAGTATAGATGAGAGGTCATAAAATCCCCTCCACTACACTGGGGCTATAACACATTGGCCTAGTGGTTACTAAACACCAGGTGACGTATCATCGAGTTTGCACCAAAATGTGGGCGCCAACCCCTGCTATATCATTCAGACGTGTACTAACTTATGTTATACCTTGATATCATATGCTAAAGGGGAGGCATATGTATATATATATTTTTTTATTTAGTATTATATACGTGTAATTATGAAGGAAAAAATGTTTCTTAGCGTTTTTCCCTTTTAAAAAAAAATTCCATCCAGTTCAGATTTTTTCTCATGCTCCCAGACCTGTTTGTTGGGTCCAGCAGAAAAATATTCGGCTTTCCCATTGACTTGCATTGGATTCATTATTCTGTATGAATACACGGATATTAGGAATTATTCGTGCTGATTTTCCCGAATCCGAATATTTCACTATTCGCTCATCACTAAATATAGTATAAGGGTGATTATTAGCTATGAATCTACTTTGTTCATAGCTATAGTTTAATACGCTCAGTTCATAGCTCATTTTTCAGGGAAGTTGATGATATAGGACAGGAGTATTGGCTGACATATACCTCTAACATATCACATTGTACGGCATGCAGTGGCTATAGACTTCCATTATAAAAAATGTATGCCATGCAAAACAAATACACTTTTTTCAGTGCCACATTCTTTTAGCATACTCTGAGTGTATGGGAGCCTATGGGCATATAGTGGTATAGATCAGAGAATACTCTCATTGTATACCTCCGACATGCCTGAAAAATGATATGTGAATATTGTTTTAGATAAATGGCGCAATATTAGTTTTATATTAGAACAGCCTATTCTGCTTTGTGAATTCCTTTGTGCATTCTGCGCCATCGGTTCTGGCTATGAGAACAGTGTAATGCAAACATCCCCTGCACTATTCCACCACCTAGTGGCAGAAGAGTAGAACGACTGTTACCGTTACACAATTCGACTTTTTATTTCATCACATATTTTAAATATTAGTGATGCTCTTAGTACACAGTTTAACATTAGGGCACCTAGAATTCCCAACCATGGTTTGTAGCCTGATGGCTTTGTTCCTCATTGATTTTTTTTTTAATCCAATATAGTCGTGAAACAGAGAACGGCAACCTCAACCACAGAAACAATGTACAAGCAATATACAAGTTAGGGCTGTCCCACACGTCCAGATAATTCCGGTACCGGAATAAATCGGTACCGGAGTTATCCGTGTCCGTGTGCCTGGGAACTCACGGAGGCCATACCTGCGGCACACGTGTGCCGCCCGTATGGCGAGTGGGTACCACACAGAGCGTGTGGTACCCACTCTGCATGGTGCTGAAGCTGCGATTCATATCCTCTCTGCAGTAACGTTTGCTGCAGAGAAAATATGAAGAATAGTGTTAAAAATAAAGATTTAGGTGTCCGCCGCCCCCCCACCCCCTGTGCGCCCCCCCGCTGGTCAGAAAATACTTACCCGCCTCCCTCGCTGCTTCCTGGTCTTGCCGCGGCTTCTCCTGCATGCGGTCACGTGGGCCCGATCATTTACAGTCATGAATATGTGGCTCCACCTCCCATAGGGGCGGAGCCGACTATTCATGATTGTAATTGATCGGCCCCACGTGACCGCATACAGTAGGAGGCGCGGCCAGACCAGGAAGGAGCGACAGCCGACGGGGGACCCGGATAAGTATTTTCTGACCAGCGGGGGGGCGCACAGGGGGTGGGGGGGCGGCGGACACCTAAATCTTTATTTTTAACACTATTCTTCATATTTTCTCTATAGCAAACGCTGCTACAGGGAAGATATGAATACCGGCTTCAGCACCATGTGGGGGGGACAGCGCTTACTGTAGCGCTGTCTCCTGCACGCACACGGAACCCAGACGGAGAATGTCCGTGTGAGGTGCGTGTTTTACGCGGACCCATTGACTCTATTGGGTCCGTGTAATCCGTGCGCTCCCACGAACACTGACATGTCTCCGTGTTTGGCACACGGAGACAAGGTCCGCAAAAAATCAATGACATCTGCACAGATGCATTGATTTTTATGGGTCTACGTGTGTCAGTGTCTCCGGTACGTGAGGAAACTGTCACCTCACGTACCGGAGCCACTGACGTGTGAAACCGGCCTTAGCGGCTGTCTGCAGATAAACATTTACTGTGCGATTTGCAGAAGATGTCTGTTGTGCATGTTAAAATTCAATGAATGGATTTTCTCCTTAATGCCTTAAATGGAATCTGTCACCAGATTTTTCCAACTAATCTCAGAGGAGCATAACGTAAAGGCAGAGACCCTGATTCCAGTGATGAGCCACTTACTTGTCTGCTTAGTGTAGTTTTAATAAAAGCACGTTTTTATTAGGAAGAGATTATCACTAGAGGAGTAGTAGGTAGTCCTCCATATTCATGAGCTGTGCATAACCCCACAACTGATTGGTTGCTTTCTGTGTACACTGTGCATAGGCAGAAAGCTGCTAATCACTCTTGTGGGCAAGGTTAAACAGAGCTCAATAATCACAGAACTGGTAGATCTACAGCAGAGAAAACAGGGATTTTATCAAAATTACAAAAATAGACCAGTAAGTGAGACATTGCCAAAGTCAGGGTCCCTGCCCCTTCATTATGTTGCTCTCAGATGGAGTAGTAAAACCTGGTGACAGATTCCCTTAAAGGGAACCTGTCACCTGAATTTGGCGGACCAGTTTTGGGTCATATGGGTGGAGTTTTCGGGTGTTTGATTCACCCTTTCCTTAGCCGCTGGCTGCATGCTGGCCGCAATATTGGATTGAAGTTATTCTCTGTCCTCCTGAGTACACGCATGCAGCCAGCGGGTAAGGAAAAGGTGAATCAAACACCCGAAAACCCCACCCATATGACCCAAAACTGGTCCCGCCAAATTCAGGTGACAGGTTCCCTTTAAAGATGCTTTTGAGGACTAAGTATATGAGTGCCTGGTACGCAGACTAGAGATTGCCGATCCTACAGTACACCTAGGGCCAGACTGTCCGGGTATTTCACAGCACACAGTCCCATTCCCCCCACACACACACACTTCTTTAGATGGGGGACTTTTTTGCAAATATTACCCTGCCTGGTACCGAAGGAAATTAAAATTTACTGCAAAACCAGTATTACCGCTATATAACATAAAATAATACCAGCACAGTATGACTACATAATACCATCTTATAGTGACCATATTTATTAAAGGGGTTTGTTCACCCCAGTTCCAGAAGTTGGCACATGACTGCCAGTATGCCATCTGCAGAATTACAGTTACACGCTGACTAGAGTCTCAGCTACTTGGCTCTACTCCAGTCAGCATGTGACTGCAAATATGCAAGACGACCCCTGAAGCTAGGGTGGACATACCCCTTTAATAAACATGACTGTACCACAACCAATATTATTATAAGCACAGTTATAAAATGGAGTAATAATGCCATCGGACCATAACCAAACACTGTACTAGGACTGATATTACCACCATATCGGGACCATATAATGGTACTATCAATCCTACCCCAGTGATCTGCTGACCATATACCGTACGTGTGCACTGTACAAATAAATCCAGTAACACACCACTGATTTTCTCCATGGTCATTCACTTTCCCTTTTCTTTTCCGTTCGGCCCAGACCACCATGACCACTTCTTCTATCCATGATTCACCTTTGTCTCCTCACAGTTCCCCACCTCTACACAAACCATCTAGTGCCCTTCTTTTGTGCCCCTACACAGTAATGATCCTCCCTATGTGCCTTCTCGCAGTAATAGCGCCCCACTCTGTACCCCCTCATAGCAACAATGCTCCTTTATGACTTCTGATAATCCCCCTGTGCCCCTAATAATAATGTCCCCGAACACCTTATAATAATAATGATCATGTGGCTCCTTATTGTCCCCCGTTGTGCCACCTTATGATATTGCCCTCCTGTGTCTCTTTATTATAATAATGCATTGTTACTCATAGTAAAGCCATTCATTGCTACGTACCTCATTGTACTTCTTTATGATAATGTCTCCATTGTGGGTCCTTATAATTATACCCCCACTTTGCTTCCTTATAATGCCCCCTTTAATTCTTTTACCAATAATAATGCACCTCCTGGCAAAAAAATGAAAATAAACTAACACTCAATTCACCCCACTCCCAGGTACATATCTCCCCACAGCAGTCTCCAGGTGCATACATGCAGCAATATAGGGATGTAATCGCACCGTCCAGCGTCCTCTTGCTTGTGGCTGGACTCTGCCTCACTACAGCTGTTAACTGCCCTGAGGACATGGATAATGACAAAAATGTTCTGAGCTAAGCGGGTCACTGCCGGCCCGGCCCATTTGACACTTGCCAGAACTACCAGATGGCCAATCTGGCCCTGAATATACCATTGTGTAGTTCTTCATCAGAGAACAGGGATCCAGCAACAGGAATCCATTAAAGGTAATCTGCCACCAGGTTTTTGCTACCCCATATGAGAGCAGCATAACGTAGGGGCCACGATCCTTAGTCCAGCAGTGTGACACTTAAAGGGCTGCTTGCTCTCTTTTTGATAAAATCACAGTTTTCTCTGCTGCAGGTCCAGCAGTTCTCTAAATGCTAAGCTTAGTATAACCCCACCCGTACCACTGATTGGCAGATTTCTTCCCATGTACACAGAAAGCTGCCAATCAGTGGTGTGGCGGAGTTATATAGAGCTAATGAATATGCTGGACTAGTTGGCAGCAGACCTACTAGTCTTCTAGAGAACTGAACACATATACAGGTGCTTCTCACAAAATTAGAATACCATCAAATAGTTAATTTATTTCAGTTCTTGTCACGTGGGTACTGGGTAGACTACAGCTGATTGCCCGGGCCCCTGCGATATCCCTCAGACTAGGGAAAACCCTGTCTGTCCCTCTCCCAGAATTTACACTGACGGTGTGCTTGTCTGGGCCGCCAGGCCTGACCCTGACTCCTGTTTCAGCCCTATGCTGAAACCTCCACCCGCCACCCAGTGATTAGACCACACACCAACCTCCACAGAAAGCACAGACAGGGAAAACTAAAAACGCACCACGCCGCAGACACACAGGAAAACACTATAATGTGCACAGGGCAAAACAAACACAAATATAGGAAGGATAAATATGACAAAGGATAATACACCACCAGATACGATATTTCTTCTCCTAGACCACCACTCCAGACCGAGATCACCAGGCACAAGACACAAGCTATAATCGGCGACGCCCAAAGTCCAGAATGACTATTTAAAGGCCACGGGCGTGACCCAGCTCCAACCAGATTACCAGCTAGATTAACCCCGGACAACCTGGATAAAATCTAGCCGGCGCCACTGAGCGTATAGTGGACGAATGTGGAATTACCGGTGTCTGTTGGACGCCCTAGTGTGAATAGCGTCCGACATGACAGTTCTTCAATAAAAAAAGTGAAACTCATATTATATAGAGTCATTACAGAGATCTATTTCAAGTTTTTATTTCTGTTAATGTTGATGATTATGGCTTACAGCCAATAAAAACCCAAAAGTCATTATCTCAGTAAATTAGAATAATAAACAAAAAACACCTGCAAAGGCTTCCTAAGAGTTTAACCCCTTTACGACATGCCCCATACTAGTAGAGCGCATGTCGTGTCTCCCCCTTTGATGTGGGCTCTGAGGCTGAGCCCATATCTTTTCCAGCACATGTCAGCTGTTTTGAACAGCTGACACATGCTGCTAACAGCCGCGGGAGGAATAGCGATCCTCCCGAGTCTGTTAACCCATTAAATACTGCTGTCAAACTCTGACAGCAGCATTTATCACGCACTTCCGGCAAAAGCGCCGGAAATTCCGCCCATCGGTGACCCTGCCACCAGAGGTTTCCAGCGACCTCTATGGTTATCAGTGCCAGATTGCTATGAGCGACGCCTGGTGGTCGGCACTCATAGCAACTCAGCAATTCTGCTACATACAGGCGATCTGATCATTGCCTGCATGTAGCAGAACTGATCTGGTTATGGCGGCTATTGACGCATGCCAAAAGTACAAAAAAATGTTTTTAAAAATATATAAAAGTTCAAATCACCCCATTTCACCCCATTCAAAATAAAAGAATAAAAAAATCAAATATACACATTTTTGCTATCGCCGCGTTCAGAATCGCCCGATCTATCAATATAAAAAATGAATTACCCCGATCGCTAAATGACGTAATGAGAAAAAAATCAAAAAGCCAGAATTACGTTTTTTTGGTCGCCGCAACAGTGCATTAAAATGCAATAACGGGTGATCAAAAGATCGTATCTGAACCAAAACGGTATCATTAAAAACGTCAGCTCGGCATGCAAAAAATAAGCCCTCACACAACCCGAGATCACAAAAAAATTGAGATGCTACGGGTATCAGAAAAGTATGCAATTTTTTTTTTTTTTAACAAACTTTGGATTTTTTTTCACCAATAAAAAGCACCTAGACATGTTTGGTGTCTATGAACTCATAATGACCTGGAGAATCATAATGACAGATCGGTTTTAGTATTTGCTGAACATGGTAAAAAAAAATCCAAAAAACAGTTGTGGTACTGCACTTTTTTTGCAATTTCACAGCACTTGTAATTTGTTTCCCGTTTTTGAGTACACGATATGGTGTCGTTTAACAGTACAACTTGTCCCGCAAAAAAACAAGCCCTCATATGGCCATTATTGACAGAAAAATAAAAAAAATTATGGCTCTGGGAAGAAGGGGAGTTAAAAACAGAAACGCAAAAATGAAAAAGGGCTCCTTCATGAAGTGGTTAAAAAGGTCCCTTAGTCTTACCTTCTCCACTCCCTTCTGTTAGTATTAATTATATTGATTTTTATTGTTTTGTATTGTATTATAAAAACTTCAATAAAAATTCTGTTGAAAAAAAAGGTCCCTTAGTGTGTTTCAGTAGGCTCCACAATCACGGGGAAGATTGCTGTCTTGACAGATGTCCAGAAGGCAGTCACTGACACACTACACAAGGAGGGTCAGCCACAAAAGGTCATTGCTAAAGAAGCTGGCTGTTCAGAGTGCTGTATCCAAGCATGTTAATGGAAGGTTGAGTGGTAGGAAAAAGTATGGTAGAAAAAGGAGCACAAGCAACCGGGATAACTGCAGCCTTGAAAGGATTGTTAAGAAAAAGACGTTCAATAATTTGGAGATTTACAAGGAATGGACTGCTGCTGGAGTCATTGCTCCAAGAGCCACCGTACACAGACGTATCCATGACATGGGCTACAAGTGTGGCATTCCTTGTGTCAAGCCACTCATGACTAGGGTTGAGCGACTTTCATTTTTTTAAGATCGAGTCGGGTTTTGCGAAACCCGACTTTGTCCAGAGTCGAGTCGAGTGCAGTCGGCCGATTATCGCTAAAAGTCGGGGATCGACCGAAACACGAAACCCAATGCAAGTCAATGGGGAAGCATAGTCGGCAGTGAGTGGAGGCCAGGAAAACACCTACAGTGCCCATTTTAATGCCAAAAACATCCATTCTTGTTTCTGAAGCTTGTCAATCTTAATTAACTTTATAATAATAGTTGGGCATAGGAAATTGGGGGTCATTTGGCAAAAGTTGTGGGGGGAGTAGGGCTGGCTCAAGTTTTTCGTTGGCCCAGGAAATGCGGACTACGTCACGGCGGTGGAGCAGGGAGAGGTAAGTATTTCAACGTTGCAAGTGCTGTGATCCTGAGCAAGCAGGGGGGGCCCACTCGTTCGCATTGGCACTGGCACAGGGCCCCTCAAAGTACGGCGGTGTGTTTGCATGGCGGGGGCGCCTCCCACCAGCAGCGACACTTTTGCATACTCTGAGGGGCCCTGTGCCAGTGACGTCGCCAACGAGTATGCCCCCCCACCTGATGAAGGAACCTGCACTTTCATCTGCACCTTCCTCTTTGTCCCTGTGTAAGGTGGTATAACATGCGGGAAGGGGAACCTTACTTTCAGCAGGGTCAGATTCTGGCTGTGTAGAGTATAAGGGGAATGTAGTCGTCTAGGTCAATGTACCAGCAGACTCATCTAGCAGTGGCTGGGCAATGGGCAGGATGAGGAGGAAACAGATATAGGGCCAAAGAATAAAGTAGGCTAAATGCAGTTCAAAATTGGTAACAGGACTAAACAGGCGGCATTGCTTTGTTCAGTGGAGTAGCAAACCCAAGAGCAGCAGACACTGTTTCAAGGGCCTAACCACACTAGTAGGCCAAATGCAGTTTAATATCTGATAGTATAGGCCGAAAGCCAGAATGTGGAAGCTCCGCTTTGTTCAGTTGAGGACAACACCAGGGAGGGGCAGACACCTTTAGTAGGCCGTAACAGCCAATTTTTTTAAAAAACAGCAGTTAATAAGAGGCAGAAGGTAGAAGCTCAGCTTTACTCAGTTGAGGACAACACCAGGCAGGGGCAGACACCGTTAGTAGGCCGGAACCACCATTTTTTAAAAAAAAAAACAGCAGTTAATAAGAGGCAGAAGGTAGAAGCTCAGCTTTATTCAGTTGAGGACAACACCAGGCAGGGGCAGACACCTTTAGTAGGCCGGAACAGCCAATTTCATTTTTAAAAATCGTAATTTGGAACAGAAGGTTGAAGCACAGCTTTATTCAGTTGCAGCTTCTTGGCAATAATATAAAGAAGACGCGACAGGACAACACTCGGTGGATGCCATATCTGTGTTTTCAATGGAAAAAAACCTTTCAGTTAACTACTTGCAGGAGAAAGTTTTTGTAGCTGGTGGCCAATTTTTGTACTGTACCAGTTTTTTGTTGTATGTTTGGAACAGAAGGTTGAAGCACAGCTTTATTCAGTTGAGGACAACACCAGGCAGGGGCAGACACCTTTAGTAGGCCGGAACAGCCAATTTTTTAAAAAAACAGCAGTTAATAAGAGGCAGAAGGTAGAAGCTCAGATTTACTCAGTTGAGGACAACACCAGGCAGGGGCAGACACCGTTAGTAGGCCGGAACCACCATTTTTTAAAAAAAACAGCAGTTAACAAGAGGCAGAAGGTAGAAGCTCAGCTTTATTCAGTTGAGGACAACACCAGGCAGGGGCAGACACCTTTAGTAGGCCGTAACAGCCAATTTTTTTAAAAAACAGAAGTTAATAAGAGGCAGAAGGTAGAAGCTCAGCTTTATTCAGTTGAGGACAACACCAGGCAGGGGCAGACACCTTTAGTAGGCCGGAACAGCCAATTTCATTTTTACAAATCGTAATTTGGAACAGAAGGTTGAAGCACAGCTTTATTCAGTTGCAGCTTCTTGGCAATAATATAAAGAAGACGCGACAGGACAACACTCGGTGGATGCCATATCTGTGTTTTCAATGGAAAAAAACCTTTCAGTTAACTACTTGCAGGAGAAAGTTTTTGTAGCTGGTGGCCAATTTTTGTACTGTAACAGTTTTTTGTTGTATGTTTGGAACAGAAGGTTGAAGCACAGCTTTATTCAGTTGAGGACAACACCAGGGAGGGGCAGACACCTTTAGTAGGCCGGAACCACCATTTTTTTTTAAAAACAGCAGTTAATAAGAGGCAGAAGGTAGAAGCTCAGCTTTATTCAGTTGAGGACAACACCAGGCAGGGGCAGACACCGTTAGTAGGCCAGAACCACCATTTTTTTAAAAAAAACAGCAGTTAATCAGAACCAGAAGGTAGAAGCTCAGCTTTATTCAGTTGAGGACAACATGAATTAGGGACTGCAGACAGACTTAGCAGGCTGTCCCCTGTGTGGACCATGCATCCAATACATTAACCCATTGAGCCACAAAGGACACGTAACCTTCCGTGGCCATGCCTACAGGTCCATGTGTCTGTTGTCAGGTGTACCTTTGGACTCACAGATTGACAGAATGCAAGGACAATGCGGTCTTTAACATGCTGGTGGAGGGGTGGGATGGCTTTTCTCGCAAAAGAATTGTCAACTGGGTAGCTCATAGCGTGGTACATCGTAGTCCATCCTGGCTTTATTAATATTAAATAAAATAAAAAAATAGGCTCTATGTACTGTAAAATAGGTTCCAGGGGTACACGGGCAGCAGTGGTCTGGTCAGTGGAGGCCTAGTGGAAGGAGGGACCGCAGACAGGCTTCGAAGGCCTAACATAATAAAATGGGCTGGCTGTAGGCACTGTAAAATAGGTTCCAGGGGTACACGGGCAGCAGTGGTCTGGTCAGTGGAGGCCTAGTGGAAGGAGGGACCGCAGACAGGCTTCGAAGGCCTAACATAAAAAAATGAGCTGGCTGTAGGCACTTTATAATTGGTTCCAGGGGTACACGGGCAGCAGTGGTCTGGTCAGTGGAGGCCTAGTGGAAGGAGGGACCGCAGACAGGCTTCGAAGGCCTAACATAAAAAAATGAGCTGGCTGTAGGCACTTTATAATTGGTTCCAGGGGTACACGGGCAGCAGTGGTCTGGTCAGTGGAGGCCTAGTGGAAGGAGGGACCGCAGACAGGCTTCGAAGGCCTAACATAATAAAATGGGCTGGCTGTAGGCACTTTATAATTGGTTTCAGGGGTACACGGGCAGCAGTGGTCTGGTCAGTGGAGGCCTAGTGGAAGGAGGGACCGCAGACAGGCTTCGAAGGCCTAACATAAAAAAATGAGCTGGCTGTAGGCACTTTATAATTGGTTCCAGGGGTACACGGGCAGCAGTGGTCTGGTCAGTGGAGGCCTAGTGGAAGGAGGGACCGCAGACAGGCTTCAAAGGCCTAACATAATAAAATGGGCTGGCTGTAGGCACTTTATAATTGGTTCCAGGGGTACACGGGCAGCAGTGGTCTGGTCAACGGAGGCCGATTGTAATAGTGTCTGCCAGTTAGTAGTCCAAAACAAAAAATAAATGTGAATGTCTCGCATTAAAACAAAACAAAAACACTAAAGGGTGCAATCATTAGGTTCAGGGGTGGGATCCTCTGCGTTGTTTCAGACCTACTAATTTAGCGCAAAGTATTTACTGTGGTAAATAGAGGACACTGCCCCTGACAATGTTATGTACCATCATACATGTAAACACAATGGTATTGTCAGTGGCAGGTATGGAAGGATGTCAGCGCATAGACTAAACATTGGTGGAAGTGTGAGAGATAACTGTGGAAGTGGTAGAGCAATGTTTGACCTGGGGGTGGGTGAACTCTCTTGTGGCCGGCGGTACAGGCCCAGGGCCCCTCATGTTACAACAGTGTGTCTGACGTTGGGTGCGCACCACCACCGCCAGAGACACTTTATTGTACTATGAGGGACCCAGTAGCAATGCCGTCGACCAAAAGCGAGCACACCCACCTCTTCAGACAAACAGCAGTCTCACGGGTGCTTGCGCCAAGTCGCGATACCACGGCCCCGTGTGGGGAGTTTGGCCATTTAGTGAGGTGTAAACATGTCGTAGGCTGGACAATCAGCTGCAGAAAATTAGACATTAGAAAAGTAATTCACAGTAGTCCACAGGTAAGAGCTTCTCATAGGAAAGCTAGTTGTCGGCCGGGCAAGGTGGGGCAAAAGATTTCGAAATCCAGTTGTGGTTCATTTTAATGAATGTTAGATCGTCAACATTTTGGGTAGCCAGACGAGTCCTTTTTTCGGTTAATATTGAACCTGCAGCACTGAATACTCTTTCTGATAGGACACTTGCTGCCGGGCAAGCAAGCTCCTGCAATGCATATTCTGCCAATTCTGGCCAGGTGTCTAATTTTGATGCCCAGTAATCAAATGGGAATGACGGTTGAGGGAGAACATCGATAAGGGATGAAAAATAGTTAGTAACCATACTGGACAAATGTTGTCTCCTGTCACTTTCAATTGATGCAGCAGTACCTGTCCTGTCTGCGGTCATAGCAAAATCACTCCACAACCTGGTCAGAAAACCCCTCTGTCCAACGCCACTTCTGATGTGTGCACCCCTAACACTCCTAGTCTGCTGCCCCCTGGAGCTCGTGTGAGAACGATCACGTGCGCTGTGTGCTGGGAATGCCTGAAGCAAACGGTCAACAAGAGTTGATTGTTTGGTTGCTAATATTAGTTCCAAGTTCTCATGTGGCATAATATTTTGCAATTTGCCTTTATAGCGTGGATCAAGGAGGCAGGCCAACCAGTAATCGTCATCGTTCATAATTTTCGTAATGCATGTGTCCCTTTTTAGGATACGTAAGGCATAATCTGCCATGTGGGCCAAAGTTCCAGTTGTCAAATCTCCGGTTGTGATTGGTTGAGGGGCAGTTTCAGGCAAATCTACGTCACTTGTGTCCCTCAAAAAAACAGAACCCGGCCTTGCCACGCAACCAATTTCCAGTGCCCCCGGGAAAGCTTCCGCATTAAAAATATACTCATCCCCATCATCCTCCTTGTCCTCCACCTCCTCTTCGCCCGCTACCTCGTCCTGTACACTGCCCTGACCAGACAATGGCTGACTGTCATCAAGGCTTTCCTCTTCCTCTGGTGCAGACGCCTGCTCCTTTATGTGCGTCAAACTTTGCATCAGCAGATGCATTAGGGGGATGCTCATGCTTATTACGGCGTTGTCTGCACTAACCAGCCGTGTGCATTCCTCAAAACACTGAAGGACTTGACACATGTCTTGTATCTTGGACCACTGCACACCTGACAACTCCATGTCTGCCATCCTACTGCCTGCCCGTGTATGTGTATCCTCCCACAAAAACATAACAGCCCGCCTCTGTTGGCACAGTCTCTGAAGCATGTGCAGTGTTGAGTTCCACCTTGTTGCAACGTCTATGATTAGGCGATGCTGGGGAAGGTTCAAAGACCGCTGATAGGTCTGCATACGGCTGGCGTGTACAGGCGAACGTCGGATATGTGAGCAAAGTCCACGCACTTTGAGGAGCAGGTCGGAGAACCCAGGATAAGTTTTCAATAAGCACTGCACCACCAGGTTTAAGGTGTGAGCCAGGGAAGGAATGTGTTTCAGTTGGGAAAGGGAGATGGCAGCCATGAAATTCCTTCCGTTATCACTCACTACCTTGCCTGCCTCAAGATCTACTGTGCCCAGCCACGACTGCGTTTCTTGTTGCAAGAACTCGGACAGAACTTCCGCGGTGTGTCTGTTGTCGCCCAAACACTTCATAGCCAATACAGCCTGCTGACGCTTGCCAGTAGCTGGCCCATAATGGGACAACTGGTGTGCAACAGTGTCATCTGCCGATGGAGTGGTTGGCCGACTGCGGTCTGTGGAAGAGCTGTAGCTTCTGCAGGAGGACGAGGAGGAGGAGGAGGAGGGGGTGCGAACGCCTAAAGCCAACTGTTTCCTAGACCGTGGGCTAGGCACAACTGTCCCGAAATTGATGTCCCCTGTGGACCCTGCATCCACCACATTCACCCAGTGTGCCGTGATGGACACATAACGTCCCTGGCCATGCCTACTGGTCCATGCATCTGTAGTCAGGTGCACCTTTGTACTCACAGATTGCCTGAGTGCATGGACGATGCGCTGTTTAACATGCTGGTGCAGGGCTGGGATGGCTTTTCTTGAAAAAAAGTGTCGACTGGGTAGCTCGTATCGTGGTTCAGCGTACTCCATCAGGGCTTTGAAAGCTTCGCTTTCAACTAACCGGTAGGGCATCATCTCTAACGAGATTAGTCTAGCTATGTGGGCGTTAAAACCCTGTGTACGCGGATGCGAGGATAAGTACTTCCTTTTTCTAACCAGAGTCTCATGTAGTGTGAGCTGAACTGGAGAGATGGAGATCGTGGAACTTGCGGGTGTGCCGGTGGACATGGCAGACTGAGAGACGGTTGGAGACGGAATTGTTTCCGCCGGTGCCCTAGATGCAATATTTCCTCCTACAAAACTGGTGATTCCCTGACCCTGACTGCTTTTGGCTGTCAAAGAAACCTGCACAGATACTGCCGGTGGTGCGGAAAATGGTGGCCTTACAGTGACGGAAGGGATGTTGCGTTGCTGACTAGCTTCATTGGCCGAGGGTGCTACAACCTTAAGGGACGTTTGGTAGTTAGTCCAGGCTTGAAAATGCATGGTGGTTAAGTGTCTATGCATGCAACTAGTATTGAGACTTTTCAGATTCTGACCTCTGCTTAAGCTAGTTGAACATTTTTGACAGATGACTTTGCGCTGATCAATTGGATGTTGTTTAAAAAAATGCCAGACTGCACTGTTCCTAGCATCGGATCCCTTTTCAGGGATTGCAGACTGAGCTTTAACCGGATGGCCACGCTGTCCTACAACAGGTTTTGGATTTGACACGCGTTTTGGGCCAGATAGGGGCCCGGCAGATGGAACCTGTTGCGATGTTGATGCCTGCTGCGGCCCCTCCTCCACCTCCGCTTCTGAACTACTGCCGCCTGCACCCTGTTCCCCCAATGGCTGCCAATCGGGGTCAACAACCGGGTCATCTATTACCTCCTCTTCGAGCTCGTGTGCAACTTCGTCTGTGTCACTGTGTCGGTCGGTGGTATAGCGTTCGTGGCGGGGCAACATAGTCTCATCAGGGTCTGATTGTGGATCAGTACCCTGAGAGGGCAATGTGGTGGTCTGAGTCAAAGGAGCAGCATAGTACTCTGGCTGTGGCTGTGCATCAGTGCACTCCATGTCAGAATCTACTTGTAATGGGCATGGCCTGTTAAGTGTTTCACTTTCTAAGCCAGGGACGGTATGTGTAAAGAGCTCCATGGAGTAACCCGTTGTGTCGCCTGCTGCATCCTTCTCTCTTGTTGTAGTTTTTGCTGAGGAGGACAAGGAAGCGACTTGTCCCTGACCGTGAACATCCACAAGCGACGCGCTGCTTTTACATTTACCAGTTTCAGAAGAGGAGGCAAAAGAGCTAGAGGCTGAGTCTGCAATGTAAGCCAAAACTTGCTGTTGCTGCTCCGGCTTTAAAAGTGGTTTTCCTACTCCCAGAAAAGAAAGCTTTCGAGGCCTTGTGTAGCCAGACGACGAAACTGGCTCCACAGCTCCAGACTTAGGTGGAATATTTTTATCCCCACGACCACCTGATGCTCCACTACCACTACCATCATTACCAGCTGACAATGAACGCCCACGGCCACGACCTCTTGCACCAGACTTCCTCATTGTTTTAAAAACTTAACCAAAGTAACTTTATTTGTTGCTGTCAAACAACTTACACGGTGAGCTATAACTTCAGTATGATTTCTATATCCCTTAACAGGTTGGTGAGACCACAAGGAAAATCAGGCACAATGTTACACACTCTGTTTTCTGTGGCACCAAATCACAGAGATGACACACACGCAGGACTGTCACTCAAGCACAAATGTCAATATTAATCTCCCACCTATTTTTTTTTTTTCTCAGGGAGACTTTAGAAACCAAATAAGATAAAATGTTTTTTTCAGGGACAATTTAGAAACCAAATAATAAAAAAAATAAAAATAATAAATAGGCGTTCTATGGCCCACAATTTGAGAGAGAGAGGTGGCATACCCAGGAGTCAAGACTGGCACACAAGCTGAAAGGGCAATATTAATCTCCCACTGTTTTTTTATTTTTTATTTTTTTTTCAGGGAGACTTTAGAAACCAAATAATAAAAAAAAAAAAAAAAAAAAAAAAAAAGGCTTTCTATGGCCCACTGAATGAGAGATGGCACACACAGGAGTGGCACACAAGCCCTGACTGAGGCCAATATTTTTCTCCCACTGATTGATGTAGTGTTTTTTTTTAAGGTAGATTTTCGAACCCAAATCAAGGAAAAAAATAAATAGGCTTTCTATGGCCCACTAAGTGAGAGATGGCACACACAGGAGTGGCACACAAGCCCTGACTGAGGCCAATATTTTTCTCCCACTGATTGATGTAGTGTTTTTTTTTAAGGTAGATTTTCGAACCCAAATCAAGGAAAAAAATAAATAGGCTTTCTATGGCCCACTGAATGAGAGATGGCACACACAGGAGTGGCACACAAGCCCTGACTGAGGCCAATATTTTTCTCCCACTGATTGATGTAGTGTTTTTTTGTTGAGGTAGATTTTAGAACCCAAATCAAGGAAAAAAATAAATAGGCTTTCTATGGCCCACAATTTGAGAGAGAGAGGTGGCACACCCAGGAGTCAAGACTGGCACACAAGCTGAAAGGGCAATATTAATCTCCCACTGTTTTTTTATTTATTTATTTTTTTCAGGGAGACTTTAGAAACCAAATAAAAAAAAAAAATAAAAAAAAAAGGCTTTCTATGGCCCACTGAGTGAGAGATGGCACACACAGGAGTGGCACACAGGCCCTGACTGAGGCCAATATTTTTCTCCCACTGATTGATGTAGTGTTTTTTTTTAAGGTAGATTTTCGAACCCAAATCAAGGAAAAAAATAAATAGGCTTTCTATGGCCCACTAAGTGAGAGATGGCACACACAGGAGTGGCACACAAGCCCTGACTGAGGCCAATATTTTTCTCCCACTGATTGATGTAGTGTTTTTTTGTTGAGGTAGATTTTAGAACCCAAATCAAGGAAAAAAATAAATAGGCTTTCTATGGCCCACAATTTGAGAGAGAGAGGTGGCACACCCAGGAGTCAAGACTGGCACACAAGCTGAAAGGGCAATATTAATCTCCCACTGTTTATTTATTTATTTTTTTCAGGGAGACTTTAGAAACCAAATTAAAAAAAAAAAAAAAAAAAAGGCTTTCTATGGCCCACTGAGTGAGAGATGGCACACACAGGAGTGGCACACAGGCCCTGACTGAGGCCAATATTTTTCTCCCACTGATTGATGTAGTGTTTTTTTGTTAAGGTAGATTTTCGAACCCAAATCAAGGAAAAAAATAAATAGGCTTTCTATGGCCCACTAAGTGAGAGATGGCACACACAGGAGTGGCACACAAGCCCTGACTGAGGCCAATATTTTTCTCCCACTGATTGATGTAGTGTTTTTTTGTTAAGGTAGATTTTCGAACCCAAATCAAGGAAAAAAATAAATAGGCTTTCTATGGCCCACTAAGTGAGAGATGGCACACACAGGAGTGGCACACAAGCCCTGACTGAGGCCAATATTTTTCTCCCACTGATTGATGTAGTGTTTTTTTGTTAAGGTAGATTTTCGAACCCAAATCAAGGAAAAAAATAAATAGGCTTTCTATGGCCCACTAAGTGAGAGATGGCACACACAGGAGTGGCACACAAGCCCTGACTGAGGCCAATATTTTTCTCCCACTGATTGATGTAGTGTTTTTTTGTTAAGGTAGATTTTCGAACCCAAATCAAGGAAAAATATAAATAGGCTTTCTATGGCCCACTAAGTGAGAGATGGCACACACAGGAGTGGCACACAAGCCCTGACTGAGGCCAATATTTTTCTCCCACTGATTGATGTAGTGTTTTTTTTTAAGGTAGATTTTAGAACCCAAATCAAGGAAAAAAATAAATAGGCTTTCTATGGCCCACTGAGTGAGAGATGGCACACACAGGAGTGGCACACAGGCCCTGACTGAGGCCAATATTTTTCTCCCACTGATTGATGTAGTGTTTTTTTTAAGGTAGATTTTCGAACCCAAATCAAGGAAAAAAATAAATAGGCTTTCTATGGCCCACTGAGTGAGAGATGGCACACACAGGAGTGGCACACAAGCCCTGACTGAGGCCAATATTTTTCTCCCACTGATTGATGTAGTGTTTTTTTGTTGAGGTAGATTTTAGAACCCAAATCAAGGAAAAAAATAAATAGGCTTTCTATGGCCCACAATTTGAGAGAGAGAGGTGGCACACCCAGGAGTCAAGACTGGCACACAAGCTGAAAGGGCAATATTAATCTCCCGTTTTTTTATTTTTTTTTTTTTTTTTTCAGGGAGACTTTAGAAACCAAATAATAATTAAAAATAAAAAAAAAGGCTTTCTATGGCCCACTGAATGAGAGATGGCACACACAGGAGTGGCACACAAGCCCTGACTGAGGCCAATATTTTTCTCCCACTGATTGATGTAGTGTTTTTTTAGTGAGGTAGATTTTAGAACCCAAATCAAGGAAAAAAATAAATAGGCTTTCTATGGCCCACTCAGTGAGAGATGGCACACACAGGGATGGCACTCTAGCAGAAATGCAAATCTTAATCTCCCACAAAAAAAAAAACAAAAAAAAAAACAGGGACTGTCCTACAATTACTATCTCCCTGCAGTAATCTCAGCCAGGTATGGCAGGCAGCAATAGGAGTGGACTGATGCACAAATTAAATAAAAAGTGTGGACAAACAAAAAAGATAGCTGTGCAGAAAGGAAGGAACAAGAGGATATGTGCTTTGAAAAAAGCAATTGGTTTCCACAGTGGCGTACACACAGCAATACAGCTATCACGGAGCCTTCTAGGGCAGCCCAATGAGCTACAGCGCTGAGAGAAAAAAAAAAAAAAAAATGTAGCTTCCACTGTTCCTGCACACCGAAGGTGGTGTTGGACAGTGGAAATCGCTACAGCACAAGCGGTTTGGTGGTTAGTGGACCCTGCCTAACGCTATCCCTGCTTCTGACGAAGCGGCAGCAACCTCTCCCTAAGCTCAGATCAGCAGCAGTGAGATGGCGGTCGGCGGGAACGCCCCTTTATAGCCCCTGTGACGCCGCAGACAGCAAGCCAATCACTGCAATGCCCTTCTCTAAGATGGTGGGGACCAGGACCTATGTCATCACGCTGCCCACACTCTGCGTTCACCTTCATTGGCTGAGAAATGGCGCTTTTCGTGTCATTGAAACGCGACTTTGGCGCGAAAGTCGCGTACCGCATGGCCGACAAGCACAGGGGTCGGATCGGGTTTCATGAGACGCCGACTTTGCCAAAAGTCGGCGACTTTTGAAAATGAACGACCCGTTTCGCTCAACCCTACTCATGACCAATAGACAACGCCAAAAGCATCTTACCTGGGCCAAGGAGAAAAAGAACTGGACTGTTGCTCAGTGGTCCAAGGTGTTGTTTTCAGATGAAAGTAAATATTGCATTTCATTTGGAAATCAAGGTCCCAGAGTCTGGAGGAAGAGTGGAGAGGCCACAATCCAAGCTGCTTGAGGTCTAGTCTGAAGTTTCCACAATCAGTGATGGTTGGGGAGCCATGTCATCTGTTGGTGTAGGTCCACTGTGTTTTATCAAGACCAAAGTCAGTACAGCCGTCTACCAGGAAATTTTAGAGCACTTCATGCTTCCCTCTGCTGACAAGCATTTTGGAGATGAAAATTTCGTTCTCCAGCAGGACTTGGCCCCTGTCCACACTGACAAAAGTACCAATACCTGGTTTACAAACAACACTATCACTGTGCTTGATTGGACAGCAAACTCGCTTGACCTTAACCCCATAGAGAATCTATGGGATATTGTCAAGAGGAAGATGAGAGACACCAGACCCAACAATGCAGACGAGCTGAAGGCTGCTATCAAAGCAACCTGGGCTTCCATAACACCTCAGCAGTGCCACAGGCTGATCGCCTCCATGCCACGCCGCATTGATGCAGAAATTGATGTAAAAGGAGCCCCGACCAAGTATCGAGTGCATTTACTGAACATACATTTCAGTAGGCCAAGATTTTGGATTTTAAAATCATTTTTCAAGCAGTTGTTATGAAGTATTCTAATTTACTGAGATAATGACTTTTGGGTTTTCATTGACTGTAAGCCATAATCATCAACATTAACAGAAATAAACACATGAAATAGATCACTCTGTATGTAATGACTCTATCAATATATGAGAATCACTTTTTGTATTGAAGAACTGAAATAAATGAACTTTTTGATGATATTCTATCATTGTGAGAAGCAGCTGTATATATTCTCAGGATATCAGAAACTTCCAATAAAATTCATAGTCTACTACTGTTACTACTTGTATAGTATTGTTCTGTGTCATGCTGATGAATTTCCTTGGCAGTCACGTGGCTACCTGCCTCCTCAGGAATTTAGTGGCAGCCGGTCAGAGCTTCCTATTCTGCCATGTCCAGGTAACTTTGCCACAGTGTTCCTTTGATTTTGAACCTCAGCGCCCCACAAGGAATGAATGTAGTCGTGGTTAGGCATGTGCAGGGCAGATCGTTTTGCCACGTGCCCCGTTTTGCATGTGCCCCATTTTGCCATTCAGTGCTGATCGGATTCCCACTGATTAATAGGGTATGGCCAATCTACGGAACAGTTCACAATTTATATCCACTGGAGAATCCTTTTAATGCCCAAAATAAGAACATTTAGATCCTGCCAAAGACCTCCCAGAAAAGGCCTGAGACACCCATTTTGGGGGAGTTTATACTGGGATTGTTCTGGGACACGTATGCCCTGCTCATGGGATGCCAGTCTTCACGCCCAGGACCGCCCAGGTCACTATGGCCAATAAATCTTAGTTCAGATGACCACAGCTCATCGTTTCTGGATTTTTTGGTGGCGCCAATCAATATATTTGCCCATGGCCACTGTGCCCTTTTAGACATCGGGTGAGATTTTGGATTGTGAAAGGCGGCCACTTTTCGCAGAGTTGATTGGTAAGCCAAATCTGTGTGACTGCGCCGTCACATGTGGTTCAATTAACCCCTGATAACACCTTCTCGTCTGCCGACTCCTATGCCCAGGATGCTTCCCAGTGTTTTCTTCTCCAGACTGTGCTGCTCAACACAGAACTAGTATAACAGGTAACGTTTCTCCTTGCAGAGTGACATGCCTGACATTCCAGGGTAAGGAGTCTTAGAGGCCATGCAAAACTCCTGAAGAGATCATTCGCATATTTAATTTCAAAGAGAAGCATTGCATGGCCTATAAGTCTCCTTACACTGGCATGTCACTCTCCACAAGGAGAAATGTTACCACTCAGACCCCAGTCAGAGGCCTCTCATACAACCCAATCAGATCTCATACTTTGTACTGATGAGGGGCAACACCCCGGACCACCGTGTCTGAAAATTAAGATTCTGAGTTGGCTTTAACCCAAGTCATATTACAAGACTCGTTAAAGGGTCCATAGTGACTTGTAGGATCGCTGCTTCCAACAGGTGGCGCTAGAGTTCAGTCCTAGTTCTCTTCTGTTCTGAAGAGGCAATTTGCAGAACAAGTGTAAATCACCGGCACATTTCCTGTGAATGAAAAGCTACTGTCTCCATGGTAACTAGTGATTGATTGGCGGTGTCGGTGATCTGATTGGTTACTCTCTACTTCCGTCTCTTAAAAGAACCGCCCATAACAACCAGCGATGCGGTTACCATGGAGACGCGTGCGGCCCGTCCAGGAACCCTCGCACCGGGCAGCAGAGCGCAGGATGCCGGGGAAGTCCGGGGAGGATCCGGCCGGTGCATCGGTGCGAGGAGTCAGCGCTCCGCAGTGGGATGAGCAGACGGAGATGGGCATGCTGCGGTCCCGGCTGGACGAGCAGTCACAGCTCATCTGCCTGCTGAAGCGGCGGGCGGACGACACCCTGCTCCGCTGCCAGGGCCTGGAGGAGGACAACCGGCAGCTGGAGCGGCGGAGCGCGGACACCGAGGGGCTGCTGAGCGCGGAGAGGCGGCGGGCGGAGCAGCTGGAGGACAGGTTCGGGCTGCTGGCCGCCAATCACCAGGACATGATCCGCTTCAAAGACGAGTACAAGCGGCAGAACGAGGAGCTGCGGGCGGAGAACCAGCGGCTGCGGGAGGGCGCGGACCCGGCGCTGCGGGAGAAGGAGCGGAGCCTGCAGGAGCTGAGGAGCCGGCTGCAGGACGCCAGCACCGAGCTCCGGGGGGCGGAGAGGGCGCGGCGGGCGGAGACCGAGGAGCTGCGGGCGAGAGTGGAGGAGCTGCGGGGGCAGCGGGACACCGGCACCGGGGAGATCCGCACTCTGAGCCGGAGGCTGCAGGCGAGTGGCGCCACCACGTGGCTGATGAGAGGAGGGTCGGGGGCTAAATAGCAGCTGCTGCCCCATAAAGGGGGCTCCTGCACCTCCCAGCTGTAAGGGGGCACGTGGTCTGGGGTAGTGCTGCCCCTCAGAGTCCCCCCATTATCATTACCCCGCGTACAGTGTGCTCCACACAGTATGATGCCCCCACCCAGAGTGCTCTCTCTCTATATATATATGGCTTTATATACCCCGTCCCTGTACCGTGGCCCATAGTGCGCACTGACGGGGTACAAGAAGGCCCCTTGGTGACAGCCACCTACGCTCGTGGTCCATCTATTATAGAGGCGTTACCTGACGTCACGGGGTCCAAATACAAAATCTGTGTCATGACCCCGACCTGCTGTGCGTCCTGTGTAAGGCCGGGATCACACGTGCGAGGAATACGGCCGAGTCTCCCATGGTAATACCCGGCACTCCGGAGCGGAGCGTGCGGCTCCATGTATTGCTATGTGGCCGCACGCTCCGCTCCTGAGCAGTGCCGGGTATTACCATGGGAGACTCGGCCGTATTCCTCGCACGTGTGATCCCGGCCTTAAGGGCTCATACTCATTTGTGCGAGAAACGGACGAGTGCAAACCGATAAAAAATCGTATTGCACTGGGACCAATGTTATTCAATAGGTGACATCTCATCTGTGATTCTTTTCTCAGCTGAAATCGGACTGCTGCGTATTGCTGCGATTCTCGGACGAGACTCGCCAATGTAAGTCAATGGGTGCGAGAGAAAAAACGCATGGAATACGGACCATCCTTATGCCGTCCGTTTTTACGGATACCTTACCATTCTGTGGCATAGAACACTGTAAATGGTCCTGTAAATGATTGTAGAAAAATAGTAGCAGAGAAAAAGAACGCATTACATACACGTCATACGGATGCTATGTGAGAAAATCGCATTGTACTCGCATGACACTCGTCCGTTTTTTCGGTCCAGATTATGGACCTTTTTTTTCTCGCAAATGGGTATGAGCCCTAACACTGATGTCGGCATCGCCCGTGTCTGTGCCCCTGATTATAATCAGCGGTGACCCTACTGCCCAGAGAGCAGCCGAGGTCAAAGGTCACTTCCTTCAGAGGTCAGAGGCCCATAATGAATGCAGACCCCTGCAGATTTTCTTCTCTGGCCTCTTTCACATTTGTCATCTGTGAACCAAGATTGCTGTATATATGTATGTATAACATGGATGCATCGGTATCTCAGGTTTTGCACCCAAATTAGCATTTTTTGTTTTCTTTTGGGTGAAAAAAACAGATCTGTTATTGCCCAATAGAACAAAAAAATGCAACAAATGAAAATCCTGATGTAAAAGCTGATGAAACAGATACATGTGATTTCCTTATTGGTTGGACTCCGCCCCCTCCTGAGATAAGCAGCTCGCTGTCTATAGACTATGTACATACAGACCCTGGGGTGGGCAGGGTTAGCTTTCTCTGCTCTGCTTCATGCAGAATGGCTGCATCCAGTAATCTAAGTGATACATGGTTGAATTCGGTGTCATTTTGCTTACATTACACTGTTGTCAGATGAGATAAATCAAATACCAGATAGCCACATGATAACACTATCATGCACAAAATTGTGCAAAGCTGAGCCTCAAAAAGAGTGGACAGAGAAAGGAAAACCAACTCCATACAGTAGTAGAAAAATTTGGAGAAAAAGGGAGTAAATAGGGTTAAAAAGGTATTTTGTTGTAAATATATATAGTAAAATTAAGTACAAAAGACATACCGTATATACTCTGTTATACTCGAGTATAAGCCGAGATTTTCAGCCCCCAAAAAATGGGCTGAAAGTGCCCCTCTCAGCTTATACTCGAGTCATGGTCGGCGGGTGAGGGGAGCGACGACTGTCAAATACTCACCTGCTCCCGGCGCTCCTGACGTGGTCCCTGCATGTTCCACGGTCTTCGGGCACGGCAGCTTCTTCCCCCTTGAGAAAGCAATCAACAAACAAGCGAAACGTACGTTGGGGGCTCTGCTGGATCAGCGTTGTGCCATTTCCCCTATTTCTTGTCAGTTGCTGGTGAGCATTATTTTACATATATTTATTTATAGACCATATTGTCATAGTACGCTAGCACTTTAGTGACAGTATGTTCTCCAGCCTTATGTGTTTCTGTCAAGTATGGGGTGTGTGGCACTAGCGATCTTTCCATTTTCATCCTTTTGTAACTTTATAATCATGTCTTTTGTACTTAATTTTACTATATATATTTACAATAAAATACCTTTTTAAACCTATTTACTCCCTTTTTCTCCAAATGTTTCTGTTATCAGATGAGATAGCAAAAACCTGACGGACTCCATTTAATTAACTCGCCCCTACTGTGACGGCTGGGTCTGCTTCTGTTTGGTGCGGCTGTGATGTTGGGTGGTATGTGTGGTGGAGCTAATGCTTCTCCTGGTTTGTATCTGGAGCGCAGGTAAGGGTACCGTCACACAATGCCATTTTGATCGCTACGACGGCACGATCCGTGACGTCGCAGCGATCGTATGATTATCGCTCCAGCGTCGTAGACTGCGGTCACACGTTGCAATCACGGCGCTGGAGCGATGCCGAAGTCCCCGGGTAACCAGGGTAAACATCGGGTTACTAAGCGCAGGGCCGCGCTTAGTAACCCGATGTTTACCCTGGTTACCAGCGTAAAAGTAAAAAAAACAAACAGTACATACTTACATTCCGGTGTCTGTCCCCCGGTGTTCTGCTTCTCTGCACTGTGTAAGCACAGCGGCCGGAAAGCAGAGCGGTGACGTCAGACGTCACCGCTGTGCTCGCTTTCTGGCTGGCCGGCGCTCACAGTGCAGAGAAGCTGAGACGCCGCAGGACAGACACCGGAATGTAAGTATGTACTGTTTGTTTTTTTTACTTTTACGCTGGTAACCACGGTAAACATCGGGTTACTAAGCGCGGCCCTGCGCTTAGTAACCCGATGTTTACCCTGGTTACAAGCAAACACATCGCTGGATCGCTGTCACACACAACGATCCAGCGATGTCAGCGGGAGATCCAGCGACGAAAGAAAGTTCCATACGATCTGTTACGACGTACGATTCTCAGCAGGATCCCTGATCGCTGCTGCGTGTCAGACACTGCGATATCGTATGGATATCGCTGGAACGTCACGGATCGTACCGTCGTAGCGATCAAAGTGTGACTGTGTGACGGTACCCTAACTCTTTGTAGTGATAAGATTTGTAAAGAACTGATCTCAGTACTAAGATGTTCGAAACAGATGTGTATTACTTCAGGTCTCCTCACAGTGCAAAATCCATCACTGCTCACGTTAGATTTATAGTAGGAGGTCTGCAGTATCACATAGGAGACGCATCACGTAGGCAGGGCCGGGTTTAGACAAAGTGGGGCCCCAAATGCTAACTTATTGCACCATTACACAGAAACATCTCTGTTGTATTTACACTCGCTGAGTTCAGAACGTTAAACGAGCATGATCAACAATATTGAAGTCGTTCGACGCTTGTTTACCACCCTCTTTACTCAGGAAGATTGATGGGTACAGATAGTCCTCCGATACAGTATAATGCAGGTGTCATATAGTACATATAGTATAATGCTCTCCCCATGGTCCTTGATAGAGTATAATGCAGCCCCCTCAGGTTATACTGCAGCCAACTCATAAAGTATAATGCAGCTCCACACACACATTATAATGTAACCCATCATACAGTATAATGCAACCCCCCTGATAGTATACTGCAGCCACTCATACAGTATAATGCAACCCCACACACAGTATAATGTAGCCCCATCATAGAACATAATGCAGCCCCCTCAGAGTATAATACAGCGCCCCTCAGAGTATAATGCAGCCCCCTCAGAGAATAATGTAGGCCCCTCAGAACATAATGCAGCCCCCCCCACACACACACACAGTATAATGCAGCCCCCCCCCACACAGTATAATGCAGCCCCCACAAACAGTATAATGAAGCCACACACACAGTATAGTAATATGCAAAATCCCAAAATCATATCGACAGTCTGGGTGAGAGCACATAAAAATAATGAGCCCCCAGACAAATTATATCCGCTCCATAGAATATATATAGAACAGGGAGAACAAAGAGCATACAATATAGATATATATAAACAAAATCTTTATTAATACAAATATTAAAATTACTATCAGTAGTATGTCGTAATATCTCTATTCCAATGCAAAACAGAAGGGGAAGCAACCACCCTAATACACCCCAGCAGTACTGAATAATTGCCCCAAGGGGGAAAGAAGGCACAGTATAGTCCCCACATGCGGTATAGGAAAAGTAAGCCCATGTAACGGAAATATATCTAGTAATCAGATACACGTGTACCCGCATAAAGGGAAGTCCTTTAGCTGTCTATGACATCCTAACAGTAAACAGAGGGGCTTACCAGAGAGAGGGGTGAAAAGGAGAGGTGCAGCCGGAGAAACAACCCCACAGTATAGTGCAGCGCCCGCAAACAGAGTAATGCAGCCCCCCACACACACAGTATAATGCAGCCCCACACTCACAGTATAATGCAGCCCCCTACACACAGTATAGTGCAGCCTCCCCACACACACAGTATAGTGCAGCCTCCCCACATACAGTATACTGCAGCCACTCCACACACAGTATAATGAAGTTCCCCACACACACAGTATAGTGCAGCCTCCTCACACACACGCAATATAATGCAGCCCCCCCACACACTCAGTATAATGCAGCGCCCGAACACACATGATATAATGCAGCCCCCCCAGTCACATTATAATGGAGCCCCCCCACAGACAGTATAGTGCAGCCTCCCCACTCACAGTATAATGCAGCCCACCACACACTGTATATTGCAATACACACACACAATACTTACCTCTCTTCCTTGTTCCTCCGCTGCTCTGGCTTCTGCAGAGCATCTCGTCAGCTCCACTGCTGGCACACGCTGCTGAGGCAGAAGGGGAGTGATGGGAGAGGGAGCGTCATATGACGCTATCTCCTCCATCACTGCTTTGAACTGTATCTACGATGCTGATAAGATGAATGCGCGATGCTGGGGGGGTCGGTGCTGGGCCCCTCTTACTCTGGTGCTCCATACCGACCACTGGCTGAGGCCCCTGGAGGAGCATGGGGCCCTAGGCAGCTGCCTGGTCTGCCTATCCCTAACTTCGGGCCAGCACGTAGGAGACACAAAGAGAGCTGTATACATTACATAGGAGACACAGACTGGTCTATACATCATATTAGAGACCGGGACTGCCGTTACATCACATAGGAGATACCGAAACTGCTGTGTATATATCACATAGGAGACACCAAGACTGTTGTATATGTCACATAGGAGACATTATTATTATTTATTTATATAGCACCATTAATTCCATGGTGCTGTACATGAGAAAGGGGTTACATACAGGGTTATAGATATCATTTACAGTAAACAGGTTTACAGTGACACACTGGTACAGAGGGGAGAGAGGACCCTGTCCTTGCGGACTTACATTCTATGGGATAGCGGGGAAGAGACAGAAGGTAGGGGTGAGGTGGCGGCGGCTCTGGCGGTGGTGAGGCGGCGGCTCGGTTATTGTAGGCTGTAGGCTTTCCTGAAGAGATGGGTTTTCAGGTTCCGTCTGAAGGATCCGAGGGTGGTGGATAATCGGATGTGTTGAGGCATGGAATTCCAGAGGATGGGGGATATTCGGGAGAAATCTTGGAGGCGATTGTGTGAGGAACGAATAAGTGTGGAGGAGAGTAGGAGGTCTTGGGATGAACGAAGATTACGTGAGGGAAGATATTGGGAGATTAGTTCAGAGATATAGGGAGGGGACAGGTTGTGGATGGCTTTGTAGATCAGTGTTAGTAGTTTGAACTGGATTCGTTGGGGGATTGGGAGCCAGTGGAGGAATTTGCAGAGGGGAGAAGCAGGGGAGTAGCGAGGAGAGAGGTAGATTAGGCGGGCAGCAGAGTTGAGGACAGACTGGAGTGGTGCAAGAGAGTTAGCGGGGAGGCCACAGAGGAGGGTGTTGCAGTAATCGAGGCGGGAGATGATGAGAGCATGCACAAGAGTTTTGGTAGATTGTGGGCTGAGGAAGGGATGGATTCTGGCAATATTTTTGAGTTGGAGGCGACAGGAGGTGGCAAGAGCTTGGACGTGAGGTTTGAAGGACAGGGCAGAGTCAAGAGTTACCCCGAGGCAGCGGATTTCAGGAGCGGGAGAGAGCGTGATGCCGTTTACCATAATAGATAGATTGGGTAGGGGGGATACGTGAGGTGGGGGAAAGATGATGAATTCGGTTTTGTCTACATTGAGTCTTAGGAAGCGAGAGGTGAAGAAGGAGGATATAGATGACAGACACTTCGGGATTCTGGACAGCAGGGAGGTGACATCTGGGCCAGAGAGGTAGATCTGAGTGTCGTCCGCATACAGGTGGTACTGAAAGCCATGGGACTTTGAGTTGTCCTAGGCCAAGGGTATAGATGGAAAAAAGTAGGGGTCCTAGGACAGAGCCTTGAGGGACTCCAACAGAGAGAGGGCGGGATGAGGAGGTAGTGTGGGAGTGGGAAACGCTAAATGTGCGGTTGGATAGGTATGAGGCATTCCAGGATAGGGCGAGGTCTTTGATGCCAAGGGAAGAAAGAATCTGTAGCAGTAGGCAGTGATCGACTGTGTCGAAAGCAGAGGACAGGTCAAGAAGGAGGAGGATGGAGAACTGTCTGTTAGCTTTGGCTGTGACTAAGTCATTAGTAATTTTTGTCAGGGCAGTTTCGGTGGAGTGGTGGGGGCGGAAGCCAGATTGGAGGTTGTCAAGGAGAGAGTTAGGTGAGAGGTGGGAGGAAAGTTGACCATGGACATGCTGCTCAAGGAGTTTTGAAGCAAAAGGGAGCAGTGATATGGGGCGATAGCTGGGCATAGCAGTTGGGTCAAGGTTAGTTTTTCTGAGAATGGGTGTGATGGTGGCATGTTTGAAGGCAGAGTGGAAGGTACCAGAAGAGAGCGATAGGTTGAAGAGATGGGTTAGGGCTGGAATAAGCATGTTAGTGAGGTTGGGGAGCAGGTGGGAATGCATGGGGTCAAGTGCACAGGTGGTGAGGTGTGATTTGGAAAAGAGGCGAGTAAGCTCTCCTTCAGTGACATAGAAACTGTTGTATGTACATCACATAGGAGACACTGGGGCTGGAGTATGTACATCACAGGAGACTTGGGGCTGCGGCATAGTGATCACAGGAGATGCTGTGGCTGCAGTATAATCATCACAGGGGACATGGGGTGCGATATAGACATCACAGAAGATATAAGGCTGCGGCATAGACATTACAGGAGAAATGGAGCTGCAGCGTAGACATCACAGGAGATATGGCATAGTTAACAAAGGAGATGCTTGGTTTTGCGGTATAGTCATCACAGGAGATACTGGGGCTGTGGTATAGTAATCAATGGAGACTCTGGGGCTGAGGTATAGTCATCACAGGAAACACTGTAGTTGCAGTATAGCTATCACACTAGACACTGGGTCTGCAATATAGTCATCACAGTAGATGCTGGAGTTGCAGTATAGTCATCACAATAGACACGGGTTGTGGTATAGTCATTACAGTAGACGCTGGGGCTGCGGTATAGTAATCACAAGAGACACGTTCTGGGGTATAGATATCATAGAAGACGCTGGGGCTGTGGTATAGACATCACAAGAGACATGGGGCTGTGGTATTGAAAACACGAGAGATGCTGGATCTGCGGTATAGGTCTCACAGGAGATTCTGGGTTTGCTGTATAAACATCACAGGAGACGCTGGGGCTGCGGTATAGTCATCACAGGAGACACTTGTTGCAGTATAGTCATCACAGTAGATGCTGAGGTTGTGGTATAGTCATCACAATAGACACTGAGGTTGTGATATAGTCATCACAGTAGACACTGGGGCTCCAGTATACAGTAGTCATCACAGTAGATGCTGGGGCTGCGGTATAGTCATCACAGTAGATGCTGGGGCTGCAGTATAGTCATCACAGTAGATGCTGGGGCTGCAGTATAGTCATCACAGTAGATGCTGGGGCTGCGGTATAGTCATCACAGTAGATGCTGGGGCTGCCTCAACAGGGAAATGTAAATAGAAAATATCACCCGGGCTTGCAAGCAGGAAGTACAGTATATCAACACTCAGGTCCAGGTGTGGCCATTAGTACCGGGGGAGGTGGCCACTAGTCTGCAACGCAAACTACAGACACCTTCTGCAGGCAGATGCAGTGCAACAATCTGCAGCCTCTGACACATCTGTGACACTGGTGCTGGCACTATAGTCATCAAAGTAGACACTGCGGCTGCGGTATAGTCATCACAGTAGATGCTGGGGCTGCCGCTGTTGTCTTCTGTGAATACGTACTGGCACTGACCAGCATCTGGACGTAATCTTTCATTGCACATTGTGTGTGTTTTTTTAACCCTTTACTACTATTGGATTAATAATGGATAGGTGTCTTATTGACATCTCTCCATTATTAACCAGGCTTATTGTCACCATACATTAGCAAGGTGACATTAACCCCTTATTACCCCATATCCCACCGCTACTCGGGAGTGGGAAGAGAGAGGCTAAGTGCCAGAATAGGTGCATCTTACAGATGTGCCTTTTCTGGGGTGGCTGGGGGCAGATGTTTTTAGCCAGGGGGGGCCAATAACCATGGTCCCTCTCTAGGCTATTAATATCTGCCCTCAGTCACTGGCTTTCCCACTGTGGCGGAGAAAATTGCGCGGCAGCCCACGCCAGTTTTTTCCGTGATTTAACCCTTTATTTTAACACCTAGAGCTCCCAAATTTTGCACACAGACACTTCTAACATTATTACTGAGGAATATGTAAAAATATAAGGGATATGCCATGGTTTACTGTATGTAAACCATGTCTCATATCCTGTCGGGTTTGATAAGGACATGGCAAAAGCCGGCAATTGAATTACCAACTTTTAAGCTATCTAGCTCTGTATTAAATATAAATATATATATCTGTGTGTGTGTCACTGACATATATTTATATATATATATATATATATATATATATATATATATATATATATATATATATATATATATATATATATATATATAGTGTATATATGTTTTCACGAATATTTGAGCCCATGGATCCATTCTATGTCCATTTTGCAAGCCGGTGAGAAAATCTCGCCGTATGGATGCCATATGGATAATTTTTGGAGAAAAAAATCGCATCCTCGCATTGAATACGGATCACTGTTCAGGAAATTTTCTGCGTATCTCGGCTGTAAAAAGCGAACTGTATTTTGATACGTTAGGTGTGACCCCGGCCTTATAAGAAGAGATTCTCAGACATGTCAGGAGAGGAGACAGAGTGTCACATAGACAGACAGCACATAATGTGCGATTATACGGACAGGAGATGTTTGGATTGGTGGCTGAGAGCGTTACCAAGAGCTCAGAGCAGTCAGCTGGAAATAACAAGCAAATTAGATTTTCCACCTCCTGCCATCAGCAATTATTTCCCTTGCAGGTCATTTATTATCTCCTGTACAGCAGTCGTGGCAGTGACTCCTGTAATCTGATAGAAGCCTTTGTTTTAGGGGCTTATTGGTTAATTCTGCTGCTATGTGACATACTCAGGATTCGTAAAATCTCTGCTGTCAGTAAATGAAAGCTTTCTTGTGGCCATCAAAGTGGCTGAAAACAGGGACAAATCTGCTGAAGCATTACCACCTCTGGGTACAGTTAGGCAAACTCTCTGCTTTGGGGAATAAAAAGGTAGTTTCAGCACCTGGATGAGAATTATGAAGAATTCATACCCAAAGTAGATAAAGCATTACATGTATTACTCTTCATGGTAATAATAACCAAAGTTGAATTGAATCCCAAATCTCTATATACAGTGGAGAAAATAAGTATTTGATGCGCTGCTGATTTTGCAAGTTTTCTCACCTACAAAGAATGGAGAGGTCTGTAATTTTTATTGTAGTTACACTTCAACTTCACAATTTGAAATGAAAATCACATTGTATGATGTTTAACCCCTTTCCGACATCAGGCGTACATTTACACCGATGTCCCTCCCTTTGATCTGGCTCCGGCGGTGAGCCCACATCTTTCTCGGGACATGTCAGCTGTTTTCAACAGCTGACATGTGCCTGCAATATCCGCGGGTGGAATCGCGATCCACCCGTGGTTATTAACTAGTACAATGCCGCTGTCTAACGGTGACAGCAGCATTTAACAAGCGCTTCCGGCAATCGTGACGGAAATCCACCCACCTGTGACCCGCATCACGTGATCGTGGGTCACTGGTGTGTTGGCATCACAACCGGAGGTCTGGAGACCTCTATGGTTGTCAGTGCCTGCTTGCTGTGAGCGCCTCCCAGTGGTCGGCGCTCATAGCTAGTGAGTAATTCTGCTATATAGTGACAATCTGATCATAGCCTGTATGTAGAGACGGTCGGGTTATGGCAGCTTCTAGTCTCCTGGAGTCTTCTGGAGGCTATTGAAGCATGCCAAAAGTTTAAAAAAAAATGATTTTAAAAATATAAAAAAATATAAAGGTTTAAATCACCCCCCCCTTTCCCCCCATTCAAAATAAAACAATAAAAAAAAAAAACATACACATATTTGATATCGTCGCATTCAGAATCGCCCGATCTATCAATAAAAAAAAAGTATTAACCTGATCGCTAAATGGCGTAGTGATAAAAAAAAGTCAAAATGCCAGAATTGCTTTTTTTGGTTGTTACGACATTACATTAAAATTCAATAACGGGCGATCAAAAGAACGTATCTGCACCAAAATGGTATTAAAAACGTCAAGTAGGCGCGCAAAAAATAAGCCTTCACCCAACCCGAGATCACAAAAAATGGAGACACTACAGATATCGGAAAATGGCCCTTTTTTATTTCTTTTTTATTTATTTTTTTTTAACAAAGTTTAGAATTTTTTTCCACCACTTAGATAAAAAAGAACCTAGACATGTTTGGTGTATTTGAACTCATAATGACCTGGATAATCATAATGGCAGGTCAAACAAAAAACAAGTGTGGTATATTGCAGTTTTTTTGCAATTTCACTGCACTTGGATTTTTTTCCCATTTTCCAGTGCATGATATGGTAAAACCAATGCTGTTGTTCAAAAGTATAACTCGTTTCGCAAAAAAACAAGCCCTCACACGGCCATATTGATGGAAAAATAAAAAAGTTATGGCTCTGAGAGGAAGGGGAACAAAAAACGCAAAACCGAAAAAAGCTCCAGGGGTTAAGGGGTTAAATAATTAAATTGTGCTTTTATTCCTTTGAGTGTGCACTGTCACTGCGCACTAAGAGGAATAAAAGCACTGAGCAGGGAGCGCACACTGAGCATATGTCGGAATTGACAGCTAATGCATGCTCACTAGATTAGGCGCTCGCCCAGCCCTGTAAACAGATGTCATGGATGACCCTTTATTTCAGAGTGAGGAAAGCCACTGCCGCAGTGACCGCAACCCCGGCCCCCAGAAGACGTCCAATTTCAGTATCCCAGCATGCACTGGCAATTCTCAAACAAATCTTCATCAGAATGGAATAATAAAAAAGCAGGAACATATAGTAGAGAGGGAATAGTAGGGAATTTTTAATTAAAGTGTGATAGAAAATCAATCAGATTATTACATTGAATAGACAGACATTTAGGATGAAATTCAACTTTGGTATTGGAGAACGCCTTCAATGCTGTTATCAGTGATTGACAGCTACATTTAAGGGGTTAATAGCACTGATTGGATCTGCTGTTATAAACAGGTGATGGCTGATCAGCTCCTGAGCCCGCTCTATACAACCCAACTAGCTCCATGAAATATCTGTCAAGGATCCTAAAGGGGTTCAAAGATGATGTGAAGTGATACTCTCTTTGTGCCTCTTGACACTCCCTTTTCCAAAATTGACATGCTCCCACTGGTCTCCACATTGCCCACTCAGCCAATCATTGCCCACAGCTGTCTCCGACAGTGAGTAAGCGGCATTTCCTGGGATATACAAAGTGTCATAAGTATATGAGTGCCGTAAGAAGGCTCTGCACAGCGCAGACGTCACACGCGGCATATTCCAGTATTGCACATGGGGCCTAAAGTAGCATTTACTCTGCAAGATCATCGTGAACATGTGATGTTAAAATTATCTTGCAGTGTAAACAGGCTGTAGAGAACCTGATGAAGGAGCAAAACACTTGTTCATCAGATGAAATTATATTTTGCACAGCGTAAAAGATCATTGTACTCCCTGTGTAGGACCATGGCAGCCTTTGTGCACTGACCAATCTAGTATGGATCGCTCAGTGCAAATCATTTGCCTTGGTCTGTCTGTGTAAACAGGCATTTAAACAACCGCCTATCGGTAAAAGTTTGCTGATCTGCAATATTGAGCAGCCCATTGGACGTTGTCAACAAGTGACCATGAATATAGCATTTTTGTGCATTAATGTTAATCCTTCTATCTGGTTGATATGAACTATACACACATCACAATGTACTCATTGCTGAGCACTTATTTATATATCATCTGTGATTTTCAGCTTTCAGAGCTGACGTGTCAGGAGCTACAGGAGAAGACGCTCCACTTGGAGGAGGTACAAAACACTGAGCAAAAAGAAGCTGAAAAAAAGATGGCGGAACTAAACCAGGAGAAGCAGGACCTCCTACACCTGTGCATGGAACGCGGGCGTTCTATACAAGAGCACCAGAGAGAAGTCGCTGATATTCGTCTTCGCCTGCAGGCCATGGAGAAGGCGCGACGAGAGGCAGAAGAGCGCTATCAGAGAGACGTGGCTGCTGTAGATGCTGGTGCCAGAGTTGTGGAGCTAAATGCAAGACTGGCAGACAGCGAAAAAGAGATGGCACAACTACAACGAGAGTTTGAGGCCTACAAGAAGCACAGTGGTGACCTGCTGGCCAAGGAGAGGGAGCTGAACACCAAACTCCGCCATCTGATTGGCTGACAGCCTGACTTTGGCAGCACTTGAGTAGGATGTAGTGGGTATGGCTGCCATCTGGCAGGATTATAAGCGCTTTCCTCTCGGAATATACCTGACTGTGCACATGTAGATGTTCTTCTGTTTGTATAGTTTCAAAAAGTTTGCAATATGCCAAAATTCATAGTGTAAAGCCTTTTATTGATACATGTTTAGTTTACTTTTTGCTATTTAAAAATTAAAAATATAATTTTTTTTAACAAAAGTTTAATAAAAATAAATAATTCACCGGAGACTTTTTTTTTTTTTTACAATTCTGCACCCAAATCCACATAAAAATCACCACAATCTGCCACCTATAGTTTTCAATTGCAGATCCATATTACCATTTACACACACAAACAGTATTTTTCTATGTCACTTTTGATGTGCATTTGAAGCTGTGTGAACATACCCTAAGATTGACATCCTACTCCACTATTCTCAGAAAATTCTGAATTTCATCCATGAAGGAGCAGGAACAGTAGTTACATCTATCGGCTGTAAGCTGCATATAAATGAACAGCTGGAGTTCTGAAAAAACTGAATAGAATGACCAGTCAGCTCCAAAAATGTCAACTGAGGGACTGGCTCAGTCGTTCAATAGGGGGTTGCCCCTTTATAGAGTATGACTATGTATTTGTCACTGTCAGTGGGCTTCGATCTCTTGTTTTGAACGAGTAGCTGCACCCTTACATTTCCTAACTAGTTGCACTACATGTAGCTGTATAATTATAGCTTGTCACAAGACTGAATCTTTAAGAGGTTATGTCAACTGAAAAATATCCATGGCATAGACCACATGATTACTTTTAATATATCAATCCAAAAACACCATTCTCCAGTGTAATTTGCACCCTTTTCAGCCTCTTTACTCCGATGCAGATCTGGCCTCTTCACTGCGATGCAGATCTGGCCTCTTCACTTCTTGTGGGTGGACACATCTAATAGTCAGAAAGCAATAGAATTTCACAGCATCTGCTCCCTTTCAAAGTCATGTCTTCCTCCCCTGATCTAGAGAAAATAGTCCCCCATATACAGCCTCAGTGATCCCACTAATAAATATAATCATCTATATATTCCCCTTTCCTCTCTCATCCCTTTTTGTTCCATCTACCCCACATGCTAATGTTCTCCTCTGATCTCCACATAGTGTTGGCCTCCTCACTGCCAGATCACTATGCAGCATGATGAGGGAAGCTACTGAGCATGTGCGTCCACCACTGAGTGTTAACCTACACTCCATGAGCAGGAAAAACAGGGCGGCTCTAATATAGATGCAATGTAATATATATATATATATATGAGCAAGCCAAAATCCTTCTGGGAAAGCACCTTATGGACAGATGAGACCAAGATAAAGCTTTTTGGTGAAACATTATTGTACTGTGTACTAAAAATGGAATGAGGCCTATGAAGCACAGAGCACAGTACCTACAGTCAAATATGGTGGAGGTTTAAAGGTGTTTTGGGGTTGCATTGCAGCCTCTGGCACTGGGTGCCTTGACTGTGGGCAAGGCATCATGAAATCTGAAGATTACCAAAGTATTTTGAGTCACAAACCCAATGTCAGAAAGCTGGGTTTGCGTCCTAAGTCATGGGTCTTCCAGCAGGACAATAGTCCCAAACATACTTCAAGAAGCACCCGGAAATTAATGAAAACAAAGCACTGGAGAGTTCTGAAGTGGCCAGTAATGGGTCTGGATCTAAATCCCATTGAACACCTGTGGATAGATCTTAAAATTGTCAGATGAAGGCAGCCTTCAAATATGAGATCCTGTTTGCAGCTGAAGAGTGGTCCAAAATTCCAGTTGAGAGGTGTAAGAAGCTTATTGATGGTTATAGGAAGCGATTGATTGTAGTTATTTATTCCAAAGGGTGTGCAACCAAATATTAAGTTGAGTGTGCCAACAATTTTTTTCTGGCCCATATCCAATTTGCCTTTTTCTTCTCTGTGTGTATTGTAACAACACACAAAAAAAACAAAGGAAATAAACATGTGTATAGCCAAACATTTCATTGCAGTAATTTTCTGGGATAAATATTTCATTTTCTCGAACAACTTCAAGGGTGGCAACACTTTCAGCCATTACTTTAAATAGTTTAGTGTGTGAAATCCTGCTGGCAGATTCCCTTTAAAATGAAATGACTCCCATCTGTCGATGGCTATTTTGGTGCTGTTTCCTCTCTTCAATAACAGCATAGGGTACTGGTTGGCTGAATGAGGTGTCTTTGATACATTTCATAGAGGAGATTACAAATTTACATACCTTTTCCAATTGAGCACTGCCTGTAAAAAAGTCTCCATCACCTGAATTTCCTTATGGGTGACAGATTCCGCTATTTGTCATAGCTCACATTAAATCATATGTTGGGAAGCTAACAATGCAGTGTGTGAACTAAACCTTACTGTGATTGTAATTATCACCACCATTAGAATTGTGCTGGTAAAGAAGGAAACCCAATGCTCGGTGGAGCCTCACAGCCTCTTTAATCAGCTGATTGTAGAGTTGTGGCAAAGTTGGAGCCATCTGATCTGATATTGATGGCCTGTACTTGGGATATTCGACTCCCAGAAAACCTGTTTTAACTGTGAACAGATTTTGAGCGCTGCAGTGCTCAGTTCCCAATCACCGACGTGCAGATGAAGTAGAGGAGATTTTAGCATTTGTAGTCTTGGAAAACCCATTTAACTTGAACTTCACTTGATAAACCTTCTTTGTACACTCAGGTTATTTTAGAAATCTTTTACAGGCATAGTCCCCAATTCATCATTTGATTTTTTTAAATTGACTTTTCTTTTTTGTCTTGTATCTATTGCCAATTTTTTGCACCAAATTCTCAAAAAGTCGCACAGTTCTTCAATTCGTTTTCTACTGCGTAAAATTAAAATTAGATTTTTTTTACTCCAGCAGGGATCTGGCATACAAATTAATAATTATTATATTTTGTGACATTTTTGAAAAGATGCAAATTATGAATTAGGAAAAAAAATATCTGAATAAGGAAAACCGCTTCCACATCGTTGAACAATGAAACCGCAGACGAAACCAATGAAAGTTAACTTTCAAAAAGGCCCAAGTTAAATATTGCATAAGACACAAACATAAAAGTTATTGTTAGAAACATCACAGACAAAATGTAAAACTTCTATAGCAAAAAAATAGGCAAAGTAAGTGCACCCATGAGCCACATTCAACATTTATTTACTGTATTTCATGTAAGTCTCAATGGGACTTTTGACAAAACAGTTCGATTAATTGTCAAATTGTACATTCAGTGTGTCTCCATCCAAGAGTTCAGAAATATTTTGCTCCCTTGAATGTTCTTGTCTATATGATTGTCTTCTCAACAACAAATTTATACGCAGACCAGAACATTTTATACAAAGTTTTCGAGATGATTCATAAAAACAATTAATAAATGTGTTCCAAATTCTTCGCTACTATCCTCAGGAAGACCGACATAATTATCTGTGGCCATTACAGTGTATTGGGCTATATATATATACTTAGGGCCTCTTATAAACGCATTTAATCAGAGAAAATTACGTGACAGAGTGATGCAATCAGTGCTAACCATCATCTGATTCATGAGCTTATGTACATTAATGATATATAATAAATTCAATGTATATACTTATATGATATAGTTTTAATTAAACGGAAGGTGCGTTGTGATGACACTATGGGGTAGAGGTCAACTGTTGATGTCATAATAAGTTAAAGGAGGGCTTTCTGTAATCCGAAATACATGACATCAAGGTGTATAGGAGAAAGTGACCTTGTTACCCCACAGTAATTGGTCTCTTATTGATTCCTCCTAATTTATTTCTCGGGATGATGTTAACAAGCCAATAATGGAAACATATTGAGGTCTAGACTTCTGCCTCTTATGAAGATAACAAACGGACCAGCAAGTTCCTGTAGAACGTGTCACTATACGAAGACTTCTACCCTTTGACTTCCTTTCTTCTTGAACAAGGGGCCTTTTCCATTTTGTCCAGATGATTCAATTAATTTAACAACCACTGGATCTTTCTTGAACTTCACAGAAAACCTAAAATTGGAGGAGATGATGAACTTATAGTTACGCAGAAAGACACAAGACATGAACTACAGTGAAATCTCTCTTCATGACAATGAAAAAGAGGCACATATACAGTATATAGGATGTAAGGAAATCTATCATAGAATAATCTGGCCTAGATCGGAGGTGGACTTCACAAAAGAGTGGTGTCACTGTACCATCACATAGAGAATAAGACATAATAATATAAGGTATTATACATCATAGATACATACTCATCAGTAACCTGAAGGTTTAACTTCTTTTGTGTGGTTTCCAGTATGGCTCTGTCAAGTTTTGCCAGGATCTCAATGACATTGTCACTATTTAGAAGAATATCTGCTACTGTTCCTCCTTTTGCTCCTGGTGTGGCGGTCTACAACACAAAGAATTACATTACTGCTATAGCAAGAACAGGAAGTAACGCGCATCAGTACCATGGATACATCAGGACTGTACAGTGGCATGTTAACCTTTGGCCCCCCCTGGTCAAAATTACTGTTATTGTGAACCGTTAAGCAAGTTGAAGATGAAATTATCTCTAAAAGGCCTAAAGTCAAAGATGACACATTTCCTTTGTATTTTAGGCAAAAAAATATATTTTCATCTTTTACGTTGTGAAGAGCAGAACAAAAATGATTACCTCAATGAACCAAAAAGAAAAAGAAGAAGAATTTGTGATACATATTGACATGTCCATTCAAGGACATTTTAACTATAGTATGAAAATCCTGTTTTTCTTATCTGTGAAACAGCCACATAGGTGAAACTGTACTGTATTGTTTTGTTTGCTGTGAAACTGCCATCTGTATTGTTTTGGCTGTGAAACTGCCGCCCACGAAACTGTTTCTTTCTTTCTTTCTGTTTTGTCTTTTTGTTTAAACATGTAAAACTTGTATAACCACTGAAACTACCTGTCCAGCTATATAAAGAGGGAATAGCACATGGAAGGCAGGCGTGCTTCCAGAGGCTTCCCAGTGATACTCTATACGAGATGTGTCTTGTGTATTATTCCTGGTGACTCCCCACTTCCAAAGCCTGCTCCGACTGAGTGATGATCCTGACATTTCCTGGCGCCTGAACAGGGACCCGAGGTCAGTGTACTCCTTCAAGAACACCGGCAGAATACGAACAAAAAGAGAATCTGGGATAATGGACGGCAGATACACAAAAACCTGGCCAGGTAAGAGACACTGTTAGATCTCTTATATCTGCCCTGCACTATCCGTAAGATTTTCTGTGTCGTGTTCTTTAGCGGGTAGTTCTAGTAGAGGAGGATACCTATAGCTCGGGTTCTTGAACTATTTAGGAATTGATCACCTCACGGAGTACAGCATTGAATGAGAGTGAATGTGAATGGAAGGTGTGTGGAAGTTGGGAATAGCCCTATAAGCCGCCCAGGGTGTTGAAACAGAAGAAGTGACTGACCCACTGGGCAACGTGGTTGCGTCCTTTCGGGGAGACCTCTGAGCCTATGTTCAATCTCTGACCCTGTCTTTGACGAAAACCTGGTGACGGATAAGTGTATGATAGTATGAGCCCAGGACAGATAAATTAGCCTGGGACAAGTTTGATCTTCTGTATGATAGTATGAGCCCAGGACAGATAAATTAGCCTGGGACAAGATACGTCTGTCTGGTTGCATTTATGTTGTTTGCTATAGGTGTAGGATTAGCACGGTACGCAGAAGCCGTTAAACATCCTAGCTCCTTAGGAAGAAGGTAACGAGGTATTCTCATACCCAAACGCCACCTAGGGCAAGAAAGCTCAGGATAAGAAAATGGGGAATAAGCAAACAAAGTCGGAACCAGAAGAATTAGATATCTATACTATCATAAAGAAAGAGAAGTTAGCAAATGTTTTGTGTATGTTGTTGAAAATGAAAGGAATTGCAGAGCAAAAGGAATTGCATTGGTATTCAGAGAAAGCTCAATTAAGGGATGAGGTAGACAATATGAATTACCAAAATTGTGAGTTAAGAAGATAAGCTCGAGGAGTATAAGGAAAGATGTAAACTTAGGGAACAGCGAATTGCTTTGCTAGAAGAAAAGGAAGCAAAGTATAATGATGTTATGACAATACTTAGAAATCAGTTGCATGATGCTAATGTAAAACTGAAACTAAAAGAACATGATAATATGTCTTTGAAATCACAGAAAAGTACTAAAGTGAATAGTCATTGCTGTAATCAAATGTGCAAATCTAATGACCAGGAAGAAAGAGACTGGAAAAGGGGGGAGGAGCAGCCTGTCTGCACTGCTGATAGCCCTGAAGGCAACCCAAATCAGAATTCCTCTCTCTTTACTCCTGAGTCAGGTAGATTAAGACAATTGAGGGAGAATTCGCTTATAAACAGCAGCAATCAAGTACATTGCACAACACTCACCATACAAGAGAAAACAAACCTATGCCAGATATTAGGGAAATTTGACACAAGCGCATCAGCCATTAGTCTCTCCAATAGGTTAGAAGCTGTAGTGACACAATACAATCTAGGTAATAGGGCTGCATGTGCATTACTTCGGGTATGGCTCCCATCCCAACTCTGTAAAAAGTTGCAGCCTCCTGTAGGATATCACAAAGGATTGTCTGCAGATCTTGAATACAATTGGGGAAATGCTAGTGACAGAATAAAGGAATTAAAGAGAGTCATAGGAGGACGAGATACAAGAGGTACTAATGCCTTAGAAAATGCAAAACTAAACAGGAAAAACAGGTTTTTTACAGAAGGAGATGGTGCCTTACAAACGATAGAATCAGGTACGCAATTTGTAGATCACTTAATGGTTTTCATGAGGGAGAGACAGAGGCAAAGAGGAACAACGGGAGTGGTGGCTCAGAAATCTGGACAATCAGTAGACGAATATTATCTCAGTGTAGAAAATAATTTCAGAGATGAAGGCATGGATCTAACCGCTCCAGGAATGATGAGGTTAGTTACAAAAACCTTTATAGATGGATTGTCTCCAAAAGTGAAGGAAAAGCTTAAGGCCGCAACCCCTGATTGGAGAACCTTGGAAGACCCACACCTGGCTAGACAGAAAGCTGTAGGGATAGAAATGGACTTAAGAGAAAATTCTAAGCCAGTAAGAATTGCACAGGCTAATATTGGCTCTGCTAATCAAAAGTTTACTTGTCATTACTGTAAGAAGCCAGGACATTTCCAAAGGGAATGTAGGAAGAGAAAAGCAGATATAGATTCAGGAACCTTTATACCCAAAAATAGGATAGTGAGGTCTTGATGTAAACTCAGATTATAGAGTTTCTATCTGGTCTCTGGTCTTTCATTGTTTGTTTTGTTTTAGCTCCTTTTATTCTTCTTCTATTTGCTAAGTTTGCTCCTTTGTCATTGAAATGAATTGTTAGACCAGTGTGACTCAAGGCCCCGTCTCACATAGCGAGATCGCTAGCGAGATCGCTGCTGAGTCACAAGTTTTGTGACGCAACAGCGACCTCCATAGCGATCTCGCTATGTGTGACACGTACCAGCGATCAGGCCCCTGCTGCGAGATCGCTGGTCGTGTCGGAATGGCCTGGACCTTTTTTTGGTCGTTGAGGCCCCGCTGACATTGCTGAATCGGTGTGTGTGACACCGATCCAGCGATGTCTTCACTGGTAACCAGGATAAACATCGGGTTACTAAGTGCAGGGCCGCGCTTAGTAACCCGATGTTTACCCTGGTTACCAGCGTAAATGTAAAAAAAAACAAACAGTACATACTCGCCTTCTGATGTCCGTCAGGTCCCTTGCCGTCTGCTTCCTGCTCTCACTGACTCCCGGCCGTACAGTGAGAAGTGAGAGCACAGCAGTGACGTCACCGCTGCGCTCTGCTCTCAGTGTACGGCGGCTCAGTCAGTCAGAGCAGGAAGCAGACGGCAAGGGACCTGGACACCGAAAGGCGAGTATGTACTGTTTGTTTTTTTTGGTAACCAGGGTAAACATCGGGTTACTAAGCGCGGCCCTGCGCTTAGTAACCCGATGTTTACCCTGGTTACCCGGGTGCTGCAGGGGGACTTCGGCATCGTTGAAGACAGTTTCAACGATGCCGAAGTCGTTCCCCTGATCGTTGGTCGCTGGGGAGAGCGGTCTGTGTGACAGCTCCCCAGCGACCACACAGCGACTTACCAACGATCACGGCCAGGTCGTATCGCTGGTCGTGATCGTTGGTAAATCGCTTAGTGAGACGGGGCCTTCAGCCTTTAGACAGGAGGCAGAAGGGCCTTATCTGATGTGCAATGTGATTGCAATGATAATAGGATTTGTTACTTGTTGTTTTTTTTTTTTTTTTTTTTTTGCTGTTTTCTATCAGACCCCCTGTGAAGTAAATTAGATTATTTACTGGTACTTGTGTTTTTAGCTCCAGGTTTCCATATAATTCATAATGATAAGAGTAACACAGATCACAGGATAATAGAGTCACATCCATGGATGCTCTGATTTGTTGCTTGAACTAAGATAGGTAGGGAGGTGTGTGTTCACCTAAGCTTTGAAGTTTAGCTGTAAAACTGACTTTGTTTGTTTGTTTTCCTGTGCATCTTAGATTAGATAAAGGATGTTGTTGAGTAAGCATGGACAGATAACGGATGTACACGATGGAGTGTCATGTTATACAGTGTGCTGACCTTGAAGTTTGGACGGACAACATGGTTTCGTTCACCTGATGCAGGATACAACTAGAGTCAGTGTACCTTAGCTAAAAGTTTAGTTTTCCTAGGGTGTTAAGTAGCTGCGAGGGTTGTATGTTTCTCTTTTGAATTGTGGAAAACTGGTAGGGGTGTCTGTATAGAAAACAGAAGCAATTGACTAGGAAAAGAAAATTGCATTCATTTTATGGGGTTCAGGAGAGTTGAGGCATTAGCTAATTACTGGGCAGCTGAAGAAAGGTCAACAGGGGGAAGTCACCCTGAAGTAAAAGTATAAATAATGAGTGAGTTTGAGGGGGACAGGGAAGCATCAAACCTTTTCAATTAATGGCAGCTGAGATATCCTCACATGCTACAGGGGTGCTCACACAAAAACATGGAAACAAACAGAGACCTGTGGCATACATATCAGCTCATCTAGACCCTGTAGCTAGAGCCGCACCTTCTTGTGTAAGAGTAGTAGCCGCAATTTCACTGTTATTAGATAAAGCTTCTGAGATTGTCCTTGATCACCCACTTCTAGTTCAGACCACTCATGATGTACATGGCATTCTTAACCAGGTCCAACCTAAACATATTTCAATGGCCAGACACCTCCGTCTCCAATGTTCCTTATTACTGCCGCCCAACATTTCCTTTGCCAGGGTTCAGACTCTTAATCTCGCGTCTTTGCTCCCTTTAGAGTCTGAGGGGGGTGCCATACATGAGGAAACTGCACTCTCCAACTCCTTTGACCCATCAGAGTCAATGCATGATTGTGTACAATTAATGGAACAAGAGACTCAGGGCTTATGTAATGTACGTGACAAGCCACTCTGTAATGCTACATTTGAACTTTTCATAGATGGCAGTAGATATGCAGATATGAATGGACAATTTCATACAGGTTATGCGGTAGTAACTCAGCATGAAGTGCTGAAAGCAGAACCTCTCCCTGCTAATCAGTCTGCACAAGAAGCAGAACTTACGGCATTGGTTGAAGCTCTAAAAATAGCCAAAGATCAGACAGCAAACATATACACTGATTCTAGATATGCACATGGCATTATTTTCGATTTTGGCGTAATATGGAGAGCCAGAGGTTATATGACTGCTTCAGGCCAACCTGTTAAACATGCCTCCCTCATTAGACAGATTCTGGAGGCAGCACAAGAAACTAAAGAAATAGCGGTAATAAAGGTAGCTGCACATGTGAGACTCGACACTGAGGAAGCCAGGGGTAACAATAAAGCTGATAAGGCAGCAAAACAGGCAGCACGTAAACCCTTACATCATGCCCACACACTAGATAGCTCTGAAGATGATGAGGAGAGATTGAAGGAAGCTCAGAAACAGGTAGATGACGAAGAACGAGGGCAGTGGCAGAAAAAAGGGGCAGAAGATCAGCAAGGATTATGGAAAAAAGGAACTTTGTTGTGTTTACCCAGAGCCTGGTACCCCGCAGTGGCAAGTGACCTCCACCTACCTACGCATGTGTCGGCAAACGGTATGACGCTCAAGGTAAAAGAAAGGTGGTTGGCTCCAGGCTTTGGCAATTTCGCTCGGAACATGTGTGCTGCATGCACTATATGCCTGGCACACAATCCAGGTCAGACCATTAAAACCCCAACCAAGCATCATGTAAGACCACTGTATCCCTTTCAAAGACTCCAGATCGACTACATCCAGCTTCCTAGGTACAATGGATACGAATATGTGCTTGTGTGTGTGGACATGTTCTCAGGGTGGCCAGAGGCTTATCCAGTTCGTAAAGCCTCAGCAAAAACTACTGCCATTAAAATAGCACATGAACTGATACCCCGTTACGGCATGCCTGAGGTGATCGAGTCAGATAGGGGTACCCATTTTACTGGAGAAATATTCCAGAATGTTATGAAAATGTTGGGAGTAGAAAACCAGTTTCACACTCCGTATCACCCACAGAGTTCAGGTAAAGTGGAAAGATTAAATGGAACGATAAAATTAAAAATCCAGAAGGCCATGGCAGAAACAGGAAAGCCTTGGACCGAGTGTCTACCACTTGCCCTGTATTCCATCCGAAACGCCCCAAGGGGGAAGGCTAAGCTGTCACCACATGAGATTCTTTTTGGTAGAGCAGCAAATTTGGGTTGTTATTTTCCACAACAACTGATGTTGAATACTGAGACTTTAACTGCTTATGTTCAAGAATTACAAAAACGTTTAACTAAAGTGCGTTCGCAAGTTTTTGCTTCCCTTCCAGATCCAGAAAATCTCGAAGGAGGCCACAAGTTGGAGCCTGGTGATCAAGTCTACGTGAAAAGACACACCAGAAAGACTCTGGAACCGAGATTTGATGGACCTTTCCAAGTCCTGTTAACAACTCCAACAGCAGTCAAGCTTGAAGGAAAGGCATCATGGATACATGCCAGCCATTGCAAAAAAGCAGTATAAGACTCATGATTGTCAAAGACAATGACCAAAATAAGGATAGCTGGTGGTCAGATACCTTTTCTTTTCTTAACCCGGCCAATTGGTTCAGAGGGTTCGGTGGGTGGGTTACCGGGATTATGCAAAGCCTAATACATGCAGTTATAGTTATTATAATTATATATGTATTATTCAAGGTTGTACTCAAGGGTATCTCGGTATGCACAAATAAATTTTGTGTAATGGATGCGAGAATATAAAGTTTTTCGTCTATATGACGAGGTTTTGAATGGAATATGTCAAAGGGGGGATTGTGAAGAGCAGAACAAAAATGATTACCTCAATGAACCAAAAAGAAAAAGAAGAAGAATTTGTGATACATATTGACATGTCCATTCAAGGACATTTTAACTATAGTATGAAAATCCTGTTTTTCTTATCTGTGAAACAGCCACATAGGTGAAACTGTACTGTATTGTTTTGTTTGCTGTGAAACTGCCATCTGTATTGTTTTGGCTGTGAAACTGCCGCCCACGAAACTGTTTTTTCCTTCTTTCTTTGTTCAAACTTGTAAAACTTGTATAACCACTGAAACTAACTTAACCATTGAAACTACCTGTACAAACTATATAAAGAGAGGATAGCAGCTTGAAGGGAGGCGTGCTTCAGAAGGCTTCCCAGTGATACACTATACGAGACGTGTCTTGTGTATTATTTCTGGTGACTCCCCACTTCCAAAGGCTACTCCGACTGAGTGAGATCTTGACAACGTTTTAAAAATTACAAAAGGGAAAATGGGCAGATGCAAGCGTTTGGGCACTCTGCATGGTTTGTACCTAATAGCACCCCCTTTTGAAAGTATCACAGCTTGTAAATGCTTTTTATAGCCAGACAAGAGGCTTTCAATTCTTGTTTGAGGGATTTTCCTCCATTCTTTCTTGAGAAATTCTTCCAGTTCTGTGAGATTCCTGGGTCATCTTGCATCCTCTGCTATTATGAGGTCTAGTCACAGATTTTTGATGATGTTCAGATCAGGGGACTGTGAGGACCATTGTATAACCTTCAGCTTGGGCCTTTTAAGATAGTCTATTGTTGATTTTGACATGTATTTAGGATAATTATCCATTTGTAGATGCCATCTTTTCAATTTCAGCTTTTTTATATATCGTGTTATGTTTGCATCAAGAATTTGTTGCAATTTTATTGAATCCATTCTTCCCGCTACCTGTGAAATGTTCCTCGTGCCGTTGGCTGCAACACAACCCCAAAGCATGATTGATCCACCCCCATGCTTAATTATTGGCAAGATGTCCATTTCCTGAAACTCTGTGCCCTTTTTCTCCCCAAATACCGTTGATCATTGTGGCCAAAGAGTTCTATTTTAACCTCATCAGTTCACAGGACTTGTTTCCAAAATGCATCAGGCTTGTCTAGATGTTCTTTTGCATACTTCTGAAGCTGAATTTTATAGTGAGGACACAGGAGAGGTTTTCTTCCGATAACTCCTCCATGAAGGCAATATTTGTACAGGTGTCTCTGAACAGTAGAACAATGTACCACAACTCAAGAGTCTGCTAAATGTTTCTGAAGGTCTTTTGCAGTCAAACAGGGCTTCCAATTTGCCTCTCTAGCAATCCTATGAGCAGCTCTCACTGAAATTTTGCTTCCAGACCTCATCTTGGCCTCCACTGTTCCTGTTAACTGCAATTTCTCAATGACATTTCGAACTGAAGAAAGGGCAGCTTGAAAACGCTTTGTTATCTTCTTATAACCTTCTCCTGCTTTGTGGGTCTCCATGATTTTCATTTGCAGAGTTATAGGCAGCTGCTTAGAAGAACCCATGGCTGCTGCTTTTTTGGCACATGGTTATAGGAGACTGGATTTTTCTAAAACTGGAAAATTTGCATCACCTGGCCTTTCCTAACAGGTTAATTAAGGTCTGAAACCTTGGTCAAAGTTATCTGAGCACACAAATCTGCAGGGGTGCCCAAACTTTTGCATCGGCCCATTTTCTTTTTTGTAATTTTTAAAATGTAAAAAATGACAATTTTTTTTGCCTAAAATACAAAGGAAACGTGTCATCTTTAACTTCAGGCCTTTTAGAGATCATTTCATCTTCAACTAGCTTAACTGTTCACAATAAGAGTAATTTTGACCAGGGGTGGCCAAATGCTTACATACCGCTGTATTGTCAGCAATGTGCAATGGGGGAAGGTATCTTGTGGGTTTTATCAATATGAAATAAAATCATCCAAAAACATCTCTTGATACAATTTGGGGTCACCAGACTCTGCCTACAAACTGTACAGTAATTGTACTTCTCCTTTGTCCCGTATATATATCAGCCAACAGCTGTTCCATTCCATACCATGCCTGCGTGGCTTGAAATAGGAAAATAAGCTTATCTCTCTTGGAAACAACGGATAGGGCATATTAAAATGGACCATGCCTGATCCTTCTCCCCCAACACCTGAAATTGGTATATCTACTTATTTTTTTCACCCACATAACTCTCCACAGTTCTGCACCACCATACATCTCCCTTATCTCTGTCTATCACCCTACCCGTGCTCTCCATTCTGCAACTGATCTAAGACTTACATCCTCTGTAATATGAACCTCACATTTCCATCTCCAAGACTTCTCACATGCTACACCAGGTTTCTTGAATACACTACCCAGGACAACCTGATTAATACTTAACTCACATATTTTGAAGCATCCTTTAAAAATATATTGCTAACTACTCATTAGACAGTCAGCGTTGTCAGCATTGCTTAAAAAAAATGGGATTACTAATTTTCATCTAAAATGTATTGGCACCTGTGGAGTTTTTAAAGGGTTTGTCCACTTTATATTTGAACACATATGTTGAGGACATGGTTTTGTATCACTTATGTATAAGTATTACAGGTTCTCCCCGGCACTTGTTAATACAGGCCTCTTTACAGTCTGCACAGCTGTCCTGTCGATGAAGTGACTGCTGATGGAGGATCGAGAGACCAGATCAGTCCATCAGCCTCTTCCAACTGAAAAGCTTTTTGCAAGGTAAAGTTGTTCTTCCAATGTACAAGTCTGGTCACATGCTCTTCTATCAGAAGCCATTTTGAGAACAGGAGAGCTGTGTAGGTGATGAAGGGATTAAAATATTTCGTAAATTAAAGGGGTTTCCCACTATTTGGATAACCCATTTTGAATCCCTATGTAAAATTAATTACATTAATAAGTAGAAATATAAAACCGGTCATATACTGTAAATATATGATAACAATCTAATGTCAAATAATAACACATATACACACCTTTGCTACCAAAGCCATTCCAGCTATGTCAGCACTGGCTCTCCCGATTCTCGCGTGGCATATGATCACTGCTGGCAATCAGCAATGACTTCACTCTTCCTTCTTTAGCACAAATCAAGACATACGGAGGAAGAGAGATAAGTAACTGCTCTCACTTCCTCCAGGAAGTCAAGTATGTCTGTAGGAGAGATGAGTGAAACCAGCACTGATTGGCCACAGGGATTTCGTGACATAATATCACAGGAAACCCAATGCCAACACAGCTGGAATGGCGCCTGCAGCAAAGGTGAGTATAAGTGTTATTATTTGACATTAGATTGTTAGCATACAGTTGTGCTCAAAAGTTTACATACCCTTTCTATACACTTGGCCTGGGACAACTCATAAAGTCCCATGGATTCCAGTACCACCTTTATGCTGATGACACTCAGATCTACCTTTCTGGCCCAGACGTCATCTCTCTGCTGTCCAGAATCCCGGAGTGTCTATCAGCCATATCCTCCTTCTTCTCCTCTCGCTTCCTCAAACTCAATGCGGACAAATCTGAACTCCTCATCTTTCCTCCATCTCAAACATCTTCCTCACCTGACCTATCTATCGCAATTAACGACATCACACTTTCCCCCGTACCGGAAGTCCGCTGCCTCGGAGTAACCCTTGACTCTGCCCTGTCCTTCAAACCGCACATCCAAGCTCTTTCCACCTCCTGTCGCCTCCAGCTCAAAAATATCTCCAGAATCCATTCTTTCCTCAACCGTCAATCTACTAAAATGCTTGTGCATGCCCTCATCATCTCCAGCCTTGACTACTGCAACATCCTTTTCTGTGGCCTCCCTGCTAACACCCTTTCACCTCTCCAGTCCATCCTTAAGTCTGCTGCCCAACTAAGTCATCTCTCTCCTCGCTACTCCTCCGCTTCCCCCCTCTGCAAATCTCTTCACTGACTCTCATTCCCTCAGCGTATCCAGTTCAAATTACTAATACAAACCTACAAAGCCATCCATAACCTGTCTCCTCCATATATCGCTGAACTAATCTCCCGATATCTTCCCTCATGTAATCTCCGGTCCTCTCAAGACCTCCTTCTCTCCTCCACACTTATTCGCTCCTCACCCAACTGCCTCCAAGACTTCTCCCGAATATCCCCCATCCTCTGGAATTCTTTGCCCCAACATGACCGACTATGAACCACATTCGGATGCTTCAGATGGAACCTGAAAACCCACCTCTTCAGGAAAGCCTACAGCCTGCACTGGCCCTGCTGCCTCCTCACCACTACTGAAGCTACCGCCTTACCAACAGCGGAGCTCCTGCAACCCTCAACCTATTGTCTCCTTCCCCACCATCCTGTAGAATGTAAGCCCGCAAGGGCAGGGTCCTCGCCCCTCTGTATCAGTCTGTAATTGTTAGTTTGCTTACTGTAAGTGATATCTGTAATTTGTATGTAACCCCTTCTCATGTACAGCACCATGGTGCTATATAAATAAATAAATAAAAATAATACCCTGACAGAATTTTTCCTATCTTGGCCTTTTTTCAGAGAATATGAATGATAACACCAAAACTTTTTCTCCACTCATGGTTACTGTGTTTTCTCTTTTTAAATCATGACAACCCATAACATCCAAATGACCCTGACCAAAAGTTCACATACCCCATTTCTTAATACCATGTATTGCCCCCTCTAACATCAATGACAGCTTGAAGTCTTTGTGGTAGTTGTGGATGAGGTTCTTTATTTTCTAAGATGGTAAAGCTGCCCACTCTTCTTGGAAAAAGCCTCCAGTTCCTGTAAATTCCTGGGCTGTCTAGCATGCACTGCGAGCTTGAGATCTCCCCAGAGTGGCTCAATGATATTGACGTCAGGAGACTGAGATGGCCACTCCAGAACCTTCACTTTGTTCTGCTGTAGCCAATGACAGGTCGACTTGGCCTTATGTTTTGGATAGTTGTCATGTTGGAACGTCCAAGTATTTCCCATGCGCAGCTTCCGGGCTGATGATTGCAAATTTACCTCCAGTATTTGCTGATAACGTGCTGCATTCATCTTTCCTTCATGTTTGACTAAGTTTCTTCTGCCTTTGTAGCTCACACATCCCCAAAACATCAGCGATCCACCTCCAAGCTCTGCAGTAAGAATGGTGTTCCTGCATTTGTGCAGTAATGTCTTTCTTCTGGCAACTCGACTATGCAGCCCATTTTTCGTCAAGTGCCTCCTTATTGTGCATCTTGAAACAGCCACAACGCTAGTTTTCAGAGAGTCCAGTATTTCGGCTGATGTTATTTGTGGGTTTTTCTTTGCATCCCGAACAATTTTCCTGGCAGTTGTGGACAAAATTTCTGGTGGTCTACCTGACCGTGGTTTTGCTTTTACAGAGCCCCTAATTTTCTTTATGTTAATCACAGTTTGAATGGCACTATCAATTCCTTGGATATCTTTTTGTATCCCTTTCCCTGTGTTATACAGTTCAGCTACCTTTTCCCGTAGATCCATTGACAATTCTTTTGCTTTCCCCATGACTCACAATCCAGAATTGTCAGTGGCTGGATGAAAGATGCAAGAGTCTGTATGGATCCCAGAAACTCACACATCTTTTATGCACACACACACTGATTACAAGCAAACAGGTCACAGGTGAGGATGTTACCTTTAGTAGCCATTCAAACCCATTTGTGTCAACTTCTGTGCATGTTATTAGGCCAAAATCACCAGGGTATGTGAACTTTTGATCAGGGTCATTTGGATGTTTTCGGTTGTCATTATGATTTAAAAAGAGAAAACACAGCAGTTTGACAATAAATGGCTTCACCCAACCACTAACCATGAGTGGAGAAAAAGTTTTGGTGTTATCATTCATATTCCCTGAAAAAAGGCCAAGAAAGCAAAAATTCTGCTGGGTTATTTAAACTTTTGAGGACAACTCTATATTTATATGATCAGTGTTATATTTCTACTTATTAATGTTGACTAGTCTTTGTGTAGTCCAGCTCTGTTATTAGTCACACAGGCTTTTTTTCCCGGCATTATTATCCCATGTTTGAAGAGGTAAAGCACTACTTGCACTTGTCAATACTATGTATTCTTGTACAGTAGATGGGTTCGATGTGCCGAATTTCCTCATCTTTATCGTTTGTACATGTTTTTATGTTATCACTCTAGAAACATTATTATTTGCAACGTTTAAAGTCAATTATATAATATTATTTATAAAGGTTAAAATGCAAATACACTCGACAAATTTGATTTTAAAGATTAGAAGTCATCACCAGAAATCAGTACCTGGGTCAGCTGAATTAAGAACAGGCCATCACTGAACTTGCTTACAGCAACACTGGCAATCTCATCAGTTTTCACTATTGTCTTCACTTGACCTTTAGAATCGGCAAGAGCGACCTGTGTTTTTGTTAGTAAAAATATCATGGCTGTTCCCTGAAAAACAAAACATACATAAATTTCAAACAATTTTCATTTTTCTTTGCATCTTAAGGGTTATCCAGTTTAGGAAACCCATTATATACAGCTAGTCATTTTAAACTCTTCACCCCCAAACCTGTTTTCACCTTCATGACCAGACCAAATTTTAGTGTTACTTTATGTGGTAATAACTCTGGAATGCTTCAACAGATCACGGGATTCTGAGAATGTTTTTCCAAGACATATTGTACTTCATGACTGCTAAAATTTGTTCAATATGACTTCCGTTTATTTCTCAAAATACCAGAAATTTGGCAAAAAATTTTGAAATTTCACAATTTTCAAATTTGAATTTTTATGCCCTTAACCCCTTTCTGACATTTGGCGCAATAGTACACCGATGCCGGACTCCCCCTGTTTGGTGAGGGCTCTGGCTCTGAGCCTGCACCTTTCCGGGAACATGACAGCTGATCTATACAGCTGACATGTGCCCACAACAGCTGCAGGTGAAACCATTATCCACCCGCAGCTGTTAACTAGTTAAATGCCGCTGTCAATCCCTGACAGCGGCATTTAACTCGCGCTTACTGGAAGCGCGTTGCTAATCCCACCCATCAGTGACCCCGTCACATGATCGCGAGTCACTGATAGGTCGTCATGACAACCAGAGATCTCCAGCAGACTTCTATGATTGTCATTGCCAGAATGCTATGAGAGCCATCACCCCCATTCAAAATAAAACAATAAAAAAAATCAAATATACACATATTTGGTATTGCCGCGTTTGGAATCACCCGATCAATATAAAAAAAATTAAAAAAGAATTAAACTGATTGCTAAACGGCATAACGAGAACAAAATTCAAAATATCAGAATTATGTTTTTTTGGTTGCCGCTACATTGCAATAAAATGCATTAATGGGCAATCAAAATATCTTATCTACACCACAATGGTATCAATAAAAATGTCAGCACAGTGTGCAAAAATGGAGCCCTCACCTAGCCCAAGATCACGAAAAATGGAGACGCTACAGGGCTCGGAAAATGGCGCCATTTATTTTTTACCAAGTTTTGTATTTTTTTCACCACTTAAATATAAAATAACCTAGACATGTTAGGTGTCTGTGAACGTGTAATAACCTGGAGAATCATAATGGCAGGTCAGTTTTAGCATTTGGTGAACATGTAAAAAAAAAACAGCAACTGCAGAATTGCACTTTTTATGCAATTTCACAGCACTTGGATTTTTTTCCCCGTTTTCCAGTACACGATATGTTAAAACCAATGATGTTGTTCAAAAGTACAACTTGTCCTTCAAAAAACAAGCCCTCCTATGGCCATTTTGAATGAAAAATAAAAAAGTTATGGCTCTGGGAAGAAACGGAGCAAAAAAACGAAAATGCAAAAACTGAAATGCCGCTGGTCGTTAAGGGGTTAAACCAGAGAGTTATGTCAAACTATATAGTTAATAAATAACATTTACCACATGTCTACTTTACATCTGCATCATTTTTTCAACTTTTTTTTGTTATTTTGTTAGGAACTTACAGGGATTAAATATTGGTAATCAATTTCTAATTTTTCCTGCAAAATTTACAAAACCATCTTTTAGGGACCACATCACATTTGAAGTGACTTTGGGGGCCTATATGACAGAAAATACCAAAAATCGATACCATTCTAAAGGCTGAACCCCTCAAACTGCTCAAAACCACATCCAAGAAGTTTATTAACCCTTCAGGTGCTTTACAGGAATTAATGCAATGTGAAAGGAAAAACATTTTACTTTCTTTCACAAAAATGTTACTTTAGCCCCAAATGTTTTATTTTCACAAGGGTAACAGGAGAAAATGGACCCCAAAACTTGTTGTGCAGTTTCTCCTGAATATCCCAATACCCCATACGTGAGCTAAACTACTGTTTGGGCCCACGGCAGAGCACGGAAGGAAAGGAGAACCGTTTGACACCATGTCGCGTGTGTAGAACCCCTGATGTGCCTAAACAGTGAAAACACCCGCAACTGACCCCATTTTGGAAACTAGACCCCTCAAGGAATTTATCTAGATGTGTGGTGAGTACCTTGAACCCCCAGGTGCTTCACAGAAGTTTATAATGAAGACCCGTGAGAATGAAAATCAACTTTTGCCACAAAAATGTTTTATTAGCCCCTAATTTTTTATTTTCATAAGAGTAACAAGTGAAAATGGACCACAAAACTTGTTCTGCAAATTCTGGATGATAACCCATATGTGGGGGAAAATTACTGTTTGGGCAAAAGATAATGCTTGAAAGGGAAGAAGCATCGTTTGACTCTATGAAAGTAAAAATGGCTGGAATTGCGAGCGGATGCCATGTCGCGTTTGCAAAGCTCCAAATGTTTGGTGAGTACCATTAACTCTTGGGGCTTCAAAGAACTTTATAACATAAAGCCATGAAAATAAAAAATCACATTTTTCATGCCAAAGTGAGGAGACTTTTAAGCCTTGCAATGCTCCTCTGGGAAATTAAATATGCAAATTTTCTCTTCAGAGAGGAAGAGGACTAGAACTCTAGTGAGTTCATAGAAGTAGCAATTAGTGATGAAAGAGTGTGCTCGTTACTCAAGATTTCCGAGCATGCTCGAGTATTTTGGGCGTGCTTGGAGATTATGTTTGAATCGCCGCAGCTGCATGATTTGCGGCTGTTAGCCTGAATACATGTGGAGATTGCCTGTTTGTTAGGGAATCCCCACATGTATTCAGGCTGTCTAGCAGCTGCAAATCATGCAGCTGCGGCGACGAAAACTAAATCTCCGAGCACACTGAAATACTCGGAGAACACCCGAGCGTGCTCGGAAATCTAGAGTAACGAGCACACTCGCTCATCACTAGTAGCAATGCTAAAAGTCAATATGGACCCTTGAAGGAGCTTTGCCACATGACTTAGGATAAAACTCAAACCATATTCTCAATTTGCAGACACTGTGTTTGGGTGTACTGCCCCTTGTCAGTGCAAAGTGTGAGATTTCATTTGGCTGGGTGTTTATCCTAAGTCATGTGGCAAGGCACGTTCAAGGGTCGATATTGACTTTTAGCATTGCTACTTCTATGAACTCACTAGAGTTCTAGTCCTCTTCCTCTCTGAAGAGAAAATTTCGGTCGATATTGACTTTTAGGATTGCTCCTTCCAATAGGTGGCACTAGAGTTCAGGTCCTCTTACTCTCTGAAGACATAATTTGCAGATTTAAATCTCCAAATGATGTAAATATGATTACAACCCTGACGGGTGCATTCACTATAATGAGGCAGCAGAGTTACTCTAGACTCAGATTGACCTCTGTTCAGCAGTGTCCTTCTTTTCAGAAATGCACAAAACTGTTGTGGACCGCACTTTTATGCACCGAATCTTACATTGGGAAAAATGAACCCAGCAATGTAGCTACACCTCTGATCTCATGCCACGGACCATGCTTTTCACTCCACTAGGATAGCTGCATCTACCAGTGTATGGCTGGTATGAATGATCGTGTATAATTATAGCAGGTACAGGTGCGGTCTCACTGACATAGCTGCCACACCGGTATTAAGGATAGCCAGAGCTGTTATGCAGGCGAGCTGCTTTTGCATTCACGGTTTGCTTCACTGTGATGGCGTGTATGTAAACTGTTACTTGATCAATTATATGAGGACTCAATCATGATTCTACATGAGACATATTATCGGGACATGTGTCCTTGAAGCGCGCTTAGCTGGAAAACCGTCTTTTTCTAAGATACTACTAATACTATTCGCGCACTAGTAGATGCGGCTATCCTAGTGGAGTGAATAGCGGGGTGTGTGGCATGAGATCAGAGGTGTAGATACATTGAATGACATATAACTTAAGCTGCTTCCTGATTTGACAGCAAGTACAGGGTGAGTCGGCCTTTGCAGTTGTTATAATAATGCTATGTGCACACATTTTGCTGTGGATCTGCAGCAGTTTTCCATGCGTTTACAGTACCATGTAAACCTATGGAAAACAAAATCCACAGTGCACATGATGCGGAAAAAAACGCGCGGAAATGCAGTGTTGTTTATTCTGCAGCATGTCAATTTTTTGTGCGGATTCCGCTGCGGTTTACACCTGCTCCATAATAGGAATCCGCAGGGGTAAAACCGCAGGAGGAATCCGCACAAAAACCGTAGAAAAACCGCGGTAAATCCGCAGTGCGGTTTACCTGCAGATTTACCAAAATCAGTGCGGAAAAATCCACACACCATTCCGCAGCGTGTGCACGTACCCTAACACGCGATCACTCATGTTAGCCCTGCACCATTAGATGTGGCTACCTCAGTGGAGTGAATAACGGATTGTCTGGCATTACATCAGTCGTGTGTCCACATTGCACTGCACATAATGACAGGAAGCATATAGCCTGCTATAAGGGCATTGGATCCTTCTTCGACTTGTTTGTGACTATGATAACAGCTGAGCCACTTTTTTTTAGATCTATATTGTGCAAATGTACTAGTCAACACACAGATCCAAGAAGATCTGTTAAAAATTGAACCTTATTATGACAAATTTATTGACTGATAACATATTATAAGGTTAATAGATATCCACAAAAGATATCTATAGGCACTTAGCTATAAATTATTTGGCTACTGGCAGATTTCTAAAGCTTCACATGATGCTCAATTATTCATCACTCTGTATGTGAATTTATAAGGTGTTAAATTAATACAAAATAAAATGAGATCTGACAACATACACAATGTTTTTCACAACTTGTAGAGTAAGATATCATACCTTCCCATCAGTTTTGCTTATTCTTTGCACGTTGGCCGCTACATCTATCCTTCCTTGTACCAGAGAAGATAGTTTTTGCATTTTAGGGTTTTTCTGTATACCTGCTGAATCACCTAGGAATGGCTTTGAAATACTAAAAAGAAGAAAATTAGTTACTAATATTATATTTGGAGCCAAAGAACATTTCAGAATATTACTGAGACCAGTATAATATTTTTCTCATTACTTTAATTAGTTATTTATTCCATTATCTGCCCAATACTACAGTAGTTACATTTACTCTTTGCTATTTCACTTACTGACCTGGCCGGATAAGACTTCTTTTTGCCTTTAAAGAGTTCGCTGGCATTTAGTTTATCTTGGAGGACAGCCTTGCGCTGAGGGGTTAGAGTCTGTCTGTATCTTTTACACTAGGGAAAAAGAAAAAAATAAAATATGCAGAAGGTGACATCAAAGTGCAAACATATTTAATAACAAAAAAATCATAATAATATGTTTTACACTTTACTAGTAAAATAAAGTCTGGGGAGGACTGAGAGGAATGTGGGCCTCCAGGCATTGAAGATTATGGTGTCCTTCAATCCAGTATAGGTATGACACTTGATGTAAAAAGTGGCCACAAGTAAGTCTTTTTACTGACCTGAGATGCAAGAGAATAGCGTCTCTTGACGGGTGAAAATGCTGTCAGCTTTACACTATATCTGACACTCTGCTGCATCAGTCATGATCGGTATTGGCACCAACCATGGCCATCTAACCCCTTAGATGCTGCTGTCAGTAGTGACTACAGTATTTAGATGGTTAACTGAGTGTGGGGGCTTCCTCTTTAACCCCATTGGCACGCTGAGATCATGATTGTGTGACCCTGATGTTTGCCATGGAAATACATGGCCAAAAAACAGCCTAAGAATCTACCGGCTATAGTGACCTGTTCAAAAGTTATCATCATTTAGGTGATAAAAAATACAATTTTTCATTGCTGTCATGCCACTTTGCATTCATTTCTGAAAAGCATCTGCAGGGTTATAGAAGCACTCCTCCTCCTATCAATTTTTCTATCCTCTTAATATATTGCAGTCATCATATTATATAGCACTGTGTACTTACAATTGCTCATTTCACCTTTCTACCCAGCTAATTCTTCTGTTTTCCATTAGGTCTATGATGTTACATGATTAAAAACTGACTAGCTAAATCCACCTAAGCTCTATGTAGAAACAAGAGATCAATTTTTCCTGTATGAGTCATCAGTCACTGCAAAAGTTTATTGCAGGATTAGAAGGAGCAGCTGGGTCAGGAGATGAAGAGGGGAATGATTTCTACATGGACAGGAGACTTCCTGCTTCTACATAAAGCAGATAAAAGAACAATTTACTGGGTAGAAAGGGAAAATGAGCAATTGTAAGTACACGTGCTATATAATAAGATTATTGCGACATATTAAAAGGATAAAAAAAATTGATGTGAGTGCTAATTGACAGCAGCTTGTAATATATTTAGGGGGGCTGTTTTTAAAATGGTATGACTTGGTTTTTTTCCCAATCTATAGGTCCCCTAAAGTCACATAAAAGTGAACAGGTCCCTAAAAAAAGTTTTCTAAATTTCATTGAAAAAATAAAAAATTACTGCAACATTTTAAACCTTCTAACATCCTAACAAAATAAAAGGACATTTTATGACGTATGGTAACTGTTTTGTGTGGTACGACTGTCTGGGATAATAAGAATCATTCAAAGTTTGAAAATTGCTAATTTAAAATTTTTTTTGTCAGATGTCTGATCTTTTATAAATAAAAGACATATATCACAAAATATATTGACCTAAATTTAACACCAACATAAAGTACAATGTGTCGCGAAAAAAACAAATTTAAAATCACTAGGATTCATTGAAATATTCCACATTTATTGTCACATACATGTCAATTTGAAAATATTTGGCCTGGTCACTAAGAGGTTAAGGACTTTCACTTAAATTTAAAATAGTACTCCAAATCATCAAGAGGCCTTCAGCACTGGCCTAATTCCCAAATGGCCAATTCACCCTTTGCTGAGAGTGATCCTTTCTGCCAATCTGAACGGTTAAAATGTAATTACCCTTTATACATGGAGGTGACTTTAAATGACAAGTTCTAGGTGTCACACTAACGTTGTTGTTGTCCCAGTTCCTCCATAGTATGCCAAATAACTCATAAAGAAGCAAAACATTTATTTGTGTGGAATTTTCACAAAAAATAGTGGTCATTGGCTAGTGAGTGACATCACACCACAATTCCAAGCAGAACAATTCTTTGGGAATATATTTTTAGCATCTCACCTTCCAAACCTGGAATAATTTCATTAATTCTTGATTTATACCGATGAGAAACTTGTATTTGGGAGGTTCCCAAGACTTGTCTGTTGGAGACATTGATGGCAGGTTGTTTTTCAGTCCTAGGAAATACTTTTGAAGCTGAGAAATAAACACAAAGAAAATATATTGTAAAATATATACGTAATGTGTATTTGACCTATGGAAGGTGTTGGCTGCAAGATCTTTGTCTAGCTCAAACAGCCCCAGATTGGTGATTTTTCTACATCATCTGCTAACAAAAGTGGTCAGAAGTAACCCTAATGTGCTCCAAAATGGCCGGACTTTCTAGCAACTTCTGGGTTGCGGGACACTGCCATGCTGAATAAGATCTCACCACAATCCACTGCTCCTCTCATAGTGAAAGAGGGAGATCTTGCTCTCTGCACTAACCCAGCAATGACCCATATGTTACTGAGTATAACAGCACTAGTGCTGAGCATCTGGCAGGCGCAATCTCATCAGCGCTCTTTACAAAAGCTATTTCTCTCTCTCCCTCTCCACACACTTGCAGTAAGGCTGATGAAGGTCCAGCGGTATGGACCAAAATGTTTGTCGAATTAGATTGCAGTACATTTTTATGTTTATTACATTCGGATGCTGAGTTATTCTTCTTGTAATTTACAAAGCTATTTACCTCTGTATGACATTGACCAATCATAAGCAGAAGACGTTAAGCATGGGGAAAAAAGAACACAACCACAAGAAGGTCCAAAGACCTTATCCTGTGAGATGCAAGGGTAGACAGCCCTGCTTCCAGCCCTAATCTCTGCAGCCAGTGTGTAGTATAGAGCACAGCTGATTGTGATTACAAACAACTCCAGCTTTCATCTCAGAACAGTCAGTGTGGGGGCACGGGGAATACAGCTGAGATGACAATGCTGTGAGAGGAGGGCTGCAGTTGCAATAGGTGTTTGTAATGATACTTAGCCTAGCTGTACTCACCTCCCTCCATGCTGTCTGCTGTGAGATGAAAGCTTGAGGTGGTTGTAATGACATTCAGCCCACACTGATTGCCATGAGATGAAAGTTGACAGTGTTTGTAATGACACTCAGATCTAATCTACTTTACACAGAAGCTGCAGAGATCAGGATAGTATCATTACATCTCGCAGGAGAAAGAATGTTTTTATTACCTACTGTCCCTTTTTTGCCCTGCATGACGCCTTCTTCTTATGATTGGTCAATGTCATGCAAAGGAAATGGAGATGAAAAATTAAATAAGAACTGTGTATTTCTCAGCTTTGCAGCCACTACCCCATGATGTGGCCAGTGTAACATAACACTGGTTTAAGGTCATCTTTAAACTCTTTGGCCCTAATTCATCACAGCTTTTATGCCAGAAAACTGGCAAAAAAACGCTTAGAAAATGTGCAAATATTTGGTGCAGTGTGGTGTTTTGCAAAAATGTTGCGACTTTTGTCATTTTCACATCAATTTGAAGCAGCTCTGTCAAAATGAGCAGAGCTAGGGAGGAACCGGGTCATGGCTATGCCCATTCAACAGCTTCAGTAAAAGTACTTACACTAGAAATGCTACTCTAGTCACTGACTGGAGGTGTATTTCTGGTGAGGGTCGCGGAGGCACACACCACTAAGAAGATGCACCGAATTCATTAAGTGGCGTGTGCCTCTTAATGAACTTAGCAGTGAGCCCTTAAGAGTATGCAATGCCAGTCTGAATGAATCAGCCCCACAGTGACGTTCCATTTGGATGCACGTTCCTGCACAGTGATACAATTAGCACTGATCGGACAGTATCAGACCTTCTAGGGACACTTTTGACAGTGGAATGGTGAAATCCACTAGTCAATGTATTAATTTCCAGGTGGGATAATAGAGGAACTGCCCAATGCAGAAGTACAAAGCGAGACCTGTCCATAGGGTGTGTCAGGTATCAGTTTCATAGGGGGTGATTAGGGAACAGCTATTAAAGTTTGATATAAGGTGGATTTTTTATAGTTTTACGCTTTTAGTGCCGCAATACCCAAACAATAGCAGAAAAACTCACAATCCTCAGGTAGATAAAGTTGGCCAGTTTCCTTTGTGCACCAGATCGGAAATATTTGCTGTATTCCTTTCTCACCTGTAGAAAGACATTATCACAATAGTTGCAGCATCTTCTACATTTTCTATATGATCAAACATCAAGAATAATAATACGTAGTTTTATGGACAAAAGTATTAGGACACTCCCCTTTGTCACTGAATTCAGGTTTTCATTCAGTCCCATTGACACAGGTGTATAAATCCAGCCCCTCGCCATGCAGTCTGCTCTTACTAACATTTGGGAAAAAATGGCTACATCTGAAGCTCTCACTGATACCAGTCCGGTCCTATAATCGGAACCACCGGTGTAATGATTCGGTTTATCAAATTTCTTCTCTTTTAAGTTTTCTATTATCAGCCGTGAGTTATATTATTGAGAAGTGGAAAGATCCGCAACCACATAACGTTACAAAGTGAGACCACGAGTAATGAGGTGCACAAAAGTGACCAGCGCTTTGCTGACTCAATAACTGCAGAGTCCAAACCTCCTCTGGAATTAACATCAGCACAAATACTAAGTCCCAGGAGCTTCACGGCATAGCTTTCTATGGCCAAGCTGCATGCAAACCTTCCATCAGTAAGCACAATGCCAAGCAACGGATGAAGTGGTGTAAAGCTACCACCACAGGAGTCTGTGGAGTGACAAATTACTCTTCTCTATCTGGCAATCTGATGGATGAGTCTGGGTTTAGTGAGTGCCAGGAGAACTTTATCTACCTGACTACATTGGTCTACATTGTGCTAGCCATATAGTTTGGAGGGGAATATTGCTATGGGCTTGATATTCAGGGGTTGGCTTAAGCCCCTTAGTTACACTGAAGGGAAATCAGTATACCAAGATATTTTGGACAGATGTACGCTTCTTGTGGCAAGAGTTTGGGGTAGGTTCTTTTCTGTTCTTCACAACTATGTCACAGTGCACAAGTCAAGATCCATAAAGGTATGGTTTGTTGAGTTTGGTGTGGAAGAACATGACTGGCCGCACAGAACCCTGACCTCAACCCCTGTGAACACCATTGGGATAAACTAAGATTGTGAACGAGGCCTTCTCCTCCAACATCAGTGCCTGACCTCACAAACGCTGTTCTGGATGAATGCTAAAAAAGTCCCACAGACACATTCCAAAATCTTGTAGAAAGCCTTCCTAGAAGATTGTCATAAAACCTCCTGTCAGTGTAGTGTTCACATATGCATATATTATTTTTGTCCATATAGTGTATCTTTTAGTTATGGATTCGTACCTTAAGTCATGGCAGATTCATTATCAGATTGATAATTAAAGTCTTATAATACTTTATCATAATACTCATTAGGCGATGGGTCAATCATGAAAATCCCATGAGTGATTTATGTATTGTAGCAAAAAAGAAAAGAACAGGATAGAATCAGATCTAGAGATGATCACCACTGTCATGAGACTTTGTCAAGTATAAACAATTGTTTGTTGCAGAAAAGAATATTCAGACAGTTCTAGCACTTAGTCAGACAAACCATATATCCTGATGGAAAAAGCCAAACATTAAAAAATGACAACATCATTCAAACAAATATGTGATTTATGAGATCCACCATCACCATATATATTGTGCATGTCAGTGCACACAAAACTACCATCGGAATATGACCTATTGTTTAAATCAGATTTTTTTATATATTTAAAAAAAAAAAATTAAAAATGTTGTCTAAGTTTTTTTTCATATCATGATCTTTATTGTTGCAATTTTCACACTGGCCACTGGGTCTTTTTGAGACTCATGCTTCCAATCCTTTCAAGAAAAGTTCTCCGCAGGCTTGTTATTATCAGAAGTAGGATTACAAGGACAGGTAACACAGCTGATAACACAACATACACTATCAACAATAGTAATAATATTCACAGATGATCATGATCCCTCTCCCTTCGCAATGACCTTTGCACCTGCTCATTAAATCTTTCAATACAAAAGTCAGGGTCAGTGTGGCTTAGTACATGTGTTGTTTCCTGAAACAATGGTAAGTTAGGGTCTAAAAAAGCCCTAGTTGCCAGTGCAAAAATTGCAAGATTTCTGCTTCTATTTTTAATACAGATTGTGATATGGAAAAAAGACATTGCTAAAAATAAAGAAAAATACATTTAACACAAACACCTGATGTTATTTTCTGATGACAGCTTCCCTTTTAAAATAAGGCCTCTGTGCACACCTATATGTATGTACAGTGCTAGCAGATCTCTAATAAATCACGCATTTTTTGGATGCTGCTGGCAAACTTTTTTCTTTTTTTGTTTCAGTTAATGCTGAAATAGCCCACACTTAAGTTGGCTAGTGTCCTCAGGATAATGGTGCTGAGGAGACAGTGTTACCTTGTATCCCCTCCAATAAGCACAAATAGTGGATGAGGCTTCTGACTGGCGCTTGTGAAGTTTCATTCGCCTTAGCAACACACGTGCCTAGAAGCAAGTCAACACTAATCAAAAGTGCAAAACACAGAGGATAATATGATTAAACACAAACATGCAGATTAATTGTCATAATCAGCTGTGAACCGATTCATTTTATTATTTTGTTTGCCTTAAAAATCTGAGTACCATAACGTATATCTTACCTTCCAGCCTCGGATGTAGGCTTGTAAAAGTAAGGCAGAAAACCGCATTTTCTGATAATGTTTCTTATGCTGCAAAAGAAAAACACATGAAATATGTAGTGAAATCCCGGATTTGTATTTGTAAAGGAAATCAAACTTAAAACAAACTAGCAGAAGTATTCATATTGTCACAATTCCAATCCTCAGTGTGTCTGAGATGTAGTTACTGATAGCTTAGCTGTCCGATCTGAAGCTGTCAGTACTTTGATTGACAGCTCAATCATACAGCCTGGTGCAGGGGCGTGCTGAGTTGTCGGTGCTTTGATTGATGGCTCGGCCAGCCAAAGATTGGGATGTTCTGGGTTGCCTTCAGGTGTTCCCTGTCCCAGTTGATTGCTCAGCTACTTAGCTGGCCTGTTGGTCCCATATCTGAGCCAGATGTACATTCAGCTCTGTGTAGTGTGTCCCTCGGTGCCTTGTGCTTTGGTTGTGGATCTTTTTGCTGTCTGACCTTAGATACCTTAGACCAGAGGTGTCAAACTGCATTCCTCGAGGGCTGCCAACAGGTCATGTTTTCAGGATTTCCTTGTATTGCACAGGTGATAATTTAATCACCTGCACAGAATGATTCCAGCACCTTGTGGAATGCTAAGGAAATCCTGAAAACATGACCTGTTGGCGGCCCTCGAGGAATGCAGTTTGACACCTCTGCCTTAGACCATTACCTGACTTTGACTCTTCCCTCTGCTTATGCCATATCCTCCTGGCTTTTGACCTCGGACTCATTGACTAACCTGACTCTCAGCTTGTCCGCCAGAAATGACTCAGCGTCACACATATACACCTGTACATGTAAGTTTTTACCTCTTCGTAATAACCACATATGCATAATAATAAACACATAGCTAGGGGTATGGATTAAAGAAGATGGCATATTATTAGCCAAGAGATACTCTCCATCCAACATTATTATGCCGAGGGATAGTTTACCCTCGCAGACAGCTTAAAACACACTGCCCGCGAGGAAGCATGTGTGAAACGTGCGTCATGGCTCCTGCTCAGCGTACAAGCGTCATATACCATGGGTAAGAGGACTCTACATATGCTTTGGCTCAACCTTAGCTAGGCATTTGTTTGTGGCTATTATGCCCTTATGGGGATATTGATGCAATTCACAGCACTTTCAGCTCCATATTACTTTACATGGTTTAAAAACAAAAATTACATGTGACTTATTTTTACCTTCTAGCTGCCGGCTGTGCTGTGCATGCGTCATTTATCTGTTACCTCCACTACCTGACTATAACAAGCCGAGAGCTGTTATTTTGGCTATTACGCTGTTCCTATACTACATGTAATGATTTGCTTGCCTCACTGCCTCACGGTTACATCACTGCCCACCTTTTACATTTATTATGATTTATATGGTGAATAAGTTCATATCAATATGTCTTGTCTGTGTGTTTCTAAATAAAACATAATTTTGTACTTTGTTATAAGCAAGACTCAGAATCTATTTATCCGCATTCCTCTATTCTGATTAGAGATTTAAGCTCCCAAATGTTCTCTCATGTTTCCTAACCACATATGCATAGTAGAGTTTCATATTATTTATCTGTACATTTAGTCAGCGTCGGACTGGAGCACCTTGGGCCCACCAGAGAAAATCATTCTTGGGGCTCACTATGTAGCTACATAGAAATAGATACAAGACCACCAATTGTGTGGTAAAAAGCACTAATATCAGGGTATAATATAAGGTAGTTCACATCTTAATTATGCAGCAAGGGTTGGGGTAGCCCCCTCACAGAATATAATTTAGCCCCCTCATAAAATATAACGCAGTCCCCTCTCATAGAATATAATGCAGCACCCCACAAAATATAATGCAACCCCCTCAGGTATAACACAGTCTCCTCCATAGAATATAATGTAGCACCCTCATAGGGTATAATGCAGCCCCCCTCATATAGTATAATGCAGCTCACCACAGAATATAATGTAGTCAACTGAGAGAATGCAGCCCCACCACAGAATATAATGCAGCCCCCCATACAGTATACTGTAGCCCCCTCACATAGTATGATGTAGCCCCCGTAATATAATGTAGTCCCCTGAGAATGCAGTCCCCCCACAGAATATAATGTAGCCCCCTCATAAAGTATAATGCAGCCCCTCTCCACCTCATCATTGTCCTCATCACCACCTCCATCACTGCCCATTCCACCACCTGCATCATTGCCTCCTCCCCCACCATCACTGTCCATTTCATCACCTCTATCATCACCTCCATCATTGCCTCCCCCACCACCATCATTGCCCATCACCTCCATCATTGCCTCCCCCACCACCATCATTGCCCATCACCTCCATCATTGCCTCCCACCACCACATCATTGCCCATTTCATCACCTCCATCATTGCCTCCCACCACCACCATTGCCTCTCCCCACCACCATCATTGCCTATCACCTCCATCATTGCCTCCCCACCATCATTGCCTATCACCTCCATCATTGCCTCCCCACCATCATTGCCCATCACTTCCATCATTGCCTCCCCTCACCCTCATTGCCCATCACCTCCATCATTCCCTCCCTCACCATGATTGCCCATCACCTCCATCATTGTCTCCCCCATCATTGCCCATCACTTCCATCATTGCCTCCCCTCACCTCCATCATTGCCTCCCCACCACCACTATTGCCCATCACCTCCATCATTGTGTTCCCCCCACCATCATTGCCCATCACCTCCATCATTGTCTCCCCCCACCAATATCATTGTCCTTCACCACCACATATACACACACAGCTCACTGCAGCAGCAGCTCATCACACACATACTCTCACACACACACACTCTCACACACACACTCTCACACACACATACACACTCTCACACACACTCTCACACACGCAGGAACACACAGACACAGACACACACGCAGGCACACAGCACAGCTCACCACCCCGCAGCAGCAGCAGCTCATCCCAGCAGCCTCTTCCTCACTGGAAGCTTTCTGACTGAGACAGCAGCACGCTGGATGATGACATCATCCAGCTGGGCTGTCTCAGACAGGACGCAGGACGCCGGGAGGTGAGCTGCTCTGTGTGAGTCTGTGTGCCTGCGTGTGTGTATGTGTGCAGTGCGGTGCTGTGTGTGTGTGTATGTGTGTGGTGCTGTGTGTGTGGGTGTGCAGTGCTTTGTGAGTGTGTGTGAGTCTGGTGTGGATTTGCATGCGGGCAGTGTTAGCTGCACCCTGTGGCTAATGCTGTCCGCTATTAAAGAGAAATGGTATAGGGGCATGGGGAAGCGTGAATATTCATTTTGCTTTAGCAGCGGGGACAGGATCCTGTCTCCAGCTGCTGCTACGCTGGCACAGAGTGGGCCCCCTTTACTCAGGGGCCCCATAGCCACTGGCTGGGGGCCCCTAGAGCAGTGGGGGCCCTAGGCAGCTGCTGGCCAGTATGCCAGCAGGTGTCAGTGCCTGGGCCCACCAGAGAATCCCCCGGTTCTCCGGTGGGCCAGTCCGAGCCTGCATTTAGTATGTTCATTTTCTTTTAGCACCTCTAGGTTAGTTCTAATAACTACATGTCCAGCTTCACAAATAATTTATTTTTTATTGTTCACTTCCGTCCTAAAGGTGAAGTTAAGCAACTTTCTAAATAGTTTCCATTAAAACAATTTGACCAGTTTGCTGATGCAGAATGTCTTTAAGTCCTATATCTGTATGAATGTCTTTAGAAAGTTTTACAAATCGATCAGAGCTCCTGCTCATGTTTCTGATGGGTCTATCTACGCCTTCCTCCTTTTCTCAGTGTTAGAGATAGTAAAAAAAATGTTCCATCTTAGGGAGATCAAAGAAAACAGGTAACAGAAAAGAAGGAAACTGCATGAAGAGGATAATGTGCAAGATAGAAGCAGTGCTGATATATAAGCAGAAGACAGCAGCATCCCAGATACACCCAGACCTCACATCCAGCCTGTATTACTGGGAGAGACACTCCCAGAAAAGAAAAATCTGTCTAAGGCCGGCGTCATACTCAGTATAGGGAAATACGGTCCATTTTTTACAGGCGTAATACGCAGAAAAGGTCCTGAACAGTGATCCATATTCAACGTGAGGATGTGATTTTTTCTCTAAAAATTATCCGTGTGTCATCCATATGGCATGTGTATGGCATCCGTACGGCGAGATTTTCTCGCCGGCTTGCAAAATGGACATAGAATAGAATCAAGGTCTCAAATATTCGTGAAAACATATATACAGTCTATATATATATATATATATATATATATATATATATATATATATATATGAAGAAAAAGAGAAAATGCGGAGCATCGATGAACAATAAATATCAAAGTTTATTTCAGAAATAATCCATATAAGAATTAAAATTAATTAGTATCATACAGTAACACACAAGATAATGCCAGGAAATGCTGAACCCCCCGCCCCCCCACACTCAGACTATGCCCCCAAAGGGGAAGAAGCCAAAATACCCCATGGTGTAATATAGTCAAATACTAGCACAAAGTATCCAATAACCTAAATAAGGCTAGCCATGGTCCTATACACAGACATCCCGCAGAAATGTAATAAATATAACTAAATCCCATAACGTGTAAATGGGGTCTGATAATAAGTACCAGGCTTACCAATAGAGGGGGCGAGGGATCATCCCCTTGAGAAAGCGGCACGGCGCTGCCGCGAAACGTGCGTCGGGGTCCACTCTCCGGCTGTCTTCCCACCTCGTCCCCTCTATTGGTAAGCCTGGTACACCATGGGGTATTTTGGCTTTTTCCCCTTTGGGGGCATTGTCTGTTTTTGATAAACTCATATGAACTCTAGCGTGGGAATTTTTCTGAATTCTGAGTTTATGCCAGCAGGGGGTGCATCACCACAAGTCTACGATGCTACGTTCCCCTGCATTCCATTCATTCCCCAGTTTTCACAAGGGGAGCAACAGCTGCATTAGCAGGCTCCTGGTTGTAAATTTATTTAACCCCTTCAGATGGATTTACAGCGTGGGACATGACTGGTCGCCGGAAAGGTATGGGATATTGTTGCTTTTTTATGTTTTTTTTTTTTACAGAACGAGGGTCTTCAGGTGAATTAAGCGTACAATAAAGATTTTAAAACACCATGTGTATTTATTTCATTAAAATACTTTATTCATAATGTGGGTGTGTGTATTATGAACAGTTTAAAACTATTGGATTAATAATGGATAGGAGTCTTATTGACATCTCTCCATTATTAACCAGGTTTAATGTCACCTTACATTAGCAAGGTGACATTAACCCTTTATTACCCCATATCCCACCGCTACTCAGGAGTGGGAAGAGAGAGGCTAAGTGCCAGAATAGGCGCATCTTACAGATGTGCCTTTTCTGGGGTGGCTGGGGGCAGATGTTTTTAGCCAGGGGGGGCCAATAACGATGGTCCCTCTCTAGTCTATTAATATCTGCCCTCTGTCACTGGCTTTCCCACTCTGGCAGAGAAATTGCGCGGGAGCCCACGCCAGTTTTTTTCGTGATTTAACCCTTTATTTAACAGCTAGAGCCCCCAAATTTTGCACACAGACACTACTAACATTATTAGTGAGGAATATGCAAAAAAAAGGGATATGAAATGGTTTACTGTATGTAAACCATGTCTCATATCCTGTCAGGTTTGATAAGGAGATAGCAAAAGTCGGCAATTGAATTACCGGTCTTTAAGCTATCTAGCTCTGTATTAAATATAAATATGTATATATATGTGTGTCTCACTGACATATATATATATATATATATATATATATATATATATATATATATATATATATATATATACACACTCACCGGCCACTTTATTAGGTACACCATGCTAGTAACGGGTTGGACCCCCTTTTGCCTTCAGAACTGCCTCAATTCTTCGTGGCATAGATTCAACAAGGTGCTGGAAGCATTCCTCAGAGATTTTGGTCCATATTGACATGATGGCATCACACAGTTGCCGCAGATTTGTCGGCTGCACATCCCAAAGATGCTCCATACAAGGCAGGATGGATCCATGCTTTCATGTTGTTTACGCCAAATTCTGACCCTACCATCCGAATGTCGCAGCAGAAATCGAGACTCATCAGACCAAGCAACGTTTTTCCAATCTTCTACTGTCCAATTTCGATGAGCTTGTACAAATTGTAGCCTCAGTTTCCTGTTCTTAGCTGAAAGGAGTGGTACCCGGTGTGGTCTTCTGCTGCTGTAGCCCATCTGCCTCAAAGTTCGACGCACTGTGCGTTCAGAGATGCTCTTAGGCCTACCTTGGTTGTAACGGGTGGCGATTTGAGTCACTGTTGCCTTTCTATCAGCTCGAACCAGTCTGCCCATTCTCCTCTGACCTCTGGCATCAACAAGGCATTTCCGCCCACAGAACTGCCGCTCACTGGATTTTTTTTCTTTTTCGGACCATTCTCAGTAAACCCTAGAGATGGTTGTGTGTGAAAATCCCAGTAGATCAGCAGTTTCTGAAATACTCAGACCAGCCCTTCTGGCACCAACAACCATGCCACGTTCAAAGGCACTCAAATCACCTTTCTTCCCCATACTGATGCTCGGTTTGAACTGCAGGAGATTGTCTTGACCATGTCTACATGCCTAAATGCACTGAGTTGCCGCCATGTGATTGGCTGATTAGAAATTAAGTGTTAACAAGAAGTTGGACAGGTGTACCTAATAAAGTGGCCAGTGAGTGTATATACCTATACTATGTGTAGATATTCTATCTATTCTATTCTAACCTGTCAGTGTGATTTTACTGTACACCACACTGAATTGCTGGCTTTTCTATAGAACACCGCTGCGTATTTCTTGCAAGTCACACTGATGGTTCGTGTGCATTCCGTATTTTTCTCGCTCCCAAAGACTTTCATTGGTGGATTTTTTGCGCAATACGCTGACAAACCTGAGATTTTCTCAGCCCATAAAATACGGCTGCGAAATATACGGCAGATAGGAGCTGCCCCATAGAGTATCATTGGTCCGTGTGCAATGCATTTTTTTTGCGCCTCTCAAACGTCCGTAAAACTCTAATGTGACGCCGGCCTAATACTGTTTCATCATATTTTACTTTCCTTGCCCCACCCCCTACTTGAGCAGAATTATGACTTTTTATAATGTATATATTTGAAAATGGGAGGTGGGGAAGATTGTATCTTTTTCATAGCAAAAAATGTCAAAAATGCATTAATACATTTCTCACACTATATTTAGGGATCGCTAATGAATTTATATGATCTTTAGATTTTTACATGGTCTTGAAACTTACTGCATGGCCACGGTAAAATGCAGAAATTATAATCTGACTCTTCCGCATAAGCAAAAAGTGAGAACGAAGCCTCCATCCACGAAAAATCTTCTGAATAAGCGTGGCCAACTCATTCATCTTCTTCCGACGCAATTCCTCCAAGGCAAAAAGCTGAAAGCAAGTCCATTAGTTAGTAAAATGTTACAAAGACACAATAGCCTCAGCATATCTAAAATACAACTCAAATTGGATCTGTCAGCCCAATTTGCTCTTGTAAATGTAACAACAGCTTTGGATTAGAGAAATATCCCTCTGTAAGGCTACGTTCACATTTGCGTTGTTGGGCGCAGCGTCGGCGACGCAACCAACAACGCATGTACACAACGCAGCGTTTTGCGACACATGCGTTGTCATAAGATCGTAAAGATCAGGAATTTCGGAGCAGGGAAAATGCTACAAGTAGCGTCCCCTGCGCCCTGCCTTGTGCGTCAATATGACGCATGCATCGTAAAACGCATTACAACGCATACCGGCGCATGTCCATGCGCCCCCCATGTTAAAGATAGGGGCGCATGACGCATGCGTCGGTATCCGTCGACGACGCTGCGCCCAACAAAGCAAATGTGAACGTAGTCTAAGGCAGCTGATATCACATGCCAGTTCCTGAGAGCCACTTAAGAGCCTTTAAGTCAGGAATCAGAAGCAAAATTCTGGGCTCGTTGTCTCAGCGAGTTCAGGAAAAAAGTTCCTGGGGTGTAAGACCTAAGGCCGAGTTCACTTCATGTTTTTGCCACACATCAGTGGCTCCGACAGAGGTTCCATCTTTAGCCCTCAAAAACAATATTCAGGCGTATCTACCAGTGGGTCCTTTGAGTTTAGAGAAGCAGATGGTGTCACTTTACGTTCTGTCTGACCTATTTTTCATCAGCATCCGGCTTTTTCAAACTTCACAAAAATGAAATCGACCACAATTTTGTGCCCGCTAGAAAAAGGCAGTCAGACAGAGAGCACAGTGCCACTCCATCTTCCATCTAAAGTCAATGGCCCTGTTGATGGATACTCCTGAATCCCATTTTTAGGACTAAAGACAGAAACCCTGATGGAGCCACTGACATGTGGCAGAAAAGGAGTGTGAACATAGCTGTATATTAGTCATACCACCAGGGATCTGCACCACATTGAACATCCTCACACAGCAGAAATGTGCTAATACCGATGCTGAAATTAAGTAACTTCATCCAGACATTTTTTTAATTTTTATAAATAACTTTGATATTGGAAAGTAGTAACAGAATAATACCTACATATAAATGAAAAATAAGTACATACTGTGCTTGGGGTCCTGATAAATAATTTTGTTCTTCCATATGCAATTTCATTAGCGGAAATATTGACTTGAGGATCAGTTAACATCGCCTTTACCCCATCCCTGTCCCAAAAATACAGTAAAAATTAGAGAAAAGATCCCAATAGAAATGGTAATATTGAGTAAGTCAGACACTATATCAGAAAATATATCACAAAGTATATACAGTGGTGTTCAAAAGTCCTGCATAGGCCTAGGATAAATTGATTTTTCAACTTTTAAACGTTTTCTGTCGAATATCGTCGATGCTAATATGACAAATTATATATGGTTTTGCTCAGAATACAATTTTGCATTCTCTCCCTGTAATATTTTTAGCTTTTGAAGCAGTTTTGCCTGAAATTATTGCAACAATATGGGAATTGAAAGCACAACTAAATATTGTACAGCTTCAGATCCAAAATTAGCCAATCACAGATGAGGTTCTTGTGACCAATCATAACCTGGATATGGCAGCCAATCACATTGCATCACATCTGCTGCTTTGTTTGTTTTATCTGTTGGTCTATCTAGTGAATCATACTGTAGAGTTTTATGATGGGAGCCTTCAGATTTTTGTCAGCGGAGGATCGTGTGCGAGTTGTGGTGCTACATGAAGAGTGTTATACTGGCCCCCAGATCGCAAGGAAGGTCGGCTGTAATCAGAGTACAGTCGTAAGAATTTTGCAGAAACATAAGCAGCTTGGAATTACCCAGGACAGGCCCAGATCTGGTCGGCCCAGAAAGTCAACTAAAAGGGAGGATAGAGTACTGATAAAAACATCCCTTGCCAATCGAAAGTTCACCTCTCCTCATCTTCTGCGAGAATGGCAAGAAAAGTGCAATATTGAGGTAGCAACATCAACTGTTAGGAAGAGATGTGTGGAAGCAGGATTGAGAGGGTGCAAGGCCCGAAAGAAGCCATTGATGACAGCCATACAAAGACAAAGGCGAAAACTGTGGGCATTGAAATATTTAAAATGGAGGAAGGAGGAGTGGGAAAAAGTGCTATTTAGTGATGAAAGCACTTTTTGCATTTTAGGAAATGATGGCAAGTTTTATGCGAGAAGGTTCCCACATGAAGAGTGCAAGCCAGAGTGTTTGAGCTTCTCTATGAAACATCCAATGAAAGTAATGGTCTGGGGCTGTTTGGTAGTCAATGTGTTATGATCCTTAGTGGTTGAGGATCACGAATTACTCCAGCTAAGTAACAAACATAGGACAAGCTCTAGGGAGGTGGCAAACTGGACTGACCGCAAATCTGAACCTATCCAAACACACTAGAAGTAGCCGGTGAACGTGCCTAAAAAATTCCTAGACATCTCGAGCCAGCCTGAGGAACTAACTACCCCTGGAGAGAAAGAAAGACCTCTCTTGCCTCCAGAGAAATAATCCCCAAAGATATAGAAGCCCCCAACAAATAATAACGGTGAGGTAAGAGGAAGGCACATACACAGGGGTGAAAACAGATTCAGCAAATGAGGCCCACTAATACTAGATAGCAGAAAATAGTAAAGGGGTCTGTGCGGTCAGTAAAAAACCCTTACAAAATATCCACACTGAGATTCAAGAACCCCCACACCAACTAACGGTGTGGGGGGAGAAACTCAGTCCCCTAGAGCAACCAGCAAGCGAGGAGATCACATCCTAGCAAGCTGGACAAGAAACATGATGAATGCTGATAATCAAAAAATGAACGGACAAAAACTTAGCTTGTCTTGGAGAGGCTGGGAGCAAGGTAATCACAAGGAATCTGAAGAGCACTGAATACATTGATAGCAGGCAAGGAACTGAGTATCCAGGTGGGCTAAATAGGAAACCTACCAAGGATAACGAACCAGCTGATGAAGCAACCTGCAGAAAGACAACACTACCCAGTACCGCTTGTGACCACTAGAGGGAGCCCAAAAATAGAGTTCACAACAGTACCCCCCCCCTTGAGGAGGGGTCACCGAACCCTCATCACGACCCCCAGGGCGATCGGACGAGCTGCGTGGAAGGCGCGAACCAAATCGGCCGCATGAACATCAGAGGCGACAACCCAGGAATTATCCTCCTGACCATAGCCCTTCCACTTAACCAGATACTGAAGTCTCCGTCTAGAGATACGAGAATCCAAAATCTTCTCCACCACATACTCCAATTCGCCCTCGACCAGCACCGGAGCAGGAGGCTCAACAGAAGGAACCACAGGTACCACATACCTCCGCAACAAAGACCTATGGAACACATTATGGATGGCAAACGATGCCGGGAGATCCAAACGAAAAGACACCGGGTTAAGGATTTCCAAGATCTTATAAGGACCGATGAAGCGAGGCTTAAACTTAGGAGATGAGACCTTCATAGGAACATACCGAGAAGACAGCCACACCAAATCCCCAACACGAAGTCGGGGACCCACACCGCAGCGGCGGTTGGCAAAGCGCTGAGCCCTCTCCTGTGACAATTTCAGATTGTCCACCACATGGCTCCAAATCTGCTGCAACCTATCCACCACAGAATCCACCCCAGGACAGTCAGAAGACTCAACCTGACCCGAGGAAAAACGAGGATGGAAACCAGAATTGCAGAAAAAAGGCGAAACCAAGGTAGCAGAACTAGCCCGATTATTAAGGGCAAACTCGGCCAATGGCAAAAAAGTCACCCAATCATCCTGATCAGCAGAAACAAAACATCTCAAATAAGTCTCCAATGTCTGATTAGTACGCTCGGTTTGGCCATTAGTCTGAGGATGGAAGGCCGACGAAAAAGACAAATCAATGCCCATCTTAGCACAAAAAGTTCGCCAAAACCTGGACACAAACTGGGATCCTCTATCAGACACAATATTTTCAGGAATGCCGTGCAAGCGAACCACATTCTGAAAAAATAGAGGAACCAAATCGGAGGAGGAAGGCAGCTTAGGCAAGGGCACCAAATGGACCATCTTGGAAAAACGATCACACACCACCCAGATGACAGACATTTTCTTAGATACTGGCAGATCCGAAATAAAATCCATGGAAATGTGCGTCCAAGGCCTTTTCGGGACAGGCAAAGGCAAAAGCAAACTGCTGGCACGAGAACAGCAAGGCTTAGCCCGAGCACAAATCCCACAAGACTGCACAAAGGAACGCACATCCCGCGACAAGGAAGGCCACCAGAAGGACCTAGCCACCAAATCTCTGGTACCAAAAATCCCAGGATGACCCGCCAACACCGAAGAATGAACCTCGGAAATAACTCTGCTGGTCCATCTATCCGGGACAAACAGTCTCTCTGGTGGACAACGGTCAGGTCTATCCGCCTGAAATTTCTGCGGCACTCGTCGCAAATCTGGAGAAATGGCAGACAAAATCACTCCCTCTCTGAGAATACCAGCTGGCTCAGAAACTCCCAGAGAGTCAGGCACAAAACTCCTAGAAAGTGCATCAGCTTTCACGTTCTTCGAACCAGGCAGGTATGAGACCACGAAGTTGAAACGGGAGAAAAACAACGACCAACGAGCCTGTCTAGGATTCAGGCGCTTGGCAGACTCGAGGTAAATCAGATTTTTGTGATCAGTCAGGACCACCACACGATGTTTAGCTCCTTCGAGCCAATGTCGCCACTCCTCAAATGCCCACTTCATAGCCAACAACTCCCGATTACTAACATCATAATTTCGCTCGGCAGGCGAAAACTTTCTTGAAAAGAAAGAACACGGCTTCATCACAGAGCCCTCAGAGCTTCTCTGCGACAAAACAGCCCCTGCTCCAATCTCGGAAGCATCAACCTCGACCTGGAAGGGGAGAGAGACATCTGGCTGACATAAGACTGGAGCTGAAGAAAACCGGTGCTTAAGCTCCCAAAAGGCCTCCACGGCCGCAGGAGACTAATTAGTCACATCAGAGCCCTTCCTGGTCAAATCCGTCAAAGGTTTAACCACGCTAGAAAAATTAGCGATGAAACGACGGTAAAAATTAGCAAAACCCAAGAACTTCTGAAGACTCTTAACAGACGTGGGCTGAGTCCAGTCATGAATAGCCTGGACCTTGACTGGGTCCATCTCCACAGTAGAAGGAGAAAAAATAAAACCCAAAAAGGTGACCTTCTGTACTCCGAAGAGGCATTTTGAGCCCTTCACAAATAAAGCATTAGCACGCAGGACCTGAAACACCATCCTGACCTGCTTCACATGGGACTCCCAATCATCAGAAAAGACCAAAATGTCATCCAGATAAACAATCATAAATTTATCCAGATATTCTCGGAAAATGTCATGCATGAAGGACTGAAACACAGAAGGAGCATTAGAGAGTCCAAAAGGCATCACCAAGTACTCAAAATGGCCTTCGGGCGTATTAAATGCTGTTTTCCATTCATCTCCCTGCTTAATGCGCACAAGATTATACGCACCACGGAGATCTATCTTGGTGAACCAACTGGCACCCTTAATCCGAGCAAACAAATCAGACAATAGTGGCAAAGGATACTGAAATTTGACTGTGATTTTATTCAGAAGGCGATAATCTATACACGGTCTCAGAGAACCGTCCTTCTTGGCCACAAAAAAGAATCCTGCACCAAGAGGGGAAGAGGATGGGCGAATATGTCCCTTCTCCAAAGACTCCTTTATATAACTCCGCATCGCGGCATGCTCCGGTATAGACAAATTAAAAAGTCGTCCCTTAGGGAATTTACTACCAGGAATTAAATTTATAGCACAGTCACAATCCCTATGAGGGGGCAGGGCACTGGAACTGGGCTCATCAAATACATCCTGGTAGTCAGACAAAAACTCAGGGACCTCAGAAGGAGTGGAAGAAGCAATAGACACCAATGGAGTATCGCCATGAATTCCCTGACAACCCCAACTAGACACAGACATAACTTTCCAATCTAAAACTGGATTATGAGCCTGCAGCCATGGCAGACCCAAAACGACAACATCATGTAAATTATGCAAAACAAGAAAGCGAATCACCTCCTGATGAACGGGAGTCATGCACATGGTCATTTGCGTCCAATACTGAGGTTTATTCTCAGCCAATGGCGTAGCATCAATTCCCCTCAGAGGAATAGGAAATTCCAAAGGCTCCAGGACAAAACCACAGCGCCTGGCAAATGACAAATCCATCAGATTCAGGGCAGCGCCCGAATCCACAAAGGCCATAACCGAGTAGGAGGACAAAGAACAAATCAAAGTAACAGACAAAATAAATTTAGGCTGTATAGTACCAATGGTGACAGGTTTAGCAACCTTTTTTTAAGCGTTTAGAGCATGCTGAGATAACATGAGCAGAATCACCACAGTAAAAGCACAACCCATTTTGACGTCTATGACTTTGTCGCTCAATTCTGGTCAGAGTTCGATCACATTGCATAGACTCAGGTCTCTGTTCAGAAAATACCGCCAAAGGATGAGCAGATTTGCGCTCCCGCAAACGCCGATCAACCTGAATGGCTAAAGCCATAGAATCACTCAGACTTGTAGGGGTGGGGAACCCCACCATAACATCCTTAATGGCTTCAGAAAGACCTTCTCTGAAATTTGCAGCCAGAGCACACTCATTCCATTGAGTAAGCACTGACCATTTCCGAAATTTTTGACAATACACCTCTGCTTCATCCTGCCCTTGAGAGAGGGCCAGCAACGCTTTTTCTGCCTGATTCTCAAGATTAGGCTCCTCATAAAGCAGTCCAAGAGCCAGAAAAAATGCATCCACATTAAGCAATGCAGGATCTCCTGGCGCCAGAGAGAACGCCCAATCCTGAGGGTCGCCACGCAACAAGGAGATAACAATTTTTACTTGCTGAGCGGAATCACCAGAGGAACGAGGTCTCAGAGATAGAAATAACTTACAGTTATTCTTAAAATTCTGAAACCTAGATCTATCTCCAGAAAACAACTCAGGAATGGGTATCTTTGGTTCTGACATAGGGCTATGAATAACAAAATCCTGAATACTTTGTACCCGTGCAGCAAGATGATCCACACTAGATGTCAGAGTCTGAACATCCATGTCTGCAGCTGAGCTCAAAACCACTCAGAGTTCAAGGGGATGAAAAGAAGCTAGACAGACTGCAGCACACACAAAAAAAAAATGTACTCAGGTCTTCTTTTAATCCCACTTCAGCGATGCATTAAACACTTTTGGCCTGCTATACTGTTATGATCCTTAGTGGTTGAGGATCACGAATTACTCCAGCTAAGTAACAAACATAGGACAAGCTCTAGGGAGGTGGCAAACTGGACTGACCGCAAATCTGAACCTATCCAAACACACTAGAAGTAGCTGGTGAACGTGCCTAAAAAATTCCTAGACGTCTCGAGCCAGCCTGAGGAACTAACTACCCCTGGAGAGAAAGAAAGACCTCTCTTGCCTCCAGAGAAATAATCCCCAAAGATATAGAAGCCCCCAACAAATAATAACGGTGAGGTAAGAGGAAGGCACATACACAGGGGTGAAAACAGATTCAGCAAATGAGGCCCACTAATACTAGATAGCAGAAAATAGTAAAGGGGTCTGTGCGGTCAGTAAAAAACCCTTACAAAATATCCACACTGAGATTCAAGAACCCCCGCACCAACTAACGGTGTGGGGGGAGAAACTCAGTCCCCTAGAGCAACCAGCAAGCGAGGAGATCACATCCTAGCAAGCTGGACAAGAAACATGATGAATGCTGATAATCAAAAAATTAACGGACAAAAACTTAGCTTGTCTTGGAGAGGCTGGGAGCAAGGTAATCACAAGGAATCTGAAGAGCACTGAATACATTGATAGCAGGCAAGGAACTGAGTATCCAGGTGGGCTAAATAGGAAACCAACCAAGGATAACGAACCAGCTGATGAAGCAACCTGCAGAAAGACAACACTACCCAGTACCGCTTGTGACCACTAGAGGGAGCCCAAAAATAGAGTTCACAACACCAATGGTGTTGAAAGAACAAGGTGGCTACTATTGACTGGCCAGCTCAGTCCCCGGACCTCAATCCAATTGAAAATTTGTGGCACAAGGTATCATTAGAGATATCTAGAAAACAGCCAAGGACCAAGAGTGAGTTGATTGAGGCTCTGATACAGGCCTGGAACCACATCATCACTCGTGAACATCTGCAGAAGCTTGTTCACTCAATGCCACAGAGATGCAAGCTGGTGCTCAAGAGCAAAGGCTGGCCAATAAAGTATTAGAAGCTAAAGATGCACTCAAAAGGCCCTTTTCAGGACTCTGAATTAAATAAAGAATAATAAATCTTAAAAAGTAAAATTTAAGTCTGTGTGAACTTGCATTGGAAGTTAATGAACTTAGAAACCTGTTCACCATTCTACACACTGTACTGGTGTAGGTATGGTTATGCTGTAAAAAAAATTATCAAAAATGCGCACACCATAACAATTTATACACTTGGGACATTCAAAAATGAGTATGGCATACAATGAGGGATTACAAAAACATATACGTTCCACCAGTTTCACTGTAGAGATGCAGAAGTATGAAACATATAGTTTTCATCATGCCTATGCAGGACTTTTGAACACGATTGTAAGTAGGATTTATTTATACTTTGCCCAGTATATGGGTCTAAAAATACTATGGCATACAGTGGATCTATCTGATACTGTATATGTAGCGCCCCCACTGCCGCAGGGCCGAGGGGTACCCGGTACCGGGCCTCTGAGTCTCTGTTCTGGGGTTGTCACGGTGGCTAGACCCGACCCGTGACCCTGCTGAGGGGCGTACAATGAAGGTGGAGGTATGGTGATGATGTTGTGGTGGTGCGGTGCAGGTCGCAGTAAATAACGAGGACACCAGGTTGCAGTCTCTTTACCTCTTTACTGAAGGTCCCAGGATCCTCAGTCCGGAATATGGTTAACCGGGCTGCGCAAGTCCGGCCGGTCCGATGGCACCTCCAGAGTTCCCTTTGCAGGTGGAAATCTGTGCCTACCTTCTAGCACTTGCGTGTTGTGGTCCTCCCCTGCTGTGCTTACGGGATAGTCCCCACAACTGTTGTGTCTGTTTCTGAAGTTCCCTCACAACTCGATTATGATGTTCTGCTTCGTCCCCCAGATGATATGGCTAGGACGCACCCGTATGACGGGTAGGCTCGGAGCTCTTCCTGGACCCTAGTGTCGCCCCTCTCCTGTTGTTGCCCCCTATTTCTTCTTAGGTGAATTGGGTGAGACAGCCCGCCTGTAACTGACTGTCCTGCCGTAGGTTTGAAGTTAGGCCTGGAGCTCTATACTTCCTCGGCGTTCCGGCCACCGGCTGCGTGCCTCAGTAGGATGTTGCCTCGTCTTGCAGCACGACTCCTACTGGTGTTTCTCTTTGTTGCGTTGATCTCGTTTCTCACTCAGCACAATAAACCTCGCTTCTTGTCCTTTCTTAGGGCACCGCCGCTATCTCGTGCAGGCGCGGTCCCGTAACGTTCTCTCTGTTCGCTAGGCCTCTGTCAGGATCCCACCCCCGACAGTGGCCCCCCTGAATCTTCCCCTGCAACACCCTCTGCCACAGGATGTTGCCTGGTTCCAATCCAGTCAGCTTCTGTCTAACTTCCTGTCCAACCCCTAGTTTTACCAGATTGTGAGGAGTGGCCTAATACATAGCACCCTTAGCTCCCCCTGGAGGCCAGACTGTGAAGTGTATTGGTATCTGTGATACCTGGTTAGGTGAACTCCTTCAGTGCCATCAGACGTACCATAGCCCCCCTTAGCGGTGGAGCATCAGTACTGCAACGACCAGGACTCTGGGGCGCTGCATATACAACATGCTACATACACGTGACACATGTACAGCTCCACTTTCCTACTGTAAGGTCTTGGTACATCACGCTGACGGTAGATAACCTTACCGTGGGTCTCCTGTACACTTGGGCCAGGTCTGCCTGCTCAGCATCTTGTACCGGTCCAGGAAAGACTTATACTCTTGTCTGTAGGCATATCCAGCCCGACGCACTCTCACATTCTCCAGTAACCCTAGATAGCGGACCTGCGTCATCACAAGGGTATCCTCAAACAGTGAGGATTTCTTTGTGCCATTCGGCTTCAAACACCTGTTTTGTCATACAAATTGTACTCATTAATATACAAATGCAAAGTGTCTGCAAACTGTAATAATGTTGTATGAAAAGAAAATCTAAATATGTGCTGTAGGTAATGCCAAAAATAATGGGAACTGTAATGTCAACCAATACCTCATATATTATTTACTGTATATACAGTATATATGTATTTGCACTTCATTTTTCAGGGTGCAGCCAGGCCCAGCATTTTTGGCATTGTAAACTAGGGTGTCTGCTCTCATGGGATGCATTTAGATAGTGCTGGGCTGCCTGCTTGATCTAATAGTATGGGTGTCACTAATAGGCTGTAAGCCAGATACCGTGCATTACCTGTGTGTGACCAGCGCGCTATACAAGCCACTTTTGTGCAATCTAATACTAAGCAATCTCCCCCTCCATGAGTTGGTAGGTTGGGAGTGGTTGCCTCATCAGTATTTTTCACCTGTATTGCCACCATCTTTAATACATGGGTTTGCTGCATCCTGGGAGTGCATTAGTTCTGAGACCTGGGCAGTTAAGCACTGCAGTCCCTTTGTGCTGTGTTAATTTTTGAATTTTTGGAGGATTTTTAGTCCTCTTTTGTGGTTTTTCTATGAGGTTTAGCGTTATGACTCGCAAATGTGAGGACCCTTGACGGGGTTGCGAGCCAGAATATCAACCAATACCTTATATACAGTGGGGAAAAAAGTATTTAGTCAGCCACCAGGTTATATATACTAGATTCCTTGATAGGGTGTTGACCAGGAACTAGTCTAATTGCCGTGTGTGGAGTCGGAAAGGAATTTTTTTCCCCAATGTGGAGCTTACTCTTTGCCACATGGGTATTTTTTTGTCTTCCTCTGGATCAACATGTTAGGGCATGTTAGGTTAGGCTATGGGATGAACTAGATGGACTTAAAATCTTCCTTCAACCTTAAAAACCATGTTACTGTGTTACTACTATGTTACCAATTGTGCAAGTTCTCCCACTTAAAAAGATGTTTTTAAGTGAGATGAACTTTTATTAATGACCAAATACTTATTTTCCACCATATTTTGCAAAATAAATCTTGCCAAATCAGACAAGGTGATTTTCTGCATTTGTTTTGTCATTTTGACTCTCATAGTTGTGGTCTACCTATGATGTCAATTACAGGCCTCTCTCATCTTTTTTAGTTGGAGAACTTGCACAATTGGTGGCTGACTAAATACTTTTTTCCCCACTGTATTATTTCTATATATATGTTTTTTGCACTTCATTTTTCAGGGTGTAGCCAGGCCCAGCATTTTTGGCCTTGTAAACTAGGGTTTCTGCTCTCATGCGATGCATTTAGATAGACCTGGGCAGGTAAGAACAGCAGTCCCTTTGTTCTATATTCATAACCATGGATACCTAAGGTCCTGCAATGCCTGCACATGAGGAAAGAGACACACCGAATCAGAAAAACTATACTACATTTCTAATTGAAGGTATTCACTAATATTATTATTGTTATTGCACCTACTACATATTGTGATAGGATCTTGCAGATGAGAAAATCCCTTTAACCCCTTAATCCCATATGACGTACTATCCCATCAAGGTGACCTGGGACTTAATTCCCAGTGATGGGATAGTACGTCATATGCGATCGGCCGCGCTCACGGGGGGAGCGTGGCCGATCGCGGCCGGGTGTCAGCTGACTATCACAGCTGACATCCGGCACTATGTGCCAGGAGCGGCACGGACCGCCCCCAGCACACTAACCCCCGGCACACTGCGATCAAACATGATCGCAGTGTACCGGCGGTACAGGGAAGCATCGCGCAGGGAGGGGGCTCCCTGCGTGCTTCCCTGAGACAATCGGTACAAGGTGAAGTACTCACCTTGTACCGAGCGTCTCCTCCCTGCAGTCCCCGGATCCAAAATGGCCACGGGGCTGCATCTGGGTCCTGCAGGGAGTACTTCCGGGTCCACAGCAGGCACTGGTAAGCCTGCACTGCTGTATGTCAGATCGCCGATCTGACAGAGTGCTGTGCAAACTGTCAGATCGACGATCTGTGATGTCCCCCCTGGGGCAAAGTAAAAAAGTTAAAAAAAAAAAAAATTTCCACATGTGTAAAAAAAAAAAAAAAAAAAATTCCTAAATAAAGAAAAAAAATATATATTATTCCCATAAATACATTTCTTTATCTAAAAAAAACCAAACAATAAAAGTACACATATTTAGTATCGCCGCGTCCGTAACGACCCAACCTATAAAACTGTCCCACTAGTTAACCCCTTCAGTAAACACCGTAAGAAAAAAAAAAAACGAGCCAAAAAACAACGCTTTATTATCATACCGCCAAACAAAAAGTGGAATAACGCGATCAAAAAGACGGATATAAATAACAATCATACCGCTGAAAACATCATCTTGTCCCGCAAAAAACGAGCCACCATACAGCATCATAAGCAAAAAAATAAAAACGTTATAGTCCTCAGAATAAAGTGATGCCAAAATAATTATTTTTTCTATAAAATAGCTTTTATCGTATAAAAGCGCCAAAACATAAAAAAATGATATAAATGAGGTATCGCTGTAATCGTACTGACCCGAAGAATAAATCTGCTTTATCAATTTTACCAAACGTGGAACGGTATAAACGCCTCCCCCAAAAGAAATTCATGAATAGCTGGTTTATGGTCATTCTGACTCACAAAAATCGGAATAAAAAGTGATCAAAAACTGTCACGTGTCCGAAAATGTTACCAATAAAAACGTCAACTCGTCCCGCAAAAAACAAGACCTCACATGACTCTGTGGACCAAAATGTGAAAAAATTATAGGTCTCAAAATGTGGAGACACAAAAACTTTTTTGCTATAAAAAGCGTCTTTTAGTGTGTGACAGCTGCCAATCATAAAAATCCGATATAAAAAATGCTATAAAAGTAAATCAAACCCCCCTTCATCACCCCCTTAATTTGGGAAAAATAATAAAATTAAAAAAATGTATTTATTTCCATTAGGGCTAGGGTTAGGGTTGGGGCTAGGGTTAGGGCTAGGGTTAGGGCTAGGGTTAGGGTTAGGGCTAGGGCTATGGCTAGGGTTAGGGTTGGAGCTAAAGTTAGGGTTAGGGTTGGGGCTAAAGTTAGGGTTAGGGTTGGGGCTAAAGTTAGGGTTAGGGTTGTGGCTAAAGTTAGGGTTAGGGTTGCGGCTAAAGTTAGGGTTAGGGTTGGGGCCAAAGTTAGGGTTAGGGTTTGGATTACATTTACGGTTGGGATTAGGGTTGGGATTAGAATTAGGGGTGTGTCAGGGTTAGGGGTGTGGTTAGGGTTACCGTTGGGATTAGGGTTAGGGGTGTGTTTGGATTAGGGTTTCAGGTAGAATTGGGGAGTTTCCACTGTTCAGGCACATCAGGGGCTCTGCAAACGCGACATTGCGTCCGATCTCAATTCCAGCCAATTCTGCGTTGAAAAGTAAAACAGTGCTCCTTCCCTTCCGAGCTCTCCCGTGTGCCCAAACAGGGGCTTACCCCAACATATGGGGTATCAGCGTACTCGGGACAAATCGGACAACAACTTTTGAGGTACAAGTTCAATTGTTATCCTTGGTAAAATAAAAATTTGGGGGGCTAAAAATCATTTTTGTGGGAAAAAAAAAGATTTTTTATTTTCACGGCTCTGCGTTGTAAACTGTAGTGAAACACTTGGGGGTTCAAAGGTCTTATAACACATCTAGATAAGTTCCTTGGGAGGTCTAGTTTCCAATATCAGATTACTTGTGGGGGGTTTCTACTGTTTGGGTACATCAGGGGCTCTGCAAATGCAACATGACGCCTGCAGACCAATCCATCTAAGTCTGCATTCCAAATGGTGCTCCTTCCCTTCCGAGCTCTGCTATGCGCCCAAACAGTGGTTCCCCCCCACATGTTGGGTATCAGCGTACTCAGGACAAATTGGACAACAACTTTTGGGGTCTAATTTATCCTGTTACCCTTGTGAAAATACAAAACTGGGGGCTAAAAAATAATTTTTGTGAAAAAAAAAAGAATTTTTATTTTCACGGCTCTGCGTTATAAACTGTAGTGAAACACTTGGGGGTTCAAAGTTCTCACAACACATCTAGATAAGTTCCTTGGGAGGTCTAGTTTCCAATATGGGGTCACTTGTGGGGGGTTTCTACTGTTTGGGTACATCAGGGGCTCTGCAAATGCAACGTGATGCCTGCAGAGCAATCCATCTAAGTCTGCATTCCAAATGGCGCTCCTTCCTTTCCGAGCTCTGCCATGCGCCCAAACAGTGGTTCCCCCCCACATTTTGGGTATCAGCGTACTCAGGACAAATTGGACAACAACTTTTGGGGTCCAATTTATCCTGTTACCCTTGTGAAAATACAAAACTGGGGGCTAAAAAATCATTTTTGTGAAAAAAAAAAAGAAATTTTATTTTCACGGCTCTGCGTTATAAACTGTAGTGAAACACTTGGGGGTTCAAAGCTCTCAAAACACATCTAGATAAGTTCCTTAGGGGGTCTACTTTCCAAAATGGTGTCACTTGTGGGGGGTTTTAATGTTTAGGCACATCAGGGGATCTCCAAACGCAACATGGCGTCCCATCTTAATTCCAGTCAATTTTGCATTGAAAAGTAAAATGGCGCTCCTTCCCTTCTGAGCTCTGCTATGCGCCCAAACAGTGGTTTACCCCCACATATGGGGTATCGTCGTACTCAGGACAAATTGCACAACAACTTTTGTGGTCTAATTTCTTCTCTTACCCTTGGGAAAATAAAAAATTGGGGGTGAAAAGATAATTTTTGTGCAAAAATACGATTTTTTATTTTTACGGCTCTGCACTATAAACTTCTGTGAAGCACTTGTTGGGTCAAAGTGCTCACCACACATCTAGATAAGTTCCTTAAGGGGTCTACTTTCCAAAATGGTGTCCCTTGTGGGGGATGTCAATGTTTAGGCACATCAGGGGCTCTCCAAACGCAACATGGCGTCCCATCTCAATTCCAGTCAATTTTGCATTGAAAAGTCAAATGGCGCTCCTTCCCTTCCGAGCTCTGCCATGAGCTCAAACAATGGTTTACACCCACATATGGGGTATTAGCATACTGAGGACAAATAGCACAACAATTTTTAGGGTCCAATTTCTTCTCTAGCACAACAATTTTTAGGGTCCAATTTCTTCTCTTACCCTTGGGAAAATAAAAAATTGGGGGCGAAAAGATCATTTTTGTGAAAAAATATGATTTTTTATTTTTACGGCTCTGCATTATAAACTTCTGTGAAGCACTTGGTGGGTCAAAGTGCTCACCACACATCTAGATAAGTTCCTTAGGGGGTCTACTTTCCAAAATGGTGTCACTTGTGGGGGGTTTCAATGTTTAGGCACATCAGGGGCTCTCCAAACGCAACATGGCGTCCCATCTCAATTCCAGTCAATTTTGCATTGAAAAGTCAAATGGCGCTCCTTTCCTTCCGAGCTCTGCCATGCGCCCAAACAGTGGTTTACCCCCACATATGGGGTATCAGCGTACTCAGGACAAATTGTACAACAACTTTTGGGGTCCATTTTCTCCTGTTACTCTTGGTAAAATAAAACAAATTGGAGCTGAAATAAATTTTGTGTGAAAAAAAGTTAAATGTTCATTTTTATTTAAACATTCCAAAAATTCCTGTGAAACACCTGAAGGGTTAATAAACTTCTTGAATGTGGTTTTGAGCACCTTGAGGGGTGCAGTTTTTAGAATGGTGTCACACTTGGGTATTTTCTATCATATAGAGCCCTCAAAATGACTTCAAATGAGATATGGTCCCTAAAAAAAAATGGTGTTGTAAAAATGAGAAATTTCTGGTCAACTTTTAACCCCTATAACTCCCTAACAAAAAAAATGTTGGTTCCAAAATTGTGCTGATGTAAAGTAGACATGTGGGAAATGTTACTTATTAAGTATTTTGCGTTACATATCTCTGTGATTTAAGGGCATAAAAATTAAAATTTGGAAAATTGCAAAATTTTCTAAATTTTCGCCAAATTTCCATTTTTTTCACAAATAAACGCAAGTTATATCAAATAAATTTTACCACTATCATGAAGTACAATATCTCACGAGAAAACAGTGTCAGAATCGCCAAGATCTGTTGAAGCGTTCCAGAGTTATAACCTCATAAAGGGACAGTGGTCAGAATTGTAAAAATTGGCCCAGTCATTAACGTGCAAACCACCCTCGGGGCTTAAGGGGTTAAAGAAAATATTACATCAAAATGTTATATTCTTGAACCCTCTGAATTATGTATGTAATGATGTGTAAATGCATTAAAATACTCAGATTGCTGTCTTCCCCGGATTCCGGCACAGCTCCGGAGCTCTCTTGGCCCTTGGGTTAATGTGTGAAATGGAAGTCACTTTCTCAAAGTAAGTCCATGAAGCCTTGTCCTAAGGCTCTATAGGCTTACAATGATGGAAGTAGCTCAACACAACGGTCCCTGGGTGATCCAGGAAAGAAGAGGAGTGTCCTTGAGCGGCGCTAGAAACTGGAAGAGATAGCAATAAGTATGTATATTAATGCACTTACTCATAATCATATATACATATTTAGGAGGAATTCCAAACTACAAATTTTGATGGGACATTTTTAACAAGTGGGTGTTACCCAGAATGTTCCTCTATAAAGTATAGCACTGTCCATTCAGTGCTCACAGTGTCAGACTGTATAGGAACACACCCTATTGTCAAGGTGAGTGGCAACTCCCAGCTGTCAATTTATTCATAGATCAGGAGAATTAACATAGGAACAACAATGGAGGAAAACAGTAGAAGAACAATAACATTTATATTGCGCTTTTATCACTATGGACTGAAAATACAAGTTTTTAATAAGAGTCAGTTGCGCTAACATGTCCTCTATAAGTGTAGAATTTGGCCAGTAAAGTGAGCCGCAGGGTTGTCTTGTTTCTAAGGGCAAATTATTTTTTAAAAAAGTGTCATCATAATATTATAAGAGTGGTCCAAAATACAAAGTAATTTTCATCCTAAATCCCTATTAATTACCATAATCTGAACCATTTTATAATATACTTTAATTAAAAATTCCCTCTCCTTCTCTATCTCCACTATCTAACTGCTTAATTTTTTTCTTATGACTTCTTTTTATATGACTCTTTGTGTGAGACCCCTCAGTGCACGCTGGGATACTCAAACAAAGCGTCATCAGAGCAGGGGGCAGTGGCTGCGGTCACTGTCGCAGCCTCTGCTCCATCACTGAAACGAAGCATCATCAGTGACCTTCCTTTCAGGGATTTGACTAGTCCCTGTGTGATGTGCAATGTGCGAAGTGCACAATGACAGTGCATTCTGTCACCGGCTCAGATCAGCAGTAACGAGCCGGCGACAGAGCAGAGATGCACCTTGTAAGATGAATACCCAGCTTGCAGAGACCAGTGCATATATTAATCTGATTTTAATTATCAAAAAGTAATATATATATATATATATATATATATATATATATATATATATATATATATTTATATATTACTTTTACAAATATTTCAGTGTGTGCAAAACTACAATGCAAGTGACAAATAATATACATTTACAAGTCAATGATACATCTTTTTAGTATGCACAACATCTGTTGTTCTGTTTTTGGGGGGCTGTATATAGTGGTCAGTATAGCCTTTGCTTAAAAACTGGCAAAACAGTTTAGCTTACACAAAGGAGATTATTGCACTGCTCTAGGCTGCACAGTTATGTTCTCAAACTATGATAATTGAACGAAACATGGGGAAACCAGATTAACCACCGATCATGGGTAGTACGTTACCTGATGTAATTGGGGTTCTTGGCGTATAGGTTCTTCATAAGCGTTGACACCGAGCCTTTGAACTGGAAGCCAACAGTGGGTGGACGTTTTAGAGAAGAACACTTCGGGTCTCCCTCTGGGAAAAGAGACTTCAGCAGTTCATGCTTTGCCTTCCACATAGCCTGGGAGAGGTCTCTGAATAGGAGGTCATTGTTCTTGTCTAAAAATCCATCTATGATGTATGTGACCTGTGCAAAACACAAGTATTTTAGGAAGATAACATAGCCTTTCGCTAACTATTTTAGCCCATCCACATCCAAAGAACTGCTTAGGACATGACATGAAAGAGTAATTCTCCACCCTTTAATATTATATTATAAAGATAAGAACTTAATCAGGACTTAAAGAGCAATGACACATTTTTATTTCATAAATTAATAATAGTACAGATGAAAAAAAACAAAAAAACTTTGTAATATATTTTATCAGAGAAATTTGCTTCTTTCTCCTCCAGGACTGATCATTCTCAAAATTCTCAATATCCAGGTAAAATCCATAGACAGGTTTTTAAACTACTGAGATAAAATCTTATCAGTAGCAACTGCCATCATCTACATAGCAGGCATTGGGGATGAGCTAGAAGCAGAGCTTCATACGCACCCCTAGACTTGTAATGGTGCAAATCAGCATGAGAAAATAATCTCAGATGTGAGCTGCCCCAACTGAGTAACATTGGGGCGAGTCCGATTTCATCGCAAGTGTGAGTGAGCCCTTAGGCTAACAGTACATGTATCTTACCTGACCGGCGTAGTGCTCTATTCGGAAAGCATTATGAAGTAAGGTTTTATCCGTGATTAGTTTTTCATTCTGGGTCGTCTTACTCTTGAAGTGCTTATGGTTTTTGAACTTTGCCCCAAGCTTGGAAAGGAAGGTGTCATCAGAGACATTTCCTGGGCGCAGGCACTCTTCATCCAGGACTGCAAGTATTCCATTTGTACCCTGCCAGAAAAGGATATCAGGGGATAATCTAGAACTATTAGCACTTGGCACATTTGTGTTTTTTGATATTACATGAGAACATATGGGCAGTGTCGGACTGGGGTGCTAAGGTGACTTTTGAGGGGGGCCCACTTTTCACCTGCATACCAATATTACACTACCCCATTCACAAATTTACTTATATCTCTATATAATAATAAACTGGGTAGTTTAGTTAATGAATGATGTGATGCTGCCTTTTTCTGTACAGAGTGAATTAAGTGAATTATGCCAAGTACTGCCCATACAGAGGGATTGGGGGCTCAGATCTGCTTTGGAGCCCACCGGGGGATTTCCCTGTTACCCTGTGGGCCAGTCCGAGCCTACATATGGGATAGGGTAAGTGTAAGCCACCTTTCTAGACTAGCCTGTGAGTGTAAATACTGAATGGAAGGGAACATTCAATATATCAATAGAGTTTTTCTCTTGGGACTGAGATAGTGAAATGCAGATAAGCCAGAGTTGTCATTAGTACTGGGCAAACCAAGGCATGTACGGGGCCCGCTGCTCCTTCAGGACTCATGTTCTGCCCTTCCTAATGAAGGACAGGGGTTTGTCCAAGCATTAAAGTTTCACTGCTATAGTTTTGGTTTTGCTGTGTTATAGCACCACCCAGTGGTGGATAAATTTATTACCTGTGTTTTTCTTAGTAATCATTAGAGTGTTGCATTCTGGGTCGCACCAAAGCATCATGGGATAGGGGAATCCCCCATTTTTCTCTCTGTGTATTTTCCTGTACACTCGTGTTAATCTGCTGTGTTGGAACTACTTCACTTACTTGCCACCCTGGTTAGTTTATCCGGTAAGATTGCTATCCCTGTTCTTGCAATATAGTGTTCTATAGAATGTGATTACTGTATAGCAACTAGTACCTGGGAAATCTATTATCTGTCAGTTACTGTATGTAGTTGCATGTAGAAGTTGCATCATCCTGTATGCTTTCCCTGCTAGTTATAAGTATCAGTTGTGCTGTTATTTGCCCAATACTTACCCAAATCATTTGTATTGTTATAGTTTTACCGCATTTCAATACCTGTTACCAATAAACAAGTTAGACTACAGAAAACAGTCTGCTTATTTCGGAAGACAGAAGTGGTTTATGCTGTATGTTGGATCACACACCGTATCAACGTGTATGAAGACAGAACAGTAAAACAGAGGCTAAATACCAGCGGAGGCCAGTAAAATGGAGGCTAAATACCAGCGGAGGCCAGGAAGGAGGCTAGACGCCAGTGATAGCATATACCACTTACGCAGCAACTTGTACCACACCGCACTGCCTGCAGATACCGCAGCGGCCGCCATACAGTCACAAGTACTGAGAGTGCAGCCCACCAAGCACCACACGTCTCAGTCCACGCTGAAGTCACCCCTACCCGCTCTGAGACGTCCTACAGCCTGCAAACGGACATAAAATGTCTGCAAGTCAAACATCTTCACTCAGGACGAGGTCCCAAACAAGCCGCTCTAGCAAGTCTTCCTCGAAAAGGTCTGTCACCCTCGCCCGAGCGGAAGCTGAGGCGGCGAAAGTAAGATCCTCCTTCGCCGCACAAGAGATGCAGTTAAAGTTAAGACAAGCAGACCAAGAAGTAGAAAGCGCTCGCCTGCAAGCAGAAAGAGCCCGCCAAGAAGCAGAAAGAGCCCGCCTGCAAGCAGAGCAAGAAGCAGAAAGAGCCCGCCTGCAAGCAGAGCAAGAAGCAGAAAGAGCCCGCCTGCAAGCGACCTTAGAAAGGCTTTCCGCTGAAAAAGAAGCAGCAGCCGCAATAGCCAAAGCTGAGTTCTTAGAAGCCGTGGAGTTTCCTGAATCTGAGCGTGACAGTGACGTACGTGGACCAGACCTTGATCGTCAGGACCCTGCTCAACGCGTCTCAGAATATGTCCGCCAACATCCCAAAATAGAAGACAACTCTGATCCGTTACACCAACCAGCCTATACAGATTACCAGAGATCTTTCCTCCAAACACCGTACTGGAAGCAGGAAGGTATACTGCGAAACGACATTGACCACCACTACCGTCTTACGGAACAGAAGGTACGGCCTCTGCCCAGACTGACAGGGACACCCTTCGCCACTGAACGGGCTTATACAGACTTTCCTAAGCCAGAAGCTCCTACCAGGTATGAGGATGCACCACATACACCGCATGACAACAGCACACCAGCTCACGTTGGCACTGACTCAGCCACTATGAACTTTGCAAGGTTCTTTACCCGCCGGGAGCTGGTGACCAAGGGACTTGTAAAGTTCACTGATCGAGCTGAAAGCTACAGAGCATGGCGAGCCTCTTTCCAGAATGTCACCAGAGACTTGCATCTTTCCAGTAGTGAAGAGTTAGATCTACTGGTTAAGTGGCTTGGGAGCGAGTCAGCTGAACACACCAAAAGAATCAGGAACATTAACATAAAGTACCCACACACAGGACTTCGTATGGTGTGGGAGAGACTCGAAGAATGTTATGGGTCAATAGAAGCTATAGAAAATGCTTTGTATAAAAGAATTGATGATTTCCCCAAGATAGCAAATAAGGGTTATCAAAAGCTCAGGGAACTGAGCGACTTGTTAATGGAGGTACATGCTGCTCAGGCAGAAGGTGATCTACCAGGGTTGGCATTCCTGGACACTGCCAGAGGTGTCAACCCGATTGTCCAAAAGCTCCCTTACAACTTACAAGAAAAGTGGGTCAGTCACGGGTCCCGTTACAAACAGGCTCATAAGGTACCATTTCCTCCTTTCAGGGTGTTTGTAGACTTTGTTGCTCAGCAGGCTAAAGTTAGAAATGACCCTAGTTTCGATTTCATTATGTCATGTACCACTGCCTCTGGTGTAAAACCCAGTAAAACACCAGTGGCAGTCCACAAAACTAATGTTACCTCCACAGGTTTTCCTTACAGGGCAAGTAAGTCTTCTCCAGAAGAGGACAAACCGCAGGACCTCAGCAAACACTGCCCCCTACACAAGAAACCTCATCCTCCACTAAAATGTAGAGCCTTCAGGGAGAAGTCTCTAGAAGACCGTAAGAGTTTCCTAAAGGAAAACAAGATATGCTTCAGATGCTGCGCGACAACCTCACACTTCGCCAAGAACTGTGAAACCAGTGTGAAATGCACAGAATGTAGTAGTGTGGAGCACAACACGGCCTTGCATCCTGGACCACCTTCAGGGGTATCATCGCGAGTAGAAGAGTCTGCCGAAAAACAGATGGACACTGACATGGACACCCCAGTGGTCACCTCTCAGTGCACAAAGATCTGCAAGGAACTCGTAGCAGGAAGATCCTGCTCAAAGATCTGTCTTGTCAGAGTATTCCCAGCGAGCCAACGGGATAAGGCAACCAAGGTATATGCAATCTTGGACGATCAGAGCAACAGGTCTCTAGCTAAGTCCTTTCTCTTCGACACCTTCAACATTGCTGGTCCCGGCTCTCCGTACTCCTTGAAGACATGTGCAGGTACTGTCGAGACGGCGGGGAGGAGAGCAACTGGATTCAAAGTAGAGTCTATGGACGGTCAAACCTGCTTATCCTTGCCATCAATACTGGAGTGCAACCAGATTCCCGACAACAGGTCTGAGATACCTACACCAGAGGTAGCAGCTTATCACACCCACTTGAGATGTATAGCTCACCTGATACCAGAGCTTTACCAAGGAGCTCCTATCGTCTTACTTCTCGGAAGAGACATACTACGGGTCCACAAGGCTAGAGGACAGATCAACGGCCCACAAAACGCCCCATACGCTCAGAGACTTGACCTAGGATGGGTCATTGTGGGAGATGTCTGTTTGGGTGGAGCACACAGGCCGACATCAGTCAACAGCATGCTCACCAATACCCTCGAGAATGGACGCCCGTCTCTCTTCCAGCCATGCGAGAGCAGTTTCCTGATTAAAGAATTGCCACACCACACCCCTCCACCTTGTCCATTAGCTGATCCTTCCTGTGAAGACCATGCATGCGACGGTGAGCAAAATCATATAGGGTGCACAGTTTTCCACAGGACAAGAGAAGACAACCAGGTAGCAACGTCCATAGAGGACAGACTGTTCTTGGACATCATGGAGCGAGAGATAGTAAGAGACGAATCAAAGAGTTGGGTCGCACCTTTACCATTCAAACCACGGAGGCAACGCTTACCCAACAACAGAGAACTTGTCTACAGTCGATTTGTCTCCCTTACACGCAAACTGCAGAAGGCACCAGAAACAAAACAACACTTCTTTACCTTCATGGAGAGAATATTCCAGAGTGGCCACGCGGAAATTGCACCTGTACTTCAAGATTCCGAGGAATGTTGGTACTTACCTATTTTCGGCGTGTATCATCCGAAGAAACCAGGTCAGATAAGAGTGGTATTTGACTCAAGTGCCAGATACGAAGGTGTTTCTTTAAATGACGTCTTCCTGTCCTGTCCAGACCTCAACAACAGACTTCTGGGAGTACTTCTTCGTTTCCGCAAAGATGCAGTAGCATTTATGGCCGACATACAACAGATGTTTCACTGCTTCCTTGTTAAAGAAGAACACAGAAACTACTTGAGGTTCTTCTGGTACCGTGATAATGACCCCTACAAGGACATCGTGGAATATCGTATGAAGGTACACATCTTCGGGAACAGCCCTTCCCCTGCTGTCGCTATCTATGGCCTTAGACATTCAGCCAGAGAGGGTGAAGCGAAGTATGGATCGGATGTAAGATCTTTTGTGGAAAAGGATTTCTATGTAGATGATTGCCTGAAATCCACACCCACAGTCCATGCAATGACTCAAATATGTCAGTAAAGTGCAAGCTTAATAGCAACTATACCAGCACCCCATGATGGCGTGAGATCTGAAAAACAGCAAATAATAAACACGATCCTACATATTACAATGTGTCCGGCTGGACAAAATGCTGTAGACAGACATGAATAACATACCCACCAGAGGGGAAAGGACCGGTGACCTAAAGCACAAGGGCAAAAAATGACCCGTGAATACCAATAGTGGGCAAAAGTACATGCAAGGGCATGTGTACCCTGGGAGAGGTGAGTGCGGGCAGCAGTCACCCAACGCGTGTCGCCACGCTGTGATGGCTTCGTCAGGGGTCCTTTACTGACATATTTGAGTCATTGCATGGACCGGGGGGACTGGTTATGTTTAGCCATTTGACCATTTCCCAGGGCAGGTTGTTCACCATATTGGGCATGTGTATTTAACCCTCTTGTTGGGGGTGCAGTGCTGTGGCCTTATTATAGGCTTTTTGTTTGCTTAGGGATATGTTACATCCCGTTGTTTTTAATGTTTTTAAGTGTTCTGTCTTTTGCATAAATGTGTAATAAAGTTGTTATCTTATATCTTATATCTTCATGGTGGTGACTCCCATTTTTTCATCCAATTTGAGGTTGCACAAAATTGCTTCCAACAGCCAGAAACTAATGGCAGCCTTTCCCTCTCAAGATTACTCAACCGATTTAAAAGACTTGGATTTAAGCACGGACTCCCTTCCCATGCAGCGGAGCCTGGGTTTACTCTGGGATTTGAAAAAGGATGCATTCACCTTCCAGATCAGCGAAGAAGAGAAACCCTTCACGCGTAGAGGCGTCCTGTCCATTGTGAACAGCTTGTACGATCCTCTGGGATTTGTAACCCCTGTGACTATCCAAGGTAAAATGATGTTGAAAGACTTCACCCGAGAGACGTCCGATTGGGATGATCCGCTTCCCAGCGAAAAAAGAGACTTGTGGGAAAGATGGAAGAACTCTTTAGAAGCCTTGTCAAGTCTCTACGTGGCACGACCATATGCTTCTGTGCCATCAACAGAAATCAAGATGCAAAGGCTTTGTATCTTCTGCGATGCCTCAATCAAAGCAATTGCGGCAGTGGCTTATTTGAAAACAACTGACATCAATGAACAATGCCACGTAAGGCTTGTTATGAGCCGGACAAAACTGGCCCCACTCCGTGAACACACAGTACCCAGACTGGAACTCTGTGCAGCTGTGCTAGCAGTAGAGTTAGCTGAGCTTATCTCGACAGAAATGGACCTGGAAATCAAAGAAGTCGAGTTCTACACTGACAGCAAGGTAGTGCTGGGGTACATTTGCAATGAAACTCGTCACTTCTATGTCTATGTCAGCAATCGGGTGCTAAGGATCAGGAGACCCACCGAACCTAAACAGTGGCACTATGTGTCCACAAACCACAATCCTGCGGACCACGCAACCAGATCCGTTGAAGCAAGTCACCTTAAGGACACGACCTGGTTTACTGGCCCTACATTCTTATACCGTTCGACGCCATACATGGACGAGTCAAACATCTTTGAACTGGTAGATCCAGAGGCAGATGAGGAAATCCGCCCTCAGGTATCCATTCTACGTATGGTGACTAAAGACAATCACCTCAAATCCCACCATTTCAATAAGTTCTCAACTTGGAACTCGCTTGTTCGTGCCCTCGTTTGTTTGATTCATGTGGCTCGGTCCTATAAGTCAACGTCACCCGCCCTTCAGAAACCTTGCAAGGGTTGGCATCACTGCAAGCTTGCCTTTACCGTTCCAAACATGGAAAATGCCAAGAACGTTATAATTCGCACCATACAACGTGAGTGTTATGCCAAAGAATTAGATAACCTCAATAAAGGCCAACCTGTTTCTAGAGATAGTGTCTTGAAGAAGCTTGATCCAATCATTGACCAGGATGGGCTGTTAAGAATTGGAGGTCGTCTTCAAGAAGCTGAAGTGGAATTTGCGGAGAAACACCCTATAATAATTCCTGGACATCATCATGTCACGACCCTGCTTGTGCAACACCACCACGTCTTGGTGAAACATCAGGGCCGACTGTTTACCGAAGGAAATCTACGAACTGCTGGACTATGGATAGTCGGAGCAAAGCGATGCGTGAGTAAACTCATTTACAATTGCGTGATTTGTCGCAAACTCCGTGGCGGGACTCAAAAGCCGAAGATGGCCAATCTCCCACCAGACAGACTTAGTACAGAACCTCCTTTTACCAACGTCGGACTGGACGTATTCGGGCCATGTTCTGTGGTTGCACGGAACACTAGAAGAGTCCAGACCAATGCCAAACGCTGGGCGGTTATGTTCACCTGTATGTCCATCAGAGCAGTCCACATCGAAGTAATTGAGTCCATGGACACTTCAGGGTTTATAAATGCACTCCGACGCTTCATCGCCATCAGAGGTCCCGTGAAGCACATTCGCTCCGATAGAGGTACCAACTTCGTAGGAGCAGTGAAAGAACTTCAAATTCCTTCCAACCTAGACACCACCAGTGTGGAAAGATACCTGAGTGAGCAGGGGTGTACCTGGACTTTCAATCTGCCACACTCTTCTCACATGGGAGGTGCTTGGGAGAGGATGATAGGAATGGCACGCAGAATCCTTGATTCCATTCTCTTGCAAGCAGGTAACGCAAGACTCACACATGAAAGTTTGACCACATTCCTGGCAGAAGTTTCGGCCATCATTAATGCCAGACCATTGACTTCGCTTTCTAGTGACTCTGAGGATCCGACCATTCTCACTCCTGCCATGTTACTTACTCAGAAAGCCAGCGTTCTCAGCGCTCCACCTGGAGAATTTAGCAACAAGGACCTTTACAGACGGCAATGGAGACAAGTCCAAAGTCTCTCCAATACCTTTTGGGACAGATGGAGGAAGCAGTACCTCTCCACCTTACAACCAAGGAAGAAGTGGCAGACCGACAGACCAAACATCAAAACTGGTGATGTCGTTCTCATGAAAGACAGCCAGTCTCACCGTAATGAGTGGCCACTAGGCCTCATCACTAAAGTATTCCCAAGCAAAGATGGGAAGGTCCGTAAGGTCGAGGTCAAAGTAGGCAAGTCCGGGGAAAGTAAACTATTCCTCAGACCGGTGGCGGAACTTGTCTTACTGTTTTCGCCAAAGGAACCTGTAGGTGGCATCGGTTGATGCCAAGCGGGGAGTGTTCTGCCCTTCCTAATGAAGGACAGGGGTTCGTCCAAGCATTAAAGTTTCACTGCTATAGTTTTGGTTTTGCTGTGTTATAGCACCACCCAGTGGTGGATAAATTTATTACCTGTGTTTTTCTTAGTAATCATTAGAGTGTTGCATTCTGGGTCGCACCAAAGCATCATGGGATAGGGGAATCCCCCATTTTTCTCTCTGTGTATTTTCCTGTACACTCGTGTTAATCTGCTGTGTTGGAACTACTTCACTTACTTGCCACCCTGGTTAGTTTATCCGGTAAGATTGCTATCCCTGTTCTTGCAATATAGTGTTCTATAGAATGTGATTACTGTATAGCAACTAGTACCTGGGAAATCTATTATCTGTCAGTTACTGTATGTAGTTGCATGTAGAAGTTGCATCATCCTGTATGCTTTCCCTGCTAGTTATAAGTATCAGTTGTGCTGTTATTTGCCCAATACTTACCCAAATCATTTGTATTGTTATAGTTTTACCGCATTTCAATACCTGTTACCAATAAACAAGTTAGACTACAGAAAACAGTCTTCTTATTTCAGAAGACAGAAGTGGTTTATGCTGTATGTTGGATCACACACCGTATCAACGTGTATGAAGACAGAACAGCTCACTTGACTCAGATTTCCATTGATGATATCCGTCATCTATGTACAGCGATAGTGCACATATAGCAACCATGCCAGCTGTGTTATACAGCCGGCACCCAAGTCTAACTGCTAGTATTGGAACCAATTCTGATCTCAGAAGTTTAACTCAATAGATGCCAATTACAAAGCACCTGTCAACTTTTATTACTGCCGCTCCCCAGAGTATTCTGTCTTTCTTTTTTTTACATCCATCATATAGTTCCAGAGACATTGGCCTCTTTATTACATTGCTGATTATTATGGTCTTTACCAATAGGACGTTACTAACAGGATTATCTGAAGGAGGGCGTCTATAAAAATTAAAAATCAATATAAAATTCATGTCACCCCCCATTTCCTGTAGCATAAGTCAAATCTTATAAAAAAAACACTACATATTTGGTATTGCCACATGTGCTATTGTGCAGGCTTGTAAAATATCAGAATTTTTATCCCATACGGTGAGTGCTGAAAGAAACAGAAAAAATAAAATGGTACTATTGCTGCTATGCCGTGACTTTGTCTCCCAAAAAGATGGAATTAAAAAAGAGATCAGAAAGATGTATGGATCCCAAAAAGATAATGATAAAACTCTTAGCTCCTACCACAAAAAAAATCATTTCCTCACACAGTGCTATTGGCCAAAAATTAAAAAACATTTTTGTTCTTGGAAAACAAGGAAAAAAGTCCAGTGAAGAGAGGTTCACTGGCACACGAAGGCCGAATAATCGAATAATTCTGGAGCTGGCTCTGAGATAACCCTATACAATATATAGGGGACAACATCTAAGAATCTACATTTTAGGCCCCACATGCTACTTACATCCTCTATCAGATTGCAGATAACCTCATTGTCAAAAAAGTCGACTCGGGTCCATTGAATTCCCTTAAATAAAAATAACAATATTAGACATTAAACCCGGCACATGATATAGTACAATACAGTGCACCTGTCTGTACTCTAAAGTGGGAAAAAATTACCCTTCTAAGGCCACATTCTCACCTTCAGTATTTGGTGAGTTTTTTACCTCAGTATTTGTAAGTCAAAACCAGGAGTGGATGATAACTACAGAAGTGGTGACGAGTTTCTATTATACTTTTCCTCTGATTGTTCCTCTCCTGATTTTGGCTTACACATACTGAGGTAAAATACTGACCAAATACTGAAGGTGGGAATGTGGTTCGGGAGTGGAGCGTACGGCTCCATGTAATAATAAATAATAATAATAATAATAATTTTATTTATATAGCGCCAACATATTCCGCAGCGCTTTACAAATTATAGAGGTGACTTGTACAGACAATAGACATTACAGCATAACAGAAATCACAGTTCAAAATAGATACCAGTAGGAATGAGGGCCCTGCTGCTCGCAAGCTTACAAACTATGAGGAAAAGGGGAGACACGAGAGGTGGATGGTGACAATTGCTTTAGTTATTTGGACCAGCCATAGTGTAAGGCTCGGGTGTTCATGTAAAGCTGCATGAACCAGTTAACTGCCTAAGTATGTAGCAGTACAGACACAGAGGCTATTAACTGCATAAAGTGTATGAGAACATGATGCGAGGAACCTGATTATGGGTTTTTCTGTTTTGTTTTGTTTTTTTATGATAGGCCACACAGGGATCGTTAGGTTAATGCATTGAGGCGGTAGGCCAGTCTGAACAAATGAGTTTTTAGGGCACGCTTAAAACTGTGGGGATTGGGGATTAATCGTATTAACCTAGGTAGTGCATTCCAAAGAATCGGCGCAGCACGTGTAAAGTCTTGGAGACGGGAGTGGGAGGTTCTGATTATTGAGGATGCTAACCTGAGGTCATTAGCGGAGCGGAGGGCACGGGTAGGGTGGTAGACTGAGACCAGAGAGGAGATGTAGGGTGGTGCTGAGCCATGGAGTGCTTTGTGGATGAGGGTAGTAGTTTTGTACTGGATTCTGGAGTGGATGGGTAGCCAGTGTAATGACTGGCACAAGGTAGAGGCATCGGTGTAACGGTTGGTGAGGAATATGATCCTGGCAGCAGCATTCAGGACAGATTGGAGCGGGGAGAGTTTGGTAAGAGGGAGGCCAATTAGTAGAGAGTTACAATAGTCCAGACGGGAATGAATAAGTGAAACAGTAAGAGTTTTTGCAGAGTCGAAAGTAAGAAAAGGGCGAATTCTAGAAATGTTTTTGAGATGCAGATAGGAAGAGCGAGCCAGTGATCGGATGTGGGGGGTGAATGAAAGCTCGGAATCAAGGATGACCCCAAGGCAGCGGACATGTTGCTTTGGAGTAATGGTGGATTGATTGGAATGTATTGCTATGCGGCCGCACACTCCACTCCGGAGTGCCGGCGGCAGTGCCGGGTATTCACTCGGACGTATTTCTCGCATGTGTGATCCCGGCCTAATGATGATTTCCTCTTCTGAAGAACCCCCTCCCCATCCAAACACTGCATACCCTATTGCAAACCATCACATTTGTGACCGACTGTGTGAACTTAATTTTTCCATATGGTCACAAGGTTGGAATTCTTTCCTCCAGCTGGGCATTCTAATCTTTGAGTGCACATAGCCAATCTTTCATTTGTTTACACTCGCTCTATCTTTTTCTATGTCACTCATGTCTGTGATCCTTTTCGCTGTTTTTAATTAATTATTCTGTTTATTATTTATCTGATCAATAAAGATATATAGATTTATATTTGTGGCTGACGTGTTTCTTCTCCTTTTGATAAGGGTAAAGTGGTGGCAAAGTGTATGAAAATCTTTTGTGGCAAAGGATTTACAAAAGTCGCTGGTATCTTATCATACTATAGTTTGATTTTCCTACCGAAATTGTGGTAACCCACAGAAAAATTGATGTTTCAAAAGACCAATGAAATAAAATATTGTTAGTTTTCAAAGCTAATATTGGGCCTATATGACTTCTTATTTTCAGTATAATGGTGCTTTCACACTGCATTCTGGCACCCCATTTTGTTGGTCATGTCGGGCTTACGGCCGCACCCCCTGCGAATCAGGATTCACGTATGTGCCAAAGGGACCATAGACTATAATTGTGCTGGCAGAGCGAAAGTGTGCATCAAAGTCGTCCATCATTTTCAGGCGTATATGCTTACTGGAGGAGGACAATACATTCAATGTCGAATCAAAATCGGCAATGCAAGCCTATGACATCTATGTGCAGTCAAACTTTCACTGAGTATCAGAAAGGATAAGGTGGAGAATTTTTTTTTTCTCCATGTATGAGAAAAACACTCTGATCAGTCTGATTTAAACAATCGGTCTGTTTTTCTCGTATGTGAGAAAAACAGACATCTGGATTTCCGTCCATCTACAGACATGCTCCTACAATAAGAACCACAAGTTTATCATCAGCAAAGGAGTAAAATGAAGATCGTGAGCAGAAAGTCAAACATTTTACCTCTCTGGCGTATTCTTCCTGCTCTTCTTTCAGAGTCATGTGAATGAAGATCTGCTGCAGTTTTTCATTACAGTAATTAATAATAAATTGCTCAAAGCTGTTTTCCTGTTGAAAATAAGAATAAATAATATTAATTACAGCTAAAGAATCATTTTTGCTGTAAACACATTTATAAATAATGACAAAAAGATTTATCTTAAAGGGAACCTCATCCCCCAACTATTTATATGCACAAGTCTAGCAATACCTTTATATGGCCAGACCATTCTTCCATTACTGAGAAATCAGCTTTTGAATTGATATACAAATGAGGTTGAAAGACTATGCTAGAAATATTAGCTCAGCTGATCAGCACCCCTGCAAAGTGTCCCCTTCCTCCTCCTGCAGGGACGCTGGTGTGTTCACTTACCAGTTTGCGCTCCCTCAATGTCTGTTTCCTCCCAGGACCTACGCATGGCACGGAGGTCTCCTGGAAGTGTGTTTAGGGTGCACGCACTCTCTCGGTCTCTTAAAAGGCCAGTGCACGTGCAGCGCCCCAGAGTCCTGGTCGTTGCAGTACTGTGGCTCCGCCACTATGGGGAGCCATGGTGCGTCCGATGGCACTGAAGGAGTTCATCTGACCAGGTATCACAGACACCAATACATTTCACAGCCGGGCCTCCGGGGGAGCTAAGGGTTCTATTCATTAGGCCACTCCCCACCATAGTGGGTAAACTGGGGGTCAGGCAGGAAGTTAGATCAGAAAGCTGACTGGATTGGACGAAGCAACACCTAGTGGCAGAGGGTGTTGTGGAGGAAGAGACAGTAGGGTCTCTGTCAGGGGTGGGATCCTGACAGAGGCTTGGCATTGAAAAGAACGTAACGGGTCCGCGCCAGCTCCGGGAAGCGGCGGGATCCAAGGAAGGACCAGAAGCGAGATAGATTGTGCTGAGTGAGAAACGAGATCAAGCAATAGGAGAATTCCAGTAGGGGTCGTGCTGTAAGACCGAAGCAACACCCTACTGAGGCGCACTACCGGTGGCCGGAACGCCGAGGGAGTATTATAACATTCAGCTTCAAGCAATACTCTAAACAGCGGCAGGACAGTCAGTCTCAGGCGGGCTGTCTAACTCAAATCACCTATGAAGTCTTGGGAGGCAATTGCGGGAGAGGGGCGTCTCTAGGGTCCCGGAAGAACTCCAGGCCTACCCGTCAAACGGGTGCCGTTCCTACCCGAACCTCAGGGAGGGACGGAAGATTAGCAGAACATCATCTAGTCGAGTTGTGAGGGAACATCAGAAACAGACACAACAGTTGTGGGGTACTTTCCGTAAGCACAGCAGGGAAGGACTACAACACATAGCGCTAGGGGGAAGGCACAGATTTCCTCCTGTGAAGAGAACTCTGGAAGTGCCATTGGACCGGCCGGACTTGCGCAGCCTGGTGAACCGTATCCTGGACTGAGGACTCAGAGATCTTCAGTAAAGAGGTAAAGAGACTGCAACCTGGTGTCCTCATTATTTACCGCGACCTGCACCCCACAACTGCACCGTTACACCACCACTTATTGCACCGGACGTCCCCCACTGACAGACAGGGCCACGGACCGGGTCTAGCCACCGTGACAACCCCAGGACTGAGACCCAGAGGCCCGGCTCCGGGTACCCCTCGGCCCTGCGGCGGTGTGGGGGCGCTCCAAACTTGGCGTCACGAACAGGATCTACTTAAGCCTGAAGAATCAGGTCATGTGTGCCTTGGAACTGTGAGTTACTGTGTTTGGACTGTATTATGTTGCAAAGACTGTGTCCCGACATTCCCCGCCAAAACCGCCGCCATTATAACACTATGTGGCGCGCAGGGAGCATGGGGCGTGTCCTCGTGGGCGTGGCTTGGAAGAATGGCGCGAAGATGGAGCCCGCCCCTCACCGTTATTACTATGTCCAGAGAATGTGCCCATCAAGGAGAAGGGCCCGCCTCCTAGTGTGGGATGGTGGAGGAGAGAAAGGCCGCCCTCCGGACGGGGAGGGGCAAGAACTGCTGGAGACCACAAGGAAGAATCCGATTGGCAGCATGGAGCGCGGAAGCCACCCCGGAGAGGGAGAGGAGACCTGTGCCAGGTTCTACCAATGGGAGCCGGCGGAGTCTTTACCAGGCTGCATCACTAATCAGGAAATCCTCGGGGCGGAAGTGGAGGAGCTGTGCCGGCAGTTCCGGAGTCTGTGCCAGCGAGCAACCATCCCTGGCGAGGGGCCGCACCAGGCATCGCTCTCACCATCGACTACAGAGGAGACCGACACCGGAGATGCGGCGGGAGCAGGTAACGGCGCCGACCCGGGCGTGGCGATTGAGGAGCCCCTATTGCTGGATGTAGACTCGCCCCCACCACGACCACCCGGACGGGTGTGTAGCCGCATTGAATGCGAGAGGCCCTGGGAAACTCTGCAGACGGCCGATCGCCCCCTACAGCCCATTAAACAACCCACGCAGCTCCAGGGAGAATGGGTAACCTTCAAATGGACCCGCGCGGCCACTACCAATCTGATGGGGTTCCCAGGGGATGCCCAGGAGGAGGGGGAGAGTGTCGAGGTCATCCGCCAGAGGGAATACCGCCAACGGCTGCGGCAACAAGAAGAGGAGTGGGCCCGCAAGAAGGAGCTCCGACGTCAGGCTGAGCGGGAGAAAGACCTTCAGAAGAAAGCCCAAGTTAGGCAGGCTACTGAGGAGAATTGGGGTCCGCAGCGATATGGCGTGGTCAACACCTTCCGGATGCAGGGAGGTTGGGGCTTTATTAAGGAGCCCGGTCTCGCCTTGGAAGTGTTTGTAAACCGGCGGGATGTAGAGGCGCATCTCATTGAGGGACACCCAGGCCGGGATCTCTATCCAGGAGACCGAGTTAAGTACACCCGCCACTGGGGGGATCAAGGATGGTATGCCTTGCATGTACGTAAATACAAGCCGGAAGTGACATTACCACCCCCTGATGATTCCCCAAGACCTGCGGCCATTCCCCCGATCTCCCTGTGTGCCAAGTGTCTGCGGACCATCACTCCGAGGAGAACCGTGAGTACCCAGACCCCTATCCAGGGTGCAGATGCCCTTTATGTGGTGGCGGGAGGAGGGCAGTACTCACGGAAATCGCCCCCAGACTTAGAAGAATAAACCTCGATACCCTGAATCTGTAAATAGTTATTGTTCCACTACTTTGTTGCTATACCCGTAAAGGGTTAACTCTTAAAGGGATCCCTTTGTTGACCCGGGATCCCTATTGTTTGTTTTTGTTACCAAAAGTTTTGCACAAGTTTTAAAAACTGCTGAATCATGAACAGTGCATGATCCGAACTCTTTTGTATATAGTTTACACCTTCTTAAGGGTGTTTCCTACTGGTTTTACTTAAAGACTCTTTGTGAAGATACCTTTCCTACTGGTTTTACTTAAACAAGGACTCTTTGCGAAGATACCGCACTGGAACCTTTGATGAGTATGGACTGGTAGCTTGAGAAGATACGCTACCTCACAGAGACTTGGTCCCCTCTTAAAGGGGATGTTCATTTGTCACGCTTCGATAGTAATATTGCTTAAGATGAGTAGCAATAATGTCTTGACCAAAGGAAATGATGATAATGTTTATATGAGAAAAGTTATATGTGTTTAACTGGTTACATGTGAAGAAATATTGATAATGTGCTCTGAGAAGTGAAAGATAGAAGAAGGATGCAGTGGGCCCGTAGAGATAGATGGGGTGTCCAGCATGCAAGAAAGGAAGAAAGATAATGAGAAGGCTTAATGTTCGATAGAAAATGTTTTGATAATGCTGATAGAAAGTTAGGATAGAAGGTAAACCCTGAGTCCTCATAGGAGTCATGTAGAGATGGCTCAGTGCTCTCAAACTGAAAGTATGTTATGTTCTATACTGTGTATAGTAGTTGAAAAGGCAGTAGGCCCTGGCTGAACGGGGCGGTCCTGTAACAGAAAGGAGAGGCAGTAGGTCTGGTGCCAATAGGACAGGCAGTCCTGCAGATCCAAAGTAGGAGAATGAGAAAGTTAAAATGCCTTATAATGTGATTATAGGAAGGTCTTTAGTGGATAAAGAGTGTATGTCCTTAAAGGCAAAGTTAAATTATTGTTCAATAATGTTTGCACTTAGTAGAATACCCGGTTGGGTAAGAAAAGTTGATTATAGCATGTTACTATGATATTTTTTGCCATGTTTGTAACGTTCAAGTGTCCTTACCTCCCATAAAGGGAAGCCTGTTCAAGTATACTTATTGTCATTGCACTCAACAAAATTGTATGTCTTTTTGCTAACTTGTATTGTTGTTTTCTTCCCAGTCCCGGAGTACTGTGTTTAACCAGGGGGGAGTGCAGCGCCCCAGAGTCCTGGTCGTTGCAGTACTGTGGCTCCGCCACTATGGGGAGCCATGGTGCGTCCGATGGCACTGAAGGAGTTCATCTGACCAGGTATCACAGACACCAATACATTTCACAGCCGGGCCTCCGGGGGGAGCTAAGGGTTCTATTCATTAGGCCACTCCCCACCATAGTGGGTAAACTGGGCGTCAGGAAGGAAGTTAGATCAGAAAGCTGACTGGATTGGACGAAGCAACACATAGTGGCAGAGGGTGTTGTGGAGGAAGAGACAGTAGGGTCTCTGTCAGGGGTGGGATCCTGACAGAGGCTTGGCATTGAAAAGAACGTAACGGGTCCGCGCCAGCTCCAGGAAGCGGCGGGATCCAAGGAAGGACTAGAAGCGAGATAGATTGTGCTGAGTGAGAAACGAGATCAAGCAATAGGAGAATTCCAGTAGGGGTCGTGCTGTAAGACCGAAGCAACACCCTACTGAGGCGCACTACCGGTGGCCGGAACGCCGAGGGAGTATTATAACATTCAGCTTCAAGCAATACTCTAAACAGCGGCAGGACAGTCAGTCTCAGGCGGGCTGTCTAACTCAAATCACCTATGAAGTCTTGGGAGGCAATTGCGGGAGAGGGGCGTCTCTAGGGTCCCGGAAGAACTCCAGGCCTACCCGTCAAACGGGTGCCGTTCCTACCCGAACCTCAGGGAGGGACGGAAGATTAGCAGAACATGATCTAGTCGAGTTGTGAGGGAACATCAGAAACAGACACAACAGTTGTGGGGTACTTTCCGTAAGCACAGCAGGGAAGGACTACAACACATAGCGCTAGGGGGAAGGCACAGATTTCCTCCTGTGAAGAGAACTCTGGAAGTGCCATTGGACCGGCCGGACTTGCGCAGCCTGGTGAACCGTATTCTGGACTGAGGACTCAGAGATCTTCAGTAAAGAGGTAAAGAGACTGCAACCTGGTGTCCTCATTATTTACCGCGACCTGCACCCCACAACTGCACCGTTACACCACCACTTATTGCACCGGACGTCCCCCACTGACAGACAGGGCCACGGACCGGGTCTAGCCACCGTGACAACCCCAGGACTGAGACCCAGAGGCCCGGCTCCGGGTACCCCTCGGCCCTGCGGCGGTGTGGGGGCGCTCCACACGCACTGTTAATATATCCCCAGACCAATAGCAAAGACTGAACCCACGCCTGGCTAAGTGGTCGTTATTTTTTGGCCGTCTTGATTTTGTTCTGCATATCCATACCAGTTGAAATGCTGTTGTAATGGAGGAACAGACTGGCCATTGTAGAGGTGCGCATACTCGGCCTCTACTCTATTCATTGACTATGGGACAGTCAGAAACAGCCAAGCATTGTAAGGTAGTGGCCACTTTTGATGGCAACTCACCTAAACTTAGGTCTTAGGGTTTAGCCATCATAATTAGTAAGATGTTATGAAATTTTAAATCAAACTTACCTCTAAGACCTCAAATCCATAAATATCCAGAACTCCCATCACTTTCTTTCCCTGGAACTCAGACACCTGGAAAAGGATTAATGTAGAATATAAATCATGTCCTGCAAACGCCTCACGCTCATATGTGAAAATTTTCACATAAGATAAAGATCAAAATGTATATTCTACGTTATTGCTGTGTATTTTATTTACAGGATATTAACATAAAATGTAGTAGTGGCTCAATATATGACTTCCACTAGTCCTATGCTGTCCTATGTGCAGAATGTGAATATGGCCGTTGATGAATATATTGAGTACGTCATCATACAATATGGACTGAAATTTACGTGCAAAGATTGTATAAGGTGATTGTAAATTTTAGGCTGTGACCTACAGTTAGGGTATACTCTGCAAGCATCATCCATACATACAGCCCTGGCAAAAATTAAGAGACCACCACATCAAAACCCTGTCATGGGCAGCCCATTCTCCAGACCTGAACCCCAATGAAAACCTCTGGAATGTAATCAAGAGGATGATGGATAGTCATAAGCAATCAAACAAAGAAGAACTGCTTACATTTTTGCGCCAGAAGCAGTGTGAAAGACTGGTGGAAAGCATGCCAAGACGCATGAAAGCTGTGATTAAAAATCCTGGTTATTCCACAAAATATTGATTTCTGAACTCTTCCTGAGTTAAAACATTAGTATTGTTGTTTCTAAATGATTATGAACTTGTTTTTTGCACTATTTGAGGTCTGCAAGCAATGCATTTTTTTTTTATTTTGACCATTTCTCATTTTTCAGAAAATAAATACAAAATGTATTGCTTGGAACTTCGGAGACATGTTGTTGTCAGTAGTTTATAGAATAAAAGAACAATTTACATTTTACTCAAAAATATACCTATAAAGAGAAAAATCAGACAAACTGAACATTTTGCAGTGGTCTCTTAATTTTTGCCAGAGCTGTATTTTATGCTACAAACCTGTTTCTGAATTCACTGTAAAATAGACAAACATCTGTTACCCTCAACTCGTACAAGCCCTTCTCAATGGCTGTATTCCCCCATGTTCAATAAAAATAGGCTGTACTCACCTCCGGTGTTGGCGCTATTCCAAAGACAGTGTCCCCACTGCTCTCATGACATTGTTGTACCACATGAGCCCTGCAGGCAATCAGTGGATAATTCACTCTCACTTCTTCAAGTGAGATCAGCTGCTGCTCCCTGACTTCCTCCAGATCGAAGTGAGAGTGTAGCAGCCGCTGACTGCCTGCAGGGCTCTTATGCTATAATAACGTCACTCGAACCCTGGGCTGCAATGTCATCGCAGCTGATGGACGAGGGAAAATAGCAATTGAGAAGGGATTGTCCAATTAGTGAACAACCCCTTTAAAAGGAACTTGTCACTGATCTGCCAGCAGCATGTTGCCGAAAAGGAGAAGCTGAGCAGAATGATATATAGGTATGTTGAAAAGGCTCAGTATCACTTGTGTTATATTTTTCTAAATACCTGCTTATTATGGGCCTAGTAGTCAAAGGGGCGGTCCTAACCACTGATTGACAACTCTGTATAAGTGTGCATACAGAGCTAGCTGACAATCACTGATTAGAACTGCCCCCTTGACTCCTAGGCCGACAATAAGCAGGGATATATATATGAATAAAACACAAGTTACACCGAGTCTTTTCCCACATACCTATGTATCATTTTGCTCAGCTTTTCCTTCTATGCACCACTCTGACCACAGACAGCATAACATTTCCAACAATAATAGATTCATGAGTAAATGGAGCTTGATATAAATAAACTATTCAGTTAATATGAAACAATAGTTCAACAAAATATGGAAATGAGATACTATAAATTCTATAAAGGATAATGGAGGTAATTGCTTGTGCCACGTTTTAGCAGAGAAGCCTTAAAACTTACCTTTATACTTTCATTAATCCTCTGCACCAGCCAGCTGAACAGTCGGTCGTACATATTCTTTGCCAAGGCATCTTTTGCATAAGCTGCCTAAAACAATGTAGACAAATTTAAGAGAAACATCAGAGAAAGCAAAGCAGAATAACATAATACTGTAGATTATCCCTACACAATAGATAGACGATGGACAAGGTATGATACAATAGTTCATTATTGTCTGCCTACTAAAATATGAGAGATGGGCGAACTTGTTCGTAAAACGTTCACCAATCACTAATTTGGCACGAATATTGCACATTTGGATTCGTGTTCGGATTCACAAGCTTTTTTCCTAAAAATCAGCAAAAGTCGGCCAAAGTTCAGTAAATTATGGTGTTTAGTAAAGGCTTCAGACATCAGTGTTCCCGGTAGCAGCACGGGCCACAAAATGTCCCACACACGTGCACACTGATGACACACGGATGAGTCATGACATTCCTGTGTCATCAGTGTGACACGTACTAGTGCCTGGGAATCGGCGGTACTGTTTGCGCTGTTTCCCGGCATAAGGTGCTGAATACAGCTCACATCACTGTCCCCTGCTGTGCTGTGATCAGTGCCAGCAGGGGACTATATTGAGAGTTGTATTCAACTGTTAACAGCGAGAGTAGGCGGTGGCTGATGGGAATTTTCATCAGCCACTGCCTGCGCTATAAGTAAATAAGTATTTTAAATAAATGACATGGGGTTCCTCTGTATTTTTGATAACCAGCCAGGCAAAACTGACAGCTGCAAGCTGCAACCCTCAGCTGTCAGCTTCAGCAAGACTGGTTATCAAGAATAGACGGGTCCTGACGCCGTATTTTTTAATTATTTAAATAAATAATTTTAAAAAAGGTGTGCGGTCCCCCCCTATTTTTAACAATTAACCAAGCTAATGCAGACAGCTGGGGGCTTGTATTCTCTGATGTCAACTCTTCGTGTCACAGAACTTTTTTCACGCCATGTGGGTCTGAATAAAATCCACTTTTACATTTGAAATGTACCGTATATGGAGTGCTGTCTTCCTTTTTCTCTTTAATGGGCTATTTGTAAGTATTGGATGAATTGCTGGGGAGGCCCAGGCACCCACTAATAGCGTTGTGCTGTTCCATTTTTTCTATCTATCATCTATCTATTCTATTTATCTATCCGTCTATCTATCTATCTAGCTGTTGTTACGTCTAATCACATATATTGCTTGTAACTTTTTTCATTACATTTTTTACTTACCTGCGACACATTCAGTGTTGTCACCACTTTCTCTTGTTTAGCTTCTACAGTGCGGACACTAAATGCATTTTCCAGTGTAGCAGTATCAAGTCCAATCAGTGAGCAGATCTCCCTGATATCTGGAATGTGAAATAAGAGCATAACACAGACACACATATATAATCAAATGGAGAAGTAATTAACTGTTCTAAGATTTCTGAAAAAATACCTAAAGGGGACTCTATTCACACAATATATTAGATTTTGTTTATCATAAAATATAAAATTAATAAAACTAGATAAAAGTTCATCACATCAAACAAACATATAACACTCTCCATGGAAATTCTCAGACAAACCAGCAATGAGGCTGTCAGAGATGACAGAACCTTTGTGGATTACACAACTGCCATACTGTATAGACAAAACTCATGCAATGAAGCTGGAATTATCCAAGGTGATGAAATCTTTCTGTAAAGGGAATCTGTTAGTAGGATCAACCCCCCTAATCCGTCTAAATGGGCATGTGAATCATAGAAAGCGGAATAAAATGATATTTTTATATCTGCGATCTGATGTCTTAGGCTGATTTCACATTTGCAGTTGTGTCCGCAGCGTTTCGGCCGCAAACATAAACGCACGCAAAACGCAGCATTTTTTAAATCTGCATCAGCTTCTGCATGCGGTCAGAAAAACGCAACTTTTGCATACGTTTGCGCTTTTTATTCGCATGAGTACGCGGACGAAAGCATACGAACGCATGCACCTGCGTCCACAACGTTAAAGATAGGAAAACACAACGCATGCAGATGTATGTGGCCGAAACGCTGCGGGCACACCCGCAAATGTGAAACCAGCCTTACTCCAGACAAATCCATGTTTTTCTTAATGATTAAATGAGCTTATTTTAAATAAAAGGGAGAGTTACCAGTGGGAGACATGTAATGACAGACAGTCTGTTCTGATCTATGTCTCACACTGACCCCTGTCAGTGAAGGAAAACTGATTACACTTTTAACAACAATCACTTAAAGCGGACCTGTCACTTGCCATAAATATAGAAGTTTATTTTACCTGTTGTAAATGCTGCTGTTATACTGAACTTAACATTGTTATTTTATTTTCCTGCGCCTCTCTATTCCTGACACATCGACCTCTCTTTCCGTATTATAAACCTAGTCTTTTGGCCAACTCGGTGTGTTCTGCAAGACTCCTACAGAGCAAAGTTGGGGACCATACCATTCTGGATAACATTTTAAATTTACGGTACATAAAATGAAAAAATACATGAACAAATAAAAAACATTAAGAAACATAAAACCAAGGGCGCTGCACAGGAATTCTGGTCTTTTTGCAGCAAATAATAGGACAAAACCACTGTATTTGTCCAGAGTTAAATACTATAAAGAGTAAAATATATATTTGCGCCAAAGAACTAAGTCATCTAGAGTGTTACAATAATGAGATTGTACAGGACAGAATAAAGACTATGTTAAATGGTGTGTTTAAAAGCCACATAGTACATTGCACAGCCCATGTATTATATTACACAGCCCACGTATTATATTGCACAGCCCACGTAGTTTATTGCCCAGCCCTCGCAGTATATAGCAATGTGGGCATCATATCCCTGTTAAAAAAAAGAATTAAAATAAAAAATAGTTATATACTCACCTTCCGTTGGCCCCGGATCCAGGCAAAGCGGTTACCGAAGCTCCTCGCGCGCTCCGGTCCCAAGAGTGCATTGCAGTCTCACGAGATGATGACGCAGCGGTCTCGCGAGACTGCTACGTCATCATCTCGCGAGACCGCAATGCATGGAGCGGTCACCGGGGTGTCGCGAGGAGCAGGAAAGGCCGGTTCTGGATCCGAGGGGCCGACGGACGGTGAGTATATAACGATTTTTAATTTTTTTTTTATTTTTAACATTAGATCTTTTAACTATTGATGCCGCATACGCAGCATCAATAGTAAAAAGTTGGTCACACAGGGTTAATAGCAGCGGTAACGGAGTGCGTTACCAGTGGCATAACGCGGTCCGTTACCGCTGCCATTAACCCTGTGTGAGCACTGACTGGAGGGGAGTATGGAGCGGGCACTGACTGCGGGGAGTAAGGAGCGGCCATTTTGCCGCCGGACTGTGCCCGTCGCTGATTGGTCGTGGCCGTTTTGCCGCGACCAATCAGCGACTTGGATTTCCATGACAGACAGAGGCCGCGATCAATGAATATCCATGACAGACAGACAGAAGGACAGAAAGACGGAAGTGACCCTTAGACAATTGTATAGTAAATGAGTCATGAAGAATTCAGTATCCGATGGAATGTAGCACATTCGCTGAGATGGTTCCAGAGTGAGTAGAAAGCGAGTTGCTCTTGAGTGTTGGGGGGGCACCATCCCGGCCGGTGACGGACGCCCCTCTTAGAATATATCACACTGCCGCGACTAGGCAGTAACCGCACAATATACTACTTAGAGCCGACAAGGTGCAGAGAAGCTTCAGGACCTTGCGTGATGTCACGGTCACGTGATTGCTCACGTGACTGGCTACGGAGCGCACTTAGGTCCACAATCCAAATGAAAAACATTCCCAAATTCAGAACAGCAACATTTACACCAGGTGAAAAAATGACAATTTTATGGTAAGTGATAGGTCCTGCGTAACAATATTTATACCGTACAGCTACACTATATATAATACTACGGTATATATTCTATAGGGAACATTCTTAATTGATCTTACCCTTTGCATCTGGGATGTAGCATGAGGCCATTCCATTGGCCTGAAACTGTCCCTTTATCTCAATATTTCCCAGTTTCAGAACAACTGCAACAATCTGCAGAATTGAAATCACCTCAGAATCAGAAAATCCAATAATTTTCATGGCATCCTGTAAAGAACACAAAGGTGATTAGTCTCAGCATTTCATGATGATGATCTGGTTCTAATCTTTCTCACACAATATAAAATGGAGGACTGGCCTTTAAACAAAAAAGTTGTGTCATGTGACATGTCTATTCAAGATATGAAATGGATGTTTTTCATCATGACATGATAGGCTTTGCTGTACTGGCAAATGAATACATGTGGTATAAGGCCACATTCACACGTTCAGTATTTGGTCAGTATTTTACCTCAGTATGTGTAAGCCAAAACCAGGAGTGGGTGATAAATACAGAAGTGGTGACATGTTTCTATTATACTTTTCATCTCACTGTTTCACTCCTCATATTGGCATGCCAGGCTTGGCATTTCACTCTCCACATGGAGAAACACTGAGATAAAATACTGACCAAATACTGAACATGTGATTGTAGCCTGTGATATGCACTTTCTGTTTTCCATCCAGGTGTTTATGAAACCTGAAGCAGAAAAAAAAAAAACATTCAAAAGAATGAACATATGAATAGCAATTGGTTTCACAATAGTAGCGAACAGGAATGTTTTTTAAGTGTAAAGGTCACACTTAGCGACGCTGCAGCGATACAGACAATGATGCCGATCGCTGCAGCGTCGCTGTTTGGTCGCTGGGGAGCTGTCACACAGACCGCTCTCCAGCGACCAACGATGCCGAGGTCCCCGGGTAACCAGGGTAAACATCGGGTTGCTAAGCGCAGGGCCGCGCTTAGTAACCCGATGTTTACCCTGGTTACCAGCGTAAAATGTAAAAAAAACAAACAATACATACTTACATTCGCGTCCCCCGGCGTCTGCTTCCCTGCACTGACTGAGCGCCGGCCCTAACAGCAGAGCGGTGACGTCACCGCTGTGCTGTACTTTCACTTTGCGGCCGGCGCTCAGTCAGTGTGGGAAGCGGACGCCGGGGCATGCGAAGGTGAGTATGTACGGTTTGTTTTTTTTACATTTTACGCTGGTAACCAGGGTAAACATCGGGTTACTAAGCGCGGCCCTGCGCTTAGCAACCCGATGTTTACCCTGGCTACCAGTGTAAAACATCGCTGGTATCGTTGCTTTTGGTGTCAAACACGACGATACACGCCGGTCTGACGACCAAATAAAGTTCAGAACTTTCTTCAACGACCAGCGATATCACAGCAGGATTTTGATCGCTGCTGCGTGTCACACTCAACGATATCGCTATCCAGGACGCTGCAACGTCACGGATCGCTAGCGATATCGTTTAGTGTGACGGTACCTTAAGGCTACGTGCCCACGTTGCTGATTAGCCTCAGGAATTTTTTGTGCGGATTCTGCATCTCTTGGCAGAAAAAGCAGGTGCGGATTTGATGCGTTTTTTGTGCAGATTTTGTGCAGATTTGCTGGGGATTTTGTGAGGATTTACTGCGTTTTTTACCCCTGCAGATTTCTATGGAATGGGTACAAAAACGCTGCAGATCCGCACAAAAGAAGTGACATGCTACTTCTTTTAATCTGCAGCGTTTCCGCACATAATTTTCCACACCATTAGCACAGCATTTTTTTTCCTATTGATTTACATTGTACTGTTAATCACTTGCTTATCAGCAGCGTTTCTGCAAGGCAAAAAACGCTGTGGATCGGCAGGAAATCCGCAACGTGTGCACATACCCTTATTGAAGCAATTTTCTTCAGGCTGTTATTTAAGTGAACCCACTCTAAAAACAAACTCAGATTTTTAGGAGTTGTTGGAGCAGAAACTAAGTAGAAACTCCCCAAATCCTCCTCAAAAACTGAGAACTTAGGCTGGGGTCACACATGCGTGTTTTACGTACGTAAGAGCGCAAAAACTACGTACGTAAAACTCGCATTACATACGGCACAATGCTTCTCAATGGGGCTGCTCCTATTAGCCGTATATTACGGTTCAGTATTATACGGCGTTCTACGGCCGTACAAAATCGCAGCATGCTGCGTTTGTCAGCGTATTGCGCAAATAATACGCCAATGAAAGTCTATGGGGGCGAGAAAAATACGGATTCCACACGGACCAGCAGTGTGACTTGCGAGAAATACGCAGCGCTGTTAGTGAAAAGTCGGTAATTCAATTGCCGGCTTTTCATTTCTCCTGCACAAACCCGACAGGATATGAGACGTGGTTTACATACAGTAAACCATCTCATATCCCCTTTTTTTTTGCATATTCCACACTACTAATGTTAGTAGTGTGTATGTGCAAAATTTCAGCGCTGTAGCTGCTGAAATAAAGGGTTAAATGGCGGAAAAAATTGGCGTGGGCTCCCGCGCAATTTTCTCCGCCAGAGCGGTAAAGCCAGTGACTGAGGGCAGATATTAATAGCCTAGAGAGGGTCCATGGTTATTGGCCCCCCCGTGGCTACAAACATCTGCCCCCAGCCACCCCAGAAAAGGCATATCTGGAAGATGCGCCTATTCTGGCACTTGGCCACTCTCTTCCCACTCCCTGTAGCGGTGGGATATGGGGTAATGAAGGGTTAATGCCACCTTGCTATTGGAAGGTGACATTAAGCCAGATTAATGATGGAGAGGCGTCAATTATGACACCTATCCATTATTAATCCAATTGTAGGAAAGGGTTAAAAAACACACACACACATGATTGAAAAGTATTTTAATGAAATAAACACAGCGGTTGTTGTAATAATTTATTGTTCTCTCAAATCCATTTGCAGTCCCTCGCTTGGCAACATAATAAACGCACAAGATACATACCTTCTGATGTACTGTCAGGTCCAACGATGTAATCCATCTGAAGGGGTTAACTAATATTACAGGCAGGAGCCCTGCTAATGCAGCTGTGCTCCGTGCCTGTAATCCCCGGCGAATGAATGAAATGTAGGTCATTGACCTACATTTCATTCATTCGCGGTGATGCGCCCCCTGGTGGATGTCCTCATATGACCTGGAGCGTGGGAAAAAGTTCCCAGGCTGCAGTTCATGAGAACATCCACCAGAGGGCGCCTCACCGCGAATGAATGAAATGTAGGTCAATGACCTACATTTCAGTCATTCGCCGGGGATTACAGGCACGGAGCACCGCTGCATTTAGCAGGGCTCCTGCCTGTAATATTAGTTAACCCCTTCAGATGGATTACATCGTTGGACCTGACAGTACATCAGAAGGTATGTATCTTGTGCGTTTATTATGTTGCCAAGCGAGGGACTGCAAATGGATTTGAGAGAACAATAAATTATTACAACAACCGCTGTGTTTATTTCATTATAATACTTTTCAATCATGTGTGTGTGTTTTTTAACCCTTTCCTACAATTGGATTAATAATGGAGAGGTGTCATAATTGACGCCTCTCCATTATTAATCTGGCTTAATGTCACCTTTCAATAGCAAGGTGGCATTAACCCTTCATTACCCCATATCCCACCGCTACAGGGAGTGGGAAGAGAGTGGCCAAGTGCCAGAATAGGCGCATCTTCCAGATGTGCCTTTTCTGGGGTGGCTGGGGGCAGATGGTTTTAGCCACGGGGGGGCCAATAACCATGGACCCTCTCCTGGCTATTAATATCTGCCCTCAGTCACTGGCTTTACCGCTCTGGCGGAGAAAATTGCACGGGAGCCCACGCCAATTTTTTCCGCCATTTAACCCTTTATTTTAGCAGCTACAGCGCAGAAATTTTGCACATACACACTACTAACATTAGTAGTGTGGAATATGCAAAAAAAAGGGGGATATGAGATGGTTTACTGTATGTAAACCATGTCTCATATCCTGTCGGGTTTGTGCAGGAGAAATGAAAAGCCGGCAATTGAATTACCGGCTGTTCACAGATATCGCGCTGATTGAAATCTAAATACAGAATATATATATATGTGTCACAATGACATATATATATATATATATACTGTATATATGTTTTCCCGAACATTTGAGCACATAAATCCATTAGATGTCGGTTTTGCAAGCCTGCGCGAAAATCTCGCAGTACGGATGCCATACGGATTACATACGGAGGATGCCATGCGCAAAATACGCTGACACACCCTGACTACGGATCACTATTTTGGGAACATTTCTCCGTATTACGGCCGTAGTACGGACGTATAATACGTGGCGTATTGTCTTACGCCATGTGTGACCCCAGCCTTAGTGTGTAAAACACTAAACCCTAGAATGCGTACCTGGGGCCTCGCAGGCCTGCTAGGTTACTTGTTTTCTATTATCTGTAAAACTACATTAGTTAGAATTTTGAAACTCAAGGTAATCCTCAGGTATATAGTTCTTAGTAATATCCAGTTGTTCATATATTTTTATGTTATAGGCATCTCGTATAGCAACGCTTTTTTTGTGACTCCCCATATTCACGTACCTGGGGCCTTTGAGGCCTGCTTTGGTTTACATGTACTCCTCAGTCTTTTTGTCTGTACTGTTGTTGGGGAAGAACTTATGACTCAGTCTTTATGACTATTGGTCGATGGCTGTTGCTGGGAAGAGTGTGGATTCTGCCTGACATGGTAATGTGATCCTGGAAGGGAGTTTCCCCTCACAAAGTAACGTGATTATGATGTCAGTACAGGTCCTTTAGTCCTAAATCCTAGTTGCTGGAGAGACTTTGGAGGAAGAAGTCAGCTTTCTTTGGTCTGTAACAAAGAACCTTTCTGAGCTCCAAAACCAGAGGCTTCTACTGCACTTACAAGAAAGTGATCTGTTGAAGGTAAGAGTAGGGGGGCTGTACTTTACCCTAAGCACACAAACACTAACAAAGTCTTAGCACACACAGTGTATAGTGCACAAGCCTGATTGTAATCTTTATTTTTTACTTTTCATTTTAGTTTACTCACATCTAAGATTACAATGGCACAGTCTACATCAAGGGGATTGACTGTCCAAGAAATTGAGGCGATTATTTTCAATAGTGATGAAGACAGTGACATTTCTTTGTCGGATGAAGAGTATATTCCACCAGCTAATGTATCAACTTCATCGTCCAGCGATTCCTCAGATGATGAAGAAGTAATGGATCCAGCAGAATGTGCAAGTAGAACATCTAAAACAAATGTTTTTTGGAACAGTACTGCTGTGGCTCATGCACGCACCCCATCACATAACATTATTAGAGTTCCTCAAGGAGCTGTCGGAATTTCCCAATTCATGTCCAAAAAAGATGTTTTCAGTAAATTTGTTTCAGATGATATTGCAGATGAGGTAGTTTTGTGTACGAATGTGGAAGGTAAACGTATTGCTTTGGAAAAAAAAAACTTGGAAAAATTTAACTAAAGAGGAACTATATGCCTATATTGGCCTTACTCTTCTGGCAGGGTTGACTAAATCATATGATGTGCCAATCAGAGAGTTATTTCTGAACCCATTTGCAGATCCACATTACAAAGCCACTATGTCCGTAGATAGATTTGAGGCTATTTGGAGATGCATTCGTTTTGATGAAATGAGAACTCGGCCTGTGAGGTTGGCAACCGATAAATTAGCGCCTATTAGCTATATATGGAATCTTTTTATCAAGAACTGTTACAAACTTTACAATTCTAGCGAATATGTGACAGTGGACGAACAACTTCTTGCCTTTAGGGGACGTTGCAAATTTATCCAATATATGCCCAGTAAGCCAGCTAAATACGGCATAAAAATTTTCTGGATGTGCGATTCAGCAACTTATTATGGGATGAATGGCATGATTTACTGTGGAAAAGAAGCTGACGCTCCAGTCCAGAAAGATCTATGTTCCAACATAGTGAAAACACTAGCTTTACCAATTTTCCATTCTGGAAAAAATATCACTATGGATAATTATTTTACTAATTTAGAACTGGCCAATTTTTTGCTTCAGAAACAACTAACACTTGTTGGTACAATGAGACCAAACCGCCGCGAAATTCCACCAATAATGAAGCACAATGCACAGCGACCAATCTACGAGAGTGTATTCGGTTTCTGCAATGAGGCAACAATGGTGTCCTATAAAGCCAAGAAAGAAAAATCTGTGATATTACTGAGCACAATGCATCACGATGAAAGTATTGACACCAATGACAGGAAACAAAAACCTGAAATTATACTTCATTATAATAAGACAAAAGGAGGTGTCGACAAGATGGACGAAATGATTACTGAATATTCGTGTAAAAGGCAGACTAAACGTTGGCCTGTTGCCCTTTTTTCCAATATCCTTGATGTGTCAGCCCTCAATAGCTATATTGTTTATTGTCAAACTAATGCAGAATTCCATGCCAACAGGAAGGACAATAGACGTATATTTTTGACAGAACTTTGTTATGAACTTTTGATGCCTACTATGCTAGAGAGAAGCAGCACAAAATGCTTATCAAGGCAAATTACAGAGGCAATGATCCGATGTGGAATATGCTTTCAGGAACAGCCAGAGCAAAGAGAAAAAAAAAGAAAGCGCTGCTATATTTGTCCAGCAAAGAAAGAAAGAAAATCGGAGCGTTTCTGTTCTACTTGCGGACAAAATGTATGCAGGGAACATTCTGAAGAAAAAATAATATGCAAGAATTGTCGGGGGAATATGTAAAGTGGAAAATAAATATTCCTGCACCAAGTTTGCTACAGACTTTATGTAAAAACTTTTTATAAGAAAAAATGTATCCATCATAAAAAATTGTACTGAGTGCCCGTTTAGTTACATTTTTGTTGTTTTATGTACATAATATTTTTGGGGAATTATACACATCTTAGGCTATGTTCCAAGTAGCGCTGGGGTTCACCAGAATGGGATCCATAATGGATCTGACCTCCTGGTAACTCCAGCTAAGGCTGATGGAATGCCGGGATTCCACCAGCCTTAGCTGAGGTCACCAGGAGGTCAGATCCATTACGGATCCCCTCCTGGTGGACCCCAGCGCTAGTGGGAATGCATCCTTACTTTGCAAATTTAAAATAAACTTTGAAAAGTATTTTTATTTGAGTTATTCCATGTTATTTGCACACAGGCCTAAAAGGCCCCAGGTGCGTGAATATGGGGTAGTCACAAAAAAAGCGTTGCTATACGAAATGCCTATAACATAAAAATATACGAACAACTGGAAATTACTAACAACTATATAGCTGAGGAATACCTAGAGTTTCAAAATTGTAACTAAAGTAGTTTTACAGAAAATAATAAAAAAGTAACCTGACAGGCTTGCGAGGCCCCAGGTACACGTTCTATCAGCCTTAGCCGGGGTCACCAGGAGGTCAGATCCATTACGAAATCCCGTCCAGGCGGACCCCAGAGCTAGTGGGAATGCATGCTTACTTTCAAATAACTTTGAAAAATTTTTTTTTTTTATTTATTCCATGTTATTTGAAAACAGGCCTCAAAGGCCCCAGGTACGTAATAGTGTAGATTTCTATGGTCACGCATTCTAGGGTTAAAAAACACTTAAAAAAGGTTACAAAAATTTGCACAACACAGAGTTGCAACATTTTTTTGTTACTTTTGGTATTTTCACTTACAGTTAGGTTCATATACATTTGGACAGAGACAACATTTTTCTAATTTTGGTTATAGACATTACCACAATAAATTTTAAACAAAACAATTCAGATGCAGTTGAAGTTCAGACTTTCAGCTTTCATTTGAGGGTATCCACATTAAAATTGGATGAAGGGTTTAGGAGTTTCAGCTCCTTAACAGGTGCCACCCTGTTTTTAAAGGGATCAAAAGTAACTGGACAATTGACTCCAAGGCTATTTCATGGACAGGTGTGGGCAATCCCTTCGTTATGTCATTCTCAATTAAGCAGATAAAAGGCCTGGAGTTGATTTGAGGTGTGGTGCTTGCATTTGGAAGGTTTAGCTGTGAAGTAAACATGCGGTCAAAGGAGCTCTCCATGCAGGTGAAACAAGCCATCCTTAAGCTGCGAAAACAGAAAAAACCTATCCGAGAAATTGCTACAATATTAGGAGTGGCAAAATCTACAGTTTGGTACATCCTGAGAAAGAAAGAAAGCACTGGTGAACTCATCAATGCAAAAAGACCTTGGTGCCCACGGAAGACAACAGTGGTGGATGATCGCAGAATAATCTCCATAGTGAAGAGAAACCCCTTCACAACAGCCAACCAAGTGAACAACACTCTCCAGGAGGTCAATATCCAAATCTACCATAAAGAGAAGTCTGCATGAAAGTAAATACAGAGGGTTCACTGCACGGTGCAAGCCACTCATAAGCATCAAGAATAAAAAGGCAAGACTGGACCTTGCTAAAAAAACCATCTAAAAAAAAGCCAGCACAGTTCTGGAAGAACAAAGTATGGCGAAGGCGAGGTACAGCTCATGATCCAAAGCATACCACATCATCTGTAAAACACGGCGGAGGCAGTGTGATGGCTTGGGCATGCATGGCTGCCAGTGGGTCACTTGTGTTTATTGATGATGTGACACAGGACAGAAGCAGCCGAATGAATTCTGAGGTATTCAGAGCCATACTGTGTGCTCAGATCCAGCCAAATTCAGCCAAACTGATTGGTCGTCGTTTCATACTACAGATGGACAATGATCCAAAACACAAAGCCAAAGCAACCCAGGAGTTTATTAAAGCAAAGAAGTGGAATATTCTTGAATAGCCAAGTCAGTCACCTGATCTCAACCCAATTGAGCATGCATTTCACTTGTTAAAGACTAAACTTCAGACAGAAAGGCCCACAAACAAACAGCAACTGAAAACCACCACAGTGAAGGCCTGGCAGAGCATCAAAAAGGAGGAAACACAGGGTCTGGTGATGTCCATGAGTTCAAGACTTCAGGCCATCATTGCCAACAAAGGGTTTTCAACCAAGTACTAAAAATGAACATTTTATTTAAATTTATTTAATCTATCCAATTACTTTTGGTCCCTTTAAAAACAGGTTTGCCCACGTTAAGGAGCTGAAACTCCTAAACCCTTCATCCAATTTTAATGTGGATACCCTCAAATGAAAGCTGAAAGTCTGAACTTCAACAGCATCTGAATTGTTTTGTTGAAAATTCATTGTGGTAATGTCTATAACCAAAATTAGAAAAATGTTGTCTCTGTCCAAATATATATGGACCTAACTGCAAGTTTGAAGCATCTTCCCCAAAATGGGCAGAGCTGAGGTTCAGCTGGGTGGGATGGTGAGTGACTATGCCCGCCTGTTAAATTCCGCAAAAGTTCCGGCATTTTTTACACACGTGGTCAATATTGTTGGTACCCCTCGTTTAATGACAGAAAAACCTACAATGGTCACAGAAATATCTAGAATCTGACAAAAGTAATACTAAATAAAAAATCTATGAAGATGAACATATGAAAGTCAGACATTGCTTTTCAACCATGCTTCCACAGAATTAAAAAAAAAAACTCGTGAAATAGGCCTTGACAGAAATGATGGTACCCTTAGCTTAATATTTTGTTGCACAACCTTTTGAGGCAATCACTGCAATCAAATGATTTCTGTAACTGTTAATGAGACTTCTGCACCTCTCGACAGGTATTTTGGCCCACTCTTCAAGAGCAAACTGCTCCAGTTGTCTCGTGTTTGTAGGCTGCCTTTTCCAGACGGAATGTTTCAGCTCTTTCCAAAGATGCTCAATAGGATTTAGGTCAGGGCTCATAGAAGGCCACTTCAGAATAGTCCAATGTTTTCCTCCTAGCCACTCTTGGATGTTTTTAGCTGTGTATTTTGGGTCATTATCCTGTTGCAAGACCCATGACCTGCGACTGAGACCAAGCTTTCTGACACTGGGCAGCACATTTCTCTCTAGAATCCCTTGATAGTCTTGAGATTTCATTGTACCCTGCACAGATTCTAGACACCCTGTGCCAGATGCAGCAAAGCAGCCCCAGAACATAACAGAGCCTCCTCCATGTTTCACAGTAGGGACAGTGTTCTTTTCTTGATATGCTTCATTTTTCCATCTGTGAACATAGAGCTGATGTGCCATGCCAAAAAGTTCCATTTTTGTCTCATCTGTTCATAGGACATTCTCCCAGAAGCTTTGTGGCTTGTCAACATGTAGTTTGGGAAATTCCAGTCTGTCTTTTTTATGATTTTTTTCAACAATGGTGTCCTCCTTGGTTGTCTCCCATGAAGTCCACTTTAGCTCATACAATGATGGCTGGTGCGATCTGACACTGATTTTCCTTGAGCTTGAAGTTCATTTTTAATCTGTTTAGAACTTTTCCTGGGCTCTTTTGTTACCATTCATATTATCCGTCTCTTTGATTTGTCATCAATTTTCCTCCTGCGGCCACGTCCAGAGAGGATGGCTACAGTCCCATGGATCTTAAATTTCTGAATAATATGTGCAACTGTAGTCACAGGAACATCAAGCTGCTTGGAAAAGGTCTTATATCTGTTACCGTTAACATATTTGTCTATAATTTTCTTTCTAATCTCCTGAGACAAGGAAGGAATGATAAATCGAGGACACATGAGGCAGCACATGCTCCTCAGTCTTCACCCTCTTACAATGATCCATCGTTAGATGACTCTGCCAAACTTAGAAGTTGTAACACAAGTACCTTAACAGTCCTGAAGTTCTCAGCATCATTCATGCCAGTTAAGCTACTTGAGTTCTTGTTCAGGTAGACATACTTGGCACAGTCTGGAGCCAACTTGAGTTGTCCTGAGCAAAGAAAATTAGAAAATACAATATGTATATATATGATATATTTGTCCAAATGAAGGCTAAAAATAAAAAATCTATCTATTGAAGGGATCGCATCCTCACCTAGTAAGTCAGTGCCTCCCCCAGACAGCAATTGGTAGAATATATGGAAGTTTCGTTCTGCCTTGACATGTTTCACCACTCGTGACTTCTCCAGGAGATCTACACAATGCAGAAGAGAAATGTGTACAATGATCTGACAATCAGTCCAAGCTACATAAAAACCATGGCTTTCAATCATATCCTTGGTATGTTCTGTTCGCTGCTTTGTTTATATAGATTTTAAATTTATTGTAGAAGATTTTATTTTATCACTTTGAGTAATCTTACTGATAACTCGGCAAAAAAATAATTAACAGGGTTTTACATCCATGATGAAAAAAAAATGCCGCAGGCCATAAAAAAATAAAGCATTCACACTGTAATAAACCCCAAGGCTCAAAAACAAATGCTACCTGGGTCCCGCAGCCGGTGTCTGTCGTTTCTCTTGTGACGTGAATGGACAACTGACCTCATTGGATGCAGCCTCACCACTTTGGCCTCCTTAGTTAGTTCCTATCAGTCTAGGGGCAGGTTCACACAAGCGTATAAAAAATCATTCAGAGTTTCATCCAGAAAACTCAGAATTGTTTTTCTCACTTGCTATCCTTGTGCTGTTCATATACAATCCATTTTTTTTACAGCAGCAGCTATTTCTCATTTACCGGACCATTTACAGTTCCCTATTTTACAGAATTGTAATGTATCTGGGAAAATCGCATGCTGTTCTGCGGCTCCATACGCCATCCGATCCCATAGGCTTGAATGGCCGAGTCTCATCTGATGCATGGAAGAAACTAGTCCATGCTGTGATTTTTTTCACATGCAGATTCACATTGCTCCGATTGATGTCTGTTTTGCTACAGACAGTACTCGGACCGAAAATACGGTTGTGTGAACAAGCTCTAAAACTCTTTTTAATTAGCATTGGATCCTAATCTATTTTTAAATTAGTTCACTTTTGGCCTGTGAGAAGCATGTCTGATAGATTAGGTTTCCATCAGAGAAAAGTCGCCTTGTCGCGGCTGGTGAGCAAACCTGAATTGGCCAGTATGTGCACTAATTACTTTAATTTTATAGCTATTTTCTATATGGTGGTTATGCAGTTTAAAGGGAACCAGTGTTTTAGAGAAAATGTAATTTGAAGAGTACTTAAGGAGAGACCTGTCAATCAACTGAAGTGGTGCGTGGAGAAACCAACCAGATGTGATGATGGACTAGTCTCATCTCTCCCTATAGTCCCCACCGCCTGGCTCTTCATACTATAATTTATCTGAAACAATGGAGCACTGATTCATGTTGCCTGTGATTTTGGCAGCATGAAGTGACTGACCAGGTTTCCTTTAAATGTTAAATATTCATGGTTTGTATACATGTTAGTGCATACTGTCTCCTGTTGTATTCTTTGGTTTGCACATAATATGCTCAAGCTTGCACCTGTTCACACTTGCCTCATTGTGTTGGGAGAAGCTAATCAATTTTTTGTTTCTTTCCACCACTTTGGCCAGCGATTGGCTGCGGCAGTCACATGCCTGCATGACAGAAACAGGATGTACAGAAAATAGTCTCCCGGTGTAACAGGCCAAAGTAACCCCGTCCCAGATTAACCCCGGGTATAATTTGGCCTAGGCCAGAGTATACCCCGGGGTATAAACTGGCCTAGGCCAAACTATACCCAGGCATAAAATGGCCTAGGCCAAACTATACCCCGGGGTGTAAAATAGCCTAGGCCAAACTATACCCCTCCAGGCCACATTATACCCCCCAGGGTTAAAGTGGCCTAGGCTACATTTAACCCTGGGTATATTTTGGCCTAGGCCAAACTATACCTAAGGATGTAAAACAGCCTAGGCCAAACTATAACAGGCCACACTATACCCTCAGGCCAGACTATAGCCTTTTACTGGTTGCTATGGGATTTTACATGGCCACTTTATCCTAGCAACGCCCTGGATACGGTTGGAAAAGGGGTTTATCTACCTTGGGGGGCACCCTCACAGCACTGCGGGGAAGCCGGGGAACCCTTTTACTGGTTGCTATGGGATTTTACATGACCAATTTATCCTAGCAACGCCTTGTATACGCTTGGAAAAGGGGTTAATCTACCTTGGGGGCACCCTCACAGCACTGCGGGGTGGGTGGGGATCCCTTTTACTGGTTGCTATGGGATTTTACATGGCCACTTTATCCTAGCAACGCCCTGGATACGGTTGGAAAAGGGGTTTATCTACCTTGGGGGCACCCTCACAGCACTGCGGGGAAGCCGGGGAACCCTTTTACTGGTTGCTATGGGATTTTACATGACCAATTTATCCTAGCAACGCCTTGTATACGCTTGGAAAAGGGGTTAATCTACCTTGGAGGACACCCTCACAGCACTGCGGGGTGGGTGGGGATCCCTTTTACTGGTTGCTATGGGATTTTACATGGCCACTTTATCCTAGCAACGCCCTGGATACGGTTGGAAAAGGGGTTTATCTACCTTGGGGGGCACCCTCACAGCACTGCGGGGAAGCCGGGGAACCCTTTTACTGGTTGCTATGGGATTTTACATGACCAATTTATCCTAGCAACGCCTTGTATACGCTTGGAAAAGGGGTTAATCTACCTTGGGGGCACCCTCACAGCACTGCGGGGTGGGTGGGGATCCCTTTTACTGGTTGCTATGGGATTTTACATGGCCACTTTATCCTAGCAACGCCCTGGATACGGTTGGAAAAGGGGTTTATCTACCTTGGGGGCACCCTCACAGCACTGCGGGGAAGCCGGGGAACCCTTTTACTGGTTGCTATGGGATTTTACATGACCAATTTATCCTAGCAACGCCTTGTATACGCTTGGAAAAGGGGTTAATCTACCTTGGAGGACACCCTCACAGCACTGCGGGGTGGGTGGGGATCCCTTTTACTGGTTGCTATGGGATTTTACATGGCCACTTTATCCTAGCAACGCCCTGGATACGGTTGGAAAAGGGGTTTATCTACCTTGGGGGCACCCTCACAGCACTGCGGGGAAGCCGGGGAACCCTTTTACTGGTTGCTATGGGATTTTACATGACCAATTTATCCTAGCAACGCCTTGGATACGCTTGGAAAAGGGGCTTATCTACCTTGGGGGCACTGTCGCAGCATTGCATGGAGGCTGGGGAACTCTTTTCCTGGTTGCTAAGCGATTTCAAATGATCAATCTAAGGTACTTACACCATGTAAAACCCTATAGCAAGCAGGGTGCCCCCAAGGTAGATAAACCCCTTTTCCAAGCATATACAAGGCATTGCTAGGATAAAGTGGTCATGTAAAATCCCATAGCAACCAGTAAAAGGGTTCCTCGGTGTAACAGGCCAAAGCAACCCTGTCCCAGATTAACCCCGGGTATAATTTGGTCTATGCCAGAGTATACCCGGGCATAAACTGGCCTAGGCCAAACTATACCCCGGGGTGTAAAATAGCCTAGGCCAAACTATACCCCTCCAGGCCAGATTATGTAACTAATCTGGGGTTAAAGTTGCCTAGCCCAATTTATACCTCTCAGCTCATATTATACCCCAATGAAATCATTTGCATTGAGTGATATACACAAGAATTACTTAATGCTTCAACATTTTATTGAGAAACCAAACTGACAATTCTTAAAGAGTACCTCCCACTATACAAAACTTTTGCCCATGGCAAAAGTAGTTGTAAAGGGGGGTATTTGTAATGCATATGCATTACAAATACCCCCCCATTTTATAGTTACCTTAGGGGGGCTGCCCGATTACCCCCCCTCGCTAACCGCCGCTGCCCGTCTCCTGGTAGACGGGGTCCCCCTCCTGCCGCTAGGTGGCGCTGCCTCTCCATGCGCCGACGTCACAGCCAGGCGCCATAGAGGAGAGCGGCACCTGGCTAGTGCCGTTGGAGCTTGTAGAAGCAGAGCCAGCACCACCTAGCGGTGGGAGGGGGGGCAATAATTTCTCATTAGCTATAAGTCACTTATCATGCAATGCAATTATCTGGGGCAACAAATCGCCCAACAGTCATTCTGTGTATTATGACATTTAGTCTAGCATGTCCTTGCTACCAAATTAACGTTTAAAGCTAAACACTGATAACAACATTGAAATGATCGTGCTTATTTTCAAGATACAGTGCATGTTCAGTTGTTGACTGCAGATTGAAGCTTGCAGGATATGTCAACCAATCCATGGAGTCACCGACGTTTGTGTAGATTATTATGTCGCAACTCAACAGATTCGCCGTGGTCATGATCTCTGCATCAGTTGCCCAGACTCCATCACGAGAGATTCCAGAGATGTTCACATATTCATTCACATTTTGGTTCAAGTAGTCCTGTAGTTTTTTTGTCAAGTCAGTTTTCATATGGTGGATGACTTTATCTCTGAGAAGGGAATGGTTGTCCTCTGTTCCTGTCAAGATGTAGCTGATGGCCCGGAAGAAGCAGTTTCCATCACCTTTGGTTTTATATGTACGCCGTGGTTGTTCAAGGTCTCGTCTGCATCCACAGTATACAACCTTACTAAACGTAAGGCCAAGAGTGGTGCTAAGATACTTCCTTCTTGAACTTGGTAGTAGGTTGAAAGCCTTAGTTTGCTTATTTTTCTGTGTGGCAGAGTCACTGGAATAATCATCATCGGATGGTGGAGAAGCCTCTTTATCCTGGTAAATCTTTAGGTTGCTGGTGTGGTATGTGTTGCTTAATATCTTGCCAGTTTTGTTGTTCTTAAGTTTTACTCGTCCCTTGGTCAAGGATTCCACAACTAAATAAGGTCCAATCCAGCGTGGTTCCATCTTTGAACCTATGCGTTGAATACGGCGCTGATTCTTGATATAAACTATGGTACCAGCAGTGATTTCTTTGTTGCTTTTGTGTCGGCGATCAAAGGCACACTTCTGGTGTTCTTGAGCAGAGTGGATGTTGGTACTGACGTCTGAGTGCAGCTTTTTAAGAATGCTTGACAGTGTATTTAGCACATCAGGGGTGGCATGATCTGAAATGGGCATGGGATCCACCGTATCATCTTTTGAGGGATTAAGGTCCATGGGAAGCTTGGCCTTCCGTCCATACATGACCTCAAATGGAGTAACCTTGGTTGAAGCATGCACAGATGTGTGATAGGCAAACAGAACACCAGGGATGAATTGATCCCAGTTGTTTCCTTGGTCATTGACAAGCTTACTAAGAGCTTCTTTAAGTGTCCGATTATCACGTTCCCGCTGGCCATTTGTTTGTGGGTGGTATGCAGATGAAATACGGTGATCTGTTTGAAAATGTTCCATCAGGTTGTCAATGATCGAGTTTACAAACTCTCGTCCCTGGTCGCTAATCAGAGTCTCCATACAGCCAAGGCGACAGATAACGGAGTACAAAAAATTTGCCACTGACTTGGCACTCTTATCTGGGACAGCTGTTGCTTCAGTCCATTTGGAGAAATGATCAGTGGCAGCAACTATATATTTGTTGCCATTTGATGTTTCCTGAAGAGGGCCAATCATATCAATCCCAACTAAGCTCCATACTTTTCCAGGCACTGATATACTGTTGAGTGGTGGAGCTTCCTTTGTGATTTTGGGATTTATAACAAAACATTTTTGACAGGCTTTCACATACTGGTGAACGTCATTTTTCATTCCCTTCCAGTAAAACCGGTCAGAGATTTTGGCTAAAGTTTTATCTCTGCCAAAATGGCCCCCAGATATTGGGTTGTCATGACAGGCCTTCAGGATATTTGGCAGTCGACTTTTAGTAAGAACCTCCTTTTCCCTATGATAAACAATTCCTCCTTGGGCTCGATATGGCTTTGCTGTTTGTCTAAACTGGGACTTGGCATTTGCACGTTTCTCAGGAGGTAGATCGTAGGTATACTGAGGGTACCTTTGTTCTGTTGCAGTGTAGAATCTCAAAAGCTGGTCATACAATTGATCTTCCATGGTTGTCAAAATTGGAAAAGATTTGGTGTCATAGAGAGCAGAGAGGTGTCATAGAGAACATACAAAACAAGTTATCATTAACTATGCACTGACAGGACAGCGCCATCTACTGTCAGTTCAGATCTGCACACTTTTCAACAAATAAGCAATAGGGTGAGAAAAACAGTGAAGTGATAACATTATGGCCTAGAGAAATACTATAAAAACTATTTTATACCCCCTGGTATAAAGTTTATCCCCCGGGGGTATACTATGGCCTAAGTCAGCTTTTGAATTTTTGTGCTGTTTCCTTCCTCAGTAAAAGGGTTCCCCGGCTTCCCCGCAGTGCTGCGAGGGTGCCCCCATGGTAGATAAACCCATTTTTTAAGCGTATCCAAGGCGTTGCTAGGATAGAATGGCCATGTAAAATCCCATAGCAACCAGTAAAAGGGTTCCCCACCCACCCCGCAGTGCTGTGAGGGTGCCCCCAAGGTAGATTAACCCCTTTTCCAAGCGTATACAAGGCGTTGCTAGGATAAATTGGTCATGTAAAATCCCATAGCAACCAGTAAAAGGGTTCCCCGGCTTCCCCACAGTGCTGCAAGGGTGCCCCCAAGGTAGATAAACCCCTTTTCCAAGCGTATACAAGCCGTTGCTAGGATAAAGTGGTCATGTAAAATCCCATAGCAACCACCTAAGGGGTTAACCACCTATCCTTAAGTGCTGCGAGAGTGCCCCCAAGGTAGATAAACCCCTTTTTCAAGCGTATTCAAGGCGTTGCTAGGATAGAGTGATCATGTAAAATCCCATAGCAACCAGTAAAAGGTTTCCCCACCCACCCGCAGTGCTGCAATGGTGCCCCCAAGATAGATAAACCCCTTTTCCAAGCGTATCCAAGGTGTTGCTAGGATAGAGTGATCATGCTATATCCCATAGCAACCAGTAAAGGGGTTCCCCACCCACCCCTCAGTGCTCGTCAGTGCCCCCTAGGTATACAAAGCCCTTTTCCAAGCATATCCAAGGCGCCAAGACAACGAGCTGGCACGAGCAGGGCTGAAGATTTCATGTCACATGTGACTATAGGGAGGGGGTGGGGCTTAGAAAGGGAGATCCCTGGCGTCACCAGAGGTGGAGGAGCTTGAAAAGGAGCAGTGCCCGATGGGAGGGGGAGCTGTGACCTAGAAGAATGAGCAGCTTTCCCTCAGCTTACCCTGGGGGGTATAATCTGGCCTGGAGGGGTATACTTTGGCCTAGGCTATTTTATACCCCGGGGTATAGTTTGGCCTAGGCCAAAGTATACCCGGGGTATAATCTAGCCTAGGCCACTTTAACCCCGGGTATAGTCTGGCCTGGGGGTATAATCTGGCCTGTTACACCGGTTCTGATGAGTTGCTCGCCCTTGTGTCCAGTTATTTACTACGTCGGTCACTTGACTGTCCAGGTGGGAAGAGGAACCGCAGAGACCGGCGGGGGACCCAAGCAGCATTATAAAAGGAGCAGTGAGGGTCAGTGAACTGGATACACTATTTCTTTAACGCTTTAGAGTCTGCGGCATAGTTTTTTAAGCGAAAAATCAGAAGTGGAAAATCCCTTAATTGATGTTTCAGTAGAAAATTTAAAGTGCTGGTTTAAAATAGGATACGATTGTAACCATCCTCTTAGGGAACCTTCCTCTCTCCCTGTCTCATCCGTTGCCTTAACAGAGATGAATTACATATATGTAAGAAAAATACCTCGTCCCACTGAGCAGGAAGTCTGAGATTTCCTCCTGTAGACCATCTGAGAAAACTATCGGAGGTGAGAACAGGAAAGCGACACTTGTACACGTGAAGCCACAGCCGGGCAGACTACAACTATACCTAAGATGCTACCGCCAGGCTCAAGCACACACTTCACGGTTTCTATATTTCACATTGGCTTTATTTTATGTTCCAGAATAAATTTAATCTTTATTTTGGGGGTTTGCCAGTCATTTTTTTTCCATTTATGAGCCCACCCTGGGTTAAAATAATAAAAAGAGATCAACCACCTTGGGTCACTGCTTTGGTCTTTGTTAACTGACTGCAGTGGTGACATCATGACTACAATGCACATCACCGCTGATGCCAGTCGCTGAGAGGAGGGGCTGTGCCGATGTAGACAGCAGGAACCGATGAGCTCAGTGATTGGCTGCAGCGGTGATGTCACTGCTGCAGCCAGTAAACAAAGACCGGCGCAACAGAGGAGAGAATGAAAATAGCTCTTTTCATTATTTTAACCCAGTGCAGGTCCATGAAATAATAAAAAAAAAAGTTATAAGCTGAAAACTCTATCGGTTAGTGTCTGACCTCTGTAAATCCAATTCATGATCCCAGAGAAACCCCCCCCCACCAATGATAAAGTGATAGCATAACCTAGCGACAGGATACAGTTTATCAGATGGAAATAACCCTTTAACTGCTTTGAAGACATGGACGGATGGATGGACGGAGAGACCGACCGACCGACACGGTGGCTCAGTGGTTAGCAAATCCCACCAAGAACAACATCTTCAAGAAGTTTGTATGTTCCCCCCGTGTTTGCTTGGGTTTCCTCCCACTCTCCAAAGACATAATGATATGGGGACAGCAATGATAATGTACAGTAACGTGCTGTGGACTATGATGGCGCTATGTAAGTGAGCATAATAGATACTTACAATTGCTAATCACACCTCCCACTGGATCACCTTTAAAGTCAAATTCAATATCCATGTATTTCCCCTGTAAAGAAGAAACGAAGTCACGTTGTGCCAAATGTATAGTTTTTTTTAGATGGAATAGTCAACTATAAAAATGATATAATTGATCACTAATTTGCTTTGTAACTAAATATCTCTATTTGTAAATACTAATATGGTATGAATACATAATGTGGACATCTCTGTATATGGGTGTGCTAAGTCGATAGGCAGGTATCATCAGAAGAACTTACAAATCTGGAGGAATTATCATTTCGAATGGTTTTGGCATTTCCAAAAGCTGGAGAGAAAAAAAAGGCAGAAGTTAAAAATAACGAACCTCATTTGTGTAACTTTGGTGCAATATCAGCCAGCGTTTCTTAATGTTCCTACACAAATAAATGACCCCAATGAAAGTGTCTACAAAGCTCTGATCATCCAATGTGCGGAGGCCCCGAGAGGCACAGAGTGCTGAATTTCCGACTTAGCTGAATGGAAGCATTGTGCGTGGTATTTAATAAAGGCAATAATCTGTACGCTTCTGCTGGTCCAAATACAGATATATATAGTCTGTAGTGGGAAGATTTAATAGGAAGACTTGATATAATGATATTTTCCTCTTCATCATAAATGTCCATCCATTTGTTACTTCATCCCATCATTAGTGATCCATAACAGCCCCAACACTAAATATATCACACCCCTGTGACTGACAGAGATCACTGGCGGGGCTCAGCATTACGTCACTCACCCTCCAGGACAGGATTGGATTGTAAGAGCTGCTCCTTGACTTGATTGACTTCTGCTCCCTTCCCGCACACGGCAGCCACATACGACATCACAAACTTACTGGCCTCTGAGATCAGCGAGAAAGCACAGGCACTTATATTAGACGGCAGGTGTAACAGAGGGACAGATCTGTGCAGATGTAGCAGAGCCGAGCTTAGAGAGGGACAGATCTGTGCAGATGTAGCAGAGCCGAGCTTACAGAGGGACAGATCTGTGCAGGTGTAGCAGAGCCGGGCTTACATAGGAGGAAGATCTGACATAAGGTAATATTAAGTGACAATGGAAACTTACAGAAGACTGCAAAAAATAGTTTTAATGGCGCAATCACAAATCAGAAATTCATCTCTTGAGGACTTAGATACATATAATTGTCTGATGCACCGTAGTCATTTTCCACCACATAAGCAGTTTAAGAGTTTTCCTCTTTACTGAAGACTGCTTGCACAGTGCTGCTTACACTTCTTTCTTAAAACTTGCCTGTCATTTCTGGTGACTTTTCAGAACAAGTTGTTATATGGGTGTGCATGAGGAATAACACTATAGCTGGCTATTATATGACTAGAATCTTGCATTACTAGCAGTTTTCCACCTTTGCAGGCTTGATGTCTACTTTATATCTCTGAGCTAGTGGGTGGTTACTAGCTGCAATGATGTCTCACCAGATTCCTGCTCTCCTGTCTCCTTGTACTACATGTTCAGAAACAACAGCAGCATGGATGACATTATGCAGCAATCTTGAGCAATCCGGTTACAGATTACAGAATCCTGGAACTGGTGAGATAAACACTTACTAGAAAGCAACAGAGGTGCTCTGTGAGTCCCTTTATTTCTCTTTCTCTATCTTAAAAGGAATTAGAACTAAATGACTGTTCAAACCAAGTACAGGCGCACTGTGAATCCTTGGCGAAGTGGAACATTTAAGTGCACCTTCCCACCTATATATTTTCCATCTATCTCCCCCCTTTTCTGGCTCTATAAAGTCTGAGCTGTCAATCAAAGAAGAGGGGTCTGAAGAGCAAAAATACGTAAGTGGGAAGGTGCACTTAAATGTTTGGTCCTGTCAAGGGTGCACTGAACGCCTGTGCTTGGTCTGCACAGTCACTCTGTCCTGACAGATCCCTTTAATAGGCAGGTGTAATCTTATACCACAGTGAGCCGACAGTATTGCCATAACGATTTTAGCTGGTTTTCAGAGTGAATGATGACTTTAGGGGGCAGCCTTCACTATTTTATCAAAGCTGATGTCCTCCCTGAAAGCATATTAATGATCTGCAGCCAATGAAAGGTCAGTGATTGGCCGCAGCCGGCATTTGACATGACAAGACAAGTCATTTTCTGGGAACAGCAACACCGACATTGCTGGAATGGCAGTACTGCAGCAGGGGGGGTATCCACTGGTTTTATTTTAAGTTGGGTCCTGAATTGGCTAAACTGGGGTTATCCAGTAGTGGACAACTCATTTAATAAATAATAGATACCATTTAGGTCAATTTACCAGTTTTTCCAGCGCCGCTCTCCCCGGTTATTAGGATACATTGGTCCCTGTCACGATCCCGCAAAGACTGATAGGCATCATCAGCCACTGCAAAGCTAAAAGACAAAGAATCAGTAACAAAATAATGACATAGCAATAGTACCAAGTTGGTAAAACAGTGCAGGATACATAGGAGTCACTTCACTATCTGTTATGAGATGAGTGATCTGAACTACAGAAAAGCCTACAGCAGCCTGAAAAGCATCTTACGTGCAGGCTTACGATGGGTGAGCCGACCATCTGTGGCCTGAATGCTGGAACCCCATTAACCAGCTAGAAATGACTGCTCTCACTTCCACCTGCAGATCATGTTCTGCAGTAATAGATGAGGCATAATGGGGCAGTTGACAATAGATGTTATACATGGTTGGACTCAATTGTCCAGAGTAGGGCTTTTGGGATCACCTATCTCCATAGACCCCACTATACCTAGACTGTTGTGTCCCTGGGTGAATAATGCCTTCACTAGACCTCATATTGTGATCACGGATGTTACTGTAGCCCTAAAGGTGTTAGGGGTCAGCAAGGTTTCTGACATTTTGGCAGTAGATAGCTGCATGCTGCGCTGCTCTAGCCGTCCATTGTAACAGAATTCTTCATGAAGCTTCCATCCATAGAGTGATCATCGATGTTACTAAAAACTGTCCTTCAAAACATATACGTGCTATTTATATGCATAGGTCAACATCTCTCCCCAAAGGGAGGATTAGAACATAGTTCAGGTATTTGTGATAGTTATCTGGTCTGTTTTAGGCTACTGGTCCTCATCTGCACAGATGATGGAATTTGGGTACTGTATAAATACAGAAAATTGGCAATTCATACAATAAAAACATTACAAGTATCTTTTATGAACAGGAAATTAAGGTAAATGCTAGTATAGATGTGACGTTTCATCAAGTCACTGGGTTAGGTGAACTCCACCAGGCCATCCAGATCTCACAAACAATGCAATTATGTGTAGAGTGCTGTAGATTGCCGGGCAGCCCAGGTGTTCTCTATGTGATGGCAGGTAATGGAGACTGCGATGGACTCTAACTGATATACTGAAAGTTATTTAGCAATTTAGCAGTTTTCCCCTTTGCAGGCTTGATGTCTAGTTTATAACTCTGAGCTAGTGGGTGGTTACTAGCTGCAATGATGTCTCACCACCAGCACTGCACCCAGAGATCCCTGCTCTCCTGTCTCCTTGTACTAAATGTTTAGAAGCATCAGCAGCATGGATGATATTTTACAGCAATCTTGAGCAATGCAGTTATGAATCTTGGAACTGGTGAGATATACACTTACTAGAACTCTCTGCCCTAAATCTAATAGCACAAGACCATTCTAATATTAATCACATGTATTCTATAGATCTCGGAGTGTATGTGGGACACTTTTAGCCAGCATACACTGGATGTGAACTTCTAGCTGTTTGAGATGTTGTCCAATATATTTCCCCTTAATGTTACACACAGTTTTGGGAACCTGTCATGTACCTGCAGTCCAATCTGTGAATAGTAGACTATGGAAGAGGAGAAGCTGAGCACAGAAGGATATGCAGGTTTGTTGGAAAGGATTCAGTAAATGGAGCCTGTCATGTTGAAAATGGCATCTGATCTGCAGACAGGATGTTATAGAGCAGGAGGAGCTGATCAGATTGATGGACAGTTTTGTACCTGGAGTATCTGTAAAACTTGCATTTTATTCAATTAAATCCCTAGTATTTGTATGCATAGGAATGGATGGTCCTACTAGTCATTGACAGCTATCTTTGCATGTACAGACATACAGGGAAGACTCTTAATCACTGAGTAGGACCGCCCACTGGACTCATATACAGACAAACAGCAGGGATTTCATTGAATAAAATGCAATTTTTGAAGAAACTTCTCCCACAAAACTGTCCATCAATTTGCTCAGCTCCTGCTCTATAACATCCTGCCTGCAGATCAGATATTGTGTTCAACATGACAGGTTCCCTTTACCGATCATAAAATCATTCATTGAATTATTCAGAAACATTATTTCTTATAATATCTAATATTTTAACAGATTTTACGTGTTTGCCATTTGTTAACCATATTATATTAGCATTCCTACCTACATTATTATTATATACAGGTTTCTGATGTGAGTGCGTGTATAATGTGGGGGGTATTAATCGGGACTCATGAGCATGTAACAGATACATGGTATTGCCATATGATATGCCATATACTGTATATTGAAGAAGGGAATAGCCTTTTAATACAAGTAGTATTTAGAATGGAGCTTCCTCACCATGGGTGATAATTCCTTACTACTGTAACCTAGGAGTGGACACAGACAGAGGAGGGACCCTGTACGGGGACAATATATGGGCCCTTTGCAGTCCAACAGCTCATCATAATGCACAATTCCACCTGCTTTGGAGATAGTAGCGGCCCCCTTAGTTCTTAGACCCCTGTGCAGCTGCCCAGGTTGCACTAATGGTATGTCTGCCTCTGCTCTAGCCCGTATAGAACTAGATGGACTTAAAGTCTTCCTTCAACCTTAAAAACTACCGTATGTTACTATGATACTATAAATGTTATCACAGAGGTCTCTTTAATGAATCATTTTTCCTTTGTCTTTACTACATGATTGCCATGTGGATATATATAGCACAAGTGAAGGGTCCCAAGAGGCCGGCAACGGTATATTTACTATACTAGTGGTGTCATTGTACTACACATACTATAGATGTGCACACGTCTGTCTGACTGCTGTATCTACAGAATCTGCAGTATGTATCTACAAATGTATAGTATCTATCTACAATACTTAGTATTTATGTACAATATTTATAGTATCTAGCTACAATATTTATTTATCTTTTGTATAGTACTATACTATACAATACTTATCTATTTATAGTATGTACCGTATCTACAATATTCATTCATGTCACTACATTGTATATATCTGTAGTATTTATTTCTAGTATATATTTATATTATTTATAGGATCGGTCTGCCAATGAAATCTGAGTGTAGTAGGGTCATTTGCTAAGGACAGGCTGCCTGAAATCCCTCGGGTCATCATTAAACATGTTCATAGAAATCAGTCCGTATGTGATTATTTTATGTCCTGCAAATTGCCCCAGAACTGAAAGCACAGAAAGAGCAAAGAGGCTTCTGCACAACAATCAACATACCGCGCGGGCAGAAATTAAGAGACCACTACAAAATGTTCAGTTTGTCTGATTTTTCTCTTTATAGGTATATTTTTGAGTAAAATGTAAATTGTTCTTTTAGTCTATAAACTTCTGACAACCTGAATCCGAATTTCCAAGCAATACATTTTGTATTTTTTTCTGACAAAGAAAAATGATCAAAACTAAAAAAACCGAGTGTATTCAGACATCAAATAATGCAAAGAAAACAAGTTCATAATCATTTAGAAACAACAATACTAATGTTTTAACTCCGGAAGAGTTCAGAAATCAATATTTTGTGGAATAACCATGATTCTTAATCACAGCTTTCCTGCGTCTTGGCATGCTTTCCCCCAGTCTTTCACACTGCTTCTGGCGCAAAAATGTAAGCAGTTCTTCTTTGTTTGATGGCTTGTGACTATCCATCATCCTCTTGATTACATTCCAGAGGTTTTCAATGGGGTTCAGGTCTGGAGATTGGGCTGCCCATGACAGGGTTTTTGATGTGGTGGTCTCTTAATTTTTGCCAGAGCTGTATGTGTAAAAAAATGTAGCTAGTTTAATGGGATTATCAGGGACTATTTTTTTAACAATGTGCCTAACAACTAACAGGCAAGTAATTGCTATCTACCTGCCTTTAGTGCATGTCAGTGCTTTTTGCTGACTTCACATTGACAGAGCGGTGGCTTCTCTTGTGCTTGGCTCTATTGAAGGAGTGTGACTGCCGACGTCAAGCTGATTGACATCCGTCGCTCCACTGCTGCCTAACTACAGGCAGCCCGCCGTCAATCAGCAAGATGACAGCAGTCACGCCGTGTCGACAGAGCAGACTGGAAGAGGAAGAGCTGCTCTGTTGGTGTGGAGCAGCGGAATCGCTGGCAGGAGTGGTCTGTGACTGCTCTGAGCCATCACTAAGTAGAACAGGCAGGTAGTAAGCAACTACCTGCCTGTCAGTTTTTACTCCTATGAAAAAAAGTCTTGGACTACCCCTTTAACCTGTATGGATTTGCCTTTGTATTTGCATTGTCTGTTACATGTAGAATGTTTTACGCAGTTGCAATTAATAAGTATGATTTTTATTAAAGGACAGTAAAGTAAAACATAAATAACGTGTTATTTCTAGATCACCAATGGCCATTATGCAGACGATTAGTCCACTTTTGCATATCTTTCACCTTGCACTTTGAGATACCTGCCCTTTGAGATCTGTGCTTACGCCTGCATTTTTTTAACTTTGCTTCTCCTTTTGGTGAATGCCTTTACTGTGGTATGTGATTTCCATACATAAACGCAGTAACTATTGATTGATGGAAGTTTCCAAATCAATACAAAGGTTCCTTTTATTACACCTACATGTGTGGCTTCAGCTGGTACAGATTGCAGTTTCGGTATTCTTCCACTTTCTCAGGTGTGTAAATGGAAAGTTGCTTGTAGGGGTTCACTGATATGACGACGTTACCTATGTAAGTCTGGAATATAGAGGAGGGCATGTGAGATGGATACATTAGACAGGATAAATCCTGTAAATGTTACTGGTTTATTGGATGAAACAGGACTAGTTTTTGAGTAGTGCCATAGTCTTATTCGGAGGAGTGGAGGGTGTGGAAGAGGTGGACGTGCTACCTGACATATGACATCTATTCAGTTGGCTGCATGAATAGGATAATTATTAAGAATGGCCTCTTTTTCTTTTACATAACACTTTCCATAGAAGGTAGGAACAATGTTCAGCATAACCTGAACTCTGATAGTGCAGGAAACTGGTTACAGGTTATAATGCCATCAGGGAGCTGCTGCAGAACTCTTGGCTGCTATTTGATTCGGTGAGTCTCCCATTTCCCCAACTTCTCAAAAGCACATTCCTAATGGTCAGGAGATGGCTGGAATGTGCCTGAAAAGAGATGCAAATATTGGCAACAATAATCTGGTAGCCTGTGGTATTTAGGTAACATTTATTGGATATGAAAAAGTCCAACGTCACCACGAAACCTTTGCTCATATCTATACACTACCATGCCCAGACTCAATTGTTCACAAAGTATGATAGCTCCATCTGGATGGTTCCTAAGTCTGTCCTTTAATGGACACAGAGCTATCAGTTGCCGAGAAGCATTTGAAAAACATTGACCCATATATTATCACATGTTCATTAATACTAAGGGAGCATTTATACTGCACGATTATCAGAAACAATTATTCTTAAAAAGGTTACTTCCCAGATCAGTGTAAACAGGCAGCCAATCACCTAATGAACAAAAATATTTATTCATTGGAAGAAATAATTTTTTGGCAAGCTTAAAAATTATCATTTACAGCAGCAAATCATATTATGTAAACACGGCCTGTGCTGGGGAGAATAATATCCTATGCACACTGAACCAATCTATTACAGGTCTTCTACAGATCGGTCTGTGCACTAGTCTCGGACTGGCCCACAGGAGAAGAGGTCAATCCCCTGGTGGGCCCCTGTGCAGTAGAGGGCCCCCTCTCCCCTTTTTGAGCAGTAGCTGGCCAAATACACCTGATTCATAATGGCAGCATTTTGTCACTCATTCAACAAACTACTCAGTTTATTATCATATAAATTTGGGAATGAGGGTAATGTAATATTTACATGTAGTTGAACATTAGGCCCTGGATTCAGTGTTACTGGTGGGCCCTTGGCATCCTAGTCCTACACTGGCTGCTTCTCTCCACTATCACATACGGCAATTCCACAACAATAGTGAAGGTATGAAAGTGACAATACAAAGTAAGAATGGTTGAAAAATACATACGTCAAGCAAAGGCAACCATGATAGAGGAGGGTGAAGCAGATGAATAATAAACACTCCATTTCTTATCACAAAAAATCTAATCTAATAATTGAATGTAAAAAATGCCCAAACATAGAGAATTATTGGTATACATCTTATCACACAGCAATATGATGGCTTCATTACTACGATTACATGCCATCTTCCACTTATCCTATCCTTGCTGTCTCCTGGTTCATGCTATTCCCTTATCTTCTTCTATCTTATCTTAGCAGAACCTGTGCAAGGTCACATTTGTAAGGTTATGCCTCTGTCTTCACGGCTCACATCCACTCCTATGTGCTATGCTTGTTTTACTTGTATTTTCTTGGAAACAGAGAGTTAATTTAAATAGAGGACATAAATAATGCAGATTTTCTATAAAATGAAAGAATACGTCTGCACACTTAAGTACAGTTTATTGATCTATTTCAATTACTACTTTGACCAAGTACAATACAAAAAAACATTCAATTGTATTTTTTATATTTCGCTTAGGATTCTGTGTGCAGCCACAACTGAATGTGATCTACTCCACCTCACAAAATTCATATAGAGAATATAGAATAATAAAGTAATAATTGTAGTAATAGTAATATAACAAAAGTACTGACAAAAGTAATATTGATCTACATAGAATGGCATGTGAACAGAGGCTAAGCACTTTGCAGTTAATACATAATGGGATGAGGGTGGTTGGACTTACATAGATCTCATCATGCTGGAAACGTTCCTTTAGGTTCTGGAGTAGGGAATCCTCAGAGAGAGAATCAAGAAGAATCATGTCCCCTACTCCAACCATGCCGTCCAGGAAGGATTTTGAATCGAAAGCCATCTTTCAGGTCAAGGCTTGGGATCTGCATAAATAATAGAAATATGTTACTTAAGCCCTTCACTCAAAACCTTGTGTAAAATTGGTCAATGCATATGCTTTACTATACATTGCAATGTAAATTGAGATGGTCAAATAAATTTGAAGAGATGTTCCAGGTTCATATCAATAGTTAGTGGAAAGAGCTGGCCATGATTAGGGTAGGGTTTTTAACTAGGGGCCTAGCTGATATGAGCTTTGAGGATACCCAATTCAAATTAACAAAAGATTTTTGGCATAAGGTATGCCACTGCTCGTTAGGAAGTAGAAGAGTTGTAGCTTCACATCCCCGTCCCACCTTTTTTGACCCAGCTGGCCAAAACTGAAGTGAAAAAGTCAAAAGACACATAATTTTTCCACAAAAGAGTTTGTGAAAAAAATTAAAGTAATTTGATAATTTATCCAAATCAAGTAGAGGAGAAAATTCTGGAATCAACAGAATAAAATACTTGGATGTTCCTCCTCATATTTATGACAACCTAAATTCTGTAACACATGAACTTCACTAACGTTAAATAATATTCCACATTGAGCAGGTTACAACTTACTTGAAGAACAGTTGTCAGAGGAGTTTTGTAGTGAAGCAATTTTCAAATTTTTCATTTTTAAATTTCCACCATATATGCGATACTTAGATCGATACTGTCATTGAGTTAATGCCTTTCATAAAGAAACATTTTACCTCTCTTTGTTCTTGTGGAAAGATATATTATCATAATGAAAAGTGACATTATCACCAAGCTTATTTCCTATCAAAGGATCAGCCCTCTGATGAAGCGACCGCGAAACACTCATCGGGCGCAAACACATGAGACAATGTGGTTTGTTTGTTCCAGTCTTAATTTGTTTACTGTTTCACATCTTTTGTTCCTGTGTGGTCATTTATGTGGACGCAGCAGGACTGGCTCAACCGTTATATGCTTATGAGGGAGACTTAGTCATTTAAGCCATAGAATGCAGCATATTATATGAAGCACTGCTTTTGCACTTTGCAGCCACTTATTTCAGACTTACTTGCTATTTCCCCTTGCACTTTATTGGATTTTTGTATACAGTGTTTTTTTTTTTTTTTTTTAATAAGTCAATGTATTTTCTATTAATTACTAATTTATGCACTTTGTAATTTTACTCAATATACAGTGGGTACGGAAAGTACACTCTGCACCCCAACTTGACTGAAAAAAAAATAGAAATGTAGAAATGTTTGCATATTTATTAAAAAGAAAAACTGAAATATCATATGGTCATAAGTATTCAGACCCTTTACTCAGACACTTGAGATGGTTCTACTCCTTCATTGGAGTCAATCTGTGTTTAATTAAACTGATAGGACTTGATTTGGAAAGGCACACACCAGTCTATGTAAGCCCTCACAGCTCACAGTGCATGTCAGACCAAACGAAAATCATGAGGTCAAAGGAACTTGCTCAGAGACAGAATTGTGGCAAGGCACAGATCTGGCCAAAGTTACAAAAGAATTTCTGCAGTACTCAAGGTTCCTAAGACCACAGTGGCCTCCATAATCCTTAAATGGAAGAAGTTTGGGACCACCAGAAGTGTACCTAGACCTGGCCGTCCAGCCAAGCTGAGCAATCGTGGGAGAAGAGCCTTGGTGAGAGAGGTAAAGAAGAACCCCAAGATCACTGTGGCTGAGCTCCAGAGATGCAGTAGGGAGATGGGAGAAAGTTCCACAAAGTCAACTATCACTGCAGCCCTCCACCAGCCAGGCCTTTATGGCAGAGTAGCCCGATGGAAGCCTCTCCTCAGTGCAAGACATTTGAAAGCCCACATAGAGTTTGCTAAAAAAAAAAAACACATGAAGGACTCCCAGACTATGAGAAATAAGATTCTCTGGTCTGATGAGATGAAGATAGAAACATGGTGGTGGCAGCATCATGGTATGAGAGTGTTTTTCAGCTGCAGGGACAGAACAACTGGTTGCCATTGAAGGAAACATGAATGCGGCCAAGTACAGAGATATCCTGGATAAAAACCTCTTCCAGAGTGCTCTGGACCTCAGACTTGGCCGAAGGCTCACCTTCCAACAAGGCAATGACCCTAAGAACACAGCTAAACTAACAAAGGAGTGGCTTCAGAACAACTCTGTGACCATTCTTGACTGGCCCAGCCAGAATCCTGACCTAAACCCAATTGAGCATCTCTGGAGAGACCTGAAAATGGCTGTCCACCAACGTTCACCATCCAACCTGACGGAACTGGAGAGGGTCTGCAAGGAAGAATGGCAGAGGATCCCCAAATCCAGGTATGAAAAACTTGTTGCATCATTCCCAAGAAGACTCATGGCTGTACTAGCTCAAAATGGTGTATTCTACTCAATACTGAGCAAAGGGTGTGAATTTTTATGATCATGTGATATTTCAGTTTTTCTTTAAGAAATTTGCAAAAAATTCTACATTTCTGTTTTCATTTCAGTCACAGTGTACATTAATGAGAAAAAAAAATGAAATTATTTGAATTTACCAAATGGCTGCAATGAATCAAAGAGTGAAAAATGAAAGGGGTTTGAATACTTTCCGTACCCACTGTATCTATCTCTACCATTGATGACATTGCAATATTGTAGAAAAGTATATATATATATATTGGTAAAGTCCTTCATCTTTTGAGGATTCAGCCTTCCCTTCTTCTACCTACGCAACTATATATCACTTGTATTTTATAGCCATTTTTTAAGATATATCTTGATTTATAGGATTAATCAGTAGTGTAGCTACTGGGGGGGGCAGAGGGGGTGGGCGCCCCGGGCCCCGTACTCTGAGGGGGACCACCTGGAGCCACGATACTGTAAACTGTATCGGCATGCACAGTGTGCCCATACAGTTACACTCTGTGGCAGAGCAGGGAGTCACTCAGCTGCTATGGGGCCCCTGAACAGGCCGGGGCCCAGTGCCAGCAGTGTCGCCCCGCCCATCATTGCAAGTTCAACTGTATTGGTTGGATGCTGATACAGTTGACCACATTGATGAGAGAGGGAGCATTACAATTCCTCTCCCATCATTCCCCCTGTCAGTGTCTGACTTCACTGACGCAGACACTGATAGAGGTTTCGATGACGTCAATACTTGTTGCCCACTGTCCAAAGATGTGTGGGAGCTCAGAGCAGCAGAGGAACAAGGAAAAGAGGTGAGTATTGTATTTATTGTTTTTATGAGGTGCACTATATTATAGAGTCTGACTGTCTGCCTATGGGGGGGTTGCATTATACTCTAGTGTCTGCCTATGGGGGGTGCATTCTACTATAGAGTATGCCTATGGGGAGTGAATTATACTATAGAGTCTGCCTATGGGGTGTACTTTATACTATATAGTCTGCCTATGGGGAGTGCATTATACTATAGAGTTTGCCTATGGGAAGTGAAGTATACTATAAAGTCTGCCTATGGGGAGTGCATTATACTATAGAGTCTGCCTATGGGGGGTGCATTATACTATAGAGTCTGCCTATGGGGAGTGCATTATACTATATAGTCTGCCTATGGAGAGTGAAGTATACTATAAATCTGTCTATGGGGAGGTGCATTATACTATAGAGTCTGCCTATGGGGAGTGCAGTATACTACAGTTTGCCTATGGGGAGTACAGTATACTATAGAGTCTGCCTATGAGGGTTGCAGAATACTATAGAGTCTGCCTATAAAGGGTGCATCATACTATAGAGTTTGCCTATGGGGGTGCATTATACAATATAGAGTCTGTCTATGGGGAGTGCAGTATACTATAGAGTGTGCCTATGGGGAGAGCATTATACTATATTGAGGACTAGCTGGTGCATTATACTATGTGGGGACTATCTAGGGGGCCATCATACAGTGTGGAGATTACATTGAGGGACCATCATACAATGTTGCCATTAAGCAGTTTGAGGGCTACTAAGCGGCCAGTATACTGTGTGGGTGGTACTATACAGTGAGGGGGCTTCATACTGTGTATAGGGGAGCTGTACAGGGGGGATACTCGGGACTTTATTGAATGTAAAGTCGGCACTTACTGTTATAGGGGAACTTAGGTTACTGTGACTGTCAAAGGGGTACAGAGCGGACATTATTACTTTCTAGGGGACAAAATGTGGGCAATGTTTTCTAGGGCACTTGCACACAACATTACTGTATTCTAGAGGTTTGTTTTACCATCTAGAGGCACACTGTTCCACAGAGACACATACCTCAGCAACGGCTCAGTATTGGGGTATCAGCAGGATAAGGAGTTTGTGCAGGTTGGGAATAGATGGTGATGGGTCTGAAAATAAGAGAAGTGAAATGTGTCTGTGTTGTAATCTCTGCAGACGAGTCCTGGCTGGAGAAGTTGTCATGTCGGTCTGGGCCAAATGGAAAAGACAGAAAAGTGAACGATTTGATCAGAAAGAACGTCAGCTTTAAGTCACCATCTGTAAATGTACTGTGATCTCTTATATGTTCCGTAGGACTAGTATCTACCACTGACCATATAGCGGTACTATCAATATTGGTCACTGTCTAGAGATTATTTTCAGCAACATCGCTGTCATCTGCTGAAGTTCTCCTCCACTATTAGGGTGCATCACCCATTTGTAATCAAGGTTACCTGTTTAGGAGCCCACTTCGAAGTTTGCCCCCCCCACCTTCCCCCTGAAACCAAAACCCTAGCTACATCTCCGGGATTAATGCAAACATGACAACTCATTTTTTGATTGCTATTTGTATGATAGTGTCTCCAAGCACACACACACACACACACACACACACACACACACACACACACACACACACACACACACACACACACATATATATATATATATATATATATATATATATATATATATATATATATATATATATATATATATATATATGTATACACTGCCCAGAAAAATAGAGGGAACACTGAATTCCCACATCCTAGATATCACTGAATGAAATAATCCAATTGTAAATCTTTATTCATTACATGGTGGAATGTGTCGAGAGCAATAAAACCTAAAAATGATCAAAGTAAATCACAACTAATATCCCATAGAGGTCTGGATTTGGAATGATGCTCAAAATCAAAGTGGAAAATGAAGTTACAGACTGATCCAACTTCAGTGGAAATGCCTCAAGACAAGGAGATGATGCTCAGTAGTATGTGTGGCCTCCACGTGCCTGTATGATCTCCCTACAACGCCTGGGCATGCTCCTGATGGTCTCCTGAGGGATCTCCTCCCAGACCTGGACTAAAGCATCCGCCAAGTCCTGGACAGTCTGTGGTGCAACGTGAGGTTGGTGGATGGTTCAAGACATGATGTCCCAGATGTGTTCAATCGGATTCAGGTCTGGGGAATGGGCGGGCCAGTCCATAGCTTCAATGCCTTTATCTTGCAGGAACTGCTGACACACTCCAGTCACATGAGGTCTGGTATTGTCCTACATTAGGAGGAACACAGGGCCAACCGCACCAGCATATGGACTCACAAGGGGTCTGAGGATCTCATCTCGGTACCTCATGGCAGTCAGGCTACCTCTGGCGAACACATGGAGGGCTGTGCGGCTCTCCAAAGAAATGTCACCCCACACCGTTACTGACCAACTGCCCACGGTCAATCTGAAGGATGTTGCAGGCAGCAGACCGCTCTCCATGGCATCTCCAGACTCTGTCACATCTGTCACATGTGCTGAGTGTGAACCTGCTTTCATCTGTGAAGAGCACAGGGCACCAGTGGTGAATTTGCCAATCATGGTATTCTGTGGCAAATGCCAAGCGTCCTGCATGATCGGTGTTGGGCTGTGAGCACAACCCCCATCTGTGGATGTCGGGCACTCAGACCATCCTCATGGAGTCAGTTTCTAACCATTTGTGCAGACACTTGCACATTTGTGGCCTGCTGGAGGTCATTTTGCAGGGCTCTAGCAGTGCTCCTCCTGTTCCTCCTTGCAAAAAGGCTGAGGTAGCGGTCCTGCTGCTGAGTTGTTGCCCTCTTACGGCCCCCTCCACATCTCCTGGTGTACTGGCCTGTCTCTTGGTAGCGCCTCCAGCCTCTGGACACTACACTGACAGACACAGCAAACCTTCTTGCCACAGCTTGCATTGATGTGCCATCCTGGTTGAGCTGCACTACCTGAGCCACTTGTGTGGGTTGTAGAGTCCGTCTCATGCTACCACAAGTGTGAAAGTACAACAAACATTCAAAAGTGAGCAAAACATCAGCCATAAAGCATTAGTACTGAGATGTGGTCTGTGGTCCCCACCTGCAGAACCGCTCCTTTATTGAGTGTGTCTTGATAATTGCCAATAATTTCCATCTGTTGTCTATTCCATTTGCACAACAACATGTGAAATTGATTGTCAAACACTGTTGCTTCCTAAGTGGACAGTTTGATTTCACAGAAGTTTGATTTACTTGGAGTTATATTCTGTTGTTTAAGTGTTCCCTTTATTTTTATGAGTAGTGTATATACAGGGCCGCCATCAGGGCATTACTGCTCTGACTAGCATATGAGGCCCGGTTAGCAGGGGGAGCCTGCATCGGGCCCCGTCTCTTCTGCTGATCGGGCCCCAGCGGCAGAATTTTGCCGGTGCCGGGTGCAGTAACTGAACCCTGTGTCCGAAACGCAGGGTTCAATTACTCTATTGTCGTGTGGACCCGGGCAATAGTTAAAGCCGCCAGCCAATCGGAGGCTGGCAGCTGACATCAGCTCATGTCGCCAATGTCTGAGATCATTGTCATTCACTGGCGAGTGCGTGCTTTCAGCCTGGAGGAAACATTGTTCGCCGCAGGAGCGTGGCAAGGTAAGAGGAAAGGTTTTATTTTTATTTTTATTGAAAGCAGAAAGCCGGCAGGATGGAGACAATTGTCCATCCTGCCGGGGGCAGAATAGAGACGGGGCAGAATGGAGACAGGAGGCAAGATTGGAGACACAGGGGGCATGACTGGAGACACGGGGCAGAATGGAGACACGGGGCAGGTTTGGAGACACAAGGGGCAGAATGGAGACACATGGAGTAGGATTGAAGACATAGGGCAGGATGAAGTATATGGGGGCATGATTGGAGACACAGAGGCATGATTAGAGACACAGGGGGCATGATTGGAGACAAGGGGGGCATGATTGGAGACACGGGGGCATGATTGGAGATACGGGGCAGACTGAAAGATATGGGGGCAGGATTGGAGACATGGTGGCAGGATGAAAGATATGGGGGCATGATTGGAAACACGGGGCATGATTGGAGACACAGGGGGCATGATTGGAGACACAGGGGGCATAATTGGAGACACAGGGAGCAGGATTGGAGACACAGGGGGCAGGATTGGAGACACAGGGGGCAGGATTGGAGACATAGGGCCAGGATTGGCGATATTAGAGGGCAGGATTGAAGATATGGGGGCAGGATTGAAGATATGGGGTCAGGATTGGAGACATGGTGGCAGGATGATATATATGGGGGCAGGATTGGAGACATGGTGGCAGGATTGGAGATATGGGGGCAGGATTGGCGATATGGGGGCAGGATTGGAGACACGGGGTGCAGAATTGGAGACGCAGGTGGCAGAATGAAAGATATGGGGGCAGGATTGGAAACATGGCAGGATTGGAGACACGGGGTAGGATTGGAGACACGGGGCAGGATGGGGGACATGGGGCAGGATTTGAGACACAGGGGGCAGGATGAGAGGATGGGAGACATGGTGGCAGGACTGGAGACACGGGGCAGGATTGGAGACATGGTGGCAGGATGAAAGCTATGGGGCAGGATTGGAGACACAGGGGGCATGATTGGAGACATGGTGCGGGATGGAAACAGATGGGGCAGGATGGAGATAGATGGGGAGAATAGATACAGATGGGGCAGGATGGAGACAAATGGTGCAGGTTCATGGGACAGGATCATGGGACAGATGGGGCAGGATCATGGGACAGATGGGGCAGATAATGGGACAGATGGGACAGGATAATGTTACAGATGGGGCAGGATCATGGGACAGATGGGGCAGAATGGGGAGATCATATGGGGCAGAATGGATACTCATGAGGGTAGGATGGGAGAACATATGGATGGAGCCAGGAATGAGATGCACGGGGCCAGGATGGGGGAAATTATTAACATAGGGGCTAATTAAGGGATATTATTACTGCAGTGATGTATTTTCTTTTTTGAGGATACTGTTTTAAATGGGGGGCGGTCCTGTTACTGTGCAGAGTGATACTATGTTTCCTTTTTTTCTTCATTTGGTGTAGTGTAGAAGTTGGGAAAAAAATAAGTAATGTGTTCTGCAAGCTGTGCTCTAGATAACTGTCAGTGTGTTACCTATACTGTATACCTATACACTGACACTATACACTATACACTACTATATACAGCGGTCCTGTGCACAATGTCACCAGTGATCACTGTATTACCTTTACATTATACACTATATACAGAACTCCTGTGTACAATGTCACGAGTGATCACTGTATTACCGTTACACTGACACTACATACTAAGTACAGATCTCCTGTGTATAATGGCACATATGGTGATATTAGAATTGTGTTTTTTTTATTACTGATCAGTATTGTAGCATTCAGTCACAAAGTGGTGGTAATATGTTGTCCGGCCATGGTGTGGTGGTATTTGTTCCTTGTATGTGGTATTAATGGTCACCATGTGGTGGTAATATGTGGTCTGGTCATGGTGTGGCGGTATTTGTCCCTTGTATGCGATATTATTAGGTCACTGTGGTTTTAATATGTGGTCTGGACATGGTGTGGCGGTATATGTTCTTTGTACGTGGTATTATAGGTCACTATGTGGTGGTAATATGGTGTCTGGTCATGGTACGGTGGGATTTGTCCCTTGTGTGTGATATTATTGGTCATTTTAAAAATGTATAAATATACCTAAATTGTATTGCATATTTTAACAAATGTTTAATAGGTTAGAGTAGGGCCCGACCAAAAGAGTCTACCGTGTCGTGGTGGTGGCTTAAAAAATCTTTTGGTTAAAACAAAGGCTGCTGGTTATATGTGTGATCTGGTGATGGGAACTATTAATGTGTGATTGGTGAGAAGTGGAGTTTTCCCAAGAGTGGGCAGTGGGGCTGTGGACAGTTCGAGGGGTGGAGGCGGGGCCAGGGTGGAGCCTGGGCGGAGTCTCAAGGGGGCCCTGAAAATTTTGCCAGTATGGGGCCCCAAAATTCCTAGTGGCAGCCCTGTATATATATATATATATATATATATATATATATATATATATATATATATATATATACTGCTCAAAAAATAAAGGGACCACTTAAACAACACAATGTAACTCCAAGTCAATCACACTTCTGTAAAACCAACCTCTACAGTTATGAAGTAGCACAGATTGTAAATCAATTTATGTTGCTGTTGTGCAAATGGAACAGTCAACAGGTAGAAATTATAGGAAATTAGCAAGACAACCCCTATAAAGGAGTGGTTCTGCAGGGGGTGACCACAGACCATTTCTCTGTTCTCATCCTTTTTGGCTGCTGTCTTGGTCACTTTTGCATTTTGTCATTGCTCTCACCCCTACAGGTACTGTACAGTAGCATGAGGCGGTATCTACAACCCACAGAGGTTGCTCAGATAGTGCAGCGCATCCAGGATGTCACATCAATGTGAGCTGTGACAAGAAGAGTAGCTGTGTCTGTCAGCACAGTGTCCAGAGCATGGAGGAGATATTATTTAGCTAAGTTTATGTCATAAAAAACGGTGTATCTATATGTCTAACTATGGAAAATGCTTATGTGCTCCATTTTTTAGCCTTTTGGTACCTAGCAGATTTATAGCACTGCTCCATCACATTAGAGTTGTCAGTTTCTCTAACTCATCTGCATGTCCCTTTGGTAAAAATGACGAAAATTAGCACTAAGTTAAAAGGCCCATATCTTTGGAACGGAAGCATATGGTGGATTTAAGAAAAAAAAACAGAAAACCCAGGGGAGTGGTAAAAAAATAATAGCAAAAAGTGTGCATTTTTTACTTGATGACAAGGCCTCTATACCTCTGCACAAACACAGCTAGAATGCTGCCTACTTGCAGCTACCACTAGAGGGAGTCTAGGAGATATAACACCCTAGAAGATTGTATACAACATTGCATCCAACAGCTTTAATGTTCACTTTACTGATCACTGTTGATCGGCTTTAAATATTACATACTGACTATGTTCATACAGAAATTTAAAGGGAATCTTTCAACCCTGCTAACCCGTCTATATGAGCATGTAGCATGTTACCTTGATATCTGCAATCTGATGTCTTATTCCAAAGAAATCCACGTTTTATCTTAATATGTAAATGAGCTGTTAAAATCTATGGGCCAGACACTGATCTCCCTGAGAATATGCCTCCAGAGCTTATTTTAAGTGAAAGGGGGGCATTACCAGTGTGAGACATCTAATAGCTGACAGATTGCTCCCCTAATTTCACTGCAGAACTGTGTGAGTATAAGTAACACAGTGAAGCATAGCTGAGCTTTATCTAATTACAAACATCTCTGCAATTGTAGCTCTACTCTCATAGACCGGTCAGCTCTGCTGTACTGCCCTTCCCCCCACAATGGCTGTCTTTGAGATGGAAGTACTGTAAGAGGACACTGGAGCTGCAGAGATGTTTGTCTTGAAACAAAATTCAGCTCTTCTGTAATGTTTTAGTTATAATCACACACAGCTCTGCAGTGAGATCAGGAGGGCAGACTGTCAGTCATTACATGTCTCACACTGGTAACTCCCCCTTTCTTACGAAATAATCTTTAGAGGCAGATTCTCATACAGATCAGTGTCCTGTCCATAGTCCTGGACAGCTCATTTACTTATTGGGAAAAATGTGCATTTCTCTAGAATAAGATATTGGATTGCAGATATTAAAGTATCATTTTATTCAACATCTAGGACCTGCATGCCCATACAGACGGCTTAGGAGGGTTAGTTCTACTAACAGATTCCAGCAGAAATGTTTAGATTTAAAAGTGAGCTAATGATAGAAGATGTAGGTTCACTCTTAGTGCCGTAAATTTTAATACTATTGCACAGGTTTTCATTTTGTTCTTACCATCTATATAGTCTGGAAAGTAGGGTTTTATTCAAATGCTGGCAGTATTTTCGTTTTATAACCTACAATTTACAGGCGGTAACAGTGGTTTATGGTTGGCACATAGCAACAAGACATTTTATTACGAAGCTCTGGACATGCATAGAATTGCACCGACACTGCAAATGTGAACTCTGCTCTGTAATAAGGGCAATACAATGCAACAATCATTACTTCTTAGAGGGTTTCACTCAGCTCAGAATGAAACCTAGAACCTCGATGGATGTGATGACTCTGTTTTATCATTTTATCATGCTTTACCATCATATTTTCAGGATCACATATTTAAAATAATTCTGCCGGATTTAATATATCTTGCTTCTATGTTGCATTTTCAGTCCTTGAAGCTATTGGCCCAGAGACTATGGTATCCTTGTGTGAGAATGCCATAACCGTACTTCCCTTTTCCAATCTCAATCAAGTTTGATGCCATCTGCACACATAATCAAGCCATTAAAACTGTTGTCCAGGCTCGGGTCAAAAACATAATCAAGCCATTAAAGGGGTTGTCCAGGCACGGGTCAAAAACATAATCAAGCCATTAAAGGGGTTGTCCAGGCTCGGGTCAAAAATATAATCAAGCTATTAAAGGGGTTGTCCAGGCTCGGGTCAGAAGTATGTAGGCACTTCTTGTGATTCCCCAATATTCCTAATGTGAGAAGGTGTCTTGTGACCGCACGTATGCGTTTTGCAGAATTAAGAGAATCCGGATGAGACTAGTCGAGAAATCATGACAGTGTGCGCACCGTATGCTGTCACTATTCAGCAGTCTGCAGTCATTATGCAAAACACTACTCCCATCTTCTAGTTTCAGGAGCACACCACTCCCCGGACTCATGTCTTCCTGGTTTCGGGGGTGGGGGGTACTCCTTCCTGAGTGACAGTTTGGACCAGTAACATCATTGCTCCTCATCTGAGGTCTAGGGTGCCAACCTCCACTGTACGGTATGAGCAAGAGTGAGGACAATCATTTTCCTCCTAGCCTTTTTATCTTAATTGTTGTTTTTCTCTTTTTTTGCATATTTTTCTATTATCTAATTAAAAGTGAAATATTAATTCATCGCATAAGTACCACAATTTGAGGTGATTTTTTTCTTGATGGTGTGTACTCAAATACCATAATAAACTGTGAGGTTTTTAGATAGACTGTGGATCTGCCTCTGGTGTGCCCATCTTTGGTCATTCTGGACATGTTTTCTTTTATTATATGAATGTACACACCACTATTTCTGGAAATTGCACAATTATATCCAGTCAGGTTCATTTACCATATAGCTCAAACAAATGACATCCGGAATAACAACATCAATACACCGGAGAGGAAGGATGTGGATCCAGGATACAAAGCGCTGAATGAATGGTCATAGGCACACTCCTAGCATGGAACAAATAAAGCCATACGGAAACCTCATGAGGTAACGTGGTAAACATCCTGACATGAAGAAAAGCTCCTCAGCTCTGCTACATAATATTTCTGTCTGCACCAACAGTCTCTAACCTGGGAGGTTCCAGTTATTGCATAACTACAATTCCCAGCAGGCCCGAATGGCCACTTCTGAAAATTGAATTTATCTATGCAAGCAAACCTCTTGCACCAGCAATTTGTAAATTTGGGCCCAGATTCGTCAAGGAGTTTTCTGACATAAAACTGCTTGAAACATCTAAAAATTGTGTCATTTTTTGGCATTTTTACAATGGTTCCAGCCAGCTCTGCTACAGGGTGCGAGGCTAGGGTGTAACAGTAGTAGTAGTGAAGCCCACTAGTGATGAGCGAACGTGCTCAGATAACGTCTTATCCGAGTATGCTTAGGTGTTATCCGAGTAACTTCAGCGTGCTCGTATATTATGCTCGAGTCCCCGCAGCTGGATGATTCGCGGCTGTCAGACAGACACAACACATGTGGGGATTCCATAACAAACAGGCAATCCCTGCATGTGTTGCGCCTGTCTAGCAGCCGGAAACCATGCAGCCACGAGGACACATAATATATAAACAAGCTGAAGATATCCGGATAACACCCGAGTATGCGCAGATAAAACCTATCACCACCCATCAAATTTATCAGAATTTGTGCAAGAAATGTACACCAGTCCTTGGAGTAATATTTCTGGTGGAAACATATACATTTCATTAAGGCAGTGTACAAAGCGCCAGACTTAATGAATCGAGGGCCTTCATTTTTTTTATATGTCCCCATTGGATCTCACAATCCAAGATTCCTATCAGTATGTCTTTGGTTGTGGGAGGAAAGTGGAATATTCGGAGGAAACCCACACAATCACAGGGAGAACATACAAACTCCTTGATGTTGTCCTTGGTGGAATTTAAACCCAAGACCCCAGTGCCGCAAAGCAACAACAGTAACAACTGAGCCACCATGTCGCTCATGCGTTGCAAAACAAAACATGAGATGTTCATATTGTTCCTATTCTTTACATAGGCAGTAAAGTGACCTCATGTAGAGCGAGGACACCATAGTGAATCTATGAGGTTGTCATGGTCTATGCATGTAACTACTGACCATAAGATCGGACGCTCTGCAGTGAAACTATAAGCGTAGAAATTCGAAAAATCTTTTGGTTCAGCGATATCATGTGGATGGATAATATGTCCTTCTGCAGCTTGGTACAAAACCAAAACTCCCATATAAGCCATACTTATTTGTGGAGTCTTCTGTGATTGAAGGTGATTATTTGGATCCACATAATGTCCCTGTGATAAACCTGCCAGAGTTGACATGTGGACATACAGACAGAGCCATTACGCCATTAATGGGGTTGGACATGTGACCCTGAAGGTTCCTTCCAACTATAACATTCTATGATTCTATGTTGTGCCATGAAAACCTATAAAGGGTTATAAAAAATAGCAAAGTAAACTACTATATTAGTCCCTTCACATGAAACTAATGCCACTAATGAGGTGGCCTGATCCTCGGATACAAATGCCTTTTATTCCATTTTCTATCTATAGCAACGTAAAGACTAGAGACCCATTGTAAGTTGCGGTTTCTATTACATCTCTGACAAATACTTTCCAGTAAGAAATATTAAGAGCCTTTACAGCTGGTCCTAAATAACCATTGAAATACAATTTAGGGCCACACTTATGTTCAGCAATCGTCTGATGAGATTATGATATTTCTGACCGGAGCACAGAAAGGCTTCATATATCTGCTCTGTACTTCATAACTGAATGTGAATTGGATACATAGCACAAGGGTTGGAAAGAAGAAATTGATGAATTACCATCTGGGCCTCTAAGTGCCGTACTCTACAGATCTCTCCACTGACACGTGAACATCGTTGTATTACCTGTGATAAATAATGCTTTCATCTCATTTAGAATCTATTGATACAAACCACACTGGTATGGCCAGATGATGAGCACAAGATCAGTCAGGGTTAATGGTTATATTACTGGAAGACTTGCATTTATTGGCTTCGGAACATTGCCGAATGATCCGGGCTATAGATGCAGAGGTAGCAGTCGAAAGAAATCTCTGCCGCATAAGACACTGGTATAATTGGCACATGGTGGTTGGGGAGCAATAAAAATGGTTTTATATTTGGGCCCATGCATGTCAAATTACGCCTCTGAGAACAAGTAAAAAAAAACTACGGTATCTGCATGAACTGACTAATTTTGCTGTGATTTCAGTGTTCTCGACAGAAAGAAGAACATATTCGGTAGCACTTTTCCTTGTTAATAGAAACACCATAAAATTGTAAAATCATGGAACCTGACACCCCAAGTCAAAAAGATTCATAAGAATTTGTTGGAGTCTCTAAGGGGTATCGTTTCTCCTTATGGAGAGTGACATACCATCTCTGGCTTGTCAAGGTAAGGAGGCTTATTCGCCGTGCAATGCTCCTTGGGAAATATAATATGCAAATTGCCTCTTCTGAGAAAAAGAGAACAGGTGGCGCTATAGAGTTAAGTCCTCTTTTTCTCAGAAGAGGCAATTTGCATATTATATTTCCCAAGGAGCATTGCACGGCGAATAAGCCTCCTTACCTTGACAAGCCAGAGATGGTATGTCACTCTCCATAAGGAGAAACGATACCCCTTAGACCCCAGTCCAGAGCCTCTCACCTAGCCAAATCAGTTCTCATGCTTTGCACTGACGAAGGCCAACAGCCCGAAACACCGTGTCTGCGAATTGAGATACTGATTTGGCTTTTATCCTGTCATATTGTGCAGCGCCCCAGAGTTCTGGTCGTTGCAGTACTGTGGATCCGCCACTATGGGGAGCCATGGTGCGTTCGATGGCACTGAAGGAGTTCATCTGACCAGGTATCACAGACACCAATATGTTTCACAGCAGGGCCTCCGGGGGGAGCTAAGGGTGCTATTCATTAGGCCACTCCCCACCATAGTGGGTAAACTGGGGGTCAGGCAGGAAGTTAGAGGAGAAAGCTGACTGGATTGAACGAAGCAACACCTTGTGGCAGAGGGTGTTGTGGAGGAAGAGACAGTAGGGTCTCTGTCAGGGGTGGGATCCTGACAGAGGCTTGGCATTAGAAAGAACGTAACGGGACCGTGCCTGCTCAGCATAGCGGCAGTGCCCAAGAAAGGACTAGAAGCGAGATAGATTGTGCTGAGTGAGAAACGAGATCAAGCAAAAAGGAGAAATACCAGTAGGGGTCATGCTGTAGGACCGGAGCAACATCCTACTGAGGCGCATTACCGGTGGCCGGAACGCCGAGGGAGTGGAATAGCATACAGCTTCAAGCCATACTCCAAACAGCGGCAGGGCAGTCAGTTTAAGGCGGGCTGTCTACCACATATCACCTATGAAGTCTTGGGGGGGAATTGCGGGAGAGGGGCGTCTCTAGGGTCCCGGAAGAACTCCAGGCCTACCTGACAAACGGGTGCCGTTCCAACCTGAATAACAGGGAGGGATGGAATACGAGAAGAACATCAGTGAATCGAGTTGTGAGGGAACTTAAGAAACAGACACAACAGTTGTGGGGTACTTTCCGTGAGCACAGCAGGGAAGGACTACAACACATAGCGCTAAGAAGGAGGGCACTGATTTCCACCTGTGAGGAGAACTCTGGAAGTGACATTGGACCGACCGGACTTGCGCAGCCTGGTGAACCGTATTCTGGACTGCGGACTGAGGGATCTCCAGTAAAGAGGTAAAGAGACTGCAACCTGGTGTCCTCGTTATTTACCGCGACCTGCACCCCACAACTGCACCGCTACACCACCGTTACTGCACCATCATCATCACTTATTCTACCGGACGTCCCCCACTGACAGACAGGGCCACGGACCGGGTCTAGCCACCGTGACAACCCCAGGACTGAGACCCAGAGGCCCGGCTCCGGGTACCCCTAGGCCCTGCGGCGGTGTGGGGGCGCTCCAATTGCACGACTCATTAAAGGGTTGATTGTGACTTGTAGGATCGCTACTTCCAACAGGTGGCGCTATAGAGTTAAGTCCTCTTTTTCTCAGAAGAGGCAATTTGCATATTATATTTCCCAAGGAGCATTGCACGGCGAATAAGCCTCCTTACCTTGACAAGCCAGAGATGGTATGTCACTCTCCATAAGGAGAAACGATACCGCTTAGACCCCAGTCCAGAGCCTCTCACCTAGCCAAATCAGTTCTCATGCTTCGCACTGACGAGGGCCAACAGCCTGAAACACCGTGTCTGCGAATTGAGATACTGATTTGGCTTTTATCCTAAGTCATATTGCACGACTCGTTAAAGGGTTGATTGTGACTTGTAGGATCGCTACTTCCAACAGGTGGCGCTATAGAGTTAAGTCCTCTTTTTCTCAGAAGAGGCAATTTGCATATTGGAGTCTCTACAAATTTTTCATAAAGAGAAGAGAAAGGAGGCCACCCCAGTCCACTTAGGTTGTGCTCATTATTGTAGCCTAGCCCTAAACACATGTTGTGTACCTGTCGTTTCAGATGTCCTTTCAGGTAGGTGGTATTATCTGTATATGTCCATGAGCAATAACAGTATTTCTAGTATGACTTATATCCTTCATGTTTCACCAGTTTTCCCTCTGCAGGCTCTACATTTTATTTTCAGTTATTTCTGAGCTAGTGGATGGAGAAAATGTTGCTGTGAATCCAGCACTGGTGTGAAATAAATGCTTAAAGCAATAACATGAGTCTGTGCTTTGTCACACTGTTCCTTGCTTTTTCTCTCTCATTCCTTCTCCATTGATTTCAATAGACATCTGTAATCCGATCCCTTAGGGCTCTGACAATCCCTGTTGCTTTGACCAATATGGATTTTAGCTTTTTCTTTTACAGAGTAAATGATGAATTTTGGAGGCAGAACAGAAGAGAAGTATCTCATAGGTGGAGAAAGAAGCAGATTTGTCTGATTAGGTACAAGCTCCTTATATCTGATATAACCTAAGAACAGAAGTGGACTCATTTCTTAAAAAAAAACAAAAACAAAGGCAGACCTTTACTACATATCCTAGACAATACATTTAAGAGTAAAAGCCAAAGAGGCGGTGTGAACCGGGGCTTAGTCAATACATTCATGTGAAGATAAATGAAAATTGGAATGGACCCACCTAGGGTGCATGGCAGTATTTGTTGGCCAAAACATTCTTCCAATGTTTGGTCAAATCCCAAAAATTCTGTTATAGGTTCTTAAGAGGTTGCCCATTACTTGGATATTGATGACATATCAAAAAATTGGACATCATTGTAGGTTCTGGGGAATATGACACCTGACATCCCCACAATCAGCTGTTAATAGCTTCATTGGTGGCTGGACATCAACGATGTATGGGTTGGAACAGCACAGCTCCACACACTGTTAAGTGACTGCTCCTGTGTACAGCAGCTTAGCTCCTATTCACTTCAATAAGAACGAACCAGCGTACATAGCAGTGGCCACTCTACTGGGTATAGAGTCGTAATTCTGTACACAACCTGCACTGGAGCTATTATAAACTGACCAGTGGGGGGTAAGACCACCACTCTGATACAGATGACCTAACCCTAGGTCATCAACATCATTGAAGTGGACTACTGCTTTAATGGAAAGCTGAGTGACTTGTCAGGTTAGCTCTGATATACATTATATAGGGAAAAGAATGAATGAGAGCGTTTACGAGAGAGGGACTGTGCATGTTGCCTAACCTAGCTATATTTTTTTCAGTATTTGTAAGGAAGACATAAGCGTCAATGGAAGAATAATAACTTATTTGCTCTTGTCTTTTAAGATCCCCTCTTTGTAGTAAAATAATTAAATATTTACTAGCTCCATTTGCGCTCTGCCCTCAAGCTTTTAACTTCCATTAACTATATGCTTCATTAGATAATCTCAGAAATGTGATCAGTCAAATCTCTTTAAAGATTCTTGGCTAGACTGCAAGTGAAACGTCCAAGAAAAGGGATACTGCATGTAATACGCCATTAGCCAAGGTTCTTCTACATTCGGTGAACCTACCATTGAGTCAGCCCATGTAGGGTCCATGGAGGACCGAGGACATTATAGCCTGTACATGGATGTCATTTTCACAGCTACTGCAATGTTACCTAGATGAGATGAGGGACTAAATTTGGATGCTGCCCCTGTTACATGGGCTTAGGATGGTGCAGGCATCAAGTAGCCTGTGAAAGGGGTCTAACTTTTATCCTTATTTTACCACTTTTTGTTATTTCACATCATAATGGAGTAAAAATATAGAATATGTGAATAGATATTTTTTTTACATATACTTAAAATGGATATACACCAGATGATTGTCATTATCTTAGCATAATCGGTCAGGGCAAACAGGATGCCAATGCCAAGAACGTGCAAAATGTTCATTTGTCGAATGGAATGGTTGTGCACAGAACCATCTATTACCAATGGTTCTGTGCACATCAAAGATGTGATCTGCCTGCCAAACAGTTTATTAAATGACCACCGATCTGATCAGCTGTCATGTAATGAGGCAAGTCAGGCGGTGTAAGCCCACCATAATTTTATGTCTACAAGTGTTGTCCAGTTGATCTGCTACGGTAGGATGCACTACATTGTAGTTGTACCAATCTATATCTTTTCTCTTGGATTGTAATATCCCAAGTTTATTGAGCCAGATGACAAGTTTTTGGGAAAAAAAGATGATTTCACAATTTTCGTTGAGGAGATGATTATGATATGTGTCTACATGTGGCCACAGTGTGTTTGTGATGTGCATTGCGACCAAGATTTTTGCTTGGATGGATTTATAATGTAATGAATTTGCATTTTGGGAAATTCGAGTCCTTCAAGGAAACTGGTCAGGTGATTCATGCTGTCCGAACCATACATAGGGAGAGATCTGTCAATCGCCTGGAGCAGCACTGGGAAGAGCCAGCATGTTTGGGCCTGGACCAGTCTAGGATCTTCAAAGTATATTTTTTCTTAAACATCGCAGCATTTCAGAGAATACGCCTGGCTGCAATCGTGCACCCAGGCTGTGATTCATGCTGCCAGCGGTTTGGGCAGCATGAATCACCTGAAGGGTTCCCATTAACCCTTTCATGACCTTGGGATTTTCCGTGTTTGTTTTTTGCTCGCCTTCTTCCCAGAGCCATAACTTTTTATTTTTCCGTCAATATGTGAGGGCTTATTTTTTGCGAAACAAGTTGTACTTTTGAACGACATCATTGGTTTTAGCATGTCGTGTATTAGAAAACGGGAAAAAAATTCCAAGTGCTGTGAAATTGCAAAAAAAGTGCAATCCCACACTTGTTTTTTGATTTGCTTTTTTACTAGGTTCACTACATGCTAAAACTGACCTGCTATTATGATTCTCCAGGTCATTACGAGTTCATAGACTCGTAATTCCAAACTTTGCTAAAAAAAAAAAAAAATTGCACCATGTTCCGATACCCGTAGCGTCTCCATTTTTCATGATCTGGGGTCGGGTGAGGGCTTACTTTTTGCGTGCTGAGCTGGCGTTTTTAATGATAGCATTTTGGTGCAGATACATTCTTTTGATCGCCCGTTATTGCATTTTAATGCAATGTCGCGGCGACAAAAAAAAAACATAATTCTGGCGTTTCAAATTTTTTTCTCGCTACGCCATTTAGCGATCAGGTTAATCCTTTTTTTTATTGATAGATCGGGCAATTCTGAACGCGGCGATACCAAATATGTTTAGGTTTGATTTTTTTTTAGTGATTTATTTTGAATGGGGCGAAAGGGGGGTGATTTAAACTTTTATATTTTTTTCAAATTTTTTTTCACATTTTCTTTTTACTTTTGCCATGCTTCAATAGCCTCCATGGGAGGCCAGAAGCTGGCACCACTCGATCGGCTCTGCTATGCAGCAGAAATGCAGGCTTGCTATGAGCGCCGACCACAGGGGGGCGCTCACAGCAGGCCGGCATCAGTAACCATAGAGGTCTCAAGGACCTCTATGGTTACCATTCTGACGCATCGCTGACCCCCGATCATGTGACGGGTGTCAGCGATGTGCTCATTTCCGGCCGGATGGCCGGAAGCGCCGGTTAAATGCCGCTGTCAGCGTTTGACAGCGGCATTTAACTAGTTAATAGTGGCGGGTGAATCGTGATTTCACCCCCTGCTATTGCGCGCACATGTCAGCTGTTCAAAACAGCTGACATGTCCCAGCTTTGATGCAGGCTCACCGCCGGAGCCCTGCATCAAAGCGCGGTTTCTGACCTCGGACGTACTATCCCTTCCGAGGTCAGAAAGAGGTTAAAGGGAATCTGTCACCCCAAAAATCATATATGAGAAAAGGCCACCGGCATCAGGGTCTTATCTCCAGCATTCTGTAATGCCTGAAAGGTAAGAAAAACAGGTTAGATTATACTCACCCAGGGGCGGTCCGGTCCGATGGGCGTTGCGGTCCGGGTCCGGCGCCTCCCATCTTCATACGATGACGTCCTCTTCTTGTCTTCCTGCCATGGCTCCTGCGCAGGTGTACTTTGTCTGCCCTGTTGAGGGCGTACAATATTATTCGGCCCCTTTAACGTAATACTTTGTTGCTCCACCTTTTGCTGCAATTACAGCTGCAAGTCGCTTGGAGTAGGTCTCTATCAGTTTTGTACATCGAGAGACTGAAATTCTTGCCCTTTCTTCCTTGGCAAACAGCTCGAGCTCAGTGAGGTTTGATGGAGATTGTTTGTGAACAGCAGTTTTCAGCTTTTTCCACAGATTCTCGATTGGATTGCTCTGGACTTGTTGGAAGACAAATCTCCATCCCGGTCTTTTGCAGACTCCAACAGGTTTTCTTCAAGTTCATCAAAAAGGAGAAGAAAAGCTATAGCCTTAAAATTCAACACTTTATTGGAATTAGAATTAAAAATGTATATCTAAAGTTAAAAGACAACAACAAGATGTAATAAAACCATGGGGACACAATGTGCAAATGAAATTGGCCTCACCAATAAGGAAAGGTACCAGGGGTTACCATGATCTAAAATGGCTACAATAATAAATAAGGAATTGTGAGTCAAAAATATGTATATATATGAAATAAATATATCCAAAAGGGTAAGAAACCTCTTTTAATGGTCACAATGATCTATGGAATGAATTAAATTTACAAAAGACCTATTTAATGATTGATGTATATGATGTATATAGTAAAGACAAATATTGTATTATACAAGTAAGCAAGGTTTCTTGGTGCAAGTGCAAAAAATGGATGAATAGAAAAGCCAACTAGCAGCTGTGAATGACAAAAAGAAAAAATAACATTTGTAGCTGTTGGTAACCCAAATGAGTGTATAGCATTTGTGGCATAGGCGCGTTACCTGTAAGGTGCAGACCAGAAACCCCGACGCGCGTTTCGCGTACAGCACCCCTCGAAAATTCCTTATTTATTATTGTAGCCATTTTAGATCCTGGTAACCCCTGGCACCTTTCCTTATTGGTGAGGCCAATTTCATTTGCACATTGTGTCCCCATGGTTTTATTACATCTTGTTGTTGTCTTTTAACTTTAGATATACATTTTTAATTCTAATTCCAATAAAGTGTTGAATTTTAAGGCTATAGCTTTTCTTCTCCTTTTTGATGAATTTGTTCTTTAAAAGCTGCCTAGCCTAGGCATGTTACATTTTTGAAGGTTTTCTTCAAGAATGGTCCTGTATTTTGCTCCATCCATCTTTCCCATCAGTTTTAACCATCTTCCCTGTCCCTGCTGAAGAAAATCAGGCCCAAATCATGACGCTGCTACCACCATGTTTGACAGTGGGGATGGTGTGTTCAGGGTGATGAGCTGTGTTGCCTTTACGCCAAGCATATCGTTTGGCATTGTTGACAAAAAGTTTGATTTTGATTTCATCTGACCAGAGCACCTTCATCCACATGTTTGGTGTGTCTCCCAGGTGGCTTGTTGCAAACTTTAACCGACACTATTTATGAATATCTTTGAGAAATGGCTTTCTTCTTGCCACTCTTCCATACAGGCCAGATTTGTACAGTGTACTACTGATTGTTGTTCTATGGACAGATTGTCCCACTTCAGCTGTAGATCTCTGCAGTTCATCCAGAGTGATCATGGGCCTCTTGGCTGCATCTCTGATCAGTCTTCTCCTTGTTAGAGATGAAAGTTTAGAGGGATGGCCGGGTCTTGGTAGATTTGCAGTGGTATGATACTCCTTCTATTTCAATACGATCACTTGCACAGTGCTCCTTGGATGTTTAAAGTTTTGAAAATCATTTTGTATCCAAATTCGGCTTTAACTTCTCCACAACAGTATCACGGACCTGCCTGTTGTGTTCCTTGGTCTTCATGATGCTCTCTGTGCTTCAAACAGAATCCAGAGACTATCAAAGAGCAGGTACATTTATACGGAGACTTGATTACACACAGGTGGATTATATTTATCATCATTAAGCATTTAGGACAACATTGGATCATTCAGAGATCCACAATGAACTTCTGTAGTGAGTTTGCTGCACTGAAAGTAAAGGGGCTGAATAATATTGCACGTCCCATGTTAGGGGTCGAGTTCCCGCCTCTGCACAGGGGGAATCTCGAGTCATCTCCGCTGCAGTCTCCCATTCTTCTCCTGCTGCAGTGGAGTCTGCTCAGCGGAGACGTTGGTCCCAGCGTCATGCTCAGTCTGACTCTGTGCAAAGGGTTACTGCTGGCTCTCCAGCTTCTGCCATTGTAGGCAGTACTGGGCAGCGGCAAGCAGACGTTTTTGGGACTATGTCCTGCTTTTCCCCTTCTGAGCATGCCCAGGGCAAGATCTCTCGTTGGAGATCAAGGGTCACATGCTTAGCTACTGCAGCTAATCCCATTGGTCCTCTAGGAAGGTCCTGAAGGTGCTCGACTTCTGAGGCAGCCTCCCATTGGTCCTTCTGGGAAGGTCCTGTACTTGCTGCAGCTATAAAAGGTTCGCATGACCGCACGGCCATGCGCTAGTATCAATCCAAGTTATGTGCTTTGCGCCAGTGTGGTCATGTGTGATGGTATTCAGGGACCCGGCTGAAATAAGCCCCTAGAATACCGGCACCTCCGGTAAGGAGATTGTGTGCTTGCATGACAACTGACTGCTATCAGTTCGGCAGTTAGCTTGTGCTCCTGTGAGTCTAACAGGGCGCAGTGCTTTCCTTTCACGGCTACTCTGTGAGGTAACAGAGCTAGCCTATACCGCCAAATAGTGCTACCATTCACTAGCAGCAGGTTCCTCCTGCACGGTGGACCCCGGGCTGCGAACGCACCAATAATAATAAACATCTATATTTACTCGGTGCGTACCGCTAGCCCTAACATCCCACTTTTCAGTTTTTGAATTTCCACAAAAATTTAAAATAACTAATAAATTTCGTTCAACTTCACAATTGTGTTCCACTTGTTGATTCTTCACCAAAAATTTACATTTGGTATCTTTATGTTTGAAGCATGATATGTTGGAAAAGGTTGAAAAGTTCCAGGGGGCGAATACTTTCGCAAAGGTACTGTATATATTAGACAGTTGTCAGATGAACAGACGTTCGGTTAAAAGCCATCTCTTTCTTCTCCCCCATACATGAGTGCTCCGCTTGGCTGAGCATTCATGTATCTTCACTGGGGAGAGAGGAGAAAGCTGCTGTCAGATACATCTATAGTGGCTTAACTCCCCTAAAAACAAAACGATTGGGCTTTTAGATTCCAATTTCCTGATTTTTCCTCCCCCCCATCATCCGTTGGGAGAGATGTGAAATGACCCCATATACATTTGATGGTCGGCCAGTTCTACTAAAATTGGTGGGTTCAGAAAACTTTCATCTAATGTGTATAGTGGTCGCAAGAAAATAAAGCATCCACCACAAAAGCTGATTTATCTGAATTTCTTCTATGAACACAGTGCAAATTCACTGTATTAAAATGACCAAGGTAGTTATTAGGCGATGTCTACATGTACACTATGTTCCAAATTATTAAGCAAATTACATTTTTCTCGGATTTTCCTAAATGGTCAGTGCAAATGACAGTTAGTCTAATAAAAGTCATCACCCGTTAGAGTATACATCGAATTTTATTGAAGAAACCTCCCAATGATAACAGTATAATCTCCAAAATGAATAAAAACTCAAAATGCACTGTTCCAAATTATTAGGCACAGTAGAATTTCTAAACATTTGATATGTTTTAAAGAACTGAAAATGCTCATTTGTGGAGTTTGCAGCATTAGGAGGTCACATTCACTGAACAAAAAAGCTATTTAACTCCAAAACCTCCTAACAGGCCAAGTTACATGGTAACATAGGAGCCCTTCATTGATATCACCTTCACAATTCTTGCATCCATTGAACTTGTGAGTTTTTGGAGAGTTTCTGCTTGTATTTCTTTGCATGAAGTCAGAATAGCCTCCCAGAGCTGCTGTTTTGATGTGAACTGCCTCCCACCCTCATAAGATCTTTTGTTTGCTGTTCCTCCAAAGGTTCTCTATAGGGTTGAGGTCAGGGGAAGATGGTGGCCACACCGTGAGTTTATCTCCTTTTATGCCCATTGCAGCCAATGACTCAGAGGTATTCATTGTCATGCATGGAGATGATTTTGTTCCTGAAGGCACGTTTCTGCTTTTTAGACCATGGAAGAAAGTTGTCAGTCAGAAACTCTATTTACTTTGCTGAGGTCATTTTCACACCTTTAGGAACCTTAAAGGGCCCTACCAGCTGGTTCCCCATGATTCCAGCCCAAAACATGACTCCTCCACCATCTTGCTGACGTCGCAGCCTTGTTGGGACATGGTGGCCATCCACCAACCATCCACTACTCCATCCATCTGGACCGTCCAGGGTTGCTCGACACTCATCAGTAAACAAGACTGTTTGAAAATTAGTCTTCATGTATGTCTGGGCCCACTGCAACCGTTTCTGCTTGTGAAAACTGTTTAGGAGTGGCCAAATAGTAGGTTTATGCACCACAGCAAGCCTTTGAAGGATCCTACACCTTGAGGTTCGAAGGACTCCAGACGCACCAGCAGCTTCAAATAACTGTTTGCTGCTTTGTAATGGTATTTTGGCAGCTGCTCTCTTAATCCAATGAATTTGTCTGGCAGAAAACTTCCTCATTATGCCTTTATTTGCATGAACTCTGTCTGTGCTCTGTTTCAGTCACAAATCTCATCAGAGTATGATGATCACTCTTAAGTTTTCGTGAAATATCTAATTTTTTCATACCTTGTCTAAGGCATTGCACTATTTAACGCTTTTCAGCAGCAGAGAGATCCTTTTTATTTCCCATATTGCTTGAAACCTGTGACCTGCATAATAATGTGGAACATCATTTTTGAGTAGTTTTCCTTTAATTAGAATCACCTGGAAAACTAATTATCACATGTGTTTAAGATTGATTTCAGTGATTCATTGAGCCCTGAGACACAATACCATCCATGAGTTTATTTGAAAAATAAAACAATTAAGTCTTTATGACACTTAAATCCAATTTGCATAATAATTTGGAACACAGTGTAATGAAGTGCCGTGGTACAAGACTCAGCACAGAACCGGAGCGCTCTGCACACTATGTCTTCTTTAGACTTTATATCCACCTTTGACTTCCAAACCAGAGCAATAAATCTAATCTTATCTTCCCTTCAAATAAAAAGTCCAAATAATCTGCCATTTCGGTGCCATAAATACATAAAAGTACCTAAGCGAGCAAAGATCAGGCCAGTGACAGGGATACACTCTCCACATTATCGTGGGTTGTGAGAATTTGCGAGCAGTTTTGTTGCAGTATCATCTCGGACATTGATAGATCAATGAGAAAAGTCCAGCGCACCCTGGCCACAGCATGGAGTAGTGATAGCGACTGCGCTGACGCATCACCTCTGAACCTCACAGCACTCGCCTACCTCAAAGAAGGTCAAATTAGTCATATCGCCCATTAACCCATTACATTACCTCTCTCGCGCAGCATCACACACCTAGATGACTGACATTAGGACCTGTAATCGATCCCCAATGGAAATACTACAGACACTACTATAGGTTAGCAAGATGGTGGGGCAGACTGTAGGGACTGGGAGTAACACACAGCTATAGGTTAAGGGTATGTGCACACGAGGCAGATTTCCTGCAGAACTGCAGCGTTTTTTTCCGCGCGGAAACGCTGCAGATCTGCAAGTGATTTACAGTACAATGTAAATCAATGTCAAAGAAAAATGCTGTGCTAATTGTGCGGAAAAATCTGCACGGAAAATGAAGCAGATTCAAAAAAGGACCATGTCAGTCACTTCTTTTGTGTGGATCTGCAGCGTTTCTGCACCCATTCCATTACAGAAATCCGCAGGAGTAAAAACGCATGAAATCCGCACAAAATGTGCAGTAAATCCGCAGGAAAACCGTACAAAATCCAAAAGAAAAACGCATCAAATCTGCACCTGCATTTTCTGCCAAGAGATGCAGAATCCGCCCAGAAAATTCCAGAGTCAAATCCCCAACGTGTGCACATACTCTTAGAGCTGATTTACTTTGTCTGTAGTCCATATGGAGACACAGAGGTCTGCATAAGAGCTTTATACACATTTTGGTAAAATATTTTAATCAAACAGTCTTATTGAATGTTATGAATCACGAATCATGAGTCATCCGGCCTATTTACATGGGTTGTCCAGGAATATGATATTGATGACCTATCCTTAGATTAAGTCATCAATATCAGATCCTACATAAGAAAACCAACATCTCACCACACCTGTAATGACTTCATCTAGGGTTCTTGGCAGCTTGAAAGGAGCTTGTCAATAGAATCCAGTAAGAGAAAAGCCGGCTAGCTATGAACAAGGACCTTTACTTCTACTTCCGAAGCGCGCCAGTTGTTTGATAACCTGTGTTCAGTGGTTTCAGCACATATGGAAGAAAGTTACAATAAACAGAGAGTTTCTCAAGAAGGATAGATTGCTGACTTTTCTCTTACTAGATCAATATATAATTGTACAAGGGCTGACACTTGGTACCCTTACCAATCATCTCCATTAGCGGAGGATGTAAACATTGAACAGAGCCACACTGCGCAGCTGCTTCAAGGAGTAGCAGCCACAGCCAAGTGCTGCAGATTAGTTTCAGAGAATAACAAGTGTTCTGTAGCACCTGGCAGCTGCCGCTACACATTGGACCTGATCTGCTCAATTCACTCTTTACAACTAGACATTGGTAGAGAAAAATAACAGCTGATTGGACGGTTGGGTACCTGGTGCCACCGAATTGATGTCGATGACCTATCTAAAATTATATTTCATCAATTCCATATGCCTACACAACCCCTTTGATATATCAGTGGTCAAGAAAAGACCACTTATATATCACAATAGCTCATATAGGGGGAGGTGGTTGGACGTGTTAGGATTCCATCACTGGATGGTAGGAATGTTAAGGAAAACTCGATGAACCATCTTCATGTGTTAGAAAATAATTCCTCTATTGCTTGTATCATTATGTTTTATGGTGTGTAGATTACGCAGTCATGGTCAGGTTGGCCCTCAGGATACTCGGTTATCAGACTTTTCACAGTTTTATGACATCTGGAAAAGCAACATATCTCCATATACAAATAGCCAATGACTGTAGAATGGTCACATATTTAGAGCTAATTCACACAACCATATAGCATCTGTATTTTCTCATCTGTATTGCGGTGGCTATCCCATCCTCAATGTGGGTTTTGAGACCTGAAAAAACAGCATTATTGGTATATACGGGACTAATTAATTAATCAGGGTGACAAGACATGTGATTGGGCAGTAATATGGATAGAAAATAAGAAAATACAACTGCAATCCAGTTGTGTGAATCGGTCATTAGAGAAAATGCTACAACATGTGTTTACTATCAGAAGGTTTGGCTAAAAAGAGGCATGAAAGGTTATATTGCAAAAATTGGAATACTGCAGTTTTTCCATCGGCCCACGGTTGTAGGCATTGACGGAGAAAAAGTGCAATCTAGTCATCCAGCACATGTCCACTGATCAAAAACAAGTGATTCATCACCACGGACACTCGCATTATGATGGCAATTACTTAGTTTGGACAGATGAGTTATCATAAAGCACATGGTATATATCTTAATCCTTTCAGGACCAAAGCAGTGGGATTATGGTGGGAATGGCAGTTTGGTCAGAGCCAGCAGAAGAGCAGTTGTGTCTGACAGCCTTTCTCCCACTGGTGATCGGATGGCCACAGTGGCGATAGGCAGGTGATCACCTTCATGTAATAGTAGAGTATGTCAATGTGTGTGAGAATCCTAAGGTCTTTCATTTCGGGCTTGTTCACATTGCAGGACTATTGTAGAGGTAAGCGATTGGCGATCATGTACATGTTTGCTGATCAGAAGGCGTTTGATAACTTTGTTTAGACTGACCGACAATGATGACGATGCACAGAACGATCAGTAACAGCTTGGTCTGTGCATGCAGATTATTTTTGTTCTCTGCAGCACTGGACAATGTGCTGTTGATAAGGGTGATTTTTTTTTCTAAGATCATAAACCCAACTAACAAGTATTTTGCTTGTTTGTACAGTGAACAAGCAGCCTGTTTACACTGCACAATTTTTGGCAAATGAGCGTTTTTTAGGAAGGCTTATTCCCAATGATCATGCAATGTAAATACCCCCTTACTATTATGTCAAGGTGCAGGAAGGGTTAAAAGATATTTAATTATGGATGTTATGGCATGACATGCAAATCTGTTTGTGTATTTACAAGAGCCTAATCGCTTAATGTTAGGGTTCGTGCAGGCGACGTATTTTAGATCCTAGTACAATTCGACAAAACATCGGATCGCACCCGGACCAGTTTTATTCTACGGAGCCGTGCACATGACCGCTTTTTTTCCTGGGATCAGAATGCATGATTTACATCCCATATTCGTATCACACACGGCCATGCAAGTCAATGAGTCTGTGTAAAAAAATCATACTGCACTTGGATGACATCTGATTTTCACAGACTGACACAATGGAGAAGATGGAGACATTTTTTCTCCATCTTCTCATTTCATAAAATCGGATCAAACTATGATCACACGCTGATCAAACGCAGACCAGAGTGTGCTTAGCATAATTTTCATGAATGAGACAGAAAGATAGATAGATAGATAGATAGATAGATAGATAGATAGATAGATAGATAGATAGACAGACTCTGGGTCCAGGTATTTTGTAGGGTGCCCACTCTCTGCTATTAGGCTGAATGTAGGGGAATAAGGTTTTGGAGAGTTATCGACGTTGTAGATTTTCTGCACCAATTACGCAAATTAAGTTACTTGTGTTATTTTAAATGTGTTTTTTTAGTGCGGTTTTTACATGCATATTTCACGCAGTAGTTTTTGCCTCTTTTTGGTATGTTGTGTTTTTATTAAAGCTGCTTGGTTTTTGATACTTCCTGGTATTTGGCTTTGAGAAAACTTTATTGCTACAGTCATGTGCAGATTCCATGCGTTTTCCGTGCGTCTCTGCAGCGTCTATTCTTTGGGGAAAATCCTATCACAAAACTCAGCGTACCTAAAAGAGAAACTGACAAGTCGCAGATTTCAAACCCGCACTGCAGCTCAGCGTACGCAGCACTGAGAGCAGCACAGTGGGCCTGAGATCCCATCTACTGTGCTGGAACTGGAAGACGCCGCATATTTTGAGCAGCTAAATATACGCAGCATCTAAAACTAATAATAGGAATCTAACCTTATGGAGGCCATGTATGATCTTACCTGCGGACTCTGCTGCATTTGTGAACCCTCATACATTCTGCAATGTTTTAATACAATAAGAGAACAGTCGTTAAACAGAAATCTTGGGTAGGAGTCGGCCTCGAGCCCATTATACACATTCCATTACATTAGGGAAAGTAAGATGTAGCAGATTTCTCATTTCACTCTTTAGAAATAGCACCATGACAGTTCAGTCCTACACACAACCCCAGGCAGCACATCGTAGCGCCATATGCTGTGCCAAGTGACAAATTCGCCCAGCACCGGTGGTCCGGGCTCGCTCTGCAGACACTGGTGATATGGGAATCGTGTGGTGGGGGATCAGACTTGCACATGAATTAGCCCTTTAAAGTATGATCTGTTTGGGTTATTCATGTTTTTTTATAATGGGTTCAATATAGGTATTAAATTTCACTGATAAAAGTTTTGTTTTAAGAAATAGTAGGGGGGATTTAATGGGTTTTTGTTCCGATTTGCGAAACAATATGCAGTGACAGAAGTGACAAAAGTCAGCTCAGTTACACATCAATATATATATATGACACAATTACTGCATTTTTGCCTGACTGAAGGCTTAGTCCAGAGCTATTATTGAAAATTAACATGGTAGCCCTTTAACAAGTAAACTGGATTTACCACGCATAGAAAAAAAAATCTTTATTAAAGTATTAAAGTCCATATTGTGCAATAGAAGATATTCTGACTTTAGCGGCCAGAAAGAGGAAGTCATCTCACTTTTCTCCTTGAACTATGGACCCTTTTCGCTTAGTTTCTATTAATTATAGGAAATGTGCACTTACCTGTCTGCAAGAGAGAAATGAGTAATCGCAGCAGGCAGAGCTGGCGGTGGGATGGCTGCAGCCCCTTATTTTGGGGAAGACTCCCAGCAGCCTTGAAGACCAGGTTTCTGGAGTAGAATCCTTTAGTGTGTGCTCACTGGGAGCTGTCCATGGTGTCTGGCAGCTGTGGAGAGTGACTGGCCACTCTTACAGCTGAGCACAGCCCTTAGTCACCACACCTATTTCCTTAAGTAGCTGACACTGTATCACCCCCTACCTGAGAGAGAGCAGCACTGCAATCAGAGCTAGAAGATGCCAAATCTGCACTAAATCTAGATTCAAGCTTTTGTTAAAACAGATTTTACAGTCTTAGGCTGCTGTCACACTAGCAGTATTTGGTCAGTATTTTACATCAGTATTTGCAAGCCAAAACCAGGAGTGGGTGATAAATACAGAAGTGGTGCATATGTTTCTATTATACTTTTCCTCTATTTGTTCCAACCCTGGTTTTGGCTTACAAATACTGATGTAAAATACTGACCAAATACTGCTAGTGTGACGGCAGCCTTAATATTCTAGATTTGTGAATCCAGACAATGTGTGTGTATAGAGAAAGAGAGATCTGAAGACAGACAGACAGAGAAGGAAATCTAGAGCAGCACCAGAAAAAAAGTTTGGGTGCCAGGCCTCCCAAGTTTGAGAAAAGATCACACCATGAACCAAAATGTCACAACAATGTGCTACTGAAACCTGTATTTCATATTTTTAGTGTGTTGCCTCCATTTACTAAAGACAGACAGGATAGAACTAACCCAATGGGTGGGCACTAGTGTTAATAAAAAAAAGGGGGGGCATTTCCTGATAGTGTGAGTTCAGTGAGAATTAGTGAATTACATAGCGGCCAAGTTCAGGTGCGGTGGGTTGCTAGGGGCAGTATGTGTCGCTTGTTCCTGACAGTGGGAGGCATACCTGGAATGCTGTCACTCCTGTCACATAAGGGCTGCTGGACACATTATGTCCTCTAAAGTAGAGCGGAAGATGGACAGAGACCCACATCGATGGAAGGTGATGGCCGGTCCCGGGTGCACTGCCGAGGTGGACGAGGAATCCTTGACTGACATAATCAGTGGGCATGGGGGTTCTCAAGACGAGCTAGCGGCAGGACTGAAGAGGAGTTGTGCTGCGCGTACTGGCGTATGGGGCCCAATGAGCAGAAGTGCACAATCAGTTAATATCTGTTGCCGTGCAGGAGATTCCTCCTGCACAGCAACAGTTAACAGCTGCCAGCCAATCACAGGCCGCCAGCTGACATCAGCGCGCACGTCGCTGATGTATGACGTCACTGTCATGTGACGGAACGACACTGCGCGCCACAGCCGAATTGTAGGTGAGGGCATAGCTGGAGCTCGGCCAGGTAAAGCTGTGGTATGGGGCATATTATACCGGTATGGGGGTGCATTCTACTACTATGGGGGGAGGGAAAGGGGATGCATTATACTATGGGGTGCATTAATCTATGAGGCTGCTGCATTATACTATGGGGTGCTGCATTATACTGCTATGGAGCTGCGGCATTATACAATGAGGTGCATTATACTGCTATGGGCCTGCTGAATTATACTATGAGGTACATTATACTGCTATGGGGCTGCTGCATTATGCTATGAGGTGCATTATACTCCTATGGGTGCATTATACTGCTATGGGGCTGTTGCATTATACTATGGGGTGCATTATACTCCTATGGGTGCATTATACTATGGGGTGCATTATACTGCTATGGAGCTGCTGCATTATACTATGGGGTGCATTATACTCCTATAGGGCTGCTGCATTATACTATGGGTGCATTATACTATAGGGTGCACTATATTGCTATGGGTCTGCTGCATTATACTATGGGATGCATTATACTCCTATGGGTGCATTATACTATGGGGCTGCTGCATTATACTATGGGTGCATTATACTATAGGGTGCATTATACTGCTATGGGTCTGCTGCATTATACTATGGGGTGCATTATACTCCTATGGGTGCATTATACTATGGTGCTGCTGCATTAAACTATGGGTGCATTATACTGCTATGGGGCTGCTGCATTATACTGCTATGGGGCGGTTGCATTATACTGCTATGGGTTGCCTGCATTATACTCCTATGGGGCAGCTGCATTATACTCCTATGGGGCGGCTGCATTATACTTCTATGTGGGTGCATTATACTGCTATGTGGGTGCATTATACTATATATGACTATGGGGTACATTATACTATTTTGGATGACTATGGGGCAATATGGAGACATGGGGGCGAAGTATAGAGAGACACGAGGCAGAATGGGAGGACACGTGGGATCCAGAATGTGGGATATTATTACTGAAGGGGCTAATGGATATCATTTTTGAGGATACTATTTTCAGTGTGGGGGAGGAGATGTCCTGTTACTGTGCAGGGGGACACGGTCGCTTTTTTCTTCATCTGGCAGTGTAGAGGTTGGGGAAAAATTGAGGAATGTGCTCTAGATAATTGTGATATTTTCTGCAGAGACAAGTCCTGGCTGTAGGAAGTGATGGTAGTCAACTAGCGACGTCAGCGGTGAATCAGTGTGTTATCTGTACACTGACACTATATACTATATACAGAGCTCCTGTGTATGTCACTGGAGATCACTGTATTACCTGTACACTGACACTATATACAGAGCGGCTGTGTGTAATGTCACTGGTGATCACTGTATTACCTGTACACTGACACTATATACAGATCTACTGTGTATAACGTTACTGGTGATCACTGTATTACCTGTACACTGACACTATATACAGAGCTCCTGTATATCATGTCACCGGTGATCACTGTATTACCTATACATGGACACTATACAAAGTACAGATCTCCTGTGTATAATGGCACTTATGGTTGATATTAGTATTGTATTTTTTTATTAATGATCAATATTGTAGTATTTGGTCACTAAGTTGTGGTAATATGTGGTCTGGTCATGGTGTGGTGGTTTTTGTTACTTGTATGTGGTATTATTTGATCACTTTCTGGTGGTAATATGTGGTCTGGGCAGGGTGTGGCAGTATTTGTTCCTTGTATGTAGTATTTTTTGGTTACCATGTGGTGGTAATATGTGGTCTGGTCATGGTGTGGTGGTTTTTGCTACTTGTGTGTGGTATTATTTGATCACTATATCACTATATGGTGGTAATATGTGGTCTGGTCATGGTGTGGTGGTATTTGTTCCTTGTTTGTGATATTATTGGTCATTTTAAAAATTGAAAAATAACTAAAAATATACCTAAATCGTATTGGATATTTTAATAAATGTTTAGTGAGTTACAGTAGAGTAGAGCCTGGCCAAAAGAGTCTACCTTGTCATAGTGGTGGATTAAAAAATCTTTTGGCCAAAACAAAAGCTGCTGGTTATGTATGTTGTGAAGGGAACTGTAAATGTGTGTTTGGCGAGGATGTGGTGCAGAAGTGGAATTTTTCCAAGAGAAGGCGGTGGGACTGTGAACTGTTTGAGGGGTGGAGCCTGGGCGGACTCTCGAGGGGGCCCCAAAAATGTTGCCAGTATGGGGCCCCGAAATTCCTAGTGGCAGTCCTGAAAGGAGGAAAATGTGAATTGCTGTGCTCTATCCCACCTGATGAACTTGAACTGTTTAGGAAAAGTTTGACTGCTGCAAAGAACTTGGTGTCGCATGCATTGTGTGCGGCAGTTCCTGAGAACAGAAGCCTGGAAACAGCTGAGGCCTGCGGCCTACAAGTGAGTGTGATGCACACCACGCTCTACAACACATTGGAACTGGGACACCCATCACCCATTGACGGTGAAGTGCAAGAGCGTTACCGGACCACGGCTCGGTTATGACTACCACTCTACGCCACTTTACGGATAAACCAATAGAATAGATGTATAGACAGATAGAATAGATAGACTGAAAGACAGACAGATCGATCAATAGATAGATATGGGGTAAGGTGTCTGTAAGGTGGCAGAGCGACACCGTACCACAGCTCGGTCACAACTACCTCTCTGCGCCACTTTACATTTGCCGTAGTTGGCAGGATCGATCCATGCATCAAGTAACTTGACAAAGCAGGGAAGGATCCAGTGAAAGCAAAGATGGCTCTGAACACCGACGGCAAGATGGATGTGAGTGACGTGAAATGGCAAGGCGGACCCACCCATCGTGGGCGTAGAAGAGAAACCACGCAAAAATCCGTCCCGCCTAAGGAGTAGCTTGTTAGGAGAGGCCAGCTCATGGTGAGTAGCACCCCAATGGACCATGCCCATTACAGCAAGTCAATGGAGAATGGATGGAGACTGCCAGAAAACAGGCAAGTGAGCTGGAAGAAGCCACACCCCAGAAACAGTAGATCCATGGTGGGCCTTAAAAGCCGGAAAAGACTATGCCATTTGTGGGCGGCAAGGCAGAAAAGGTACAGCAAGGTGAGATGATGGCAGAGACATGCAAGACTCCCAAGGGGGCGATGACAGGAATGGTGAAACCAGAACAAGCAGGTCCAGCAGTGGAGGTAGCAGGAGCTGGCACTTGGGAATGGACTGACTACTCCACGGAGCCATCAATGCCTGAATCTAGGCAGCATCCTTCACCATTGGGATTCCGACGAACTGCCAATGAAAGATCCAGGATCCAGCAACTGGTAAGCAAACTGAGGAACCTGTGCTGGTCAGAAAAAAGAAGGAGGCGAGCTGTGACCTGGGCCAGAGATATGCTAATGGGCCAACTAGCCGTAAGGTACAAAGAGTTGGCGTCCCGGGGAGAGGACGTCACCTACAACTTTCAATGAGAACTGGGGCCATCAAGGAATTCGGGAGCCCTCACATTTTATTTAATCAGATGGCAGTCGAGACGGAGCACCTACCCAGAAGACTGTAGCAACTGACGGCCATAACAAGGGTCACCTTTCTAAAAATGGAGGGACAACATCGGTGGTATGCTATGGGCATGGTCTGGGAAGGCAGAAAGCAGGATGATCCCTTCCAGTGAAATGAAAAAGCTTGGGAGATGGTCATCATCCATGGGGCTGGTGATAGTCCTTGGAAGTTGCCACCTCCTATGCAGCAATTGTTCAAGTGATGCAAGGGGATATTACCCATTTCTTTATGTCAGGGACTCCGGCACTACACGAAGCTGGGTAACTTGTGGCCTGGGAACTGGGCTCCAATGAGCAGATGGAGGCCATTCCCCGACCCCCTGAGGAAGAAGCAGATAATGCAGATGCTTGAATCCAAAATGGCAGCCTTGAGGAAAAGGAAGACCTGCATGGTTCAGTTGTGCCTGTTGCACAAAAGAGGAACCACAAAAGGAACTGTTCCGCAATCCAGAAAGCCAGTGACCCAAGTGTAACGGAGAACTTCCGTATGTTGGCCAGGACAGCCATAACTTTATGTTTTTCCCACCTCCTAGTTGTTTTTGCACCCAGATGCATACCCCCCTGCTGTATTAAGGAACTGTGAAACACTAAAGGTCTCAAACTGTTCTCTGCCTCATGGACTGTGTAACATGAAGGGACTGTTCATAAAAGGGGCAGGAGAGGAAACGGATGACCCACAGATTCGAGCCAGGTCAGTTTTGCATGGACTGTGCAGCAGAAATACTGAAGCTGTTGATGCATAGGCCAACTGGCCTGTGAGTACAAGGACACTAGACCCGCTGTGTCAGGGTCCTAAAATTGGTGAGACTGGGATCATACGAACCCATGAAGGAACTGGACTATGTCCATGGACTGTCGGGCAACTGTTAATGTGTGGACCTAAGAGCCATTGCTTTTCAGAACAATGTGAACGTGCGCTAGCGATGCGTTCGCCATTACAGGCAATGGCGGCGTTAACGGACTACGTTAACACCGTGTTATGCCTCGGTGTAACGTAGTCCATTAAACGCGGTCACATAACGCAATGTGACCCTAGCCTAAGTGGTTTAGCAACAGCATAAGACAGAGGATAGTGATAATAGGTTTAGCAATTAGCAGATGAGATAAGGAAATAGTTAAGGGTACTGTCACACAGTGCAATTTTGATCGCTACGACGGCACGATTCGTGACGTCGCAGCGTCGTATGATTATCGCTCCAGCGTCGTAGACTGCGGTCACACGTTGCAATCACGGCGCTGGAGCGATGCCGAAGTCCCCGGGTAACCAGGGTAAACATCGGGTTACTAAGCGCAGGGCCGCGCTTAGTAACCCGATGTTTACCGTGGTTACCAGCGTAAAAGTAAAAAAAAACAAACCGTACATGCTCACCATCTGATGTCCGTCAGGTCCCTTGCCGTCCGCTTCCTGCTCTGACTGAGATCCGGCCGTACAGTGAGAGCAGAGCGCAGCGGTGACGTCACCGCTGTGATCTGCTCTCACTTTCCGGCCGGCAGACAGTCAGAGCGGGAAGCGGACGGCAAGGGACCTGACGGACATCAGATGGTGAGCATGTACGGTTTGTGTTTTTTTTACTTTTACGCTGGTAACCACGGTAAACATCGGGTTACTAAGCGCGGCCCTGCGCTTAGTAACCCGATGTTTACCCTGGTTACCAGCGAACGCATCGCTGGATCGCTGTCACACACAACGATCCAGTGATGACAGCGGGAGATCCAGCGACGAAAGAAAGTTTCAAACGATCTGCTACGACGTACGATTCTCAGCAGGGTCCCTGATCGCAGTAGCGTGTCAGACACTGCGAGATCGTAACGATATCGCTAGAACGTCACGAATCGTGCCGTCGTAGCGATTAAAATTGCACTGTGTGACGGTACCCTAATGATAGAAATAGCCCAGTGGGTGGGCACTAGTGTTAATTAAAAAGGGGGCACTTCCTAGTAGTGTGAGTTCAGTAAGAGTTTGTCAAGTACATGGTGAAGGCCAAGCTCAGGGGCAGTGGGTTGCTAGGGTCAGCATATATCACTTGTTCCTGGCAATGGGAGGCATTACTGGGATCCCGAGCGGTCTCTCCTGTCACATCCAGAGCCTAAGGTCTGATGTAAGGGCTGCCAGGCACATCGTGTCCTTTAATATAAAGTGCAAGATGCACAGGCACCCACATAGATGCAAGTAGCTTGCCGGTCCTGTGCACACTGCCAAGGTGGATGAGGAAGCCCTGAGACTGACAGAATCAGTGGGCTTGGGGGTAATCCAGGATGAGCTAGTTATATGACTGAAGAGGAGTTGTGCTAAAAGGAGGAAAATGTGAATTAACGTGGCCTATCCCACCTGATGAACTTGGACTGTTCAGTAAAAGTTTGACTGTTGCAAAGAGCTTGGTGACCCATACACCCTACAACACACTGGGACACCCATTGTCTATGAAGTGCCAGAGCAAGACTGTACCACAGATTCATCACGACTACCATTCTGCGCCACTTTACAGATAGACAAATAGAATAGATACTGGAAATAGACAAATAGAATAGACAGACCTATGAAAGACAGACAGGCAGACTGAAGGACAGACAGATCGATTAATAGATAGATATGGGGTAGATAGATAAAGATGCCAACCAGGAATGACATTAGAGAGAAGTTTGAAATCATTAAAAAATGTCTTTGCTTTAAAAATAAAATTGATACATTTTCCATTGGAAACATTAAGTTTACTTTTTATTATTTCATTTCAGTAAACTCTATGGGCCTCATTCCTTATTGCATTTACCCCTTTTTTTGGTCTAGTTTTGTGGTGCTTTTAATCAGCACCTTATTCTTCTCTTAATTTGCAGTGTTTTTTTTTTATTCCTCATTGTGGGCAGGCTTTGGGGGTCTCCAAATTTTGTGCCAAACCTTTGCAACTTTTTAGAGAAACAAGTGCCTTTTTGCATAAAAGGTTAAAGAAAAAAATAAAGAGCATACCAATAATTGTAACACTAGTGAGCTTAATCTACAGCAGGTTACCCTGAGGGATCAAAACAGTTTTGTTCCTCCCACTAATTCCCCAATAATTGATGCATTTGTAACTGCCGTTACCCAGGATATAGAGGTTTTAAAGATGATTAGCAATAATAAAAAATGTAAACATTCTAATCTCATTGTAGATGAGGCAAAAGCTTTGTCTGAGCTTATCCATGACAAAGACAATATCATTAAACCTGCAGACAAAGAGGGTGCGGTCTGTGTCATGGATAAGGAGATGTACATTTCTGAGGTCAAAAGACTAAGTGATGTTGATGTCTATAAAAACTCAGTGGTGATCCTAAATATAACATAATTTGTGATTTTAAGGCCATACTACTCAAGGCTTTAAAAGATGGAGTAATTGATCAGGCTTTATTTGATAATATAATGGTGGAGAACCCAATAACTCCAGCTCTACTGTATATATCACACCAAAGTCACTTACAAATCAACCAGGACGGTCCATAGTGTTGAGGGTTGATTCAGTATTTAGTAAGATCGGAATCTTTTTGGATAAAATATTGAACCCTTTAGCAAAACAAGCATCTTTATATGTACAGGTCAACACTGATTTTTTTAAAATAAATTAAAGTCCATTTAAATGATGAAGTAATACTAGCCTCATTTTATGTAATATCATTGTATATGTCCATTGAACATGAATGGGGCATCAGGGCTGTGTAATTAGTTATTGACATTGGCCATGGGGGCCAATATGTCACCTACATATGCCAATATAGTGATGAGTGCATTGGAGGAGGAGCTTATCTATTTATCACACCACTTAAAACTTGTTAGGAGGTGGTAGAGGTACATAGATGACATCTTCCTCCTTTGGACTGGAACTCAAGAACAGTTAAATAACTTCCACACATTCTAGAATGGGACAGATTTGACCATTGAATTAACTTTAGCCTCTTCAACCACCAATATTCAGTTTCTGGATGTATTGGTTAAACAGAGCAATTGTACACTAAGCACCACCCTTTATGTTAAACCAACAGACAAAAATATACTACAATACAGTAGTCATCACTCCTTAAAAATCATTACATCGATTCCCTACAGTCAATTTATCAGAGTACAACATATAGTAAGTGATGAGGAAGATAATGAAAAAGTTCTGAATTTGGTTGTAAAAAAATTTGATAGGTGTTATCCAAAAATTTTAATTAAATTTACAAAAAAATAGGACCTTAAGCCTCACTAGAGAAACTGTACTAAATATAAGAAATAAGGAAGAACTAAATGTGGTACCATTAGTGACCGCATTTCGAGAAGAAAAGAAAGATGTTGCTAATATAATTTTAAAAACATTGGAAATTGCTACATAATTGCTTGCCCAATATAGAGGAATTAAAAAAAAAAATTCATTAGCACCTTATAATTCTCTTAATTTTCAGTCTGTTTTATGTTTGTTCAACTGTTATTTGTTCCTCGTTGATGCCAGGGTTTGGGGGTCTCCAAATGTTTATGGCGGATTCATCAAGTGCGCATTTTTAAAAGTCTCTAATTTTTTCTGCAAATATACTCCAGTACTCCTCCACCTTTCCTGGAGTAATTTTATGTACATTTTAAATTTGGTGCCAAACTTTGGCAATTATTTAGCAAAACATGCAACTTTTTGCAAGAAAGGTTAAAGAAAAAAGAAAAAACATTTAGAAATTTGTGCAAAATTTGTGAACCATGAATGACATTAAATTTTGGTGCCAAGATGTCAACAGATCAAGACAAGAAAAGGGCCATAAACAGAAACATGGTTTTCTGTCGTCAAAGCTTTGCAGAGCGATGTCATTTTTGAAAGTTTAGGAAATGTAACCTATCATTTTTGTAATGGGCAACATAGGAAATTATTCCAAGACCACAGCAAAGCTCATCCAATAGGGATGAGAACTGGAAATTGTCAGCCAGTGCTTCGATATATAAGCTGGTAGTGCAAGTATAAAAGTGTACAGAGTTTGCAGTATCCTAACATTCCTCTCCTCACCATAAACACAAGCATGCAAGCCACATATAATGCAGACAGATTTATTCACAATTGCATGCAAGCCACATATAATGCAGACAGATTTATTCACAATTGGCACATAATGGGATGCAGTGTAAAGTGTAAAGAAATCAAGAATGCAATGATTTGGAAATCTTTTATAACCATACTAGCTGAAGAGCCCGGCGTTGCCCGGGCATAGTAACTAACGGTGGTTAGTTATAACAAAGTATAATGATTATATTGCACATAAAAACATTTCACATTATATATTCAACACTACAGATTTGCAACACAAATTAACTAAATGATTACCCAAGTATTAATAGTATTTTATTTTCAACTCATTCAAGAGCCTTTTGATAAACAACATTTTTGCTTTTTCCTTCTGTTGCAAAGGTGAACAGATTTTTGGCAGTGCAACAAAGAAGAAAAATGCAGATAGCACTCACCGGTCCTTAAAACTTCATCCTTTATTCAAACTTTAAAATGTTGAAGCGCTAAGTGGCGCGAAACGGCCGTCGTCTTGCACCAGCTCGCACATCCCAGTAACCTGTTCCTCTGGCCATGACATTTTAAAGTTTGAATAAAGGATGAAGTTTTAAGGACCGGTGAGTGCTATCTGCATTTTTCTTCTTTGCTGCATATACCGTTTTGGCATGAGCACCCGGAGTCCATAGAGGCGGTCACATCAGGAAAGCACTCCATTCAGCATATGGTTGTCTGGCCCCACAGCAGTGCCATTATATTTTTCTTTTTTGCATATGTAGATTTTTGGCAGTACCAACTCTTGAACAGGCCACGTAAAGTTGACCATGAGAAAAAGATGGAGATTGCAAATCGATCTCTACTACTTTCAAGGACTGTACCTGAGCCTTGTTAATAGACATTGCAAATGCCAGTCGAACTGGAAACTGGAGGCGTTTAAAATCAAAAGACAAATCAGATGGAAGGAGTGGAATTCTTGGAATAAAAATGTCCTCTCCTTTGGCACATCCTGTCAAAATGGTTGCTTCAATTACATGTGTAAACATGTTCTTAATCATGAGTCCTGTTCCATTACACAGCTTTGGTGGAAATAAATTTCTCAACAGCAGAATAGATGCTCCAGGTTTTCGAAAGTTTATCCGGGCTGTGTATCTAATACTATCCTGTGTGATACTGTCTGCTGAGCTGTGTATCTAATCCTATCCTGTGTGATACTGTCTGCTGAGCTGTGTACCTAATCCTATCCTGTGATCCTGTGTGTTGAGCCGTGCATCTAATCGTGTCCTGTGTTTCTGTCTGCTGATCTGTGTATCTAATCCTATCATGTGTGATGCGTGTGATAGTCTCCTGAGCTGTGCATCTAATCCTATCCTGTGTGATAGTCTACAGAGCTGTGTATCTAATCCTATCCTGTGTGATACAGTCTGCTGAGCTGTGTATCTAATCCCATCTTGTGTCTTACTTTTTGTGCAAATTTGGGTGTGTCTTAAACAATGTAACACATAACATTATTGAGTATAAAAGTAAATGAATGAGAAAATGCAACTGAAAGAAAAAAGTTACCTAATGAGGGATTTAGGGACAACACAACCGCACCCTCTACGACAAATATCCTGTATGCACGTGAAATAAGTTCTTTGGGACCTGTCATGTTTACTCTGGAATTGTTTCTACCTGCATTATTGTAAATTAGTGTGTGCATAGGCCACAATGATCTGTTGTATTTGTTCTACGTTGCATCACATGGGAACTAGAATCTTTGATGGGACAGACATTGATCTGGGAAACTAGTTGTTGTGGCTTCCTCAGGGGTACGGGGAAGCATGTACGCCGCATGGTGTCACTTTTATATACAAATGAAAAATAATTAGAACCACATGTCTGATACCACATGAACCACATGTCACAAATTACCGTGAAGAGTTATAACGGAGACCGGGAGACATGGAACAGTGTCTGGAACTGGTCATAGCGCAGGCATGAATGTCAGAATATCAGTGCGCTCTGCGCAACGGGAGCAAATCATTTAGTACGCATGCGCTGGAAAACTAAAGTCAGTGAATAAATTAAGTAACATCAATATTGGCGCCAAAGTCCAGATCGTTGCAAGATGTCAATGAATAAATTATATGACATCAGTACTTAGCGCTTAATTAAGAAGCCCAAAGAGACTGAGCTACACCCCCAAAAGGTAAGACACGCTTGCGTGGAAGAACAGCAAAGTCCAGTGAAGTGAAACAAAGACAGCGCATAGTAATAGATGCTTAATGAGCTAGTCAGATGGCATATATTACTTATACTAAACACATAATAACCCATGCATGATATACAACTATATACATAATATACAATACGCATGCGCCAGTTTAGTAAATAGATAGTACATGACATAAGCGCTCTCTTTTGTTACCAAACTGGTCACTGATGCCTGATAGACATGTGCATAGTAAATATCGTACAGTGCAAAAAGGTCCTACAAGTTTGTGGGAGAAAAAAGAATGTGAAGATTCAACACATGACGAGCCCATCTTGAAAATAGTCTACTATATAATTGTCTAAGGGTCACTTCCGTCTGTCTGTCTGTCACGGATATTCATTGGTCGCGGCCTCTGTCTGTCAAGGAAATCCAAGTCGCTGATTGGTCGCGGCAAAACGGCCATGACCAATCAGCGACGGGCACAGTCCGGCGGCAAAACGGCCGCTCCTTACTCCCCGCAGTCAGTGCCCAGCGCCCGTTCCATACTCCCATCCAGTCAGCGCTCACACAGGGTTAATGGCAGCGGTAACAGACCGCGTTATGCGGTGGGTAACGCACTCCGTTACCGCTGCTATTAACCCTGTGTGTTCCCAACTTTTTACTATTGATGCTGCCTATGCAACATCAATAGTAAAAAAATGTAATGTTAAAAATAATAAAAAAAACTAAAAACCTGCTATTCTCACCCTCAGTTGTCCGCCGAGCCGCACGTGGCTGCCGCCATCTTCCGTTCCCAGAGATGCATTGCGATTTTACCCAGAAGACTTAGTGGTCTCGTGAGACCGCTAAGTCTTCTGGGTAATTTCGCAATGCATCCTGGAAACGGAAGATGGCGGCAGCCACGCACCATCGCCAGAGCTTCGGTGGATCCCAGTTGGTGAGTATATCACTATTTTTTATTTTAATTATTTTTTTTAAAGAGATATAGTGCCCACACTGCTAAATACTGCGTGGGCTGTGTGATATACTGCGTGGGCTATGCTATATACTACATGGGCTGTGTGATATACTGCGTGGGCTATGCTATATACTACATGGGCTGTGTGATATACTGCGGGGGCTGTGCTATATACTACATGGGCAGTGTGATATACTGCGTGGGCTATGCTATATACTACATGGGCTGTGTGATATACTGAGGGGGCTGTGCTATATACTACATGGGCAGTGTGATATACTGCGTCAGCTGTGCTATATACATGGGCAGTGTGATATACTGCGTGGGCTGTGTGATATACTGCGGGGGCTGTGTGATATACTGCGGGGGCTGTGCTATATACTACATGGGCAGTGTGATATACTGCATGGGCTGTGTGTTATACTACGGGTGCTGTGCTATATACTACATGGGCAGTATGATACTACGTGAGCTGTGTGATACACTGCGGGGGGCTGTGCTATATACTACATGGGCAGTGTTATATACTGCGTGGCCTGTGTTATATACTACGTAGCCTGTGTTATATACTGCGTGGCTGCTATATACTGCGTGGGCTGTGTTATATAGTACGTGGGCTGTGTTATGTACTGCGTGGCCTGTATTAACGCATTGGGTATTCTAGAATATGTATGTATGTATATAACAGCCACATAGTATATAGCAAAGGCCACATAGTATTTGTCTATATACTACATGCCTCCTATATACTACGTGGCCTGTGCTATATACTATGTGGCTGCTATATTACATACAGTATATACATATTCTAGAATACCCGTTGCGTTAGAATCGGGCCACCATCTAGTTTTTAATAAAAAACATACAGACATGAGGAGGACAAAATAAACATAAGATCGGATATACAAGCAAGTCTTCCAGGTCCTAAAGCAACAAAACAACTTCTGACCATTGCACTAGCATCACCATATTTTACTGTTGGTATGATGTTCCTTTTCTGAAATGTTGTGCTACTGCTACGCCAGATGTAATGGGACATACACCTTCCAAAAAGTTCAACTTTTGTCTCCTCAGTCCAGTATTCTCCCCAAAGTCTTGGGGATCATGAAGATGTTTTCTGGCACAACAGAGACAAACTCAGCAGTGATTTTTGTTTTAGGACATTTTTGTCCACTGAGGCAAGATAGGCCTGCAGTTCTTTGGATGTTGTTGTGGGGTCTTTTTGGACCTCTTGGATGAGTCATCACTGCAGTCTTGGGGTATTTTTGGTTGGCCGGCCATTCCTGGGAAGGTTCACCACTGTTCCATGTTTTTGTCTGAATGTGAATCGCTGGAGTCCCAAAGCTTTAGAAAATGGCTTTACATCCTTTTCCAGACAGATAGATCTCAATTACTTTGTTTCTCATCTGAGAATATCTTTGGATTGTGGCATGATATCTAACTTTTGGGAATCTTTTGGTCTACTTCACTTTGTCAGGCATGTCCTATTTAAGTGATTTCTTGATAGAGAACAGGTGTAATCAGGCCTGGGTGTGGCTAGAGAGATTGAACTCAGCTGTCCAAAGAGGTCATAAACCACAGTAAATTTATGTTTATGGAGGGGGGCAATCACTTTTTCACACCGTGCCCTGTTGGTTTGTATTTCTGTTTCCCTTAATAAAGACCTTCATTTATAAACTGCATTTTGTGTTTACTTGTGTCATCTTTGTCTAATATTAAAATTTTAGAAAATCTGAAACATTTAAGTGTGACAAATATGCAAAAGAATAGGAAATCAGGAAGGGGGCAAACACTTTTCCATACATATATATTTCGTGGCTATGGCAGTAATACGGCATCATCTGGCCAGTCAGTAGCGCCAGCTTACTGTAAGATCTTTGAAAATATGGTCATCCCTGCAATCGCTCAGAGATGATCCTACAGCCTGAATTCTGCTCCTTCCTACCGCATTCTGTAGCCTCTTTCAACACCAAGATTATAAGACTGTACATTATTCTTCTATACTTTTGCACATGCTTTCATGATGACACACCTATCAGGGTATACTAACTCTTCTTGGTGAAAGTCCATAGAGACCAATTAACAATCAGATCAAAATGTCAATGCAACTGTGAAGAATGGAACAAAGTTCTAGGCGCTTAAGTAAACAGAGTGATTACAGGGTAAGGTACACATTATATTACCAGCCTTATCCACGCCCTTAACAATAAGTATTTATGGCCCCGGTTATTAAGTATATGCTAGTGCCTGTCATGAATGGATCTTAAATGATAAATATTGTATATAGGATATATGTGTGAGAAGTTGTACTTGTGTAATGAAATTCTGTGATAATCATGTATTGCCCTATAAAATGTACACTAAAAGGCTAACTGCATACTTTAGATTTCACATAGCAGATTGACATTTTGCTGTAATTTACCATGCAGTCTAACAGAATGCATGCCAGAAAGCAAATAGTATGAGAATAAACAGCCACTGACTTCAATTTGTTCTATAGACACAGACAGATAAAATACAAATAAGCACAATGATCATAATGTATTATCCCTTATAACTTGGGCAGCACGGTGGCTCAGTGGTTAGTATTGTTCCTTTGCAGCTCTGGGGTCCTGAGTTCAAATCCCACCAAGGGGTCTATATGTCCTCTGTTTGCGTGGGTTTCCCCCGGGTTCCTCCCGCACTCCATAGACATACTGATAGGGAATCTAGATTGGCACAATGGGGACAGTGATGATAATCTCTGTAACGCGTGGTGAAATCAATGGCGCTATATAATTGAGTAAAATAAATAAAAATAAACGTCACAAATACCAGGGACACAGGACAACAGGCACAGAGTCTAAATAATGCTATATTTACTGTACCCTCCAATACAAGTCCTGTCTGCACAGTTACAATAAAGGTAAATGAATCCCTTTGGGATTAACCTACTTATCTCCATCTGATTGCTAAAAAAGAAAGGTGGACAAATACAATCTAACTAGAATAAAACACTAAGGGTACTGTCACACATTGGCACTTTGATCGCTACGACGGTACGATCCGTGACGTTCCAGCGATATCCATACGATATCGCTGTGTCTGACACGCAGCAGCGATCAGGGACCCTGCTGAGAATCGTACGTCGTAGCAGATCGTTTGGAACTTTCTTTCATCGCTGGATCTCCCGCTGTCATCGCTGGATCGTTGTGTGTGACAGCGATGCGTTCGCTTGTAACCAAGGTAAACATCGGGTTACTAAGCGCAGGGCCGCGCTTAGTAACCCGATGTTTACCGTGGTTACCAGCATAAAAGTAAAAAAAACCAAACAGTACATACTTACATTCCGGTGTCTGTCCCCCGGCGTTCTGCTTCTCTGCATTGTGAGCGCCGGCCGGCCGGAAAGCGAGCACAGTGGTGACGTCACCGCTGTGCTTTCCGGCTGGCGCAGACACAGTGAACAGAAGCAGAACGCCCGGGGACAGACACCGGAATGTAAGTATGTACTGTTTTTTTTTTTTTAACTTTTACGCTGGTAACCACGGTAAACATCGGGTTATTAAGCGCGGCCCTGCGCTTAGTAACCCGATGTTTACCCTGGTTACCCGGGACCTCGGCATCGTTGGTCGCTGGAGAGCGGTCTGTGTGACAGCTCCCCAGCGACCACACAACCACTTACCAACGATCACGGCCAGGTCGTATAGCTGGTCGTGATCGTTGGTAAATCGTTTAGTGTGACAGTACCCTAAGCCTAAAGGTACCGTTACACTTAACGATTTACCAATGATCACGACCAGCGATACGACCTGGCCGTGATCGTTGGTAAGTCGTTGTGTGGTCGCTGGGGAGCTGTCACACAGACCGCTCTCCAGCGACCAACGATGCCGAAGTTCCCGGGTAACCAGGGTAAACATCGGGTTACTAAGCTCAGGGCCGCGCTTAGTAACCCGATGTTTACCCTGGTTACCATTGTAAATGTAAAAAAAAAAAAACACTACATACTTACATTCCGGTGTCTGTCACGTCCCCCGCCGTCAGCTTCCCGCACTGACTGTCAGCGCCGGCCGTAAAGCACAGCACAGCGGTGACGTCACCGCTGTGCTTTACGGCCGGCGCTCAGTCAGTGCGGGAAGCTGACGGCGGGGGACGTGACAGACACCGGAATGTAAGTATGTAGTGTTTTTTTTTTTTTTAAATTTACAATGGTAACCAGGGTAAACATCGGGTTACTAAGCGCGGCCCTGCGCTTAGTAACCCGATATTTACCCTGGTTACAAGTGAACACATCGCTGCATCGGCGTCACACACGCCGATCCAGCGATGACAGCGGGTGATCAGCAACCAAAAAATGGTCCTGATCATTCCCCAACGACCAACGATCTCCCAGCAGGGGCCTGATCGTTGGTCGCTGTCACACATAACGAGATCGTTAGCGGGATCGTTGCTACGTCACCAAAAGCGTGACGTTGCAACTATATCGTTAACGATATCGTTATGTGTGACTCAGCCTTAAGAGTTTTACCTTACATATCTTTTATTGAGCACATTGAATAAGCATGCACAGTGTGGAGAAAAAAAAAGTGAATCCTTGATTTTATCAACCTGAAGAATCCCCTTTGCCAGCAATCAATTTCAGTAGCTGCAAATAGGATTTGAAGAGGAATTTTGGACCATTCCAACCTGATAAAGGGTTTCAGCTCATTATTATTTTTGGGATACCTTGTGCACAGAGAATCATCCGATCATGTCACAGCATCCTGATAACATTAAAAAGAAATCGGTACATAGGTCATTCCAAACCAAGAATCGTCTGTTATAAACATTCTTTGTTTTGGCATACCTGTGCTTCGAGACATTGTCTCATTGAGTCACTAGATGTTTCTTCAGCTTGACATCATGGACTACTGCTCCTACATTCCCCTGTAAAATGTTTTGATACACTTAAATTCATTGTTCCTGCCATAATCACATGGCATCAAGGCCTGGAGGCAGCAAAGTAACCGCAACCATGAGGCTCCCTTTACCATGCTTCACAGTTAGGACAAGATTTTAGTGTTGGTAGAGTTTATTTTTCCTCCAAACCTAGCTTTTTACAATTTTATCTACTTAAAGTGAACCTGTCAGAAAGATTGTGCTCAGTAAACTACAGACACTGTTTGGTTGGCACCGTTATACTGATGAAAGTCATACCTTGGTTGATGATACTCAATCCTCAATAATATCACCTTTGTCTTGCCCATTTTTGGAGGTTTGCGTGAGATTATGTCCCATTTGCCCTTTTTCTCTGTTTTTTTTGTCGTGCAAATACACACAAATTAAATAAAGTGTACAACAAAACGTGTTATTGTAATAATTTTCTTAGATAAATACTTCCTTTTCTGGAACAATTTCAAGGGTGCCAACACTTTTGGCCCTGACTGTACATTACAGGAGCTGCTGGGGCACATACTGTACGTAACAGGATGGGCTGTGAGCATATACATCACAGGAGGATCTGGGGTATAAACACATCACAGGAGATGCCGGGGCACATGCATTACAGGAAATTATTATTATTTACAGTGCCTTGCGAAAGTATTCGGCTCCCTGGAACTTTTAAACCTTTTCCCACATATCATGCTTCAAACATAAAGATACCAAATGTAAATTTTTGGTGAAGAATCAACAATAAGTGGAACACAATTGTGAAGTTGAACGAAATTTATTGGTTATTTCAATTTTTTTGTGTTAATTCAAAAACTGAAAAGTGGGGCGTGCAATATTATTCGGCCCCTTTACTTTCAGAGCAGCAAACTCACTCCAGAAGTTCATTGTGGATCTCTGAATGATCCATTGTTGTAGTAAATGCGTAATGATGATAAATATAATAATAATAATCTTTATTTTTGTACAGCGCTAACATATTCCGCAGCGCTTTACAGTTTTGCACACATTATCATCACTGTCCCCAATGGGGCTCACAATCTAAATTCCCTATCAGTATGTCTTTGGAATATGGGAGGAAACCCACACAAACACGAGGAGAACATACAAACTCTTTGCAGATGTTGTCCTTGGTGGGGTTTGAACTCAGGACTCCAGCGCTGCAAGGCTGCAGTGCTATCCACTGAGCCACCGTGCTGCCTTAATCCACCTGTGTGTAATCAAGTCTCTGTATAAATCCACCTGCTCTGTGATAGTCTCAGGGTTGTTTGAAGCACAGAGAGCATCATGAAGACCAAGGAACACAACAGGCAGGTCTGTGATACTGTTGTGGAGAAGTTTAAAGCAGGATTTGGATACAAAATGATTTCCAAAATGTTAAACATCCTAAGGAGCACTGTGCAAGCGATCATATTGAAATGGACTGCAAATCTACCAAGACCCGGCCGACCCTCTAAACTTTCATCTCAAACAAGGAGAAGACTGATCAGAGATGCAGCCAAGATGCCCATGATCACTCTGGATGACCTGCAGAGATCTACAGCTGACGTGGGACAGTCTGTCCATAGGACAACAATCAGTCATACACTGCACAAATCTGGCCTTTATGGAAGAGTGACAAGAAGAATGCCATTTCTCAAAGATATCCATAAAAAATGTTGTTTAAAGTTTGCAACAAGCCACATGGGAGACACCAAACATGTGGAAGAAGGTGCTCTGGTCAGATGAAACCAAAATCGAACTTTTTGGCAACAATGCCAAACGATATGTTTGATGTAAAGGCAACACAGCTCATCACCTTGAACACACAATCCCCACTGTCAAACATGGTGGTGACAGCATCATGGTTAGGGCCTGCTTTTCTTCAGCAGGGACAGGGAAGATGGTTAAAATTGATGGAAAGATGGAAGGAGCCAAATACAGGACCATTCTTGAAGAAAACCTGTTGGAGTCTGCAAAAGAACTGAGACTGGGACGGAGATTTGTCTTCCAACAAGACAATGATCCCAAACAAAGCAAAATCTACAATGGGTACAATGGGATGGATCACAAATAAATGTATCCAGGTGTTAGAATGGCCAAGTCAAAGTCCAGACCTCAATCCAATCGAGAATCTGAGGAAAGAGCTGAAAACTGCTGTTCACAAACGATCTCCATCAAACCTCACTGAGCTTGACCTGTTTGCTAAGGAAGAATGGGCAAGAATTTCAGTCTCTCGATGTACAAAACTGATAGAGACATACCCCAAGCGACTTGCAGCTGTAATCGCAGCAAAAGGTGGCGCAACAAAGTATTAAGTTAAAGGGGCCGAATAATATTGCACGCCCCATTTTCAGTTTTTGAATTTCCACAAAAATTTAAAACAAGCAATACATTTTGTTCAACTTCACAATTGTGTTCCACTTGTTGATTCTTCACCAAAAATTTACATTTGGTATTTTTATGTTTGAAGCATGATATGTGGGAAAAGGTTGAAAAGTTCCAGGGAGCCGAATACTTTCGCAATGCACTGTATATAGCACCATAAATTCCATGGTGCTGTACATGAGAAGGGGTTACATACAAAGTTATAGATATCGTTTAGGCCTCTTTCACATTTCCGTCGGTACGGGGCCGTCGCAAACCGTCGGCCCGACGGACATTGTGCAAATATTGCACAACGTGGGCAGCGGATGCAGTTTTCTGACGCATCCACTGCCCATAATGAAGTCCGGGGAGGAGGGGGCGGAGTTCCGGCCGCACATGCGCGGTTTGAAATGGCGGATCCGACGGACAAAGAAACTTGCAAGACGGATGCGACGTGTGGCCATCCGTCGCAATCCGTCGTCAATTAAAGTCAATGGAAAAAAAACGCATCCTGCGGGAACATTTGCAGGATCCGTTTCTTCGCCAAAACGACGGATTGTGACGGATGGGAAAAAACGGAAGTGTGAAAGAGGCCTTACAGTAAACAAATTTACAATGACAGACTAGTACAGAGGGGAGAGGACCCTGTCCTTGCGGACTTACATTCTACGGGATAATGGGGGGAAGAGACAGAAGGTCGGGGGTGCAGCAGCTCTGGTGGTCATGAGGCGGCAGCTCGGGTGGTGGTGAGGCGGCAGAATGATTATTGCAGGCTGTAAGCTTTCTTGAAGAGATGGGTTTTCAGGTTCCGTCTGAAGGATCCGAGGGTGGTGGATAATTGGACGTGTTGAGGCGTGGAATTCCAGAGGATGGGGGATATTCAGGAGAAATCTTGGAGGCGGTTGTGTGAGGAACGAATAAGTGTGGAGGAGAGTAGGAGGTCTTGTGAGGATCGAAGATTATGTGAGGAAAGATATTGGGAGATTACTTCAGAGATATAGGGAGGGGGCAGGTTGTGGATGGCTTTGTAGGTCAGTGTTAGTAAACAGGGGAGTAGCGAGGTGGATTAGTCGGGCAGCAGAGTTGAGGACAGACTGGAGTGGTGCAAGAGAGGTAGCGGGGAGGCCACAGAGGAGGGTTTTGCAGTAATCGAGGCGGGAGATGATTAGGGAATACACAAGAGTTAATTTTTAGGAAAGTTTTAGGAAACGCTGTGAGCACATACATCACAGGAGGAGCCGTGGTCACATGCATTACAGGAGCTGGGGGCATATACAGGTCCTTCTCAAAAAATTAGCATATAGTGTTAAATTTCATTATTTACCATAATGTAATGATTACAATTAAACTTTCATATATTATAGATTCATTATCCACCAACTGAAATTTGTCAGGTCTTCTATTGTTTTAATACTGATGATTTTGGCCTACAACTCCTGATAACCCAAAAAACCTGTCTCAATAAATTAGCATATCAAGAAAAGGTTCTCTAAATGACCTATTACCCTAATCTTCTGAATCAACTAATTAACTCTAAACACATGCAAAAGATACCTGAGGCTTTTAAAAACTCCCTGCCTGGTTCATTACTCAAAACCCCCATCATGGGTAAGACTAGCGACCTGACAGATGTCAAGAAGGCCATCATTGACACCCTCAAGCAAGAGGGTAAGACCCAGAAAGAAATTTCTCAACAAATAGGCTGTTCCCAGAGTGCTGTATCAAGGCACCTCAATGGTAAGTCTGTTGGAAGGAAACAATGTGGCAGAAAACGCTGTACAACGAGAAGAGGTGACCGGACCCTGAGGAAGATTGTGGAGAAGGACCGATTCCAGACCTTGGGGAACCTGAGGAAGCAGTGGACTGAGTCTGGTGTGGAAAGGCGTGTACAGGAAATGGGCTACAGGTGCCGCATTCCCCAGGTAAAGCCACTTTTGAACCATAAACAGCGGCAGAAGCGCCTGACCTGGGCTACAGAGAAGCAGCACTGGACTGTTGCTAAGTGGTCCCAAGTACTTTTTTCTGATGAAAGCAAATTTTGCATGTCATTCGGAAATCAAGGTGCCAGAGTCTGGAGGAAGACTGGGGAGAAGGAAATGCCAAAATGCCTGAAGTCCAGTGTCAAGTACCCACAGTCAGTGATGGTGTGGGGTGCCATGTCAGCTGCTGGTGTTGGTCCACTGTGTTTCATCAAGGGCAGGGTCAATGCAGCTAGCTATCAGGAGATTTTGGAGCACTTCATGCTTCCATCGGCTGAAATGCTTTATGGAGATGAAGATTTCATTTTTCAGCACGACCTGGCACCTGCTCACAGTGCCAAAACCACTGGTAAATGGTTTACTGACCATGGTATTACTGTGCTCAATTGGCCAGCCAACTCTCCTGACCTGAACCCCATAGAGAATCTGTGGGATATTGTGAAGAGAAAGATGAGAGACGCAAGACCCAACACTCTGGATGAGCTTAAGGCCGCTATTGAAGCATCCTGGGCCTCCATAACATCTCAGCAGTGTCACAGGCTGATTGCCTCCATGCCACGCCGCATTGAAGCAGTCATTTCTGCCAAAGGATTCCCGACAAAGTATTGAGTGCATAACTGAACATTATTATTTGATGGTTTTTTTGTTTGTTATTAAAAAACACTTTTATTTGATTGGACGGGTGAAATATGCTAATTTATTGAGACAGGTTTTTTGGGTTATCAGGAGTTGTAGGCCAAAATCATCAGTATTAAAACAATAAAAGACCTGACAAATTTCAGTTGGTGGATAATGAATCTATAATATATGAAAGTTTAATTGTAATCATTACATTATGGTAAATAATGAAATTTAACACTATATGCTAATTTTTTGAGAAGGACCTGTATACATTACAGTATATGTGGGTATACAGTGGCATGTAAATGTTTGGGCACCCCTGGTCAAAATTACTGTTATTATGAATAGTTAAGCAAACTGAAGATAAAATGTTGAGTATGGGGGAGTCTGAGAAACAGCTGTTGACTGATATATTCGGGACAAAGGAGAAACACAATTACGGTTCGTTGTCCACCTCCTTACATTCCTCTCTTTTTTAAACTAGCCAGTTCTCATGAGAGAAAATTTGGTTCAGACCTCAGATGCTCTTTTTTTGGGCCAGCCCCTGTGTAGATAGTATCCAGGCTCACTCCTGTGCTTTTTGAACAATGCATTGCCAAATGAATTCATCTTCTGTGTACCTCATGGGTGGGACACCAGTGTTGACACGCTCAGTTCTACAGGGCCCTTCCTGACTTACTCTTTGGGGAGCACTTGGGCCTGATGACTCTTCTCTCACAGGCTCAGCGTCTGGCCTATTCTCTTGTTCAGTCTGAGGGAATGGTATCGTTTCTCTAGGTGCTGCGGGTACCACCCAACATTTTCATCCTCTGTAGGCCTCCTTGGTGCTGGGTTTCTCTGCTCTTTCAGAGGTTCGGGCACTCTCTTCCCCTTACACAGGGAAGAAGCATATTACAGAGTAGCACTCTTCCTGCTGCCCTCTCTTCCCCCTCTGATTGAACCTCATACACTGGATTCTAAGGGTGTACCCTTCTGGTGATCTGGTGGGAAGATGTCTCCCACCTGTAATCCAACTTGCCCCTAGGGCGTTTTGCCCATACCAGCACTCTACAGATTGTAATGGTGCCTCCTGCATCGGGCACACGTCCAGTTGGTTCATGTCCTCGAATTTCTGTTCGACGAGCTGTCTCAGCGTCTGCAGCTGACCAGGTGGTCGTGCGCATCCTGGTGATATCTTCCACTGTATCCCGCTCCAGCTTGGATTTTTCACTGCCGGTATGGCAAAGCAACAACATGTAGGGTGTGTACCTGGTTCTGGTATGAGCTCTGCTGTTGTACACGCACACCAGCTTACCTTTTGAAGAGTTTGCACACTCCATTTACCTGAGGGTGTTAGAGTGATGTCTAGACTTCTCAATGCTATAGACTAAATGTACTTCCTCCATGCCTTTCCCTTGGAATCAGGCCCCTTGATCATACACTTGGATGAAGTCTCGGCAGATAGCACGGGCCACTGACTTGGCTGTCTTGTTCCAAGTCTTGTTGATGACTGCAAAATTCATTTAATGGTCTGTCATCACCAAGCAATATTCAAAGCCATTATGGAACGGGCCAACCATGGGGTAGTCCACCATTAACACTTCCAGCTTCTCAGATGTCCTTATTACTTTAATGGGTGCCCTCTGTTCTGGCGGCTTAGCCAATTCACACCACCGGCACTTCTGACAAACTTCTTCCACCACCCAATGTAGTTGTGGCCAATACACAAGCCGCTGCAGCCATTGGAAGGTCCTCTCTGTTCCAAAGTACGCGCCCCTCTCAAGGGCCTTTTTCGCCACACTTGGCATCATACCTCCTAGAATCATCAATTGCCACAGTCCCGAATCTCTGGGCAACTATATCCACCAGTTTAATAAGCCACTTTTCATACAGAGCCGCTGCCATTGTCCTAGCATCTGTACAGCACCTATGGACAAAGCTGCTCTCTCCTCTCTGCTTGGATTCTTGCCTAGGGTCACCCACTTCTGAAAAGGATTGCTCTGGGTCCAACTGCTGCAGATGTACCTATTTATCTCTTTAGCATCCCAGCACTCATTTTGGTTGGTGAACTTCTTCCAATTTTTAAGAGGCTAAGAGGGCTGTTGCAAAGCGTCTGCAATCAAGGATTTACGGTATGGTGAACATGGCAAATATAAAATTTGTGAAATTGTACTTTTTTTCCCAATTACAACACACTTGGAATTTTTTTCCTGCTTTCCAGTGTATCACATGATAAAATGATTGTGTCAATCAAAAGAACAACTTGTCCCACAAAAAAAACAAGCCCTGATACGGCTATGTGGACAGAAACATAAAAAGTTATGGCTCTCAGATGAAATGGAGGAAAACCAAAAACATGACATGAAGAGGTTAGGGTGCATTTTCACACACTGATATTGGGGAACTTATTGACAGCCTATTTAAACAGGCTGCCAATCACCTTAGGTATGAGAACAATCGGCTTTTACTGGGCAAAATGATTTTAACAAGGGATATTTTCAAGTGGTCTATAGTTTCTTGAGTGACAGATATGGGGAAGAGTAAAACTATAGTATTAGACACACGATCGTATGTGCTCTTATAGGAGAGAATCGGTCCGATTATGCTAAGGACCCTCGGCTCATACTCTGTCATTTTGATTTGAGTGCCATCTGAGTATAATCAGATTCTCTCTAATGAGAGAATCACAGAACAGATGCGGAGAAGATGGAGAACTTACTAACTTCATCTTCTCTATTGTCCGCAGATGTCGGACTACACTTTGATGCCATCCGAATGCAGCCTGATGTTTCATACACACCCATAGACTTGAATAGTTGAGTGCGATAGTGTTAAAGGCTACACCATCTTAGCCTCAGTAGTTAGCATTGTAACTTTGCAGAACTGAGGGTCTTAGGTTTAAATCCCAAGGACAACATGTTTGTATGTTCTTCTTGTGTTTGCGTGGGCTTCTTCTGGTTACTCAGTTTCCTCCCCTACTCCAAAGGCACTTGGCAACACAAGCGCAATTCAGTTAAGCGTCTGACGGCACTTCTGGTGCTGTAATTGTATGTTTATTGCTTAGTATCGTTGATCTAATTAGCGCTATTGTGTGAGCCTTGGACAATGACCACCCTCCAGTTAAATCTCTTGCAGCTCGCAAGTTATAAGTTGCACTTATATTGTTGTGGTTTTAAATAAAGATTCTTATTATTTAATTAGCGCTTGTATCGTAAGCATCCTGTTAAGTTCCTGACCGCAGCTCGTTTTCTGTCTGACTTTGACTTGACCTCCTGATTTAGACCTAGAATCATAACCATTACCTGCCATCTTGCCCCACTGGCCAATGGCCACTTGATGGACATCACCAAGGGGCTCTGCGTAAGTCTAAATCCCTTGCCAGAGCTTAAAGTGTAAAAGAAAAGGTTCCCCTGGGACGTGCTAAACAAAGTGGCTTGTGCCAAGTCTCTCCATGGAAGCCATATTAAGAGCTTCCAGTCTTCCACCTATAGTGCTCATATACAACTGAACACAGATCGAATTTATAGAACCCGTAGTTCCACCACTTATTCCATGGGCACCATCCATACCGCAAAACGTTTTATTTAGTGCAACTATTTCATGGCCTTAAATATCCTTGATTTCTATTGATGGAGCAGATTTTAATCAGTACGGCCAGGCACACTATATCTCATTAAATAAATCATCCTGGACATCATCAAGCAATTACATGCGGAGAAACTCCAAATAAGAATATTTCCACAAAGTTACAGAATCATTAATCTCCAAATAAAAAAATAAGAATTTTATTAACACAAAATGTAAAACCACAAACTCCAATAAAGGAGGTACATACCGTAAGTAAATGAAACAAAAGGAGCAAAATATAATGCAATGAAAAGACAGTGTCAAATACACACTGGAGATCACAAAAATGACTGTGAGGAAGGGCAAAAAACACCAGTATATGAGCAAAAGGATAACCAAAATAAAAAGTTGTCTGCAAGCAGATGGTATAATAACATTTATCAGGTGGGTACATACATTAATAAAACACATGTGTCCACTAGCCAAAACCACATGGACCAGGGATCGTCCCGCCAAACATCCACTCTCCCTTTAATATGGGCATAACGCTATTCAGATAACACAGGGTGAGGGTATAACAGTGTGGCAATGCTTTATTGAACCACAAAGCAGGCAGATAACCTTCCGCTGACTCGTCAGGATAATAGCAGCTGTGACTTCAGATCTTCCAGGGTTGCTACTAGTGATCAGCGAGTGTGCTCGTTACTTGAGTTTTCGGAGCATGCTCAGGTATTCGCCAAGTATCTTGGGCGTGTTCGTAGATTATACAGTATGTTTTTGTCTCCGCAGCTGCATAATTTGCGGCTGCTAGACAGCCTGAATACATGTGGAGGTTCCCTAACAAACAGGCAATCCCTGTATGTGTTTAGGTTGTCTAACAGCGGCAAATCATGCAGCTGTGGAGACAAAAACAATCTACAAGCGCACCCAAGATACTCAGAGAACACCAGAGCATGCTCTGAAAACTCGAGTAATGAGCACTCACTCATCACTAGTCGCTACCCCATCTGTGGCACACACACACACAGACACACACACAGAGAGGAGGTAAGAAGCGTAGGAAGATGACAGTCCATACAAGACCAGTTGATCCGAGGATCACAACCTGGCTTCATCTTCCAGGGTCAAATACTCCACCTATGGCACGCACACAGAGAGGAGATAACAAGCGTAGGAAGAGGACAGTCCATTGAGTCTATACAAGGTACAAGGCCAGTTAATCTAATTATCACAACCTGGCTTCTCCAGTGTCAATGGAGCAGATCTGTCTTCTTCCAACCAGAGCCAAAATCCCCTAGGTTGTTTCCTGTAGAATGATAGATCCGTGTCCTTCGTGATTTGTTCATATATGGATCCACATAGGCACACATTCACATACCCATGAAAGTTGTAATTGTCAAGATTTTTTAGTTTACCCATGGAACAGCATTGAGATGCTGCAGGATAACGGCAAAATTACAGCAAGCTTGGTTAGAGCTGTCCAGCACAGTGTGCCATTTTGGTGTTAAAAGTACAGGCTGCAGAGGCGTGGATAGGTATAAAGGAATAGCGGCAGTGTGGGTGCCATTCCTTGAGAAAGAGGGATGGCTCCCTCGAAACGCGTCGGGGGATTGCCCCTCACACACGTCCGTTACACACGGACAGGTGACGTCACCGCTCAACCACGCCCCCCGCTCACCACGCTACTCCGGCGGCGGCGCCATCGGCCGAGGCTAACCACTGTGCCAGCGGCGTACTCACAGGGGATTGCAGTCTTTGGGAGGACGCTCCCACATCTGACACCAGTGGACAGTGGGGAGGAAACAACCACGCAAGTTTTTCTTCCCTGCACAGGACTACACACATATCCGTAACTGCCTCTTAACGCAGCAATCTTTTCCAATCATCCAGTTTTCGTTATCCAAGCAGTTTCACACACCACACTAGCTGGATTGCCTGCTGCTTTAGCTGAAGGCACACGTGTTTAGCACCATTGTGATCCATTGGTTTATCAAATAATGATTCCTGCGTTTTTGCTGCGTTTTTTTCCACACCCATTCAAGTCAATGGGTGAAAAAAGCTGAAAAAACGCTGAAAGAAGTGACATGCTCTATGTCCAAAAAACGCAGCAAAGCACAAAATACTGATCACACAAAAAACCAATGTGTGTGCATGAGATTTCTGAAATCTCATAGGCTTTGCTGGTACTGTAGAAAGCAGCTGAAAATTAGCATAAAAAAAAGCAGCAAAAACGCCCTGTGTGAACTTACCCTAAATCTGCCCTCCATTTTTTCCGAACAAAACTTATTAGTGTACGTTTAGGACCATACAAAATGTGATACTTCAATGCCTATTAGGTCCCATTTACATTCTGTAAAAGATGAAGATTAAAAATAAATCTCAGAATGAAAAAAGCAAATTTTTAACAAAAAATTTTCTTTAATAAAATAGATTTTTCATAATTAACTCTACACAACATGTTGCATTAGAAAAGGTATGATCTTGACTACAACATTAAAAAAGAAACAAAAATAACCCCATACGCAGAGCTAAGGGTTACATTTACTGGAACTTTTCTGGTTTATTACAAAGTGACCCTCATTCTGGTTGTCCGCTGTGTTAGACTCAAACACAGTGTAAGGAAAAGAAAGGGTTTTCTTGGAAACAACAATGACTTTTACTCCAGCACACTGCGACAAACGTGTTGGCACAGCCATATCTGTTAGCATGGCCATTAGCACATTCATTTTAGTGTTGCCGAATTACAAAGAACCAAGGACATGGACAGAGAATTGGCTGTGGTGCTCCAAGAGGTTCTGCCGATGGGCAGTGGTACCAGGCATCAACACCCCAACAATAACACATCGATGGCCAACTTTAAAGGGGTTTTTCATGAAATGTGGTAAAATATACATTTAAAATATTAAACATTTTTTCTAAATAACGTCATTTAGAAAAAGGTCTGCTTTATCTACTGCACTCTATCAGGATTCAAAGATGGAGGCTACCATCAATCACAACCCGTCCTAGATTTCCGGACATGCTGCGTGAAGAGCGAGACGGGTCTCGTCAGGGCAGCGTCCTGCCCAGCATTGTGAATGTGCATTCCTCTGTTCAGTCCACACTACTCCACTATGTCCTGTCAGGTTGACTGAACAGAGGATTGGAAGCCGAGGATGACTGACAGGACGCTGCTCTGAAGTGACCTCCGTCTACTTCAGGCAGCCTGTTCTGAAATCTAGGACTGGTTGGGATTGATGGTATCTGCCATCTTTGAATACTTATTAGAGTGCACTAGATAAAAAAAGAAATCTGTTTTGCTAAATGAAGACATTTAGAAAAATGCTTAATATTTGTGTGTTTATTTTAGCTCATTTTTAGGAGAACCTCTTTAATGACAGGCTGTCAGTATTATTTGTGGAAAAGCCCTGTAAGGGCGCATTTAGAAATACTGATTTGGGTCCATCAATGCACCATTAATGAGTGTCAATGGATTATACACAGTCGTTCGGCCCTCATTACACACACCGAACCTTGGGACAGAACACTTAATAATACTATCATACTATCACCATATCAGCAGCGGATTAGGTTCAGCAATGTGCTGCTGATAAAAAATGATCTTTTTTGCCAGCACAAACCCTCAGATTATATCCAATGACCAAGCGTTTTATTTGATGGTCAAGTGATCACTGGCATGCTTACACCGCTGGACATTGAGAACAAGTGTTAATACACGTTATTCCGAGTATCTACTGGCACAAATACACCATTAGAATCACAGACCGTTTTTGTGGCAGTGCTTGGTCCAAATACGTGGGGAAAAAATAAACGTAAATTACAAATATAATTATTCATAGTCTATAAAATTCACTGGTTGGGCTCAAACCCTCACAAAAACAGTGAGTGCAATTCCAGCTCCTGAGTGTTTCTTCATTATGTTTTTGTTTTGCTGTCCAAGGACATAAAAAGTTGCTGCATAATGTATATCCAATGTGGACATAATATTTTCACATACATAAAAAAGTGGAACTTTTCCCCCCCAAACCTTACAATGAGTTTTTGCTATGTCTTCATACTGGGGTTTTGAGTTCATTTTGATTGTAATTAAATGTTAAAGAGGTATTCTAAAGTTTGGCAGTTATCCCCAATCCGGAAAAGCAGGGCTCAGAAGAGTCACATGTGAATAGAACGGTGGTTGATCATGTGCATCGGCTCCATTCATTCTCACTGTGACCACAGGAAATAGAATGCAGTGGCCGGTCTTCAAAACTACCATAAGAATGAATGGAGCCACAGTGCGCACAATCAATCTCCGCTCCATTCACACAGGGGTCTTCAGTGTGCAGGTTCTCGGAATTGGTTGCGATCCCAGCTGTTGGACCCTCAGTGATTGGAAAGTTATACCCTATCCCGTGGATAAGAGATAACTTGCAAATCTGAAAAAACTGTGACTGATGTGTCACAAAGCTCTATACATATAGCACACACACACGAAGAAAAAAAAATGTAGCAGATGAAAACTGTCAGCAGAGTTAGACATTATCTAACAGTAATACAAGTTCGGTACTTGCTTTATATAGGTAATTGTCGATCAAATACTGGTTTATTATATGGGGAGGTGAAGTTTTAAAACAAGCTAATGAGTGAACAGAAGCACACAAAAAGTATACAACTAAGAAAGAAAAAAAAATAGCAAAAACTTGAACTCATTGGCGTTTAAAAGTAAAAACAAAAACAGAAACAAAAAAAAAAACAACAAACATATTAAATGAGAGCAGCTGTAAATAATACAGAGGGATTCCGCGCCCTCTTTACTTGGTCTCTTCGGTAGCGTGGATTTTGCATATCTGAATAAAAAGTGCAGTGTGTTCCAAGGATGAGCCTGGACAGGGACGTACAAAAACCACTGTTTGGTCTTCCAATTACCGGTGGAGAAAGAAGCTCGGATCCCCGTCAGGCAGCTGGCTCAAATACCTGTGCAGCCGGGAACAGCACCGCCAGATGCGAGTAATAACTCTTATGGCTTTTCAACGAGTTTTTTCCTAGAAGTCTCAATTGTGTAACGGCCTAACCTTGTTATTAGACAGCTCTCGATGAAAATGTGAGTAAGGCTCATCATGGTCAACTTCAATGTCTTCAGTGTCTGTATCCCCTTCATCCCCAAACAACTCCTCCTCCAAGAAAGACCCTCCAAAGCCATACTCGTGTTCATGAAGAGATGCTTCATTGGATGTCAGGTGAGATGAGCCTTCCACAAAATCAGCGAACCTGAGGGGGGCACACAACCAAGAAAACTTGTTAGGACAAGGTCAGATGGAGTTTGCAAAGCCAAAAAAAAGTGTAGATGGCAGCCTTTTACTAGGCAAAGTAACGGAGACTGAGAATAATAATATATAACAAAATGAACATATTTTACATCTCCTAGAAAGCCACAATAGAATTTAATATACACATATATAGATTTTTTTTATAGTATTAGGCAAAAACGTATGTGCATGCTCAGAGATACACAAAATATATTCAGCCCTGATACCTTTCTCTAGCAGTCACTTTTAACTTTATTCTAGACAGTTTTGCTGCAGTTCAATGTAGATTTTTTTGTAAAATCTAGCAGTCCTAATTTTTCTGTTTAATAAAAGTAGTATTATTAAGGGGCTCTCTCCCATTGTTTTCGATTGGAGCTGCTATTATATCTTTTTGCAGTCTGATCAACCGGATTAAACTGCACTTCTTGGTGCAGAATATTTTAGAGATGACTAAGCCAGGGAGACGCGCTCTCACAGCATCGTGGCTAAACTGCAGATTTGATTGCACTGCTACAGTGATTATTAGCTGTGATAAGGCCCATTTTATTATTCGCAAAAAATGTTAAAAAAACAACAACCCAGGGCTGTGGAGTCGATGTCGGTATAAAATGCAGCATGTGCTGAACATTTTTTCATAAGCATTTAAGAAAATTTTGAGATCACCTGTACATGTCTGCTCTATTCCTGGCTTTTAGTCGAGATGAATCTGTGCTGCACTTTATGTACATGCTCAGTGGTAAAGCTCCTCCTCTACAGATCAGAGCAAAAAGGCAGTGATAAGGAACGCCTGCAGCCCTGCACTCCTCAAGAACTGCTAGCAAGAACAGGAAAACAGGATGAAGGCAAGCATTTCTTAAAGGGAACCTGTCAGCATGATTGTGCACAGTAACCCACAGACTGTCAGGTCGGCGTCGTTATACTGAGTAAAATGATACCTTTGTTGATGAAATCCGTCTTGTGGTTTAATCTTTATTATCAGTTTTGAGTTAATGATATGCCCGTGCCCCAGGGCGGCCTGTGGGGGGGTCTTCATGTGGTGCTCTGATTAGGTATTCATCAGTATGCCTTCTGACAGGTAACTGATCCCTCACTGACCTACCCACTTGTTAACATAATTATCATTTTAATCAGTATAACCTGACACTGTGTGAAGGTTACTCTGCACAATCCTTCTGACAGGTTCCCTTTAAATCATATCTGAACTTTCAATAAATTGTGCATAAATCAATAGTCCAGTGTATGTTTTCTCTGTATGATCAACGTTTTAGTTTGCTTTTCCTCCGAGCTCATGTTTGGAGAGGTTAGCTGCGCAATGCTCTTTATGTTATTAGGCTAAGTTCACATTAGCGTTTCGGGGCTTTGTGGAGGGCTGCGTACATCCTCCGCTAAGCCCCACATACTTCTGCATGCGTCCTGCGTACCTGTATCTTTAACGATTATAGAAACTTGATTCCAGCTCACCCAGTTGCTCTATGCTCATCCAACTGGGGCTCAGATACCGGCCTTGCACTGGCCTCACAAGGAGATGTGAGAATAGAAAAAATTGGAGTCAGGCTCAACAGGACTGGATTTTCCTCTTCTTTTTCCAAAAAAAATATAGTGCATACAAAAGAAAAATTTAAGGTACCTTCACACTAAACGACTTTGCAACGATAACGATAGCGATCCGTGACGTTGCAGCGTCCTGGATAGCGATATCGTTGTGTTTGACACGCAGCAGCGATCTGGATCCCGCTGTGATATCGCTGGTCGGAGCTAGAAGTCCAGAACTTTATTTGGTCGTCAGATAGGCGTGTATCGTTGTGTTTGACAGCAAAAGCAAACGATGCCAGCAATGTTTTACAATGGTAACCAGGGTAAATATCGGGTTACTAAGCGCAGGGCCGCGCTTAGTAACCCGATATTTACCCTGGTTACCATTGTAAATGTAAAAAAAAAAAAACAGTACATACTCACCTTCTGATGTCCGTCAGGTCCCTGGCCGTCTGCTTCCCGCACTGACTGTGAGCGCCGGCCGGCCGTAAAGCACAGCACAGCGGTGACGTCACTGCTGTGCTCTGCTTTTACTTTACGGCCGGCGCTCACAGTCAGTGCGGGAAGCAGACGGCCAGGGACCTGACGGACATCAGAAGGTGAGTATGTAAGTTTTTTTTTTTACATTTACAATGATAACCAGGGTAAATATCGGGTTACTAAGCGCGGCCCTGCGCTTAGTAACCCGATGGTGCTTAGTAACCCGATGTTTACCCTGGTTACCCAGGGACTTCGGCATCGTTGGTCGCTGGAGAGCTGTCTGTGTGACAGCTCTCCAGCGACCACACAGCGACGCTGCAGCGATCGGCATCGTTGTCGATATCGCTGCAGCGTCGCTTAATGTGACGGTACCTTTACATGGTCGACATGACCCTGTCGACACAGCCTTAGCTCTGCTAGCAGTTTCAGTTTCTTTCTGGGGTATGATTTAGCACAAACTTGCTCACTCCATTCTCACCTCTTCATATACTGTGAAAAATCATGATGTGAAACATTTATTGAGCTCTACCCTGAGAAAGGCCTCAGATTGAAAGCTCAGAGTAAAGCTATCTAATAACATATTACAAACTTTTTATTTGTCATCATTAGTGATGAGCGAATATACTCGTTACTCGAGATTTCTCGAGCATGCTCGGGGGTCCTCAGAGTATTTTTTAGTGCTCGGAGATTTAGTTTTCATCGCCTCAGCTGAATGATTTACATCTGTTAGCCAGCATAAGTACATGTGGGGGTTGCCTGGTTGCTAGAGAATCCCCACATGTACTTGGGCTGGCTAACAGATGTAAATCATTCAGCTGCGGCAAGAAAAACAATCTCTGAGCACTAAAAAAATACTCGGAGGACCCCCTAGCGTGCTTGAGAAGTCTCGAGTAACGAGTATATTCGCTCATCACTAGTCATCATCTGTACTATCGATTTATGCAAAGTTTCTTCTATTTCTATCCAAACTTATACAGGATTCCTTATTCTTGCAGGAATTTCAATATACCTTATTTTTTATAAGACAAAATTATTCTGAGAGCGAATTTATACAATTACAAAATGCCTTAGAAGCCTCTTATGAAGTCAGCTGTATTTGAGCATTTCACAGTGACTCCAGATAAACATTTTGTGCATCAGTGCATGACAGATGAAAACAAATGCTGAGAGATCAAAATCCGTGCATACTCAGGCAGTGATAAAAAATGCTCCTTTGAGAAAGAACCACCACAACACCACCAAGAAACCAGTGCCCAGCACTTCCCCTGCCCCATGCAAAGGAGGAGGAAAGAGTATCTCAAACATGAGTTACAAGATATTTTGTAAGTGACAAAGTTACTATAACAATGACAGCAGGTATGTTTGAAAAACAGCTCAGAGCTTGTTGTGAAAGACTGTGTACCATTATTATTATTTGCATGACCAGCTTTTACAGCTCTTAATGGAGAAATGGTCTGCAAACTTGGTGATACTTTGGAAAGAGAAAGTGTTATTGAAGAAGCCCTTAACCAAAAGGAGGACCTTAAAAAGACTCAAGACATTTTTCACTTGCGCTCATAGTAGAAGAGTTCAACCATTCATCAAAACTGACTGTGCATGAGGCAATTCCTATACACCCTGAAATGGTTAGAGAAGTTACCCATGTGGTTACTGCTTGGCCATCAACCCAAGTTAGTGTAGACAGGCTGTTCTCTAGCCTTAAAATAATTAGGTCAGATTTGAGGTCCTCTATGAAGGAGGATCTGAAAGAGGCCATACTATTTCTCAGAACAAATTCATACACGGCACAAAGGTTATTCAGTACGTTTTTGTTAAACACTATTTTTCCCCACTTACTATAGAGTGTATTGCATATTTAAAATTTAAAGTTTTTTTGTGTTGTAAAGTTGTATACCAATAAATATATTTCATGTTCTATCTAAATAGCTTGATTATTGTGTCATAATGGTGATTAAAAGCCTGATGTTACACTTTTATTACAGTAAACGTATCACTAGAAATTAGCCATGTATGAAGGTGTCCGGAGTCGGAGTCAGAGAAATTGAGTTGTTGGAGGTTTAGCTTACCGACTCCACAGCCCTGAAAAAAAACACAGCTCAGTCATCTCTGCTCAAGTCTGTGCAAAAGAGAATCAGCCATGCAAACCCACGCCAGTCTCTAAAAAACAGATAGGCTGGTGTGCAGTTTAAAAATGGATGTTGTCAAATTTCTGAAAGAGTGAGGTCTATGCTGCAGAGCACAAAGCTACAGCTATACATGTGCTGATCTGTACGATCTAGCTAAAGGATAACAAATGCCTGAATTCAATAGTAAGTACCATGGTCTCCTTTCCTCTTCTCGCTCTCCATTGAGGGGATATCATGGTCCTTGAATGTTCTGACCTAGCGAGCAATAAAACGTTTGCAACATAAAACTCACTGCTTTGTAAAGACGGTTATTAGTTCTCTTGTAATACAATGACCAATTCTACAAAAATATAAATATATCTTTTCATAACAATCAAAATGAAATGTAATACATATACATACACATTATAAGATATAGATTTTTACAACATTTCTACACCTTTCCTCACCATCAATCTCAATGGAGGAGATTTACAGAGTGCGTCTCAACTGGGCCAAATGTTGATGCAAAACGTCCTTCTCTGGAAAGGGGAACATCTTAAAATGCTACAGTGCATGAAAGGCACCCACTATAGCACAAAGCCAGTCAGCCAAGGGGTGGCGAAAACAAACACTAATGCCCAAATAAGCGCCAAATTCGTCATGGAGCATGAGCCGCTGTGTGGCACGCAAATATTGGAGTGAATTAGTAAATCTGTGAGAGGAGTTAAAAAAAAAAAAATAAAAGGCTTCTGTTTTGCTTTTTTGATTACCAATTTGATTTTGATTACCAATATGTACAGACAAGCAAGGACTTTTAGTATATCATGGAAACTACTGTATATGCCACATCAGAAATCCTCATTTTCCCACCCAGAACACTGCTTCACACCTTCACTGCCAAAGACAAAATATGTCATGACTTTTAATCGCCTGGAAACTAAAATACAAGAGCAGAATTAGGCTACTTTCACACTATCGTCGTGCAATGCGACGTGCCGACGCAACGACGCTAGCGTTGAAAGCGCCGCACAACGGGGGCAGTGGATGCAGTTTTTCAACGCATCCGCTGCCCCATTGCGAGGTGCGGGGAGGAGGGGGCGGAGTTCCGGCCGCGCATGCGCGGTCAGAAATGGCAGACACGACGCACAAAAAAAGTTACATGTAGCGTTTTTTTGTGCCGACGGTCCGCCAAGACATGACGCATCCATCGCACGACAGATGCGACGTGTGGCAATCCGTCGCTAATGCAAGTCAATGGAGAAAAAACACATCCTGCAAGCACTTTTGCAGGATGCGTTTTTTCTCCAAAACGACGCATTGCGACGGAGGCCAAACGACGCTAGTGCGAAAGTAGCCTAAGATCTTTCAAATAATATGGATATTCGGCAATATTTGGGGAGATAAAAATGTATAAGAGGGGGGAAGTTGCAAGAAAAATCAGGAAAAATACCGTATATACTCAAGTACAAGCCGAGACCCCTAATTTTGCCACAAAAAACTGGGAAAACTTAATGACTCGGGTATAAGCCTAGGGTGGGAAATGCAGCAGCTACTGGTAAAAGTCAAAAATAAAAATAGATACTAATAAAAGTAAAATTTATTGAGATATCAGTAGGTTAAGTGTTTTTGAAAATCCAGATTGAATCAGGAGCCCCATATAATGCTCCATACAGTTCATGATGGGCCCCATAAGATGCTCCATACAAAAATATGCCCCATATAATGCTGCACAAAAGTTGATTATGGCCCTATAAGATGCTCTATAGAAACATTTGCCCCATACAATCCTGCATAAAGGTTGATTATGGCCCCATAAGATGCTCCATAGAAAATGTGCTCCATATAATGCTGCACAAATGTTGATTATGGCCCCATAAGATGCTCCATAGACACATTTGCCCCATATAATGCTGCACAAATGTTGATTATGGCCCCATAAGATGCTCCATGGAATATTATGCCCCATATAATGCTGCATAAAAGTTGATTATGGCGCCATAAGATGCTCTATAGAAACATTTGCCCCATATGCTGCGATTAAAAAAAAAATAAAAAAATGACGTACTCATCTCTTGTCCTGAGCAGGCGGGGACACCGGCACTTGTGATATTCACCTGACCCCGTTCCACCATCGTATGCCGCTCTGTCTTCCGTCTCTCTGCTGCGACTGTTCAGACAGAGGGCGGCGCACACACTAAACACGTCATCACGCCCTCTGACCTGAGCGTCACTGCAGAGGACGCGGAAGACACAGCGGCGCGCAGCATTGGAACGGGGACAGGTGAATATCGCAATGCTCATCCTCTCCCGTTATACTCACCCTCCGGACGCGGTCCCTGGCAGCTTCTCCGATGTGATGGTCTCCGACGCTGGCAGCTTGTTCCTGTGTTCAGCGGTCACTTGTACCGCTCATTAAAGTAATGAATATGCGCTCCACCCATACGGGAGTGGGGTCGCGTCTATATTCATTAATGAGCGGTACCACGGGACCACTGAACACAGAAAGAGCTGCGGGCGCTGGAGAAGCAGGGACATGCAGAGACGAGCCGGGAGCAGGCGAGTATGATGTGACAGCTGCCGCCCCCCTTCCCCGCCAACCCCCTGGGACAATGACTTGAGTATAAGCCGAGGGGCACTTTCAGCCTAGGAAAAAAAAAAAAAAAAAAAGGCTGAAAATCTCGGCTTATACTCGAGTATAAATGGTAATTCCTTTTAGGTTCAATTACCCCTGTATGGGCTGCCGTGCTGGATGCACTTTTAAAAAACGTTACACTTTTATGCTAAACTGCATTAAGTGTCTACAATGCGGAAGTGGTTAATGGCATTGTCACCAAATATTTTCAGAAAATATATAGGGTCATTGGTATAATATTATTTATAATGTACATTTTAAAAAACTGAAATTTGTGCCAACAGTGAAAGTTAATTCAGACTACCAATCTATAGTACTGGCAAAGCTGTGAGGTGAACCTAAATCCAAGAGGTATGGCTGGTTTCACATTTGCGTTTGAGTCCACAGCGTATCATCCACTAACGCAGCGTTTTTTTACTCGCATCAGCTTACCAATGATGGCAAAAAAAAAATAATAAAAAAATCACAGTGTTTGCATGCGTTTTACATGCATTTGCGCTTTTTATGCACATGCGCTTGATATTTCCAGGAGAGCGTGTCTAAATCAGTTCCTGGACACGCGCAGTCCAAAGTACGCAAGCGCATCGAACGCATGCATATGCAAACATGCGTATGCATGCGTTCCCATAGACAGTAATCCATTTTTTATAATGCACGCCTGCGCATATTTCATGGAAATTTGCCGCCTCAAAAAATTCCAACATGTTGAGTTAGCTGCGCCCCGCCGCACCGCGCAAAAAAGCTTGCAAGCAAACGCGGGCGAACACATGCACCTGCGTCTACAATGTTAAAGATAGGAAATCAAGATGCATGCGGATGTGTGCGTCAAACGCTGCGGACACAACCGCAAATGTGAAACCAGCCTAAAGTCTCGTCTTGTGGGGAGAGACAATGCTTATGAAGCATTACTTAGCTTATAAGTCCCCTTATGGCAGACTTGGCACTCTCCACAAGGAGAACCTTTGCCCCTTAGATACACCTGCCAGAAGCCTGTCATCTAGCCAAATCAGCACTCTTGCTTTGGAATAATGAGGGGCAAACACCCCCAAACACGTGTCTGCTGATGGAGTGCCTGTTTTGACTTATTAGTGATAGCTAACGTGCTCGGATAAGGTGTAGCACCTGCATGTCTCGACAACTGCAACACATGCAGCCGTAGGGACTCGAGCATGTCAAAGACACATATCGTGAACATGGTAAAAAAAAAAATAAAAAAATGTGGAATTGAACTTTGTTTGGAATTTCAACGCACTTGGAATTTCTTTTTCTGCTTCCCAGTGAATCATGCGATTCAATAAATTATGTTATTCAAAACAAGCCCTCGTATGAATATGTGGACAGAAAAATAAAAAAGGTATGGATCTTTGAGGGGAAAAAAAAAAAAAGGAAAATTGCCTGAGGATGAAGGGGTCAACACTGACTTTAGGATTGCTACATCCAACTGGTAGCACTATAGTTCTTCCTCTTTAACCCCTTAATGACAGCCAATACGTCTTTTAACTGACCTGATATAAGAGAATAGCCTCCCCATACAGGTGACAATGCAGCAGCTGTCGGCTGTACACTATAGCTGACAACTTGCTGCATCAGCCACGATCAGTGTTTGCACCGTCCAAATCTGTTTAACCCCTTAGATGCTGCTGTCAATAGTGACTATATCATGTAAATGGTTAACAGAGTGTGAGGGCTTCCTCTTTATCCAAATTGGTGCCCTCAGATCATGATTTTGTGGTCCTGATGTTTGCGATGGCAATTCATGACCAAATAGCGGCCTTAGAGTCTGACAGCTGTAATAATCTGTTCAGAAGTTAGTGACATTTAGGTGGTAAAAATACACATTTTCATTTCTGTCATACCACTTTGCATTAATTCCTGTAAAGCACCTGAAGAGTTAATAAACTACCTGACAGCAGTTTTCAATACGTTAGGGGGTGCTGTTTTTAAAATGGTATCACGTTTGGGGGGTTTCCCAATATATGAGACCCCTAAAGTCACTTCAAACATGGATAGGTCCCTAAAAAAATAAATTTTGTACATTTCCTTGAACAAATGAAAAATTACTGCTACATTTATAAACTTCCTAAAATGCTAACAAAATAAAATAACATTTTACAAATGGTGATAGTGTAAAGCCGACATGTGGGAATTGTTATTTAATAATGGTTTGCTGGGGTATGACCATCTGGATTAAAGGGATAATCATTCAAATTTTGAAAATTGCTAATTTTTTAACATTTTTCTCAAATTTTTGATATTTTTTTATAAATAAACACAAAACATATTGATCTAAATTTAACCCCTTCATGACCCAGCCTATTTTGGCCTTAATGACCTTGCCATTTTTTGCAATTCTGACCATTCTTTATGAGGTAATAACTCAGGAACGCTTCAACGGATCCTAGCGATTCTGAGATTGTTTTTTCGTGACATATTGGGCTTCATGTTAGTGGTAAATTTAGGTCGATAATTTCTGAGTTTATTTGTGAAAAAAACGGAAATTTGGCGAAAATTTTGAAAATTTCGCAATTTTCACATTTTGAATTTTTATTCTGTTAAACCAGAGAGTTATGTGACACAAAATAGTTAATAAATAACGTTTCCCACATGTCTACTTTACATCAGCACAATTTTGGAAACAAATTTTTTTTTTGCTAGGAAGTTATAAGGGTTAAAATTTGACCAGTGATTTCTCATTTTTACAACAAAATTTACAAAACCATTTTTTTTAGGGACCACCTCACATTTGAAGTCATTTTGAGGGTTCTATATGGCTGAAAATACCCAAAAGTGACACCATTCTAAAAACTGCACCCCTCAAGGTGCTCAAAACCACATTCAAGAAGTTTATTAACCCTTCAGGTGTTTCACAGCAGCAGAAGCAACATGGAAGTAAAAAATGAACATTTAACTTTTTAGTCACAAAAATGATCTTTTAGCAACAATTTTTTTATTTTCCCAAGGGTAAAAGGAGAAACTGGACCACGGACGTTGTTGTCCAATTTGTCCTGAGTACGCTGATACCTCATATGTGGGGGTAAACCACTGTTTGGGCGCACGGCAGGGCTCGGAAGGGAAGGAGCGCCATTTGACTTTTTGAATGAAAAATTGGCTCCAATCTTTAGCGGACACCATGTCGCGTTTGGAGAGCCCCCGTGTGCCTAAACATTGGAGCTCCCCCACAAGTGACCCCATTTTGGAAACTAGACCCCCCAAGGAACTTATCTAGAAGCATAGTGAGCACTTTAAACCCCCAGGTGCTTCACAAATTGATCCGTAAAAATGAAAAAGTACTTTTTTTTTCACACAATTTCTTTTAGCCTCAATTCTTTCATTTTCACATGGGCAACAGGATAAAATGGATCCTAAAATTTGTTGGGCAATTTCTCCTGAGTACGCCGATACCTCATATGTGGGGGTAAACCACTGTTTGGGTGCACGGCAAGGCTCGGAAGGGGAGGCGTGCCATTTGACTTTTTGAATGGAAAATTAGCTCCAATCGTTAGCGGACACCATGTCGCGTTTGGAGAGCCCCTGTGTGCCTAAACATTGGAGATCCCCTTACAAGTGACCCCATTTTGGAAACTAGACCCCCCAAGGAACTTATCTAGATGCATAGTGAGCACTTATAACCCCCAGGTGCTTCACAGAAGTTTATAACGCAGAGCCGTGAAAATAAAAAATAATTTTTCTTTCCTCAAAAATGATTTTTAGCCCAGAATTTTTTATTTTCCCAAGGGTAATAGGAGAAATTGGACCCCAAATGTTGTTGTCCAGTTTGTCCTGAGTACGATGATACCCCATATGTGGGGGTAAACCACTGTTTGGGTGCACGGCAAGGCTCGGAAGGGGAGGCGTGCCATTTGACTTTTTGAATGGAAAATTAGCTCTAATCGTTAGCAGACACCATGTCGCGTTTGGAGAGCCCCTGTGTGCCTAAACATTGGAGATCCCCTTACAAGTGACCCCATTTTGGAAACTAGACCCCCCAAGGAACTTATCTAGATGCATAGTGAGCACTTATAACCCCCAGGTGCTTCACAGAAGTTTATAACGCAGAGCCGTGAAAATAAAAAATAATTTTTCTTTCCTCAAAAATGATTTTTAGCCCAGAATTTTTTATTTTCCCAAGGGTAATAGGAGAAATTGGACCCCAAATGTTGTTGTCCAGTTTGTCCTGAGTACGATGATACCCCATATGTGGGGGTAAACCACTGTTTGGGTGCACGGCAAGGCTCGGAAGGGGAGGCGTGCCATTTGACTTTTTGAATGGAAAATTAGCTCCAATCGTTAGCGGACACCATGTCGCGTTTGGAGAGCCCGTGTGCCTAAACATTGGAGATCCCCTTACAAGTGACCCCATTTTGGAAACTAGACCTCCCAAGGAACTAATCTAGATGTGTGGTGAGCACTTTGAACCCCCAAGTGCTTCACAGAAGTTTATAACGCAGAGCCGTGAAAATAATAAATGTGTTTCCTTTCCTCAAAAATATTTTTTTAGCCCAGAATTTTTTATTTTTGCAAGAGTAACAGGAGAAATTGGACCCAAAAGTTGTTGTCCAGTTTCTCCTGAGTACGCTGATACCCCATATATGGGGGTAAACCACTGTTTGGGCACATGCCGGGGCTCGGAAGGGAAGTAGTGACGTTTTGGAATGCAGACTTTGATGGAATGGTCTGCGGGCATCATGTTACGTTTGCAGAGCCCCTGATATGCCTAAACAGTAGAAACCCCCCACAAGTGACCCCATTTTGGAAACTAGACCCCCCAAGGAACTTATCTAGATGTGTGGTGAGCACGTTCAACCCCCAAGTGCTTCACAGAAGTTTACAACGCAGAGCAATGAAAATAAAAAATCATTTTTCTTTCCTTAAAAAAGATGTTTTAGCAAGCAATTTTTTATTTTCACAAGGGTAACAGGAGAAATTGGGCCCCAATATTTGTTGCCCAGTTTGTTGTGAGTGTGCTGGTACCCCATATGTGGGGGTAAACCACTGTTTGGGCACACGTCAGGGCTCGGAAGGGAAGTAGTGACATTTGAAATGCAGACTTTGATGGAATGGTCTGCGGGCATCACGTTGCATTTGCAGAGCCCCTGATGTGCCTAAACATTAGAAACACCCCACAAGTGACCCCATTTTGGAAACTAGACCCCCGAAGGAACTTATCTAGATGTGTGGTGAGCACTTTCAACCCCCAAGTGCTTCACAGAAGTTTATAACGCAGAGCCGTGAAAATAAAAAATAATTGTTCTTTCCTCAAAAATTATGTTTTAGCAAGTAATTTTTTATTTTTGCAAGGGTAACAGGAGAAATTGGACCCCAACAGTTGTTGCCCAGTTTGTCCTGAGTACGCTGGTACCCCAAATGTGGGGGTAAACCACTGTTTGGGCGCACGTCGGGGCTTGGAAGGGAGGGAGCACCATTTGACTTTTTGAACGCAAGATTGGCTGGAATCAATGGTGGCGCCATGTTGCGTTTGGAGACCCCTGATGTGCCTAAACAGTGGAAACCCCTCAATTCTAACTTCAACACTAACCCCAACACACCCCTAATCCTAATGCCAACTGTAGCCATAACCCTAATCACAACCCTAACCCCAACACACCCCTAACTACAACCCTAACCGCAACACACCCGTAACCCTAATTCCAAACCTAATCCTAACCCTAATCCCAACCACAACCCTAATCCCAACCCTAACCACAACTGTAACCCCAACGCACCCCTAACCCTATCCGTAACCCTAACCACAAGCCTAATCTTAACCCTATTTCCAACCCTAGCCCTAATTCCAACCCTAACCCTAAGGCTATGTGCCCACGTTGGGGATTCGTGTGAGATTTTTCCGCACGATTTTTGAAAAATCTGCAGGTAAAAGGCACTGCGTTTTACCTGCGGATTTACAGCAGATTTCCAGTGTTTTTTTGTGCGGATTTCACCTGCGGATTCCTATTGAGGAACAGGTGTAAAACGCTGCGGAATCCGCACAAAGAATTGACATGCTGCGGAAAATACAACGCAGCGTTTCTGCACGGAATTTTCCGCACCATGGGCACAGCGGATTTGGTTTTCCTTAGGTGTACATGGTACTGTAAACCTGATGGAAAACTGCTTCGAATTCGCAGCGGCCAATCCGCTGCGGATCCGCGGCCAATCCGCTGCGGATCCGCAGCCAAATCCGCACTGTGTGCACATGCCATAACTCTAACCCTACACCCCTACCCCTAACCCTACCCCTAGTTCTAACCCTATTTCTAACCCTAACCCTAGTGGAAAAAGAAAAAAAAATATTTTCTTTATTTTATTATTGTCCCTACCTATGGGGGTGATAAAGGGGGGGGTTTATTTATTATTTTTTTTATTTTGATCGCTGTGATAGATAGATAGAACCTACCACAGCGATCAAAATGTACTTTGTAATGAATCTGCCGGCTGGCAGATTCGGCGGGCGCACTGAGCATGCGCCCGCCATTTTGGAAGATGGCGGCGCCCATGGAGGAGGCGGACGGGCACCGGGAGCCTCGGTAAGTATAAGGGGGGAGATCGGGGCACGGGGGGGGCGTCGGAGCACGGGGGGGTGACATAGGAGCACGGGGGGAGCGGACAGGAGGACGGGGGAGCGGAGCACAGGACGGAGGGGACTACGGGACAGATCGGTGGCTTGGGGGGGCGATCGGTGGCTTGGGGGGCGATCGGTGGGGGGGGTCACTTCAGTATTTCCAGCCATGGCCGATGATATTGCAGCATCGGCCATGGCTGGATCGTAATATTTCACCAGTTTTTTAGGTGAAATATTACAAATCGCTCTGATTGGCAGTTTCACTTTCAACAGCCAATCAGAGCGATCGTAGCCACGGGGGGGGGGGGGGATCGTAGCCACCCCCCCTGGGCTGAAGTACCACTCCCCCTGTCCCTGCAGAACGGGTGAAATCGGAGTTAACCCTTTCACCCGCTCTGCAGCGACGCGATCATTCCATGACGCCACATAGGCGTCATGGGTCGGATTGGCACAGGTTTTCATGACGCCTACGTGGCGTCAAAGGTCGGGAAGGGGTTAACATTATCATAAAGTATAATGTGTCACGAAAAAATAATCTCAAAATCACAGGGATTTGTTGAAGCGTTGCAGAGTTATTACCACATAAAGTGACACATTTACATGTCCAAAAATGTAATACTTGATGCAGTAATACTGTTCACCACTAGATGTCGATGTTTGACTGCAATGTATGAACTTATTCTTTTCCTACCTGCCCTGCAACAATGATTACACCACAGGTCACACTGCTGTGCAACAAGCAAGTGTATGCCCAACTCCATCCATGGGAACTAAATATTAGTATCCTTTTCTTCCATCCATTAATACATAAATAAAATTAATCCAAGAAAATCCAAAATTGCTGCTTTGCATGAAAGCTACTTAACCAAGCCTTGCATTAAAATAGCAGATGTCTGCAGATTTAATTGATACATTCTTCCCAGATCTCTCTTGTATAAACCTGGGCTCTCTCATGATATGTGCACAAGATGTCATGTTCAGGCAGGTCCGCTCTGAAAACCCTCCTGGAAATAGCAATTCAAAACTGCTAAAAAGAAAGAACACGCGCGCTGCAATGTCAAAGCGACTTGCCGTTTATATGTCACATCTTTTTTCGTTTCCTCCAATCTTGTCACACTTCTAAAGCCACAACATGATTAAAGGAAGTGACCTGAATGGTCTTCTGGCGGCTTCACTGATGAGTATTTTACTTGAATAACTTGGCGGGTTTGCCAGGGTTTAAAAACTGTTGTATGCTCATACCCCAAGGATATATCGGACATACAGCCTTTACATAGGAACCATTCATGGAAACTTCAAATGTGAGACCAAAGAAAAAAAGTTTACCTTTTTGGAGACTGGATCCGTGAAATCATCCTCCATGTTTGAAAATCTGGGCTAGTGCAGTATTCCCGCAAGTCTTCAAGTGCTTTCTTGGTTTCCTCTTCCCCCTGCCGTCTGTATTCTTCTTCTGACAGCAGACGCGGTGGAGCAGGTTTGTTTCTGGATTTAACGATGGTCCTAAACATTAACAAATAAGATAATTTGCAAATAATTATCCAGTCTCTGCTGGGCTGAGGGGCATTAAATGAGAATTTACACATACTGGGGGGCAGGTTTATAAATGCTGCCTAGGTCTATGACCGTTCACACAGACTAGACAGTTAAGACGCAATTACACAAAAATGTCAGCGAGTAATATTGTAGGCACTTCATAAACAGCTATAAACAAAAAACTAAATTTGAACCAAAATCATAAAGGATCAAATAGAGAAGAGATCCAATGACAAATCCTAAGAGGTGGCAACCAAAAGACAAGGATGGAATATAAGTAATAAGATAAGAGTGGTATTACATTCCAGTTCCTTGCAATGCAGCAGATAGCTAACAAGGAAAAAATAAATTATATATGAAGGATGATTTGGGGATTGTGTACTAAACTCTCAATAGTGTGGAAAAGTCTCCAAATACTGTAGCTAGATAAAAGGAGCAGTGCAGGAGTCCAATCAGGTAATGTATACAACTGCAGAATGGAGATAAATAAAGTATAGGGGGGCAAAGCACTGAGATAGATAGATAGATAGATAGATAGATAGATAGATAGATAGATAGATAGATAGATAGATAGATAGACGTGACTGAGTATGTATGGTATATATGTGTGCAAGAAGGAAAATGGGCCGAAGCAAAAGTTTGGTCACCTTTGGAGATTTGTGTGCTGTGCTCAGACATTGATTTGCCTTTTAGGGTTATGGTTTGTTCACCATCATCGTTAGGAAAGGTTACGTGATGCAAATTTCCAAGCCTTATAAAAACCCAGCTTCATCTAACCTTGTGCCAAAAACCAGCAGCCATGGGTTCTTTTAAGCAGCTATCTAGCACTCTGAAAATGATGGAGGTCCACAAAGCAGGAGAAGGCTATAAAAAGATAGCAAAGAGTTATCAAGTTGCCCCTTCCGCAGTTCAAAATGTAATTAAGAAGTGGCAGTTAACAGGAACAATGGAGGCGAAGATAAGGTATGGAAGACCAAGCAAAATTTCAGTGAGAGCTGCTCGTATGATTTTTAGAGAGGAAAATCAGAACCCCCATATTACTGCAAAAGACCTTCAGAAAGATTTTGCAGACTCTGGAGTCGTGGTACATTGTTCTACTGTTCAGAGGCAAATGCACAAATATGGCGTTCATGAGAGTCATCAGAAGAAAACCTATGCTGTGTCCTCACCATAAAATTCAGCGTCAGAAGTATGTAAAGGAATATCTAAACAAGCCTGATGTTGGAAACAAGTGCTGTGGACTGATTTGGTTAAAATGGAAGTATTTGGCCACAATGATCAAAAAGGTATGTATGGAAAAAAAAAAAAGGCACAGAATATCAGGAAAAGAACATCTTGACAACCATTAAGCATGGGGTGGATCAATCATGCTTTGGGATTGTGCTGCAGCCAATGCACACACATTACATCGCCCCACGCCTTCTAATTTGGAGGAACCGGGGATGCAGACAAGTAGGAGGTTTGCAGGGCTCTAGTCTGGCATCCACAAACTATTGACGGGATCGATGGAACAAGATCCATCAAATCGCTATGCTCAACTCTTAACAACAACCAGCCAGTGTTTTCAGTTTTAAAGGGCATCACCAGGGAAACATAACGTCACCCAGATAATGTACTTAAGGATCTAAGAACAATCTACAGACTTGGGACAGATATTTCTGGTAAAGTTGGCGTTTATGATATAGCCAGTCTATGTTTGCTTGATTGGAGGAGGACAGAACTATTATTTATTGTGCACTGAAACTACAACTACTGCCCAATTCTTGGAATTTGTTTTTTGGGCATAAAAAAAAGCACCAGAGAGTACAAGCATTTCTGATTTTTTTTAATGGCACTTGGAAAAGGCAATAGAAAGGTTGCTGTATTTAACCCCCTCTCCCCCCACAAAAAATTTAAATCTTCATAATATATGTACCCCAAATTGGTTGCTATAAAGAGTGCAACTTGTTCTGCAAAATACAAGGCCTCACAGAGTGGTAACAGAATGTAAAATAAGCTATGACAGTTGGAGGGGGAGAAATTTAAAATTTCTGGCTAAAATTTGTTACTGGAAGTTAAAAAAAACTAAAACAAGCAAACAAAAAAACGCTTTATTCCAAAAATATGAAAAAAAACACAAAACACTTTTTCCCGTATTTTCAGAATAAAGGTTTTTTTTGTTTTTTTTAACCCCTTTACCCCCCAAGGGTGGTTTGCACGTTAATGACCGGGGTTATAACTCTGGAACGCTTCAACGGATCCCAGTGATTTTGACATGGTTTTCTCGTGACATATTGTACTTCATGTTAATGGTAAAATTTATTTGATATTACCTGCGTTTAATTGTGAAAAAAACGGAAATTTGGCGAAAATTTTGAAAATGTCGCAATTTTCCAACTTTGAATTTTTATGCCCTTAAATCACAGATATATCACACAAAATACTTACTAAGTAACATTTCCCACATGTCTACTTTACATCAGCACAATTTTGGAACCAAAATTTATTTTGTTAGGGAGTTAAGGGTTAAAAGTTGACCAGCAATTTCTCATTTTTACAACACCATTTTTTTTAGGGACCACAATCACATTTGAAGTCACTTTGAGGGATCTATATCATAGAAAATAACCAAGTGTGACACCATTCTAAAAACTGCACCCCCCAAGGTGCTCAAAACCACATTCAAGAAGTTTATTAACCCTTCAGGTATTTCAAAGGAATTTTTGGAATGTTTAAATAAAAATGAACATTTAACTTTTTTTCACACAAAATTTAATTTAGCTCTAATTTGTTTTATTTTACCAAGAGTAACAGGAGACATTGGACCCCAAAGGTTGTTGTACAATTTGTTCTGAGTATGCTGATACCCCATATATGGGGGTAAACCACTGTTTGGGCGCATGGCAGAGCTCGGAAGGGAAGGAGCGCCATTTGACTTTCCAATGCAAAATTGACTGGAATTGAGATGGGACGCCATGTTGCGTTGGAGAGCCCGATGTGCCTAAACATTGAAACCCCCAAGTGACACCATTTTGGAAAGTAGACCCCCTAAGGAACCTATCTAGATGTGTGGTGAGCACTTTGAATCTCCAAGTGTTTCACTACAGTTTATAACGCAGTGTCGTGAAAATAAAAATTCTTTTTTTAGCCCCTAGTTTTGTATTTTCCGAAGGGTAACAGGAGAAATTGGACCCCAGAAGTTGTTGTCCAATTTGTCCCGAGTACGCTGATACCCCATATGTTGGGGTAAACCCCTGTTTGGGCGCACGGGAGAGCTCGGAAGGGAAGGAGCACTGTTTTACTTTTTCAACGCAGAATTGGCTGGAATTGAGATCGGACGCCATGTCGCATTTGGAGAGCCCCTGATGTGCCTAAACAATAGAAACCCCCCCAATTCTAACTGAAACCCTAACCCAAACACACCCCTAACCCTAATCCCAACCCTAACCCCAACCATAATTGTAATCCAAACCCTAACTCTAGCCCTAACCACAACTTTAGCCCCAACCCAATCAAAATGGGAAAATGGAAATAAATACATTTTTTAAAATTTTATTAATTTTCCCTAACTAAGCGGGTGATGAAGGGGGTTTAAGCCATTTCGCAGTTGCCGTCAACAGCCTTTTTCATGTTCTCTGTTTTGTTTTTAATTCACGGTGTGGGGTATAGGACTCCCTAGTTATAGGATTGGTCTATGTTTAGCCCTTAGGGGACCTTCAGCTTATCAATGTGTGGGTAGAGGGGCCCAACGGCTAGATCAGGGTATCCCAGGGACAGCCAAAGCGGAGCGGGGGCGCCAACCCCCGCAGTTAGGCAGATCTCAGCATAGACGTAAAACAGGGTATGCACAGTTCCCCACACTAGTTTTTCACGGTGTGTTTGTTCTAAATACAGTCTCATCCTAATTATATGTTAAAAACCAGATTAAAAGAACCAATATTTTTACCACCTATTTATACATGTAACACTTTTTTTTCTATTATATCAGTAAACATGTAATTTATGAAGTGTTCAAGAAGAATAGTACAGTAGTTAAATCCTTGTTTTATAAAATATGAACTAATCAAACAATTAATAGTGCGTTTTTACACTGGCCTTTTATCATCAATGTGTCCCTTCTAGTGGGTGAAATGTAATCTTGTCCATAAGCGCTCACTAGCAATGGCCATTTCCTTTTGTGTCAGAGTATGTGCAGCCTGTCATGGTGTTCGGATCCACCCAAGTCAATATCTGATTTTTGTAACTTTACCAATGTCTGGTTTTCTTGGATACACAAAGGATGGCGCTGGACCAGAAGGTGCAGAAAAGTCACTTCTACGTCTTCATTTTCACAATCTTTGGAGAGTCTAGTAGCCCCCAGCGCCGATCATATTCACAGATCACATAACCAGTTCTGTCATCCATTGCCGATCTTGTGCCGCCTTCTACCACTTCATCGACTTCACTCTCTTTGTTGGATGAAAAATCCTTGTTTTTATTTCTGTTTCACTACATGGGATGACAGTGTGGTATTGCTGAGTCCCCTTTCTGCTTCCTGTAACCGATGTTCTCACAATCTCTCCTCCTCTTCGTAGTCCTGGTTTGTACAATACATGAACTGGATGTTAAGAATATTTTTCTCCCTCCATTTGAGGAGTTGCATCGGTGTTAAGATTTGGTGTGAACACGGCCTCTGGAGGCTCGAGCTGCCGGCCTGTCATCTGCTCTGCAGTCACTGTCTACCCCTGCTCATTCTCAGTCCTAACAAAGCTTCTCCTCTGTCCTCTCCTGCTTCTAAGCTGTAACATAATAAAACAATACAGTAATATCTAAAAATCATGGATTATTTAGTAAATATGGACCCCACAATGTTAGACCACAGGCTGAACAGATCTGAAATCAAGATTTTTGATCTGACACTAATAGTTTTATTTTTATTTTTTAAAATATGATCCCATCACGATCCCAGCTTGTATTTTGGTACATATGTGGCTAGGAGCATAGCAGGCCCAAGTGCAGTTTTTGAAATTTTTAAATTAAATGTTTTTTTTCGGAAATGCGTTTAAAAGTTTTGCGCTTGCGTTCGCATAGGTAAAATATTATCAAAGATACTCTTGTGACATATCTGGTGAAAGCCTGTACAGTTCTGAGTAGACTGGTGTTTATTTTCTCTCTCTATCTTTTTTCCAGCCTGAGTTATGGGGAGAAATGTAAAGGCAGGCAACACCGAAATTCACACTTTTTCCGAACTTTGAAAATCCAAAAAAAAATTAAAAAAAAAAAAATATAGAATTTTTTTTTCTTCACATTTTGCATTCTCTGACACACTATTACCAAATAACAAAATCTCAAAAGAATTAAAAATATAGTGGTTAAAATTATTGGTTCACTTGACATGGAATGACCCAAAAGGTAACATTCAGAATGACACTAGTGCCAAGATAGTTATGTAGAACTAGACCGTGCCAACATATGAGCACATGGAAATTGATTTCTTTCACTTACTTGTATAAGGTGTGTATCCACCGCAGCGGGTACTCCATCTGCTTGGTACAAAACGCTACTACGATCATAACCAGCGCCAGATAGCGCACTTGGATGCCGATGTACATCAGCAGCAATCCGATTATTTGTAAAGTCCAGTTCAGCAGGTTTACACTCCGCTCATTTTCCAAAGGTCCATATTTATAGCACACGGCAAAGCTGACAAAGCCCACGATACCCAGATAGCCTAGGAAACAAAAGGAATGTGGGAAGGGGAAAAACTTAAAATTCTTTAAAAAAGTTCCAAAAGGATGATTTTTACCCAATAGTCAAAACACTCAGAGGATGCAATAATCTCAATAGTGTGCAAAAGTTCTAGGTAGGTGGAGAAAAAATACTGTAAAGTAAGAATGCTTTCAAAGGGAGGAATGTTAATTTTTTTTAAGCAATTAACAAAACATATATAGTGAGTGTCTGCTGTAATCGTGCCCAGTCACCAGCTCTGCAGTGCATAAGTACCGAGCCGACTGTCAGTCAGTGCCGGAGTGCGTTTACTAAGCGGTGACTGAAGCCACATAGGCCGCATGACTGACTGAAAGCCAGAGGCTGCCGAGAGGAGCAAAATTCATGCAGATAAAACACCAACGTCTGCAGGTTAATAGGTTTTTTGACACGAGAGATTCCCTTTAACCATTTAGTTGAGGTATCAATCACTGACAGCAGCATTTAAAGAGACTGTCAGTACAGAACGACTGCTCACATTAGGTCCGGCCATTCGGTGCTTCACGGCGGCGCCTATCATTTCTATAAACCTTCCCACTCGCTTGTTTTCCCTCTGCCCCCCCCTCTTTAATTAGCATCTCTGGTTTCATAGAGCCAAAGAGGGGTGAAGTTGGATGGAAGCTAAGAAGGCAGAAAGGAGTATAAAAATCTTTGGCCCCAGCATGAAGCACCGAGCTCCTGTATTTGGTTTGAAAAGTCATTCTGTACTGACACAGTATCATAATAGAAAAGTAATTAAACTATACAGTAAAAGAGAAAAATAAATAGAAACGCCGCCAGGATTGCTGTGTATTTGGTTGCCGCGCCCGTCTCAAAAAATGCAATAAAAATGGATTACACGTCGCTTTGGTCTTGCTGTATTTGTACTGAGCAGGAGAATCAGATTGTTAGCACACTTTTACCACACAATGAACATTGTAATAACAAATAGAGTAGAGCGAATATGTTCAGAAACTATCGCTGAATCTGAATTTGCCATATTTGTGCCGTATGGGTACCCTATTTGTGCCGAACTTATGTTTGACGATCGGTTCCGAACATACTTGGTAATTTCTACTCCCACTGACACCAATGACGTTCAGCGAATATTGCAAATACAATATTCGCTGCCAATCGTAATCCGAACTGAATTTTTAAATATTTGCTCAACTCTAAAAACAAACACCCACAAAAAAAAAAAAAAAAAAAATTTTTTTTTTTTTTTACAATTTCATCTTATTTGGATTTTTCTTACTTATTTTTCTGTACAGTTATGGCCATGAAAGGCAAAAATTATCAGAAGTTAAGATTAAAAAAAAAATATTAAAACGGTCAAGAATTTAGACAGGCCGATCGGCAGTTGATTAATAGCATGTTTAGACAAACCGGTTGCACATAAAATCCTTCTGTGCACACAGGACATGTTCTCAGAAGCACATCCTGTTTACACAAGATCGCTGTGCTACAGAGAACGATTGTTTATACGCTTCAGATGCAATCGCCCAAATGATTAGTAATATCATCCAGTGCACATAGGCTGCCATTAGTATTGGCAGTGCAGGTCCTGTTTATAAAGGATGATGAGCTGCCAAGAACAAAGATGTTTTGTGCAAATCAAATCTTGTTCGGCAGGTGATTGCCTGCCTGTTTACACAGGCCAATAATTGTGAAGTGAGCCTTCCTACGAGCGCTTTTCTCAATTATCGGTCTGTCTAAATGGACCCTGAGTAACTGCGAGTGTGATACAGGCAGGAAATATCCTGACTGACGTGCAACTACAGTTGCTTTTAACGACAATAATAAAACTTTTACATTAAAATATTTACATTAAAAATTGAAGCATTTAGTACAAAGGTAAGGGATTAAAAAAGTGATATGATCTTGTACAGAGTTTACAGCTTCAGAAATAATAAAATACTAGTGTACCTAGTAGATACTGCCAATGCTCTCTGCAGATTTCCTGGAAGTTTTTCAACACCAGTTGGATAATATATAGTGAGAAGGACCAACCTCCGACTAGTAACATATAGAAAGGGCTTTTCTGGAGCAAAAGCAAAAAAGTTCAGTTAGAATATTCTTCATAACAACCCTAAAGTTACGTATAAACTGTACACATACAATGGAAATGTAAGCGATGATGTAAAGACAAAGATTAACTGATCATGTTTTATCTACGAGAAACTTCAAGCTAGAATTAGAATGAGCTTTAATTTCAAAGGAGCAATAGACCCCGTTTCCTTATGTTTTGCAGCTAGCTACATTTAGCTTCTCCAATACTCACGGCAGGCAGTCCTAGTTTTCACTAGCTCAACCCTAGCTCACTGAAGCACTGCAGGGCCAGCCGACAGCCAGTGCATGGCTACAGCCGCCGCTCAGTGCTGTAAGGCTGTACCTGTGACAGGCACACCGGGATGACTGAAAGCCAACAGATGAAGAAAGTAATAAAGTTCATTTTATTCTGAGTGACGCGCTTTCAGTAATGTGGATGGGCACCTTTCTAATGCTGTTATCCTGCAGATTAACCCTAAATCTGCAGGTGAATAACATTATCTGACGAAAGAGGTTCCCTTTAAGTCTTTTCGATACAGGCAATGTTGCTGCTGTGTGTGACAAAATGATCAAAATGTTACAAAGGGGCTGATACATTTGTAGCACCTTGAAATATGTCTAGAGAGGTTTCTTTAAATTCTTCAATTGTTACTCTCCCACTTTCCCCATCCCCTACTGATGTGAGGTTAGGCAAAAACTTAACTACTTTTTAAAAAAGTGGTATCCATAAATGACTAGATCCACGCCAAGCATCAAGGCTTGCCCACGTGTCAGTCCAGTTTTACAAACGGACGTCCAAGGAGAATGTGGATTAGAAATATGTCAGAAAGCGGACCAGACATTTTCTAGTAGAATGTGCCAAAAATAGGCACAAATTGACTGATGAAGGTGGGTCTATTTGTGCCTCAATTAACAAGAGAGCATATATCAGTGGCAGAGAGGGATTTTGGTTTAAAGGGAATCGGTCACCTAATTTTGGTCCTATAAGCTGCAGCCACCGCCATCGGGCTTATCTACAGCATTCTGTAATGCTGTAGATAAGCCCCCCCCCCCCGATGTAACCTGAAAGATAAGAACAACAACTTAGATTACACTCACCCAGGGGCGGTCCGGGTCCGATGGGCATCGCAGGTCCGGTCCGGCGCCTCCTATCTTCTTGCGATGATGTGCTCTTCTTGTCTTCACTCCGCTGCTCCGGTGCAGGCGCACTTTGGCCATGTTCACACAGTGCGTTTTTTACCGCGGAACCGCAGCGGTTTTGCCGCTGCGGTTCCGCAGCTTTTTTCCATGCAGGGTACAGTACAATGTACCCTATGGAAAACGGGAACCACTGTGCACACGATCCTGAATTTCCAAAAAAAAGCCGCGCTGAATAGCTGCGGGAAAAAAGAAGGAGCATGTCACTTCTTTGTCCGAAACAGCAGCGGTTCTGCACCCATAGACCTCCATTGTGAGGTCAAACCCGCAGTAAAACCCGCAGATCAAAAATATATCTGCGGGTTTTATTGCGGTTTGTGGTGCAGAACCGCTGCAGCAGGAAGTGCGGGGAAGCGGCCGGAAGTGCGTGGGCGGAAGTGCTTGGGCGGAGAGACATGGAGGCGTACAGTCGCATGGGGATCGTGTCGGCCGTTTGATTGATTGTGTGTGTGTGTGTGTGTGTGTGTGTGTGTGTGTGTGTGTGTGTGTGTGTGTGTGTGTGTGTGTGTGTGTCCCCATGCGACGCTAGTGCCACCATTGTGCTAAGTCGCCGTATGGGACTACTACTCCCATCCGGTATTAGGATGGGAGAGTTGTCCCTGTGTCCGGCACAATTTAACTAACTTAACTTTGTGTAACTTAGCACAATTGTAAAGTTACACAAAACACCTACACACAATACACATACATGACACACAGTACAGTACATACAACACATAACAGAGTATATACTCACCAACAGCACACTTGTAGGCGAAGCCCTCGATCCCCTAGATAAAATCCCAAAATAAAAAATCAAATTCATACTCCCTGTCCGCAGAATCCATAAAACGAGTGTCCCACGCCGATCGGCTGCTCTCCGGCGATACACTGCCAGGAGCGAAGCTCCTAGCAGTGTATCGCGTACTGTTCCGGAGTTCAATGGCTCCAGCGTCTCGGTTAACGGCAGTACAGCTGCGTTGAACTTTCCCACGCAGCACTGCCGTTAAGCGAGAGTGCCGGGGTCAATGACCGCCGGTAAACTCGCTCGCGCATGCGCAGTGACACACCGACAGGAACTATGGCTCCTGTCAGTGTGTTATACGTTATATATATGTGTGATACGTGGCACGTGATACGTGGCACTTAAATACGTGGCACGTGGCACTTAAATACGTGATACGTGGCACTGAAATACGTGATACGTGGCACTGAAATACGTGGCACTTAAATACGTGGCACTTAAATACGTGGCACTGAAATACGTGGCACTGAAATACGTGGCACTGAAATACGTGGCACTGAAATACGTGGCACTGAAATACGTGGCACTGAAATACGTGGCACTGAAATACGTGATACGTGGCAGTTAAATACGTGGCAGTTAAATACGTGGCACTTAAAAACGTGGCACTTAAATACGTGGCACTTAAATACGTGATACGTGGCATTTAAATACGTGATACGTGGCACTTAAATACGTGGCACTTAAATACGTGATACGTGGCACTGAAATACGTGGCACTGAAATACGTGGCACTGAAATACGTGGCACTGAAATACGTGATACGTGGCACTTAAATACGTGGCACTTAAATACGTGGCACTTAAATACGTGGCACTGAAATACGTGGCACTGAAATACGTGGCACTGAAATACGTGGCACTGAAATACGTGGCACTGAAATACGTGATACGTGGCACTTAAATACGTGGCACTGAAATACGTGGCACTGAAATACGTGGCACTTAAATACGTGGCACTGAAATACGTGATACGTGGCACTTAAATACGTGGCACTTAAATACGTGGCACTTAAATACGTGGCACTTAAATACGTGATACGTGGCATTTAAATACGTGATACGTGGCATTTAAATACGTGATACGTGGCACTTAAATACGTGGCACTGAAATACGTGGCACTGAAATACGTGGCACTGAAATACGTGGCACTGAAATACGTGGCACTGAAATACGTGGCACTGAAATACGTGATACGTGGCAGTTAAATACGTGGCAGTTAAATACGTGGCAGTTAAATACGTGGCACTGAAATACGTGATACGTGGCACTTAAATACGTGGCACTTAAATACGTGGCACTTAAATACGTGGCACTTAAATACGTGGCACTTAAATACGTGGCACTTAAATACGTGATACGTGGCATTTAAATACGTGATACGTGGCATTTAAATACGTGATACGTGGCACTTAAATACGTGGCACTGAAATACGTGGCACTGAAATACGTGGCACTGAAATACGTGGCACTGAAATACGTGGCACTGAAATACGTGGCACTGAAATACGTGGCACTGAAATACGTGGCACTGAAATACGTGATACGTGGCAGTTAAATACGTGGCAGTTAAATACGTGGCAGTTAAATACGTGGCAGTTAAATACGTGGCACTGAAATACGTGATACGTGGCACTTAAATACGTGGCACTTAAATACGTGGCACTTAAATACGTGGCACTTAAATACGTGGCACTGAAATACGTGATACGTGGCACTTAAATACGTGGCACTTAAATACGTGGCACTTAAATACGTGGCACTTAAATACGTGGCACTTAAATACGTGGCACTTAAATACGTGGCACTTAAATACGTGGCACTTAAATACGTGGCACTTAAATACGTGGCACTTAAATACGTGGCACTTAAATACGTGGCACTTAAATACGTGGCACTTAAATACGTGGCACTTAAATACGTGGCACTTAAATACGTGGCACTTAAATACGTGGCACTTAGGCTATGTTCACATGTGCGTTGTGCGCCGCAGCGTCGGCGCCGCAACACACAACGCAAACAAAAACGCAGCAAAATGCATGCACAACGCTGCGTTTTGCGCCGCATGCGTCCTTTTTTTGATTGATTTTGGACGCAGCAAAAATGCAACTTGCTACGTCCTCTGCGCCCGGATGCGTGCGCTGCAGTGACGCATGCGGCGCAAAACGCAAGTGCGACGCATGTCCATGCGCCCCCATGTTAAATATAGGGGCGAATGACGCATGCGGCGACGCTGCGGCGCCCGACGCTGACCGCAAATGTGAACGTAGACTTAAATAGCTGGATAGAGCTGGATCCGCGGGCTGTGATCTGGCCTACGCTCAGCACTCTGCGGAGCGCTGTCATTCAAAACACGTCCAACTCATTTTGGTGTTTAGTCCCAAAATGGAGGATGGAAGAAGAAAAGGGTTGGACAAGGAAATAACATTTCTTTTTTTTTTTCCCCCCCCCACTGCAGTTAAAGCTTTATTTGTGTCAAACACAGACAATCTGCAGAGAAAACTGCATAAAAAAACGCATCAAAAACCGCACCAAAACCGCACCTGCGTTTTCTGCCAAGAGCTGCGGTTTTAGTCCTAAAAAAAAAGGACTGAAATCAGGAACGTGTGAACATACCCTTTGTCTGCCCTGTTGAGGGCAGAGCAAAGTACTGCAGTGCGCAGGCGCTGGGCCTCTGTGACCTTTCCCGGCACCTGTGCACTGCAGTACTTTGCTCTGCCCTCGACAGGGCAGAGAATTTTGCCTGCGCCAGAGCTGCGACAGTAAGAAAGAAGAAGTCATCGCATGAAGATGTGAGGCGCCGGACCCAGACCTGCGATGTCCATTGGACCCGGACCGCCCCTGGGTGAGTATAATCTAACTTGTTATTCTTATCTTTCAGGTTAATGGGGGGGGGGGGGGGGGGGGGGGGGGCTTATCTACAGCATTACAGAATGCTGCAGATAAGCCCAATGGTGGTGGCTGCAGCTTATAGGACCAAAATTAGGTGACAGATTCCCTTTAAGTGGTAAAGCACAGAGCCCTGATCTCAATAGCACTGAGTCTGTCTTGGATTAAAAGGACTGTCAGCACAGAATGACTAAGCACACCAAATACAGGAGCTCGGTGCATCGTGGCACAGCCAAACATTTAAGCGCACCTTCCCATCTTCTTGTTTTCCCTCTATCTCCACCCATCTCTATTTTGATTGACAGCTCTGGCTTTATAGAGCCAGAGAAAAGCAGAGATGGAAGGAAAAACAAGCAAGTGGGAAGATGCACTTAAATGTTCGGCCATGCTAAGGGTGCACAGAGGGGCCAAACTTGGTTTCAATAGTTATTCTGTGTTGACAGTCGCCCTTTAAATGAAGAGACAGAAGGATTTTCACAAGCCAAAATCCACAGAACAAGATCTATGGTTAGTTCTTCACGATAATTGGAACAACCTACCTGTTGAGTTCCTTCAAAAACTGTGTACAAGTATACCTAGAACCATGGATAGGATGCTGTAGATTTCTCTTTTGGGCATTTACTTTGCATCTCGTTAGTTGATAAAAACAAACTAAACTGTTAACGAGTCTATTATTGGAAGGTTGTACTTTGCAGCAGGCGGCTTTCCACACCTGCTTAAAAGTTTTGCACAAGATATAAATGGTTTCTAATGATGCAAAACATTTATCATCCAGCGTGATAACTTTGGCATATGTGGTCTAATCTTAAATAGTCATAGATATAAAGACAGTATTTGTATTTCATTATTAATACCATGCATCCTCCTCATTGTGTAAGAATAAATGTAGCGTTGTGCACACCCGCAGCAATTATCATACAGTGTTACATATATTACCCTAGGCAGCAGCCTGGACAGCATGAAGACAAGTATCAGTATGGAAGCCATCATCCCCACACTCATCCCTGTGCCATAGAAAAACACTTGGCTTCTGTGGAAGAAAAAGACAAACGTTCTGTACATGGATATCACTCAGGGTCAGTGGCGCCAACACTTCTACTCTTTACAGTTACATGTGAACATTGCCTACGTACAATTGAATAGGAAACAATGCTGTATGTTATGCTATACTCGTTAAAAACAGAACCCCTTGGACTATTTTGTCAATGGGGTTATCAGTAGAGATGAGCAAATTGGTTTGGGTTCCCTCTTATTCGGCAAGCTATAGTGCTTTCCGAATAAGCTGCAGAGGGAAACCGGCTTCCTGGATAGCGCCGGCCGATCAGCGCCGCAGCTGCACGTGTCGCGGCTGTGTCACTGTCACAGCACATGCACGGAGAGCCTGTTTGTTGGGCTCTCCATGCATGTGCTGTGACACAGCAGCGACACATACAGCTGCGGCGCCAATCAATAGATCAGCCGGTGCGATCCATGTATCCGGGTTCCCTCTGCAACTTATTCGGTAAGCGCTATAGCTTGCTGAATAAGAGGGAACCTGAACATATTCGTTCACCTCTAGTTATCAGTCATACAACAGATCTGTCACGGCATTGTAATTTATGTGCTAAGCAGAAACCACAAAGCGTAACACCGGAGGGCTCATCTAACAAGGCCATAGAAAATCACTCAACATCGATGTAAGCAAAGTGAACCCCCTTCTTGGAGGGCTATAGTTGGCCCGGAGCACCAGCATACAGTCGATCAAGAAGAAAATTTAAGACGTGTATATCTCTTCACATTACATTGTTTACCCAGCAGTGTTTTCACATCTGTAACCTATCAGTAAAGTTAAAAATAATGTTGAGGATCATAAACTTGTTGGCAACAAATTTCCCCCAAAATGTCCCTGCTAAGTATAAATAACAAAAACAATAAGTGTCGTCATTGTTAACTATAAATATTAGGACTTATTCATGTTTCCACATGAGCCGGCAGCCATGAATCTGGAGCTTCTCTTGAAAAGAATTCAATAGTTACTCATCATCGGTGTATGGGAACTTCAGGGAGTTTATACCAATAACAGATGTCTAGATACACTCAAATCCCATAGCAAGATATGGAAGAAAATAAGGCAGCTCTCCTTGAGAAAGGTTCTATGAACCAAAACGTTGCTATTTGGGCTTAATAAAGTCCACCTTTTTTCAATTTGTTTGTCTTGGAGTGCTGCCTTTTTTCTTATATTACCTATTATAGGACAAACTGGACATTTGTCTGGAGGCCTGGCACCCACTGTAACTAAATACTAAATGGTGCTGTCCCACAAAAAAATATGATTCAATGACATCCCTACCGTATGTACCGTATATATTCGAGTATAAGCCGACCCGAGTATGAGCCGAGACCCCTAATTTTGCCACAAAAAAACTGGGAAAACTTAATGACTCAAGCATAAGCCTAGGGTGGAAAATGCAGCAGCTACCGGTAAATGTCAAAAATAAAAATAGATACCAATACCGATGTTTTTGAATATCGATATTGAATCAGGAGCCTCATATAATGCTCCATACAGTTTATGATGGGCCCCATAAGATGCTCCATACAGACATTTGCCCCATACAATGCTGCACAAATGCTGATTACGGCCCCATAAGATGCTCCACAGACACATTTGCCCCATATAATGCTGCACAAATGCTGATTATGGCCCCATAAGATGCTCCATAGAGATACTGTATTTGCCCCATATAACGCTGCAAACGGCCCCATAAGATGCTCCATAGGCACATTTGCCCCATATAGTACTGCACAATGCTGATTATGGCCAAATAAGATGCTCCATAGGAGACTATTATACTCAATATGCTGTTGCTGCTATTAAAAAATGCCGTCTGACCTGAGCGTCACTGCAGAGGTCGCAGAAGACAGCGGCATCGACGGTGGATCGGGGGACAGGTGAATATCGCGCACTGCCCCAGTCATACTCACCTGCTCCCGGCGCGGTCCCTGCACATCCCTGGTTCCAGGGAATATGCAGCTCCACCCCTATGGGAGTGGAGTCGGGTCCATACTCATTACTGTAATGAGTGGTGGTACCATGTGACCACTCAACACAGGAAGAAGCTGTCAGTGCTCAGAGAACCAGGGATGTGCAGGGACCGCGCCAGGAGCAGGTGAGTATTATTAGACAGCTGCTGCTCCCCCTTCCCTGCCGACCCCTGGGAATGACTCGAGTATAAGCCGAGAAGGGCAATTTCAGCCTTAAAAAAAGGGCTGAAATTCTCGGCTTACACTTGAGTATATACGGTACGTATAGTATAATATATATATATATCCAGTAGGCATCTTACTCAGAGATGGACAGTCTTTCCTGTATGACTGTGCATGAAGAGCTACCCGTCAATCACTAGTAGGACCGCCCACTAGATTCTGCCTATACACCTAAATACCAGGGAATTCAATAAAATCCAAGCTGTACTGAATATGTAATTTTCCTCAACTTCTCTGTAGCATGCTAACCACAGATCGGACTGCATGTACAACATGACAGGTTCCCTTCAATATTGCATATTACACAAGAGCACATGGATACAACAGAGGGGGGTCCTCCACCCAGGACACCTCTTTATATGCAAGAGAGCACAGATGCTAACAAAAAAAAAACAAAAAACACAGCTCTTGATCAGAAGAGAATCCTGCAATCCACGTACTAAGGAAACTGTCATTAAATTTTACCGTTGCCCTGGGACAAGTATAGGTGCAAAATATAGGCCCCCCTGGCTACCAATCTTTCCACTGTGTAAACCACGGACACAGTGATGTCGTTTCAATATTTTAAAGATGATGCTTTTTATGTATTCAGTGATTTTGGGGAAATCACTGAACACATCCCAGTACAGAAATCGGAGATCCTGCTGTTAGTATCTGCAGAAGTACGGACAATTGGCGACAAGGCACATGAAATACATGGCCACCTTCATCTTCAGTAAATAAATGCAGAGATCAAATAGCAGAAAGGTGGGTAGTTGGGACTTTCATAGGCACAGCGAGGATGCCATATACAGGTACTTTAAGTTTTATCAGAACAAGGGCAGAATTTAATGCATTTGCCTGTTTTGGTTCATAAAAGTATAACCCAATGAATAAACAGTGATTACCCCAATGATGCGTGAAAGAAATCAAAAGCAAGTAAAATTAAGTGTAGAACAATCCATCAGCAAAGAGGAAGAAGAGAGTTAAGTGATTGGCTAAAAAGCATCAAGTTTTTGCAATTATCCCCTACTCTTTGCTAATAGATCCCTTCACAAGAATAATTTAAGGCGCAATCTGAAAAGATTAGAAAAGGTGAGTATGGAAGATCGGAGCCTGTGTACAACAAGGCTGCATTCCCCGGGGGCAGATACCATGTGGGAATTGGATACTTACGGGTGCTATGCTGCAGTTCTAATGTATGGCATAGTTTAGGTCATAGCCTTGGGGATACAGCCCGAGAGATCATGTGTACCCTAAGGCTACTTTCACACTAGCGTCGGGCACTGCACGTCGCAATACGTCGTTGTGGAGAAAAAACGCATCCTGCAAAGTTGCCCGCAGGATGCGTTTTTTTTTTCCATAGACTTATTAGCGACGCAGTGCCACACGTCGCAACCGTCTTGCGACGGTTGCGTCGTGTTTTGGCGGACCACACCCACAAAAAAAAGTTACATGTAACTTTGTGCGTCGAGACCGCCATTTTCGACCGCGCATGCGCGGCCGAAACTCCGCCCCCTCCTCCCCGGACCTTGCAATGGGGCAGCGGAAGCGTAGTAAGACTGCTTCCACTGCCCACGTCAGACTTTTTTTTTTACAGTATGCGTCGGTACGTCGGGCCGACGCAGCGCGACGGCCCCGTACCGACGCTAGTGTGAAAGCAGCCTAAGGCTACTTTCACACTAGCGTCGTTACGGACCCGTCACAGTGCGTCGGGCTGACGTACCGACGCATACTGTGAAATAAAAGCACAATGGGGGCAGCGGATGCAGTTTTTCAACGCATCCGCTGCCCCATTGTAATGTCAGGGGAGGAGGGGGCGGAGTTCCGGCCGTGCATGCGCGGTCGGAAATTGCGGACATGACGCACAAAAAAACGTTACATGCAACTTTTTTTGTGCCGACGGTCCTCCAAAACACGACGGATGCGACGTGTGGCAATCCGTCGCAATGCGTCGCTAATGAAAGTCTATGGGGAAAAAACGCATCCTGCGGGCAACTTTGCAGGATGCGTTTTTTCACCAAAACGACGCATTGCGACGTGCGTCGAACGACGCTAGTGTGAAAGTAGCCTAATACATTAATGTCACAGCGTGAAAACAGTGACAGGTTCTCTGCTATACGCCAGCAACAATAAAATGTCTTCCTTTCTGTACCAATCACAATTAACCATGGTAATAGTCATTATTGTATCCAAGATGATGAAAACCTACCGACTGAGCGAGTCTCCATAGAAAAATAAGAAAAGACCAATAACGAAGATGGCAACCAGCTTGGGATCAAAGTCTGCAATATAGAAAGATGGACATGTCAATGAAACGCGTGAAAGGAAAAACAGCATATGTAAACAGCCTGCGATCATCAGTTCCCAGCAGTAGTACTGCCCCAGCCTGTATAATCCAGCTGTGCCTGGGGCCTCTGACTTTCTGGGCAATTTAAGAATCTTGGAACGCAACAAAAATTACTAAGATTTAGATTCTCTTCCTAAATATTGCAGATAACTTAAAAGGGAATCTGTCACCAGGTTTTTGTTAGGTAATCTGAGAGCAGCATAATGTAGGAGCCGACACCCTGATTCCAGTGGTTTTATCACTTACTAGGGTGCTTGATGCAGTTTCAATACAATCAATGTTATCACCAAGAGATTATAACTAAAAGGACTAGGTGTCACATGCCATATTGTCCTCCTGGTGTATAATGCCACCGGACACAGAAAGATGCCAATCAGTGGTGTGGGCAAGTAAGGGTACCGTCTCACAGTGGCACTTTGGTCGCTACGACGGTACGATCCGTGACGTTCCAGCGATATCCATACGATCTCGCTGTGTCTGACACGCTACTGCGATCAGGGACCCCGCTGAAAATCGTACGTCGTAGCAAATCGTTTGAAACTTTCTTTCGTCGCTGGATCACCCGCTGTCATCGCTGGATCGGTGTGTGTGACACCGATCCAGCGATGTGTTCGCTTGTAACCAGGGTAAATATCGGGTTACTAAGCGCAGGGCCGCGCTTAGTAACCCGATGTTTACCCTGGTTACCATTGTAAATGTAAAGAAAAAAAAAAAAAAAAAAACACACTACATACTTACATTCCGGTGCCTGTCACATCCCTCGCCGGCGGCTTCCCGCACTGACTGTGAGCGCCGGCCGTAAAGTAAAAGCAGAGCACAGCGGTGACGTCACCGCTGTGCTGTGCTTTACGGCCGGCACTGACACAGTCAGTGCGGGAAACAGACGGCCAGGGACCTGACGGACATCAGAAGGTGAGTATGTAGTGTTTTTTTTTTTTTTTTTTTACATTTACAATGGTAACCAGGGTAAACATCGGGTCACTAAGCGCGGCCCTGCGCTTAGTAACCCGATGTTTACCCTGGTTACCCGGGGACTTCGGCATCGTTGGTCGCTGGAGAGCTGTCTGTGTGACAGCTCCCCAGCGACCACACAACGACTTACCAACGATCACGGCCAGGTCTTATCGCTGGTCGTGATCGTTGGTAAATCGTTTAGTGTAACGGTACCCTTATACAGAGCTGATCATTCAGAGAACTGGTAAATCTGCAGCACAGAAGACAAGGACTTCATCAAAACTCATACCGGAAGAGGGTGCCCTCTAAAATGTCCCACGATTTTCTAAAAGCAAGGTAAGGGATGTAATTAGCATTAAGCACCTTTCCGTATGTCTTAGACAAGCCTTGTTCATATCTTGTTAGGTTATGCAAGAGAGTAGGAGATGTCTTACAAAAAGCAGCATTCCTTATATAGCAAGTGTGTCAACATAAGACCCTCAGTGGCTTTCTGTGCGGTCCTCTACGATCTGGTCACATACAGGCAAAACAGTGTATTTTCCATGTTAGGGAGTAGAGTACAACCCCTGGCAAAAATTATGGAATCACCGGCCTTGTTGCACCACCTCTGGCTTTTATAATAGCTTGCAGTATCTGAGGCTTGGACTTAATGAGTGTCAAACAGTACTCTTCATCAATCTGGCTCAAACTTTCTCTGATTGCTGTTGCCAGATCAGCTTTGCAGGTTGGAGCCTTGTCATGGACCATTTTCTTCAACTTCCACCAAAGATTTTCAATTGGATTGAGATCCGGACTATTTGCAGGCCATGACATTGACCTTATGGGTCTTTTTTCAAGGAATGTTTTCACAGTTTTTGCTCTATGGCAGGATGCATTATCATCTTGAAAAATGATTTCATCATCCCCAAACATCCTTTCAATTGATGGGATAATAAAAGTGTCCAAAATATCCACATTAACTTGTGGATTTATTGAAGAGGTAATGACAGCCATCTCCCCAGTGCCTTTACCTGACATGCAGCCCCATATCATCAATGACTGTGAAAATTTGCTTGTTCTCTTCAGGCAGTCATCTTTATAAATCTCATTGGAACGGCACCAAACAAAAGTTCCAGCATTATCACCTTGCCCAATGCAGATTCGCGATTCATCACTGAATATGACTTTCACCCAGTCATCCACAGTCCACGATTGCTTTTCCTTAGCCCATTGTAACCTTGTATTTTTCTGTTTAGATGTTAATGATGGCTTTAGTTTAGCTTTTCTGTATGTAAATTCCATTTCCTTTAGGCAGTTTATTACAGTTCGGTCACACACGTTGACTCCAGTTTCCACACATTCGTTCCTCATTTGTTTTGTTGTGCATTTCCTGTTTTGGAGACATATTGCTTTAAGTTTCCGGTCTTGACGTTTTGATGTCTTCCTTGGTCTACCAGAATGTTTGCCTTTAACAACCTTCCCATGTTGTTTGTATTTGGTCCAGATTTTAGACACTGCTGACTGTGAACAACCAACATCTTTTGCAACATTGCGTGACGATTTATCCTCTTTTAAGAGTTTGATAATCCTCTCCTTTGTTTCAACTGACATCTCTCGTGTTGGAGCCGTGATTCATGTCAGTCCACTTGTTGCAACAGCTCTCCAAGGTGTGATCACTCTTTTTTAGGTGCAGACTAACGAGCAGATCTAATTTGATGCAGGTGTTATTTTTGGGTATGAAAATTTACAGGGCGATTCCATCAATTTTTCCTCAGAATTGAGTGATTCCATACTTTTTCCCCTATGCTTGGTTACAAAATGTAACCATTACTGACTACCACATTTTTTGTTCTTGATTTGTTTCTACAAAATCAAACAACTGACTGAACATCCACCAAGGCCGGTGATTCCATCATTTTTGCCAGGGGTTGTACTGTCAGGTAGCACCTTTGGGATGGATAACTATTATTGATGCACTGTGTGGCCATGTCATCTAGGTAAGGAGATGAAGATGACGTGGCTGTGTGTGAGTGCTAGAATCATTGTAGGTTATGGGAGAAATGAGACTGTCAGCGTCTCACATAACTACACTGGGCAAAGCTGGACCTGTGGGCTCTTCTTTTCTGGATATGAACAGAAGAGAAGAGCACCTCTATCCCCGTTATGGGTGGTAATAATAATAATAATTTTTATTTATATAGCGCCAACATATTCCGCAGCACTTTACAATTAAGCGGGGACATGTACAGACAATAAATTCAATACAAGTTAAGACAATTTAAACAGTGACATTAGGAGTGAGGTCCCTGCTCGCAAGCCTACAATCTACAAGGAAATGGGAGGACACAATAGGTGAAAAGTGCTTGTTATATACTAAATACTAAAAACGGAATCAGCACCTATTAGATATTTATGATATGACGTTTTAATGAAGCCAATTGGGTTTTTTTCCAATCTGACAATGTGGCCCTTAGACCAAAAAAAACTATAAGAGCAGGGGTGTACAGAGAGTCCATTTTTCCTTGCATTAAACATATGACCCATTGATTTCAATGTTTGAAACATTTCCCTTCAAATCGCCCAGCCACAGAGGTGGAAGAGATCGTGTATGCGAGCAATACCAGCTGATTGTGAGGCCAATAACAACCAAGCCTATAAAAGGAACAAGTTTAAAGAAAAACTTCCATCAAAGTTTTTATCCTCCTAATACATTGCAATAATCAGATTATATAGCACTGCGTACTTACAATTGCTAATTTTGCCTTTCTACCCATCTAATTCTTCTCTTTTAAATTAGGTGTATGACATGATGTGATAAAGAATTGAGAATCTGAATCCTTCTAAGCGCTATGTAGAAACAGGAGATCTCATTTCCCTATATAAATCATAACTCAATGCAAAAGTCCCTAATATGGTGGAGGAGGAGCATTTGGGATAGGAGTTAAAGAGGGAAATGATAAATGCAGGGACAATATACTTAATGTTTCTACATAGAGAAAAGAGAAGAATTAGCTGGGTAGAAAGGCAAAATGAGCAACTGTAAGTACACGGTGTTATACAATATGGTGATAGCAATATAGTAAAGAGGATAAAAACTTGAGAGTGCTTCTTTAAAATTTTCCGTGCTGATCTTCAGGCAGGTAGGAAGGTAAAAAATTGGTTATAATTGGGGACATTCTGTAAATTAAAATTGTCTGTAGCAAACAGACCACATACAAAACGTCCAACTGCAATCTACCTTTAGAAAGTGTGACAGTGTAACGGGTTTCTGCTTCATTCACGTGAACTTTAATGCAGGTCTTGTTGCTCTGGAGATCAACATTTATGTAGGTATCATTTAATTTCTCCTTGAAGAATGAGAAGATGTCAAACACCGTAAAGCTTTCCAACTCCTTCAGCTTCTCCTCACTATCCACCTGCGTCACTCGGATCATCCTGCTGCTGTTCACCCGAATCTGTAGAAAAGAAAAGCACAAAACAAAAATATAAAATAAACTCCTAATTATGCAGCTGCCAGTAAAGATTGCAGACTAAATGTATTACAGCGACCCATTAATCACTTCAGAATTGTGTTCTCACAGTATCAACGAATTAAAAAAAAAAAAAAAAAAAAAATCAAACTAAATTGGGCCTATCACCAGATTTCACAACATACATGGCATGCAATATTAAACAGATCTCTTAGACCTGATGAGTTTGGTGTATTTATTTTAAAATCCATGCCAGAATGGCTGTATGATCCTGATATTAGCCCCTTCATGCCATATGAAGTACATTTACGTCATATGTCATGTCCCTGAATTTGCGTGCAAACCTCCATCTTTCCCGACTGATTATGGCTGATTTATCATGTGCCTCTAACAGCCTGTAAACTGCAGCTGTCAATCTCAGACAGCGGCATTTAACATGCGCCAACAGGTGGACGCGTCATTCTACCTGCTCATTGGCGCACTTTTGACATGATCATGGGGTGCTGACAGGCTGCCATGACAGCTGGGGATCTGGGGAAGACCTCCACGCTTGTCATGATGATCCTCCTGTGAAAGCCAGAGTTTATCAGGGACATCAGCACTGCTATATACAGGACAAGTCATCAGACAAATCGCAGGTTCAAGTCCCTATTAAATCCAGTAAAAGGGGAAGAAAAATGTTCTTAAAAATATGAAAAAAAAAAAGAAGTTCAAATCCCCCACTTCCCTTCTGCCTCCTCAAAAAAAATAAAAATAAAAAAAAAATACACATTTGATATCGTTGGGTTTGTAAAAGTCTAATCAAAATATAAAATAAATTAATCTGTTTGACAAAAGATGTAACAAAAGAAAAAAAAAATCTAAAAGCCAGTATTACGTTTCTTTTGGAAGCTGCAAGACTGCAATAAAAGGCGATCAAAACCATCTCTATTCCCAAAATGGTATCAGTTAAAACATCATCTCGCACAAAATAAGCCCTCACACAGCCCCATATCCCGAAAAATGACATTACAGGTCTCAAAAAAATGGCGACACAAGGAAAAAAATGTTTTTCTTTTTACAAATGTCACTCTTTTTTTCACCACTTAAAAAAACTACCGTAAGCATGTTTGGTATGTGCGTAATCATATAGTGAACATGGTAAACAATAAAAAATAAATAAACACACAATTGTGGAATTGCACTTTTTTGCTATTTCAACACGTTAGGAAATTTTTTCCCGCTTTCCAGTGCATCACATGATAAAATGAATGCTGTCATTCAAAAGTACAACTCGTCATTAGCGGGATCTGCGAGCAATTATGATCCAACTGTTGGTATACAGGGAATGCAGCATCCATCATTTCCATGAGGATAGATGGAAATGTTTATTGTGTAAAAAGCCCTTTAGCAAAAAAAACCAAAAAAACCTGTAATTAGACCTACCGGTAATTGTATTTCCAGGAATCCATCCTGACAGCACCCTGGAGGATGTCCTTCTTATCCATAGTGAGACAGGAAACCATGAGAGTTTAAAGGGACCCTCCCCCTTCCACCCTTCAGTGATTTTCCAAAGTAACATCTGGATGGATGCAAAAAAGAATTTTATTTGAACATAATCATTATACAAATGATACTTCACATAGGTATGCATTGAATTTGAAATAGGGAAGGAACTAACAGTGCTGTCAGGATGGATTCCTGGAAATACAATTACCGGTAGGTCTAATTACCGTTTTCCAGGTCACCACCTGACAGCACCATGGAGAAGTACCAAAGGAGACTTTTTGGTCTTAGGGCGGGACTACTGCATGAAGCACCTTCCTGCCAAAGGCTAGCTGAGACGACACTACGTCTAGTTTGTAATGCTTAGAAAAGGTACTGAGATTAGACCAGGATGCAGCCCTTCAGATCTGATCCGCCGAAGCACCCCCTTTCTCTGCCCATGAGGCGGCTATCGCCCTGGATGAATGAGCTTTTAGGTTGCCTGGGAGACTCTTTCCCTGTGCCTCGTATACTAGGCTAATGGTGGCCCTAATCCATCTCGCAATGGTAGATTTTGAAGCTTTTTTCCCCTTATTAGGGCCTCTAAAGAGAACAAATAGATTAGTATCCCGTCTCCAGGCCCTAGTCGCCTCCAAGTACTTAAGTACAGTCTCCCTAAGGCTACGTTCACATTTGCGGTCCTCGCCGCAGCGTCGGGCGCCGCAGCGGCGCCGCATGCGTCATGCGCCCCTATATTTAACATGGGGGCGCATGGACATGCGGCGCACTTGCGTTTTGCGCCGCATGCGTCGCTGCGGCGCCCGCGTCCGGGCGCAGAGGACGCAGCAAGTTGCATTTTTGCTGCGTCCAAATTCAATGAAAAAAACGACGCATGCGGCGCAAAACGCAGCGTTGTGCATGCGTTTTGCTGCGTTTTTATTTGCGTTGTGCGTTGCGGCGCCGACGCTGCGGCGCACAACGCAAATGTGAACGTAGCCTAACATCCAAGTTATGATAAAATATTTCTTTCTGGTTTTTAGGAAACTGACAAAAAGAAGGAAAGCACTACCTCCTGATTCATATTAGAATCTGAGACCACCTTAGGAAGAAAGCCTGGGTCAAGTCTTAAGACTAGCCTATCAAATATTTGCAAATAGGGATTTTGAATAGACAGGGCCTAGAGTTCTCCTAGTCTCTTGGCTGAAGTAATGGCCACTAGAAACGCTATTTTGAGGGAGAGATTAGAGATGTCTATATCCTCAGTTAAGTCAAAAGGATTTTTGCACAATTCATTAAGGACCAGGTTAAGATCCCAAGGTGGGATGGTTCTCCTGATCAAGGGTCTTAGCCTCAAAACTGCCCTGGCAAAACGAGCTATCCAGGGGTGGGAGGCTAGGGAAGAATCATAAAATACGCTGAGGGCTGCCACTTGAACTCTCAGAGTACTCGGTTTAAGACCTTTTTAAACCCCTGCTGCAAAAAAAATCAAGGATTCTGGGAATGTTAGGGTGATCAAGATCAACCATCGTGTCAGTGTTTAGCTCCCACTCCATAGCGGACAGCTTTTTTCTGCTCAGAAAATCCGCCACCTGGTTCTTTGAACCTTCCAGATGCACCGCTGAAATTGAGAGAACCGATCTCTCCGCCCAACTGGAGATTTGATCCGCTAGGTGATGTAATTTTAGATGCCTTGGACCCCCCTGATGCCGAAGAAAGGCTACCGTCGTCATGTTGTCCGAGAGAATCTTCAGGTGTTTGTTCTTTAGCAGATCCTGAGCTGAACGGAGGACCTTCCAGACCATGTGTAGCTCCCTGTGATTCGAGGAATTCATGCTTTCTTCTGAATTCCACTGTCCCTGATAGTACCTTCCAAGGACTTGACCACCCCAACCTTGTTGGCTTGCGTCTGTGGTCACGACAGCTGGAGACTGGATCCACGGAACGCCGACCTGGAGATTTCCGGGGACAGTCCACCAGCGTATGGATCGTCTGACCTGACGGGATAGATGGAACTCCCTGTCCAGAGATGTCTGTCTTCTGTCCCAGGAAGCGAGGACTGCTCTCTGTAACTGACGGGAATGAGACTGGCTCCAGTTGACACAAGGAATGCAAGCCATCATCAACCCCAGAATCTTCATTGCCTCCCTGATGGACACTCGGCTTCTTGAAAAATGGCCGATTCTTCTTATTATATTGGTCCGCTTTTCGTCTTGAAGAAAAGATTTTCTGACATTTGAGTCTAGGATAACTCCTAGAAATTTTTTTCTTGGTTTGGGTGTCAGGTCTGACTTTGACCAGTTTACCACCCAACCTAGATTCTGCAGAGTGGAGATCACCAACTGACAGTTGATCTTGAGCTGCCCTATAGAGTCCGCCACTAATAGGAAATCGTCTAAATTAGGGTACTATCGTGATATCTCGATTTCTCAGATAAGCCACTATTTCTACGACAATTTTTTAAAGACTCTGGGCGCTGTTGCCAACCCAAAAGGGAGGCAGCAAAACTGGTAATGGTAGATTCTTCCCTCTTTTTCTACCACGAATCTGAGGTATTTTTGGTGAGCTATGCAGATTGAGACGTGATAATATGCACTCTTTAGGTCTAAGGTGCACATTACCACGTCCTTTCCTAAGAGGGGAATTGTAGAGCGAATGGACTCCATTTTGAACCTCTTGTACTCTAACCACTTGTTTAGGGGTTTGAGGTTTATTATAGTTCTGGATTCCCCAGAGGGCTTTTTTATAGAGAAGAGGCCTGAGTAATGACCTCTTCCTATCTCCCGATGAGGAACTGGGGATATTGCTGCCATTCGCAGAAGATCCTGGATGTCCAACCACATAGTCCCGGGAGACAGAAGAGAGATGGACGTTGGAGACAAAAAATCTTTCTGGGGGAAGAGAGCTGAACTCTCTCTCGTACCCCTGAGATATAACCTGGAGAACCCAAGGACTTCTGGTAATCTCCCCCCATTCTATCCGAAAGTTCAGCAGTCGCCCTCCTATTCTGTTGGCGTCATTTCTTTCGGAATTCTGTTCTAGAGGTCGAGGGACCTGAATCCCTATTTTCTCCCCCTTTTTGGTAGCTCCATCTCCCTTGCTTCCCCTTACCCCTGTAGTCTGATCTTTGACTATAATAAGGCCTGCGAAAGGGCTGGTACTTCCTGTGTTTTTCTTCTGAAACCCCCTTCTTTTCATCTGAAGCTTTTTCCAGGATATCATCAAGAATAGGTCCAAAGACCCTTCCCCCTAAGGGATGGAGCATAGCTTATTTTTGGAATGGACATCACCTGACCAGTTTTTCAACCATATGGCTCGCCTGGCTGCGTTTGATAAAGACTGGCCTCTAGCTGTAAATCTAACCGACTCTGCAGTAGCATCTACTAGAAAACCGGTTGCTAGCTTTAGTAGAGGAATTGCCTTAATAATGGTCTCTCTAGGTGTTCTAGCTCACAACTGATCTTTCAAGTCATCTACCCACAAATGCATAGCCCGCGCCACGGATGTTGCCGCTATATTTGTGCGGATTACCGCTGCCGAGCTCTCCCAGGCTCTTTTTAAGAGTCCATCCGCCTTGCGATCCATCAACTCGGACTACTGGTATAGTCATTTTGACTACTTGCACTTTTTCTCTTCTGTGACTACATTTTTTGGAATTCCGGCTTGAGACTCGGTGACTTTTCCTCAAATAGGATGTGAAAAAAGATTTTGTGACAATGAATAATTTTGGTGAAAAAAAATTGCGCGTTTTTTTCAAAATTTACCTTTAACTACTATATTTTGCTGTCCTTTTGTCACTAAATGTTGCTGTAAAGTTTTGTGCATAATTTTTTCACTGTATCTTATTTACCCTGATGTTTATATAGATGTAGTTCAATTCAGATGTCAACTTTTCACATTTTCCTTGTGTTACCTGGTTCTATTAAGGTACCGTTACACTTAACGATTTACCAATGATCACGACCAGCAATACGACCTGGCCGTGATCGTTGGTAAGTCGTTGTGTGGTAGCTGGAGAGCTGTCACACAGACAGCTCTCCAGCGACCATCGATGCCGAAGTCCCCTGGTAACCAGGGTAAACATCGGGTTACTAAGCGCAGGGCCGCGCTTAGTAACCCGATGTTTACCCTGGTTACCATTGTAAATGTAAAAAAAAAAAAAAAAACCACTACATACTCACATTCCGGTGTCTGTCACGTCCCTCGCCGTCAGCTTCCCGCACTGACTGTCAGCGCCGGCCGTAAAGCACAGCACAGCGGTGACGTGTGCTATTTACCCTGGTTACCAGTGAAGTCATCGCTGGATCGGCGTCACACACGCCGATGCAGCGATGACAGCGGGTGATCAGCGACCAAAAAAAGGTCCTGATCATTCGCAGCGACCAACGATCTCCCAGCAGGGGCCTGATCGTTGGTCGCTGTCACGCATAACGATTTTGTTAACGATATCGTTGCTATGTCACAAAAAGCAACGATATCATTAACGAAATCGTTATGTGTGACGGTACCTTTACTGTGTAATGCTGAACTGAAAAGAGCTTGTTTGTAATACTGTAGGCTCTTATCTTATGCTAAAGAAGGGTGTTTTTCTCTGGTCCTAGCTGTAGACAGTCTGGATAGTAAGTTTACTTTCAGTTCAGCTGAAGAGACAAAGAACACATGCAGACATAAGAGCTCAAAAAACTCATACAAGTATATAGCAGATACAACATTTTATTGTCATATTCGATTATTTTGTACTGTATAGTGTGAAGCAGCAATTTTTTTGGGGGAAAAACTATATTTGCATACAGCTTGATGTTATTAGTTATAGTTTACAGCTAGAAAGAATATTTTTTTATCTGCAAATAGGCAATATGCATGAATATAGCAATAATGCAATGTAATGATTTATGACGTGAAAACGATAAAAATTACGTGTTTTTTTCATTTTTCTTTTGTTTATGATCAACCATGTTCACATAAAGTATAATTCTGCAAAAAAATGTATAAATTAGCTAAAACATCAAGACTTTTATAGGTCCAGTCAAAAATGAACGAACATTATATTTGTATAGTGGTAGCGAACAGAACAGCAGGGATATGTTACTGGTGATTCTCATTGTATGCTGTGTTATATGAATATACAGTTATATGAAAAAGTTTGAGCACCCCTATTAATCTTAAGCTTAATGTTTTATAAAAATTGTTTTTTTTGCACCAGCTATTTCAGTTTCATATATCTAATAACTGTCGGACACAGTAATGTTTCTGCCTTGAAATGAGGTTTATTGTACTAACAGAAAATGTGCAATCTGCATTCAAACAAAAGTTGACAGGTGCATAAGTATGGGCACCTCACCAGAAAAGTGACATTAATATTTAGTAGATCCTCCTTTTGCAAAAATAACAGCCTCTAGTCGCTTCCTGTAGCTTTTAATGAGTTCCTGGATGAAGGTATTTTTGCCCATTCCTCTTTACAAAACAATTCCAGTTCAGTTAAGTTTGATGGTCGCCGAGCATGGACAGCCCTCTTCAAATGATCCCACAGATGTTCAATGATATTCAGGTCTGGGGACTGGGATGGCCATTCCAGAACAGTGTAATTGTTCCTCTGCATGAATGCCCGAGTAGATTTGGAGCGGTGTTTTGGATCATTGTCTTGCTGAAATATCCATCCCCTGCGTAACTTCAACTTTGTCACTGATTCACGAACATTGTCAAGAATCTGCTGATACTGAGAGGAATCCATGCATCCCTCAACTTTAACAAGATTCCCGGTGCCGGCATTGGCCACACAGCCCCAAAGCATGATGGAACCTCCACCAAATTTTACTGTGGGTAGCAAGTGTTTTTCTTGGAATGCTGTGTTTTTTGGCCGCCATGCATAACGCCTTTTTGTATGACCAAACAACTCAATCTTGGTTTCATCAGTCCACAGGACCTTCTTCCAAAAAGAAATTGGCTTCTCCAAATGTGCTTTTGCATACCTCAGCCGACTCTGTTTGTGGCGTGCTTGCAGAAACTGCTTCTTTTGCATCACTCTCCCATACAGCTTCTCCTTGTGCAAAGTGCGTTGTATAGTTGACCGATGCACAGTGACACCATCTGCAGCAAGTTGATGCTGCAGCTCTCTGGAGGTGGTCTGAGGATTGTCCTTGACTGATCTCACCATTCTTCTTCTCTGCCTTTCTGATGTTTTTCTTGGCCTGCCACTTCTGGCCTTAACAAGAACTGTACCTGTGTTCTTCCATTTCCTTACTATGTTCCTCACAGTGGAAATTGACAGGTTAAATCTCTGAGACAGCTTTTTGTATCCTTCCCCTGAACTACTATGTTGAATAATCTTTGTTTTCAGATCATTTGACAGTTGTTTTGAGGAGGCCATGATGCCACTCTTCAGAGGAGATTCAAACAGGAGAACAACTTGCAAGTGGCCACTTTAAGTAGCTTTTCTCATGATTGCATACACCTAGCTATGAAGTTCAAAGCTCAATGAGGTTACAAAACCAAAAAAAGTGCTTTAGTAAGTCAATAAAAAGTAGGTAGGAGTATTTAAAACAAGAAAATGATAAGGGTGCCCATACTTATGTACCTGTCAAATTTTGTTTGAATGCGGATTGCACATTTTCTGTTAGTACAATAAACCTCATTTCAAGGCAGAAACATTACTGTGTCCAACAGTTATTAGATATATGAAACTGAAATAGCTGTTGCAAAAAAACCTATTTTTATAAAACATTAAAGCTTAAGATAAATAGGGGTGCCCAAACTTTTTCATATAACTGTATACTGTATAAATGCTTGTATAGTATACAAGGAGATGGCCCCCGAAAAAATGTCAAGCAGTTTTGCAAAAGCTTGTTACAGAGTTGAGTGGTCCTTATGTTAGATCTAGGGGAAAGGGTGGCATGTCCCAAGTTGCTACATCTTCAGATGTGATGCTTCAAAAAAAATTTTGCCAGATAAAAGAAAAATGCAAAAATAATAGATCTGTTGGCTATTGTATGACTTGCCGTAAGTCTTTGTGTGGGCAATGTACCGCCGTAAATGAAAGACGATGCCTGAAATGCGAATCAACAAATGTTTAGAAGGTCAATTATGCCGTACTTTTTAGGAGGAGAAGGAAAATGTAGAATTGGAGCAGAATCTCAATAAAACGTTATTATGAAGTACAACCGGTATCGACCCAACAGCCTTCTTCAGGTACTGAGGAGAAGGAGCACTGACTGACCTAGTAGTCATTTTCTCTGCTTGTTGTTCTTGAGTTGTTGTTTATATGTGTGCACTTTAATAATAAATGATTGTAAAACGTCTATTATTGTTTTACTTAGTTTACTTTTGTTATTTCCTGTAGAAAAATATGAAAAATCAGAAAAAAAATTCCAAAGCATTACTGTTGGATCTCACAATAATAATACATTTAAAAAAATATAATTATTAATAAATAACCACAAATGAAACTCTAAAAATAAACGAAAACAAGTCAGTAGTCAGAATGACTACATTCAGTAGTTCTAGTCGGGGTCACAGTCCAGTAGTCCTAGTGTTAAGTTAGAGGAGTCCTCAAATGGAATGGAGGTTCTCTTAGAAACCTTCGCAAGAGGAATGTCAATTTTTGGGATATGCTCCCCAGTCCTTGACTTCTTCATGATCAAAAGGGAGGCGGAGTCTAAAGTCTTTAGGAATTGATAACTTCCTTTCTGCTTCTTCCCATTCTTCTAGAATCATAGAACGAATATGGGCATTAACAGGAAAGACTTTTGAGGTCTGAGAACGCAGCCCCCCAAACATCTCGTCTTGAACTGACGGAGTAGATGCGGGTTCTTCAATCTGCATAGTCTGTCTAACTGCTCCCAAGAGCTCCTCTATATCATTAGATGAAAATAGATATTTCTTCCTCCTCTCTGGGGGGGATCTTTGCTTAACTCCTCCTCTTCCAGATCTGATTCAAAAGAGCTGTCCTCGGATGACAGATCCAATTCTCTCTGTCTTTTCTTGGATCTCTGCGGATCCTGGGGGTCAGACTGTATGGACTGGGGAAATGTTAGGCCAGATATTGAGGCCTGCACCTCCTCTCTGATAATGGCTCTCATATTTGTAATCAGAGAGGCCTGCTCTTCACCCACGATACGACTGGTGCATGACTCGCATAGGGACTTCTGCCAGGAGTCTTTCAGTCTTATGGCACAAATGGGACATTTCCTGCACTTCCCGGATTTCTTAGCCGCAGACGCCTATAATATATAATATACATATAGAGGTAAAATTCGCATGGGCCTATCCTGAATAAAGCCTGTGCGGGAGCAGGTCTCTGCCAGGGACTCACATGTGTCTGGGGCTCCTGCAGTGCCTCGGGTTTTGGATTATCCTCCATGCTGCTGGATAAGTCCCCACAGCCCACACATACCTTTTTTATATTGTTGCTGCCATGTTCTGGACCTCCCTCGCTCCGGGAGTAGAAGGAGATGAAGACGCCGACCCGCGCTGCCGGCCATGACCCGGAAGTGACTCGCGCGGCAGCCGCGAACCGGAAGTGACTCGCGCAGGAGCGCGATCCGGAAGTGACTCGCGCAGGAGCGCGATCCGGAAGTGACTCGCGCAGGAGCGCGATCCGGAAGTGACTCGCGCAGGAGCGCGATCCGGAAGTGACTCGCGCAGGAGCGCGATCCGGAAGTGACTCGCGCAGGAGCGCGATCCGGAAGTGACTCGCGCAGGAGCGCGATCCGGAAGTGACTCGCGCAGGAGCGCGATCCGGAAGTGACTCGCGCAGGAGCGCGATCCGGAAGTGACTCGCGCAGGAGCGCGATCCGGAAGTGACTCGCGCAGGAGCGCGATCCGGAAGTGACTCGCGCAGGAGCGCGATCCGGAAGTGACTCGCGCAGGAGCGCGATCCGGAAGTGACTCGCGCAGGAGCGCGATCCGGAAGTGACTCGCGCAGGAGCGCGATCCGGAAGTGACTCGCGCAGGAGCGCGATCCGGAAGTGACTCGCGCAGGAGCGCGATCCGGAAGTGACTCGCGCAGGAGCGCGATCCGGAAGTGACTCGCGCAGGAGCGCGATCCGGAAGTGACTCGCGCAGGAGCGCGATCCGGAAGTGACTCGCGCAGGAGCGCGATCCGGAAGCGAGCATGCGCCGCGCACCCAGACTGCAGCCACGCCGTTTCCAGCCCTCCAAGATGACCTGCGGCATCACCCCCCGAAACCGCTTGCCAAGGATCCTACCCAGCAGAGGCACCACACTAGTAGGTACATCGGGGTCTTGCGTCCAGAGTCGAGAGCCCCCCCAGGGGGAAGCGACCCTTAAACCAGGAGCAGCGCTACACCGGTTGAAGCTAAGGGACCCTATAGCTCGGGTGTCAGCTCGGCAGAGTCTTCTAGTGGGAAGGAAGAGGCTGAGCCCCCCCGATCCACACTCTCTGCACGGAACAGACGGACGACTCTCGTCGTTCCTATCCACAGTGGGACAGGAAAAACACTGAAGGGTGGAAGGGGGAGGGTCCTTTTAAACTCTCGTGGTTTCCTGTCCCACTATGGATAAGAAGGACGTCTTCCATGGTGCTGTCAGGTTGTGGCCTGGAAATCTTGTTTTGTTTTTAGCCACCTACGTCTTTAAGATATTTTTTGTTACAACAACTAAAAAGTACAGTTTAAAAAGTGTATTTACACTGGAAGTTATTGTAATCAAGCGTTTCTAGCAGCGTTTGGCTCACGATTATATTGCAGTGTAAACAGGCTGCCGATTATCCTATGAATTGGGAAAAATGATTTTTTTGTGCTGCACAAAAGTTCTTCCTTCTAATAGCCGCTCATGGCAGCCTATGTGCACTGAGTAATATGCTACAGATTGTTCAGTGCACATTATTACACCAGGCCTGTGTAGAGGGCGTATTAAACGACCGCCATTCGGTAAATGTTTAGCACCACAAGGACACTGAGGTTGATCAGATAAAGACGCTATATACAGTGATGGCTCCTACCTGTACTTTCGTCCAAACATCGTGCCACTTTGGCTCTGACGCTTTATTGTAGCAGAAGTTCTCGGACCTATTGTAAGTGGCAGACTTTCCTTCCAACAGTTTTATCACCTTTACTTGGTTCCCTGAAAAAAAATTAAAAGATATAAAAACAATTTACAAAGTTACAAATGATCGTAATGTAATATAAATTAATTTTTGAAACAAAATATTCTAGGTGAGCAGCTTAGGCTACTTTCACACTAGCGTTGTGCACTGCATGTCGCAATGCGTCGTTGTGGATAAAAAACGCATCCTGCAAAGTTGCCTGCAGGATGCGTTTTTTCTCCATAGACTTATTAGCGACGCAGTGCGACGGTTGCGTCGTGTTTTGGCGCACCGCCGCCACAAAGAAAGTTACATGTAACTTTTTTTGTGCGTAGAGACCGCCATTTTCGACCGCGCATGCGCGGCTGAAACTCCGCCCCCTCCTCCCTGGACCTTGCAATGGGGCAGCGGAAGCGTCCTAAGACTGCTTCCGCTGCCCACGTCGGGCATTTTTTGCACAGTATGCGCCGGTACGTCGGGCCTACACAGCGCAACGGCCCCGCACCGACGCTAGTGTGAAAGTAGCCTTAGGGTGCGTTCACATATACTGACAATGCCGAGAGGGAAAGCTGCACAATTACCTAAGCATTTGTTCTTAAAAGGTGTTTTCCACTACTAAGACAACCCCTTCTTGATCTGAATGTATGGCCTTGTGACCACTTATACTCATGTCCCGTGCCAACGCCGTTCCAGCAGGGTCAGCACTCGTGTTCCCGGGGCTCTTGGGAGGTTGTCATGACACGTGAGCCCGGTGCCCAATCATCGCTGGTGTCACAATCACCGTCTTCGGAGGTACAGGTATACGTAATCAAGAGGAAGAGAGAGCTGGGGATGGACGCTCACGTCCTTTTGATTACAAAAACGTAAAAGCTGCAGTTCTCAAAATTCATTCATGTAAAAAAAAAAAAAAAAAAAAAAAAAAAAAAAAGCGTGTATGAGATTTCTGAAACCTCATAGCTTTTGCAGGTACTTATTACTACATGGCCTAAGTGTTTAAAAGAATCATAGAGTTCTAATGTTTTATAATCAAAAGGGTTAGGCACGTAAGGCAGAACTACTTTGGAACACACTGTGTAGAGAATGTTACCAGAGTGAGACATGTAATGGCTGACAGTCTGCTCTACATCTCACACTGGTAACACCACCTTTCATGTAAAACCAGCTCTAGAGGCAGATTCTCATGCAGATCAGTGTCCGGACCACAGATTTCATTTACATATAAGAAAAATGTGGATTTCTCTAGAATAAAATATTGGAACACAAAAATCAAGGTGTCATTTTATTTAAATTCCTATGACCTGCATGCCCGTATAGATGGCTTCGGAGGGTTGATCCTACTGACAGATTCTGCAGATATGGCCGGGGTTACACTTGCGAGTAAAATGTGAGAAAATCGCACGAGTCTCTCACATCAATACCCAGCACTGCTGCCGGCATTTGGGACCGGAGTGTGCGGCTGCATGTATTTCTATGCAGCGGAACGCTCCATTCGTGAGAGCCGGCGGCAGTGCCGAGTATTGAGGCACGAGTTTCTCGCATTGCACTTGCAAGTGTGACCCCAGCCTATCTATGAAACTTGGTCAGAGCATGGACAATAATGCAGGGCTCACAGAGAGTCTCTTAAACACAATTCAACAGCCTCATGTATGCTATGGACATCTGCATGAGCCCAAATTGTGCGGAGGAGGATTGGTGGAGGTCCCAGTCCTGACACCCACACCAATCAGCTGTAAGAACTGTGAAGCTCAGGAGACAGAAGTGCACATGACACAAGGTTAAAATGTATTGTGTACAAGCTAAGGCAGGAGCTGCGAACTTTCAAGGTATGTGCACACGTTGCGGATTTGGCTGCGGATCTGCAGCGGATTTGAAGCTGCGGAATCGCAGCAGTTTTCCATGCGTTGTACAGTAGCATGTAAACCTATGGAAAACCAAATCTGCAGTGCACATGCTGCGGAAAATTCGGCACAGAAAAGCAAATCCGCAGGTAAAACGCAAGGCACTTTACCTGTGGATTTTTCTGAATCTGTGCGGAAAAATCCGCAACGTGTGCACATACCCTCAAAAGGTCTTTTCAGCCAATGTTAGAGGTCTTAGGATCCGGACCCCCACAGATCTGCTCAGAATAAAAAGGTCCTAAATTATATTAAAAGAAGCTAACCTAGAAAGAAAATCACCCTAAAGTTTATTTACTCTTACCAACTCTGCACAAAACGACATACATGTACAGCAGTGCTGCCGTCACAATGTGTGGAGGGGGCTCAGGAGCTGAGCTCTCTCCACAGTAGATGGTGGCCATGTTGCAGATGGTATTTTCCAATCAATCTGACAACAGCATTAAAATAGAGCAGTTGCTATTTCTTTGGCGCTCCAGCTCCTATTAGTCAACCACGGGGGTACCGAGGAGTAACCATCGCTGTCAGAGGCCTTCTGAAGGTCCCCTTTGCTGCCAACTTGGCACTTGTGGTTTTTTTGGTCACACCTCTCTAAAAGAATGCAATAAAAATCTATCAAAATGTTGTATGTACCAGAAATTAATATCAATTAAATCACCAGATCGCCACGGAAAAATAAAAACTGCTAGTCTTGGAAGATGGCAATCCAAACCAAATGTTTTTGGTATAGGCGGAGCGGTGCTGACCGGAGAATATTGTTTCCAGATTGTTTTTACCTTCACTTTGTCCCCTGTAAAAGCAAAACTCAAGAAGACCATGGCGGAATTGCATTTTTACACCATTGTTCAGCACATTATATGGTAAAACAAATGGTGTAATTCATAACTACAACTTGTCCTGCAAAAAGCACCATCACATATCTCTATTGATGGAAAAACGAAGGACGTAACGGCTCTTAGAAGGGACAATCTGAACGCGAGAGCTCGCTGCAGAGGGCAGAGCGCCGGTCACCCTGGGGCAGCGCTGACAGACACGCCAGGAATCCCGCTGAGGCCTGGCGGGGACGATCTCGCCCGCTGTGCACGCTCCTCACATGGGGCGTGCAGTCACCTAATGGGGTCCTCAGTAATGCCATTGCTTCATGTGTAATGTAATAAAGTGAAGAGCGACTTTGGTGGCCCGGCAGACTGGGGGCAGAGCCTGGACCCTGGTGGGCTGCAGGGTCACACCCCACACCCAGCAATAGGGAGCACTAAAGGGGTCGCTAACAGCTTAGGCTCTATGTGGTCACAGGCTGCACACAGGGGCCAGGACCGCCTGTCACGGCACACATGGGGGCAGCCATTTTCCGGGAGCGTCGTGTTCCCTGCACTGAGCAGCAATGTCCTGCAGCGTGTACAGGGCCGGGCGGGCTCCTCGTTACCTGCTGCCGGAGCACACAGTGTCGGGGCCAGTAATAACAGCACAAGCACCGCCGGCCTCATCACTCCACAGCCAGACACTTCTCCCGCCATAACCATGGACTCAAAAGAGCCGTCCAACCGAGGCGTGGAACGCAAACACTTCCGCAGCGTGTCACCAGACCATAGCAGCAGGGCCGATGCTGAGTGATGACGTCAGAGTCATGTGATCGGGTTTATAGTTACACGGATGAAAGGGCTGAGGAGACGGCAAGTCTGTCACATGAATGGCGCTTGTAGTTCCCCAAAGCGTCGGCCGGGGGCTCCACAGAGCACGTTAGGTTTAGTGCGACTAGTAGCCATTTGTCACCACTGTCCCTGTAGTGAGCCCCGGTTCTTTTCATGACTGATGTAGACCGGCTGTGGAGGCTGCATACACCGTCACGTAGCCCCGTGCTGGTAAAATGACGACCCCGTTACAGTCACGGGGGTCCGTAGGTGCACCTGCTGTCTAGCGTGCCACATTTTCTTTAATTATCATTATAGGTTTGTCCTTTTGGGGGGTTTTTTTGCACAACGTTTTTTTTTTTATCAAAAACATTTTTTTCTTTAAAAAAAAAAAAATAAATATATATATATATATATATATATATATATATATATATATATATATATATTTTTTTTTTTTTTTTGGAGTGCTGGCTGTTTTTTTTCTGATTTTCTACTTTGGAGGTTTGGACATCACCTTTACAGGTTTATTGCACCCGTTCTTGTTGGTAGTGCTGCCAAATTTCCTTTAATTATTATAGTTTTGTCCTTTTGGGGTTTTTTGCACACCATTTATTTAAAAAAAAAACACTTCTTTAAATTTTTTTTTTTTTTTTCATTTTTTTTTTTTTTTTTTCTGATTCTATAGATAGGTATATCTATAGATAGATGGATAAATATATCTATCTATTTATAGATATAGATAGAAAAATTGGAACAGCATCCTTACCTCAAGTGTCATGCAGAGTTTCCAGCAGTCCATTGGTTTCCAATAATAAAGTTAAAAAAAAGGAAAACAGCACAAAAAAAGTTTGGACAAAAAAGTGGACTTTATTGCCCAAATGGCGTGGGAACGCCATTTGGGCAATAAAGTCCACTTTTTTTTCCAAACTTTTTTTGTGCTGTTTTCCTTTTTTTTACTTTATCTATAGATATATCTATAGATAGGTAGATATTACAGTGGCTGGGCAATATACTACGCCACTGGGCAATATACTACGCCACTGGGCAATATACTACGTGGCTGGGCAATATACTACGTGGCTGGGCAATATACTACGTGACTGGGCAATATACTACGCCACTGGGCAATATACTACGCCACTGGGCAATATACTACGTGGCTGGGCAATATACTACGTGGCTGGGCAATATACTACGTAACTGGGCAATATACTACGCCACTGGGCAATATACTATGCCACTGGGCAATATGCTACGTGACTAGGCAATATACTACGTGGCTGGGCAATATACTACGCCACTGCGCAATATACTACGTGACTGGGCAATATACTACGCCACTGGGCAATATACTACGCCACTGGGCAATATACTACGCCACTGGGCAATATACTACGTGACTGGGCAATATACTACGTGGCTGGGCAATATACTACATGGCTGGGCAATATACTACGTGGCTGGGCAATATACTACGCCACTGGGCAATATACTATGCCACTGGGCAATATACTACGTGGTTGGGCAATATACTACGTGACTGGGCAATATACTACGTGACTGGGCAATATACTACGCCACTGGGCAATATACTACGTGACTGGGCAATATACTACGTGACTGGGCAATATACTACGTAACTGGGCAATATACTACGCCACTGGGCAATATACTACGTGACTAGGCAATATACTACGTGGCTGGGCAATATACTACGCCACTGCGCAATATACTACGTGACTGGGCAATATACTACGTGACTGGGCAATATACTACGTGACTGGGCAATATACTACGCCACTGGGCAATATACTACGCCACTGGGCAATATACTACGCCACTGGGCAATATACTACGTGACTGGGCAATATACTACGTGGCTGGGCAATATACTACGTGACTGGGCAATATACTACGTGGCTGGGCAATATACTACGTGGCTGGGCAATATACTACATGGCTGGGCAATATACTACGTGACTGGGCAATATACTACGTGACTGGGCAATATACTACGTGACTGGGCAATATACTACGTGGCTGGGCAATATACTACATGGACATGCATATTCTAGAATACCCGATACGTTAGAATCGGGCTACCATCTAGTATATCTATAGATAGATAATACCAAGGCCGATGTTTAGTAATAAACATAATAAAATGGTACATAAAGAGTTAAATAGAGACACACACACACACAAAATCTGTGTGCACACGTTCAGGATTTTTCTTGTTTTTTCACGTTTTTTTGCTATAAAACCGAGAAAAAAACGCATAGATTAAGCATCCTATTATTAGAATGCAATCCGCATTTTGTATGCACATGCTGCTTTTTTTTCTGCGGCGGAATTGCATTCTGGAAAAAAACGCAGCATGTTCATTCCTTGTGCGGAATCGCGGGGATTCCACACACATAGGAATGCATTGATCCGCTTACTTTCCGCATGTGGCTATGCCCACCATGCGGGAAGTAAGCGGATCATGTGCGGTTGGTACCCAGGGTGGAGAAGAGGAGACTCTCCTCCAGGCCCTGGGAACCATATACCTGTAAAAAAAAAGAATTAAAATAAAAAATTGTTATATTCTCACCTGGCGGCCCCCACAGCCTTCCCGCTCCTCGCGATGCTCCCGTTCCCAGTAATGCCTCGTGGCAATGACCTGTGCTGACATAGCGGTCTCGTGTGATGCTACATCATCTGGGGTCATTGCCGCGAGGCATTATTGGGAACAGGAGCATTGTGAGGAGCGGGCCCCCCCAGAAGGTGAGAATATCACGATTTTTTATTTTTTTTATTATTTTTAACATATCTTTTTACTATTGATGCTGCATAGGCAGCATCAATAGTAAAAAGTTGGTCACACTTGTCAGACACTATATTTGACAAGTGTGACCAACCTGTCAATCAGTTTTCCAAGCGATGCTACAGATCGCTTGGAAAACGCTAGCATTCTGCACGCTTATTACGCTTGCAAAACACTAGTGTTTAGCGGGAATACGCATACCAATTCTGCATGCGTTTTACCCGCAGAACAGTTGCGGAATTTCTGCGGCAATTCCGGACGTGTGCACATAGCCTTAGGCCGGGGTCACACTTGCGAGAAACTTGCACGATTCTCGCACCTCAATGCCTGGCACTGCCACTGGCACTTGGGACCTGAGTGTTTAGCTACATAGAAATACATGCAGCCGCACACTCCGGTCTCGAGTGCCGGGTATTGAGTTGCGAGACTCGTGCAAGTTTCTCGCAAGTGTGACCCCGGCCTTAAATGCAATATCTGTTTAACCCCTTAGTGACAGAGCCAATTTGGTACTTAATGACCAAGCCAATTTTTACAATTCTGACCACTGTCACTTTATAACTCTGAAACGGTTTAACGGATCTCGCTGATTCTGAGATTGTTGTTTCGTGACATATTGTACTTCATGATAGTGGTAACATTTCTTCGATATTACTTGCGTTTATTTATGAAACAAATGGAAAAATGGCAAAAACATTTAACATTTTGCAATTTTCAAACTTTGAATTTTTATACCCTTAAATCAGAGAGATACAGTATGTCACACAAAATAATTAATAAATAACATTTCCCACATGTCATCTTTGCATCAGCACAATTTTGGAAACAATTTTTTTTTGTTAGGAAGTTATAAGGGTTAAAAGTTGACCAGCGATTTCTCATTTTTACAACAAAATTTACAAAACCATTTTTTTAGGGACCATCTCACATTTAAAGTCACTTTGAGGGGTGTTCATGACAGAAAATACCTAAAAGTGACACCATTCTAAAAACTACACCCCTCAAGGTGCTCAAACCACATTCAAGAATTGTATTAACCTTTTACGTGCTTCACAGGATGTGAAGCAATGTGGAAGAAAAAATTAACATTTAACTTTTTTTTACTAACATTTTAATTCAGAACCAATTTTTTTTATTTTCTCAAGTGTAAAAAGAGAAAATGAACCACAAAATTTGTTGTGCAATTTGTCGTGAGTACGCCGATACCCCATTTGTGGGGGGGAAACCACTGTTTGGGCGCATGGCAGAGCTCGGAAGAGAAGGAGTGCCTTTTGACTTTTTCAACTCAGAATTGGCTGGAATTGAGATCGGACACCATGTTGTGTTTAGGATGCCCCTGATGTGCCTAACCAGTGGAAACCCCCCACAAGTGACACCATTTTGGAAACTAGACCCCTAAAGGAACTTTATCTAGATGTGCGGTGAGCATTTTGAACCCCCAAGTGCTTCACAGAAGTTTATAACGTAGAGCCGTGAAAATCAAAAATCGTATTTTTTCCACAAAAAATATCTTTTCGCCCCCAATTTTTTGTTTTCACAAGGGTAAAAGGAGAAATTAGACCACATAAGTTGTTGTGCAATTTGTCCTGAGTACGCTGATACCCCATATGTGGGGGTAAACCACTGTTTGGGCGCACGGCAGAGCTCGGAAGGGAAGGAGTGCCATCACAGGGATTCCACACACATAGGAATGCATTGATCCCCATACTTTCTGCATGTGGCTATGCCCACCATGCGGGAAGCAAGCGGATCATGTGCGGATGGTACCCGGGGTGGAGGAGAGCAGACTCTCCTCCAGGCCCTGGGAACCATATACCTGTAAAAAAAAGGAATTAAACTAAAAAAAATCGGTCCGCAAAACCAGAAGTCATGGTGCACCGCAAAAAGAACCTTCCATTGTTTTTGCGGCCCCATTGAATTACAATGGGGGTCGTGTCCATTAGCCGTGAAAAATATCAAGCAGGCTCGATACTTTTTCACAGCCGTAAATATGGCCTTCACAGCTATACGGCGTACGGTGCTCCGTAGAATTATTGCTTCCCGTTTTTGCGGCCCCATAGAAATATATTGGGACTGCAAAAATGGGACAGAAAACCACGGTAAGTGTAAAAGAAGCCTAACCTAACCCTAATTTTAGCCCCAACCCTAGCCCTAACCCTAATTTTAGCCCCAACCCTAACCCTAATTTTAGCCCCAACGCTAACCCTAATTTTAGCCCCAACCCTAACCCTAATTTTAGCCCCAACCCTAACCCTAACCCTAATTTTAGCCTCAACCCTAACCCTAATTTTAGCCCCAACCCTAACCCTAATGGGAAAATGGAAATAAATACATTTTCTTTGTTTTATTTTTTTTCCCTAACTAAGGGGGTGATAAAGGGGGGGTTATTTACAATTTTTTTTATTTTGATCACTGTGATAGGGTTTATCACAGTGACCAAAATGTACCAATGGGAAAAATCTTCCTATTCTTGCTGGGTGCCTGCGGGCAGATCTCGGCGGGCGCACTGCGCATGCGCCCGCCATTCTTTCCGGGTAAAGGTTGCGGCACCCAAGTGGGGAGTAAGCGGGAGGACCCACGGACACCGGGAGACACCAGTAAGTATCGCGCTTATTTTTTTTTTCCGGCCGCCGGTAAATGGTTAATTACCGGTGATCGCAACCCGGGGGTCGGTAAAAACCGACCTGAGTCATGTTCTCTGGGGTCTCAGCTGCCCCCAGCAGCCGAGACCCTGGAAAAAATCCGACTCTGGGGGGTGCTACACACTTTTTCCACAGCACTGTTAATTAACGGCACTGTGGTTTAAGTACCCTTAACTACCGCTGTTAAAAGGTGTATCGGCGGTCATTAAAGGGTTAATTTAAAAAAAATTGAAAAAAAAAATGGTGTGGGTTCCCGCGCAATTTTCTGCTTCAGAGAGGGAAAGTCAACGGCAGAGGGCTGATGTTGATAGCTTGGGAAGGGGTTAATACCCATGGATCTTCCCAGGCTATGAATCTCATCCCGCAGCTGTATATTTAGACTTTATTGGCTATTAAAAATAGGGGGACCCCCCAAAAAATGACGTGGGGTTCCCCCTATAATTAATAGCCAGAAAGGCTATGCAGACAGCTGCGGGCTGATATTCATAGCCTAGGAAGGGACCATGGATATTGGCCCCCCGGCTACAAACACCAGCTCCCAGCCACCCCAGAAATGGTGCATCTGTAAGATATGCCAATTCCGGCACTTAGCCTCTCTCTTCCCATTGCCCTGTAGTGGTGGCAAATGGGGTAATAAGGGGTTAATGTCACCTTTGATTGTAAGGTGACTTTAAGCCCAGTTAGTGGACTGGAGAGGCGTCAATTAGAAGCCTAACCATTACTAATCATATAGTAGTAAAAGGGTTAAATAAAGACACAGCCAGAAAAAAGTATTTTAATATTCTTAATTTCACCATATTTACAACCACGCCTAATTCCCCAAAGCCATCAATCACCTGCAAAGAAAAAAAAACAAAACAACAGTATACTCCCTGTTCCGATGCAGTCCAATTAATAATGGGTGTCCCACGACGATCTCCCCTATAGTACAGTGACATCAGGTCATGTCACTGCTCTATAGGCCTCACACAATGCACTGACAGGAGATAATGGCTCCTGCAGTGCATCGCTGAAGAGGTTACCTGAGTTCAGGCTCGCTTTACGGCAATGCTGCTTTGGAATTTTCTAACACAGCGCTGCCGGTGAGAATGAACTCTGGTGACCTTTCTCCCGGCAGCGGCGGAGGGATACATTGTGGAGGATTACCTCCACTGTCAGTTCATCGCGTGGCCCCTGTAGAGCACTGACATCGCCAAATGTCACTGTTCTACATGGGAGATCGTCGTGGGACATGGCGGAAAGGTAAGTATAGGTTTATTATGTTATTTTTTATTACAGGTGATCGAGGGCTTCGGGGACTAGGTGATTGGTGAGTATGTACTCTATGATATGTGTTGTATAGTGTTGAGCATTCCGATACCGCAAGTATCGGGTATCGGCCGATACTTGCGGGTATCGGAATTCCGATACCGAGATCCGATACTTTTGTGGTATCGGGAATCGGTATCGGGATTAATATCAATGTGTAAAATAAAGAATTAAAATAAAAATAGGGATATACTCACCTCTCCGGCGGCTCCTGGACTTTACCGCCGTAACCGGGAGCCGTTGTACCTAAGAATGCGCGCTTGAAGGGCCTTAGATGAGGTCACTGCGCTCTGATTGGTCCGTAGCGGTTGCTTGACCGCTACGCGACCAATCACAAAGCAGTGACGTCACCTAAGGTCTTTCAAGCGCTTGAAATACCTTAGAAGACGTCACTGCTTTGTGATTGGTCGCGTAGCGGTCACGTGACCGCTACGCGACCAATCAGAAGCTGCGGACGTCTTCTAAGGTATTTCAAGCGCTTGAAAGACCTTAGGTGACATCACTGCTTTGTGATTGGTCGCGTAGCGGTCACGCGACCGCTACGGACCAATCAGAGCGCAGTGACCTCATCTAAGGCCCTTCAAGCGCGCATTCTTAAGTACAACGGCTCCCGGTTACGGCGGTAAAGTCCAGGCTGCGTCGGAGGGTGAGTATATCCCTATTTTTTATTTTAATTCTTTCTTTTACACATTGATATGGATCCCAGGGCCTGAAGGAGAGTTTCCTCTCCTTCAGACCCTGGGAACCATACAGGATACCGTCCGATACTTGGTGTCCCATTGACTTGTATTGGTATCGGGTATCGGTATCGGATTAGATCCGATACTTTGCCGGTATCGGCCGATACTTTCCGATACCGATACTTTCAAGTATCGGACGGTATCGCTCAACACTAGTGTTGTACTGTAAGTCTGCTGTATGTTCTGTATGTTTTTTTTTTAATACTGAACACAGCCATTGTCTGATGGGACTACTTTCCCATCATCGGCAATGCTGTCACTGTGAGCATTCATAGCCGGATGGGAGCAGTAGTCCCATCAGACAATGGCTGCTTAGGCTACTTTCACATTAATGTCGTGCACTGCACGTCGCAATGCGACGTTGCGGCGCACCGACGCATACTGTGGAAGCGCCGCACAACGGGGGCAGCGGATGCTGTTTTTCAACGCATCCGCTGCCCCATTGTGAGGTGAGGGGAGTAGGGGGCGGAGTTCCAGCCGCGCATGCGCGGTCGGAAATGCTGGACACGACGCACCAAAAACGTTACATGCAACGTTTTTGGGTGGCGACGGTCCGACGCAACCGTCGCACGACGGTTGCGACGTGTGGCAATGCGTCGCACTGCGTCGCTAATGCAAGTCAATGGAGAAAAAACGCATCCTGCAAGCACTTTTGCAGGATGCGTTTTTTCTACAAAACGATGCATAGCGACATGCAGTGCACGACGCTAGTGTGAAAGTAGCCTTACACAGACACGCACACACACAGACCTGCACACACAGACACACAGACACGCACATAGTATCGCCCACACACTTCCCCCTCCCGATCTGCAGCATTTCTCGCAGGCACATCCAAAGCAAATCCGCAGATCTTTTTTAAACCTGCGGTTTTGCTGCCGATTGGTCTGACTCAATGGAAGTCAATGGGTGCAGAAACACTGCAAATCCACCACAAAAAGAATTGACATCCTGCGGAAAATACAACGCTGCAAATCCACGTGTTTTTTTCCGCAGCATGTGCACAACAATTCTCAATTTCCCATTGACTAACATTGGTTGTGCACTACACTGCGGATTTGAAACAATTCTGCGCTGCGGATCCGCATCAAAATCTGCAACGTGTGCACATAGCCTAAGATGCCTTCCCAGAAGAGTGGCAGCTGTTATGTCTACAAAAAAGGGGATGAACTCAATATTAGTGCCTATGGATTTAGAACGGGATGTCCTAAAAACTCCTATACTCCATATACTGTATATCAGGGCCGGACTGGGACTAAAATTCAGCCCTGGCATTTGAAGTTACACAGGCCCACTTGTCACATGGTGACTGTATAATATCTTTGTACACTTGTATGTTACAAGAAGTGAGGGGAGTGTAACACGACTATATAACATATAATCACAGCTGTATCCAGCATTACAGCTCAGTCCTATTTATGGCTTTTAGTTGCAGTACCAAGAAAAGCCGCTACTTTGCCTACATAACTGGATCTTGTAGATAATGAAGGGATTGAGACGACCAAAGGCTATGGAACCTCATTCTGATGCTCCATAAACGTTGCCTACAGCCACTTTTGGTTCCGCTGCGCAGCACGAGACCCGGTGACTCTGAAGAGCGGTGACATCAGTAACAGCTTTTCAGATTTCCGGGTCTTGCGCTGAGCTCGGCGACTGTGAAGAGCGGTATTGATACTACCGTCACCGCTCTTCAGAGTCGCTGGGTCTCGCCAGGTCTGGGCTAGTAGTGGGAATGTCTGATAGACACCTCTCCATTACTTACACCAGGGATTGATAGCAGCTGACATTACGCAGCTGACACCAACCCTTATAATCATTACACATACCAGAATTAAATGCTCTGGCGGCTGGGAAAAACAGTAGAGTTAGCGCTATTCCCAGGCGCCGGGTGCTAACTACAACTGTCATCATCCTTGCCTGGTCTCCCTGCAAAGCATTTCTGCTGTATTTACATGCGCTGATCTCAGGCCACTAAACGAGTGTGATCGACAATACTGAAGTCGTTCGCTTGTTTCCTGGCGTCTTTACACCAACTGAGAAAGAATGAAGGGAACAGAACAATCACAATTAGATCAATCTGTCCCCATACAGGATCATGTTATCAGCAGCACAACTACAGTTTACACCGGCGATGTGCTGCTGAGAACAAGGATTTCTGTTCCCACATAAACAATCTAATCACTCGATGAATAGGCAGCATTTTGCTTGTTTAGTATAATACACCCCATAGTTCTCCATATATTATAATGTGCACCACAGTCCTCCATATAGTATAATACACTCCTCAGTCCTCCATATAGTATAATACACTCCTCAGTCCTCCATATAGTATAATACACTCAGTCCTCCATATAGTATAATACACTCCCCATAGTCCTCCATATAGTATAATACACTCCTCAGTCCTCCATATAGTATAATACACTCCTCATAGTCCTCCATATATTAAAATACACTGCAATTCCTCCATATAGTATAATACACGTCTCAGTCCTCCATATAGTATAATGTACTGCCACAGTCCTCCATATAGTATAATACACTCCTCAGTCCTCCAAATAGTATAATACATTCCTCATAGTGCTCCATATAGTATAATGCCCCACCTTTTGTCATCCATGTAGTACAATTCACCTCCCATAGTATAATGCACCCCATAGTTCTTCATATAGTATAATGTATTCCCCATAGTCCTCGATACAGTATAATGCAGCCCACATATAGTATAATGATGCCACCCCAGAGTATAATGCAGCCACCCCACAGAACATATTGTAGCCCCCTGAGTATAATGTAACCCCCCAGAGAATATAATGCAGCCCCCTCATATAGTATAATGCAGCCCCTGCATATATAATATATGGTAGCCCCCATAGAATATAATGTAGCCCCTCCATAGAATATAATACAGCACCCGATAGAATGTAATACAGCCCCCCATAGAATGTAATACAGCCCACCTCCCCATAGAATATAATACAGCCGCCACAGAATATAATGTAGCCCCCAGAGAATGTAATACAGCCCACCATAGAATGTAATACAGCCCCCCCATAGAATTTAATACAGCCCTCCCACATAGAATGTAATACAGCCCTCCCCCGTAGAATGTAATACAGCCCCCATAGAATGTAATGCAGCACAGCACCCATAGAAAGTAATGCATCACAGCCCCCATAGAATGTAACACAGCACAGCCCCATAGAATGTAATGCAGCCAGCCCCCATAGAATGTAATGCAGCCAGCCCCATAAAATGTAATGCAGCACAGCCCCCATAGAATGTAATACAGCACAGCCCCCATAGAATGTAATGCAGCCAGCCCCCATAGAATGTAATGCAGCACAGCCCCCATAGAATGTAATGCAGCACAGCCCCCATAGAATGTAATACAGCACAGCCCCCATATAATGTAAGCAGCACAGCCCCCATAGAATGTAATGCAGCACAGCCCCCATAGAATGTAATACAGCCAGCCCCCATAGAATGTAATGCAGCACAGCCCCCATAGAATGTAATGCAGCACAGCCCCCATAAAATGTAAGCCGCACAGCCCCCATAGAATGTAATGCAGCACAGCCCCCATAGAATGTAAGCAGCACAGCCCCTATAGAATGAAATGCAGCACAGCCCCCATAGAATGTAATGCAGCCAGCCACCATATAATGTAATGCAGCACAGCCCCCATAGAATGTAATACAGCACAGCCCCCATAGAATGTAATGCAGCACAGCCCCCATAGAATGTAATGCAGCCAGCCCCCATAGAATATAATGCAGCCAGCCCCCCATAGAATGTAATGCAGCCAGCCCCCATAGAATGTAATGCAGCCAGCCCCCATAGAATGTAATGCAGCACAGCCCCCATAGAATGTAATGCAGCACAGCCCCCATAGAATGTAATGCAGCACAGCCCCCATAGAATGTAATGCAGCACAGCCCCTATAGAATGTAATGCAGCACAGCCCCCATAGAATGTAATGCAGCCAGCCCCCAAAGAATGTAATGCAACCAGCCCGCCATAGAATGTAATGCAGCCAGCCCCCATAGAATGTAATAAATCCCCCTATAGAATGTAATGCAGCCAGCCCCCATAGAATGTAATACATCACAGCCCCCATAGAATGTATTGCAGCCAGCCCCCATAGAATGTCATAAATCCCCCTCATAGAATGTAATACAGCACAGCCCCCATAGAATGTAATACAGCACAGCCCCCATAGAATGTAATGCAGCACAGCCCCCATAGAATGTAATGCAGCCAGCCCCCATAGAATATAATGCAGCCAGCCCCCCATAGAATGTAATGCAGCCAGCCCCCATAGAATGTAATGCAGCCAGCCCCCATAGAATGTAATGCAGCACAGCCCCCATAGAATGTAATGCAGCACAGCCCCCATAGAATGTAATGCAGCACAGCCCCTATAGAATGTAATGCAGCACAGCCCCCATAGAATGTAATGCAGCCAGCCCCCAAAGAATGTAATGCAACCAGCCCGCCATAGAATGTAATGCAGCCAGCCCCCATAGAATGTAATAAATCCCCCTATAGAATGTAATGCAGCCAGCCCCCATAGAATGTAATACAGCACAGCCCCCATAGAATGTATTGCAGCCAGCCCCCATAGAATGTCATAAATCCCCCTCATAGAATGTAATACAGCACAGCCCCCATAGAATGTAATACAGCCCCCCCAATAGCCCCACAATCCAGTTATCACTCATTGATATATTTAAAAAAAAAAACAAAAACAAAAACCACTCTCCTCACCCCTCCTCATGCCCAGCGCTGCTCCCGGCTCCGGTCTCAGCAGCTGCAGTCTGCCCGGCCACACAGCAGGTGCGCGATGATATGACGTCATCGTGCACCTGCAGTGTCAGAGGCAGAGCGGGGATTGATGGGAGAGAGAGCGACAGCAGACACTCTCTCCTCCATCATTGCATTCAATTGTACCGGCGTCATAGACGCCGGTATAGTTGAATGTGGCAGCGCTGGCGGGGGGGGGGGGGAATCAGCGCTGGCAAGAGGCCCACTACTGCCAACAGCCCTTCTGGCATTTGCCAGAAATGCCCGATGGCCAGTCCGGCCCTGCTGTATATGATATGCCTTTACCCTAAAAATTGCATATAGATGATATACTGTAGATACATATAGCACTTATTAACTCCCAATGTAAAAAAAATAAATAACATTCACTTCAGCTTTTCAATACAATGTAAATAAAGTATGACCTTACATATTTTGTCCCTGCCACTGTTCTATTATTGTTTGCAGCGCTGCAGACAATCTGAGTTTAGCTGCTTGTGCTGTCAACTGGGGCAGAGCCATTGAGCGCCTGTTATTGATTGCAATGTTGTCAACAAGATGCCATTGCTGCAGATAATGAGAGACATTTTTAAACAAATCACAGCCATGGGATAGGGATTTTCCGAAACTGAAAAGCCCCTTTCAATAGGAGCAATCATCAGGTCACAAACGGCCAGTTCTTGTCCTTATTTCATACCCGCTGCTATCATGAATATTCTGTTTTTTGTCTATTTTTTAGGGGGAACCTATTATCAGAAAATGATCCTGTCTTTGTGTTTCATGTATTTATTTAAAAAAAAATTAGCAATTTTTTTTTATTTTACATATCGCAATTTTTATTAAAAAGAAAGACTTGCAATTTTCATACTGTCTACTGAGGCTTTTTTAGACTCATACATTCTTATTCTTTAAAGGGGTTGACCGGGCCTCCGGCTACACGTCTGCAGTCGCTATATGTGATTCCAGACATGTGAATCCTCACATGTGATGATTCACAAGTCTGCAGTCACATAGACAACCTCTTTAACGTAAAGTCTACAAGAGTTTTCTTATCCATAGAGGGAAGATTACAATGACATGTAACACCTCTATACACAGCTGATAGCACAGGATCCACCAATCACAATAAGTGATGTCACATCGGACCCTGCTCCCCGTCTGATCACAGTGACTTCTGCACATGCTCATTAGACACATCAATACAAATAATACGGTCCAGATTTGATCAGTGGCAATGTGCATGTGTTGTTTCCTGAAACAAAAGGATGTATTAATGTAAATAAGCCCCAGAGGTCAGTGATAAAATAGCAAGATTTCTATTTTTTATTAGTACCAATTTGAGACATAGGAAAAAAAATTACCAAAAATGTAAAATGCATTTATCACAAAAATCAGATTTAATCAATAGGTCATTTATTGATAATAGCTTCCTTTTAAATCTACAATACAGATTCACAAATATGGGCCACTTTATTTAGTGTTAGATATTATTGTCATAATAAGTTACAAGAGGACTTTGCTCATGTACTGTCTTCTGGCTGGGCCATGTCTTCCTGCTGGGCCACATCTTCCGGCTGGGCCACGACTCCCGGCTGGGCCACGTCTTCCGGCTGGGCAACGTCTTCCGGCTTGGCCACATCTTCCGGCTTGGCCACATCTTCCGGCTGGGCCACGACTCCCGGCTGGGCCACAACTTCTGGCTGGGCCATGTCTTCCGGCTGGGCAACGTCTTCCGGCTTGGCCACGTCTTCCGGCTGGGCTACATCTTCCGGCTGGGCCACGTCTTCCAGCTACTCTGCATCATTACCCTGTTATCACAACTTCAGTTAATAAAGACCATTAAAAATAGAACTAAATACAAAGCCCCATATCTCTGCAACTGTATGGTGGATTTAAAAGAACCAAAAAATAGAATAATCAGGAAAGCAGTGAGAATAGAATAAGAACAAAAACGGTTCACTTTTGACCTTGTAACAGGTCATCTTTCAGATAAATGTAGTAAATTAGATTTTATTATTCCTTTTCTCAGGAAAGTATTACAATTGCTAAAACTGTTTAGATGAAAACTGATAAAATGTATGAAATGGCTAAAAGCTTGTAAGTTAGATGACATTTGCTTTTAAATAGAGTGTGAATGTTCTATTGTAAATGACAGTGAATAACTCGTATGAACACTAGAGGGCACTATGTCCAACATAAGACCAATATGCTTGTGAGGTCTCTGCTGTATACACCAGCATTGGTCTGCTGGTTGTCACATAAGGCCTTTGATGAGGTTCCTGTCTCCATTAGATCATTGCACATCACCCACATTCAACCACAGACTAGACGTGAGATAGATATACATACATGTATAGGACTTTTTACTGTGAGACCAATGGATGGGATTGGTGTTTCATATATCAGTTTTAGACCTATAGCCCACGAGAGAAAGGTGCACCAAATGTAGGAGGGAACATGGCCTTTCTTTAACCCCTTCATGACCTTGGGATTTTCCGTTTTTCCGTGTTTGTTTTTCACTCCCCTCCTTCCCAGAGCCATATCTTTTTTATTTTTCCATCAATATGGCCATGTGAGGGCTTATTTTTTGCGGAACGAGTTGTATTTTTGAACGACATCATTGGTTTTAGCATGTCGTGTGCTAGAAAACGGGAAAAAAATTCCAAGTGCGGTGAAATTGCAAAAAAAGTGCAGTCCCACACTTGTTTTTTGTTTGGCTTTTTTGCTAGGTTCACTAAATGCTAAAACTGACCTGCCATTATGATTCTCCAGGTCATTATGAGTTCTTAGACACCTAACATGACTAGGTTCTTTTTTTATCTAAGTGGTGAAAAAAAAATCCAAACTTGGCTAAAAAAAAAAAAAAATTGCCCCATTATCCGATACCCGTAGCGTCTCCATTTTTCATGATCTGGGGTTGGTTGAGGGCTTATTTTTGGCGTGCTGAGCTGGCATTTTTAATGATACCATTTCGGTGCAGATACGTTCTTATGATCGCCTGTTATTGCATTTTAATGCAATGTCGCGGCGACAAAAAAACGTAATTCTGGCGCTTCAAATTTTTTTCTCGCTACGCTGTTTAGCGATCAGGTTAATGCTTTTTTTTATTGATAGATCAGGCGATTCTGAACGCGGCGATACCAAATATGTGTAGGTTTGATTTTTTTTAATTGATTTATTTTGAATGGGGCGAAAGGGGGGTGATTTAACCCCTGTCTGACATTGGACGTACTATCCCGTCGAGGTGGGGTGGGCCCGTATGACCACCGACGGGATAGTACGTCCAGCGCGATCGGCGGTGCTCACGGGGGCCGGGTGTCAGCTGATTATCACAGCTGACATCCGGCACTATGTGCCAGGAGCGGTCACGGACCGCCCCCGGCACATTAACATTAATATGATCGCGGTGTGCCGGCGGTACAGGGAAGCATCGCGCAGGGAGGGGGCTCCCTGTGTGCTTCCCTGAGACCCCCGGAGCAACGCGATGTGATCGCGTTGCTGCGAGGGTCTCTTACCTCCTCCTCGCTGCAGGTGCCCAGATCCAAGATGGCCGCGGCATCCAGGTCCTGCAAGGAGGGAGGTGGCTTACCAAGTGCCTGCTCAGAGCAGGTGCTTGGTAAGCCTGCAGTGCTGTAAGTCAGATCGGTGATCTGACAGAGTGCTGTGCAAACTGTCAGATCAGCGATCTGTGATGTCCCTCCCTGGGACAAAGTAAAAAAGTTAAAAAAAAAATTTCCACATGTGTAAAAAAAAATAAAAATAAAAAATAAAAATTCCTAAATAAAGAAAAAAAAATACTATTCCCATAAATACATTTCTTTATCTAAATAATAATAAAAAAACAATAAAAGTACACGTATTTAGTATCGCCGCATCCGTAACGACTCCACCTATAAAACTGTATCACTAGTTAACCCCTTCAGTGAACACGGTGGGAAAAAAAAACGAGGCAAAAAACAACGCTTTATTATCATACCGCCGAACAAAAAATGGAATAACACACGATCAAAAAGACGGATATAAATAACCATGGTACCGCTGAAAACGTCATCTTGTCCCGCAAAAAACGAGCCGCCATACAGCGTCATCAAAGAAAAAAATAAAAAAGTTATAGTCCTCAGAATAAAGCGATGCCAAAATAATTATTTATTCTATAAAATAGTTTTTATCGTATAAAAGCGCCAAAGCATATAAAAAGATATGAATGAGGTATCGCTGTAATCGTACTGACCCGAAGAATAAAACTGATTTATTAATTTTACCAAACGTGGAACGGTATAAACGCCTCCCCCAAAAGAAATTCATCAATAGCTGTTTTTTTGTCATTCTGCCTCACAAAAATCGGAATAAAAAGCGATCAAAGACTGTCACGTGTCCGAAAATGTTACCAATAAAAACGTAAACTCGTCCCGCAAAAAACAAGACCTCACATGACTCTGTGGACCAAAATATGGAAAAATTATAGGTCTCAAAATGTGGAGACGCAGAAACTTTTTTGCTATAAAAAGCGTCTTTTAGTGTGTGACAGCTGCCAATCATAAAAATCCGCTATAAAAAATGCTATATAAGTAAATCAACCCCCCTTCATCACCCCCTTAGTTAGGGAAAAAAATAAAATTAAAAAAATGTATTTATTTCCATTCTCCCGTTAGGGTTAGGGCTAGTGTTAGGGCTAGGGTTAGGGTTAGGGCTAGGGCTAGGGTTAGGGTAGGGTTAGGGCTAGGGTTAGTGCTAGGGTTAGGGTTGGGGCTAGGGTTGGAGCTAAAGTTAGGGTTAGGGTTGGGGCTAAAGTTAGGGTTAGGGTTGGGGCTAAAGTTAGGGTTAGGGTTTGGATTACATTTACGGTTGGGATTAGGGTTGGGATTAGAGTTAGGGGTGTGTCAGGGTTAGGGGTGTGGTTAGCGTTACCGTTGGGATTAGGGTTAGGGGTGTGTTTGGGTTAGGGTTTCAGTTAGAATTGGGGAGTTTCCACTGTTTAGGCACATCAGGGGCACTCCAAACGCGACATGGCGTCCGATCTCAATTCCAGCCAATTCTGCATTGAAAAAGTAAAACAGTGCTCCTTCCCTTCCGAGCTTTCCCGTGCGCCCAAACAGGGGTTTACCCCAACATATGGGGCATCAGCATACTCGGGACAAATTGGACAACAACTTTTGGGGTCCAATTTCTCCTGTTACCCTTGGGAAAATACAAAACTAGGGGCTAAAAAATCATTTTTGTGAAAAAAAAAAAGAATTTTTATTTTCACGGCTCTGCGTTATAAACTGTAGTGAAACACTTGGGGGATCAAAGCTCTCAAAACACATCTAGATAAGTTCCTTAGGGGGTCTACTTTCCAAAATGGTGTCACTTGTGGGAGGTTTAATGTTTAGGTACATCAGGGGCTCTCCAAACGCGACATGGCGTCCCATCTTAATTCCAGTCAATTTTGCATTGAAAAGTCAAATGGCGCTCCTTCCCTTCCGAGCTCTGCTATGCGCCCAAACAGTGGTTTACCCCCACATATGGGGTATCGGCGTACTCAGGACAAATTGCACAACAACTTTTGTGGTCCAATTTCTTCTCTTACCCTTGGGAAAATAAAAAATTGGGGGCGAAAAGATAATTTTTGTGAAAAAATATGATTTTTTATTTTTACGGCGCTGCATTTTAAACTTCTGTGAAGCACTTGGTGGGTCAAAGTGCTCACCACACATCTAGATAAGTTCCTTAGGGGGTCTACTTTCCAAAATGGTGTCACTTGTGGGGGGTTTCAATGTTTAGGCACATCAGGGGCTCTCCAAACGCAACATGGCGTTCCATCTCAATTCCAGTCAATTTTGCATTGAAAAGTCAAATTGCGCTCCTTCCCTTCCGAGCTCTGCGGTGCGCCCAAACAGTAGTTTACCCCCACATATGGAGTATCATTGTACTCAGCACAAATTGTACAACAACTTTTGCGGTCCATTTTCTCCTGTTACCCTTGGTAAAATAAAACAAATTGGAGCTGAAATAAATCTTGTGCAAAAAATTTTTTTAAATGTTAATTTTTATTTAAACATTCCAATAATTCCTGTGAAACTCCTGAAGGGTTAATACATTTCTTGAATCTGGTTTTGAGCACCTTGAGGGGTGCAGTTTTTAGAATGGTATCACACTTGGGTATTTTCTATCATATAGACCCCTCAAAATGACTTCAAATGAGATGTGGTCCCTAAAAAAAAATGGTGTTGTAAAAATGAGAAATTGCTGGTCAACTTTTAACCCTTATAACTCCCTAACAAAAAAAAATTTGGTTCCTAAATTGTGCTGATGTAAAGTAGACATGTGGGAAATGTTACCTATTAAGTATTTTGTGTGACATATCTCTGTGATTTAACCCCTTCCCGACATTTGACGTACTATCCCGTCGAGGTGGGGTGGGCCCGTATGACCGCCGACGGGATAGTACGTCATAGCCGATCGGCCGCGCTCACGGGGGGAGCGCGGCCGATCGCGGCCGGGTGTCGGCTGCATATCGCAGCTGACATCCGGCACTATGTGCCAGGAGCGGTCACGGACCGCCCCCGGCACATTAACCCCCGGCACACCGCGATCAAACATGATCGCGATGTGCCGGCGATGCAGGGAAGCATCGCGCAGGGAGAGGGCTCCCTGCGGGCTTCCCTGAGCCCCCCCGCAGCAACGCGATGTGATCGCGTTGCTGCGAGGGTCTTACCTCCCTCCCTGCCTGCTCCAGACCCGGATCCAAGATGGCCGCGGATCCGGGTCCTGCAGGGAGGGAGGTGGCTTCACAGACGCCTGCTCAGAGCAGGCACTGTGAAGCAGCCTGTACTTCTCGCAGATCGGTGATCTGTCAGAGTGCTATGCAAACTGGCAGATCACCGATCTGTATTGTCCCCCCCTGGGGCAAAGTAAAAAAGTAAAAAAAAAAATTTCCAAATGTGTAAAAAAAAAAATAAATAAATATTCCAAAATAATGAAAAAAAAAAAAAAATATTATTCCCATAAATACATTTCTTTATCTAAATTAAAAAAAAAAAACAATAAAAGTACACATATTTAGTATCGCCACGTCCGTAACGACCCAACCTATAAAACTGCCACACTAGTTAACCCCTTCAGTAAACACCGTAAGAAAAAAAAAAAAAAACCGAGGCAAAAAACAACGCTTTATTACCATACCGCCGAACAAAAAGTGGAATAACACGCGATCAAAAAGACTGATATAAATATCCATGGTACCGCTGAAAACGTCATCTTGTCCCGCAAAAAACAAGCCGCCATACAGCATCATCAGCAAAAAAATAAAAAAGTTATAGTCCTGAGAATAAAGCGATACCAAAATAATTATTTTTTCTATAAAATAGTTTTTATCGTATAAAAGCGCCAAAACATAAAAAAAATGATATAAATGAGATATCGCTGTAATCATACTGACCCGACGAATAAAACTGCTTTATCAATTTTACCAAACCCGGAACGGTATAAACGCCTCTCCCAAAAGAAATTCATGAATAGCAGGTTTTTGGTCATTCTGCCTCACAAAAATCGGAATAAAAAGCGATCAAAAACGGTCACGTGTCCGAAAATGTTACCAATAAAAACGTCAACTCGTCCCGCAAAAAACAAGACCTCACATGACTCTGTGGAGCAAATGTGGAAAAATTATAGGTCTCAAAATGTGGAGACGCAAAAACTTTTTTGCTATAAAAAGCGTCGCTGGTTTCACACTTCCGTTTTTGTCTGCAGCGTTTTTTGCACAAAAAAACGCATGCGTTTTTTCCCTATATTTAACATTGAAAACGCATGCGGTTTTTTTGTACGCGTTTGGTCGCGTTTTCAAACGCATGCGGTTTTTTTCTGCATGCGTTCATTTTCAGAAATACAACCTGCAGTATTTTCTTGCGTTTTTAAGCACATGCGTTTGCGTTAAAAACGCATGCATTTTTATCGAAAAAAACAGAAAACACACTGAAAAGCCACCCACCACCATCAAGGTGATAAAGGGATCCAAACCCTAACCCTAACTCTACCCCTAACCTCACCCCTAACCGTTTAATGAACATTTTCTGACAGTCATAGTGCCACGTATTTCAGTGCCACGTATTTCAGTGCCACGTATTTCAGTGCCATGTATTTCAGTGCCACGTATCACGTATTTCAGTGCCACGTGTTTCAGTGCCACGTATTTCAGTGCCACGTATCACGTATTTCAGTGCCACATATTTTAGTACCACGTATTTCAGTTGCACGTATTTCAGTGCCACGTATTTCAGTGCCACGTATTTCAGTGCCACGTATCACGTATTTCAGTGCCACGTGTTTCAGTGCCACGTATTTAAGTGCCACGTATCACATATTTCAGTGCCACGTATTTCAGTGCCACGTATTTCAGTGCCACGTATTTCAGTGCCACGTATTTCAGTGCCACGTATTTCAGTGCCACATATCACATATTTCAGTGCCACTTATTTAAGTGCCACGTATTTCAGTGCCACGTATTTCAGTGCCACGTATTTCAGTGCCACGTATTTCAGTGCCACGTGTTTCAGTGCCACGTATTTAAGTGCCACGTATCACGTATTTCAGTGCCACGTATTTCAGTGCCACGTATTTCAGTGCCACGTATTTCAGTGCCACGTATTTCAGTCACGTTTAGGGTTAGGGTTAGGGGTAGGGTTAGGGTTAGGGCTAGGGTTGGAGGTAAAGTTAGGGTTGGGGCTAAAGTTAGGGTTGGGGCTAAAGTTAGGGTTAGGGTTTGGATTACATTTACGTTTGGATTAGGGTTGGGATTAGAATTATGGGTGTGTCAGGGCTAGGGGTGTGGTTAGGGTTACCGTTGGGATTAGGGTTAGGGGTGTGTTTGGGTTAGGGTTTCAGGTAGAATTGGGGGGTTTCCACTGTCCAGGCACATCAGGGGCTCTCCAAGCGCGACATGGCGTCCAATCTCAATTCCAGCCAATTCTGCGTTGAAAAAGTAAAACAGTGCTCCTTCCCTTCCGAGCTCTCCCGTGCGCCCAAAAAGGGGTTTACCCCAACATATGTGTTATCAGCGTACTCGGGACAAATTGAACAACAACTTCTGGGGTCCAAGTTCTCTTGTTATCCTTAGGAAAATAAAAATTTGGGGGGCTAAAAATCATTTTTGTGGGAAAAAAAGATGTTTTATTTTCACGGCTCTGCATTATAAACTGTAGTGAAACACTTGGGGGTTCAAAGTTCTCACAACACATCTAGATAAGTTCCTTGGGAGGTCTAGTTTCCAATATGGGGTCACTTGTGGGGGGTTTGTACTGTTTGGGTACATCAGGGGCTCTGCAAATGCAACGTGACGCCTGCAGACCAATCCATTTAAGGCTGCATTCCAAATGGCGCTCCTTCCCTTCCGAGCTCTGTCATGCGCCCAAACAGTGGTTCCCCCCGACATATGGGGTATCAGCGTACTCAGGACAAATTGGACAACAACTTTTGGGGTCTAATTTATCCTGTTACCCTTGTGAAAATACAAAACTGGGGGCTAAAAAATCATTTTTGTGAAAAAAAAAAAAAGAATTTTTATTTTCACGGCTTTGCGCTATAAACTTTAGTGAAACACTTGGGGGTTCAAAGTTCTCAAAACACATCTAGATAAGTTCCTTGGGAGGTCTAGTTTCCAATATGGGGTCACTTGTGGGGGGTTTGTACTGTTTGGGTACATCAGGGGCTCTGCAAATGCAACGTGACGGCTGGTGACCAATCCATTTAAGTCTGCATTCCAAATGGCGCTCCTTCCCTTCCGAGCTCTGTCATGCGCCCAAACAGTGGTTCCCCCCCACATATGGGGTATCAGCGTACTCAGGACAAATTGGAAAACAAATTTTGGGGTCCAATTTATTCTGTTACCCTTGTAAAAATACAAAGCTGGGGGCTAAAAAATCATTTTTGAGAAAAAAAAAAATATATATTTTCACGGCTCTGCGTTATAATCTGTAGTGAAACACTTGGGGGTTCAAAGCTCTCAAAACACATCTAGATAAGTTCCTTAGGGGGTCTACTTTCCAAAATGGTGTCACTTGTAGGGAGTTTCAATGTTTAGGCACATCAGGGGCTCTCCAAACGCAACATGGCGTCCCATCTCAATTCCAGTCAATTTTGCATTGAAAAGTCAAATGGCGCTCCTTCCCTTCCAAGCTCTGCCATGCGCCCAAACAATGGTTTACACCCACATATGGGGTATCAGCGTACTCAGGACAAATTGCACAACATTTTTTGGGGTCCAATTTATTCTCTTACCCTTGGGAAAATAAAAAATTGGGGGCAAAAAGATCATTTTTGTGAAAAAATATGATTTTTTATTTTTACGGCTCTGCATTATAAACTTCTGTGAAGCACTTGGTGGGTCAAAGTGCTCACCACACATCTAGATAAGTTCCTTAGGGGGTCTACTTTCCAAAATGGTGTCACTTGTAGGGAGTTTCAATGTTTAGGCACATCAGGGGCTCTCCAAACGCAACATGGCGTCCCATCTCAATTCCAGTCAATTTTGCATTGAAAAGTCAAATGGCGCTCCTTCCCTTCCAAGCTCTGCCATGCGCCCAAACAATGGTTTACACCCACATATGGGGTATCAGCGTACTCAGGACAAATTGCACAACATTTTTTGGGGTCCAATTTCTTCTCTTACCCTTGGGAAAATAAAAAATTGGGGGCGAAAAATCATTTTTGTGAAAAAATATGATTTTTTATTTTTACGGCTCTGCATTATAAACTTCTGTGAAGCACTTGGTGGGTCAAAGTGCTCACCACACATCTAGATAAGTTCCTTAGGGGGTCTACTTTCCAAAATGGTGTCACTTGTAGGGAGTTTCAATGTTTAGGCACATCAGGGGCTCTCCAAACGCAACATGGCGTCCCATCTCAATTCCAGTCAATTTTGCATTGAAAAGTCAAATGGCGCTCCTTCCCTTCCAAGCTCTGCCATGCGCCCAAACAATGGTTTACACCCACATATGGGGTATCAGCGTACTCAGGACAAATTGCACAACATTTTTTGGGGTCCAATTTCTTCTCTTACCCTTGGGAAAATAAAAAATTGGGGGCGAAAAGATCATTTTTGTGAAAAAATATGATTTTTTATTTTTACGGCTCTGCATTATAAACTTCTGTGAAGCACTTGGTGGGTCAAAGTGCTCACCACACATCTAGATAAGTTACTTAGGGGGTCTACTTTCCAAAATGGTGTCACTTGTAGGGAGTTTCAATGTTTAGGCACATCAGGGGCTCTCCAAACGCAACATGGCGTCCCATCTCAATTCCAGTCAATTTTGCATTGAAAAGTCAAATGGCGCTCCTTCCCTTCCAAGCTCTGCCATGCGCCTAAACAATGGTTTACACCCACATATGGGGTATCATCGTACTCAGGACAAATTGTACAACAACTTTGGGGGTCCATTTTCTCCTGTTACCCTTGGTAAAATAAAACAAATTGGAGCTGAAATAAATTTTGTGTGAAAAAAAGTTAAATGTTCATTTTTATTTAAACATTCCAAAAATTCCTGTGAAACACCTGAAGGGTTAATAAACTTCTTGAATGTGGTTTTGAGCACCTTGAGGGGTGCAGTTTTTAGAATGGTGTCACACTTGAGTATTTTCTATCATATAGACCCCTCAAAATGACTTCAAATGAGATGTGGTCCCTAAAAAAAAATGGTGTTGTAAAAATGAGAAATTGCTGGTCAACTTTTAACCCTTATAACTCCGTCACAAAAAAAAATTTTGGTTCCAAAATTGTACTGATGTAAAGTAGACATGTGGGAAATGTTACTTATTAAGTATTTTGCGTGACATATGTCTGTGATTTAAGGGCACAAAAATTAAAAGTTGGAAAATTGCAAAATTTTCAAAATTTTCGCCAAATTTCCATTTTTTTCACAAATAAACGCAAGTTATATCGAATAAATTTTACCTTTAACATGAAGTACAATATGTCACGAGAAAACAATGTCAGAATCGCCAAGATCCGTCAAAGCGTTCCAGAGTTATAGCCTCATAAAGGGACAGTGGTCAGAATTGTAAAAATTGGCCCGGTCATTAACGTGCAAACCACCCTTGGGGGTGAAGGGGTTAAGGGCATAAAAATTCAAAGTTGGAAAATTGCGAAATTTTCAAAATTTTCGCCAAATTTCTGTTTTTTTCACAAATAAATGCAAGTTATATCGAAGAAATGTTACCACTATCATGAAGTACAATATGTCACGAGAAAACAGTGTCAGAATCACCAAGATCCGTTGACGTTGAAGCGTTCCAGAGTTATAACCTCATAAAGGGACAGTGGTCAGAATTGTAAAAATTGGCCCGGTCATTAACGTGCAAACCACCCTTGGGGGTAAAGGGGTTAAACTTTTATATATTTTTTTATTTTTTCACATTTTTTTTAACTTTTTTTTTTTACTTTTGCCATGCTTCAATAGCCTCCATAGGAGGCTAGAAGCTGGCACAACGCGATCGGCTCTGCTACATAGCAGCGATCATCAGATCACTGCTATGCAGCAGAAATGCAGGTGTGCTATGAGCGCCGACCACAGGGTGGCGCTCACAGCTACCGGCAATCAGTAACCATAGAGGTCTCAAGGACCTCTATGGTTACTATTCAGAAGCATCGCTGACCCCCGATCATGTGACGGAGGTCAGCGATGCGCTCATTTCCGGCCTGAAGCGCCGGTTAAATGCCGCTGTCTGCGTTTGACAGCAGCATTTAACTAGTTAATAGCGGCTGGTGAATCGCGATTTCACCCGCCGCTATTGCGGGCACATGTCAGTTGTTCAAAACAGCTGACATGTCCCGGCTTTGATGCGGGCTCACCGCCGGAGCCCTGCATCAAAGCGGGGTATCTGACCTCGGACGTACTATCCCGTCCGAGGTCAGAAAGGGGTTAATACATATAGTGCATTTTTGAGTCATGCGAGTGGCATATGACGTACAGTGCCTTGCGAAAGTGTTCGGCCCCTCATATCATGCTTCAAACATAAAGATATCAAATGTAAATTTTTGGTGAAGAATCAACAACAAGTGGAACACAATTGTGAAGTCGAATGAAATTTATTGGTTATTTTAAATTTTTGTGGAAATTCAAAAACTGAATATTATTCGGCCCCTTTAACTTAATACTTTGTTGCTCCACCTTTTGCTGCGATTACAGCTGCAAGTCGCTTGGGATATGTCTCTATCAGTTTTGTACATCGAGAGACTGAAATTCTTGCTCATTCTTCCTTGGCAAACAGCTCGAGCTCAGTGAGGTTTGATGGAGATCGTTTGTGAACAGCAGTTTTCAGCTCTTTCCACAGATTCTCGATCGGATTGAGGTCTGGACTTTGACTTGGCCATTCTAACACCTGGATACGTTTATTTGTGAACCATTCCATTGTAGATTTTGCTTTATGTTTGGGATCATTCTCTTGTTGGAAGACAAATCTCCGTCCCAGTCTCAGGTCTTTTGCAGACTCCAACAGGTTTTCTTCAAGAATGGTCCTGTATTTGGCTCCATCCATCTTCCCATCAATTTTAACCATTTTCCCTTAGAGGAAAAGTATAATAGAAACATATGCACCACTTCTGCATTTATCACCCACTCCTGGTTTTGGCTTACAAATACTGATGTAAAATACTGACCAAATACTGCTAGTGTGACGGCAGCCTAAGTGTTGGAAAAGGTGCCTTCCAGGTGTAGGAGAGACGATAAAACTTCCTTCTCCATGTTTTGCCCAATAAAACTTTTAAATCCTAGAAGTGCTTTTGTGAAATATAAACAGGGGAACCATGGGCACAAAGGCAGCCATGTAACTCTGGGGGCACACGTACATTTTCATGTTCCATTTTAGGTACAGTCAAAATTCATAAGCTAAAGGGATCCGTGGCAATACTGATACAAACAAAAGCAGGACTTGTTCTTTCATTCTAAAAACCGGCCAATGTATAAAGGCTGCCAAAAACACCCAACAAATGAGCAATATGCTGGTGCATCGGGTGAAATGATTTTTAAGCTTTCGTAAAAGCCATTGTTCTCATCGTCCTTTGTAAACAGTGACAACTGATGAGCACAGAATCATCTAGGAATGATCGTTGTGTGCCCATGAGAACGGTGGTCGGTCTGTATAAACAGGCTATTAAATGATCATTGATCAGCGGTCATTTAACGCCGTGGGTCGGCTAGTCTACATTCATCCTTAAACTAGAAAATCATACAATGAGGCAGATTTATCAGAGCGGTTCATATTGTTTAATAAATCCAGCACATTTTATTTTAGACAGTCTAGTCTAAGTTAACACTTTTATTAGCCAGCTTTCTTTGTCACAGAAATTTCTACAACTTTAGAACTTTTCTGGAGCCTCACGTCGTGTATTACACTTTTAGATAAATCACAGTCATTTTAGCGAGGCAATGCCCCCTTGTCAGGAAAGGCACGCTTAGGTGTCCAAAACACATAATAAGTATGGTGCATATAATGAAAGACAATTTAGACAGAATTGTGACACATTTAGACTGATGTATCTCCACCAATTAATCTGCTCAAACAGAAATCACCATAACAGTCTCATTTATAGAGTCCCCGTAAAATTAAGCAATAGCAGACACCATTTAATACCATGCAATCTCTCCACATTTGTGCATGCCCTGTTCTCTAACCCATCCAACTCCTAATGTTATACCAGAAGAAGCTGAGACAAACGTCCTTCCTTCTACAGGGAATCAGGCAGCAGCTACTCTGTCCTCTAATTTAGAAGCTCTCTGAGCCCCAATATACAGAAGTGTTCCACCCCCACCATTACTCATATGTTGAGATGAGGGGTAGCTGTGTAAGGGGTGACAGAGACTGGTATATGCCCTCACCCCTTTAAGTACATCCCGGTTGAAGCTAGTACTAAATTATATATGTTGTTGTAGTTAAATTTTACATAGTTACATAGTTATTGAGGTTGAAGGAAGACTTTAAGTCCATCTAGTTCAACCCATAGCCTAACCTAACATGCCCTAACATGTTGATCCAGAGGAAGGCAAAAAAACCCCATGTGGCAAAGAGTAACTCCACCATGGGGAAAAAAATTCCTTCCCGACTCCACATACGGCAATCAGACTAGTTCCCTGGATCAACGCCTTATCAAGGAATCTAGTGTATATACCCTGTAATATTATACTTTTCCAGAAAGGTATCCAGTCCCCTCTTAAATTTAATTAATGAATCACTCATTACAACATCATACGGCAGAGAGTTCCATAGTCTCACTGCTCTTACAGTAAAGAATCCGCGTCTGTTATTATGCTTAAACCTTCTTTCCTCCAGACGTAGAGGATGCCCCCTTGTCCCTGTCTCAGGTCTATGATTAAAAAGATCATCAGAAAGGTCTTTGTACTGTCCCCTCATATATTTATACATTAAAATAAGATCACCCCTTAGTCTTCGTTTTTCCAAACTAAATAGCCCCAAGTGTAATAACCTATCTTGGTATTGCAGACCCCCCAGTCCTCTAATAACCTTGGTCGCTCTTCTCTGCACCCGCTCTAGTTCAGCTATGTCTTTCTTATACACCGGAGACCAGAACTGTGCACAGTATTCTAAGTGTGGTCGAACTAGTGACTTGTATAGAGGTAAAATTATGTTCTCCTCATGAGCATCTATGCCTCTTTTTATACATCCCATTATTTTATTTGCCTTTGTAGCAGCTGCCTGACACTGGCCACTGAATATGAGTCTGTCATCCACCCATACACCCAGGTCTTTTTCATTGATGGTTTTGCCCAGAGTTTTAGAATTAAGCACATAGTTATACATCTTATTACTTCTACCCAAGTGCATGACCTTACATTTATCCCCATTAAAGCTCATTTGCCATTTATCAGCCCAAGCTTCTAGTTTACATAAATCATCCTGTAATATAAAATTGTCCTCCCCTGTATTGATTACCCTACAGAGTTTAGTGTCATCTGCAAATATTGAAATTCTACTCTGAATGCCCCCTACAAGGTCATTAATAAATATGTTAAAAAGAAGAGGGCCCAATACTGACCCCTGTGGTACCCCACTGCTAACCGCGACCCAGTCCGAGTGTGCTCCATTAATAACCACCCTTTGTTTCCTATCCCTGAGCCAGCTCTCAACCCACTTACACATATTTTCCCCTATCCCCATTACTCTCATTTTATGTATCAACCTTTTGTGTGGCACCGTATCAAAAGCTTTGGAAAAGTCCATATACACTACGTCCACTGGGTTCCCTTGGTCCAGTCCGGAACTTACCTCTTCATAGAAGCTGATCAAATTAGTCTGACATGAGCGGTCCCTAGTAAACCCGTGCTGATACTGGGTCATGAGGTTATTCCTCTTCAGATACTCCAGTATAGCATCCCTTAGAATGCCCTCCAGGATTTTACCCACAGTAGAGGTTAAACTTACTGGCCTATAATTACCGAGTTCAGTTTTTGCCCCTTTTTTGAATATTGGCACCACATTTGCTATACGCCAGTCCTGTGGTACAGACCCTGTTATTATGGACTCTTTAAAGATTAAAAATAATGGTCTATCAATGACTGTACTTAGTTCCTGCAGTACTCGGGGGTGTATCCCATCCGGGCCCGGAGATTTGTCAATTTTAGTGATTTTTAGACGCCGCTGTACTTCCTGCTGGGTTAAGCAGGTGACATTTAATGGGGAATTTTTATCACTAGTCATATTGGCTGCCATGGGATTTTCTTTTGTAAATACTGATGAAAAAAAGTCATTTAGCAGATTGGCTTTTTCCTCATCCTCATCCACCATTTCACCCAGACTATTTTTAAGGGGGCCAACACTGTCATTTTTTAGTTTCTTACTATTTATATAGTTAAAGAATATTTTGGGATTATTTTTACTCTCTCTGGCAATGAGTCTCTCTGTCTCAATCTTTGCTGCCTTGATTTGCTTTTTACAGAATTTATTTAATTTTCTGTATTTATTTAATGCCTCATCACTACCTTCTTCCTTTAATTCTCTAAATGCTTTCTTTTTGTTCCTTATTGCGCCCCTAACAGCTCTATTTAGCCTTATTGGTTTCCTCCTATTTCTAGTATGTTTATTCCCATACGGTATATACTGTGCACAGGTCCTATCCAGGATGCTAATAAACGTCTCCCATTTACTTTGTGTATTTTTGTGTCTCAGGATATCGTCCCAGTTAATTGCACCAAGATCCTCTCTCATCCGTTGGAAATTTGCCCTCCTGAAGTTTAGTGTCATTGTCACCCCCCTACTACCCATCTTATTAAAGGTTACATGAAAACTTATTATTTTGTGATCACTATTCCCCAAGTGACCCCCAACCCTTATATTTGATATGCGGTCTGGCTTGTTGGTTAATATTAGGTCTAGCAGTGCCCCCCTCCTTGTTGGGTCCTGAACCAGCTGTGAAAGGTAATTGTCTCTCATAGTTGTCAAAAACCGATTACTTTTGCTGGAACTGCAGGTTTCTGTTCCCCAATCTATTTCAGGGTAGTTGAAGTCCCCCATAATAATGACTTCTCCTTGAGTCGCAGCTTCATCTATTTGCTTTACGAGGATATTCTCCATTGCTTCCATTATTTTTGGAGATTTATAACAAACCCCTATCAGTAATTTATTATTTTTTCCCCCTCCCCTTATCTCCACCCACAGGGACTCCACATTTTCATTAAATTCACCTATATTATCACGCAGGATGGGTTTTAAGGAAGATTTTACATATAGACACACCCCTCCCCCTCGCTTATCTGTACGGTCATTTCTGAACAGGCTATAGCCCTGCAAGTTAACAGCCCAGTCATGGCTCTCATCCAGCCACGTCTCAGATATCCCCACCATGTCATAATTATGCTCCAACAACATTAGTTCTAATTCGTCCATTTTGTTGGCGAGGCTTCTGGCATTAGTATACATGCACTTGATGTTACTCTCTGTACCTCTATTCTTTCTTAAATTATTAACTGTTCTAACCCCATCCCCCATGCCACCGCCACCCCCAACTTCCTTATTTGTGCCCAGCTCTCTATCTGCACTGTCTTCCCCTCCTATAAAATGAATACCCTCCCCCCCAATCCCTAGTTTAAACACTCCTCCAACCTTCTAACCATTTTCTCCCCCAGCACAGCTGCCCCTTCCCCATTGAGGTGCAGCCCGTCCCTAGCGTAGAGCCTGTAGCCCACTGAGAAGTCGGCCCAGTTCTGCAGGAACCCAAACCCCTCCTTCCTACACCAATTCTTGAGCCACTTATTAACCTCCCTAATCTCCCGTTGCCTCTCTGGCGTGGCACGTGGTACAGGCAGTATTTCGGAAAATACCACGTTGGAGGTCCTTGCTTTCAGCTTGCAGCCTAATTCCCTGAAATCATCTTTAAGGACCTTCCACCTACCTCTAACTTTGTCATTTGTGCCAATGTGCACCATGACCGCTGGGTCCTCACCAGCCCCTCCCAGTAATCTGTCCACCCGATCAGCGATGTGTCGGACTCGAGCGCCAGGTAGGCAGCACACCGTCCGACGATCCCTGTCTTTGTGACAGATTGCCCTATCTGTTCCCCTAATAATTGAGTCCCCCACTACCAGCACCTGTCTGGCCTGCCCTGCTCTCCTATTTCCCTCCTTACTGGAGCAGTCACTCCTCCGGCTTTCAGAGGACATGCCTGGCTGCAGCAGTGCTACCCCTGTACTGGCACCCCCCTCATCTGCCAACTTAGCAAACTTATTGGGGTGTGCCAGATCAGGACTAGCCTCCCTGGCACTCTTCCCTCTACCCCGCCTTCTATCTGTCACCCAGCTAACTGCCACACTGTCCTGCAGCTCCATCCTACCATCCCCCTCCTCATCTATCCCATTGAGCGTCTGCTCTGTGAGCAGAAGACTCCTCTCCATATTGTCTATGGATCTCAGTGTTGCCAGCTGCACATTTAGATCCAAAATCTGGGCTTCCAAATGCACAATGTGCTCACATCTCGCACAGCAGTATGCACCCTCGACCGGCTGGTCAAGGACTGCATACATGTGGCAAGATGTGCACTGGATGGCATTAACAATTGTGGAGCACATTTCCTAATGGGGATTGCACCACACAGAAACTTTAATTAAAAATAAATACAAAGTATTAATTAAAAAAAAAAAAAAAAAAACAGAAGCAATTCCTCCCTTGGAAACTCCCTGATTCCAAAGTCACTGAATCACAAGTCACACACTTACCGCCGTTCACACTTACGCTCAGGTCACACTCAGCTCGCTCACACTCGCTGTGCTGAAGATTTAAAGATTTATTTTTTTTTTCTCTCTATCTCCCCTCAACAGCAATCCACCTTGCTGTTCAGATGCACTTCCAAAAAGGGCTTGAGCCCCAAACAGCTGCCCCTTATAAACCCTTGATTATGACCGCCCACCCTAAGTTAACACCTTGTGAATATAGCTACTCCCAATTCAGCAATTCACACAAATTCACACAGGTATTTGTTAAAGGCCTTCCAAATACCTCCTCACTGAATCACAAGTCACACACTTACCGCCGTTCACACTTACGCTCAGGTCACACTCAGCTCGCTCACACTCGCTGTGCTGAAGATTTAAAGATTTTTTTTTTTTTTTCTCTCTATCTCCCCTCAACAGCAATCCACCTTGCTGTTCAGATGCACTTCCAAAAAGGGCTTGAGCCCCAAACAGCTGCCCCTTATAAACCCTTGATTATGAGCCCCCACCCTAAGTTAACACCTTGTGAATATAGCTACTCCCAATTCAGCAACTCACACCAATTCACACAGGTATTTGTTAAAGGCCTTCCAAATACCTCCTCACTGAATCACAAGTCACACACTTACCGCCGTTCACACTTACGCTCAGGTCACACTCAGCTCGCTCACACTCGCTGTGCTGAAGATTTAAAGATTTTTTTTTTTTTTCTCTCTATCTCCCCTCAACAGCAATCCACCTTGCTGTTCAGATGCACTTCCAAAAAGGGCTTGAGCCCCAAACAGCTGCCCCTTATAAACCCTTGATTATGAGCCCCCACCCTAAGTTAACACCTTGTGAATATAGCTACTCCCAATTCAGCAACTCACACCAATTCACACAGGTATTTGTTAAAGGCCTTCCAAATACCTCCTCACTGAATCACAAGTCACACACTTACCGCCGTTCACACTTACGCTCAGGTCACACTCAGCTCGCTCACACTCGCTGTGCTGAAGATTTAAAGATTTATTTTTTTTTTCTCTCTATCTCTATCTCCCCTCAACAGCAATCCACCTTGCTGTTCAGATGCACTTCCAACTGCCGTATCTGGTGCTGCTATGTATATATATTTATATACTAGCTGAAGAGCCCAGTGTTGCCCGGGCATAGTAACTAACTGAGGTTAGTTCTAACAAATTATAATGATTATCCTCCATCCCATAGTCCCATGCCCATACACCCATCAAACATCCTCCATCCCACAGTCCAGTGCCCATGTACCCATCACACATCCTCCATCCCATAGTCCCGTGCCCATATACCCATCATACATATCCTCCATTCCATAGTCCTATGCCCATATACCCATCATACATATCCTCCATCCTATAATCCCGTGCCCATATACCCATCATACATATCCTCCATTCCATATTCCCGTGCCCATATACCCATCATATACCCATCACCCATATCCTCCATCCCATAGTCCCGTGCCCATATACCCATCATACATATCCTCCATCCTATAGTCCAGTGCCCATATACCCATCATACATATCCTCCATCCCATAGTGCAGTGACCATATACCCATCACACATCCTCCATCCCATAGTCCAGTGCCCATATACCCATCAAACATCCTCCATCCCATAGTCCTGTGTCCATATACCCATCACACACCCTCCATCCCATAGTCCAGTGCCCATATACCCATCAAACATCCTCCATCCCATAGTCCTGTGTCCATATACCCATCACACACCCTCCATCCCATAGTCCTGTGCCCATATACCCATCACACATCCTCCATCCCATAGAGAGGCAAGTACATTCACCATGGGACGTTATCTGCTTGTGACGGGAGACCAGGGCGAGCAAGACTTGTTAATCTCAGCCACAACTATGGCCTTGGCCCTCCCTCACAGCTGCACCCTTGGTAGCTTTCTTTTCCAAGTGTCAGCATCTAGGTTATCCATTGGGACCAACTCTGGAGTGCTTACATTGATAAGATTGTAATTCAGGCATAGTAATTGGCTATTGGTCCTGTAATGCCATGGACTGTTTTTGGTAGATCATGAAAAAGTGTGTGCTAAATCCATTTATTATAGACCACACGGCAATTGAACACCTTAATGTACAACTATAGTAGTGCTAACTTGGATTTTAACTCAGATTTATATTCAGATATCTACGTTTTTATTGCATGCACAAAAACGTTTCTCATCAATGTGCTACATCTGATTTCCATCCATTTTTGGTCTGTGTTTGTTTTTACCATTAGTATGGTATCCGTTATTCTTGTCTAAAATAAATAAAATTTTCCAAGCTTCTTCAACCCACTACATACAAATAGCATCCATGTGCTGTCCATTTCTTTTTTCTTCATAGACCCATTGATTTTGGCCTTAGGCCACATTCATACTTTCAGTGTTTGGTCAGTATTTTACCTCAGTATTTTAAAGCCAAAATCAGCAGTAGAACAATCAGAGGAAAAGTATAATAGAAGAACGTCACCACTAGTGTTGAGCGATACCGTCCGATACTTGAAAGTATCGGTATCGGAAAGAATCGGCCGATACCGGCAAAGTATCGGATCTAATCCGATACCGATACCAATACAAGTCAATGGGACTCATGTATCGGACGGTATTCCTGATGGTTCCCAGGGTCTGAAGGAGAGGAAACTCTCCTTCAGGCCCTGGGAACCATTTTAAAATGCGCGCGTGTCCAGCGTCCCGTGACGTCACGGCTTGTGATTGGTCGCGTCGCCCATGTGACCGCGACGCGACCAATCACAAGCCAGAACGTAATTTTAAAATCCTGAAGGACCTAAAATTACGTCACGGCTTGCTGTGATTGGTCGCGTCGCGGCCACATGGGCGGCACGCGACCAATCAGAAGCCGTGACGTCACGGAAGGAAGGAAAAGCGCGCATTTTAAGCAAAGAACGCTGCCGGTTCCCTCGGTGAGGTCCAGGCTGCATTGGAGAGGTGAGTATAGCAATATTTTTTATTTTAATTCTTTATTTTACACATTAATGTTGTTTCGATACCGATACCCGATACCACAAAAGTATCGGATCTCGGTATCGGAATTCCGATACAGCAAATATCGGCCGATACCCGATACTTGCGGTATCGGAATGCTCAACACTAGTCACCACTTCTGTATTTATCACCCACTCCTGGTTTTGGCTTACAGATACTGAGGTAAAATACTGACCAAATACTGAACGCATGAATGTGGCCTTAGGCAATATAACACGGACGACAATCACATTGAAGTGCACCAACTGGTGGGTGGCTCTCCTGACCCGAGCGTGACAGCTGCATAGAAATACATGAAGCTGTCGGCCAGTCCAAGCTTTGCAATGTGATCGTCGTCCGTGTCATACAGTATGCCTGTCTGACTGTACCCTTAAAGTAAGAACTGCAGGGCCTAGTGTGAATAAACACCGCAGATCTGGAAGACTATATAAATTAGGGTGATTGTTTTATCCACCAGCACTTAGAGAAGGAGGCTGAGATCAGCCTGAGTTCTCCACAAGCCCCATGTCTGCTGTCTTCATAAAATATACTTTGTTTTGTTTAGCACTGCTATTACTATTACAATATTTGTGTGTTACAGTGCACAATAAAATGTGAAAATAAGACTCAGTTTTTACTGTTACGTGATCAGTTACTTTCTAGAAATTAATAATCTACCATATTTACATCTCATTTCAAGCAGCGAGAGTCTAATCCTGTTGTACATTCATAGTTTCAGGTCATTGTAGGTTACACATGTGGGGAGCTACGCACGTCACGCTCCTGCTAAATATACCAGCTTTTGTTTTACATAAATTCAATCAGGACTTTAGGACTTCCTGCTTGCATGTAAACTCCTTGGGAATTTAGTCATCCACTCTGCCCACACCTACCAGTGCTGGATCCTTACTTGTCACTAAGGCTACGTTCACATTAGCGTTAAGCTAATGTGCGTCGGGTTTGCGTCGGCGACGCAGCGGCGACGCATGCGTCATGCGCCCCTATACTTAACATGGGGGATGCATGCGTTTTTTTTGTTGCGTTGTGCGACACATGCGTCTTTTTTGCCGCAAGCGTCGGACCAAGAAAACGCAACAAGTTGCATTTTTCTTGCGTCCGATTTTCGGCAAAAACCGACGCATGCGTCGCAAAACGCAGCGTTTTTGCGTGCGTTTTGACGCGTTTTTGCGTGCGTTGTGCGTTGCGTCGCCGACGCAGCGGCGCACAACGCTAGTGTGAACGTAGCCTAAAAGACAGTCCTCATTCTTTATCTTCTTTCACATGGTTGTCATAGAATGTGCGAGTTGGAAGTGGATGGGACCTCAAGGGTCATTGTGTCCAACCCCCTGCTCAATGCAGGATTCACTAGACCATCTTTGATGTCTGTCCATCCTCTGTTTGAAAACTTCCATTGCAGGAGAACTCACAACCTGTCATGGCAGCCTGTTCTACTCATTGATCACCCTCACTGTCCAAAAGTTTTTTTCCAATATCTAATCTGTATCGTCTTCCTTTCAGTTTCATTCTATTGTTTCTAGTGTTTCTATGTGCAAATGAGAATAATATAACCCGGACCATCAGGAGGGTTATACATGGCTTTACCTGGCCATAATATAACCCACCTATTAATGGGTTAAGCCTGGTGGGAAAACTTTCCCGCCAAGCTTTCCCGGTATTTTTGATGTACAGGGACTGGCAGAGGTTATTAGCTTGTCAGCAGCATGTCGCTGGGTGAAGTATAGCTTTTCCCTCAGCGACGTCCGTTAGTAGGACAATCTATTTAGTAAATACAGGTGGGGTGGGGGGATAAGAAGAGGCAGCGATGAGGGAGTTTTGTCATTCCTCATCGCTGCCCAGCTGCTGTACCTGCTATGGAGGCTGTCCTGGATGAACTCCTTGTGAAGCTGGGAGAAGAAGGTGCCCTCGCATGCTTGCAGCGCTACCTGAAGGATCCAGAGGACGATGATTCCAGGCCGAGAGCTGGATACCGAGTGTGCGGTAAACAGGAAGCTGAGAGACGACATCATTGGTGAAGCACCAGGAGCTGCGTTGATGTCATCCCAGGGCATGGGCATGCGCACTGGATCCCGGAGCAAAAGAAGGACAGTTTTATACTCTCCTTTCCCTGTACACGGCCAACGGAGATCCAACAGACGGCGAGGACATAGGGGGTCATCCGATGCCCCACATAAAGAAAGGACAAGGCTGGTCCTGGGACTGCCAGTCCTCCAACTGAAGGACCAGCCGAGGGAGATGTCTTCAGGTGGGAGCAAGCCCACGACACCTTATCTGAAGGTGGTATGAGCCTCAATCAGCACGCACCTTACACAAATTGTCACAGGTGCTAGGCTCACTCAGGGATTTACTCTAGCCCCCCCATTTAACATTACATGCTCAGCCAGTATATCCTCCAGGACGCCAGGTGTAGCGGAGATATGGAAACACCTGGACGATGGCCTGGAGGATGAGCAGAGAGAATACGGGTCTTCAATTACTCCCGTTGCATCTGGTGTTAAAGGGGTGGGAGGGGATTGTTACAAGGAAGCTCAGGTTTGTACAATTTCTCCCTTAGGTTATCACTTATCTGCAGCTATTAAAAATAAAATATGGACGAGGATAGGCATAGACCTATTGCTAGGTCCTTTAATAATTGTCGTAAAGCATTTTGTATATTAACTAGTGTTATGGGGGAGAATTTCCCCCAAAAATGCTTTGGGCTATTTCAACATGTAGAAATGGTTTTGGAGGCATACAAAAGCTTTAGTAACTTGAGTTGGTATTTTATGATGATAACTTTAGGTGTTATGACCCCAATGGCGAGGGTCTCAGAGGAACGTGGAAGTCTGCAGAATACAAAAATCCAGCTCATAGGGCAGTGGTAGCTGGGTTGACCATATATCTACTCCTAACGCCAACACTAGAAGTAGCCGGGGATCATTCCTACGTTGATTCTAGATGACACGCTCCAGCCGGAGAATCTAGCTACCCCTAGTAGAGGAAAACAAAAGACCTTTCTTGCCTCCAGAGAAGGGGACCCCAAAGCTGGATAGAAGCCCCCCACAAATAATAACGGTGAGGTAAGAGGAAATGACAAACACAGAAATGAACCAGGTTTAGCACAGAGAGGCCCGCTTACTGATAGCAGAATAAAGAAAGGTAACTTATATGGTCAACAAAAACCCTATCAAAATCCACACTGGAAATTCAAGAACCCCCGAACCGTCTAACGGTCCGGGGGGAGAACACCAGCCCCCTAGAGCTTCCAGCAAAGGTCAGGATATATATTTGGAACAAGCTGGACAAAAATACAAAACCAAAACAAAATAGCAAAAAGCAAAAAGCGGACTTAGCTGATATAACTGGAACCAGGATCAGTAGACAAGAGCACAGCAGACTAGCTCTGATAACTACGTTGCCAGGCATTGAACTGAAGGTCCAGGGAGCTTAAATAGCAACACCCTTAACTAACGACCCAGGTGCGGATAAAAGGAATGACAGAAAAACCAGAGTCAAAAAACTAGTAACCACTAGAGGGAGCAAAAAGTAAATTCACAACAGTACCCCCCCTTAGTGAGGGGTCACCGAACCCTCACCACGACCACCAGGGCGATCAGGATGAGCGGCATGAAAGGCACGAACTAAATCGGCCGCATGAACATCAGAGGCGACCACCCAGGAATTATCCTCCTGACCATAGCCCTTCCACTTGACCAGGTACTGAAGCCTCCGCCTGGAGAGGCGAGAATCCAAGATCTTCTCCACCACGTACTCCAACTCGCCCTCAACCAACACCGGAGCAGGAGGCTCAGCAGAAGGAACTATAGGCACAATGTACCGCCGCAACAAGGACCTATGAAATACATTGTGAATAGCAAACGACACAGGAAGATCCAGACGAAAAGATACAGGATTAAGGATTTCCAATATCTTGTAAGGCCCAATAAAACGAGGTTTAAATTTGGGAGAGGAGACCTTCATAGGAACAAAGCGGGAAGAAAGCCATACCAAATCCCCAACGCGTAGTCGGGGACCCACACCGCGGCGGCGGTTGGCAAAGCGCTGAGCCCTCTCCTGTGACAACTTCAAGTTGTCCACCACATGATTCCAGATCCGCTGCAACCTATCCACCACAGAATCCACCCCAGGACAGTCAGAAGGCTCCACATGACCCGAAGAAAAGCGAGGATGGAAACCAGAGTTGCAGAAAAAAGGCGAAACCAAGGTGGCGGAACTAGCCCGATTATTAAGGGCAAACTCAGCCAACGGCAAGAATGTCACCCAATCGTCCTGATCAGCAGAGACAAAACACCTCAAATAAGCCTCCAAAGTCTGATTGGTTCGCTCCGTCTGTCCATTAGTCTGAGGATGGAAAGCAGACGAAAACGACAAATCAATGCCCATCCTACTACAAAAGGATCGCCAGAATCTGGAAACGAACTGGGATCCTCTGTCTGACACAATATTCTCAGGGATGCCGTGCAAACGAACCACGTTCTGGAAAAACACAGGAACCAGATCGGAAGAGGAAGGCAGCTTAGGCAAAGGAACCAAATGGACCATCTTTGAGAAGCGATCACATATCACCCAGATAACGGACATGCCCTGGGATAGCGGAAGATCAGAAATGAAATCCATGGAGATATGTGTCCAAGGTCTCTTCGGGACAGGCAAGGGCAAGAGCAAACCGCTGGCACGAGAACAGCAAGGCTTAGCTCGAGCACAAGTCCCACAGGACTGCACAAATGACCGCACATCCCTTGACAAGGAAGGCCACCAAAAGGACCTGGCCACCAGATCTCTGGTGCCAAAAATTCCCGGGTGACCTGCCAACACCGAGGAATGAACCTCGGAAATGACTCTGCTGGTCCACTTATCCGGGACAAACAGTCTGTCAGGTGGACAAGACTCAGGCCTATCAGCCTGAAATCTCTGCAACACACGTCGCAGATCCGGAGAAATAGCTGACAAGATAACTCCATCTTTAAGAATACCAACAGGATCAGCGACTCCAGGAGCATCAGGCACAAAGCTCCTAGAAAGAGCATCGGCCTTCACATTCTTTGAACCTGGTAAATACGAGACAACAAAATCAAAGCGGGAGAAAAACAATGACCAGCGGGCCTGTCTCGGATTAAGGCGTTTAGCAGACTCGAGATACATCAGATTTTTGTGATCAGTCAAGACCACCACACGATGCTTAGCACCCTCGAGCCAATGACGCCACTCCTCAAATGCCCATTTCATGGCCAACAACTCCCGATTGCCCACATCATAATTTCGCTCGGCAGGCGAAAACTTCCTAGAGAAAAAGGCACAAGGTTTCATAACAGAGCAACCAGGGCCTCTCTGCGACAAAACGGCCCCTGCTCCAATCTCTGAAGCATCCACCTCAACCTGAAAGGGAAGTGAGACATCGGGCTGGCACAAAACAGGCGCCGAAGTAAACCGGCGTTTCAACTCCTGGAAAGCCTCCACGGCAGCAGGAGCCCAGTTAGCTACATCGGAGCCCTTCTTGGTCATATCCGTCAAAGGTTTCACAATGCTAGAAAAATTAGCGATAAAACGACGGTAGAAGTTAGCGAAACCCAAGAACTTCTGTAGACTCTTAACTGACGAGGGCTGAGTCCAATCAAGAATAGCTCGGACCTTGACTGGGTCCATCTCCACAGCAGAAGGGGAAAAAATGAACCCCAAAAAGGGAACCTTCTGTACGCCAAAGAGACACTTTGAGCCCTTGACAAACAAAGAATTTTCACGCAAAATTTTAAAGACCAACCTGACCTGCTCCACATGCGAATCCCAATTATCAGAAAAAACCAAAATATCATCCAGATAAACAATCAAAAATTTATCCAGATACTTCCGGAAAATGTCATGCATAAAGGACTGAAAAACTGAAGGCGCATTGGAGAGCCCAAAAGGCATCACCAAGTACTCAAAATGACCTTCGGGCGTATTGAATGCGGTTTTCCATTCATCACCTTGCTTAATGCGCACAAGGTTGTACGCACCACGAAGGTCTATCTTGGTGAACCACTTGGCACCTTTAATCCGGGCAAACAAGTCAGACAACAGCGGTAAAGGATACTGAAATTTGACAGTGATCTTATTTAAAAGCCGATAATCAATACAAGGTCTCAAAGATCCGTCCTTTTTTGCCACAAAAAAGAATCCCGCACCAAGAGGGGAAGAAGACGGACGAATATGTCCTTTCTCTAGAGACTCCTTGATATATGAACGCATAGCGGTATGTTCAGGTACCGACAGATTAAACAGTCTTCCCTTAGGAAATTTACTGCCTGGGATCAAATCTATAGCACAGTCACAGTCCCTATGAGGAGGCAGTGCACTGGACTCAGACTCACTGAAGACATCCTGATAATCAGACAAATACTCCGGAACTTCCGAAGGCGTAGAAGAAGCAATAGACACAGGCAGGGAATCCCCATGAATACCACGACAGCCCCAACTTGAGACTGACATAGCCTTCCAGTCCAGGACTGGATTATGGGTCTGTAACCATGGCAGCCCTAAAACAACCAAATCATGCATTTTATGTAAAACCAGGAAACGTATCACCTCGCGGTGTTCAGGAGTCATGCACATGGTAACCTGTGTCCAATACTGCGGTTTATTTGCTGCCAATGGCGTAGCATCAATACCCCTAAGAGGAATAGGATTTTCTAATGGTTCAAGAGTAAAACCACAGTGCTTAGCAAATGACAGATCCATAAGACTCAGGGCAGCACCTGAATCTACAAACGCCATGACAGGAAAAGACGACAGTGAGCAAATCAAAGTTACAGACAGAATAAATTTAGGTTGCAAATTACCAACGGTGACAGGACTAACAACCTTAGCTATACGTTTAGAGCATGCTGAGATAATATGTGTAGAATCACCACAGTAGTAGCACAAGCCATTCCGGCGTCTATGAATTTTCCGCTCATTTCTAGTCAGGATTCTATCACATTGCATTAAATCAGGTGTCTGTTCAGACAACACCATGAGGGAATTTGCGATTTTTCTATCACATTGCACCGAATTAGGTGTCTGTTCAGACAACACCATGAGGGAATTTGCGGTTTTGCGCTCCCGCAACCGCCGGTCAATTTGAATAGCCAGTGCCATAGTATCATTCAGACCTGTGGGAATGGGAAAACCCACCATAACATTCTTAATGGCTTCAGAAAGGCCATTTCTAAAATTAGCGGCCAGTGCACACTCGTTCCAATGTGTCAGCACGGACCATTTCCGAAATTTTTGGCAATACACTTCAGCCTCGTCCTGCCCCTGAGACATAGCCAGCAAGGCCTTTTCTGCCTGAATCTCAAGATTGGGTTCCTCATAAAGTAAACCGAGCGCCAGAAAAAACGCATTAATATCAGCCAATGCCGGATCTCCTGGCGCCAGCGAAAAAGCCCAATCCTGAGGGTCGCCCCGTAAGAACGAAATAACAATTTTTACTTGCTGAGCAGAGTCTCCAGATGAACAGGGTCTCAGGGACAAAAACAATTTACAATTATTCACAAAATTCCTAAACTTAAACCTGTCTCCGGAAAACAGTTCAGGAATCGGTATTTTAGGTTCTGACCTAGGATTACTGATAACATAGTCTTGTATGCCCTGCACACGAGTAGCCAGCTGGTCCACACTTGTAATCAAGGTCTGGACATTCATGTCTGCAGCAAGCATAGCCACTCTGAGGTAAAGGGGAAGAAGAAAAAAAAAAAAAACTCAGAATCTTCTTTCTTATAATCCCTCTTCTGCAATGCATTAAACATTTAATACTGGCCTGGCAAACTGTTATGACCCCAATGGCGAGGGTCTCAGAGGAACGTGGAAGTCTGCAGAATACAAAAATCCAGCTCATAGGGCAGTGGTAGCTGGGTTGACCATATATCTACTTCTAACGCCAACACTAGAAGTAGCCGGGGATCATTCCTACGTTGATTCTAGATGACACGCTCCAGCCGGAGAATCTAGCTACCCCTAGTAGAGGAAAACAAAAGACCTTTCTTGCCTCCAGAGAAGGGGACCCCAAAGCTGGATAGAAGCCCCCCACAAATAATAACGGTGAGGTAAGAGGAAATGACAAACACAGAAATGAACCAGGTTTAGCACAGAGAGGCCCGCTTACTGATAGCAGAATAAAGAAAGGTAACTTATATGGTCAACAAAAACCCTATCAAAATCCACACTGGAAATTCAAGAACCCCCGAACCGTCTAACGGTCCGGGGGGAGAACACCAGCCCCCTAGAGCTTCCAGCAAAGGTCAGGATATATATTTGGAACAAGCTGGACAAAAATACAAAACCAAAACAAAATAGCAAAAAGCAAAAAGCGGACTTAGCTGATATAACTGGAACCAGGATCAGTAGACAAGAGCACAGCAGACTAGCTCTGATAACTACGTTGCCAGGCATTGAACTGAAGGTCCAGGGAGCTTAAATAGCAACACCCTTAACTAACGACCCAGGTGCGGATAAAAGGAATGACAGAAAAACCAGAGTCAAAAAACTAGTAACCACTAGAGGGAGCAAAAAGTAAATTCACAACATTTAGGCAAAATGTAGCTATATACCCATCATTGAAATGGGGTGTTAAAGATGTTGGTTTATGGCTCAACCTAATACTTCCAGGTAAGCCATCTAACTTACAAAAAAGTCAGGTACCAACTCAGACCACCTTTAGGAAAGGTACATGTTTTGCCTTTAATGAAGCACAGTGTAAATGGCCTAATTCTTGCAGGTACAAACATGAATATTCCTTTTGTGAAGGGTCACACCCGATGGCCAGGTGTTTTAAAAAAAGCAAACCTTCTGGGTCAGCCCACAACAAGGGAGTATTTCAATAAAGGAAACGAGTCCAGTAAGTCTGGAGAAAGTGCAATGGTGGCTAGAATGGTACCCAGATTGCAGGATGGCCAAGCTACTAACTGAGGGTTTTAATGACAGTTATTTTAATTCCGCAGTTTATGAGTGAAGGTTGTGTTTGGGTGAATAATTTAAAATCTGCTGAGCTGCATCCAGAGCTGGTAGAGAGGAGATCAGAAAAAGAAATTGTATGTGGTAAGGTGGCGGGTCCTTTTACGGCACCACCTTTGTCAATTTACGTTTATTACCTCTGTGTGTAGTTCCTAAGAAAGAGCTAAGCGCCTTCCAGCTAATCCATCACATCCTACCCATATGGTTCATCGTTGAATGATAGTATTGATAACTCTGTTATATCAGTTACTTATACTGCTTTTGATAAGGCTGTCAAGTTGATTAGACGTTTCAGGCCAGGAGTGTTAATAGCTAAAAGCTGATACTGAATCAGCTTTTAGACTGTTGCCTATTCATCCTAGTGGATTTAATTTCTTAGGTTTTCAATTTCGTGGATATTTTTACTTTGCCAAATGTTTGCCGATCGGTTGTTTAGTTTCCTGCTCTTACTTCGAGGCCTTTGCCTCTTTTGTTGAATGACTAACAGCGTTGAGATGTATGAAAGGGGGTATAGCCCACTATCTTGATGACTTTTTATTTGTAGATCCTAGAGATTCAACTGTATGAGAAAATCCTGAATACTTTTCATTCTGTCTGCAGTGATTTTGTTATCCCATTAGCTGTAAATAAAACAGTTTTTGCCAGATAATTGTATTGCGTTTCTAGGCATTCCTATAGACACTGTTACAGGTGAGTTACATTTACCTTTAGCTTAGGTTGTTAAATGCAGACAGGCAATACAGTGCTTATTACATAAGAAGAAAGCCTCTGTTAAAGAAGTGGAATCCTTGTTGGGTTCATTAGCCTTTGCGGGTAGAATTATGCCAATGGGCAGGGTTTTTTGTAGGCACCTGTCTGCTTGCATCACTGGTATTAAGAATCCATGCTTTCATGTTATTATTTATTTATATAGCACCATTGATTCCATGGTGCTGTACATGAGAAGGGGTTACATACAAAATACAGATATCACTTACAGTAAGCAAACTAACAATTACAGACTGATACGGAGGGGCGAGGACCCTGCCCTTGCGGGCTTACATTCTACAGGATGGTGGGGAAGGAGGAGACAATAGGTTGAGGGTTGCAGGAGCTCCGGTGTTGGTGAGGCAGTAGCTTCAGTAGTGGTGAGGAGGCAGCGGGGTCAGTGCAGGCTGTAGGATTTCCTGAAGAGGTGGGTTTTCAGGATCTGTCTGAAGGATCCGAATGTGGTTGATGGTCGGATGTGTTGGGGCAAAGAATTCCAGAGGATGGGGGATATTCAGGAGAAGTCTTGGTGGCGGTTGGGTGAGGAGCGAATAAGTGTGGAGGAGAGAAGGAGGTCTTGGGAGGACCAGAGATTACGTGAGGGAAGATATCTGGAGATTAGTTCAGAGATATATGGAGGAGACAGGTTATGGATGGATTTGTAGGTCAGTATTAGTAATTTTAACTGGATACACTGAGGGAATTGGAGCCAGTGAAGAGATTTGCAGAGGGGGGAAGTGGAGGAGTAACGAGGAGAAAGATGAATTAGTCGGGCAGCAGAGTTAAGGATGGACTGGAGAGGTGCAAGGGTGTTAGCAGAGAGGCCACAGAAAAGGATGTTGCAGTAGTCATGGCGGGAGATGATGAGGGCATGCACAAGCAGTTTAGTAGATTGATGGTTTGAGTAAAGGACGGATTCTATTGATATTTTTTAGCTGGAAGCTACAGGTGGTTGAAAGAGTGTGGACGTGCGGTTTGAAGGACAGAGCAGAGTCAAGGGTTACTCCGAGACAGCGGACTTCCAGTAAGGGGGAAAGCGTGATGTCATTAATTGTGATAGATAGGTCAGGTAAGGAAGATCTATGAGATGGAGGAAAGATGAGGAGTTCAGATTTATCATGTTAAATTGTCAAAGGAAGTAAAGGATGATTTAGTGGTTTGGCTAGAATTTTTTGAGTCGTTCAATGACTATTCAATGTGGTAGTCACATTTTGTCCTGGATGAACAGTTGTTTTCTTTACAGATGCTGGTAGTGGTGGTTTTGGTATGTTTTTGGACGGCGAGTGGTGTGCTGGTAGTTGGCATCAGGCCTGAATAGATAGAGGCGTTAAAAATAATGGTCTGCTGCTGGCATTATTTCCTATCCTGGTAGCAATAGTTATTTGGCGAAGGAAGTTGGCCAACAGAAATATTATCAGGTCTAGTAGCAGGGGTGTTTTAAATTCTGTGAACTGTCTTTGTAGTAAATGTAATTTAGCGGCTAAATTGTTGAGACACTTTGTACTATTATGCCTTAAATATAACATTTGGCTGAAAGCCGTGTATGTTGAACATCAATGCAATTTAATAGCTGAATTACTTTCTCATCTTCAGTTCACAAGTTTCTTCAATCTTGTACCCAGTGCCCGGAGAATAGGAGAGGAGTTCCTGGATTATCTATGGGGTCTAATCTGGTCTTAATTATGGATCTTTTACAGCGTTCAGTGGCAATTTCTACTTGTTAGAGTTACCTGTCAGCCTAGGATGTCTGGTCTAAGTTCTGCTTTACAGAAGGTTTAGACGCAGGGTCCAGTTCAGAACAATCAGCGCTAATGTTTTTGTTATTTTTGTTTGATAAAGGTTTTGCTTATTTTATGGTTTCCAGGAATCTAGCCCGTATCTCCTTTTTCATGAAAGTCTTGAGTGAGAAACCACTTAACTCCTATTTTTATTGTTAAGCAAGTAATGAAGGGCTATAAGAAGAATCATTCTGTCCGGGATGGCAGGTGCCCTATCTCTATTCTGAAAGAGTTGTGTATAGTATCCGTGTTGTTTTGATTGTTTTGAGTCTTTACTGTTTTGCACTGCAGCATCCCTAATGTTTTATGGGGCCCTTAGAGTTGGCAAACTATTGCCAAGAGGGCAAAATGGGTTAGAAGGTTTAGCAGTTAACCAAATTTCCATTTCAGATAGGTCATTAGTTTTGTACATATGAGTCGCCCACCAGGGCAGCGGGGTACTCGGTACCGGGTCCGGTATTAAAGGTGAAGTCATGGTGGCTGCAACCCGGTCCGTGGCCCTGATCGCCCAATAAAGGGGACGGTCTTTTAAGGGAAAAGTGTTTACAAGTCTGTCGTGACGCCACCTGTGGTGTTCGGTCAATAGTGGGACCGACGCTGCGTTAAAGGGGTCCTCTGGGGAATTTTATTGGAGCACTGATGGTACACTTCTCACAGGTGAAGCGGGGTCCCCAGGGGTCCTAAGGTGTATGGTGGTGATGACGGTTGCCGGTAAATGAGTAAAGGACACAAGTTGTAAGTCTTTAACTGGTTTACTGTAGTTGGCAGTCCAGGGCACCGGCAACAGGTACATAGGAGTCCAGGCAGCCCAGAAACAAGCGGAATCCCCTTGGCAAGTCAGGTTAGGAGCCTTCCACTCTGCGCTTGCTAAAGTCCCTTGCTGCCTGAAGTGTTCTAAACAAGGTCCTAATTCTTTCAGTTCTTTCTCCTGTCCTGGGACAGGTACCTGTATGGCAGGCAGTTTGAGCCATACTATCTGGGGTCTCTACATGGTGACTCCAGGCTCCAGGATGCTGCTGTGCCACAGGCGTAATTTGGGCAATGTCTGTATGATCTTATGCCCTCCGGTTCTGCTCTGTGTCTTAGAGTCTCCCAAAAGCCTCAGGCTCCCAGTTCCCAGCTACTGCACTCTGGCTCTGAGGGTGTCCTTCCGCTGTTCCCCTCTGAGCCCTTTCTCTCTCCTCTGCTCCTTTCCTCTGTCTGTCCTCGCTCACAGACTGTCTGTACAAACTGAACTAGCTCCTCCTCCAAACCAGGATCTTTATCCAGGGAAGCTGCCCTAAAACAGGGTTTTGAGCCCCCCCTCCTGGCCTGGATTTGGAAGGTGTTGTGTGTGTGATAACCTGCCAAAAGGAATCTCACTTGTCTCCAGGCATAGCACTACCCTCCCCGAGAGGAAGGCAGCACTACTGTGGTAGCCGAACTCCTGGGGTGCCACACATAGCCAAATCTAAAATGGACCAGGAGGTTAAGGGCAGTAGTTTAAAGTTAAATGGAACCTGTCACCCCCCCAGGTGGTTTTAACTAAAAGAGCCACCTTGTGCAGCAGTAATGCTGCATTCTGACAAGGTGGCTCTTTTAGTTCTAGGTGCTGTAACTGCCGAAATAATCAGTTTTGTAATTTGTCCTAAATACCTTTTCTTCAGTCAAGGAGGCAGGCCTTCCCCCCCCTGCTGCAGACGCCACACAGCCGTCACTCAAATCTTCTTGGCGCAGGGCGCCGCCTGTTGTGAACTATACTTTTTGGCTCCCTCTTGTGGTCACTAGTGATTTGGCACTTGGATTGTCTTTTACCAGGTTGGTGCTCACCTGCTTCGTTAGGCCTGGGGTGTTGCTATTTAAACTTCCTGGATTCTCAGTCCAGTGCCTGGCATCGTTGTAATCAGTTCACTTCTGTTTGCTCCTGTCTTCAGGTCCTGGTTCTTTGCAATATAAGCTAAGTCCTGCTTTTTTACTCTTGATCATTTGCATTGTTCATATTTTTGTCCAGCTTGTACAATATGTGATTCCTGTTATTGCTGGAAGCTCTAGGGGGGCTGATATTCTCCCCCCACACCGTCAGTCGGTTTGGGGGTTCTTGGATATTCAGCGTGGATATTTTGCAGGGTTTTTTGCTGACCATATAAGTCTTCTTACTATATTCTGCTATTAGTCAGTGGGCCTCTCTTTGCTAAATCTAGTTCATTCTTACGTTTGTCTTTTCTTCTTACCTCACCGTTATTATTTGTTGGGGGCTTGTATTACTTTGGGGTCTTTTTCTCTGGAGGCAAGAGAGGTCTTATTTTCCCTGATAGGGGTAGTTAGTTCTCCGGCTGGCGCGTGACGTCTAGGATCAACGTAGGCACGTTCCCCGGCTGCTGTTAGTGTTTGCGCTAGGATCAGGTATATGGTCAGCCTAGTTACCACTTCCCTATGAGCTGGTATTTATGTTTTGCAGACTTTGCTGTAATCTTTGAGGTCCCCTGCCATTGGGATCATAACAGCCGCCTCCTCATCGCTGTTTTGAAATCAGCCGGCGCCTGCGCTCTTTTCTCCTGCCTTGGGCAGGCGCAGTGAGCTCTGCCCGTCTGTCCTCAAATGCAGTCTAGCTGACTGCGCCTGTGCGGACGTCCTGCCTGTGAATCCCAGCCCCGCAGTGTCTTCTGATTTATTCACATTGCGGGGCTGGGATTCACAGGCAGGGCAGCCGCACAGGCGCAGTCAGCTATATACAATACATGCAATGGCGATCGTTATCCTAAAACTTCTATTTGGAGATAAATCACACTTGTACGGACGCCTCCAGCTTCCCTGCGGAGACAGACAGGCGGCGCATCTTTCCAGATGGCAGCATGTCTATTTATCTTGCGGAGACGCTCAGTCTCTACAAGATAAATATCACCCATCCAATGTATTGGGTGTGGTGATTCCGTACGGTTCAGTGAACACATGTGGAATCACCTGTGTTCAAAAGCCGGCTGTGCTTTAGATGGAGTGAACATGTGCTGCGTCCAAAGTGCTGCCGGTTACTGACCGTGGAAACATACCCTTTTAGATGTAGAAAATCCACAGGTTAAAAATGCTCATACATTCTTTGTATGCAAATTGCCTCTGCTGAAAAAAAGAGGACTTAACTCTATAGCGCCACCTATTGGAAGTAGCAATCCTACAAGTCACAATCAACCCTTTAACGAGTCGTGCAATATGACTTAGGATAAAAGCCAAATCAGTATCTCAATTCGCAGACACGGTGTTTCTTTGTGCATTCTTTGTGCATTTTTACTGCAGAAACGCATCAAAAATGCATGCAATCCGCACATGACTATATCAGTAAAGTTTTGTTTGTTTGTCCCCTACCCTGAACCAGTTACTGGTTTTGCCATAAATGCTTAAGGACAATGCCCCTAAAGATCCCCATATACATTCCTGCTTTATGCCTTTTTGTTTCACTTCCTGTACCCTAGCACCAGCTCCATTGTCATAGTGATCACTTTATCTTCAGAATCCTATTCTTCTTTCTTACTACATTTCCCATCATTCCTAGTGCAAGCCACCAGTGAGCACAGACCTATAAGTAATGTACAAAACACCATTACACCAGCCCTGAAAATAACGATTATCCCTCACTCCCACTCACTGACATGGATGATGAGATGGATCAATGGATGGATGGGGAGAGATCTGAATGTAAAGACCCTCTGCACTATTAGTATAAGGAAGACAACTGCTTACACAGCTTAGGAAGCCTTTGCAGGTGTTTTTTGTTAATTATTCTAATTTACTGAGATAATGACTTTTGGGTTTTCATTGGTTGTAAGTCATAATCATCAACATTAACAGGAATAAACATTTGCAATAGATCACTCTGTTTGTAATGACTCTATATAATATATAAAGTTTACTTTTTATATTGCAGAAATGAAATAAATTAACTTTTTTCATGATATTCTAATTTAGTGAGAAGCACTTGTATATGTAAGCACTGAATATGTGAAATTTAAACTGTAGTACTGATATATAGAGTATTCTTATAAAATGAAAATTCTTAGTATACGAATTGGTCAATTGGACATCGCCACCTTTCTCTGGGGGGACCCTAACTTTTTCATCAGATATTTGTAGGCTTTTGGTCTCAAAGTGGCATATCTTATAGAAATTGTTAGGGTCCTCCAGAGAAAGGTCCCTTTGTCATGGCTGGTAGGCATACATGAATTGGTCATATTTGTGCCTCAAGTTACTTCATTTTGTAAGGATATTCTGTATAGCAGTAATGCAGTTTACATTTCACATGTTCAATATTCACATGTATCTCAGCGCATATGATGTACTGCTGCATGGAGTGGTGCTAGCAGGACAAGTGCCAGGGTCAGGAAGGATGATTGAGTAGTGTTTTGTTGTAGCTGGCATCGGTCCTGCTGCATTTGAATTATAATTACACCTTTTTTTTATTTATAATACACTAGGAAGCAGAAGCAAGGCAGCACAATAGTTTTTGCACAACAAAATGTGAAGTCAAGAGTCAGTCAGAAATGGTGTGCTTGCTAGTTACAAACAGCTGTACTGAATTTTTGAGTTTTTTGATCAGTGGTGGAATCCAAAGAATGAAGAATATATCCACTGTCGTCTAGACAGCCCCTTTTATACTGTTTTTCAAGACTTAAAAATTACCTAAGTTAGGCTTCAAGTAAGTAAGAAAAAATGATCACATTATATACCTTTCCCTCCCTGCTGCTTCTGGTGGTCGCTTATCTGGGACCCTCCTGTTATTATTTCACAAGAAGAAAGTGCTTTGGTGGTGTCTGTCTACCTCAGAAAGTCCTCTATGCTCAAGGTAACTGGAGCTCTTCTTAGACTGGGCTCTGTAAGCTTTGTATCTAATTATACAAAGCAAAACACTGGGCAAAACTAACTAACAATGGTATTATGCCTAGGGACGGTACAGGACACAAGGATTCAAAGAACAACAAGCACAATGTGTCTCAATTGTGCCAGGTCTGTACTTTTAATTAATAACTTTCGAGAACCCTGCTAATAAGTCCTATTATACACTGGTTTTCATTGCACTGTAAGCCTTTACTGCTGTAATTAATAGCTGCACTGATCAGGTTTTTACTGTGAGGTCAGAAAACCCTTTTTCCATAAACCGACCTTGTCCAAAAAGCTGGAATAAAAAATGTCACCGTGTGCCAAATTCACACCTTGAAGATTCAGCCTGGAAAAGGCTGACAACTGTCTGATTAATTCCAACCACATTCATTTTCAAGTGACATACTGTAGATATGGGTGGGTTCCTGCCATTTTGTGTCTTTAAGTAATATTCTAATAACTGTAGCAAACATTGGGCATAATCATCAGGCTATTCATAAATATTGTAATAAGTTCATCAAGAATAGAGAAAGTGGCAGTCACCAATTGTAAAAAAAAGTCCTTAATTTAAACATCATTAAAAAGTGCTAGGGATTTAGCTGGCTGCGTTTGACCGACGGCCGTTTTGCTTGTACAAACGTTTCAGTGGGTCACAATACGGCATGACGTCAACATACTTCCTTTAAAGCAGCCAGAACAGCACACATCATGATGAGTAACCAATTAAAGAACAAAAAAAATTATTGAAAAGAACAACAGAGTAAATAGTATAAATAGTAATATTTTCGGTCCTAGTGCAGTCCCTGAAAAAAACACACAGCACTCGGATCAATGTTATTCAATGGGGCAGTACAGATGAGCGATTTTTTTTTTCACTGACCAAATCTACATGTGAAAAAACATCATTCATGCACAAGTTTCTTCTGTAAATCAGATTAGACTCACCCATTCAAGTCTGTGGGTGCATAAAAAAAACGGAGCTACAGTATAGCATCCATCTATTATGGGTATATTGCAATTTTGTTTGCCTTTGGCATCTATTAAGGAGATCTCCTAGGTTTAATTTGTGACATCCCACTATTATTGCCGTTTGTACATTTCAAAGTATTAAACACATTTCTTACAAACATATTTGGAATCATTTTTGGAAAAAAAAAGCAGTTTCTCTCCCATGAAAAACAACAAAAACACACAGCCCTCAATAATATGTCATGATCGGATGTGGTAAACATTCGAGGTGCACAATGGGAAAAATGTTGAAAAATTTACCCAATTTTATGGCATATGTACCGTATATACTCAAGTATGAGCCCACCCGAGTATAAGCCAAGACCCCTAATTTTGCCACAAAAAAATGGGTAAGCTTATTGACTTGAGTATAAGCCTAGGGTGGGAAATGCAGCAGCTACTGGTAAATTTCAAAAATTAAAATAGATACCAATAAAAGTAAAATTGATTGAGACATCAGTAGGTTAAATGTTTTTGAATATCCATATAGAATCAGGAGCCCTATACAATGCTCCATACAGTTCATGATGGGCCTCATAAGATGCTCCATACAAAAATATGCCCCATATAATGCTACACAAAGGTTAATGATGGTCCCATAAGATGCTCCATAGAATAATATGCCCCTTATACTGTAATGCTCCATAAAGGTTGATTGCCCCATAAGATACTCCATAGCATAATATGTCCCATTTAATGCTCCATAAAGGTTAATGGCCCCATAAGATGCTCCATGGCATAAAATGCCCCATATGCTGCTCCATAAAGGTTGATGGCCCCATAAAATGCTCCGTAGAATAATATGCCCCATATGTTGCTGCTGCTGTGATTAAAAAAAAAAAAACATACTCACCTCTCATCGCTGGGTGCCGAGTGTCGATGTCCTGAGTAGGCGGGGACACTACCGTGGTATGGGGGACAGGTGCCAGAGTCGCCGCTGGCTCAGGCCCCCACAATTGCGATATTCACCTGTCCCCGTTCCACTGCCGCACGCCGCTGTGTCTTCTGGCTCTCTGCAGTGACTGTTCAGGCAGAGGACACACACTAACCACGTCATTGCGCTCTCTGACCTGAACATCACAGCCAGAGGACACGGAAGACACAACGTGGCGGTGGAATGGGGACAGGTGAATATCGCATGGCTCACCCTCCCCGTCATACTCACCGGCGCCACCTGATGCGTCTCTGCAAGTCCCTGCTTCTCCGATGGTCTCAGATGCGTGCCAGCAGCTTGTAACTGTGTTCAGCGGTCACATGGTACCGCTCATTAAAATAATGAATATGCGCTCCACGCCTATGGGAGTGGAGGAGCGTCCATATTCATTACTTTAATGAGCAGTACCATGTGACTGCTGAACAGAGGAAGAGCTGCAGGCCCAAGAGACCATCTGAGAATGCAGAGACACGTCAGGTGGGGGTAAGTATGATGCGACAGCTGCCACTCCTGCCGCTCCCCCTCCCCCGCCAACCCCCTGGGACAATGACTCGAGTGTAATCCGAGAGGGGCTCTTTCAGCCTAAAAAAATGGGCTGAAAATCTCAGCTTATACTCAAGTATATACGTATGTGAAATGTACAGTCCATGGCACAGCAGTCTGTCGCACACCAACTTGAGCACTAGTACCTTTTAGCTGTTACAATCCCGGTGACAGGCATGGGCATGAATGTTTCTACAGAACTAATGTGGGGGTCAACTGTGTAAACACCTGTAGTAGATGTCAGCACAGTCTATGAATAAGAGCAGGTGGGCACAGCTGGTGAGTATTACATTTTTATTTTTTAGCCCCCACCACCAGTCCTTAGTATATTCCATGGAGTGCCCATGGGAAATGTTCCCTCATCATAAATCTTATGATTGAGAATGGCTCGTAGATTCTCCTTTCAGTAGGTTAGGAAGGCAGGCAGGCCATTAATCGCTCATATATGGAAACCAATTCTGCTACTTTATCATATAACTGTTTTAAAAATAGTCAGTTTAATTGACCTAGCCCTTTATTTAATAACCCAGCAGGGAAGTAGTTAAAAAAAAGTGCCAGGAGACTAGGATCTGAGATAGCGTAGGCAGATCTAGCAGTGATAGTCACTTTACCAGTGGTGGTCAGAATAGCAGTAGTGGTTATGCTTGTTGTGGTGGTCAGGCTAGCAGTAGTGGCAAGGCTAGTGGTGGTGATCAGGTTAGAAGTAGTGGTCAGGCTATCAGTGGTGTTTAAGCTAGCAACGGTGGTCAGGTTAGTAGTGGTGGTTAGGCTATCAGTGGTGGTTAGGCTATCAGTGGTGGGTAGGCTAGTAGTGGTGGTCAGACTAGCAGCGGTGGTCAGGTTAGTAATGTTGGTTAGGCTAGCAGTGGTAGTCAGACTAGCAGTAGTGACATGGCTAGCAGTGGTGGGCAGGTTAGTAGTGGTTGTCAGGTTTGCAGTGGTGGTCAGACTAGCGTGCTGGTTAAGCTAGCAGCGGTGGTCAGGTTAGTAGTGTTGGTTAGGCTAGCAGTGGTGGTTAGGTGAGCAGTGGTGGGTAGGCTAGTAGTAGTGGTCAGGTTAGCAGTGGTGGTCAGGCTGGCAGTGGTGGTCAGGTTAACAATGGTGGACGCAGTGGAGGCTCAGTCATCCATTTAATGTTGGATTTGTGAGCGTGCTCATGAAAATAGGGAATCAGGGAATGCATTTAGGGTCTGTGGTAAGGTATTGCCTGCTAACATGATAATGTTTCCTCTAATTGTAGCCCCCCTTTTTTTTGTTTCTTCCGGTCCAGACCGCTATAATGGCAAGTGCGGAGTTTACTGCTGGGACATTTGTAACCATTCACACATCTGTAGCCATTTCCAGTCTTTACAGCAGCACAAATAAGTTCAGACCCCAAACCAGACATCCTGTGTTTCTATATAGCACTGATAAAGTAGTGTCAGCCTGTATTATTATAGATCACATATAACCCTGTGCCCCTATACAACCCTCATAAACTAGTGCTAGCCTGCGCTCCAAGGGCTGGCACACGATATATACAGGGGGTGAAATAAGTATTCAACACGTTCATTTTCTAAGTAAATATATTTCTAATGGTGCTACTGACATGACATTTTTATTATTACCCATAATTACATTTCTCATTATTACCCATAACTAAATTTATGGACATCTATGGTGTGATTTATTTGCCTGTGTGGATTGGATGTGTTGTTACTGACATCTGGTGAGAATTTCATGTCAATAGCACCTTTAGAAATAAATTTACTTAGAAAATTGGTGACATGTTCAATACTTATTTCACCCGCTATATATAAATTGATTAACATATTGTACCAAAGTCTGGCAAATATCAGTCTGCACTAATGCACGTGCACTGCAGTAAATTCTCACATACATAGAAATGCACACACCTGGCAGATTCGAGTACTTGGTGTATTTTCTTGACCAGTTTGTGTGAATGAAATGAATTTGATAGCTTATTATAATTCCTTTTCTGCCATATGGTACTTTCCAGACTACAATGACTTTTAGCAGATCATAGAAGAGCTGCTTAATGGGACTGTAATGGGTTAATTATTATAATTAGCATTACGGTGCATAAACGACTCGAGCAGCGCAGCGTGGAGGACTCCATGTAGATTCCTGCTATCTGAGGGTTAATCTTGATTGCAGACCTCACTGGCTATAAGTTTACATAGTTTGGAAATGTGACAATGAAAGAAAATACACATTATTTATAAGCCCACACAGTGTATTCTAATTGAAGCCTCTCGCTCATTGCTCTCCTCCTCCTATTCTTCTCTGACTCGTGGATGTTTGGGGGTCCCACAGGGAGGGAAGGCCGTGGGTGGGGAGAGAACTTGAGAATTGGCAGCAAGAGCATCTCCTAGGCTGTGGGTGGGAGGAAGTGCGTCAGGGGAGAGTGTGGGCACAGGGACACGTAGATGCAATAAGATGAAATGCAGTGGTCTCGAAATAGCCTGTGTGTGGTGAAGAAAGGGGAGTGAGATATCAGCAAGACATTGACACGAATATTGTGTGGGAGTTGTCAGAGCAATTTCAGGTGCCCTCAACCGAGGCGTAACCACAAGAGAAGCACTTCGGTCTGACAGAAAACTGCTAAACCAGAGGACTGAGGCTCAGGCATCCATGTGCAGGAAGATTAAGTGCCCGCACTAGGCCTTAACCTGGGATTATAGAGTTGTGCCAGTAGAAAATAGTTTGTAGTTTTATGGCTCTGCACTTATACAAGAATCTAAACACAAAAACACATTTGCTCTTTTTACAAATCTCATTATTTCCTTTATGAATTTTTATTTGTTTCCCATTCATTTCTGTGCTATCAGATTACATTTTAGGAAACACTGTATTTCACATTTCTTTAGAACCACTCCAGTGTTATTTTTATTTTAGCGCTGGACTGGTGCCACTAATGTAAGTTCCCTGACCTTAGTCTTATACTTAACAGCTGCCATCTTCAACTCTTTAATAATAATAATAATAATAATAATAATTTTTATTTATATAGCGCCAACATATTCCGCAGCACTTTACAATTAGCGGGGACATCTACAGACAATAAATTCAATACAAGACAATTTAATCAGTGACATTAGGAGTGAGGTCCCTGCTCGTAAGCTTACAATCTACAAGGAAATGGGGGGGACACAATAGGTGAAAAGTGCTTGTTATTTCAGGTCTGGCAATTATAATAAATAGGGATTTTCATATAAAGCTGCATGATCCGGTCATCAGCCCGTGTGTTTAAGTGCAATAGTTAAGTATCAAGTGCAGTTATCATGAGCATGGAGGGTGTGGAGACAGATGAATAGTAGGGTGCAGATTCAGAATAATATTTGGAAGGAGGGAACAGGGCAAAGTTAGTTTACTGAGTAGTTGGTGTGGTAGGCTTGTTTGAAGAGATGGGTTTTTAGAGCGCGCTTGAATAGGTCGGGGCTAGGTATCAGTCTGATCGTCTGGGGAAGTGCATTCCAGAGAGCTGGCGCAGCACGAGAGAAGTCTTGGAGACGGAGGTGTGAGGTTCGGATTACAGGGGATGTTAGTCTTAGGTCGTTTGTAGAGCGGAGGGCACGTGTAGGGCGATAGACAGAGATGAGAGAGGAGATATAAGACGGTGCAGAACTGTGGAGAGCTTTGTGGGTGAGAGAGATGAGTTTATACTGGACCCTGTAGCGAATGGGTAGCCAGTGTAATGACTGGCACAATATGAAGGCATCTTTCCGGCGACTCTGCGGTCCCATAACGACATCTTGTGACCCCAATCTCTGACTGACCAGAAGTCAGAGGTAATGGGCATAAACTCTCAGTTTAAGGCTACGAGAGTCATGTAATGAATAAAAATTGAATTCCGAAACGCACTTGCTAGATTTGCACATTTTTTCCTACTCATGCACACTGGTGCAACACTTATATTTCTTCAACAAAGACTTCTAATTTTATTCAACATGCTGGATTTTTTCCCATTTTTCCATGTGGTCTGCGAGAGCCTCGTTCTGGCCCTTTCTGGCTCACAGACTTAATGCACATTGAGTTCTGACTTCTAGCTCACCCAACAAACAGTTGAGTGATGTGGCAGGACACAACCTGCAAGAGGCAACAAGAGCGATGCCGATAACATATGAAGATGGTGGATGATAAGTTTAAGATTAGGTGCAGGGAAATTAGATTAGTAGCACCACTCAAGCACTACGATGCTTTCAATTATTCAGCAGTGTGTTCGTCCGCCTTTGTTGTGGGTGGAGTAAAAGTGTGGTGCTCCATCTAATTCATGACAAGTTGTGGCATACCATATGCAGGAAATCATTCTCCAGTCACTGATTAGAGTAAGATTTCTGGCGTGGCTCATGGAGGTGCACTCTACTTGTCAGATGCTCCTGATTCATTTAGAGGCGTGCACCACTTAATGAATCAGGAGCGTCTGACTCCACCATGATCCCACATCAAGACTGGCGTGAAAATCGCTGGTCTTGATGAATCAGGGCCCATCTTTTAAAATGCTAAAAATCAATCCTATCTTTCAAATAAAGAACAATGAAAAAAATGCTTAATTCTGTTGACAAATATGCTAAAAAGGTATTCAGTTATATACTTAAAGTGGTTGTCCTGAAGTCTCTCCAGGATGCTGCATAAATTATATAAAATTTATATTCATCTGTCGGACCAGAGTTGCTCCTCTGCTCTGAGCTCTATGTTTCTCCTCATTACTGTATTACTGTATGTACCTTATGCGCTATAATAACATTTTAGCCCCCATATAGTTTGACACTCTGCGGTGCCTTTTTTCTTGTATTTTCCTGTATTTGAAATTATAGTAATTGCGTAAAAAAGGTATTTTTCCATCTATTTGTGTTGCAGCAATTTTATTCTAATTTCTTGCATTTTTCTATACTTCCTTATACTCCTAAGAATGTGTGAAAAATACATGCTCTATTGTGAATTATGACTTTTCCAATGCAGAACAGGAAAAAATAGCACATTTATAATTTCCACAAATTTGTAGCTATAAATATCAGAAATTTAATTGGACAAAAAAGTGAATGGTCCATAGTGAATATCCAAATGCGGTAGATTAAACATACAATTATTTATAATTTAATGGGGGACTAGCCATACACAGGAGATGTAAAAAAAATCTACATACCCCATATTAAAACTCAAAATTTTTGTCATGTAAAAAACATACTAAGCAAAATAAATTCAGAACTTTTTCTACCTTTAATCCCTCCCATAATCCGTACAAATCCATTGAGAAATAAACTGAAATCATTTTCAGGGAGAAAATAAAAATAGCAAAACTAAAACAATTTGATTGCATAAGTGTGAACATTTTCTTATAATTGGGGGTGTGGTTGTGTTCAGAAGTAGCCAATCACAATTAAACTCATGTTAAATAGTAGTCATTACACAGCTGCTATCATTTACAGTAATTTATTTTAACACCATATACAGTATATATAGTTTAGCTGCTCTAGCAGGCTTTTCCTGACATTTTACATTTATATTTTCATTGTACGGCAAAAGCCTCAGTCCATAAACAGTTTATAACACAGCAAAGGAATCTCATTGTTGAAAGTTATCAGTTTGGAGGCGGGTATAAAGAGTACTAAGGGTAAAAAGAAAGGGTACAAAAAAAAATTTCCAAGTCAGTAGATATGCCATGGAACAATGTGAAGATGGTCAACAACAAGTGGCTAAAATATGCACAACAGTGACATTACCTAGAACTATACTTACTTCAAAAATTGTTTAAAGGACAAGAAGCAAATTTTGCAGGAGGCTTCAAGAGGCCTACAGCAACACTAAAGGAGCTGTAGAAATTTGTGGCCAGTATTGGCTGTGTTCTTCATATGTCTTATTTGTAGTGTAGGGTGGCAAGATGGAAGACTTTTCTTACAAATAAAAACATACAAGCCCAGCTGTGTTTTGCCAAAACATACATCATGTATGTCCAAAGCATGTGGGAAAACATGTTATGATCTAATGAGACCAAGGTTGAACTTTTTTTGCGATAACTCCAAAAGGTATGTTTGGTGCAAAGCCAACACTGCACCTCACCAAAAGAAGACCATATGCATACCAGCAATTTGTTTTGGAGCTGTTTTGGGGCAGCTTAAACTAGGGCTTTAGTCAAGATGGAGTAAATTGATTTAGCTTCAAAACCTTCAGGCCTCTGTTAAAAAGCTGATGATTAAAAGGAATGTCACCTTCCAGCACAACAATGACCATAAGCATACCTCCAAATCAACAAAAAATAGGTAATCACCAGAGGAAGATCAAAGTTTTGGAATCGACCAGCCAAAGGCCAGACCTGAATCCAATTGAAAATCTCTGGGTGACCTGATGAAAGAGATATATGTACCAGAGATGGCCACACAGTCTGACAGTTTTGGAGTGCTACTGCAAGGGAGAGTGTGCAAATATTGCTAATTCTCGATGTGCATACTTATAGCTTTCTACCAAAAAAGATTGAAAACTCCATCATAAATCGATTAATGAAAAAAAATCCATTGAACTGCACTGCTAACTACTGACCTGCCTCTAATTTCTCCTTTATCTCTAAACACCTGGAATGCTTGGCCCCCTCTTATCTAGTCCTCTATCTTTTAGATAACATCCTTCTTGACCCTTTACAATCTGATTTCTGCTTCTTAAGGTACTGTTACACCATGCAACGATCCGACCTAAACTAGATCGCTGGAGCGTCGCTGTTAGGTCGCTGTAGAGACGTCAAACACAGCAGCTCCAGAACGATGCAGGAGCGATCCAGTGACGTAACGGCGACTCACTTATCATTCACGCTCCATGTAAAAACATTGCTGACATCGTTGCTTTTGCTGTCAAACATGACGATACACGCCGATCTAGTGACCAAATAAAGTTCCAGACTTCTAGCTCCGACCAGCGATATAACAGCGGGATCCAGATCGTTGCTGCGTGTCAAACTCAACAAGATCGCTATCCAGGACGCTGCAACGTCACGGATCATTGTCGTTCTCATTGGAAAGTTGTTTAGTGTGAAGGTACCTTTACACTGTACAGGAAATGCCCTTACTAAAGTCTTTATCTGTCTACTTACAACTAAATCTAATGGTCAATACTCTCTTGATTTTCCTGGATCTCCCTGCAGCATTCAACACTGGATCACTGCTCTATCTCACTATGCTCTGCTCCATCGGCTTCAAGGACACCGTTCTCTCTTGGTTCTCCACCTACCTCTCTGAACCCACCTGCAGTGTATAATTTTCTGGCTCGTTCTCCTCCTCTTACCCTTACTGTTGGGGTTCCTTAGGGTTCAATCCTAGACCCCCTTCTCTTCTTTCTATTCACTCCCTCAATTAAACAAAAAATCAAGAGATTTGTATTTCAGTACCATCTTTATACTAATGACACCCAATTACATACCTCTGCCCGACATCACTCAATCTTAATACAAAATTGTCTATCCATCATCTCGAATATCATGTCCTTCCTCTATCTGAAACTGAATCTGTCAAAAACTGAACTCCTTGTGTTTCCCCCTCTACTAACTAGCCTAAACGTGAAATTGCCATTTCGTATGGGCGGTTCTACCATAACTCCTGAGCAGGACACGCACTGTCTTGGGGTTAATTTGACTCAGACCTTTCCTTCATTCCCTACTTCCAATTACTCACTCGCTCATGTCACCTGCACCTAAAAACCATCTCTAGAATTCAACTTTACCTTACCATTCACTCTGCAAAAACTCTTATTGTTGTTTTTATTCATTCTTGCATGGACTACCTCCACTCTCTACTAATTGGTCTCCTTCTTACTAAACTCTTCCCTCTCCAGTCTATCCTCAATGCAGAAGTCAGGATCATATTTACGTCCAACCGTTACACCGATGCCTCTACCCTGTGCCAGTCTTTGCACTGGTTGCCCATCGGCTACATAATCCAATATAATCTTATCACATTTACCCACAAAGCTCTCCACAGTTCTGCACCACCCTACATCTCCTCCCTCATCTCTGTCTACCAGCCTACCCATCCTCTCTGTTCTGCTAACGAACTAAGACTAACATGTCTGTACTTTGAACCTCCCAGTCCCGTCTCCAGGACCAGTTTTCTGGAATGCACTATCCCTGCTGTTAATTCCCAATATCCAGTTTCAAAAATGTCTATAAAAACACATTTTCTTAGACTGGCCTATCGCCTCCCTTATCTCACTAATCTAACTCTTCCCTGTTCTCCTTTTTTTCAAAGTGATATTGCAGTATATAGTACAAGCGATTGGGTTCAAGCCCCCTGAGGGAGCTTAAAAATCTGAGTGAAAATTAAGAATTAAAAAGTTTTACAAATATTTAAAGATTCAAATCACTCTCCCACCCCCCTTTCTCACATTAAAAGTAAAGAAATAAAACAAAAGAAATAAATATATTTGGAATTGCCGCATCCATAAAAGTATGATCTATAAAAACATGAAATCAGTAAACTTGATCAGTATACCCTGTAACAAGAGAAATATATAGAAACTCCAGAATTGCATTTTTCAGGATCACACTTACCTATAAGAACTACAATCAGAAGCAATTAAAAACATCATATTTATCACATCATATTCATACTGACCTGTAAAATCATTTTACCAATTCATTTTTACCATGCAAAAAAACATTGTAAAAACAAAACAAAAAAAACTATGGCAGAATTGCATTTTTTCACTGATTCCCCAGACTTTCCGTACCCATTTTTTAATACATTATATAGTAAAATGAATGGTGCTATGCTATTCAAAACTGCAACTTGGGCAGAATGGTGGCATTGTTGCTTTGCAGTGCTGAGGTCCTGGGTTCAAATCCCATCAAGGACAACATCTGCAAGGAGGTTGTATGTTCTCCCCGTGTTTGGGTGGGTTTCCTCCCACACTCCAAAGACATACTGATAGGGAATCTAGGTTATGATCCCCAATGGGGACAATGATGATGATGTCTGTAAAACGCTATGAAATATGATAGCGCTTTATAAGCAAAGCAAAATAAATAAGTAACAACTTATCCAGTAAAAAGCAAGCTTCATATGGCTCTTGGAAGAATAGAAAGAAAAAACGAAGGTGCAAAAATGAAAGCTTGTAATGGGTTAATCGTAACGTTCTGCATTTTTTATTTAGAAATGTAAGCCCCTCTTACTGAGCAGTGGTCAGTGTTTGTAACAAAAGGTCAAAATATACCAAAGTGCTGACGCCTCCTCCCTGTTTGGTTGTAGCCCACTATTTTTCTAGATAAAATTCCTGGCTAGTACAAAATAGTTCCTCAAAGCCAGGAAATCGTTCTTTTTAAGGTTAAAAGTTATGCACCAAGCCTTATTCAGGAAAGCTGTTACTGAGCCTCTGTTAGAAGCTTTTATTGTGCCATTCTCACATTTACAAGCCACAGCATAAACAACAGTGTGGTGCAAACCCTTACCGTAAACTGAAACTTGTCAAATGTAAGTCAGATATTGGGAGTTAGAGATCATTTTTGTGGATTGTCCAGAACATATGGATGGTTTAGCACTCTGAATGATGGTAATATACAGCCTTACTTTGATTCCCATAGCCCTCTCAATTTATGAACCCCTTTACTTTGTCCTGGCGCTAAAATAATAGAGAATAAACTCTCTTTAATGAATGTTGGTATTTTCTCTAATGCTATTTCTAGACTTTAAATGAGTTGTCTGGTCCAAATTAATAAGTCTGTAGTTACTTTGTGTGACTTAATTGGGATTCCAGAGACAGGCTTACTACTATCCACTCCATCTAACAGATTCAAGGGGTTGCCCAGACATTCACTCTTTTCCCGCTGTACAGGAATCTGAACCTACACAGGGTCCCCTGGCTTGAGGCCACGGAGTTGTCTGTTGACTGGTGAAGCAAGCTGATGCTAAGGAAAGTCATCATATTTGGGCATCAAGTGATGGATTGAATTGGAAAACAAGCACGTGGTCAAAATACTACTGCAAGAGCAATGTAGCAGAGATGTGGACCAAGTCCAGCCGAACTAAGTAACTGTCAATGTAAGCAGAAATACAGGAACATAAACAGCAGCCGCCCCACCAAGAGACGAGGAGCAAACACAAACTAGACACAGAAGTGGGCATTAAGCTCCGTGGACAGTTCCAGGGAATACACAGAGCGTCCGCTTTATTGCCCCACATAATCCGCAGCGAAGGCACATCACCACCCAGTGACAGAACCAAAACAGAGGGATCAGGCACAGACACGGATGTCACAGTTTTTTACAGTAGTATTGTTGTATTGGAAAACAGCAGACAATAGAAATGAAGTAGCCTATGACAATTTTTAATTTAAAATACAAAAAAGATAATAGGACAAACTATTTAGAATGACAACTGGGGAAATTGTACAATTTTACTACTGTATGCATGCTATGCATACCTCGTAATGAATCAGATGAGGCCCGAAATGGCATGCACCTCCATGAACCTTGCCATAAATCTTACTCAAGTCGGAGACTGGCGTAAGATTTGTGGCTTGAGGAATGCCTCTTTCCATCATGATTTTGATGAGCAGAGGTTACAATGCCACGCAAACCCCCAACCCACCCCAGCTTCTCCCACTTTGGCTTAGCTGGGGAAAAATGGCACGATAACACCAAAAGTCACATTTTTGCCATGCCTCAATTTGTGACTTTTAGGCTATGTGCACACGTAGGAAATGTGGTGCTGAATTTTCTGCACTAAATCTGCATCTCCTGGCAGAATCCGCAGGTGCGTTTTTTGTGCAGATTTTATTTCTATAATGGAGGGGTGCAGAAACGCTGCAGATCCGCACAAAAGAAGTGACATGCACTTCTTTGAAATCTGCAGTGTTTCTGCGCAGATTTTTCTGCACCATGTGCGCAGCTTTTTTTTTTTTTCACATTGATTTACATTGTACTGTAAATCACAGTGCAGTTCTGAAGCGTTTCTGCTGCAGAAAAATCTGCTGCAGATCTGCACCAATTCTGCACTAAATCTGCATCGTGTGCACATACCCTTAAAGCTTTTTGCGCCACTATTCAAGCACGGCCAGCTCCACTCTACACACTGCGCAAGCGTGGGATTACTGTGATGCAGGGAAATCAAATAGAGTGGGCGGTGACGCCCGTGACTGAACAGAAAATAAAGCACACCCCTATGACTAAATGAGCAGATACAATATAAATATATAAAATGTTTTTTTGGACATCATTACAACGCCGTTTTTAGCAAAAAAAAAAGTGTTAGTGATGCACATTGTATCACTAACAAGGCACTGGGGAGAGTTTAGATACTTGAAATGACGTGACAGGTTCTCTTTAAAGCTTTGATGAATCGGGGTCTATCTGACTTACATGGCTAATCCGAGGCAGGTCCCTGCTGGCTAATTCCTGACCTGCTTCCCCTGACTGACAGGTCTCTCTCCATATACACACATAGGGAGTGATATGTGAATCTAGGGGAGCAGTGTGGGGGGAAACCACCGGGGACCTGCTGTGGACTAGTCATCCGAGGAGCATTGTTCCTCACCATCTTTTCAAAGTATATTTTCTATGAAAAGTTCCAGCATTTCAAAGTAAAATATAGATAGCCGCAATAACGCAGCCATTGTCTGATTCATGCTGCCCGTGGTTCCCTTTAATAATGATTGTTATGTTCCCATCAGTATATGGCGACCTGTGTTATCTGGCCAGTAAATGAGTGCCGATTGACTTGTATACAGTAGGCTGGCCCATATTAATACATCGAGTGAGGCCCATATGAGCGCTCCCAGGGCTGCCACTAAGAATTTCGGGGCCCCATACTAGCAAAATTTTCAGGGCCCACTTGAAACTCCGCCCAGGCTCCACTATAGCCCCCCTCCACCCTTCGAACCTTCCACAGTCCCACCACCCTCTCTTGGAAAAACTCCACTTCTGCATCATGTCCTCACCAATCACACATTGACAGTTCCCATCACCAAATCACATACATAGCCAGCAGCTTTTGTTTTGGCCAAAAGATTTTTTAATCCGCCACCACGACAAGGTAGACTGTTGTGAATTCCGTTCTCGAACTCCCTCCTGTGGTCATGAATGGTACTTCGGTGAGTTCTGTCCGTGGACTCCCTCTGGTGGCTGTGAGTGGAGCTGCTGGTTCTGAGATTCCTTCTCCAGCTGCCCTCGTTTGGGGCTAGGCTGATTCTCTATTTAACTCCACTCAGATCGTTACTCCATGCCAGCTGTCAATGTTCTAGTACTGGTTCAGATCTCTCCTGGATCTTTCTGAGGACCTGTCTGCTCCAGCACAAGCTAAGTTCCTGCTTCTTCATTTGTTACATATGGTTTTTCTTGCTAAGTTCTAGTCCAGCTTGCTATCATGAAACTACCTGGCTAGCTGGAAGCTCTGCGGGTGCAGAGTGGCACCACCGCATCGTGAGTCGGTGCGGGGGTATTTTTTGCACACTCTGCGTGGTTTTTGTAGCTTTTTGTGTTGACCGCAAAGATCCCTTTTCTATCCTCAATCTGTTTAGTTAGACTGGCCTCTCTTTGCTAAAACCTATTTCATCCTGTGTTTGTGATTTCCTCTTATCTCACAGTCAATACTTGTGGGGGGGCTGCTTTTACCTTTGGGGAAATTTCTCTGAGACAAGTAAGGCTTTGTTTCCTTTCTTTAGGGGTAGTTAGCTCTTAGGCTGTGAAGAGGCTTCTAGGCAGAGTCAGGCACGCTCCACGGCTGTTTCTAGTTGTGTTGATAGGAGTAGGGTTTGCGGTCAGCAGAGTTCCCATTTCCCCAGAGCTCGTTCTGATTCCGTGTTTAACTATCAGGTCACTCCTGGTGCACCTAACCACCAGGTCCATAACAGTACAGCTGGCCCACAAAGTGTTAATGCATCTCAATAGAGGGAAAAGAGAAGTTCTGAGACCATTTTTTTTTTCTCTGCAGTGTGTTTTGCCTTTCTTTTCCCCTTAAACTCTGGGTGGTTCAGAACTCAGGTGTGGATATGGACATTCAAGGTTTGTCCTCTAGTGTAGATCAACTCGCTGCAAGGGTACAAAACATTCAAGATTATGTAGTTCAGAATCCTATGTTGGAGCCTAGAATTCCAATTCCTGATTTGTTTTCTGGGGATAGATCTAAATTTCAGAATTTCAAAAACAATTGTAAACTGTTTCTTGCTCTGAAACCCCGCTCTTCTGGTGACCCTATTCAGCAAGTAAGAATCATTATTTCTTTGTTGCGTGGCGACCCTCAAGACTGGGCATTCGCTCTGGCGCCAGGAGATCCTGCATTGCGTAATGTAGATGCGTTTTTTCTGGCGCTGGGTTTGCTTTATGATGAACCGAATTCTGTGGATCAGGCAGAGAAAATTTTGCTGGCTTTGTGTCAGGGTCAGGATGAAGCGGAGGTATATTGCCAGAAGTTCAGAAAGTGGTCTGTGCTTACTCAGTGGAATGAGTGTGCCCTGGCAGCAATTTTCAGAAAGGGTCTTTCTGAAGCCCTTAAGGATGTTATGGTGGGGTTCCCCACGCCTGCTGGTCTGAATGAATCAATGTCCTTGGCCATACAGATCGTTCGGCGCTTACGTGAGCGCAAAACTGTGCACCACTTGGCGGTATCCTCTGAGCAGAGGCCTGAGCCTATGCAATGTGATAGGACTTTGACCAGAGCTGAACGGCAAGAACATAGACGTCAGAAGGGGCTGTGTTTTTACTGTGGTGACTCCACTCATGCTATCTCTGATTGTCCTAAGCGCACTAAGCGGTTCACTAGGTCCGTCACGATTGGTACTGTACAGCCTAAATTTCTTCTGTCCGTTACTCTGATTTGCTCTTTGTGATCCTATTCTGTTATGGCATTTGTGGATTCAGGCGCTGCCCTGAATTTGATGGACTTGGAGTTTGCCAGGCGCTGTGGTTTTTTCTTGGAGCCCTTGCAGCATCCCATTCCTTTGAGGGGAATTGATGCTACGCCTTTGGCCAAGAATACGCCTCAGTACTGGACCCAGTTGACTATGTGCATGGCTCCTGCGCATCAGGAGGATATTCGCTTTTTGGTGTTGCATAATCTGCATGATGTGGTCGTGTTGGGTTTGCCATGGCTGCAGGTCCATAATCCAGTATTGGATTGGAAATCAATGTCGGTGTCCAGTTGGGGGTGTCAAGGGGTACATGGGGATGTTTCATTATTGTCAATTTCTTCCTCCACTCCTTCTGAAGTCCCTGAGTTTTTGCCGGATTACCGGGATGTATTTGATGAGCCCAAGTCTAGTACCCTACCTCCTCATAGGGATTGTGATTGTGCTATTAATTTGATTCCTGGTAGCAAGTTCCCTAAGGGACGACTTTTCAATTTGTCTGTGCCAGAACACGCCGCTATGCGGAGTTATATAAAGGAGTCCTTGGAGAAAGGGCATATTCGCCCGTCGTCGTCACCATTGGGAGCAGGGTTCTTTTTTGTGGCCAAGAAGGATGGTTCTCTGAGACCTTGTATAGTTTACCGCCTTCTTAATAAAATCACGGTCAAATTTCAGTACCCTTTGCCTCTACTGTCTGATTTATTTGCTCGGATTAAGGGGGCTAGTTGGTTCACCAAGATAGACCTTCGAGGGGCATATAATCTCGTGCGTATTAAACAGGGCGATGAATGGAAAACAGCATTTAATACGCCCGAGGGCCATTTTGAGTACCTGGTGATGCCATTCTGCCTTTCTAATGCTCCCTCTGTGTTTCAGTCCTTTATGCATGACATCTTCCAAAAGTATCTGGATAGATTCATGATCATATATTTGGATGATATTTTTGTCTTTTCGGATGATTGGGAGTCCCATGTGAAGCAGGTCAGAATGGTGTTCCAGGTCCTTTGTGCTAATTCCTTGTTTGTAAAGGGATCTAAGTGTCTCTTTGGAGTTCAGAAGGTTTCCTTTTTGGGCTTCATTTTTTCCCCTTCTACTATCGAGATGGATCCTGTTAAAGTCCAAGCTATTTATGATTGGACTCGGCCTACATCTGTGAAGAGCCTTCAGAAATTTCTGGGCTTTGCCAATTTTTACCGTCGCTTCATCGCTAATTTTTCTAGTGTTGTTAAACCATTGACTGATTTGACCAAGAAGGATGCTGATGTGGTGAATTGGTCCTCTGCGGCCGTTGAGGCTTTTCAGGAGTTGAAACGTCGTTTCTCTTCGGCTCCTGTGTTGTGTCAGCCAGATGTTTCGCTCCCTTTTCAGGTCGAGGTTGATGCTTCTGAAATTGGAGCAGGGGCTGTTTTGTCTCAGAGAAGTTCTGATTGCTCTGTAATGAAGCCATGCGCTTTCTTTTCGAGAAAGTTTTCGCCTGCTGAGCGTAATTATGATGTTGGCAATCGGGAGTTGTTGGCTATGAAGTGGGCATTCGAGGAGTGGCGACATTGGCTTGAAGGAGCCAAGCATCGCGTGGTGGTCTTGACAGATCACAAGAATCTGACTTATCTCAAGTCTGCCAAGCGGTTGAATCCTAGACAGGCTCGTTGGTCGCTGTTTTTCTCCCGTTTCAATTTTGTGGTTTCGTACCTTCCGGGTTCTAAGAATGTGAAGGCTGATGCCCTTTCAAGGAGTTTTGTGCCTGATTCTCCTGGGGTTCCTGAGCCGGCTGGTATTCTCAGAGAGGGGGTAGTTCTGTCTGCCATCTCCTCTGATTTGCGGCGGGTGCTGCAGGAGTTCCAGGCTGATAGACCTGACCGTTGTCCAGCGGAGAAACTGTTTGTCCCTGATAGATGAACTAATAGAGTTATCTCTGAGGTTCATTGTTCGGTGTTGGCTGGTCATCCTGGGATTTTTGGTACCAGAGATTTGGTGGCTAGGTCCTTTTGGTGGACTTCCTTGTCGCGGGATGTGCGTTCTTTTGTGCAGTCTTGTGGGACTTGTGCTCAGGCTAAGCCCTGCTGTTCTCGTGCCAGTGGGTTACTTTTGCCCTTGCCGGTCCCGAAAAGGCCTTGGACGCATGTTTCCATGGATTTTATTTCAGATCTTCCTGTTTCTCAAAGGATGTCGGTCATCTGGGTGGTTTGCGATCGCTTCTCTAAAATGGTCCATTTGGTACCCTTGCCTAAATTGCCTTCTTCCTCTGATTTGGTTCCATTATTTTTCCAACATGTGGTTTGTTTGCATGGCATTCCGGAGAACATCGTGTCTGACAGAGGTTCCCAGTTTGTTTCAAGGTTTTGGCGGTCCTTTTGTGCTAAGATGGTCATTGATTTGTCTTTTTCTTCGGCTTTCCATCCTCAGACAAATGGCCAAACCGAACGAACCAATCAGACTTTGGAAACTTATCTGAGATGCTTTGTTTCTGCGGATCAGGATGATTGGGTGACCTTCTTGCCATTAGCTGAGTTCGCCCTTAATAATCGGGCCAGTTCGGCTACTTTAGTTTCGCCTTTTTTTTGTAATTTTGGTTTTCATCCTCGTTTTTCTTCAGGGCAGGTTGAGCCTTCGGACTGTCCTGGTGTGGATTCTGTGGTGGACAGGTTGCAGCAAATTTGGAATCATGTGGTGGACAATTTGACCTTGTCCCAAGAGAAGGCTCAACGTTTCGCTAACCGCCGTCACCGTGTTGGTCCCCGACTTCGTGTTGGGGATTTGGTTTGGTTATCATCTCGTTATGTTCCTATGAAGGTTTCTTCTCCTAAGTTTAAGCCTCGTTTCATTGGTCCTTATAAGATTTCTGAAATTCTTAATCCTGTATCATTTCGTTTGGCCCTTCCTGCTTCTTTTGCCATCCATAATGTGTTCCATAGGTCGTTGCTGCGGAGATATGTGTTGCCTATGGTTCCCTCCGTTGATCCTCCTGCTCCGGTGTTGGTCGAGGGGGAGTTGGAGTATGTTGTGGAGAAGATTTTGGATTCTCGTATTTCGAGACGAAAACTTCAGTACTTGGTCAAATGGAAGGGCTATGTGTTGTGAATTTGCTTTTTGCTCCCTCTAGTGGTTACTAGTTTTTTGACTCTAGTTTTTCTGTCATTCCTTTTATCCGCACCTGGGTCGTTAGTTAGGGGTGTTGCTATATAAGCTCCCTGGACCTTCAGTTCAATGCCTGGCAACGTAGTTATCAGAGCTAGTCTGCTGTGCTCTTGTCTACTGATCCTGGTTCCAGTTATATCAGCTAAGTCTGCCTTTTGCTTTTTGCTATTTGTTTTGGTTTTGTATTTTTGTCCAGCTTGTTCCAAATCTATATCCTGACCTTTGCTGGAAGCTCTAGGGGGCTGGTGTTCTCCCCCCGGACCGTTAGACGGTTCGGGGGTTCTTGAATTTCCAGTGTGGATTTTGATAGGGTTTTTGTTGACCATATAAGTTACCTTTCTTTATTCTGCTATCAGTAAGCGGGCCTCTCTGTGCTAAACCTGGTTCATTTCTGTGTTTGTCATTTCCTCTTACCTCACCGTCATTATTTGTGGGGGGCTTCTATCCAGCTTTGGGGTCCCCTTCTCTGGAGGCAAGAAAGGTCTTTGTTTTCCTCTACTAGGGGTAGCTAGATTCTCCGGCTGGCGCGTGTCATCTAGAATCAACGTAGGAATGATCCCCGGCTACTTCTAGTGTTGGCGTTAGGAGTAGATATATTGTCAACCCAGTTACCACTGCCCTATGAGCTGGATTTTTGTATTCTGCAGACTTCCACGTTCCTCTGAGACCCTCGCCATTGGGGTCATAACAGTTTGCCAGGCCAGTATTAAATGTTTAATGCATTGCAGAAGAGGGATTATAAGAAAGAAGATTCTGAGTTTTTTTTTTCTCCTTCCCCTTTACCTCAGAGTGGCTATGCTTGCTGCAGACATGAATGTCCAGACCTTGATTACAAGTGTGGACCAGCTGGCTACTCGTGTGCAGGGCATACAAGACTATGTTATCAGAAATCCTAGGTCAGAACCTAAAATACCGATTCCTGAACTGTTTTCCGGAGACAGGTTTAAGTTTAGGAATTTCGTGAATAATTGTAAATTGTTTTTGTCCCTGAGACCCTGTTCATCAGGAGATTCTGCTCAGCAAGTAAAAATTGTTATTTCGTTCTTACGGGGCGACCCTCAGGATTGGGCTTTTTCGCTGGCGCCAGGAGATCCGGCATTGGGTGATCTTGATGCGTTTTTTCTGGCGCTCGGTTTACTTTATGAGGAACCCAATCTTGAGATTCAGGCAGAAAAGGCCTTGCTGTCTATGTCTCAGGGGCAGGACGAGGCTGAAGTGTATTGCCAAAAATTTCGGAAATGGTCCGTGCTGACACATTGGAACGAGTGTGCACTGGCCGCTAATTTTAGAAATGGCCTTTCTGAAGCCATTAAGAATGTTATGGTGGGTTTTCCCATTCCCACAGGTCTGAATGATACTATGGCACTGGCTATTCAAATTGACCGGCGGTTGCGGGAGCGCAAAACCGCAAATTCCCTCATGGTGTTGTCTGAACAGACACCTAATTCGGTGCAATGTGATAGAAAAACCGCAAATTCCCTCATGGTGTTGTCTGAACAGACACCTGATTTAATGCAATGTGATAGAATCCTGACTAGAAATGAGCGGAAAATTCATAGACGCCGGAATGGCTTGTGCTACTACTGTGGTGATTCTACACATGTTATCTCAGCATGCTCTAAACGTATAGCTAAGGTTGTTAGTCCTGTCACCGTTGGTAATTTGCAACCTAAATTTATTCTGTCTGTAACTTTGATTTGCTCACTGTCATCTTATCCTGTCATGGCGTTTGTAGATTCAGGTGCTGCCCTGAGTCTCATGGATCTCTCATTTGCTAAGCGCTGTGGATTTACTCTTGAACCATTAGAAAATCCTATTCCTCTTAGGGGTATTGATGCTACACCATTGGCAGCAAATAAACCGCAGTATTGGACTCAGGTTACCATGTGCATGACTCCTGAACACCGCGAGGTGATACGTTTCCTGGTTTTACATAAAATGCATGATTTGGTCGTTTTAGGGCTGCCATGGTTACAGACCCATAATCCAGTCCTGGACTGGAAGGCTATGTCAGTCTCAAGTTGGGGCTGTCGTGGTATTCATGAGGATTCCCTGCCTGTGTCTATTGCTTCTTCTACGCCTTCGGAAGTTCCGGAGTATTTGTCTGATTATCAGGATGTCTTCAGTGAGTCTGAGTCCAGTGCACTGCCTCCTCATAGGGACTGTGACTGTGCTATAGATTTGATCCCAGGCAGTAAATTTCCTAAGGGAAGACTGTTTAATCTGTCGGTACCTGAACATACCGCTATGCGTTCATATATCAAGGAGTCTCTGGAAAAAGGACATATTCGTCCGTCTTCTTCCCCTCTTGGTGCGGGATTCTTTTTTGTGGCAAAAAAGGACGGATCTTTGAGACCTTGTATTGATTATCGGCTTTTAAATAAGATCACTGTCAAATTTCAGTATCCTTTACCGCTGTTGTCTGACTTGTTTGCCCGGATTAAGGGTGCCAAGTGGTTCACCAAGATAGACCTTCGTGGTGCGTACAACCTTGTGCGCATTAAGCAAGGTGATGAATGGAAAACCGCATTCAATACGCCCGAAGGTCATTTTGAGTACTTGGTGATGCCTTTTGGGCTCTCCAATGCGCCTTCAGTTTTTCAGTCCTTTATGCATGACATTTTCCGGAAGTATCTGGATAAATTTTTGATTGTTTATCTGGATGATATTTTGGTTTTTTCTGATAATTGGGATTCGCATGTGGAGCAGGTCAGGTTGGTCTTTAAAATTTTGCGTGAAAATTCTTTGTTTGTCAAGGGCTCAAAGTGTCTCTTTGGTGTACAGAAGGTTCCCTTTTTGGGGTTCATTTTTTCCCCTTCTGCTGTGGAGATGGACCCAGTCAAGGTCCGAGCTATTCTTGATTGGACTCAGCCCTCGTCAGTTAAGAGTCTTCAGAAGTTCTTGGGCTTCGCTAACTTCTACCGTCGTTTTATCGCTAATTTTTCTAGCATTGTGAAACCTTTGACGGATATGACCAAGAAGGGCTCCGATGTAGCTAACTGGGCTCCTGCTGCCGTGGAGGCTTTCCAGGAGTTGAAACGCCGGTTTACTTCGGCGCCTGTTTTGTGCCAGCCTGACGTCTCACTTCCCTTTCAGGTTGAGGTGGATGCTTCGGAGATTGGGGCAGGGGCCGTTTTGTCGCAGAGAGGCCCTGGTTGCTCTGTTATGAAGCCTTGTGCCTTTTTCTCTAGGAAATTTTCGCCTGCCGAGCGAAATTATGATGTGGGCAATCGGGAGTTGTTGGCCATGAAATGGGCATTTGAGGAGTGGCGTCATTGGCTCGAGGGTGCTAAGCATCGTGTGGTGGTCTTGACTGATCACAAAAATCTGATGTATCTCGAGTCTGCTAAACGCCTTAATCCGAGACAGGCCCGCTGGTCATTGTTTTTCTCCCGCTTTGATTTTGTTGTCTCGTATTTACCAGGTTCAAAGAATGTGAAGGCCGATGCTCTTTCTAGGAGCTTTGTGCCTGATGCTCCTGGAGTCGCTGATCCTGTTGGTATTCTTAAAGATGGAGTTATCTTGTCAGCTATTTCTCCGGATCTGCGACGTGTGTTGCAGAGATTTCAGGCTGATAGGCCTGAGTCTTGTCCACCTGACAGACTGTTTGTCCCGGATAAGTGGACCAGCAGAGTCATTTCCGAGGTTCATTCCTCGGTGTTGGCAGGTCACCCGGGAATTTTTGGCACCAGAGATCTGGTGGCCAGGTCCTTTTGGTGGCCTTCCTTGTCAAGGGATGTGCGGTCATTTGTGCAGTCCTGTGGGACTTGTGCTCGAGCTAAGCCTTGCTGTTCTCGTGCCAGCGGTTTGCTCTTGCCCTTGCCTGTCCCGAAGAGACCTTGGACACATATCTCCATGGATTTCATTTCTGATCTTCCGCTATCTCAGGGCATGTCCGTTATCTGGGTGATATGTGATCGCTTCTCCAAGATGGTCCATTTGGTTCCTTTGCCTAAGCTGCCTTCCTCTTCCGATCTGGTTCCTGTGTTTTTCCAGAACGTGGTTCGTTTGCACGGCATCCCTGAGAATATTGTGTCAGACAGAGGATCCCAGTTCGTTTCCAGGTTCTGGCGATCCTTTTGTAGTAGGATGGGCATTGATTTGTCGTTTTCGTCTGCTTTCCATCCTCAGACTAATGGACAGACGGAGCGAACCAATCAGACTTTGGAGGCTTATTTGAGGTGTTTTGTCTCTGCTGATCAGGACGATTGGGTGACATTCTTGCCGTTGGCTGAGTTTGCCCTTAATAATCGGGCTAGTTCCGCCACCTTGGTTTCGCCTTTTTTCTGCAACTCTGGTTTCCATCCTCGCTTTTCTTCGGGTCATGTGGAGCCTTCTGACTGTCCTGGGGTGGATTCTGTGGTGGATAGGTTGCAGCAGATCTGGAATCATGTGGTGGACAACTTGAAGTTGTCACAGGAGAAGGCTCAGCGCTTTGCCAACCGCCGCCGCGGTGTGGGTCCCCGACTACGCGTTGGGGATTTGGTGTGGCTTTCTTCCCGCTTTGTTCCTATGAAGGTCTCCTCTCCCAAATTTAAACCTCGTTTTATTCGGCCTTACAAGATATTGGAAATCCTTAATCCTGTATCTTTTCGTCTGGATCTTCCTGTGTCGTTTGCTATTCACAATGTATTTCATAGGTCCTTGTTGCGGCGGTACATTGTGCCTGTAGTTCCTTCTGCTGAGCCTCCTGCTCCGGTGTTGGTTGAGGGCGAGTTGGAGTACGTGGTGGAGAAGATCTTGGATTCTCGCCTCTCCAGGCGGAGGCTTCAGTACCTTGTCAAGTGGAAGGGCTATGGTCAGGAGGATAATTCCTGGGTGGTCGCCTCTGATGTTCATGCGGCCGATTTAGTTCGTGCCTTTCATGCCGCTCATCCTGATCGCCCTGGTGGTCGTGGTGAGGGTTCGGTGACCCCTCACTAAGGGGGGGGTACTGTTGTGAATTTGCTTTTTGCTCCCTCTAGTGGTTACTAGTTTTTTGACTCTGGTTTTTCTGTCATTCCTTTTATCCGCACCTGGGTCGTTAGTTAGGGGTGTTGCTATATAAGCTCCCTGGACCTTCAGTTCAATGCCTGGCAACGTAGTTATCAGAGCTAGTCTGCTGTGCTCTTGTCTACTGATCCTGGTTCCAGTTATATCAGCTAAGTCTGCCTTTTGCTTTTTGCTATTTGTTTTGGTTTTGTATTTTTGTCCAGCTTGTTCCAAATCTATATCCTGACCTTTGCTGGAAGCTCTAGGGGGCTGGTGTTCTCCCCCCGGACCGTTAGACGGTTCGGGGGTTCTTGAATTTCCAGTGTGGATTTTGATAGGGTTTTTGTTGACCATATAAGTTACCTTTCTTTATTCTGCTATCAGTAAGCGGGCCTCTCTGTGCTAAACCTGGTTCATTTCTGTGTTTGTCATTTCCTCTTACCTCACCGTCATTATTTGTGGGGGGCTTCTATCCAGCTTTGGGGTCCCCTTCTCTGGAGGCAAGAAAGGTCTTTGTTTTCCTCTACTAGGGGTAGCTAGATTCTCCGGCTGGCGCGTGTCATCTAGAATCAACGTAGGAATGATCCCCGGCTACTTCTAGTGTTGGCGTTAGGAGTAGATATATTGTCAACCCAGTTACCACTGCCCTATGAGCTGGATTTTTGTATTCTGCAGACTTCCACGTTCCTCTGAGACCCTCGCCATTGGGGTCATAACAGCTATGGTCAGGAGGATAATTCCTGGGTTGTTGCCTCTGATGTCCATGCTGCCGATTTAGTTCGTGCCTTTCATTTGGCTCGTCCTGATCGGCCTGGGGGCTCTGGTGAGGGTTCGGTGACCCCTCCTCAAGGGGGGGGGGTACTGTTGTGAATTCCGTTCTCGAACTCCCTCCTGTGGTCATGAATGGTACTTCGGTGAGTTCTGTCTGTGGACTCCCTCTGGTGGCTGTGAGTGGAGCTGCTGGTTCTGAGATTCCTTCTCCAGCTGCCCTCGTTTGGGGCTAGGCTGATTCTCTATTTAACTCCACTCAGATCGTTACTCCATGCCAGCTGTCAATGTTCTAGTACTGGTTCAGATCTCTCCTGGATCTTTCTGAGGACCTGTCTACTCCAGCACAAGCTAAGTTCCTGCTTCTTCATTTGTTACATATGGTTTTTCTTGCTAAGTTCTAGTCCAGCTTGCTATCATGAAACTACCTGGCTAGCTGGAAGCTCTGGGGGTGCAGAGTGGCACCACCGCATCGTGAGTCGGTGCGGGGGTATTTTTTGCACACTCTGCGTGGTTTTTGTAGCTTTTTGTGTTGACCGCAAAGATCCCTTTTCTATCCTCAATCTGTTTAGTTAGACTGGCCTCTCTTTGCTAAAACCTATTTCATCCTGTGTTTGTGATTTCCTCTTATCTCACAGTCAATACTTGTGGGGGGGCTGCTTTTACCTTTGGGCAAATTTCTCTGAGACAAGTAAGGCTTTGTTTCCTTTCTTTAGGGGTAGTTAGCTCTTAGGCTGTGAAGAGGCGTCTAGGCAGAGTCAGGCACGCTCCACGGCTGTTTCTAGTTGTGTTGATAGGAGTAGGGTTTGCGGTCAGCAGAGTTCCCATTTCCCCAGAGCTCGTTCTGATTCCGTGTTTAACTATCAGGTCATTCCTGGTGCACCTAACCACCAGGTCCATAACAGTACAGCTGGCCCACAAAGTGTTAATGCATCTCAATAGAGGGAAAAGAGAAGTTCTGAGACCATTTTTTTTTTCTCTGCAGTGTGTTTTGCCTTTCTTTTCCCCTTAAACTCTGGGTGGTTCAGAACTCAGGTGTGGATATGGACATTCAAGGTTTGTCCTCTAGTGTAGATCAACTCGCTGCAAGGGTACAAAACATTCAAGATTATGTAGTTCAGAATCCTATGTTGGAGCCTAGAATTCCAATTCCTGATTTGTTTTCTGGGGATAGATCTAAATTTCAGAATTTCAAAAACAATTGTAAACTGTTTCTTGCTCTGAAACCCCGCTCTTCTGGTGACCCTATTCAGCAAGTAAGAATCATTATTTCTTTGTTGCGTGGCGACCCTCAAGACTGGGCATTCGCCCTGGCACCAGGAGATCCTGCATTGCGTAATGTAGATGCGTTTTTTCTGGCGCTGGGTTTGCTTTATGATGAACCGAATTCTGTGGATCAGGCAGAGAAAATTTTGCTGGCTTTGTGTCAGGGTCAGGATGAAGCGGAGGTATATTGCCAGAAGTTCAGAAAGTGGTCTGTGCTTTCTCAGTGGAATGAGTGTGCCCTGGCAGCAATTTTCAGAAAGGGTCTTTCTGAAGCCCTTAAGGATGTTATGGTGGGGTTCCCCACACCTGCTGGTCTGAATGAATCAATGTCCTTGGCCATACAGATCGTTCGGCGCTTACGTGAGCGCAAAACTGTGCACCACTTGGCGGTATCCTCTGAGCAGAGGCCTGAGCCTATGCAATGTGATAGGACTTTGACCAGAGCTGAACGGCAAGAACATAGACGTCAGAAGGGGCTGTGTTTTTACTGTGGTGACTCCACTCATGCTATCTCTGATTGTCCTAAGCGCACTAAGCGGTTCACTAGGTCCGTCACGATTGGTACTGTACAGCCTAAATTTCTTCTGTCCGTTACTCTGATTTGCTCTTTGTGATCCTATTCTGTTATGGCATTTGTGGATTCAGGCGCTGCCCTGAATTTGATGGACTTGGAGTTTGCCAGGCGCTGTGGTTTTTTCTTGGAGCCCTTGCAGCATCCCATTCCTTTGAGGGGAATTGATGCTACGCCTTTGGCCAAGAATACGCCTCAGTACTGGACCCAGTTGACTATGTGCATGGCTCCTGCGCATCAGGAGGATATTCGCTTTTTGGTGTTGCATAATCTGCATGATGTGGTCGTGTTGGGTTTGCCATGGCTGCAGGTCCATAATCCAGTATTGGATTGGAAATCAATGTCGGTGTCCAGTTGGGGGTGTCAAGGGGTACATGGGGATGTTTCATTATTGTCAATTTCTTCCTCCACTCCTTCTGAAGTCCCTGAGTTTTTGTCGGATTACCGGGATGTATTTGATGAGCCCAAGTCTAGTAACATACCTCCTCATAGGGATTGTGATTGTGCTATTAATTTGATTCCTGGTAGCAAGTTCCCTAAGGGACGACTTTTCAATTTGTCTGTGCCAGAACACGCCGCTATGCGGAGTTATATAAAGGAGTCCTTGGAGAAAGGGCATATTCGCCCGTCGTCGTCACCATTGGGAGCAGGGTTCTTTTTTGTGGCCAAGAAGGATGGTTCTCTGAGACCTTGTATAGATTACCGCCTTCTTAATAAAATCACGGTCAAATTTCAGTACCCTTTGTCTCTACTGTCTGATTTATTTGCTCGGATTAAGGGGGCTAGTTGGTTCACCAAGATAGACCTTCGAGGGGCGTATAATCTCGTGCGTATTAAACAGGGCGATGAATGGAAAACAGCATTTAATACGCCCGAGGGCCATTTTGAGTACCTGGTGATGCCATTCTGCCTTTCTAATGCTCCCTCTGTGTTTCAGTCCTTTATGCATGGCATCTTCCAAAAGTATCTGGATAGATTCATGATCATATATTTGGATGATATTTTGGTCTTTTCGGATGATTGGGAGTCCCATGTGAAACAGGTCAGAATGGTGTTCCAGGTCCTTCGTGCTAATTCCTTGTTTGTAAAGGGATCTAAGTGTCTCTTTGGAGTTCAGAAGGTTTCCTTTTTGGGCTTCATTTTTTCCCCTTCTACTATCGAGATGGATCCTGTTAAAGTCCAAGCTATTTATGATTGGACTCGGCCTACATCTGTGAAGAGCCTTCAGAAATTTCTGGGCTTTGCCAATTTTTACCGTCGCTTCATCGCTAATTTTTCTAGTGTTGTTAAACCATTGACTGATTTGACCAAGAAGGATGCTGATGTGGTGAATTGGTCCTCTGCGGCCGTTGAGGCTTTTCAGGAGTTGAAACGTCGTTTCTCTTCGGCTCCTGTGTTGTGTCAGCCAGATGTTTCGCTCCCTTTTCAGGTCGAGGTTGATGCTTCTGAAATTGGAGCAGGGGCTGTTTTGTCTCAGAGAAGTTCTGATTGCTCTGTAATGAAGCCATGCGCTTTCTTTTCGAGAAAGTTTTCGCCTGCTGAGCGTAATTATGATGTTGGCAATCGGGAGTTGTTGGCTATGAAGTGGGCATTCGAGGAGTGGCGACATTGGCTTGAAGGAGCCAAGCATCGCGTGGTGGTCTTGACAGATCACAAGAATCTGACTTATCTCAAGTCTGCCAAGCGGTTGAATCCTAGAAAGGCTCGTTGGTCGCTGTTTTTCTCCCGTTTCAATTTTGTGGTTTCGTACCTTCCGGGTTCTAAGAATGTGAAGGCTGATGCCCTTTCAAGGAGTTTTGTGCCTGATTCTCCTGGGGTTCCTGAGCCGGCTGGTATTCTCAGAGAGGGGGTAGTTCTGTCTGCCATCTCCTCTGATTTGCGGCGGGTGCTGCAGGAGTTCCAGGCTGATAGACCTGACCGTTGTCCAGCGGAGAAACTGTTTGTCCCTGATAGATGGACTAATAGAGTTATCTCTGAGGTTCATTGTTCGGTGTTGGCTGGTCATCCTGGGATTTTTGGTACCAGAGACTTGGTGGCTAGGTCCTTTTGGTGGCCTTCCTTGTCGCGGGATGTGCGTTCTTTTGTGCAGTCTTGTGGGACTTGTGCTCGGGCTAAGCCCTGCTGTTCTCGTGCCAGTGGGTTACTTTTGCCCTTGCCGGTCCCGAAAAGGCCTTGGACGCATGTTTCCATGGATTTTATTTCAGATCTTCCTGTTTCTCAAAGGATGTCGGTCATCTGGGTGGTTTGCGATCGCTTCTCTAAAATGGTCCATTTGGTACCCTTGCCTAAATTGCCTTCTTCCTCTGATTTGGTTCCATTATTTTTCCAACATGTGGTTTGTTTGCATGGCATTCCGGAGAACATCGTGTCTGACAGAGGTTCCCAGTTTGTTTCAAGGTTTTGGCGGTCCTTTTGTGCTAAGATGGGCATTGATTTGTCTTTTTCTTCGGCTTTCCATCCTCAGACAAATGGCCAAACCGAACGAACCAATCAGACTTTGGAAACTTATCTGAGATGCTTTGTTTCTGCGGATCAGGATGATTGGGTGACCTTCTTGCCATTAGCTGAGTTCGCCCTTAATAATCGGGCCAGTTCGGCTACTTTAGTTTCGCCTTTTTTTTGTAATTTTGGTTTTCATCCTCGTTTTTCTTCAGGGCAGGTTGAGCCTTCGGACTGTCCTGGTGTGGATTCTGTGGTGGACAGGTTGCAGCAAATTTGGACTCATGTGGTGGACAATTTGACCTTGTCCCAAGAGAAGGCTCAACGTTTCGCTAACCGCCGTCGCCGTGTTGGTCCCCGACTTCGTGTTGGGGATTTGGTTTGGTTATCATCTCGTTATGTTCCTATGAAGGTTTCTTCTCCTAAGTTTAAGCCTCGTTTCATTGGTCCTTATAAGATTTCTGAAATTCTTAATCCTGTATCATTTCGTTTGGCCCTTCCTGCTTCTTTTGCCATCCATAATGTGTTCCATAGGTCGTTGCTGCGGAGATATGTGTTGCCTATGGTTCCCTCCGTTGATCCTCCTGCTCCAGTGTTGGTCGAGGGGGAGTTGGAGTATGTGGTGGAGAAGATTTTGGATTCTCGTATTTCGAGACGAAAACTTCAGTACTTTGTCAAATGGAAGGGCTATGGTCAGGAGGATAATTCCTGGGTTGTTGCCTCTGATGTCCATGCTGCCGATTTAGTTCGTGCCTTTCATTTGGCTCGTCCTGATCGGCCTGGGGGCTCTGGTGAGGGTTTGGTGACCCCTCCTCAAGGGGGGGGGTACTGTTGTGAATTCCGTTCTCGAACTCTCTCCTGTGGTCATGAATGGTACTTCGGTGAGTTCTGTCCGTGGACTCCCTCTGGTGGCTGTGAGTGGAGCTGCTGGTTCTGAGATTCCTTCTCCAGCTGCCCTCGTTTCGGGCTAGGCTGATTCTCTATTTAACTCCACTCAGATCGTTACTCCATGCCAGCTGTCAATGTTCTAGTACTGGTTCAGATCTCTCCTGGATCTTTCTGAGGACCTGTCTACTCCAGCACAAGCTAAGTTCCTGCTTCTTCATTTGTTACATATGGTTTTTCTTGCTAAGTTCTAGTCCAGCTTGCTATCATGAAACTACCTGGCTAGCTGGAAGCTCTGGGGGTGCAGAGTGGCACCACCGCATCGTGAGTCGGTGCGGGGGTATTTTTTGCACACTCTGCATGGTTTTTGTAGCTTTTTGTGTTGACCGCAAAGATCCCTTTTCTATCCTCAATCTGTTTAGTTAGACTGGCCTCTCTTTGCTAAAACCTATTTCATCCTGTGTTTGTGATTTCCTCTTATCTCACAGTCAATACTTGTGGGGGGGCTGCTTTTACCTTTGGGGAAATTTTTCTGAGACAAGTAAGGCTTTGTTTCCTTTCTTTAGGGGTAGTTAGCTCTTAGGCTGTGAAGAGGCGTCTAGGCAGAGTCAGGCACGCTCCACGGCTGTTTCTAGTTGTGTTGATAGGAGTAGGGTTTGCGGTCAGCAGAGTTCCCATTTCCCCAGAGCTCGTTCTGATTTCGTGTTTAACTATCAGGTCATTCCTGGTGCACCTAACCACCAGGTCCATAACAGTAGACTCTTTTTGCCAGGCTCTACTCTACTGTAACTTATTAAACAGTTGTTAAAATATCCAATACAATTTTTAGGTATATTTTAATTTTTTTTATTTTTAAAATGACCATTAATATCACATACAAGAGACAAATACCATCATATCATGACCGAATCACATATTACCAATAGAGATTAGCAAATTTGATCAGGTCAGGGCTTATTTGGCAAGCTATAGTGCTTGCCAAATAAGCTGCAGAAGGAACCCAGCTTCCAGGATTACGCTGGCTTATCAGCTGATCGGTGCCGCAGCTACATGTGTCGCGGCTGTGTGACAGTCATGGCACATGCATGGAGAGCCTGTTTGTTGGGCTCTCCAATAATGCCACATAATAATGCCACATAATAATGCCACATACAGAACAGAGAATAAATACCGCCACCCCATGACCAGACAACATATTACAACCACATGGAGACCAATAATACCACATACAAGGAACAAATACCACCACGCTATGACCAGACTACATATTACCACCACAGTGACCGAATAATAGCACATACAAGGAACAAATACTGCCACACTATGAGCGGATCACATAGAGACCAAATAATACCACATACAGGGGACAAATGCCGCTACACCATGACCTGACCATATATTACCACCACACAGCGACCAAATAATAGCACATACAAGGAACAAATACCACCACACCATGACCAGATCACATATAACCACCACATAGTGACCAAATACTACAATACTGATCATTAATAAAAAAACACAATACTAATGCCATTATACACAGGAGAGCTGTACTTAGTATACAGTGTCCATGTACAGGTAATACCATGATCACTAGTGACATTCTACACAGGAGCTCTGTATATAGTATATAGTATACAGCGTAAGTGTACAGGTAACTGTTATGGACCTGGTGGTTAGGTGCACCAGGAAAGACCTGATAGTTAAACACGGAATCGGGACGAGCTCTGGGGAAATGGGAACTCTGCTGACCGCAAACACTACTCCTATCAACACAACTAGAAATAGCCGTGGAGCGTGCCTGACTCTGCCTAGACGCCTCTTCACAGCCTAAGAGCTAACTACCCCTAAAGAAAGGAAACAAAGCCTCACTTGCCTCAGAGAAATTTCCCCAAAGGTAAAAGCAGCCCCCTCACAAGTATTGACTGTGAGTTAAGAGGAAATCACAAACACAGGATGAAATAGGCTTTAGCAAAGAGAGGCCAGTCTAACTAAACAGATTGATGATAGAAAAGGGATCTTTGCGGTCAACACAACAAACTACAAAAACCACGCAGAGTGTGCAAAAAATACCCCCGCACCGACTCACGGTGCGGTGGTGCCACTCTACACCCCCAGAGCTTCCAGCTAGCAGACAGTTTCATGAAAGCCAGCTGGACTAGAACTTAGCAAGAAAAACCATAAGGACAAATGAACAAGCCGGAACTTAGCTTTTGCTGGAGTAGTCAGGTCCTCAGAAAGATCCAGGAGAGATCTGAACCAGTACTAGAACATTGACAGCTGGCATGGAGTAATGATCTGAGTGGAGTTAAATAGCGAATCCAGCCTAGCCCTAAACGAGGGCAGGTGGAGAAGGAATCTCAGAACCAGCAGCTCCACTCACAGCCACCAGAGGGAGTCCACGGACAGAACTCACCGAAGTACCATTCATGACCACAGGAGGGAGTTCGAGAACGGAATTCACAACAGTACCCACCCTTGAGGAGGGGTCACCGAACCCTCACCAGAGCCCCCCGGCCGATCAGGACGAGCCAAATGAAAGGCACGAACTAAATCGGCAGCATGGACATCATAGGCAACAACCCAGAATTATCCTCCTGACCATAGCCCTTCCATTTGACCAAGTACTGAAGTTTTCGTCTCGAAATACGAGAATCCAAAATCTTCTCCACCACATACTCCAACTCCCCCTCGACCAACACCGGAGCAGGAGGATCAACGGAGGGAACCATAGGCGCCACATATCTCTGCAGCAACGACCTATGGAACACATTATGGATGGCAAAAGAAGCAGGAAGGGCCAAACGAAAGGATACAGGATTAAGAATTTCAGAAATCTTATAAGGACCAATGAAACGAGGCTTAAACTTAGGAGAAGAAACCTTCATAGGAACATAACGAGATGATAACCAAACCAAATCCCCAACACGAAGTCGGGGACCAACACGGCGACGGCGGTTAGCGAAACATTGAGCCTTCTCTTGGGACAAGGTCAAATTGTCCACCACATGAGTCCAAACTTGCTGCAACCTGTCCACCACAGAATCCACACCAGGACAGTCCGAAGGCTCAACCTGCCCTGAAGAAAAACGAGGATGAAAACCAAAATTACAAAAAAAAGGCGAAACCAAAGTAGCCGAACTGGCCCGATTATTAAGGGCGAACTCAGCCAATGGCAAGAAGGTCACCCAATCATCCTGATCCGCAGAAACAAAGCATCTCAGATAGGTTTCCAAAGTCTGATTGGTTCGTTCGGTTTGGCCATTTGTCTGAGGATGGAAAGCCGAAGAAAAAGACAAATCAATGCCCATCTTAGCACAAAAGAAACGCCAAAACCTTGAAACAAACTGGGAACCTCTGTCAGACACGATGTTCTCCGGAATGCCATGCAAACGAACCACATGTTGGAAAAATAATGGAACCAAATCAGAGGAAGAAGGCAATTTAGGCAAGGGTACCAAATGGACCATTTTAGAGAAGCGATCACAAACCACCCAGATGACCGACATCCTTTGAGAAACAGGAAGATCTGAAATAAAATCCATGGAAACATGCGTCCAGGGCCTTTTCGGGACCGGCAAGGGCAAAAGTAACCCACTGGCATGAGAACAGCAGGGCTTAGCCCGAGCACAAGTCCCACAAGACTGCACAAAACAACGCACATCCCGCGACAAAGAAGGCCACCAAAAGGACCTAGCCACCAAATCTCTGGTACCAAAAATCCCAGGATGACCAGCCAACACCGAACAATGAACCTCAGAGATAACTCTATTAGTCCATCTATCAGGGACAAACAGTTTCTCCGCTGGACAACGGTCAGGTCTATCAGCCTGGAACTCCTGCAGCACCCGCTGCAAATCAGGGGAGATGGCAGACAGAACTACCCCCTCTTTGAGAATACCAGCTGGCTCAGGAACCCCAGGAGAATCAAGCACAAAACTCCTTGAAAGGGCATCAGCCTTCACATTCTTAGAACCCGGAAGGTACGAAACCACAAAATTGAAACAGGAGAAAAACAGCGACCAACGAGCCTGTCTAGGATTCAACCGCTTGGCAGACTCGAGATAAGTCAGATTCTTGTGATCTGTCAAGACCACCACGCGATGCTTGGCTCCTTCCAGCCAATGTCGCCACTCCTCGAATGCCCACTTCATAGCCAACAACTCCCGATTGCCAACATCATAATTACGCTCAGCAGGCGAAAACTTTCTTGAAAAGAAAGCGCATGGCTTCATTACAGAGCAATCAGAACTTCTCTGAGACAAAACAGCCCCTGCTCCAATTTCAGAAGCATCAACCTCGACCTGAAAAGGGAGCGAAACATCTGGCTGACACAACACAGGAGCCGAAGAGAAACGACGTTTCAACTTCTGAAAAGCCTCAACGGCCGCAGAGGACCAATTCACCACATCAGCACCCTTCTTGGTCAAATCAGTCAACGGTTTAACAACACTAGAAAAATTAGTGATGAAGCGACGGTAAAAATTGGCAAAGCCCAGAAATTTCTGAAGGCTCTTCACAGATGTAGGCCGAGTCCAATCATAAATAGCTTGGACTTTAACAGGATCCATCTCGATAGTAGAAGGGGAAAAAATGAAACCCAAAAAGGAAACCTTCTGAACTCCAAAGAGACACTTAGATCCCTTCACAAACAAGGAATTAGCATGAAGGACCTGGAACACCATTCTGACCTGCTTCACATGGGACTCCCAATCATCCGAAAAGACCAAAATATCATCCAAATATACGATCATGAATCTATCCAGATACTTTTGGAAGATGTCATGCATAAAGGACTGAAACACAGAGGGAGCATTAGAAAGGCCGAATGGCATCACCAGGTACTCAAAATGGCCCTCGGACGTATTAAATGCTGTTTTCCATTCATCGCCCCGTTTAATACGCACGAGATTATACGCCCCTCGAAGGTCTATCTTGGTGAACCAACTAGCCCCCTTAATCCGAGCAAATAAATCAGACAATAGAGGCAAAGGGTACTGAAATTTGACCGTGATTTTATTAAGAAGGCAGTAATCTATACAAGGTCTCAGAGAACCATCCTTCTTGGCCACAAAAAAGAACCCTGCTCCCAATGGTGACGACGACGGGCGGATATGCCCTTTCTCTAAGGACTCCTTTATATAACTCCTCATAGTGGCGTGTTCTGGCACAGACAAATTGAAAAGTCGTCCCTTAGGGAACTTGCTACCAGGAATCAAATTAATAGCACAATCACAATCCCTATGAGAAGGTAGGGTACTAGGCTTGGGCTTATCAAATACATCCCGGTAATCTGACAAAAACTCAGGGACTTCAGAAGGAGTGGAGGAAGAAATTGACAACAATGAAACATCCCCATGTACCCCTTGACAGCCCCAACTGGACACCGACATTGATTTCCAATCCAATACTGGATTATGGACCTGCAGCCATGGCAAACCCAACACGACCACATCATGCAGATTATGCAACACCAAAAAGCGAATATCCTCCTGATGCGCAGGAGCCATGCACATGGTCAACTGGGTCCAGTACTGAGGCTTATTCTTGGCCAAAGGCGTAGCATCAATTCCCCTCAAAGGAATGGGATGCTGCAAGGGCTCCAAGAAAAAACCACAGCGCCTGGCAAACTCTAAGTCCATCAAATTCAGGGCAGCGCCTGAATCCACAAATGCCATAACAGAATAGGATGACAAAGAGCAAATCAGAGTAACGGACAAAAGAAATTTAGGCTGTACAGTACCAATGGTGACAGACCTAGCGAACCGCTTAGTGCGCTTAGGACAATCAGAGATAGCATGAGTGGAGTCACCACAGTAAAAACACAGCCCATTCTGACGTCTATGTTCTTGCCGTTCAGCTCTGGTCAAAGTCCTATCACATTGCATAGGCTCAGGCCTCTGCTCAGAGGATACCGCCAAATGGTGCACAGTTTTGCGCTCACGTAAGCGCCGATCGATCTGTATGGCCAAAGACATTGATTCATTCAGACCAGCAGGCGTGGGGAACCCCACCATAATATCCTTAAGGGCTTCAGAAAGACCCTTTCTGAAAATTGCTGACCCTGACACAAAGCCAGCAAAATTTTCTCTGCCTGATCCACAGAATTCGGTTCATCATAAAGCAATCCCAGCGCCAGAAAAAACGCATCTACATTACGCAATGCAGGATCTCCTGGCGCCAGGGCGAATGCCCAGTCTTGAGGGTCACCCCGCAACAAAGAAATAATGATTCTCACTTGCTGAATAGGGTCACCAGAAGAGCGGGGTTTCAGAGCAAGAAACAGATTACAATTGTTTTTGAAACTCAGAAATTTAGATCTATCCCCAGAAAACAAATCAGGAATTGGAATTCTAGGCTCCAACATAGGATTCTGAACTACATAATCTTGAATGTTTTGTACCCTTGCAGCGAGTTGATCTACACTAGAGGACAGACCTTGAATGTCCATATCCACACCTGAGTTCTGAACTACCCAGAGTTTAAGGGGAAAAGAAAGGCGAAACACACTGCAGAAGAAAAAAAAATGGTCTCAGAACTTCTCTTTTCCCTCTATTGAGATGCATTAACACTTTGTTGGCCAGCTGTACTGTTATGGACCTGGTGGTTAGGTGCACCAGGAAAGACCTGATAGTTAAACACGGAATCGGGACGAGCTCTGGGGAAATGGGAACTCTGCTGACCGCAAACACTACTCCTATCAACACAACTAGAAATAGCCGTGGAGCGTGCCTGACTCTGCCTAGATGCCTCTTCACAGCCTAAGAGCTAACTACCCCTAAAGAAAGGAAACAAAGCCTCACTTGCCTCAGAGAAATTTCCCCAAAGGTAAAAGCAGCCCCCTCACAAGTATTGACTGTGAGTTAAGAGGAAATCACAAACACAGGATGAAATAGGCTTTAGCAAAGAAAGGCCAGTCTAACTAAACAGATTGAGGATAGAAATGGGATCTTTGCGGTCAACACAACAAACTACAAAAACCACGCAGAGTGTGCAAAAAATACCCCCGCACCGACTCACGGTGCGGTGGTGCCACTCTGCACCCCCAGAGCTTCCAGCTAGCAGGCAGTTTCATGAAAGCCAGCTGGACTAGAACTTAGCAAGAAAAACCATAAGAACAAATGAACAAGCCGGAACTTAGCTTTTGCTGGAGTAGTCAGGTCCTCAGAAAGATCCAGGAGAGATCTGAACCAGTACTAGAACATTGACAGCTGGCATGGAGTAATGATCTGAGTGGAGTTAAATAGCGAATCCAGCCTAGCCCTAAACGAGGGCAGGTGGGGAAGGAATCTCAGAACCAGCAGCTCCACTCACAGCCACCAGAGGGAGTCCACGGACAGAACTCACCGAAGTACCATTCATGACCACAGGAGGGAGTTCGAGAACGGAATTCACAACAGGTAACACACTGACTCACCGGTGATGTCTAGTTGAAGTCCTTCATCTTCGCTTTACTTCTTCATCCAGTTCAGACTGCCATCATTCTTCAAGCCAGGTCTCGTCTCTGCAGAAAATAACACAGGTATTTAGAGCACATTCCACAAGAAAAAAGTGATCATGTCACCCTGCACAGTAACAGGACCTCTCCTCCCCCACACTGAAAACATTATCCTCAAAAATAATATCCTTTAATTAGCCCCTACAGTAATAATATCCTACATTCTGGACCCCATATGTCCTCCTATTCTGGACCTCACATGTCCTCTCATTCTGGGCCCCGCATGTCCACCCATTCTGCCTCATGTCTCTCCATATTGCCCTCATAGTAATCCATAATAGTATAATGCATCCTATAGTCATATATAGTAGTATGATGCAGCCCCATAGCAGTATAATGCACCCCCATAGTCAAATAGAGCAGTATAATGAACCCCCATAGTGGTATAATGCACCCCATAATATAATACACCCCATAATGGTAAAATGCACCCCCATAGGGGTATAATGCAGCCACATAGCAGCATATTGCACCCCCATTGTGGTATAATGCACCCCATAGTGGTATAATGCACCCCATAGTATAATGCAGCCCCAAAGTAGTATAATGCACCCCATAATATAATGCACCCACATAGGGGTATAATGCAGCCCAATAGTGGTATAATGCAGCTCCATAGCTGAATAATGCACCCCCATAAGGGTATAATACAGCCCAATAGGGGTATAATGCCCCCCATAGTACATGCAGCCCCATATTACAATGCAGCTCCATAGCAGTATAATGCACCCCCATAGTATAATACAGCCCCATTGCAGTATAATGAACCCCATAGTATAATGCACCCCCATAGCGGTATAATGCAGCCCCATAGGGGTATAATGCAGCCCCATAATATAATGCTCCTTCATAGGGGTATAATGCACCCCCATAATATAATGCTCCCCCATAGGGGTATACTGCAACCCCATAGGGGTATAATGCAGCCCCATAATATAATGCTCCCAAATAAGGGTATAATGCTTCCCCCATAGGGGTATAATGCACCCACATAAGGGTATAGTGCTCCCCCATAAGGTTATAATGCTCCCCCCCATAGGGGTATAGTGCTCCCCCATAAGGGTATAATGCTCCCCCATAAGGGTATAATGCACCACCATAGGGGTATAATGCACCACCATAGGGGTATAATGCTCCCCCATAGGGGTATAGTGCTACCCCATAAGGGTATAATGCACCCCCATAGGTGTATACTGCCCCCATAGGGGTATAATGCTCCCCCATAAGGGTATAATGCTCCCCATAGGGGTATAATGCTCCCCCATTGGGGTATAATGCTCCCCCATAAGGGTATAATGCTCCCCTATAGGTGTATAATGCCCCCCCACACCATGGTTTTACAACTAATACATCTAAGGCAAGCAGCATTGTTTCGGTGACGTACCCACTGACATCAGCTGCCGGCCTGTGATTGGCTGGCCGCTGTTAACTGTTGCTATGTGAGAATTTACCGCACAGCAACAAATTTTAACTGCTCGTGCATCTGACGCATGGGCAGTTACTGCTTGGGCCTGGTGAGCAGAGGAGAGGGGACCCGCTGCGGGCCCCTTCTGTTCATCCAGCCCCATACGCCAGTAAGGGCAGTAATGCCCTGATGGTGGCCCTGAGTGCTCCTTTCTAGTGTGGGGGGCAATCTTCACTAAATACACAGCTCTAATATGTCACAACTCAAATTTCCAATAATACTGACACCAAAGATCTGCTGCACACTCATAAATGAACTCAATTGACGTCAGATTGCTGAGAATGAGAGGTAAAATGTAGTTTACAAGTATGGAAATACAGAACTGTGCATACATTAAAAAGTAACAAAAAAGAAAAGGTTACCAAGTCCAGAAGCATGACATTAGAAGCATGTGCAGGGGAGCAGCCCACCCCTCTGCAGAGCTGCTCTTCTCCACTCATCAGACTGATCTCGCCTCCCACACGCCACTATTTCAGCCTACTACATATCTGTTGATTTGACGTCTTTCAGGCATTTTCCCCTTCGTCCTCCCACGCTAGGCCAGAGGAGAGGACAACCTCATTACTTCTTTTGACATTACTTCATTACTTTTCTCCACTCTCAGTAATTATTGTACATTCTCATTTGTTAATAGTGATTTGTATACACACTGTCAGCACCATTAAATGAAATCTTTAATTCTTTGGCTTTATCTAATGGCTTTTCTTACACTGAGACTGATTGGAGATGAAAATATGTTAGCTATGTTTTGCAGGGGTGGGGGATTTACACAGCCTCACTCCTTCCCACACAGCAGTACATGTGTGGGTGTCCCATTCCTGACTCTTTGTTATTCGCTCAGAGCAACTGGATCCTGTGCTTGAAATTAGTCAGGGACATTGCTGTGAAGCCCAGGTTAATCTCAATTCTGATAATTAAAGGGAACCCTTCATTGGGTTTTATACCCCAAACTAAAGCCATCTATGTAGAGGCACTGTAATGCTAATTACAACCTTACTTTTATTTTAGAAATCCGAGTTTACATTTTAGAGAAATGTATTCTTGAATTGTTGTACAAATGAGCCACAAGTACAGTGAGTGTGTGCTGCGCTCACAGCTCTGCTGCCTTTCTTCCCTATTCCCCACCCGCCACACGCCTTCTGTCAGTGATTGACAAGCCACTCTTTTGTCAGTGACCTGCCTCTCCAGCCCGAGATGTATTGCAAGAGTCATTTGTCCCCAGCTTGGTGCATGCACAATAAGATCCTTAAAGGGAACCTGTCACCCCCAAAATGGAAGATGAGCTAAGCCCACCAGCATCAGGGGCTTATCTACAGCATTCTATAATGCTGTAGATAAGTCCCCGATGTAACCTAAAAGATGAGAAAAAGAGGTTAGATTATACTCACCCAGGGGCGGTCCTGCTTCTGTTGGGGTCTGATGGGAGTTGCGGTCTGGTTCGGGGCCTCCTATCTTCATAGGATGACATCCTCTTCTTGTCTTCACGCTGCGGCTCCGGCACAGACGTACTTTGTCTGCCCTGTTGCATTGCGCAGGTACCGGGCCGCTCTGACCTTTCCCGGCGCCTGCGCACTGGAGTACTTTGCTCTGCCCTCAACCCGAAGTACGCCTGCGCCGGAGCCACAGCGTGAAGACAAGAAGAGGACGTCATCCTATGAAGATGGGAGGCCCCGGACCAGACTGCAACTCCCATCAGACCCGAACAGAACCGGGACCGCCCCTGGGTGAGTATAATATAACCTCTTTTTTTCATCTTTTAGGTTACATCGGGGACTTATCTACAGCATTACAGAATGCTGTAGATAAGCCCCTGATGCTGGTGGGCTTAGCTCATATTCCATTTTGGGGGTGACAGGTTCCCTTTAAGAAAAAGACCAGCATCGGCTGCAATCTGTATGGTTTGCAGATTGAGCCAAACACTGACCTTCTTCACTCCCACTGTTAGTTCCAATGCTGGTTGTCTGGCGAGATCTGCAAACTGTGCACTAGACACTGATAGTGTTTTTCATCAACTCCTTACTGTGCATGACGGCATATGCATTAGATCTTGGATGGGAGAAGCAGTTAAAAGGAACCTGTCGGCACGATTTTGTAATGTAAAGTCATGGCTGTAATGGCGCTGGAATACTCATTAAATTGAAACCTTTGTTGAAAATTTTGCTTCCTTAATCATTCTTACATTTTCAGCTCTTTAATTGAAAGAAGAATGTCCTGCCAGTCATTGTTAGGAGATGGACAGGCCAGAAAGAGGGAGGAGAGCTGTAAGTGCAGTGCTCGCCCACTGCACTTGCGTCTCATTTGGAAAACAATTCAACAATAAATTTCTCTAAAATGTAAACCCACATTTCTAATATTAAAATATGGATGTAATCAACATTACAGTGCCTTTACAATGATGGCAGGTTCCCTTTATGATTTGACTGCAGTTAAATCCAGTATCCTCCACCATGTTGTACTCATTACTGAGCAGAGATATTTGGACAGCTGGTTATTTTAGGAAATAACACTCTATAATAGTAGACCTAAAGTGTAGGATAATTCTCTATGTCATGGGGATCTATTTCCAGAGGGGAAAAAAAAAACATTTAAATTAAACTTCTAAAATATTACTCAAGAAAAACTACCCTCCAGGCAGGCACACCTTTAACCGCTGCCCAGCTTCCATATTTCCTGCCACTAGGTGTCACGCATGACAGTTGAATGTAAGTCAACTGTGTAGAACAAACGGTTATTCTGAAGGTGCTGTAAATGCTGCCCTGTGGCAGGATGAGGGTTAGGCAGGGTAGTCACCATCTTCAGGGCTACTTCCTGCCTCCCCAAGGGGGTACATGCCTTCCTCCTGTCGCAGACATTCAGCACAGTGACGTCCAGTGCAAAGGCACACAGGGGAGTGCGTTGTCAGTAACTGATGCACAGTCACAGTGATAGCTCTCTTAGCACAGATAATATAGTAGTCGTCATTTTCAGTTCTAAGAGAATTATCATTGTGTTATCTGTGGTGTTACATAGGAGACTTTCTCTGTACTCAGAGAATTATCACTGTGTTATTGGTGGCGTTCATTTTTTTCATGTGGGGTGCAAAATATGTCTTAGAGCTTGGGTCCCTGATCTTTTCTGACTCTAGCTAAGCACCAAAAACGCTCTAATCAGCTTCATGCCCCACCAGTAACTCCAGAAAACGCAGACCACTTCTGGCCTGTACCCTGTTGGAGACAGTGTCACTCACGGGACGTCGGACAGAAAGATGACTTCACTGCATCACACCATACAGTGCTCACTGCTATATCAGATAGAAGATGGTTTAACGGTAGATTAGGAGCCTAGAATATGTGAGTATAAGCTTTTTAAAATTGTTCTTATATTAATTGGCCACAAAATGGGGGACATCGTATTACAGTGGGTATGTAAAGTATTCAGACCCCTTTACATTTGTCACTCTTTGTTTCATTGCAGCCATTTTGTAAATTCAAAAACAGTTCATTTTTTCTCATTAATGTACACTCTGCACCCCATCTTGACTGAAAATAAACAGAAATGTAGAATTTGTTTCCAAATTTATTAAAAAAGAAAAACTGAAATATCACATGGTCATAAGTATTTAGACCCTTTGCTCAGACACTGCTATTTAAGTCACATGCTGTCCATTTCCTTGTGATCCTCCTTGAGATGGATCTACTCCTTCATTGGAGTCCAGCTGTGTTTAATTAAACTGATAGGACTTGATTTGTAAAGGCACACAGCTGTGTATATAAGACATCACAGCTCACAGTGCATGTCAGACCACATGAGAATCGTGACGTCAAAGTAACTGGCCAAGGAGCTCAGAGACAGAATTGTGGCAAGGCACAGATCTGGCCAAGGTTACAAAAGAATTTCTGCAGTACTCAAAGTTCCTAAGAGCACAGTGGCCTGCATAAATCTTAAATGGAAGAAGTTTGGGACCACCAGAAGTCTTCCTAGACCTTGCCGTTCAGCCAAACTGAGCAATCGTGGGAGAAGAGCCTTGGTGAGAGAGGTAAAGAAGAACCCCAAGATCACTGTGTCTGAGCTCCAGAGATGCAGTAGGGAGATTGGAGAAAGTTGTGTTGGCAGACATGCAACAGATACAGACTTATTTGTGTGCAGGAGGAGTTTACACTTTTCAGACAGTAGATGGCGATGCTGTTACTGTTATATGCTTAGTTGAATGTAATGCATATACTTGTTGTACTTTGGTTTCATTTTCTTTCTGATAAAAAGGTCTTTTAGTCTTCCTGCTATGCTGTATTAACAAGCTGATGCATGTACCTCATGTTCTGTGTAGATAAAAGTTGAATTACCCCATAAAATCTACTCTCACAAGTTTCTTCTGTGACCAAACTATGCAACAGGATATGGGTCCTGCATGGAAGACAAAAAGGACTTGGTGAATGCAAAAGAATACTCCAGAGCAATTCTCTCCAAACAAGTAAGATGAATAAGTTAAAGATGAGCAGCAGTTCAGGGCTGAGACTCACAGTAGCTAAGCTGAACAATAAGAACTATCAGTTCTGGAAGTTCAAAGTGTAGATTTTATTGTCTAAAGATGATTTATGGGAGGTAATCACTACAGACAGACCCAATCATAATAATCAGGCATGGGATAAGAAAAACAGACAAGCAAGAGCTACTATCAGCTTATTAGTGGAGGATGATCAGTTTATCCACATAAGGAATGAGAATACAGCAAAGGGAATGTGGGAAACACTGAGAAAGCTACATGAAAGATCCGGCTTAAATCACAAACTATTCATGCTAAAAAAACTTTACAAGATGAGATTAATTGCAAGAAAAGACATGCAGGAGCAAATAAACTCCAGATCAATTGGTGAAGACATTAAGGAAAGCCATATAGCAGCAATATTATTGTGCAGTTATTATTATTATTATTATTTATTATTATAGCGCCATTAATTTCATGGTGCGTTACATGTGAGGAGTACTGTACTTGTATTTTATTATACATGTGTATAATAAAATACAAGTACAATAATCTTAATCAATACAAGTCAAGACTGGTAGACGAGGAGAGAGGACGCTACCCATGAGGGCTCACAATCTACAAGGGATGGGTGAGGATACAATAGATGAGGGCAGAGCTGGTCATGCAGTGGTTTGGTGGATCGGTGGTTACTGCAGGTTGTAGGATTGTCGGAAGAGGTAGGTCTTCAGATTCCTTTTGAAGGTTTCCACAGTAGGCGAGAGTCTGATATGTTGGGGTAGACAGTTCCAGAGGAGGGATGCGCGGGAGAAATCTTGTAAGCGATTGTGGGAAGACAAGATAAAAGGTGAGTAGAGAAGGAGATCTTGTGAGCATCAGAGGTTGCGTGCTGGCAGGTATGAGGTCACAGATGTATGGAGGAGACAGGTTGTGGGTAGCTTTGTATGCGATGGTTAGGGTTTTGAACTGGAGTCTCTGGGTAATGGGAAGCCAGAGAAGGGATTGACAGAGAAGAGAGGCTGGGGAATAGTGGAGGGATAGGTGGATTAGTTGGGCAGCAGAGTTTAAGATAAATTGGAGCGGTGCAAGAGTGCTAGAGGGGAGGTCACACAGCAGGAGGTTGCAGTAGTCAAGACGGGAGATGATGAGGACGTGCACTAGAGTTTTTGCAGATTCTAGGTTGAGGACTGTATGGATCCGGGATTTTTTTTTGAGTTGAAGTCGGCAGGAAGTGGAAAGGGGCTGGATATGTGGTTTGAAGGAGAGATCAGAGTCAAGAATTACTCCGAGGCAGCGAGCTTGTGGGACTGGGGAGAGAGAGCAGCATTTACTTTAATGGATAGGTTTGTTGGGAGAGTTAAGTGAGATGGGGGAAAGATTATGAATTCTGTTTTGTCCATGCTAAGCTTTAGAAATCTAGCAGAGAAGAAGGATGAAATAGCAGACAGACATTGTGGTGGTGGTGTGGTGATATCTGGTCCAGAGAGTTAGATCTGTATATCATCAGCATAGAAGTGATACTGCAAGCCATGAGATTCCATGAGCTGTCCCAGTCTGAAGGTGTAAATGGAGAAGAGCACCAGCCCTAGGACTGAACCTTGCGGGACTCCAACAGATTGTAGGCGAGGTGTTATGTGAGTGGGAGACACTGAATGTCCGGTCTTTTAGGTATGATGCGATCCAAGATAGGGCCAAGTCTGTGATGCCAAGAGATGAGAGGGTCTGTAGTAATAGGGAGTGGTCTACTGTGTAAAAGACAGAGGACAGGTACAGTAGAAGGAGGACAGAGTAGTGTTGCTTGGCTTTGGCAGTCAGCAAGTCATTGGTGACTTTAGTTATGGCAGTTTTAGTAGAGTGATGCAGCCGAAAGCCAGATTGTAAGCAGTTGTAGAGGAAGCAGGAAGAGAGATGGGAGGACAGTTTGAAATGGACATGTTGTTCCAGTAATTTTGAGGCAAAGGGGAGAAGTGATATTGGGTGATAGCTAGATACAGAGGATGGGTCAAGAGAGGACTTTTTGAGGATAGGTGTGATTGGGGCATGTTTGAAGCATGAGGGGAACAGCACCAGTTGTTATTGATAGGTTGAAGAGATGGGTTAGAATTGGGATGAAGACTGTGGTGAGGTTTGGGATGAAGTGGGATGGGATCGGTTCAAGTGCACAGGTGGTAAGATGTGATCTTGAGAGTAGGGTGGAAAGTTGGTCTTCTATAATGGTGGAGAAGCTGGTTTTGGAGGAGGAGGGCTGAGTAGTTAGGAATAAGGGTTGTGGGGGTTGTAGGCCAGAGCAGTGTACCAGATTCATACACAGCTGTGATAAATGCACTAGAGACAAGACCTGAAGCAGACATTACACTAGAGTTTGTAAAGACCAGACTTATAGATGAATATCATAGAAGGTAACAGCAAACAAATGATTCCACTGAAAAGGATAGTGAAAATGCTCTTAAAGCGACAGGCAAGAAGCCCCATAATACAGAGACAATATAATGCTTCAGATGTAAGAAAAAGGGACATTTAAAGAAAGACTGTACTATATGGAAAACAGAACAACAGAAATTACACCAAAAGGAGAATAAACAGAAAGTAAAAAGCACAATTTCTAACCGATAGGCAGATCTCTGGAATGGTACTTTTAAAGTAACTGATAAAGAGTCATCGTCAGGTTTATCACATGACTAGTGATAAACGCTTCTTTACTGAACTTGATGAAAATAAGAAGGAAGCAATTTATCTTGCAGATGGGAGTAAAATAACCGCAGAAGGTATTGGACAATGAATGCTAATCTGTAATCTGTCCTGATAGATTTGGGCATAATTCAAAATTACAAGTAAAGGATGTGCTATATGTTCCAAGACTAGAAGGAGGATTGTTATCCGTAAAGCATCAGACAACCAAAGGACTTACTGTAAAATTCAAAGATAATAATTATACAGTCCTAGCGGGAGATAAGGTAATAATTCATGTCAAATCAGGTGAACAATTATATCATCTAGACACATTAAAGGAACAGATGAAGTTATGTACACATGATCACAAGAATTGTATTCACATGTGGCATAGACACTTAGGACACTGGCATCCTGAGAGTATAATGGTGTTATAAAAGAAGAATTTGACAAAAGACCTATTGATATCTGATTGCTCAATTACCGTAAAATGTGAATGTTGTATAAAATCTAAAGCTACAAGAGTATCTATACCTAAAGATAGTGAGACAAAAATAACAAGACCACTTGACTTATTATACACTGATGTTTGTGGACCCATGAAAGTGACCACATCAGGAGGTAATAGATATATGGTTACCTTCATAGATGACTACTCAAGATACACAGTCACATACTTGATAAAGAACAAAAGTGAAGTTTTTGAAAAATTAGAAGACTATGTGACAAAGTCAAATAGCAAGTTTCAGAAGAAGCCAATCTGTCATGTCGGACGCTGTTCAGACCAGGTCGTTCGACAGACAGCGGTAATTCCGCTTTTGACCACTATGTGCTCATTGGCGTCAGCTAGATTTTATCTAGCTGGTCCGGGGTTTATTTACCTGATGCTCGGATTGGAAGCTGGGCCATGCCCATTGCCTTTAAATAGTTCTCCTGAACATTGGGCGTCGCCGATTACAGCTTCTGTCTTGTGCGTTGTTATCTCAGTCTGGAGTGGTGAGCTAGTAGTTGGAGTATCTTTGCTGGTGGTGTATTTCCCTTTGTCTTATTTACTCCATCCTATATTTGTATTTATTTTGCCCTGCGCATTTATAGTGTATTCCTGAGTGACTGAAGCGTGGTGTATATTTTCCGTTATCCTTGTCTGTTCTAACTGTGGGTATTGGTGTATTATCTTTTCACTGGGTGGTGGGTGGTGATTTCAGCCTAGGGTTGAAACAGGAGACAGGGCGAGGGTCGAGGCCTAGTCATGCACACCATCAGTGTAAACTCTAGGTAGAGGGTCAGTCAGGATTTCCCTAGTCTGAGGGAAATTGCAGGGGCCCGGGTTATTAGCTCTTGCCCACCTAGTCTCCCCGTGACATTATAATCGGCCTTTAAAACAAAAAAAAAAAAAAGGGGTTTTTTTTTGTTTTGTCGTGGATCCCATGACTTCCATAACCCGCCAGTTGGAGGCGCTGTCCCTACAGGTCACTGAGTTGAGGGGGGCAGTGCAGCAACAGGGCCTAGCAGTATCTAATGTGCAAGCTGGAGCGACAGGTAGAGCTGCTGAGCCTAAGTTTCCTTTGCCTGAAAAATTTGCTGGGGAACACAGTAAATTTGTTTCTTTTCATGAAGCTTGCAAGCTATATTTCCGTATGCGCCCGATCTCCTCAGATAATGAGGCTCAGCGTGTGGGCCTGGTGTTGTCATTGTTAAGCGGGGATCCCCAAGCATGGGCGTTTTCTTTGCCATCTGATTCTGCTGCATTTGACTCTGTGGAGAGTTTTTTTCCTTTCTTGGAAATATTTACGATGAGCCAGACAGAATGGCTCTAGCAGAATCTAAGATACGCACTATTCGCCAGGGCGAGCGAGTTGCAGAGGATTACTGTTCTGAATTTCGTCGCTGGGCGATCGATACACAGTGGAATGATCCAGCGCTGCGGAGTCAGCTTATTCATGGGGTTTCTGGAAGGGTTAAAAGAGCCCTTCTGATGTACGAGACTCCTACTTCTCTAGATTCCGCTATGAGTCTGGTTGTCCGCATTGATCGCCGTTTGCGTCAGGGGGAGCATGAGACACCGCCTATGTGAGAGGGTTTAGGTTCACGTGTGGTTGCTGCAGGTGAGCCCACGGAGCCTATGCAAATCGCAGGGGTGTCACATGTGAAGCGTCGAGCCCCTGAGCTCATGAAGCAGGGAGCCTGTTTTTACTGCGGTAAGACTGGTCATTTTATTAACATCTGTCCTCTACTGTCTAAGAAAGACGCAACGGCGGAAAACTTCTAAGCTCAGAGGGTGTGGAGGAGACCAATCTGAGCTTATGTATATCCTCCATGGTGGTTTCTCAATGCATTCTCCCTGCTAAGGTTATAATCGCTGGCAGTGAGCTGCCAATTACTGTGTTTGTGGATAGTGGTTCAGCCACAAATCTCATTGATGAGGAGTTTGCGCGCACAGCAGGTTTTAGGATTGAAAAACTGCCTCATCCTATCCGCGTGGTCACCATCAATGCTGCTCCTCTCTCACAGGGGGAGATTACTGAATTTGTGGCTGAGGTGAAACTCCACATTGGGGTTCTACATTCCGAGCAGGTTACATGTAAGGTGCTCAGGAATCTTCCTGCTCAGGTGGTTTAGTTTTCCATGGTTGTCTATGCACAACCCGGTAATTGACTGGAAAACTCAGGACATAATTCAGTAGAGCGAATTCTGCCAGGAGAATTGCCTGGCCACATGTGTGTCTGCTGTGACTTCAAGCGTTCCGGAGTCACTTCTGGATTTTGTGGATGTGCTCTCTGAGAAGGGTTGTTCAGAGTTGCCGCCACATCGCCCCTATGACTGTACTATCAGATTTAAACCAGGGGCCAAATTGCCTAAAGCAAGGATGTTTAACATCTCCGGTCCGGAGAGACAAGCATTAAAGGATTACATTGCTGAAAGTTTGAGCAAAGGGCACATCAGGCCTTCATCCTCGCCTGTGGCAGCAGGGTTCTTCTTCGTGAAGAAGAAAGATGGCGGATTACGCCCGTGTTTGGATTTCAGGGAATTGAACCAGATTACGGTTCGTGATCCATACCCTATGCCACTGATACCAGATTTGTTCAACCACGTGGCAGGTGCTAAGTGGTTTACCAAGCTTGACCTCAGGGGGGCGTACAACCTCATAAGAGTCCGTCAAGGTGATGAGTGGAAGACGGCTTTTAATACCCCTGAGGGTCATTTTGAAAATTTGGTGATGCCATTTGGGTTGACTAACGCACCTGCAGTGTTCCAACATTTCATTAATGATGTGTTTTTGCATGTTTTGGGGAAATTCGTTATCGTGTACCTAGATGACATTCTCATATATTCTTGCTACCGTGATACTCATTTAGATCATGTCAGGCAGGTGTTACAGCTTCTCAGAGAGAATAAGCTGTATGCTAAACTTGAGAAATGTGTATTTTCTGTTCAAGAGTTGCCTTTCTTGGGTTATATTGTGTCTGCTTCTGGTTTTAAAATGGACGCCGCTAAGGTGCAAGCGGTGCTGCATTGGGAACGGCCTGATAACCTGAAAGCACTTCAGCGGTTCCTTGGGTTTTCTAACTACTATAGGAAATTTATCAAGGATTTTTCCATCATTGCTAAACCGCTAACTGACATGACTAAAAAGGGTACCAATTTCTCCGTTTGGCCTGAGGCTGCTGTGCGCGCATTTGAATTTCTTAAAAACAGTTTTGTTTCGGCCCCCATTCTTGTGCAGCCAGACGTGTCGAAGCCTTTTGTTGTGGAGGTCGATGCGTCTGAGGTTGGTGTGGGGGCAGTGCTGTCACAAGGCTCATCTTTGAGTGATTTGCGTCCATGCGCCTATTTCTCCAAGAAACTGACGTCCGCCGAACGTAACTACGATATCGGCAACAGGGAGTTGTTGGCAATCAAGTTGGCCTTTGAGGAATGGCGACACTTCTTGGAGGGGTCGGTACATCAGGTTACTGTTATTACCGATCATAAGAATCTGCTGTATTTGGAGTCAGCCAAGCGTCTGTCCCCCAGGCAGGCTCCCTGGGCATTGTTTTTCACGCGGTTCAATTTTGTTGTCACTTACAGACCGGGGTCTAAAAACACTAAGGCGGATGCTCTATCCAGGTGTTTCCCGGGGGGAGAACCTCGGGAGGATCCAGTACCCATCCTCCAAAAGGGTGTTGTGGTTTCGGCTCTCACTACCGAGGTTGAGGCTGAGATTGCCGAGGCTCAGGAGGAGGTACCATCTGAGCTTCCCATCAACAAATCTTTTGTACCGCTTCATCTCCGCCTAAAGGTTTTGGTGGAGCATCATGATGCTGCCCTGGCTGGCCACCCAGGGGTTAGAGGTACCTTGGAGTTGGTGTCACGTCGGTTTTGGTGGCCCAAGATCCGACAGGACGTGGTCTCATACGTGTCAGCTTGTACCACGTGCGCTAGGGCTAAGACGCCCCGCTCCCGTCCTGTTGGCACACTACTTCCTCTTGAGGTACCTAGTAAGCCATGGATGGAAATCTCCATGGATTTCATCACTGATTTGCCGTCCTCAGCTGGGAACACGGTCATCTTGGTGATTGTTGATCGGTTTTCAAAAATGTCGCACTTTGTGTCTTTGCCTTCGTTGCCTAACGCTAAGACTCTGGCTCAGGTATTTGTGCAGGAGGTGGTCAGACTTCATGGGATTCCGTCTGACATCATGTCTGATAGGGGTACTCAGTTTGTGACAAAATTTTGGAAAGCATTTTGCTCACGGCTGGGGATCAAGTTGTCTCATTCTTCGGCATTTCATCCTCAGTCAAATGGTCAGACTGAGCGTATGAACCAAAATTTGGAACAGTACTTATGCTGCTTTGTCTCTGATAACCAGGAGGAGTGGTCTACCTTTCTTCCTTTGGCTGAGTTTGCCATCAATAATCACCGCCAGGAGTCGTCTGGGGAGTCTCCGTTTTTTTGTGTTTACGGGCTAAATCCTTAATTTTGTACTTTGAGTCAGAGGGGCTCTTCCGGCGTTCCGGAGGAGGACCAGTTAGGAGCACAATTGTCATCAGTCTGGAGGAGAGTTAAACAGCGCCTGCTGAGTGTGGGTGCTAGGTACAAATGTGTGGCTGACAGTAGGCGTGTGCCAGGTCCGGACCTGAGTGTGGATGACTGGGTGTGGTTATCCACAAAAAAACATAAGACTCAAAATACCATCCCTTAAATTGGGTCCACGGTTTATTGGTCCATTTAGGGTCACCGCCGTCATTAACCCAGTAGCGTACCGATTGGAGCTTCCTACGGTGTATAAGATACACGTGTTCCACAGGTCTCTTTTAAAGAAGGTGGTGGGTTCTGTGGACGCGGCGCCTATGCCACCTCCAGTCTTGGTGGATGGTAATTTGGAATTTGAAGTCTCCAAGGTGGTTGACTCTCGTGTAGTGCGCCGCACTTTACAGTACTTGGTACACTGACGTGGTTATGGGCCTGAGGAGAGGTCCTGGGTACCAGCCTCGGACATTCATGCGGATCGGCTGGTCAGGTTTTTTCACCATCGCCATCCGGACAAGCTGGGTCCTATAAGCCGTGAGGGCCCTGGGGTCCCTCGTAGAAGGCGGGGTACTGTCATGTCGGACGCTGTTCAGACCAGGTCGTTCGACAGACAGCGGTAATTCCGCTTTTGACCACTATGTGCTCATTGGCGTCGGCTAGATTTTATCTAGCTGGTCCGGGGTTTATTTACCTGATGCTCGGATTGGAAGCTGGGCCATGCCCATTGCCTTTAAATAGTTCTCCTGAACATTGGGCGTTGCCGATTACAGCTTCTGTCTTGTGCGTTGTTATCTCGGTCTGGAGTGGTGAGCTAGTAGTTGGAGTATCGTTGCTGGTGGTGTATTTCCCTTTGTCTTATTTACTCCTTCCTATATTTGTATTTATTTTGCCCTGCGCATTTATAGTGTATTCCTGAGTGACTGTGGCGTGGTGTATATTTTCCGTTATCCTTGTCTGTTCTAACTGTGGGTATTGGTGTATTATCTTTTCACTGGGTGGTGGGTGGTGGTTTCAGCCTAGGGTTGAAACAGGACGCAGGGTGAGAGTCGAGGCCTAGACATGCACACCATCAGTGTAAACTCTAGGTAGAGAGTCAGTCAGGATTTCCCTAGTCTGAGGGAAATTGCAGGGGCCCGGGTTATTAGCTCTTGCCCACCTAGTCTCCCCGTGACACAATCATCATCAGAAGTGATAATGAAGGTGAATTTACAGGACACCAAATAGAAAACTACTTAAGACATAATGGAATAGAGCATCAAGAGACTGTTCCATTCACACCTGAACAGAACAGGGTAGCAGAAAGGAAAAACAGAACTCTGACTGAAATGACAAGATGTATGCTAACAGACTCCAAACTACCAGAGACATACTGAGGTGAAGCAGCAATGATGGCTACTTATCTGCAAAACAAACATTTTCAAGAAAACTGAAGAAAGACCCATATGAACTGTGGCAAGGTAAGGCCGGTTTCACACGTCCAGATAATTCCGGTACCGGAGAAATCGGTACCGGAGTTATCCGTGTCCGTGTGTCCGTGTGCACACGTGGCACATCAGTGTGGCACACGTGCGGCAGCCGTGTGCCGCCCATGTGCCGCCTGAGGACCACACAGACCATGCAGGAGAGACAGCGCTACAGTAAGCGCTGTCCCCCCTGCATGTGGTGCTGAAGGTGGCACTCATCTCTTCTCCCCTGCAGGAGAGAAGAGATGAAAGATCAAGTTTTTGTTCTTTTTTGTTAAAAATAAAGTTTGCTGGTGACCTCCCGCCTCCCATCCCCAGTGCGCCGCCCAGCCACTTGCAGAGAAATACTCACCCAGCTCATGGTATGCACATATTCATCACTGTAATGAGCGGTACCATGTGACCGCTCACACAGGACAGGCTGCTGGCGCTGAGAGGAGACATCGCGGGAGCTGGGTGAGTATTTCTATGCAAGCGGCCGGGCGGCGCACTGGGGATGGGAGGCGGGAGGTCATCAGCAAACTTTATTTTTAACAAAAAAGAACAAAAACTTGATCTTTCATCTCTTCTCTCCTGCAGGGGAGAAAAGATGAATGCCAGCTTCAGCACCACACGCAGGGGGGACAGCGCTTACTGTAGCGCTGTCTCTCCTGCGGGCGGTACGTGCACACGGAGAAGAGTGCACACTGTTCTCCGTGTGCACGTGTGCGGGACGTATTGCTGTACGTGCTGCCGGAGATAAGCGGACATGTCTCCGTGTTTTCAACACGGACGCACAGTCTGTGAAAACACGGAGACATGTGCATAGACCCATTCATTTGAATGGGTCTACGTGTGTCAGTGTCTCCGGTATGTGAGAAAACTGTCAGTACACGTACCGGAGACACTGACGTGTGAAAGAGGCCTAAGAAAGCAAGTGTGAATCATTTAACAGTTTTTGGTTGCAAAGTTTTTGTGTTTATTCCAGAAGAAAAAAGCTCCAAACTTCAAAACAGTGCCATTGAGGGAATATTTGTCGGATATAGTTACAATGCAAAGGATACAGAATCCTAGATCCCAAGACAGACAGAATCACAGTGAGTAACAGTGTAACATTCATTGAAGATCTAAATGATGACATAATGACATCACCGGAAACAAAAAATGAGAGAAACAACAGTGATATAATTACAGGAACATCTGATGAGAAAGAAGTGGAAATCAATTAAAATCAAAAACTGAAAGTCAAGAGATACAGCTCCATACAGACACAGAACCAAGATGCTCAATAAGAGAAAACAAGGGAAGACCACCTCAACGTCTTTCATACAAGGCAAGTACAAATAAAATTTATGAACCTACATCTTGGGAGGACATATCTCAGCTTTCAGAAGAAGAGGCCAACAAATGGATAAAGGCTGCAGAAACAGAAAAAAATCCATGCATGATTCAAAGACATGGACACTCACAGAACTACCAAAAGAAAAAAGGCTATAGGGTGTAAATGGGTTTTTAAAGGGAACCTGTAACCCCAAAATCGAAGGTGAGCTAAGCCCACTGGCATCAGGGGCTTATCTACAGCATTCTGGAATGCTGAAGATAAGCCCCTGATGTAACCTGAAAGATGAGAGAAAGAGGTTAGATTATACTCACCTGGGCGGGCGGTCCAATCTGATGGGCGTCGCGGTCCGGGGCCTCCCATCTTCTTACAATGACGTCCTCTTCTTGTCTTCATGCTGCGGCTCCGGCGCAGGCGTACTTTGTCTGCCCTGTTGAGGGCAGAGCAAAGTACTGCAGTGCGCAGGCGCCTGGCCTCTTTGACCTTTCCCAGCGCCAGTGCACTGCAGTACGTTGCTCTGCCCTCAACAGGGCAGACAAAGTACACCTGCGCCGGAGCCACAGCGTGAAGACAAGAAGAGAACGTAATCGTAAGAAGATGGGAGGTGCTGGACCGGACTGCGACACCTATCGGACCGGACCGCAGCGGGACAGCCCCTGGGTGAGTATAATCTAACCTATTTTTCTCATCTTTCAGGTTACATCGGGGGCTTATCTACAGCATTCCAGAATGCTGTATGTAGCGCCCCCACTGCCGCAGGGCCGAGGGGTACCCGGTACCGGGCCTCTGAGTCTCTGCTCTGGGGTTGTCACGGTGGCTAGGCCCGGTCCGTGACCCTGCTGAGGGGCGTACAGTAATAGATGTGGATAGATGATGGTGGTGGTGATGCTGTAGTGGTGCGGTGCAGTAAATAACGAGGACACCAGGTTGCAGTCTCTTTACCTCTTTACTGAAGATCTCTGGGTTCTCAGTCCGGAATCCGGATAACCAGGCTGCGCAAGTCCGGCCGGTCCAATGGCACCTCCAGAGTTCTCTTAACAGGTGGAAATCTGCGCCTTCCTGCTAGCGCTATGTGTTGTGGTCCTTCCCTGCTGTGCTTACGGAAAGTCCCCACAACTGTTGTGTCCGTTTCTTAAGTTCCCTCACAACTCGATTAGATGATGTTCTGCTAATCCTCCGTCCCTCCCTGATGTTACGGTTAGGACGGCACCCGTATGACGGGTAGGCTCGGAGCTCTTCCGGGACCCTAGAGTCGCCCCTCTCCACTAGTTGCCCCCCAAGACTGCATAGGTGATTTAGGTGAGACAGCCCGCCTTAGACTGACTGTCCTGCCGTTGGTTTAGAGTATTGCTTGAAGCTGAATATTGTAATACTCCCTCGGCGTTCCGGCCGCCGGTTGTGCACCTCAGTAGGATGTTGCCTCGGTCTTACAGCACGACTCCTACTGATATTCTCCTTGTTGCTTTGATCTCGTTTCTCACTCAGCACAATCTATCTCGCTTCCAGTCTCTCCTTGGGTACCGCCGCTATACTGAGCAGGCACGGTCCCGTTACGTTCGCTCAAGTTACCAAGCCTCTGTCAGGATCCCACCCCTGACAGGGACCCTACCGAATCTTCTCCCACAACACCCTCTGCCACAAGGTGTTGCCTGGTTCCAACCCAGTCAGCTTTCTGTCTAACTTCCTGCCTGACCCCCAGTTTTACCAATATGTGAGGAGTTGCCTAGTGAATAGAACCCTTAGCTCCCCCTGGTGGCCCGGCTGTGAAATGTATTGGTGTCTGTGATACCTGTTCAGATGAACTCCTTCAGTGCCATCAGACGTACTATAGCTCCCCTTAGTGGCGGAGCCACAGTACTGCAACGACCAGGACTCTGGGGCGCTGCACTGTAGATAAGCCCCTGATGCTGGTGACAGGTTCCCTTTAAAGTAAAACACCAAGCAGATGGCACAGCTGATCGATACCGAGCAAGACTCGTAGCTAAAGGCTATTCTCAGAGATATGGAGAAGACTATGATGAGACATTTGCTCCAGTTGTCAAACACACCACAATCAGAACTTTGTTTGCAGTTACAGCAACAAAACAAATGCAGTTTAACCATCCGGATGTAAAGGCAGCATTTCTGAATGGAGACTTAACAGAAGACATTTACATGGAACAACCCCCAGGATTCAAGGATAAAAGGAAACCAAACATGGTTTGTAAGCTACGGAAAAGTTTATATGGTTTAAAACAAGCCGCTAAAGCATGGAATGATAAAACCACAGAAGTACTCATAAATGAACATTTTCAAAGAAGCAAAGCGGATCCTTGTCTATATTACTAAGAGACTGACAGACAGATGGATCTATGTGCTGATATATGTGGACAATATTTGTGTTTGTTTTGAAAAAGAAAGGAATGAAGCGGAGATAGTGAAAAATTTGGATCAACACTTTGAGATCGAAGATCTGGGAAATGTAAAACAGTACCTAGGAATACAGATAGAAAGAGAAGAAGATGGGAGTTTCCTTCTTAATCAAAATCACATGATTCAAGACATAATCAAAACATTTGGATTGAAAGATGCAAAACCAGTAAAGTCTCCAATGGAAACCAACTATCTGAAGGAAATAAATAGTGAACAGAATCTGTTACCGAATAATGAACAATACCAAAAGGCAATGGGAAAATTATTATATCGAGTGACTTTTAGAAGGCCGGACATTACAGCAGCAGTAGGAATTTTGAGCAGGAAGGTGTCAACGCCAAACAAAATGGATTGGAATGCAGTGAAGAGAGTAATCTGTTATTTGAAAGGGACTAGCAAGTGTTAAACTGAAACTACCTGCAAGTGAGAAATGCATTTTAACAGGATACGTTGATGCAGGCAGGGCTGGAGATCCAATTGACAGAAAATCTACTAGTGGCTATCTTTTCTTGCTCATAGGCAGACCAATTAGTTGGACTAGTAAGAAACAATCTATAGTAACACTGTCGTCGACCGAAGCAGAATATGTCGCCACAGCACATGCCAGTCAAAAAGTTCTATGGTTAAGACAACTGCTATCAGACTTAGGGCAACAACAATTTGGACCAACAAAGATATATGAGGACAATCAAGGATGTCTAGTTCTTGCTCAGATGGAAAGAGTTAATCACAGAGCTAAACACATTGATGTAAAGTTTCACTTCTGAGAGATCACCAGGAACAAGGAATCCTAAATTTAGAGTACTGCACAACTGAAGATATGAGAGCAGATATTTTCACAAAGGCATTGAATGCTGAAAGACACAGAACCCGTCTCCTTCTTAAGCGGTATGATGATATTTCCATCTTGTATGTACTTGCATATAATCGTTTGTGCAGATGAACAAGGTACCTTCAGGTATCTTGAATTTGTTCCCAAGGATGAGCCAGAGCGAATCCACAAGTCTCGTCCTTATATCTTGCCTGTTTTCTTTAGACTTTCCCATGATGCTACACAAAGAAGCAGTGTGTTTCAGGTGTGTGTTAAAATACATCCACAGGTCTGTCTGTAAGCAACTCAGATGTTACCAGAAGCTTCCAAACATATGACATCATCATATGGGCAGTTCAGAATTGTTTAACCCCTTAACGACCGCCGAAAAGAAATTAGGCTTAACTGAATAAGTCCTTACTGTTGAGAAAGGGTGTTGGCAGATATGCAACAGATACAGACTTGTTTGTGTGCAGGAGGAGTTTACACTTTTCTGACAGTAGATGGCGATGTTTTTACTGTTATATGCTTAGTTAAATGTAATGCATATACTTGTTGCACTTTGGTTTCACTTTCTCTCTGGTAAAAAGGTCTTTTAGACTTCCTGTTATGCTGTGTTAACAAGCTGATGCTTGTACCTCATGTTCTATGTAGATAAAAGTTGAATTACGCCATATAATCTACTCTCACAAGTGTCTTCTGCCACCAAACTATACAAGTTCCACAAAGTCAACTATCACTGCAGCCCTCCACCAGTCGGGCTTTTATGGCAGAGTGGTCCGACGGAAGCCTCTCTTCAGTGCAAGACATAGCAAACTCTATGCAGGCTTTCCTAAAAACACATGAAGGATTTCAATGAGAAATGAGATTCTCTGGTCTGATGAGACGAAGATAGAACTTTTTGGTGATAATTCTAAGCGGTATGTGTGGAGAAAACTGGGCACTGCTCATCACTTGCCCAATACAATCCCAACAGTGAAATATGGTGGTGGCAGCATCATGCTATGGGGGTGTTTTTCAGCTGCAGGGACAGGACTGGTTGCAATTGAAGAAAACATGAATGCGGACAAGTACAGAGATATCCTTGATGAAAACCTCTTCCAGAGTGCTCTGGACCTGAGACTTGGTTAAAAGTTCACCTTCCATCAAGACAATGACCCTAAGCACATTGCTAAAATAACAAAGGAGTGGTTTCAGAACAACTCTGTGACCATTCTTGACCGATCCAGCCAGAGTCCTGACCTAAACCCAATTGAGCATCTCTGGAGAGACCTGAAAATGGCTGTCCACCAACGTTCACCATCCAACATGATGGAACTGGAGAGGATCTGTAGGGAAGAATGGCAGAGGATCCCCAAATCCAGGTGTGAAAAACTTGTTGCATCATTTCCAAGAAGACTCATGGCTGTACTAGCTCAAAAGGTGCGTCTACTCAATACTGAGAAAAGGGTCTGAATACTTATGACTAGTGTTGAGCGATACCGTCCGATACTTGAAAGTATCGGTATCGGAAAGTATCGGCCGATACCGGCAAAGTATCGGATCTAATCCGATACCGATACCCGATACCAATACAAGTCAATGGGACTCATGTATCGGACGGTATCCCTGATGGTTCCCAGGGTCTGAAGGAGAGGAAACTCTCCTTCAGGCCCTGGGAACCATATTAATGTGTAAAATAAAGAATTAAAATAAAAAATATTGCTATACTCACCTCTCCGACGCAGCCTGCACCTTACCGAGGGAACCGGCAGCGTTGTTTGCTTAAAATTCGCGCTTTAACATCCTTACACGAAGTCCAGGCTTGTGATTGGTCGCGCGCCGCCCATGTGGCCGGGACGCAACCAATCACAGCAAGCCGTGACGTAATTTCAGGTCCTTCAGGATTTGAAAATTACGTTCCGGCGTTGTGATTGGTTGCGTCGCGGTCACATGGGCGACGCAGCCAATCACAAGCCGTGACGTCACGGGAGGCAGGAGACGCGCGCATTTTAAAATGCGCGCGTCTCCTGCCTCCCGTGACGTCACGGCTTGTGATTGGCTGCGTCGCCCATGTGACCGCGACGCAACCAATCACAACGCCGGAACGTAATTTTCAAATCCTGAAGGACCTGAAATTACGTCACGGCTTGCTGTGATTGGTTGCGTCCCGGCCACATGGGCGGCGCGCGACCAATCACAAGCCGGGACTTCGCGTAAGGATGTTAAAGCGCGAATTTTAAGCAAACAACGCTGCCGGTTCCCTCGGTAAGGTGCAGGCTGCGTCGGAGAGGTGAGTATAGCAATATTTTTTATTTTAATTCTTTATTTTACACATTAATGTTGTTTCGATACCGATACCCGATACCACAAAAGTATCGGATCTCGGTATCGGAATTCCGATACAGCAAATATTGGCCGATACCCGATACTTGCGGTATCGGAATGCTCAACACTACTTATGACAATGTGAAGTTTTTATTTTTTAATAAATTTGCAAAAACATCTACATTTCTGTTTTTTTTCAGTCAAGATGGGGTGCAGAGTGTAGATTAATGAGAAAAATGAACTTTTTTTGAATTTACCAAATGGCTGCAATAAAACAAAGAGTGAACAATTTAAAAGGGTCTAAATACTTTCCGTACTCACTGTATATGAGGGATGGGGGGGACATTATACCTGCAGTGTGGGAAGATATCATATGAGTGGTTTTGGGGGGACATTATACTGTATAGGGGCTCTAGTGGCCATATTGAATAGGGGGCTGTGATAGATATTATGCAGTATATATGGTGGCTGTGGTGGATATCATACAGTGTGGGGTACTGTTTGGACTGTGACAGAGTCACTAGTGAAATGATGGAGGGGAGATACGTGTCACTGCGCATGATGGTGTCAGTGATGTAAAACAAGAATTGTTTCCTCCAGCACACTATGTGTTGAGTAATTTTATTGAAAGTTATATTATGGGCTGGTTTTAATGGTCCACTATAGAGTGGGAGGTAGGGGGTCCCCGTATCTCCCCTGCAGTATCCTTGCAGGACCTGTGTGATGTCAAGATCATGTGATCAGTCACATGATGGTCTGGCTTTAAATAGCTGAACTCTAGGGTTAGTCTGGGCTGTTGAGGGCCTGGAGAGGAAGACTCCAGGAGAATGTTTGTGCATGTAGTGTTTGTGTAAGGACATTGTTAACCCTGAGTGGCTGACCCCCACTAGTGCAAGAACTGCACGAGTGCTACCATTTTGTTTTGTGGTTTTGCCCAAAGGGACATATTTATTTTTGTGCTTAAGACCTTGGTTTATGCTGTACTAATAAACCAAGTGCATCCTTAAAGGAGCAGTGATCCATTGACTACCTCCGTGTGCAGCTGAGTGAGCCGATCTACCACAGGACCATTATACTGTATCGGGGGCTGTGGAGTCATAATACTGTATAGAGTGCTGTGGGGGCCATCATACTGTATGTGGGAACTGTGCTGGATATCATACTATGTAATGATAATAGGGTCTGTAGTGGATATCAAACTGTATACTGGGAGGCTGCTGTGGATATCATACTGTGTGGGCGCTGTGGTGACCATCATACTGTGCAGGGGTACAGTTTGAAGAGGACAACGTGGTGGACAGTATGAGGGCATAGTATGAAGAGGGGGCACATAATGGATTTGGAAAGGGGGCAGCATGACATGAGGGCACAGTATGGAGAGAGGTTAACATGGCAGGGGAGGACAATGTGGCGCGATAGAGAGTGTAAAGGAAAAATTGAAAAGGGAACAGCCATGGTATAGGCCGTGGTTCATAAGGATGGATGGTGTGACGTTTATAGCTGATAATGGCAGATAGAGGGGTGGTAATCTTTAAATGGAACCTGTCAGCAGGTTTGGTCAATATGAGTTACGGCCACTGCCTTTCAGGGCTTATCTACAGAAGGGAGAAGAGCTAACGCCTTTGAAGTAGGGCTACACATTAAAAAGTGTAACTAATTATACCTATGGAAAGAAAAACTAATTAAAAGAGGGGAAATAGAGACAGTTTACAATTCAACGTCCTTTGAAACAGAGACCACCTGCCATGTACAGGTAATTACAGCAGGAGTTTTTCTCTGGTGAAAGACCTTGGAGCTGAGATATGTTTATTCAGAAGCAGGGAAATACTCTTTCCCTGGGATAGTCCTTCCTTTGATCAAAACTGGATTGTAGACCTTGTTTCTCCAGGGCCCAGATATGAATATAGGGGCCTTGTATCAATCCACTATTTATCGGAGGTAGATTTTTGGCATTGAATCAAGGGATGATCAGAATGCATTCACTCACATCATTGTAGGACCATTAGAACCCTTCTACCTCAATAAGGGTCCTATAGCCAATGCTATACCTGTCATATTTCATATCTATTGAAAGATAAAATCGTGATATGAAACATGATGACAATATCTACTGCCTGGGACCTCCAGGGGCAGAACTATCCTGGAAGTTGAGGATCTCTTAAAATTCTGAAGGGCTGAGCACATCTCACAAACAAATGAGCTTATCAATGGGAGTTATGTGGGTGTAACCTGGAGCTAATGAAAAGCAGATTTTGTGTTTGGGTCACTGTTCATTTTGGAAGTCATAGTTTGCTGTGAGAGTGCTTCCCTCGCTAAGCTCTGAGCTATTCCCATGACATCAAGTTTAGTAACTTTTTTCTGTTATTCCTTTTTATTTTATGTAATTGTATATTTTGGATTGTTTTGTTCCCATTTTGTACCATCTTTGTATATCTTTTATAAACACTTCCTACATTTCTAGATTAAATATATACATTTTACACCTCTGTCCTCTTGCTCAGTCAACAGCCCACCTAAAGCCATACGCTACCTGTAATGGGTGTCCAATCGCCTTGCATAAATGTTTGGCGGAGGCCGCTAGTAGTGGTTCAGTTCATTTTGTGATTATGGAGTTGGCAGTGATCGTACTGGAGTAAATATATATTCTCCATGCGTTGGACTCAGCGGTGTACACACCATACGCTCAGTTTGATTTCCCCAAAAACTGGCCAAGTAGTAGAATAGTAGAAAAAAACATGGCCATCACTCTATTGCGTAATTGTCCTGATGATTGGAAGCAGCAGAGTTGCGTTCCTTGACAAACTGGTGGCAGTGGTAAGACTTGGACTCCAGTGTCATCTGTGACAAAGTGGTAACAGTGATGGGTTCAGCAAGAACTCCCCTCTCAGACTAATAACACCAGCCCTTAGTCGCCCCAGAAATAGCGCCAATTCTGGCACTTAGTCTCGGCTCTTCTCCCGTGCCCTGTTGCATTGGCAATTTGGGTAAAACAAACAGGATCATTTTTCCCATATGACAAAAAATAAATAAAATAATGTGTGTAATTGGCCTAAGTCATGAATCTAAAACCAATCACATGACCCACTATACTGATCTTAGAAATACTAAGTACATAATATGCACAGATGAATTTATAATAAACATATCACAATATGTGTATATTGTAACAGAATGTGAAAACATACAGTCATAATTGGACCTACATGCCAATTAATGTAACTATTGCTTGGCCTTTAGTTAGGCTTGTTTTTGCCAAGACACACATTAGCCCTATCATCATAATTCTGCTGCAGATTTTCAGAGTAGCACATTGGCAATAAGTGCTTCTGAGTTAAGGGGTCTATGTAAAACTAAGCTGTCTGCAGGGCTGGTGTTAAGGGGTTAACTGAGTAATTGCCCAGGGCCACCACTCAATCAGGAGCCACCAGCGTCTATAGCAAAAATTGTATTTATAATAGCTCTGCATTATCAATATAGTTTCCGATGCTGGGACTGCTTAAGGACTTTCGGTGAGACCACAAATCCTATAGTCTATGGAACTTCAGGACCTTCGATCATGTGATGGTGATGTCACCACTGGTCCTCTACTGTGCTTGAGTTTAGAAGAACTGAATAAGAGGGGACTGGTAAGCATTATATTGTGTGTATAATATATATATAGATATATAAAAACAGTGGGTACGGAAAGTATTCGGACCCCTTTACATTTTTCACTCTCTGTTTCATTGCAGCCATTTGGGAAATTCAAAAAAGTTCATTTTTTTCTCATTAATGTACACTCTGCACCCCATCTTGACTGAAAAAAGCAGAGATGTAGAAATTTTAGCAAATTTATTAAAAAAGGAAAACTGAAATATCTCATGGTCATAAGTATTCAGACCCTTTGCTCAGACACTCATATTTAAGTATATTTAAGTCACATGCTGTCAATTTCCTTGTGATCCTCTTTGAGATGCTTCTACTCCTTCATTGGAGTCCAGCTGTGTTTAATTAAATTGATAGGACTTGATTTGGAAAGGCACACACCTGTCTTTAAAAGACCTCACAGCTCACAGTGCATGTCAGACCAAATGAGAATAATGAGGTTAAAGGAACTGGCCAAAGAGCTCAGAGACAGAATTGTGGCAAGGCTCAAATCTGGCCAAGGTTACAAAAGAATTTCTGTCGTACTCAAGGTTCCTAAGAGCACACTGGCCTCCATAATCCTTAAATGGAAGAAGTTTGGGACCACCAGAAGTCTTCCTAGACCTGGCCGTCTAGCCAAACTGAGCAATCGTGGGAGAAGAGCCTTGGTGAGAGAGGTAAAGAAGAACCCCAAGATCATTGTGGCTGAGCTCCAGAGATGCAGTAGGGAGATGGGAGAAAGTTCTACAAAGTCAACTATCACTGCAGACCTCCACCAGTCAGGCCTTTATGGCAGAGTGGCCCGACGGAAGCCTCTCCTCAGTGCAAGACATATGAACATATTAAAGTTTGCTATAAAACACATGAAGGACTCTCAGACTATGAGAAATAAGATTCACTGCTCTGATGAGATGAAGATAGACCTTTTTGGTGATAATTCTAAGCGGTATGTGTGGAGAAAACCAGGCACTGCTCATCACCTGCCCAATACAATCCCAACAGTGAAACATGGTGGTGGCAGCATCATGCTATGGGGGTGTTTTTCAGCTGCAGGGACAGGATGACTGGTTGCCATTGAAGGAAACATGAATGTGTCAAAGTACAGAGATATCCTGGATGAAAACCTTTTCCAGAGTGCTCTGGACCTCAGACTTGGCTGAAGGTTCACCTTCCAACAAGACCATGACCCTAAGCACACAGCTAAAATAACAAAGGAGTAGCTTTGGAACAACTCTGTGGCCATTCTTGACTGGCCCAGCCAGAGCACTGACCTAAACCCAATTGAGCGTCTCTGGAGAGACCTGAAAATGGCTGTCCACCAACGTTCACCATTCAACCTGAAGGAAATTGAGAGGATCTGCAGTTTTTCTTTTTTTAATAAATTTGCAAAACTTTCTACATATCTGGGTTTTTTTCAGTCAAGATGGGATGCAGAGTGTACATTAATGAGAAAAAAATAAACTTTTTAGAATTTACCAAATGACTGCAATGAAACAAAGAGTGACAAATTTAAAGGGGTCTGAATACTTTCCGTACCCACTGTATGTATGAGAATGCTTGTCTTTGTATGTATATCCATGTATGCATCTTTATATATGTATGTATGCGCGTGTCTGTATGTATACATGCATGCCTATATTTGTATGTATGTGCATGCATGTGTCTTTATGTACAGTGGGGAAAAAAAGTATTTAGTCAGCCACCAATTGTGCAAGTTCTCTCACTTAAAAAGATGAGAGGCCTGTAATTGACATCATAGGTAGACCACAACTATGAGAGTCAAAATGAGAAAACAAATCCAGAAAATTACTTTGTCTGATTTGGCAAGATTTATTTTGCAAATTATGGTGGAAAATAAGTATTTGGTCATTGACAAAAGTTCATCTCAATATTTTGTTATATATCCTTTGTTGGCAATGACAGTGGTCAAACGTTTTCTGTAAGTCTTCACAAGGTTGGCACACACTGTTGGAGGTATGTTATTATTATTATACATTTATATACCGCCATTTATTCTATGGCACTTTACATGTGAAAAGGGGCATATATAGACAAGCACAATAAACATGAGCAGTACAAGGCACACACAAGTACAAGAGAGAGGACCCTGCCCGCGAGGACTTACAGTCTACAGGGTATGTTGGCTCATTACTCCATGCAGATCTCCTCTAGAACAGTGATGTTTTGAGCCTGTCGCTGGACAACATGGACTTTCAACTCCCTCCAAAGGTTTTTTATGGGGTTGAGATCTGGAAACTGGCTTGGCCACTCCAGGACCTTCATATGCTTCTTACGAAGCCACTCCTTCGTTGCCCTGGCAGTGTGCTTGGGATCATTATCATGCTGAAAGACCCATCCATGTTTCATCTTCAATGCCCTTGCTGATGAAAGGAGGGTTGCACTTAAAATCTCATGATACATGGCCCCATTAGTTCTTTCATGTACGCGGATCAGTCATACTGGTCCCTTTGCAGAGAAACAGCCCCAAAGCATGATGTTGCCACCCCCATGCTTCACAGTAGGTATGATGTTCTTTGGATGCAACTCAGCATTCTGTCTCCTCCAAACACGATGAGTTTTGTTTCTACCAAACAGTTCCACTTTGGTTTCATCATACCATATGACATTCTCCCAATATTCTTCTGGATAATCCAAATGCTCACTAGCAAACTTCAGACGGACCCGGACATGTACTGGCTTAAGCAGGGAGACATGCCTGGCAATGCAGGATCTGAGTCCCTGGCGGCGTAGTGTGTTACTGATGGTAGCCTTTATTTCTGTGGTTCCAGCTCTTTGCACGTCATTCACTAGGTACCTCCGTGTGATTCTGGTATTTTTGCTCACCATTTTTGTGATCATTTTGACCCCACGGAGTGAGCTCTTTCGTGGAGCCCCAGATCGAGGGAGATTATCAATGGACTTGTATGTCTTCCTTTTTCGTTGTATTGCTCCCACAGTTGATTTCATCCCACCAAGCTGCTTGCCTATTGCAGATTCAGTCTTCCCAGCCTGGTGCAGGGCTACAATTTTGTTTCTGGTGTCCTTCGACAGCTCTTTGGTCTTCACCATAGTGGAGTTTGGAATGTGACTATTTGAGGTTGTGGACAGGTGTCTTTTATACTGATAAGTTCAAACAGGTGCCATTACTACAGGTAATGAGTGGAGGACAGAGGAGCCTCTTAAAGAAGAAGTTACAGGTCTGTGAGAGCCAGAAATCTTGCATGTTTTTAGGTGACCAAATACTTATTTTCCACCATAATTTGCAAAGTAAATCATGCCAAATTTGACAAGGTGATTTTCTGAATTTGTTTTCTCATTTTGACTCTAATAGTTGTGGTCTACCAATGATGTCAATTACAGGCCTCTCTCGTCTTTTTGTATGTCTTTGTATGATTGTGCATGCACGCATCTGTATGTCTGTGCATGAATGCATCTGTATGTACTGTATATGCATGCATGTCTCTGTATGTACGTGCCTGTGCATGCATGTTTCTGTTGTATGTGCCTGTGCATGCATGTTCTTGTGCATGCATGTCTCTATATGTGCTGCGTGTATACATGTATCCGTATGTATGTGCTCTGTGTATGCATGTGTCAGTGCGTATGTGCTCCATGCATGCATGTATCAGTATGTATGTGCTCTTACATGCATGTATCTGCTCTTTGTATACATCTGTGAGTGTGTATGTGCTCAGTGTATACATGTGTGTGCTATATGTATAAACATATGTGTTGGTAACATAAAATGTTTGAGTTGCTTACTGTGTGTAGCATCCAAATTTCTAATTCGCAGTAGCGCAAATGAGAGTTTATAAGTGTAAACATTCTCCAATGAACGAGCAAAATGGTGCTAATTCATTGGGTGATTGGATTGTTTATGCTAGAACAAAAATCATCATCACTACATGGATACAGCCCCTAACCATCATCAGTACATGAAAGTGGCACCAGAGCCACTATAAGTACATGAACAAAACTTGCAATGTAAGGTCAGCTCCATATAGTGTACATTTGTATCGCATGAACCCACAACTCACAATATGTCCATAACATACTGCAAGGAGATGCTGGTAGTTGTTGTTATCAGCCATTATCAGACTGTGGACCATACAGGAAACACAGTACGATTAGATGCAGTCCAAGTCACAAACAAACATTTACAGTGATGAGCAAAAGGTTAACAATCTTTTGAACTTTTGAGTTTCAGGCTCCATATCTCACTATCCACTACAGCTTTGATCGTAAGTCTACCATCATTTTACACTCATACAAATATTCAAAATACATATAACGTTAATCCTGACTAGAGCCATATCAATATCAGTCTCCTCATTAACAGTTTAAGGAGATTTAACTATATAATAACCTACAAATGGATATAAAATATCCATTTACCACTCACAAGGAAATATAAAATCAATCAAATTTTATTAAACATATAAAAAAGGACATGCATCATAAAAAAGGAAGACACATGTGTGAGGATTCGACAAAGAGGGTAATTCAAGTAAGGAAAAAGAGGTGATGGAAAACCAGGTATGATTTAAGGATTACGTATGTAACGGGCTGGGTGGGGGAACCACTGTGCCAAAGCCCAAGGAAGACCTGGAGGGGCGTGACTAGAAGCCTCACAAAATCTGACCATGGACATGCAGCAGCTAACAAAACCGCCGGCCGTGGAGAGACAGGGGAGGTGATCCATGTTCTACTCCAAGACTGACCTTTGGTAGATGGCAGCTGACCCCTAGGAATGGGTAGCTGGAATGGCCCGGTTGAATGCCCAACAGATGCAGGCAGGCAGAGAAGATGACAGGAACTACAGGTGCAGACAGGACAGGCTGACGGAGATGAGCACTGGCAGGTGCAGCTGGCTTGGCTGCCGTGGAGGTGAGCACTGGCGGATGCAACTGGCTCGGCTGCTGTTGAAGGAAGCTGTAATATATATTGAGGTACTATGGAATCTGATTGCGTGGGATAAACGAATCTGAGACCAAAGTGGAGACAAACTGTATTAACAAAGCAAAAGTAAACATAAACTAACAGAAGAATTACTGAAATTACAGCGAAGTGCAAAACAGCACAAAATGGAAATGTTCAGCAGCTATGTTAGCGGAGCGTGACCGCTAATGCAAGCAAGTCCAGAAATTATATGCAGTAACAGTGCAATTGCATCGCCCCCAAGGGGCCGTGGGGTACTCGGTACCGGGTCCTGCGGTTCACAGGGGGATGTCACGGTGGCTGACCCGGTCCGTGGCCCTGGGACGTCCATGTAAAAGGGAAAGGTCTTTAAAGGGATAAAGTTTGTGTACGTGACGCCACCTGTGGTATTCGGTCAGGGTGACCGACGCTGCTTTAAGGGGTCCGCTGGGGTGATGTTATGGCAGATAGATGGTATACCTTCCCACAGGTGAAGTATATCCCCAGGGCTTCCCGGTGTGTAGATGGTGATATGGTGAATGGCGCAGAGAAGAACGAGGACACAAGGTTGCAGTCTCTTTACCTTTACTGAAGACTTCAGCATCCACAGTCCAGGGCACCAGATCACAGGGCAGGCAGAGTCCGGCCGGTTTTGAGGCAAGTCCAGAGTCCCCTTGTCCAGGTGGCAATCAATAGCCTTCCCTTGTGCTGCAGTGGTGTATTCCCTTACTGCCTATGGCTTCACATAAGGTCCTCACAGATGTTATCTCTCTCTCTGTCCCCCGTATAGGATAGGACAAAACCCGTATGACTGGTGGCTTGAGGCGGTTTATAGGGGCTCTAGCATGCCCCAGCCTCGGAGGGGTGCCACCGTGCCTCCTAGGTGTGGGTGCGGACAGGTAACGTGCAATTAGCTGTCCTGACGATCTCTGAAGTAAAGCATAAAGATCCTTACTCACTCGGTGTTCCGTCCACCGGGATTCTGCACCTCAGAAGGAGGCAGCCTGTGCAGGGCTGGTCTCCTTCTGGTATCCACTCCTTTGCTCTGACTTCCTTCACGCTCGCTGCAATACAGTTCTGCCTTCTGTGTGTCTCATTCTGGGAGCTGCAGCTCTGAGGGCATGCACAGCTCCTTTAACCTTCCATCCTCCTCAGACTCTGGTCTGGAACTTTCTAACTTTCCCTATAGTCTACCAGTTATATATATGTGGGGAGTGACCTAATAAAAAGGAGCAGAAGCTCCCCCTGGTGGTCTGGAGTGTGAAATGTGTTGCATGTTTGTGATACCTGGATGCAGTTATCCTTCTTTGCCTCCAAACGTAGCATCACTCCCCGAGAGGAAAGCAATACCACTGCGACGACCAGGACCCTGGGGCACCGCACGACCTGAACTTATACTTGGTAGTCCAGAAATACGCAAACAATGAAGCCGACACCTTTCACGGAAGTCCAGTAATATGAGGATGCTGAACCACAAGGAGAAGGCTTTCCAGTGTACTTCCTTTAGGGCTGAAAAATTCCAACTAAAGTCCAGCACCGCAGCTGCACAGACACAGTCCAGGAGGTAATGTTTAGAAAATAACAATATCAAAAAGTCTTAGGAACCACAGCTGTTCCAGAGATGTGCAACTTCACTCTTTCGAAGTCTGGTCAGTAGGTAAGCACAGCCAGGATTAGGAAGCAGCACAGGGAACTGAAGGCAGCTGGAAATGATGAGGCAGAGCACAGCGTAAACAAGCAGCAGTAGGAACTCCAGAAACAAGTCAGGAGGAAGCTCAGAAGCCACCAGCAACAAAATACTCAGGCAAGGAGCCTTTCCTGACCCAGACTTAAATAACAGGACTGACAGGAAGTTCAAGAACAGGGCAAAGTACCAGACTCCATCTTGGAGGAGGGCAAAACAGACTCCATGGAACATCCAAAAACCTTACAGAAGCACTGATGGGTGCAGCAGACTCAGCTGCCATTGAAGGAAAGCATTGTTGGGTGCAGCTGGCTCGGCTGCCGTTGAAGGAAGCACTGGCGGGTGCAGAAGACTCGGCTGCTGTTGAGGAAAGCACTGGTGGGTGCAGTAGGCTGAAATGCAAGTACTGGGACTTGAGAACTGACTAGTGTGTTAGGAACAAACTCACAACATTGCACAGGCACCTCCATGTTGGAGGATGTGCTCTAAATAGTAAGAGACCTCCAGCTATTGGCTAGGGAGTGGACCCTTTAGAGGAACGCATGTGACCCCTTTAAAAAAAAGTAAGTGTGCATGTGCATGCTCTAAGCACAGTGCCTGGAGACCTGCTAGGAGTGCACACAGCCCGGTCAGCAGCAGACCCGGAAGGAGCAGGATGGGAGCCTCGGTGTTAGTACGCAGGTTTCTCTGGAGTGAGAGAGGGACTGCAGGCAGAAATGCGCGTGCTATAAAGTACCAAATCTACTCAGCTTGTGATTAAATAACATGGCTACCAAAAGACCTTGTATATGTATTTTCTAAGATAGACCTCTTTTTTGTCTGGCTAGTTCATTAGAATAAAGCTAAATTAAGTCATTGCTTACCCATAATGTAATCACAAAGTCATAGAGACCATCGCGACCGTCTCAACACGCGTTTTGCACTGCTGCTTTTTCAAGACTATCATCTTGGCTATCTCATACATAAATTTGACTTGCAGCTATTTGGAAAATGATTAGTTATGTAGATTCTTGCCATGTCACTGCATTGTGTCATGGTTTGGACAGGGTTAATGCTCTGCCCTCCCAGGGTTAATTGTTGTGGCCTCCTTTTGGATCTGGGAGGGATATTTATACCCATGCTGGACTAGGATTCTCTGTCAGTTATACTTTCCTTCTGTCTGTGTGCCTGACCCCCTGGTGTGCGTGAGCATATTGTGTTGTTTGTTTGCTCTCCATGCTCGATCCAGTCTGTTTGATTCACTCAGCTTTCTGACCTCTGGCTTTCACCTGACTATCCTTCTGTCTCACCCTCCACTACCTTGCTTATCTCTTATCTCCCGGTTATTGATCTCAGTAAGTTTGACTATTCTCCAGAGCCATTCGCCTCCTTTGCACCCCGGCGCCTGGCTCTGCCCTGGCCACTCCCCCTCTATCACATGGTTCAGGTCCTGCTTCCTACCCGATAAGTTCTCCGCCGTTCTGCTCTGGGCTCCCTTACTGCGGCGAGTAGCCTCCCGGCAGTAGTTGTACCCGGGATCCGTAACACATTGTTACTGTTTTGCTCCTAAAAATCTAAATTTTAATTTTTATTATTTTGTCAGTATTTTGTAAATCTAATTTTGGCTTTCAACACTGCCTGAATCCTTCTGGGTATGCTCTCGATCAGATTCAAGCATGTTTTGACCAAAACCTGATCTCACATCTCTTCTACACTTTCCCAAAGTTGGTGCGTACTGGTCAATTCACTTGGGTATGTATACAGTTTTTTCTTTCACTCTATCAACAAGTGTTTGATTGGGTTGAGGTCTGGAGACTGAAGTCTAAACAGCAAATGTCTTATGACACCAGTCTTACATGAGGTAACTGATTGCCTCTAGAGCCAATATTTTGACACCAGTCAATGTGCTGACACTTTTCTCAGTAGTAACTCTATCATACTGCGACAGTCTGTGTCACTCACACTGAGTCGATGAAGTGTCCGAGGGCAAGGCCGCCCATGCATATCCATGATCTGGCCCAGCAAAACTTCCACACTCAGATTCCATTTTAACAAACGTATCTTTACTGTTATACATTTTCATTAACAAAGCGGAACACAATAATAGACAGTACAAAATATGCCTATTCACAGGAATAACGTGTAATAACAAACTTTCCCTCACTGTCCCTATCCACACGTTACCAGTTCCTTTGCTCCAGGAGGTTATCTTCCCACGTCGCAGGCCTGTCTGTCACTGCAGGGAGACGCTCCAGCCAAGGAGAAAACAACAGGGAGTAAACAAAAACTCTGTCTCTCAGGTCCAGACTGTAATCCTTGGGGTTCAGCAGGTAAGGGTGGAATGTTCGGCCTCTCAACAGAGGACCCGCTTACAGTTCGTGGGCTCCAGGATCTGTGAAGATGTCACCGCTGAGTGCTCCGCAGTGTGGGAGCTGGGAACAATCTGGATGTCAGCTTCCAAGAGAGAGAGGTCATCCAGGCAATCTTCTATATCGCATCTACAGGAGGACGCCAGCACACACAGACTTCTCTCTGCACCGACTGGTTTCCCGGGCTCTTCTTCCTCTCCCTCTCCTTCCTGGTCACATAACATAACAGGGGGGAGTTTAGCCAATACAGTTTGTTTCTCTGTAATCACATTCGGCATAGGTATAACTTCTGGCCACACAGGGGCAGTGTCTGTCACAGATTCTATGTCAATGATAACAGAACAGCCACAGCCGGCCAGCTCATTACACCAGCACATTAGCTCGTAATCTGTGCCGGTCACAGCACTTTTCATGGTCGCCTCTCAATAGAAGGAATATCCTGAGGTACAAGGTAGCTTTGTTGGTCACTTTGCATTCTTTTGCAGCCTACCTGTTATAGACACTACAATACAGCATGGTACCTCACATAAAACATTAGTCACTTATCTGATTTTGACATGGCACCCCTCCTTCCAAACTGTCTTGTATTTTGCACTGGTCAGTCCCTTTCCTCTTTACAGGTGGGGGTCAGGACTAAGCATCAATGCTGTGGTACTTTTTGATATTTTAACGGTGGCTCTCCCTATTGCAAATGGGTTATTGCACATTAAATTGTAGCATCTTTCTTGTGGTGCTAACGTTTGGACTCTTCGTTGGTTTGCTTAAAGAAGACTTGTCACCTGATTAAAAGAGGCCAGTATTGGCTTTCATTTTATTCCCACTGATCCCCTGAGTGGTTCCAGCAATATGGCCCTTTTTTATTTTCTGCTAATTTTTATGGTCTTTACCAAGGGGGTGGTTCACACTGGATTCTTTGGGGTCATGTCTTTAGGCTCCTCTGCATGATTATACTATGTGAACAGCCCCCTTTGGAATAACTATAACAATTAACACTAATTAAAAAGGTCAATGTTTTTGGATCTATATGGCAGATTTTAAAAAAGAAAAAAGCTGAATACTCAGGTTAACAGTAGGAATAAAATAAAATAAAATATAGAACTCTATGGGGTTTATGATGATCTATATTCAGCTCTTTACAACTTCAAAATGTCTTGGTATTGAGGCCCTAACACAAATAGCTAAAACATGATCCAACTATAGACATGCAAAAGCTCTTGACATGAGGCCTCATTACACAAAATGCCCAAAAGTTAGGCTGTGCTGATTTAATGGTCCATAGCAGATTAATGACATAGGTGTTTGACAACTGGTACAACACAGTTAATTGTGTCGTACAAAACAGTCTATAGAGGAGTGGGAATAGATAAGAGATGGTCCATATGTAGGAATAGAAAACGTGCCCATTGTTATTTACTAGGTAATATACCAAAAGTGAGTAACTCAACATAAGATATGGTACCTCTCTAATGGATCTCTATGAAATCCATCTATATTTCTCTAGCACCCGTGGTTCAGTAAGACACTTGCTTGACACAGGTGCTTGGCTTAGTGTGCCTTAAAGTGGCCTAGGTAGATGAGATCATCAAGTCATGCTGCAAAACTTAAAATATCCAACGTGAAGCACCACAGAGAGCAATGGACCCAGGGGAAGGAAGTGGAGCCGGAGATACCCAGGTCAGCTATGTAAATAAAAATAAAAAAATAATAACAGATAGTGTATATTGGGAATAAGTCTCCTGATTTTTTAGACTGCTCTGAAATTTGCGGTGAGTTGGAAATCCTGCTTCCCACCAAGACAAATACCGGTATATATATACATGCAAACAAGCATCATGCATAAGGGAGACAGAGACTTATTTTATAAAATGTGCAGTTGAAATGATGTTGATCAACACACATAATTTAAATCCAATGATGTGTACTCATAGTCACATTGATAGATGATAGCAAGTCATAGTTCCTAATGAACTTTATTGTGAAATTCCCCTAAACACTTCTTAAACTTCCTGTTCCTCAATCCAATGCCCACTCACGCTGCTTCTCGCCCACCTCTCCACCTCCACTATGCTGTTTTTCTCTACAGTAAGAAAAGTGCACTGAGCGATATATACAGTTCCTGTTTCTTATACAGTACCAGCCTTTAAAGAAAGTAAATATATCAGAATCTCCTGAAACTGTCCACAGTTTATGAATAATATTTAGCAATAATAATTACTATTTCTTCTCACGACTTTTGAGGGACCATTTATAAGTATGTAACTGTGGTTACAAGTCTAAAATTGACTCCCATTTACAATGTTTTTCAATTGTGTATAGACAAAGGCAATATAAGAGAAAAGAATACACATTGGACATTCAGATAATCATGATGGATAATAGCGTAAGAGATCATGTGGGTCTCATATACATAACCATTGATGAATCTTCTTTAGTCTTATAAAAGAGATCTGTACTTTCAACAAACTGCATAAATTAAGACTACAAGCAAAAATAAGATAATATCTTATCAGAAAATTCTTTTCCACTTAGGAGACACTTCCTCACTCCCCCTCATCTGCCTCCTGAACTCCACATCTAATCTGAAAAACAGCTCAACTATGTCTTACTCAGACAGGACAGAATGTTTAACTATTATACCCTATGGAGTGTGGAAAAGAACAAGGAGTGAGGAGCAGGGTAAGCAAACAAGCAGAGGAACATACAGAAAGATGGTGCTGAGCTTTCTAACAAGTCTCACCCCAGAGCTTCATTCACGTCCTCACAGCTCAGAAGTGCTCTATTATTGTATTGATGCTGCGGCTGCTTTTTCTGTGTGCTGGGTAAGCAGTGAAGAGCATAAATGCATCCCTGTGTGCTTGCAAGGATATGAATAGGAGACATTATAGAAGCTAATTTCCATCCACTAGCTCAGAGTCAATTGCAAACTAAGTCCCTGCAGAGGGTAACACTTGTGAATATTCAGGCCATAAGTCATATCTAGAAATAGTATTATTCCTGATTTACACACACAAGATGCCTAATTCTGAAAAGATCCTTGTAAGTATGTTTACCTGTTAAAGCAGCATTACCTGGTCCTAGGATTAGCATCCCTGCTTTATGTGAATCCTGCAGTCCATTGCTTAATATGAACCTACACTGATCTGCCTGCAAAGAAAACAGCCATTAATCTAGCATTATATGGCTTGTCACAGCAGGTACTAACTTCACATGCTCCCTTGCAATGTCCTTTGAGAAACCATGGACATGATAACAGACAGGACACTATGTGCACACGTTAGTTTTGCGGTTTCCGCTGCGGGTTTACTCCTACACTATTGATGCTGCATATGCAGCAATATGCAGCATCAATAGTAATGTTAAAAATAATTAAAAAAATGGTTATACTCACCCTCCGACGTCCCGATCTCCTCGGCGCTGCACGCGGCGGTCCGGTTCCAAAGATGCTACACGAGAAGGACCTTCGTGACGTAACAGTCATGTGACCGCGACGTCATTGCAGGTCCTGCTCGCATAGCAACCCTGCGACCGGATGGCCGCGTGCAGCGCTGAGAGGTGAGTATATCATTATTTTTTATTTTAATTCTTTTTTTTTACACAAATATGGTTCCCAGGGCCTGGAGGAGAGTCTCCTCTCCTCCACCCCGGGTACCATCCGCACATGATCCGCTTACTTCCCGCATGGTGGGCTTAGCCCCATGCGGGAAGTAAGCGGATCAATGCATTCCTATGTGTGCAGAATCGCCGCGATTCCGCACAAAGAAGTGACATGCTGCGGATTGTAAACCGCTGCGTTCCCGCGCGTTTTTTTCCGCAGCATGTGCACAGCGTTTTCGGTTTCCCATAGGTTTACATTGAACTGTAAACTCATGGGAAACTGCTGCGGACCCGCAGCTGCAGAAACGCTGCGGATCCGCAGCAAAATCCGCAACGTGTGCACATACCCTAAGACTCTACCACTCCAGCATGGCCTAGATCACTCTTGGTAAGTATTTTACATACAGCATGCAGTGTAACCCCTTCCTAACTGGGCTCTTTTTCATTTTTGACATTTTCATCCCCATCTTTCAAGAGCCATAACTTGTTTCAATTAACATACAGCTGCAGTATGAGGGCTTACATTTTGTGGGATGAGTTGGAGTTTTGAATGACACCTTTCACTTTTTTTTTTCAATTTTTTTAGCCTTTCCCTAAGAAATTACGATCAGTTTCCCACCTGCACAAAACCCTTCAATATTTTTATTGCACTGTCTTATTAATTTACCGAGCTCTTAGAAAGCCCAGTGTGTGGACATATAATGTCCAGAGACAGTGTTATTCCTCATGTACTCACAGGACAGTTTATTCTAAGAAGATAATGCATGTTATTTTAAGGCAAGAGTGGCTACTAGCCATATCTGATGCCACTTATTGCATAGGCAAAGTATCAGACAGGTTGAATTCCAAGATCTACAACCCTGGCTTTTGAGAAGATGCTTGAATGATCCTATAAAGACCTCTATATCCACTGCAAAATATGGCAAAATGGAGAACAGAGAATATAACTCTGGTCCATCAAGGTGTTTTTACCAGATTCTGGCATAAAATACCGTCAAATCTTCAAAATACCTTCAAAGCCATCTTGGGCAGCTCCACGGATGCGTCGGTTGACGATATGGGACTTGGTATTCCTGGGACGAGAGACGAGAGACCAGAGACAGAGAGAGAGAGAGATTTTCCCCTGCCTTGAAAATCCTTCCCAGCATGCTCAAAGGAAAAAACGTGATACATCGCTGGATTCCTGTGTGTGACGGTCAGTGACGGATCCTGCATCCATAGGCTTCCATTATAGCCGACGACGGACAGTGCAGGATCCGTCGCTGACCGATTTTCCGACGTTCAGAAGAAACGTTCCTCTGAACGTTTTCTCTCCATGATGGACCGCTATTTTCCAACGGATCCAGTGCGCGACGGATGAAACGGATGGCCATCCGTCACAATCCGTCGCTAATACAAGTCTATGGGAAAATGCAAATTTTTTTGCAAGATCCTGCATTTTCAAAAATCAACGGATTTCGACGTGAGACAAAAGACCGAAGTGTGAAAGAAGCCTTAAATGTAAGTCCCCTGCCCCTCGTCATATACTCATCCTCCAGCGTCTTCACCGTTTTTCAGCACCGCTGCAGTCCTATAAGGCCATCTTGTCAGCCGTAAGTCAGAAGCTACGTCACCAGCTCTCAATGCAAGCCTGCGAGAGCCAGAATAAGGCCAGAATGGGGTTTCCATAGACTTGTGTTGAAAAGTAACCTCCGCACCGCTGGACTGGAAAAGCTGGAAGGTAGCTTACAAGGGTAGGTGCACACGATCAGTAAACGCTGCGGGTTGGACGCAATGTACTTGTGCAGCGTCCAACTCGCAGTGTCCAAATGTTACAGCATAGTGGATGTGTGTACAGACGCCTGCAGCGCATTTGCGGAGACGTACATACGGTGCGTCTCTCCAGACAGCAGCATGTCATGTTTTCACCAATATACAGTAATGTATTGGACGCGATTCAGTGGACACATGCGGATTCACCTGTGTTCAATAGACGGCAGCGCTTTGGATGCAACGAACATGCGCTACTACTTCCAGATCGTCTGCACATACCCTTACCGGAGACCGATGGGAGTGACGCTGGAAAACGATGAAGGCAGCGGCAGGAGAGTATGACACAGGGGGCAGGAGAAGTACATGTAAAGCACCACTCCACCACTGCTTTAATAAATATTTCCTGCAAGAGAAATTGATGTTGCAGATTTCAGAATCATCTGTCATTTCCAATCTGTCATTTGTCATTTCTTACAAAGGAAACATCCGATAGTGTTTCCTACTCATTCCAGGAAAGATATGGAAATCTCCAGACTTGCATTGTGACAATAAACTGCTGCAACAAGTCTCCGGCGTGTCCCCAGACTCTGACAGGTGAGAGTTACAATTCGGTGAAATGCCTCGTCACAGTGTAACACTAACCTGTTACTGTAATACATCAAAGCGAAACCTGACACATTTTTTTAATTGGCATCAAATGAACAGAACAGGGAAATAAATGGTGAATTCACGTAAGTCACATCGCGGGCTGGAGGTGCACGTATGATGGTCAGACATGCTCTAGTTATTGCACTGCTGCTACAGAAGCTTTGGATTCGGCCCTTCCCCCAGTCCTCCTACACAAACCCTGACATACAGAGAAGAGGCTTATTGCAATGTGTATGTGGGTGGAAAACAGCAGAGAGAGCTTGAAGACCTTAGGCAAGGGGAGCCCAGAGAAAATCAGCAGAGGGATAGCAGAGAGGCAGACAGATGCTAGACACTGGATTCTGCTAGAAAGACTGCCAGAGCGAAGCTGGAAGAAGAAGGCTCCTAGATGATGGCAAAGGATGTGATGAAGAAACAGGAGTAGACCAAAGAAGGCAGCATACAACATACCACACTGTCCGATATTATTAATCGACGAAAGTTTCTACGCCACTATTGCCTAAAACATAAAACTCCTAAATGGCGGAGAGGGCCGGCAGATCAGATGACCTAAAGCGGGCGACCAAAGCAAGGCAAGTAAGTTAGCAAAGTGGGCAGATGTGTATTGTACTAGTTTGCTCGTTCTCGTGTGCTCATTGTAGGTAGTATGGTTACAGCCCCTCTGGATATTCTGCACTTACCGAAATCAGGCACTATTGTCTATATTGTTTCTATAAGATGCAAAAAGGCAAAGTACCACTTGGATGTTATTCTTATAACATGGCCAAAAAAGTATATTGTTATCAGAGAAGTAACATTATAAAGGGAGGAAGGCCCCGATGTAACCCTGTATCTGCCAGACATAGAGTAATATTGTTTATGTTGTTTCTTTGTAACTTGCTTGTAGTTGTTTAGTAGCATGGAGGGTTAATGCGTCTACGTCTCAGGGATCTGATGGAAATGATGACAGCTCTAACCCTGGAGCACTGTTTAGGGCAGTCGCTGTTATCAGTCTGTATTTCTAAGATTACAGAACTGCCCCAAGTATCGAGCAACTAACAAATCAAATGAAAATCTTAGTTATTGAAGGCTGCTCCAAATAACGCTTTATTTCTTGCCCTTGATTAGTATTTTTAGTGTAGCCGCACTTCTGCATGGGTTATGAGACACTGATACATGTGCCACTATGTGTGTGCAGGTCGTGCATTTATTACCTGTGACTAAGGGAAATGGGCCCGACCCCAGATCACATTACTGGATTATACTGGGACCTGTGGGTTATGTGAATTGGTCTGCCCAGTTACAATTATGTAATACTTGAATGTGAAATTCACTTTATGAAATGTCTCCAGAGAGCACAGAACAATATTTGCCTAATGACTGTATTGATGCAGAACATTACCGAGTGATCCAAAGTGTCATGTAACAAATCCAACTTTGGAAGACACTGATGAGAGCAATGGACCCTCGAGTACAAAATCTGCTTGTTCTCAGCTCGCTTCATTCAGTAAGTTACTAGAGGAAAATGTGCTTAAGGCTGCGGTCACACGTTCAGTATTTGGTCAGTATTTCACATCAGTATTTGTAAGACAAAACCAGGAGTGGGTGATAAAAGCAGAAGTGGTGACGCGTTTCTGTTATACTTTTCCTCTGCTTGTTCCTCACATGGTTTTGGCTTACAAATACTCATGTAACATACTGACCCAATACTGATCGTGTGACCGTAGCCTTTTTCTGCATACAATGATCAGCCATTTGTAAAGTTTTCCAGAACTGATTTTTTTTTAGATAAATAACATCATCATGCGTTTTTGAATATGAAAATCCATCTTCTATCAATGCACAACAGCCTACTCAGAGATTGTGATTCTTATTTTGTAAAATTTACTATTAATAATGACCAGTGGCTTCTTTGTCTTGATTAGGAAGCTTGGTAGAAGTCGTACTCATTTTTTTCACTAAGGCTTCCATGAACTTTTTTTTTGTGTCTGTAACCCAACCACGCAAAGAAGACTATGGTTTGTCAACCAGTTTCTCAGGCCTGGATTGGTTTTAGCAGATGTGAGCAAAGATGTATGGCAAAATGGGGGATCAGATAATGCTGCTCAGAACAGGACGATCACAAAATGCACAACTGGTACACAGCAAATCTAATAATGGTATACATGGTTAAATAGCACCGTTGTTCTACCAAGTTTACCAAGTGCCCTGTCGGTAGTCAAAGTGACTCGGTGTTCATGTGTATGGGGCCTTTAGATTGAATATTCTTTTCAGTAAAATGGGATCTGTCATTATGAAAAACTACTGCACTACTATAATGTGTGAAAAGCGGAACAGACTGTTCTAAGCAATGTCATTCTTATCTTGGACCTCATTCACTCTTCTGCAGTAAGCGGACCATCAGTCCACGCTGTGTCTGCTAATGAGGCATCTAGGAGTCCTATGTGCTGCCTCTTTCTCGGTAGTGTGGGGAATGCATTACATAACATGGGTCTACTGGCAGTCTACTCCAGGGGAGTAAGGGCTTATTCAGACATTAGTTTTTCACGTATGAATTCTATTGGTATTTTTCACCATTATAACTCATTCCTTCATATATTCTATGGGGCTGCTCACAAAGTCGCATATTCCTGCAGACCGAGTGGTCTGCACAAAATCACAGGGAAATTTCCGATTTTGATCCAGCTCATGGATCAGACACGCCAATGCAAGTCTATTGGTCAGTGAAAAAATTGACAGGATGTATGGTAATCTGTGTGCCGTCCATTTTTCCCTCACCGGAAGCTCGCGAAGCCTCCATCTTTTTTTTCATACAAGAAACTCCTAGGGTAAAAACTGACACTGACCAAACTATGATAACAATCTGATCCAATTCACTGATGAAACTTGGACCAGGTGCGGCTGGTGTTTCTGGGAAAAAGCAGCAATGATTTTCTAATTCTGGAGAACTCCTGGAAGTGCGGATGAAAACAGCCTAATAGAGTTAAAGAATCGTATTATGTGGCTTCCTTAATATTGAAAACTGTTACTAATTGTGATACTACCAAGGATATTGGTTGTAGTGCTCATATAGCATCTAGGATCTTCTTTTTTTTGGTATCATCAACAATCAGTAGAAGCATATGGATTATTGTTGACATTTTCCCTTCCTTGCTCCTATGAACTGCAAACATTATAGAATGAGTGGGAATGGCCTGAGAGACCGGTTATTCTTTTGCTTTCCCTTGCATAAGGATTTTTCTAGTTGTTTTATCCAGGTTTGCTTCTTCTCAAAACTAATGAACACTCACATTTGAGACCCGGGGATATTAGTGCCACCCGTGTAGAAGTACCGTAATATATTGCCAGCCACTGGTGTGAAGTGGTCTGTAAAAGATCCCAGCAGCATAGTGTCCTTGGAAATAGTTTTCAAATGTTGGCAAGTCTATGTGACAGCACTACACTTGGTTAAGTGCCCTCTTATGTTGGCAGACATATTTTGTTTTCCTTCTCAAAGTATGCCAGTACGAGACCAACTGTCCTGTCTTCCAAGCGCTGGGTTACACCATAGCGATAGCAGATCTGTACATTTACTTAGCTAAAACGGGGAGTTCTTGAATTACAAAAAAAAACTTAACATAAAACCCCCCCACTATTCTAGACAAAAAAAACACCAGTACACAGGCAGAGATGCTTACCTGTCCAGGGCCTCCAAACAATTGCACTAACCAAGGTGCAGCGGACCCAAATAAAGATGGCAAATACACATGTGCAAGTATACCGATAAGGCAGCCACCCTACAATCAGGATTTGGCCACTTGGTGCACCTGTGCAAAGTGGAGGTTTATCCTCTTATGGTGTTTTTTGTAATGTCAACCAATACCTTGCATACATTGTTATGTTTTTGGTGCACTGTATATTTTTTCAGGGTGCAGCTGGGCCCTAGATGGCTCTGTACACTGTGGCCTCTGTTCACACAGGATGCATTACAGTCAGCAATGGTTAGCCCGCTATATGGCGTCATTAATAGGCTTTGAGCCATATGCTCTGCATTCCTGTGTGAACACGCCACATACAGACTATTGGTTTGCACAGGTGCACCATGTGGCCAATTCCTGATTGTTGGCTGGCTGCCTTATCGGTATTATTGCACTTGTGCATTTGCCATCTTTATTTGAGTCCGCTGCACCTTGGTTAGTGCAATTGTTGGAGGCCTTGGACAGGTAAGCATCTCTGCCTGTGTACTGGAGTTCTTAAATTACACAATGTTAAGATGATATACTGGAGGATGGATTAGAGTGTTGGATACTAATCTTTTCACCCAAACAATAAATTATGACCATCAATTCATAAATAATAGATTAGAGTCCTAGTTTGGTTATTTCTATATACAGAGATATTACTATTTTTATGTCTTATTGTGGCTACCATTTTATTTGCAAACCTGACCATAGGCTAAATGGCCATACTAGTTAGGTTTCAGAATTAATTTAGAGCCAAAAGCCAAGTCAAAAGTGACATTGCATGGCCCATTACACAAATATCCTTCCCTACTAGCACCATAATGAGTGCGTGAATCCTTAAAACAAAGGATCGCTATGTACCCAAACTTTCCATTGTTTTGGGATCGAGCAGGAGATCTAACACTTATTAGTGGATACCTGTATCTAATCGTAAAGTACAGCTGAATGTAGAGTTTCACTAGTGTAAGCCTCTTATCGTTTCTTGGTACATAACTTTCCCATGATTTTGAAACTTTCTGAAGCAAATCAAACAATTACTGTGGGTTTGCTTTAAACAACGCCCGGTCTATCCCACTCCGCCTCCGTAATTCCATGAATAAACATGTGGGTGGATTCCGACGCTCAGCAGTCTGTACTCCCATTTCATCACATGAACAATGGGTTATTCACTCAGCTTTAGACAAGTTTTATTCACTGTCATTATCATTCATTTGTTTTATGTTCACTCAAAGATTTTTGTTGTAGATTCCAGCATTGTGCAACCTGTAAAGCCAAAAATATAAACCTGTATGAAGATTGTTTATTTAATCTGATATTCAGTCTCTTGTTCTTATTCTCTAGTTTAAACCATTAAAGGCGTTGTTCTATAATCAGGATTTATCACCTTTCCACCGGCTAGGTGAGAACTGTATGATCAATGTGGGACGAACGACTGGGACCCGCAGTGATAACAAGAATGGGTATCCCAAAATTCACTGTGTGACTAAAGTGATACTGAGCATATGCGACCATTATTTCATTAAAGGGGTTGTCCACTACTAGGATAAGCCTTTCTTAAACTAAACATTCGGCCCGATAAAATAATAAAGCCTATAGTCACCTCTCGTGCCGGTACTATTCCCGCGTTGTTGGCACTCGCTGTCCTCGAAGCTGTGATGCGGTGTTGTGACATGTGATACCGGTAACCAATCAGCGCTGGCGTCACTTTGTACGCCTTCGTACGAACTGAACGTGAAGAGGAATCCATGGCTGCAGCTGATCCCTGACTTCCTCTTCATGTTCAGTCTGTCCGAAGGCGTAGAAAGTGACACCAGCGCTGATTGGTTACCGGGCGTCAGGTATCATTCCACCGCATCACAGCCTCGGGGAGAGCAAGTGCCGACACTGCTGGAACGGAGCCGACATGGGGGGTGGGTATAGGCTTTATTATTTTGTCGGGGCAGAACATTTAGTTTAAGAAGTAGTTGTCCTAGTAGCGGACATCCCCTTTAGTAATCTAATAATCTATAGAAATGGTGGTCATACTAATGATTCATTCATGCAAAGGACTTTGGGTCCCCCATTCTTGGGAACAGCGGGGCTCTCAGCATCTGGATCCGTTGCAATCATATACGTATCAGCTATTCTATGGATAAGTGATGAATGCTATTGTGGGAAAATTCTGCAGGACTGAGAGATTTTTTTCCTTGTTTCACCACTGGATTCCAAAACTTTTTCATTTTCCTGTTATCATACCTGTGTTAAGCTGTATGTTCCTAGAATTGCATTGTTACCTACAATCGGAATGTCTGACAGAGGGATCGTCCGTGGCATTTTTCGGTGGCATTTTTCAAAACAAGGATCAGTATGGCAATGATGTTTTTGATTGCGTGTATGCCAAAGGCTTCTACATCAAGGCACCTCGTGTACTGATCGACAGTTGTTCTATAGCCGGCAGCTCTTAAAGATTCACACTGAATGATCTCCATCAATCCCAGCACATACAGTAGGCTGCCATTGTTCTCAGTGTAGGCCCTGTCTACAAAGGACGATTCGCTGCCGAGATTAATTATCTTCTGGGCAGCACAAAAGATTAGTTCACCTGACAAATAAGCGTTTTGCTAGTTCATCGTGTGATTGGCAACCTCTTTACATCAATATATTGTCGTGAAACAGGAATGCTCTTTGAAGGTGATCATGCAGCCTTAATGGACCTTTAGTTTCCACCTAATTTGAAGTTGATCTCACGGTATTGGCGGGATTGTCCAAAAGTTTAGTGTGTATGGGGGGTCTTACGACTTTCTCCTACAGATGATGTTGAGAGAGAGAAGGATCCAACATGTTGAATTTCAATAGCCGATCCTTTTGTCACACTGCGAGGAGTCTGGCATTAGTGCTCTTAAAGAGGCCACTGTAGCGCTTGGCCAAGCTGAGCTCTCCTGTGTATGGGGCAGTCGGGTGACAAACAGATGCAGTTCAGCTGACAGCTACATAATGTATATTGGATCCTTATAGCCTATAGAGGGATAAACGTCTAGAAGTAAAGGATACCACCATGGATGTAAAGGATACCACCATGGATAGAAACGGTGTCCCTAGTCATGTGTATGCAATTGACAGCTCTTCCTCGACTGACATCTGAAATTAGAGGTAGTCTTTAAGGCCGGTGTCACACTTGCGAGTGCAATGCGAGAAACTCGCATGAGTCTCTCGCATCAATACCCGGCACTGCCGCCGGCACTTAGGACAGGAGTGTTCAGCTGCATAGAAATACATGTAGCCGCACGCTCTGGTCCAAAGTGCTGTCGGCAGTGCCGGGTTTTGATGTGAGAGACTCGTGCGAGTTTCTCACATTGCACTTGCAAGTGTGACCCCGGCCTTAAAGACCACATCAGCGTTTTGTTTTTGGCTCCTTTGTTAGCAATCAGTTATGTATCTATAGTGAGTACATTAATGTACTTGCTGATCGCAGGCTGCTGTCATTTCCAGCACTGCTTCGTACCTCTCCAAAGACATGTGACCACAATTGTGACCAGTTGGCTCACACAGCGTCCTCTCTGGTGACCAGAAGTCACTTTTGCAATGTAAGTTTATAAGACTCAGATCGAGGCTCTCATAGCCTTTCATTAAGGCCTTGCTCAGACGGTCAGCATTTGGTCAGCCAAAATCAGGAGTGGAACAATCAGTGGAAAAGTATAATAGAAACACGTCACCACTTCTGTATTTATCACCCACTCCTGGTTTTGGCTTACAGATACTGAGGTAAAATACTGACCAAATACTGAACTTGTGAACGTGGCGTAAGGGAGAAATTGTGTGATGTTTATCGGAAAACGTTGGTAATTTTCAATGACTACAAGTTGTATTTGGATATCAGAACCTATTGAGGTGTCTCCGGTACACACATGTAGTGCAGTGGTGCAGTTACTTCTCCGGATTTTTATTTTCTGAGTACCGGTATATTAGCAGGCTAGAGTTATTTTCCATTTAAATGATCTTGTGCTTAAAATGTTAATTAAAGCACTGACTACAGAGGTATAAAGCATACACCCAGCCCGGCATGTGGGAGCTAATAGCTTTATTAATATTCGCAGAAAAGTACATCTCTTCTCCAGCGCTCGTATGCTACAACAATGTAATGACACCTTAGGCAAAATAGCAGAAGAAACACATTTTTCTTAAAACATAGGTTTTGCTCAGACAACTTCACCGTTCCGATCAGTCGGCTGTGGCAGTGTACCAAGCAGGAACGTAATAATATAACACATACTACAATGCTGCCAATGATTGTAAATCCATCTATGCTCCAAACTCGCCTGCTATTCATGAGCTATTTGTGGTATCACCTCTACTTCACCCAGGAGGTGCAGGAGATATCTTTTGTAAGCTCTGTTCAGACTACTGTCATGGCTTCCTCTTTAAAGGGAATAAGTCATACTTGTAATCTGATAGCCATAATGTAGGAGCAGAGACACTGATTCCAGCGATGTGTCACTTATTGGGCTGTGTATTGCTATTTCAATACAATCAGCATTTTATCAACAAGAGATTATCAGATTATCACTGCAGGACAAGCTACATCGTGCCTCCTAGTCCAACCACCTTCCCCGCACTGATTAACAGCTGTCACTATACAATGTACACAGAAAACTGTGGTGTCTGAGGGATTATATCTCAGATTAACGACCGAGCTCTGCTAGATCGGCAGCAGAGAAAACTGTGACTCTATCATAACTGCTGCATACAGTAAACTAAGTGATTCATCACTGGAATCAGTGTCGCTGTCCCTACCTCATGTGATCAAAAACCTGCTGACAGATTCCCTTTATCAGTTGTGGTGAATCCATTTTTGAATAAATACTTGCAAATGTCAATGGCTCACATTGACTTTTATCGGGTTTTTGGGAGTTCTATTATTTTGAAGGTAAAAATAAGGGTGAATTCCCGCACTGCAGAACTTGGTGCAGAAATATTCGGAATTGAAAATCCGTTCCACAAAACTGAAGGTAGTTGTGTATGATGAATGAGACAGTTCTGGAACAAAACCCACAGCAAATATACAGCATGTTAAAATATCCTAAAACGTTGCGGACTGCGCTACCATCATAAATCAAGAAAAGCAGAACAAAACCCAATTGGACTAATTAAAGAGGTTATCCGAGAATGAAATACTGACAGCCTATACTTAGCAGAGGTCATTGCTCGGACTCGGCTGATCATAGGATTTTTATTTGAATAAATGTAATACTATCTGAAAAGTGATTTTATTTTTAGCGAAGTTCAATATTTGATTGTAGTGGAACATAAATGTGAGACCTAGCATTTTGCAATATATTTGTATTACTTTTTGATGCTTTCAGTTATTTTCAGCTCATCTATATTTTTAATCTTACAACGAAAAACTGCTTCTTATCTACCCAGTAATTTTGCTAATAACACATAATTTGCTAATTATGTTGATTTTATTGTTTAAGAAAATATTCACTAAAAATGATTTATTAAAACAAAAACACTGCTTGCTGACAGTTTCCAAGTAACGGAGAGTTAAAGAGTTAACTTGAGTTAATCTGTTAATTAGAAAATATTAAACATTGTTATGGAAACAGGTTCTATAGAAATATAATAATTATGATTTATTGTATTTTTTATTATTTTTAGAGCTTGTTTTGCTTTTTGTTACTATTTCCAGTTTTTACATATTTTTTTTATTCTTTTGATCTGTAGGATCATTGCAGAAACCACTTCACTCCCACGCACCCTGGGGGAGCTGCAGCTGTATCGTGTTCTCCAGAGAGCCAACTTGCTAGGTTATTATGATACCTTCATCCAGCAGGGAGGTGATGATGTACAGCAGCTATGTGAGGCCGGAGAAGATGAGTTCTTGGAAATTATGTCCTTGGTTGGCATGGCTACAAAGCCATTACATGTCAGACGACTCCAGAAGGCCTTACGAGATTGGGCTACTAATCCAGGACTATTTAACCAGCCACCACTGAACAGCGTCCCTCTTAGCACCAGTATACCATTGTTTAAGATATCGGAGACAATGGGCAGAGTAGCTCGACCATGTAATGGTCACGTTAGCAACATCGAAACATTGAGTAAAGGCATTGGTGGCTTCGTTCTTCCAGAACAACAAGAACAGCACGGCAAACGATCTCCATCCCAACTGGACAACAGACCATGGGCAGTGCAAGTGTCTCCAGAACTAAACGAAGGAGATGATGAAGAGGTGGATGATGATGAAGACGGGAGAGGAACACAATATGCAACAGCAGGTGAACGATTAGACCCCGAGTTAGTACAGGTGATATCTGACAGTGTCGAGAGGCTGATGAAAGGCTTGCCTCGGGGGGATGTTGCCGAGGCCAGGTCCATGCTGAAAATAAACAAAAAATTAGGACGATCGCTAGGACACATCTTTCAGATACCAGATGGAGGGCCAAGAAAAGAAAGGGAGATTCGAAGACACAGTGCTATCTATGGAAGGAGCGACTCCAAGAGACGCGAAGGAAAAAGACTTACTCTGCACGAGGTTAGCAATCTCATTTACGTCAACTTCCTATAAATTGACATTGAAAACATTCAATTCTAACTGAAAGGGTTTTTCCAAGATGCAAAATAATGAACTCAATGGAGAAAGTGGCTTAAAATAGTAAGAAAGCCTGATACATGCAGTGTCACTCCGGTGCCACCGCTCCAGTGCCTCCCACTAGTTTGTAAGCACTTTTCTGCAGTGATGACTTTCCCGTCTTCCCGCATGAGTATGAACCTAGTGATTGATTGCAGTCGTCATGTGGGTGGATGGCCACGTCATTGCCGTACCAGGGTAAACAAAGACCACTGGAGTGGGGGCACTCAAGCAACAGCACGTCTATAATCTGTAGGGTTTTTTCTTATTTTATGCCATTTTCTCCATTTAATAGACTAGGGATTGACAAAAACCCACACAGGGCATTAACCAAACAGCACGTGGATTTAATGAGGGTTTTTTTTTACACTCACTTTATGATGCCGTGAAACCATTGTAATTGAATAGCCTTAGGTAACAATACCCCAGCTGCGCCTGCTCCGCTGGTTGGATAGACCAACGTCAATAGGTATCAAACGGAGAAATTCGGGTGTGCTGCGCTGCTGGTAAGGAACTCAGAGGATCCAGATGAATATGAATAGATTGTAGCTTATTCCCAATGTGTTAAATGGACCTCTTCCTCAGGGGATCACAATAAAGAGTTTCCTGTGGTTCCCCTGGGGAAGAGGTCTGATTGAACTAGGAATGCGTTGGGATTAAACTACAATCTAATCCACTGTTCCCCAACTCCGGTCCTCAAGAGCCACCAACAGGTCAAGTTTTCAGTATTTCCTTAGTATTGCCCAGGTGATAATTACATCACCTGCACAGGCAATAATTCAATCACCTGGGCCATACTAAGGAAATCCTAAAAACCTGACCTGTTGGTGGCTCTTGAGGACCGGAGTTTGGGGAACACTGATCTAATCCTATTCATCTGAATCCTGTGAACCTCTTACCAGCAGCGCAGCACACCCGCATTTCCATTTCTCCCTTTGGTACATTTTCTCCATTTCGTACATTTTCTTTAGACCTTAGAACTCCATAGGTCATCATTGCGCTGTACGCTGAAGCTGTTCATACACAATACATAAATGTGATCAATCTGATCCCCACAAAAACAATTCAGTCGTACAAATGGTGCCGTACACATACGAGCAAAATGTTCAATACAAAATTTCTTTAAAGAGGAATTGTCACTTCCTGATTTTTAAAGGGGTTGTCAATTACTATAATATTGGTGACGTGCTCAGGATAGGTAATTAATGTTAGATCGGTGGGGGGCCGAGACCCAGCACTCACACTCATCAGGGGAAAAAGTTCTTGAAGACAACAAAGGGGACCATACATAAATAACTAATAAATGAACCCACTCCTTTTTGTGTGTGTGGGATTTATCATATGTAATATTTATATAATAGTGATATGTTACGTAATCATACAATATGATTACTTTTATACCCACATTATGAATAAGAAGGTGCAACACTGCCAATGAAGACTCCTACAATGCAGCATATCTAATTCATCAGTCTCCGCAATGAGCTGATCCGCGCAGTCTCCCTTCGTGCTTGTATCACGATAACGCAGGAGCACTCATATACTGTGAGGGGGCGGAAGGACAGAGCATTGCCAGCTCATCTCAGACCCTTAGAAATGAACAATTGTCATATAAAGCAACGGAAGCCCTAAATACCCAGAACTCGGTTATTTTCAGCTTTTCATGTATTGTCCTTTAAATAAAAAATAATAAACCAAATATATAAGGGACATTATGAGTTTCTATTAACTTTCGTTAAAGATACATTTCAGCAAGAAGCATTTGTCACCACTGGATAGCTTACAATCCCTAGATCAGGGACAGTCTGACCCCCCACCGATCACCAAGGCAGGGAACCATTGTTATTCCTGCCTTTCCAGACCATGGCTAGAGTAACTTGAATGGCAGTGGAGTATCCACCTTTCCTCTGGACTCAATATCTGTTTATTCCACATATTACAAATCCTGTATCTATAATTAAGCAGAAAAAAACCCCATTTATATTCCTTGTATTCATGGCTACACTTAAAGGGACTCTGTCACCTGAATTTGGAGGGAACAATTTTCAGTCATAGGGGCGGGGTTTTCGGGTGTTTGATTCACCCTTTCCTTACCCGCTGGCTGCAATATTGGATTGAAGTTAATTCTCTGTCCTCCATAGTACACGCCTGCGTAAGGCAAGATTGCCTTGTGCAGGCATTCTTGCAGGCATTATTTGCCGCTCGTTGCCTTGGAGACCAACCACTGCTGCTGTCTAGCTTGCAAGCGCTGCGCTGAAGCTAGCCAATATTAGGAGATAACTCTGCGTTCCAGTGATCCTGGACAATTTCAAAACTGTGCTCACAAGTTCAATAGAAAAAAAACTTGTAAACACTGTGCATGTTCTGCTGCCTGGCAGCGGTGGTCGGTTTCCAGGGCAATAAGGTATAAATTAAGAAAAAGTGTTAATATCTCAATAACAGCTAAACTTGTTTTATAAATAGTAATTTGTAAAATTGCTTATATTTCAAGAACTATCTGATAATACAAATACCATCCTAGAGCAGCATGGTGTAGGGACAGAGAGCCTGATTCCAGCGATGGGTCACTTACTGGACTGCTTGGTGTAGTTTGGATAGAATCCCTGTTTTCTCTCTTGTAGATGTAGGAGTGGTCAGAATGCTCACACCCATGATTGGCAACTTCCTGTATACACTGTACACTGTCATCCAGTGGCCAATTGGGGGGGGGGCGGGGTTACACAGATTATCCTGACTGGTTTGCACGAGACACCTAGTCCAGCACTGATTATCTCCTGCTTAGAAAACACTGATTGTATTGAAACTACAGCACACAAACCAGTAAGTGACACATCGCTGGAATCAGGGTCTCTGCCCCTATATTATGCTGCTCTCAGATTAAATAGCAGAAACAACTAATGATAAATTATTCATAAATGCTCTTGCTGTTTCCAGACTTTCCTCAATACCTACATTCATTGTCTTCTATATTCTGCCATCAGCTAACAATAAATGAGGCCGCAGCTCAGTGTTGTATGAGAGACAACACCCTGCTCCTTAGGAGGGTAGAGCTGTTCTCACTAGCAAGACAAGCTGCCCGGGAGAGCTCCTACTTGGCTTCTCTGAAGTGCTCCAGGTGAGTCTTCATCCAGTGTCTGAAGAGTGCAAGTTACATCATTGACCACCATTTTCTCAGTTCTGTAGATTTACAACAGTATCCAAATTACACAAGCATAGATCATAGCTTAATTTTTTTGCTGAGTGGGCAAGTTTGGGTAGTTTGGGCTGTGAGGTTACATCTCTTAAAGGCTATGCTCCCACTCCATTAAAGGGTTTTCTAGGACTATCATTTTGCTGGCCTAACCTTCCGATCGGATTAGTTGAAGTCCGAATCCTGGCACCTCCATTATCCCTCTGTCTGAAGTGACTGCAGCGCTCTGACAAGACACAAGTGTCCGTAATTGTTTATCAAAGTCAGTAAAAGGCGGATTCTTTAGGAGCGCTGGATAGGTAGCCCTGGTATCCACCTGATGAAGACGGTACTTCCGTTGAAACGCGTTGTGGCTTAACCCCATTCTGGTGTCAGAGTTTCCTTTCACCGAGTTTCACCCTTTTCCCGTAATTGTTTATCAGACACAACACTTCTGTAGATTAGGGACAAATGTTCCTGGCATTCCATACAGTTGTCCAGGATAGACCGTCAATACTACAACCCCAGAAACCCCCTTTAAAGCCGAAAAAACATGTAGTTCTAGCATCCCTTGTCTAAATTCCTGAAAACCATCCTGGGTTATTCACTACCCTCATTCCATGTTGACCTTGATCCAAATGCTGGTCTCCTGGAGAGCAAAAGAATCGGCCATTGATTATTATTTGGACATACTAAATCCTTCTCTACCCTGACGACATATGTCTCCTATGTCTCCACCCCTATTAAGGTGGACTACCTGACGATTTTGCTGATATTTATGGGTGTGGCTGACATTAGTCTAATGTGTATAGGAGTCAAAAGTCTTGTATGTTTTCCATTAGTCTGCCGTCTGTACCCAGCAGGCCCATGTCAAATATTTGTTGACCTACAAATTATGTTTTATAGCTTTACTATAAAATGCTGGGTTAAAAATGACTTGCCACCAAATCAAGTCTCCAGTTTCTGTTCCTATTTTTGCCGCATCTCCCCTGAGAATTCAGTTTTTTTTTCTTAAATCCGTCATACGGTTCCAGAGATACAGGCCTTTTTATTTAGTGCTAATTTTTATGCTCTTTACCAAGTGGGCACCAACTAAAAAAGCCCATATCTCTGGAACCGTATGACGGACTTACAGAATCCAAAAACCGGAATACTCAAGGGAGCAAGGGGAATAAAACGAGCAATACCTGGACACTTTTGGCCTGTTGATAGCCCTGCTTTAATATATATATGTCAATGCAGAAGCAGAAAGCTCCAGTTTTGAAAGTTCTATAGTTATGGAGCGCACATAGGACACGTTGTGACCTTATCTGAATAGATTGTATTATAGTTTTAATATATTAAAATGTCAAACATCTCTTTTAGGTTAAATCCTGAAGAGACAGGTGCACCACAGGCGAAAATACCAAAGCAAGAGGTAATGGCAATGAATGAGAGAAATTGACATGTCTTTAAAAAAAAACTAGTGGGTCTGTTAATTTTCACTTAAATGTATGTAATATTTTATGTTTTAATATTTTATATGTTTGATAACTGGACAGTAGCTCTTTCCTTCCCTTCGAGCAGCTTGATTCCCCCTTTCCTTGCCTGCAAGCTTTTGTAAATGTTCAGAATACCACTTAATTCATCCAGAATGAAGTGATAACTGGGAAATTTGGAGGAGGGGAATGTGGCTGCCACTTCTTTCTCCCTTTGTCTGCAAACCTCACCTTCTCTAACTAGATCTCCCCCTTAGGATATTGTAAGGGGCACAGTCTGGTAGTCTTGGCCGACAGGCTGCTGTTCTCCCACTCCCTGGACCCTACAAGGAAATAATGTCCTTTTTTTGTTGTACGGTTTGTATAAAGTGGATAACACTCACTTTTGGTCTTGAAGACTCTGTCTGTTCCGCGATCCTGGATCCGGAAGCCACCACACAGTCAATCACAGACTCTTGATCCATTTCCAACAAGTCAGCTTTACTCAGCAGTTCAGTCTTAGTCACAGATACAGCACAGTATGTTAGATTAGTAACAGTTCCTTCGGCCTGCTCTATCCCTTCCTTTTTTGGCACTCCTTGCCCTATGGATGTTCTGCCGTGTACTGCAGCTCCCCAGAATCCAATTCCTATCCGTGAATCACCTTTGGGGATGAAAGCAAGGTTGTCTCCTCCATACCTTTTTAGGGCCGTTGGCCTCAGAAATTACTGGATGTTCACTGAAATATATTGCGGCTGTTCTCATACTGTCTTTCCCTTCCATATCCATGGGGCCTTCAGCCCTCTGGCCCTGAACAACTGCTCCAATAATTCTTATCTCTCACACTAAATACAACCAGAAAAAACTTCCCTTTATAATACCAGATCCCCCCTAACTGGGGCTGTTCCTATCTATGTTAACTATTACCTTACTTGACCTAACCACTTCCTGCACTACAGTGTCCTCCACTGTACTTCCCAATCCTAACTATACTTATCACTATATCTTATCCTTATATTTGTGTCCCAATTTCTCTACCTAATACTTTCCATAGTCTTAGCACATTAACACACTGTTATAGAAATACATTCGAGTAATAAACATGAGTCATCCACAATAAAACCATTATCAAAATATATAAGCATTCTACAGCATTATTCCCCTTGCTACAAAAAGTGTACCCATCTTATCAGGAATGGGCCAAGAGCATGCTCGTCCCTGACATACTCTTACAATATTACAGGCTAAAGTAGGGCCTGGCCTTGTAGAAAGCTTTGAGATTGACAAGTAGGTAAATGCTTGATGTCTGCTTCTCCCTATCTTGTGTATTCTAAATGTATTCTAGGAAAAATGGGGATCACATCTCTGTCATGTTCCCATGCTAAAATAGATGAGTATGTGATCTACAGCATCTGCGGAAACGTTTTTCACAAAAGTCCGCTAGACAGGAGGCAACGACCACATGAATAATCAGGAACAGGGTATTATATGAGTTCATGTTTGTGCCAAATTAAACTACTATGGGCCCCAAAGGTTTAATTGCTGCTATATATGGGACAGGATAGGATGAAGGTGGGGTATCATTCTTTGTTCAATGGTGCTGTGCAGTCATTATACTAAATGACATTTTATGATCAGGTTGTGGATAACCCATTGCAAGGGGAATCAGAAAGTGTAACTACATCTGCAAGGCACAGCTTGGAAGAAGACAGCGGCAGTGTCTCTGGGGAAAGCATGGACGGTCATTTGCAAGGTGAGATCGGCAGTTCTCATACAGTCTTGGAATATGTGAGTTGTGCCTACATGCATTGTCTAGTAGTTTGGCTGCGGTGGCACATATAGAAAGGAGCGGCTCCTAAACATAGCTCAAAATGAGCCACTATTGTGGTGGCACATTTTTCCACCCAGGCCAAAAGAGCTTGGTGTTTTTTCTACCTTCACACTTGTACCACAACCCATTGGCCAGTTTCTAATAATGCGGAGGCTTTACACCCTAGTTCCAAAGCCTAGAGGGGCCAAAAAGGTCCGATTGACCCATATGAAAAAATCAATACTATTATAAAATAGTTAGGAGCCTTACTGAAGATTTTGCATCAGTCTTCACAAGCTTCTAGATGGAACATATAGGAAAAAATGACTTTCGGACACATTATTCACTGACACTGTATCTGTCACGTGTTTTCTCATATTTTCTCTCTAGGCGGAAAAAAATGCACTTGATTGACAATAACCTCAAGAAGAATGTATAAAGTAGTACTAGAGACAGGGATTCCATTTGACTAGGGCTAGGGAGTAGGAATTTGGGACTGGGCTTCTACTGACTAACATTGTAATCAGTGATCAGTAGTGATCCCTTCTAAAATGTGACCAAAAATTAAAATACTGAGGTTCTTTGATTTCAAATCTACGATTATGTTTTCCTTTCAATATGACATCCATTTTTTCACACCAAATATTAATAGTCAAAGAAAATACGATGACCCTGATTCATCAAGGAAAGTTTGTTTTTTTTAAATTGAATCTCCATTTTTTTTTTGTCTTGTGATATTTGTGACTATTTTTGCTCAAAAAAATCTTCAAAATAGAGCACGTGGTTCATGAATTTGGCGTAAAGTAAATAATGGTCTTTAGCTGTTATTGTGACAAACTCAAATAGTTTTCAAACTGTTGCAAAATTTGTGTCAAAATAACTGGAATACTCAAAAACACTCCATAAAGCGGACTGGTGTACATTTGTGCCAAATGTTATGACTATAAAAATATGCAATTCATGAGTCAGGCAAAAACATCTGGAAATATCAAAACCTGTCCACAATGCGAAATGACGAAAAACCAAGCGAACACATATAAAATGGACTTTAGAAAAAGTACAAACTACAAAAAGAATTAGATGCAAATAAAAAACAGGTGAAAAATAGTAAAAACTAGCCAAGAAAAACAGGAAATACAATGATTTGGTAGGGTTGTTTATGAACACCTCTGATTTGAATGGCGACAGTTAGAGCTTTGATAACCGGACTACACTGACCGCCATTCGAAATCTACTGACTATTCGACTATTTGCATAATATATTACGGTAATTAGCACTCTTCTATGGTAAATATATATCTCAGCCTTCTATTCCACCTAAATATTCTCTGCTCATGAGTAAATTGCAGTCTCTCGACCGCTGCATTCGCCACAATTTCATTTTAGTGAATAACTTGCTGTGTCTATATTGTTTTAAGCAGCTGTAACAGTCAGAATACCCACCTCCCCTGGAGCTCCCCCGACCGACCTGTCACTTGCTGTACCACATCCGGCTCCATGGAGCAGGCAGCTTCTGCAGCAGACCCTGATGGATGAAGGTTTACGACTCGCCAGACTTGTGTCACGTGACCGATTAGGCCGCCTGAGTCTGTGTGTACCAGGAACTCCTCATATTGCAGGTAAGGAGTTAATGTAATACATGACTAATGTAGACATATGTAAGTGCATAGCAATTGTTACTTTTAGTTTTTTACTTCAATGTATATATGGTCTTCTGTATTTTGTATTCGGAATTTGGAATCGAGCAAAAAGATTCCCAGATCCTGATCCAATGGTCACGCCAGTGGTTTATGGCCTACAGACCTCCTCCTATCTGCTGTCATCCCCGACGCCTCTTCACATTAACAGGCATGGTGCGCTAATATCGTTGTGGTTGACGCATGCATGACACCTCGCTAGGCCTGCTAATGAAAAGGGGCACTGAGAATGTTCCAAGGTAGGAGGTGGTGGCACTGAGGATGCTAGAAGGACCACAGATTACCGACATGACCACTGGACTGGGGTCTTGCAAACCTTTTTGCTCAATTATTTCATAGCCATAATTATCACCATCAATCAACTTTTCTCGTTCATATTATAAACTAAATGTAAAAATTCCACGACTCTGTTTACTAGTAACCGTAAAGAGGACCTGCCCATTGCTCTGTATTTCTCCTAGAAATAATTGAAAAAAATTGTTATCTTTCCCTTTGTCAATTGTGTAAGTCTTTACTCTTACTGAAACCGAACAGTGCTGATAGTGTCAGGCTTTGTAAGGTAATACCTTCTTGACAAGGAAAATTGTTATTCCGAGTTCTCAATTTATTCATCCATTTCCAGTAGGAGTTACTGAGGAACGCCATAATGCAGTTCTAAAATGGAACTGTACGTTCATCTACGTACAGGGGATTATAAGAAAGTTTGTAATATGTCTTACCAGAAAAATCAGCTTCTTTGGCCTCTTATCAGAGCAGAAGCAGACAGAAAACCATTCTACAGAGCTCTGTAACAAGTGTTTTACCTCCCTTCAAAGCTTGAATCAGATCAACACAGCTCAGCTCTGCTGCATAATGTCCTCCATCTTGCTGCAGTTTTCTCGGTGAGCTAAAAAGTGAATGAAGAACGGACATTCCCCTCTCTGTGCAGTGCTGTACACGGGAGATATCACTGCAGCTCGTCTCCTCCCCAGGAAACAGTCAATTGCAAGTTACAGATAGATCATGCAGAGGGGAAAACTGGTGATAATGACGGATATAAGTTACATTATGACCAGATATAGTGTCATTCCTCATGGACATCTTATTCTGGATAGTTGCTTGAAAGCAAGGTTACTTTTTAAGTATTGAGTAAAAGCAGACAAAAGAAGAGCTGATAGATGCCCATTAAAGGGGTTGTCCATTTTATAATTTTATTTTATTGGTTGCAGACGTCTAAAATAACAAGAATCAATAGTATAACCTGAAATCAATCCACTACCAGGGGAAGAGGCATACAGGGATAACCACTTAAAAATAGCAATTAAAAAAATTACCATATTTTACTAATTAAATTTAAAATCATCAAAATGTGTAATTACAAACATAATGAAACAAAAACAAAACCAAGCCTCTTGTGTGAGGGAATGCACGTCAGAAAACCCACGTCACATTAATAATATCAAGATATTGTGTTAGCACGGATCATATTGGGAGAGTTCTATTTAAGACTCAGTAGGTTTGTGTACAGGAAATTCATGATCCGAGACTTGCTATAATAAACATTAACCAGCATTTTAAAGACAACCATATAGAAAATATGCAAGTGCATCAATGTAAATAAAGTATTTTCCCTTTACCTGTCACTGTTTGTGAATCTCAGAAATAATAAAATAACAAAAAAAGCAGGTATTTTTACCTATTGCGTGTTGCTGCGGGGTCTAGCGGTGCTTCCCTCCACCCCAACGCACGTTTCGTATTAATTTCTCCTGTATGCCTCTTCCCCTGGTAGTAGATTGATTTAAGGTTATACTATTGATTCTTGCTATCTGTTTATGGTACCACAGTATCCGGACATTTTCATTGCTGATTTCGCACATCTAAAATAGCAAGTGGATGTGTTATTCTCCTTCCCCAAATCAAGTTCTGCTTATTCACCACTGCCTCAATCGTTGTTGGCAAGCTAAAGCAGTGAAGTCAGATCTTCAGAGCTCTGAATTTCTGCAGCCAGTCAGTTATGTAGATGGCACAAGCCTCTTAGCCAAGTGATTGGCTGCAGCTGTTGCAAGCACTGTAGATGCTGAGATCAATAAAGTTTGGAAGAGCAGTGGAGAAGCATCGTTGGACCCAAGTAGGGTGCGTCAACACTTTGTTTATTATTTTAGACCTCTGCATCCCTATGGCACAATAGAATTTTAAAAAGGGGCAACCCTCTAAGTATATGGTGTGTGAGGGAAGTATGACCAAGATAATTAATGTCAGGAGGGATCAATATATATTTAGTGATATTTTTCTCTACAGCTATGCTGCTAGAACGTTTGTCCATCTACTCTCTCTGTTTATGATACATGTATTGTTTTCCGTTTGTTTTTGTGTTTGCCCTTTCGGTCCATACTTTGCATTTATCCTGTACATTCAATAACCTGCTTTTATTTCTCCATACAGAATGTGATGACGGTGGTTCAGAAAGTTGCTCAAGTTTGCCAGTTTCACCACAAATCACAGACCTCAGATCTGCAAGTTGCAAGGAACAAGAATAAAGCAAATCAGAAGTCCAAGTTAGGTCAAGTTAAGAATAAGAAGTAACAACGACAAAAATCAATTGTTCCCCAGCCAAAAGCCATCTAGGACACTGAGCCATCTTTCAATAATCAAATATTACCAGCTTTATGGCCTCTATATTGAATATAACCAGCTCAATAATTTAGACTAGGCAGCAGGTAATGGCACAGTGTCTGATAAACCATTAATTTTGGGATTAGTAGACGTTAAATACAATGCACCAAACTTACCCTCATGAAGTATTGTATTTATCGTGTGCTATTATCATATTGCAGAGGTTATTGTATTATGTTTAGCTTTTACGGACCTAATACACATACACAGCATCTAATGGCTTTAGAACATCAGTTGCCAAATTTTACCAACATAGATGTCCAATGCTATATTATATGAATGGGCCAACAAGGAGTAAATACAATAAAATACAAACTCTCAAGTAAGAAATAAATGATTATTCATTGTATTGTCTCAACACTAGTGCTATAAAACAAGAGCAGAAAATGATTGGGTGTGATCTACCACTAAACTATAAAGGGCTTGTTTGAGATTATAATGATGCTAAGCCTGGGGCATATATAGAAAAATGGGGGCCCACAGTGAAGATTCAAATTGCCCCCCCACTCCGTCCCTTGTACACACCACAATACCATTAAACAATCCATTGGGTACCCACAAATGTGTTACGGAGTTCCACTGGGGATGACAAAGACCCAACTTCCCCTTATAACCACTTATATGATAAGGTTGATGTTGACCATGGCATCTGAGAGATTAGACAGCTTCGAGCTAGCACCAATTGCGGCAGATACTGGAGTGCCTGTTCAACAGCGGTGCCCCCCACCCAGGTTTCAGGCTCCATTGCAGATGCATGGCCTGCCGCCATTTGCAGAAAGTCACTGGGCTAAGCTGCAATACCAGATACAACCCATGGATGTGAGTCGCGAGTGAAAAGAAAGCACCCATGATCTTATAATCTCATACAACTCTATCAAAGCTCTTCGAAATACAGATATATTTCTTATTAGCAATCCTCTTGACCAACACTACAGTCAGCCTCTGCCCAGCCAAAAGTGGTTGAAAAGACAAGACAAAACTATTTGGGATTCCAGCAACAAAGCTAATATTTGTAAGAACAACTTGAGGTTTAGTGTCCTTTTCATGGGGTTAGTAAGAAAGCATGTTTAGCAGGTGATTGCAGTGTGCCATATAATCAGAAATGAATGAGCTTATAGGTTAGTAGTCCTAAGTGTAGTAGAATCTACAGTAAATCTTTAGATCACCATCTTTTGTCTTTTAATTCAGGTTTGCAGCTGAGGACTCAATGCATGAGGCTAGTATTTGGGGAAAATACATAATTTATAAAGTTACCATTATACTAAAGCTCTGAAGGGAGATAAAAAAGTTAAACCAATGAGTGTGTGGGTTGGACCACACAAGGCGACTGTCCGCATGCGGCTGGAACCCCCCAACCATGATAGTCAATTTGCCATCCAGTTTTAGGACATTTTTAACTTTATGTTACACAACTGAGCCAAATTTGGACCATTTTCTTAGTGAATGCCTTGAAATCCTGAAGGTTTTTTTTTATGTGAACCTCCCCACCTCTTCGATTTCCAAGTTGATTATTTTACTAGTGCAACAAGAACTAACCCCCAACTAATGTATGTATATTGTATATTGAGTCCTGAGCTGCATTTATCTTTTGTATACATATAGAATATTTAATCATCAGGGAATATTTCCTTTTTTTTCTGAAGATCAGTCTGATTCCATATTTTATGATCCCCTTAGACTGATGTCCTTTCATTATAAAGCAATAATCAGACTATGTATTCTGTCTGCAATAAACAATTGAGATAATCTATCACCGCACCGTTGTCACCTCTCGCTGGAGTTCTAGGGGATGCGGATCACTTTGCCGGTTAGTATAAAGCTGGCCTGTAAAAATGTGTTTTCAATAGTTAGTGAAAGTGTGTGACCGGGCGTACTTACTCTCTGCCTTGGAAATGATGGTTTTGTTCTACTTGCGGACAGCTAACTGTATATAGATGGCTCCATGGTCAAGTAGAACCAGCGACTTTACATTCCAGTAGGAACAATGAAATCCATTTTACGTTATTTATGGTCGATAACTCTAACACGTTCCTCAGTTGCCTTTATTATTAACTTATTGTGTTCTGTCAGTGACACTGCGTAGTAGTGAATCTTATAGTCAATGTTATAGTCTTATCTCCACATCAGCAATCTGTCATATCGCTGTGCGTATAACGATGTCCATTATCGTCCGTAGTCTTGTAATCTGATATAGGTATGATATCTGTATATGTCGTCATGTCGTTCCCTGAATGTCAGGAACTGTTTTGTCCTCAATAAGTAATAATTCACTGCATGACGTCGTATTACTGTGGAGGTCCCATATAAGAAATCACCCTCCCAATAAGCACACTGCTGCCGCCAGGGCCATGTACGTTCACGGTCTACTTACCTAATAGTATGATGTGTATAAGATAATCAGATCTGTCAAACAGCCTAGAAGGGTCATTACCTCTCAGGGTGTATATAGCACAGAGGCCGGCACCACCCTAGGTCTTCCAGGCCCATGCATAGGGTAGACCTTGCTCAGTTTGGCACCATCACATTTGACACAGTCACTCTTCTGTTTGGCCATGCTCTTCAGAAAGTGTAGACTAAGAGGAACCACGGTCTATCTGAGGAATAGCAGAGGGAGACTAAGTAGTTGGCATCCATGTTGAGTTGTGGTAGATGCTTAGTGGTGTCTGCCAATACCTGAAGATATAGATTATAATTTTGTCTGTGGAGCTTTTTCAGCCCTTTTTTTTCTATGTATAATTGTTTCTAGGGCTATCCCTATTTTTACATGTTATCACCTATCCACAGAACTGAGACAGCGCTGTACTTGATATCTCAATCGCTCGAATAAATTTGAAATAGAGTGCAAAAATCCACGTGTGACAGCCTATCCGAATAAGAACACAATGGAGCGTGTGGTAATCAGTGGAGAACCTAGCTGTTGAACCCTAACCGACCCAGTAGTTCATTCTTTATATAAGTCAATATTAGAACAATTTCAGCAGAAGAACTTATAAGGCCATGTGGAGTTATAGCACAAAAGGCATTTATCCCCCCACCATTTTAGTGAGAAAGCAGATAGAAAAATGGTCTCTCTCTGGGGAGCTTAATCAGTTGTTGCATTACACAGATTGATTTCAATAGGAAAACTAGAATTTGTTCCACTCTAGTGGTGTTACAGGAGGATAAAGCTCCATTCTGCATTCCACTTCCAATAAAAAGCCAATCAATGTTAAGCTTATGTGCTTACGTAATTTTTTTGAGGTGTTAAAAAATGACAAGTTTTCAAATTGGACGGCTTTGGGGTTCTCTCCTCTGAGGAGTTTTTAGTGGAGTTTTTATTTCTTGAAACGATTTTGAAGTGTTTTGTAAGAGTTCTTTTTTTTCTACGTTGTTTTTTTCAGTCATTTTGATTTGACAATGCCTAATGTGAAGTATATTCCTCAGAAGTCACTTCCAAGAAGTGACATGATCTTTCTTTTTTTTCTCCCACTAGGCCTTTTTCAAAATCTGAAGGGGGAAAAAAAAAGGTTAAAAAAATGCTCAAAAAAATTAACATGTAAAAGGCAAAGAAGTGGGTTTATAATAGAAGTGAGTAGGATGAGTCTTTTAAGTGTTTTTGAGCAATTTAGAGTGGTTCCTCTCCAATACAGAGACTGAACAGAGACTCCTCAAAGAACGATATGTGTGCACATAGTCTTAAAATCCAAATATTGTCACATTTCACCCAGGAAGATCATGACTATTTTAGTACAATCTCAGTGGATGTGTAGGAACAAAACCTACAATCCACATTTACAGACAAGTCAGTCTCTTGTTGTGTCTTTTAATTAATGAAAGCACCCAGCTATGCCATAAAAATGGCATCTGTTTGGGGAAAACTAACTGTGCAATAAGAGGCTAATTTCATTCTGGCACATAGCAATAAATGTTTCTCCAGGAGTCATCCCTGTCAGTTCATAACCACATAGGACCAAGAGGAACTGGACACTGAACACCAAGCACCTCACTAAAGGTGACCATACACCTTAGAGAGCTGTCGGCCAGCATTCCTCCTAGCTTCACCATACACAGATAGGTATTCACAGTGGAGAGAGAGTAGTAGGCCACTACCATACACTTATGCTGCAAGATCTTCACGTGATGTTATCCACTGATGCGCCTACTGGTCCTTTGGCCATTGCGGCTCTCTAGTTGGTTGGTCCCATAATGTACTTTACTGTCTCGAGCGTCGTCACCCTCATATCTTTATGATGTGCTTGATGACATTCCAGTAAGTCACTGATTTCAGATGGGTGAGGGCTATTGTACATGAGAATAAATTTCTGTCTATAATGGTCAGCAGTCCATTATATAAAAAGTTGATTTGCCCTCGTTTAAAGGCTCTTACACGGGACAAATAAACCCTATGGTACAATTGCTAATACGATCGTTCTGTCCCCATAGAGCATATATAGAGTCTACAGCACATCCCTTACTCAGGTGGGGAGATGTGCTGCTGACAATTATTATATTTTAGGCTGCAATCAGCCGACTCTCGAGAGCGGTCATGTTTATAAGGGTCAACGAGCAAGATGTAAAAGGGTTTGAACCAATACAATACTATTAGCTAATTAGTAAATGGTCAGTGTAGACCTCCTTGTTCACAGTATAGTAAAGTTATAAAACATAAACCCATACTATTATGTTAGGTACAGTAAACTGCACATAACTGCATATCATATCATTGTGACAGCAAGCAATCCAGCAACAACAGCCAGTCTAACCGCTGCCGTGTCAGGAAACCGTTCCCTTCATTTTGATATTCTGTAGAACAATCTAACAATCTATCAATACATACACAGCCACATATATACAAAAGGACCAAAGAAACAAAACAGTCATAGTGCCCATTAGAAATAACAAATGTAAATCTTTATGAATACCAAATATAGGAAAAAGGGGCAAATGGGGCTAAAAGAGTAAAATCAATATTAATACAGCATCCAAACATTGCCATAGGCAGGTAGGTCACAGATATCAGCTACACATAAAAAGGATAGGTGTGTACGATCCATAGTAAGAGGTACCCCTGGTATAAACAAATAGTAATAGATACTAATACGTTAATAGATTGCAGTAGCAGGATTGCTGTGGCATACCCACCCCGACGCGCGTTTCGGTCAAGACCTTTCTCAAGGGGCGTGGAGCATGTACCAAATTCGCAAGTTTAAATACATAGAAACCGGAAACGGAATACCAGAACAAAGCGTCGCATTGTCATGGCCACCACCGCAGCCACCGGATCGCACTCACTGCATATATAGGATATATGATAGAAAGGAATTTAAGCAGGTAAATGATACAAGAAAGTAAATATAACTGGACATAACATAAGGTTAAAGGGGTTGTCCACTTTATCTTTCATTTAATAGATGTATTGGAGACATGACTTTGTGACAATTAGTAAAATATAAACTATTACAAGTTCTCCTCAGGAGCTTGTTATTATAGCCTTCCTCACAGACTGCATAGCATTTCTGTTCACAAAATGGCTGCCGATGGAGGATCACGTGACTAGATCTGTCCATCTACCTCCTCCAACTGAAAAACAGCTTTCCCACGTGGGGTGTTTTCAATTGGAGGAGACTGATGGACAGGTCTGGTCACGTGTTCCTCCATCAGCTGCCATTTTGTGAGCAGAAATGCTGAGCAGTCAGTGAGGAAGGCTGTACTAACAAGTACATTCTGGTATGCTATAAATATGCTGCGCAATGGTAGGACATCTATAAGATACAGTACTGTATTGAACAGAAACGAGATGGGCCATTTGTGGTGCAGTATATTGCCCTTTATTCTCCACAAAAACGGTAATTTTTGGCGCAGTATATTGCCCTTTATTATCCACAAGAACGGTCACTGTGGCGCAGTGTATCGCCTTTTATTTACCAGCTTTAAGGGTCATTTGTGGCGCAGTATATTGCCCTTTATTCACCACAAGAAGGTTCATTTGTGACTCAGTATATTGCCCTTTATTCACCACAAGATGGGTCATTTTTGACGCAGTATATTGCCCTTTATTCACCACAAGAAGGGCCATTTGTGACTCAGTATATTGCCCTTTATTCACCACAAGAAGGGCCATTTGTGACTCAGTATATTGCCCTTTATTCACCACAAGAAGGGCCATTTGTGACTCAGTATATTGCCCTTTATTATCCACAACAACTGTCATTTGTGGCGCAGTGTATAGCATTTTATTTACCAGCTTTAAGGGCCATTTGTGATGCAGTATTTGCCCGTTATTCTCTACAAGAAGGGTCATTTGTGGTGCAGTATATTGCCCTCTATTCTCCAGCAAGATGGGCCATTTGCGGCGTTATAGAACAGGTCGGAGGCTGATTTCCTGCGCCTACTACCTTCTCTTCTAGAAATGTTCTTTCCATAAGTGTTTCATACTTCAGTAGAATGATGCAATACAGAACAGCGCACACCATGATGGGGGGATTTCTGCGGCCTGGCTTACACATTGTACTTTTGCTTTGCTTTTAGTAAGGCAGTGTGCATCTATATACATCATAGGAGACACTGACCATCTGTTTGCAATCTGTATCGCGTATAATACCAGCTCAATGTTAACTGATTGCATATATGTTGCTGTACGTGTTCTGCGTAGAAATTCTAGCAGTAGTCTTTTACTTTCTTGTACATTAGATTATTTATTTTGTTATTTGAAACAATAAAATTTATTTTACATCTTTCTTGTCCTTGTTTTTTCTTCATTAATGATGATACAGCGCAAGGGTTTGATGGGGCTCGGGCAGAGGACCTCTTTTATTATTATAGCTGCAGGTTTGGCAAACAGCTGATTTTATCATGAGAAGTCAGCAATGCATTTTCTCTGTATAATACATGGTGGCCAATTAAAAGAATAATCAATGTCCATGAGCCCACCACAACAACACACAGATGATCTGTGAATAAATCAAATAAGGAGATCCTCAACATGGTTTCTGGTTATTAAAGGGGATGTCCAGTCTTAGAAGAAAAGTCTGCAGTCACTCTATCATAGAGTCTCTATGTGACTGCAGACATCAAACCGAGACAGTGTGGACATCAACACTTCCCTGTGTGGGTGGGCACTCACGTGACTTCATATATGCCATTTGAATATTTGAGGTCACATGCCGACTAGACTCTCTTATGCAGAAACATTTTTACGTTATCTGAGCAGTTCCTTCTGGAGGATCTTAAAGAAACACTAGGATGTTTGAGAGTTAGGAACAATAGATAACACAGTAATACCGCTATTGAGAGAATATTAGCAAAAAAGACAACAGGGAAAGGCGAAACTAAGCATGAGAATTGTGAAATACATTAGGTGACTGGGAGAATTTGAATTATGGTTGAGTTAGGCCAGTTTACATCATGTTTTTGAGACACGTCAGTGACCCCATGAAAGCTGGAAATCAGCCAGAACCACTGATGGGGCCATTGACTGTACATTGACTGAAGAGAGTGCAGTCAACCACGTTTTTGTGGCTACCTAAAACAGGTAGACAATGCAAAAAACTAGGTGAGACATTTAAGTCAATGCTATTTTTATTCCACGATGCAGCACCAGTAATGCACAGGACTATGCAATCAACAATTGAAAAATTCTAGTCAAACCAGATGGACTACAGGAGCACACTATGGAGCTCTCTATATGGCACTTTTCAGGATAATTGATGTGTTAAACGTCATATGGATGCTGGTATACATGAACAAGTGTAAAGGGGGCGCACAGCTCCTCAACCTTTTTGTTAAAAAGATACTCCCTGCAGTTCAGAAGCATCACGTTACTCATTTCTGTGTCCACTATCACTATCACTATCACTGTGTCCACTATCCAGCTCGTTCTCTGGTATTGGTTGGGAGTCAGTGCCATTATCAGCTGGTTTATTGTGATGCTTGTTTGTGGAACTTCCTTCCTTTTTTAGCGGGATGGTAAAATATGAACTTGTGGACCATAGGACATCTCTTTTGTCTTTTCTGACAGCGTACTTAGATTGTATTGTTTTCTGGTGCTATAGATCACCTTTGACTAGTTTTGTTATTGTATGTTTATTATTGAAATCAATTATTTAAAATATTACAACATAGTTTATACCTTTTTAGGTTGACCATTCCCCATGAAGTAATAAAACTGGAGTATCTCTTCTTACATCATTGCATTGTGTTTTTCCTCTATTATTCATCCTGGAAAATAAAAAATAAGATGTAAACTAGGTGTTGCCGTACCCCTCATCAGTGGGAGCTACCCATTCTCATACTGCTAATCATTACCGACAGTACGCAAAGCCATATCCTATTGATAAAAGGAATGATATGATCCAGTAGTCTATTTAGTCTTACATTTACAGGTGCAATAATATAGGAATGCAAAACCATAGGCTCCTGGGTAAAGATGCCTCAGAATTGTTATTTTATGTGTAGTACAAGTAATTACTAAAACAATCATGGCAGGAGAAGTGACAGATCCTCTCAAAACACAATATATAGAATTAAAGTTACCCAGAACGATATTAATTTTTTACTATGGGCCTAAGCACTAACAGGCAGGTAGTTGCTAACAATATGTCTCTTCTACCCAATGCACTTCTCCTGCCATCGATTCTGCAGCTTCCACTGACGTCAAGTGGACAGAGCAGAGACTTCTCTTCAGCTCTACTAATGGGGTGTGACTGATGATGTCATGATGATTGACAGCCGACTCCTTTCTTCATAACTGCAGGAAGCCAGCTGTCAATCAGCATGACGTCAGCAATCACGTCCCATTAACAGAGCAGCACGAAAGAGGAAGAACAACTCTGTTGACGTTGAGCAGCCGAATCGCCGGCAGGAGCGGTAAGTTGCAGCTTTGAGCAAGCAACAAATAGAACAGGCAGGTAGTTAGCAATTACCTGACTGTTAGTGTTTTGGCTCATAGAAAAATTACAATATAGTCTTGGAAAACCTTTTTAGCATATTACTAGTAAAATCTCATATCTATGTGCCTTGAAAGCATTAACTTTTGATAGCTGGAAATCCATCATCAGTGTTTTTAAGGCAGGATTCCAAATCCTGATCCCAAATAATTCTGGTCTGATTTTAGTTCTCTGACTACAGTTCTCAGATTATGGTTCTTAATATTATTGGGGGTCCCAGAAGTCAGCCCCCCAGAAATTGATAAGTTATTCCGTATCCTAAAGATTGACGTTAACCTGTGATATGGGGATAAACCCTTTAAATAGATTACGTATGGTCAGGCTCATTTATGTACTACTATAGTATAGCTGATTAGAACTGTAAAAAGATGTAATATGAGGCTATAAATGTGGCTGGCTCATCTATAGACCGAAGCAATGACGTTACTAAGATCCGGTCCCCTGTGATATGTGCTAAGCAGTAAAAATCTGTTGCTTAATACATCTGTGCCTCAGCAAGGAAGGGAAAATAAGCAAATGCCTGAGGCTTTTCACTGGCGTGTCTCAATGGTCCGACCACGTCACATCAATATGCACACCCACACTCTGTTCTCACAAAACACCCCCACACAAGAAGTGGGTGGAAGTGTGGGCGGAAGAGGAGAGTAAGAAAACGTGCACTGTTGAAACTTGATAGATTATTCCTCTGCTTTGTGGATTTCATGACACATAAACCTAAACCAAATCAGAAAAAAAACATGCTTATACAAACTGTGCTCTATTATTTGCTCCTTGTCTAAATGTACATTCATCTTGATCATTAACGAGAAATAGCCATCTAGACGAGACTTGCTGTGTGAATTAATCACTTTGCAATTTTCTCTATAAAGGGTTATTCCCGTATTAAAAATTAGAATGATGTCGCTGTCATATGTCATAGTTTTGTGATTGGAGGTGTTCTGAATCGGGAACCCTGAGAATGAAAGGCCTGGAGCACTGATACTATGCTGATTCTGAAGGTCCTTTACAGTGGTTTTCCTGCATAGACAAGCCCTGACCACCTACTGTGCAGAACTGAAGTAGAGCTCCCTCAGGCCACATGCAAGACTGCCATCAGTAATTTCAGGGCCTTTCACTGGCAAAGTTTTCAGGCCCCCTTGAGACTTCGCCCAGGCTGCACCCCGGCTCCACCTCCATCCCTCGAACCTTCCTCAGTCCAACGCCCACTCTTGGGAAAAACTCCACTTCTGCACCAATCACACATTAACAGTTCCTGTCGAACATCAGGTCACATACCTAGCCATCAGCTTTTGTTTTGGCCAAAAGATTTCTTAAGCCTGCCACCGTGACAAGGTAGATTCTTTTGGCAGGGCCTTACTTTACTATTACAAATTTCTTAAAATATCCAATACTCTTTTTAAGTGTATTTGTCTTTATTTTTCTTTAAGGGAATGTGTCACACACATTTTTTTAAAATTACCAATAATACAACATACAAGGGACAAATACTGTCAGACCATGACCAGACCACACATTACCACCACCTAGTGATTGAATAATCCCACATATAAGGTACACATACTGTCACATGACCAAATAACATATCACCACCACATAGTGACCAAATAGTGCCGCATACAAGGAAGAAATACTACTACACCATGAACAGATCACATATTACCACCACATAGTGACCGAATACTACAATACTGATCATTAGTAAAAAAAAAACAACAAAAAAACAACAAAACACACAATACCAAGGTCACCATAAGTGCCATTATACATAGGTCATTGGTATATAGTATACAGTGTATAGTGTAAGTGTACAGATAATACACTGACTTACCAGTGACATTTCTAGCTGAAGTCCTTTATCTTCATTTTTCTTCTTCATCCAAGCACATACATTTCTCATTAATAAATTAATTAAAAACAAAGATAGAAAGCTTGAAAATAGTGCATTCATAACAAGTGGTAAATAAAGTGCATAGGTGCATTTTTAAATAATCTTTTCAGATTCATTATTTATATATAAAAAACATTGTGTGTTGCGTGATTAAAGTTAAGATTTACTAAATAATCAATTGAGCAAATTCAGGTGTCCCTGAATATAATGTTTTTTGTACTTTATTTTCAGGGTGCAGTCAGGCCCAGCATTTTTGGCCTTGTAAACTATGGGCGTCATTAATAGGTTGTAAGCCAGATCCTGTGCATTACCTGTATGTGAACAGCGCCCTATACAAACCTCTGTTGTGCAATTATATATTAAGCAATCTCCCCCTCCATGAGTTGGTAGGCTGTGAGTGGTTGCCTCATCAGTATTTTGCACCTGTATTGCAGCCTTTTTTATCACATGAGCTTGCTGCACCCTGGGAGTGCACTAGTTCAGACACCTCGACAGATAAGCGCTGCGGCCCCTTTGTGCTGTATTAATTCATGAATTTTTGCAGGATTTTTAGTCCTGTTTTTGTGGTTTTTCTACCAACTAGAGATGAGCAGGACAGACAGAGGACGTAGCTCTGGCTCTGGGTGATCAAAAGCCGCACGGGGAAGCTGGAAGGTTAGAGATTTGTTGCCTCCTGTGCAGCCACCCAGTATCGCTGACCCGCACGGTGGACAAGAGACCCGTGAATCGGTCTGCTCCCAACTATCCCGGATACAGCAGACAGTCCTGGATTTGGGTCTGCACCCTGCAGTCTCAGGCATCAGCTGAATGTCCCTCACTGCCAGGGGAGAAAGGAATTGTTCATGGGAGTGACCGCATGTCCCTCTTTCAGTTCTTCAAAAGTTGGGAGATATGCAAGAACAGTAGAACTGAATTGGCAGTCAGACACTTTGTTGTAGCCCAGCTAATTGTAGGGACGGCACCCAGGAGCAGCAGAGCTGAATTGGTAATCAGACCTCTTGTCGCAGGACTGGGTTGACAGTCAGCACTTTATTATAACACAGCCAAGCTTGCGAATAGCAGCCAGGAATAACAGAGCTGAGTCGGTACTAAGGTATTTGGGGTTTGCGGAACTGAGCTGGCAGTTTGTCATCTTGGTGCAGCAAACATGAGCGTGCAGATAGAACCTAAGAACTGCAGAGCTGAGTTAATGGCCATATGTCTTGTTCTAGAAGGGCTGGATGTGTGGACCACGCTTAGGTACAGTGGATGAGTGTTTGTCAAATGTCACACTTTGGATGAGTTGTAGCAGAGCTGAATAGTTATAGAGCTGGATTGGTTAGTGGCTGCCACAGAAAACACATGTGGAAAGCCTGTGTTGCTAGCTAAATACTCAGGTGGTAAACAGCCTCTTTGAGTGACCTCAAAGAGGTTGTTCTTTCAAAAAATTAAAGTCTGCCATTACTCTGTGTGACTGCCATTGTCTTCCCCGGGAACGGACGGTCAAGTATGAGATATGCATACTCCTGGGCAGAACCCATCTAGTGGGCACAGCCTCTCTCCGTACACTTGTAGGGTTACACAGGGATCAGCAGTCTGAGCTCTGCTAGATCTGCATCAAAGAAAACTGTGATTGTATCACAACTGCTCCAGACAGTAAACTAAGTGATACATCGCTGGAGCCAGGGTCTCTCCCCCTACATTGTGCTGCTGTCAGATTACACAGAAAAAAACTTGATGACGGATTCCCTTTAAGAACCAGAAATAATTTTTTAATCAACGTCCGCTACTGTAAATTGGACCAAATATGAGTAATGATTGGACCAGAAGATCTAGTCTTCATTCCTAGCATACATCAATGAGTCCTGGGTGCCAATGACTAGCACTAGTTCACTGGACAGCTTATAGTAGGTACTGACTACTACATAACTGGAATAATCCACAAAACGTGCCATTTGTATACGCTCGGAGATTTACATTGTTCCTGACTCCATAAATACACTTGGAAATTGCCTGCTTTTTACTGTACAATATATCTCATTTCTTAACAAGTGCAATTGTAACATTATAATCGATGTTATTGAATCTCAATCTTAATATTTTGGTTGACTGGCATGTATGTGTGTATACATATGCGCACACACACTTCTGCTACATGCACGCTCACCTCTGCTACACACACACCTCTGCTAAGCTCACCTCTGCTACACACACACCTCTGCTACACGCACATGCACACACCTCTGCTGCACACACACCTCCACTACACGCACATGCACACACCTCTGCTACACACACACCTCTACTACACGCACATGCACACACCTCTGCTACACACACACCTCTAATACACACACTTCTGCTACACGCACACACTTCTACATGCACACTTCTGCTACATGCACACACACCTCGGCTACACACGCACACACCTCTGCTACACACACACCTCTGCTACACTCACCTCTGCTACACGCATACACCTCTGCTACACGTATACAACTCTGCTACATTCACCTCTGCTACACACACCTGCTACACGCACATGAACACACCTCTACTACACTTACCTCTGTTACATTCACCTCTGTTACACTCACTTCTGCTACACACACACCTCTAATGCATACACCTATGCTACATGCACCTCTGCTAGTGCAGAGCCCCAGGGTCCTGGTCGTTGCAGTAATATCGTTCTCCTCTAGGGGGGAATGAAGTTACGTTTGGAGGCAAAGAAGGACAACTGAATCCAGGTATCACAAACATGCAACACAGTTCGCACTCCAGGCCACCAGGGGAGCTCTGCTCCTATTTATTAGGGCACTTCTCACACTTAGGTAAAACTGGAAGCCTGGATAGGAAGTGAGTTAGTTGCTGGCTGAGCTTCGCTCAGGTAGTTGGTCCCTGACTGGGGTGGGATCCTGTCAGAGGCCGAGACAGAAGGACACGGAGCTGTGCCTACCCTAAGTGCGGCAGCTTCTGGAAAGAGACACTGAAGGAGAACTGAATTGTAGAGAGGGTGAAGAAGTCGTAGCAAAGGAGTGGATATCAGAGGAGTTCTGCCCTACACAGACTGCCTCCTTCTGAGGCGCAGGATCCCGGTAGCCAGAACACCGAGGGAGCAACAGTCCTTTATGCCTTGCTCCAGAGACCGGCAGGACAGCTAATTTCACGTTACCTGCCTGCCCTATACCCAGGAGGCAAGGTGGCACCACTTAGAAGCTGGGGCATGTAAAACGCCTCAAGCCACCGGTCATACGGGTTTGTCCTATCCATCTGGGGGACAGAGAGAGACATAACATCTGTAACATCTTCAACAGTTGTGAGGACCTTATGAGACGCTTAGCAGTAAGGTACTACAACACCAAGGCGCTAGAGGAAGGCTACTGATTTCTACCTGGACAAGGGGACTCTGGATTTGCCTCCAAACCAGCCGGACTCTGCCTGCCCTGTGATCTGGTGGTCTGGACTGTGGATGCTGAAGCCTTCAGTAACCTTCAGTAAAAAGGTAAAGAGACTGCAACCTTGTGTCCTTGTTCTTCTCTGCGCCTCTCACCATCCACCATCTACACCACTGGGAAGCCTTAGGGATACACTTCACCTGTGGGAAGGTATAACATCTAGCTGCCATAACATCACCCCAGCGGACCCCTTAAAGCAGCGTCGGTCACCCTGACCGAATACCACAGGTGGCGTCACGAACATTTCCCCTTTAAAGACCTTTCCCCTTTTCTATGATTGTCCCGAGGGCCACGGACCAGGTCAGCCACCGTGACATCCCCCTGTGAACCGAAGGACCCGGTACCGAGTACCCCACGGCCCCATAGGGGCGCTCCACTATACACAAACATGCACACACCTCTGCTACACACACACACGCACACACCATTACAACCCTTCTAATAGGGTGTAATGTAACATTACACAGCGCAGAGATTATTGTACAATATTGGGCTTCATTTATTTGACAGTGGCCATTCCCATAGCCACACATTAAGGCCGGCGTCACACTGGCGTGTTTTACGAACGTATGAGAGGCGAAGAAAATACAGATTGCATACGGTGCAATGATTCTCTATGGCCCAGCTCCTATCTGCCGTATTTTACAGATCTGTATTATACGGTCTTGTACGGCCGTGGAAAATCGCAGCATGCTGCGTTTGTCAGCGTATTGCGCAAAAAATACGCCAATGAAAGTCTACGGGGGAGAGAAAATTACGGATTACACACGGACCATGCGTGTGACTTGCAAGAAATACGCAGCGGTGTTATAGAGAAAAGTCGGCAATTCAGTGCGGTGTACAGTAAAATCACACTGACAGAATAGAATAGAATAGGTAGAATAAATGTGAACACATAGAATAGGTATATATATATATATATATATATATATATATATATATATGTTTATATATGTCAGTGAGACACATATATATATATATATATATATATATATATATATATATATATATATACTGTATATATATATATTTAATTCAGCTCTAGATAGCAGAAAAGCCGATAATGCAATTGCCGGCTTTTGCTCTCTCCTTCACAAACCCGACAGGATATGAGACATGGTTTACATACAGTAAACCATCTCATATCTTTTCTTTTATTACATATTCCTCTTTACTAATGTAACAAGTGTCTCTGTGTAAAATTTGGGGTCTCTAGCTATTAAATTAAAGGGTTAAATCGCGGAAAAAACTGGCGTGGACTCCCACGCATTTTTCTCCGCCAGAGTGGGAAAGCCAGTGACTGAGGGCAGATATTAATAGCCAGGAGAGGGTCCATGGTTATAGGACCCCCCTGGCTAAAAACATCTGCCCCCAGCCACCCCAGAAAAGGCACATCTGGAAGATGCGCCTATTCTGGCACTTGGCCTCTCTCTTCCCACTCCCGTGTAGCGGTGGGATATGGGGTAGTGAAGGGTTAATGTGACATTAAGCATCCTGCTCAAAAACTGCTCCATGAAATGGATGGTGGTCTGTTTTCATGTATTAAGCCCATTGTGTTATTATTATGGCTGCAAGGTGCTGAACATGAAAAGTTCTTCATAGACATATTTGGTTTTCTTGTATTCTATATTGCTAAATGACAATGTCTTATTTCTTTTTTGTTCTGCTTACAAGAGCCTTGATTTTAATAGCTGTAAATGGAGTTGATGTGATGTGGTATTGCTCCTTACTAGGTATATTTGGTTATCACATGCGGTACCTACTTCCAAACACAATGTTCTCTACGACATAAAAATAATGGACCACTCAATACACATAACAGATATAACATATGCAATATCAGCAATACAGGCCCATGCACGTATCATAGCTCAGATTTCTATTGAGGGTCTACTGTACCACCATGTGCGTCTGATTCCTGTAGAGCCATACATAAAATGTCATATGGAGAGGGTTTTTTCATCTGGAAGCATTGCCTGTATGTATGGCAGTAGGTAGAGTCAGGGGTGTACATAGAAGTCATGAGGCCCCATTGCAAAAGTTTGAAATACCCTCCCCTTCACCCTCAAAGAAAAAAATAAAAATCTTCGATGGAGGTCACAGAAGAGCATTTGTCACAACTTTGCAGCCTTTAGAAAGTAATTTTCCTACATTAAAAAGTAAAAAAAAGTTTTTAAAAATATGAAAAAAAAACAAAAAACAAAGTTTTGCCCCAATAAACATATAACAATTAAAAATAAATAAACATATTTGGTATCACTGCGTTCGTAAAGGACAGATCTATCAAAATAAATAGTAAATTACCGTAATCCAATCAGTAAACAACGTAACAAGAAAAAAATCAAAAAGCTAAAATTATGTTTTTTGGCAGCCGCGACATTGCCACAAAAGGCAATCAAAACATCGTATCTACCCCTAAATGGTATCAGTAAAAACGTCAGCTCAGGGCACAAAAAATAAGCCTTAACACAGCCACATATCCCGAAAAATGAAAACCTTCCGAATCTGGAAAATGGCGACAGAAGCAAAATGTTATTTTAAAAAAATTTCTGTGTTTTTTTTTATCTGCACCACTTAAATAAGATAAAAATAGCAATGCATGTTTGGTATCTGTGTCCTCATAATGATATGGAGCATCATATTTGCAAGTCAGCTCTACCATATTGTGAACATGGTAAAAAAAAAAGCCCTCATATGGCTATATTGACAGAAAAATAAAAAAGTGATGGCTCTTCGAAGAAGGGAGAAAAAAAAACGAAAAAAAAACCAAACAAACGTAAAACTGCAATATCATGAAGGGGGTTAAGGAAAGAATGAGAGGACTGCCTACACTGGTTTGGCACAGGACCGAAGTGGTATTTATTGTTTTTATATTACTTTTTGCTTGTTCCTTAGACTTCTTTTAAGCAAAACTCTTTAACCTGTCAGGTCCAATAACTGTCAAACATAATTGGTATTGCCGCAACTAAAAAAACCTGAACTATAAAACTGTCACATTACTTATTCCATATTCCATATGGTGAACACTGTAAATTAAAAAAAACTTACATTTTTACCATTGTGTTTTTGTCATACTGACATACAAATATTGGAATAAAAAGTGATCATAAACTTGTGTATATTGTAGGGGTTGTACTCGCTCAGGTGCAGTGGGTGGCAAAAGTTCACAGGGTTTATTGTTTCACAAACCCACAAAACAAAATAGAAAACAAATAGCCTTTAGCTCAGGCAAAAGAAAGTATAAGTGTCCAGTACTTCAGGCTCAGTCCTGGAGCCTCAGCACACTCTGGAGGCTTCCACCCCCCCACATACAGGTCCTGTGTTAAGCAGTAGGCTACATTCTATAGCTATAACCACACCCACATATAGAGGTACAGTGATGCCCCTACCCAAGGGGGAGGTATATGGGTAGCCAGATCCTCCCATCTCTCACAGCTACCTGTAACCCGGACCCAAGTGTACTAAACGATCCCTTAGTAAACACTCCGGGTTACATCACAGAGACAAGCCATCTCTGTAACACATACCTCCCGTCGACTATACGACCCTTAGCCATGCTACAATATGTAAAAAAAAATGGTACCAATGAAAATGGCAACTTGTTCCCTCTTAAAAACAAGCCCTCGTACTGTTGTGTTGGGTCAAAAATAAGTTACAGCTCTCAGAATATGGAGATGCAAAAACATTCTCAATTTTGCAAAATATTGTTTTCAATGAACAAAAGTAGCAAAGCAGAAAAAGTATCTAAATCTGATGTTGCTATAATCATACGGACCGAATGAATAGGTCTCTCTTATCTCTTTTACTGCACAGTGAACAGCAGAAAATAAATGCGTATATAAAACTACAAATAAGCCGCCATACCGCTCATAATCGCACGATGCACTAGTTCTTCCGTAAGTTGGATGAGACTCAGCTATTCAAGTCTATGGGTGCGAGAACAAAATTGGATGCCATAGGGAAAGAAACACAGTACAGCACCTGACTTTTATGGATACATTGCAACTCAGTAACATAGGAAAATGAAAATGATTAAGGCTACGTTCACATTTGCGTTGTGCGCCGCAGCGTCGGCGCCGCAGCGCACAACGCAAACAAAAACGCAGCAAAACGCATGCACAACGCTGCGTTTTGCGCCGCATGCGTCCTTTTTTTAATTGATTTTGGACGCAGCAAAAATGCAACTTGCTGCGTCCTCTGCGCCCGGACGCGGGCGCCGCAGCGACGCATGCGGCGCAAAACGCAAGTGCGACGCATGTCCATGCGCCCCCATGTTAAATATAGGGGCGCATGACGCATGCGGCGCCGCTGCGGCGCCCGACGCTGCGGCGCTGACCGCAAATGTGAACGTAGCCTAATAGCTGCTGTACAAAAAATAGATGGCGTACAAACTGCACATGGATGACAAGTGGGAAAATCGTGCCACTTTTCTGGATAAGACGCTGAACCTTTTCTTTATACGCTCGTGTGAACCTAAGGCTCGGTTCCCATTTATTTTGTGCTCTACGCTCGGCACTTACCTTAGGGTTTCTGTGTAAAGCCCCCAAAAACGTGATTCAGGTGAAATCCTCAAATGAACCATTCTCTATATTGAGGCCGAAGGAGTCACTTTGGACTCTGGTCTCTGTTCCAGTGGTCCCTGTCTCTTTATTTGTCTTAGCAGCACAGTAGCACACAAAAGTATGGTCTACCACAATTATGTACATGCCTACAATGATAGGACACTACCGGAATAATTTATTTAGAAGATCATCTAATATACTAAATCATTAGAAAACTGATATATTGGAACGTTTTAGCTTTATTATGTCTGAGAAACATACACAAAAAAAATCACCAGTAAGAACTACTCATAGGATTAAATTGCATGCCTATTATATGTGTGTAAAAAGATTATAATAGGACATATGTCAAGCAACCATAAGTTTGGACTACTGTGAAATTACAGGGATAAATCACAGTATACGACAACAGAAAACGATCAAACTTCCACAGTTAATTTATCAAACAATAAATATTTTATTAAAGGAACAGTAATTGGGGGGAGTATACACACAAACAAAAAGGGGTGCATATTCCATGGTAACAATGTCAATCATGAAGAAGGCTGAGCGCTGAAACGTGCGTCAGGGTGGACGCCATTCCAGGGGTATTGAACTGTTTAGCTATGTATAACCATGCACGGATACTATAGGTCACAATTGTATATAGAGCGCAGCATAATCCATTGAGATAGATTGATATTACATTGCTAGTTCTGCCAGTGTGCATAGATTGTGTATACTACTCCTTATGATGTACATACTGCACGTGACACCTATGTTACCACATGTGCCCCTTTTTTTATGTGTGCATACTCCTCCCCCAATTACTGGTTCTTTCATAAAGTATTTATTGTTTGATAAATTAACTGTGGGTGTTTTAGCATTTTCCCTTGTTATAAAGAAATCACAAATAAACTGCAGCATTACTCCAACAAAGGAAAGAAGACTTGTCAATCATGGGTTTATACACCGCGACCTGTCTCTGCTTATACCTGTTAAAAAACAAAAATTGTGCTACAAAATACACATATCAGAAAGATATTTAATAATTGATATATACAATATTATAGGAACTGGTACATGCTGCTTCTCATCTTTAGGATAGAATACTGCAAATGATATGTGTCCACCTCTGTCATAAGCCATTCCTTTTCTAACCAGTCAGCCATCTCTAAAATGAGCATGCTTGTATTATTCTAATCACTAGGTTTTGTAAGACGACACTCATTGAAAAAATCAATTTACTATGGGCTGCTTAAATCAGAGGCTGTGTCATATCTTCTTCCACGCTCCCAGCCTGAAGAATTCAGTGGTATTGAAGGCCTACCTACACACAGCCAATAAAGGTCATCTCTGATTGCCACGTTGCTGACGCCTACACTAAACACCAGAATCTGTAAAACCAAACCCAATGAATGACAGAAAAACTTAGAACAGAGAGGAGGTTGAGCTGTGTGGGTTCAGAATTTTGTCTCACGCATTCCTAGAGCCAACCAGTTGCTTGATGAATCCCTCCGTAGACTAGATGCGGAAGATCCAGATTTGAGAATAAGGTCCAAGGCGTGTTCATGGTCACACATGGTTGCAATGAGCTAAAAGCTCCAGGCATCACTCAAGCAGATAGTCTAACCCTTGATGGACTGATGTATACAATTATACATTGTGCTTGATAAATGAAGTACTTGGTCTGGAGCAGTTCCTTCTACCCTAGAGAAGCTGTGACATCTCAGGAATAAGTGTGCAGTCATAGCCACCCACAGTCATTTTGTCTAGCTAGAATCTTCCTGCATGGGGATTTGATCATTCATTACTGCTTGGTTGTATTGGCACAGGTTGCTCTCATTCTCAATTAACTTCAGAACTTCATAGAAATCTAAACTGAAAATGAAAAACAAAAAAAAAGTTAAAATGACTTCCACAAAACAAATGAAAATAGAAAGTAGATAAATAGGATATCATAGGACATAAAAAATAAGCTAATCTCAAAGTATCTGCATACTGAGATCCGTAGAAATAAACTGTAATTTGTGGGAAAATCTGTCACATACTGTAGGCCCCGATTCGTCAAGACAGGCATTGCTCACATCGTTCTTTATGAGTGGGCGTGTTGGAGTCAGACATTCCTCATTAACTAAGAGGCGCATGTTTATTAACGAATCCGGAATGTCTGAAAAGTAGTGTACACCTCTGCGCGCCTCACGTCAAATCTTACTCCAGTATCTGAGGTGTACGATTTCCATAGTAGGGAAGGCCAAACCTAGTCATGAATTAGAAGCGCTCGTACTCATGTCCCCACTGTACCCCTGCTGCATCTCAAAGTGAAAAAGACAAAAATTGCTAAATTTTTGTGAAAATACAAGTTTTACCAAAATGTTGTGACTTTTCAAAGAAACTTTAAGCAGAAATCTGGTAAAATTGCCTCATAAACATATTGAGCTGTTGCATTTCAATAACAGGGAACCAAAGACACCCAACATCGCAACGTTCAGTTTGACCTGTTTCTTTCACTGGATCCAACCAAGCTACATTTTTAACTACTTCATGCACCATTCATTTGTTATTACAGCAAACACTAAAGAAAATTGATCATACATAAACTATATATTAACATCAATATAGTATTTTATAATAGGTCGTAGCACAGGGGCTGGAGTAAGATTTCTAGTGTAAGGAACGCCACAGCCTATCCTGAATAAGATGAGCTGTGCTGTCACGGCCCTGTTTCGACCAGTCCTGCCCCAGATCTCCTATTTTGGGTAAAATTGGTGCGAAAATGCCAAAAGTTGCAAAATTTTGAACACAACTCCGTTTTTTCAAGTACTAAAATGTTAAAAGCTATACAACTTTGGAATCCATGTAATTGAACTAGCCTGAACAATCATGTTACTAAATTGTTTTTACCACACAATAAAAGCCATAAAAATTAAACCCAAACCGTATTGGAATTGCTTCTTTTTAACCATTTCCCCACATTTGGAATTTTTCTCCCATTTTGCAGTACATTATATGGTAAAATGAATGTAGTCATTCAAAACTTGTTTTGCAAAAAACAAGTCCACATATGATTATATCAAAGGAAAATTAAAAAAATGGCTCTTGGGAGAAGGGAAGAAAAATACAAAATCACAAAACCCATATTGGTCTTGGTGTAAAAGGGTTAACCTTAGTGAAAAGCGGCTACAAAAAAAAATTACACTTTTTTGAGTACCAGGCATGTTTGTGTATTCTATGGACAGTCCATTGATTTTAAAGGGAAATATGTGAGGTTTAATTTTTTCCTGTGGGGGGCGCTGCACAGGAATCGAGAAGGACACTCTGTGACCGGTTAAAGAGTATAAATTTGCAAGGCCAATTTTTAAAAAATATTCACTGAAGACCATAACTTAAAGCTACAAAAAAAAAATGATAAAACAAACAGTTGGGTACATTTTGGGTCTGATTTATTAGGACTGGTGTTGTGCATGCCAGTCTTAATGAATGGAGTCGGATGTGCTTAACTGCTGTTCTCAGCCGCCAGAAATGTATTCAACTCAAGGAAAAGAGTAGTTTATAGTAGTAAAGTAGCATAACTTTCATGAATCTGACAAATGGGCATAGCCACACCCCATGCAGCCATGCTAAGCCCCATATTGGCTGAGCTGGCTGGGGAGTTGTGTGAAAATGGTGCCAGTTGCAATATTTTAGGGCAACTTCTGAACAGTATGAGAGTCCCTCATGAAAACATAAAAAAGTTGCTGCATCCAAGATTATGTCGCAGTCTTTTCCAGGGTTCCCATATCTGCTTCTTGTACTAGAAAGTTGATAATCTGTCAAGATCTTTCCCATCTTACTCTCTTTGAAGACCATCTGCAGTGGTGCTTGGTGCTGGAGCATCAAAGATATACTGTGGGATGAACTGAGGACTGTCATTCTGCACAAATGGTGGACACGAAGATATTGGTGATGTATACCTAAAATAAAATAAAACAAAATGTATGTGTTTATCAATTTTATAAACGTTACCATTTTTTAAACATATCAGTCATTTTTGCTTTAGCTAAATTAAAGGCTAAAATTTTAAAAAATCCTATTGCTTCAATACATATACAATAATACCAATAAAATAAGGCAACTTTGTAACTAGTCCATAAAAAAAATAATTGTTTTTGTCTACAGTTCCTCCAGATCTATCTTCCCACTAACAGACTACAAGTAAACCCGGTGTGGTCATTGTTGCTTCCATATATTTCCAACTTCTTGATGACCAAATGTATATTAGGAAGAAGCAGAGGATGAATATAACTGGAAAACCAGACTACACACAGATTATTTGCTAAGAGAATTCATAATGACCATTTCACAATACCAAAGCTCGGGTCCCAATTGACTTCTATGAGGTTCAGGTTCATGTTCGGGTAGAGTTTTGGTACCTAAACCGAACGTTGGACTAAAGTTCACTCGAACTAGGCGAACATGAACATCCACGGGTTCCGCTAATCCCTAGTAACATTATAGCAGGAAAAAGTTCTGAAATGATTCTTCTTGTAATAATTTTCCACATGAGAAAAAAATGGCATTTCAACAAAGGTGTGTAGACTAACTATATCCACTGTATAGTATAACCCTTTTAATAGGCATTTGTACCTCCATTTTATCATTCATGAAAATGTGCCAGTTGTCACCCTAACCTGGTGTCATTGGAGTTCTAGAGCATTTTTTATCTGTTCCCAGATGCTTGCCTGCCATTTATTTATCATTTCATGTGCAACTGGAGAAAGTGGAGATGAAACCGCGCTGCCAGTAGTAAAAATACAATAGAAAAACCTTAAGTATAAATGCGTTTGTTATTTATCAACGTGTTTCGAAGTGTCTTCATCAGGATAAACCAGCTGCCAGTCTCTTCAGCGTTCCCAGGCCTTGTGCCTTTCACAACCTTTGAAGGTGAGCATATTCTTTGCTTTCATTTTCCTTTTTAACCCGGATTTATTTATCACTAACTCTCAGAAAAATAAATGCACAATAGGTGAAAGAGAAATGTGTTTAATGGTCAGACATACTGTGTATTTTTTTAACATTGCATCTTATGGATCCTTTGTATAATAGCAGTAATCATACTGGTATACAGAGATTTTGGTGCCAACGATGTCTGAACGATTTTATATTAAGTTTATGTTCTGATTAAGAATATGACTTCCGTTTTGCCAGATGAGTTCTAGTATCTGGGATATTTAATAGTTAATTAATTACAGTAGAATTCTGGCTTCAAAAGTCTTTTTATAGCATTGGAAGCCTACAAATTGAAATACAAAATAATTTATGGGAGATTTCCTTACCCATGACACTGTTAAAGAGTCAAAGGACAGACCAAAAGTTATGGTATTTGTTATCACACACAAGTCGCATTGGAGGAATGCATTATTTTCATGGATGAATTATGTCAAAATCAATTCAGCTCGGCTGCATATCTCGCAGCTGTTCAACAGCCACAACCATGCAGGGATTGGCTGTCTGTTAGGAAGGACATTTTTTTTTAGCTAAGGCACTTGACTGTATAAAAGGAGCATGTGAAAGTGGCAGAGTCTCTCAGAAGCAAAGATGACCAGATGTTCACCTGTCTGAACAACTGTGTCTAAAAGTTGTAAAACAATTTCAGAATAATGTTCCTCAATGTTAAGTTGCAAAGACTTTGAATATTCCACCATCTACAGTACATACCAGGCCACCAGTCAGCATTAGATGTTTGTGATTTACGGTCGCGCAGCCGACACTCCGTTAAAAATAAATATGATTCAATCATGCAGATCGCTGCAGGGGCTCAGGAATACATCTAGAAATCCTTGCAATCATTGTCTGTTAACATGGTTCGCTGTACAATCCACAAATGGAAGTTAAAGTTGTATCGTGCGAAGAAGAAGCCACATGTCAACAGAATCTGGAAATGCTGCCTTCATCTCTTGGCCAAAGCTCTTAAAAAAAGGCTGAGGAAAAATGGCAAACTGTTCTGTGGACAGAAGAATCAAAGTACAAAAATCGCTATGGAATCGTGTCCTGTGGACTCAAGAGGAGAGGGAACATTCAGCCCGTTATTAGCAAAAGTTATAAAGCCTGCATCTCTTATGGTTTGGGGGTGAATTAGTGCCTATGGCATTTTACAAATGTTGAAAGGCACTGTCAGTACTAACCATCAAATAAAGGTTTTACAATAACATGTGCTCCCATCCAGACGTTTAATTCGAGGAGGGCCTTACACAATTCAGCAAGACAAGGCTAAACCACCTACTGCATCCACCACAACAGCATGGCTTCTCAGAAGAAGAGTTTGGGTCCAGACCTTTCACCAATAGAAAGCATTTGGCACATTTTGAAACAAAAAAAATCCACCAAAGAAGACCAAGAACCGCTGACTAGCGAGAATTCTACATCAAACAAGAATGGGACAACATTCCTCTCCCAAAACTCCAGCAATTGGTCTCCTGACTTCCCAGAGGTTTACAGACTGTTATAAAAAGAAGATGGGAAGCTACACAATGGTAGATAAGTGGCCCTGTCCCAACTTTTTTGAGATTTGTTCCTGCCATCAATTTACAAATTTTCTAATGAAATGGAGAAATATCCAACTTTCACCGTCTAATTTGTGTCAGGAATAAAATATGGTTTTAAGAGGTTTCCAAATCACTGCATTCTTGTTTTCTTTACATTACACGCAACAAACTCAGTAACCGTAAAAACAATAATTTTATATGGCAGCAAAGAAAGTTGCAGGTGATCTCACGATGATCACATAATCATCATAGTAGCTATATATTCATTATGTATCTTATGTGACCATTGAGAAATCACCTGCAGTTTTCTTGTTACAATATAAAGTGATTATGTCTGGTATTCAAAGCTATTGAGGCTCATATGTCTCAATGCCTGATGAAAACCTGGCAATCTCTTCCTTACGATCACTAACATCTGAATAACATTGCTAATAAAGAATTACATGTACAGTTTGAAAATAGTAAAAAAGGAAACATGTTGACTACTCACAGGTTAGGAAACAATTGTGGAGGCTCGACGGGATAAGAAGGAGAGTCTCCTGTAGGTGTGTCCCTATAACTAGAAACATATATACACTGCAGTCAATATTAGATAGATAGATAGATAACAAATAGCATTGACGCATTGAAATCCCCCTAACCTCAGAAAAATGCAATGTGCTTTTAAAACACTTTGTTGGATATGTACTGGTTGCGTGGAGGCTCGATATATCTTTATAGTGATTGAGTAATAAGATATTCTGATTGACACCAGTTCTATTGAATATTTGCAATTTTCTTAACATGTAAGATCATTTTAACAGAATATAGATTTGATACAATTTGTCCATATAATGTTATTTTTCAACAAAAAAACGGTTAGAAGGTCCTAAACATAGAAAAACTATATAGGGTCTAGTCCTTGTGTTGACTAAATTGGTAATTGTCCTTTCAACACACTTTGTATAAAGAAATAGTACTACAAGCAAATCTAAAAAGTTTTGTATTATATAGTGTCAAATAAATCTCCTTCTTTCTCCATTTATGAGCCATTTCTTCCTCTCTCCCTTCTAAACTTAACATTCATGCTAATAAAAAAAGCTAAAATTAGTCTTGGGCAAAACAATAGAATTTGGGAAGTCACTGAAGCGCCAAGTTGCATTGAAGTGCATGGAGAGGGGTTTCAAGAGAGGTCACATGTGGAGCAGAGAGAGACACAGATAGAAACACATAGACTGATTCTGCAGCAGCTTCTAGTGTTTCACTGTATCCCAGAGTTGGATTTACAGCTACACAGCTCAGTACTAATATATAATGTTCTTCAAGCTACTCTCCAGCTCCTGATAATGTGCTATATACACACAGAAAATCATGCAGGGAACACTCCTGTCTGTGTGCTGTGTATGTGCTGTATCATGGCAGCTTATTAAATAGAGTTTGCAAAGGAGAGAACTGGTGAAAAATACAGCATACAAATTCTATTGCACGAAAGCTAAGCACTAAAACCATTCCGAAGGTATTCTGCTAACGCATTTATGCACACAATTTCTGACTTACATAAAAGTAGCCAAGGAAGGGAACCAGAATGTGGAATATAAAAACAATCTTTATTGAACTAAAAATAGGACAAAATAAAACATAAAAAGAATCCCAAGAGCAGAGTGCCCAGAAGGGGGGAAGCAATGCTCTCCTATATAGTACGTATATAATATAATATTGGCTGGTGTCTACACAAAATACACATACAGTTAATGAAAATTGCAGTCAAAGGATACCCACCTATGGATGGTAACGGCGAAACGTACGTCTGGGTGAGGGAGGAAGCGCCTTCGGTCCGCACGCTGTGCTCCAGCTCCATGCATAGATATTGTCCCAATTTACTCTGTAATCTACGTAATATGTAATTTACGTACTTTCTCTGGATACCCCTCTTTGGTTCTGTTTTGGGGCCATTGTTCCGGACACTCTAATAGGTGATATTTACACCATCTATTCCTATACCCCATATGTATTTTACATTTGATATATTTTTCTTACTCTTGGTGATATAAATCTCCTTTCTGATGACGTTTTATTAACATCCATAGGTGGGTATCCTTTGACTGCAATTTACATTAACTGTATGTGTATTTCGGGTGGACAACAGCCAATATTATATTATATACATGCTTTATAGGACAGCATTGCTCCCCCCTTCTGGGCACTCTGCTCTTGGGATTCCTTTTATGTTTTATTTTATCCTATTTTTGGTTCAACATAGATCGTTTTTATATTCCACATTCTGGTTCTCTTCCTCGGCTACTTTTATGTAAGTCAGAAATTGTGTGCGTATTATGATATGAAGTGCCAGCTATTCACTTTATGGACAATTTATGATAAATTGCTAACATATTTAGCAAAAACTAAATGCTTCTCACATGGAGCATAAAAGGGGTCCTAAGCTTTTGTAAATCATATGGTTTAATCATAAATGAAGAAAAGTCATTTTGTAATATAAACCTTGTTCCTCATTTTTGGAATTGTCCCAGGTTCATATAACCTAACTCCAAAAGGAGCATATCCCATGAGAGGAAAACAAATACACCATTCCCATAAGATTCTGTTTCCATTTTTAGCTAAAAGGAAATATTCCTCACATCTATTAACTATTATGAGCTCTGAACTTTTACAAATAATGGGGCTTGGTCATAATCAACAAAAGTAGGTCATTTTGTATCATAAGCCATGCTTCTGTCCTCTCCCTTCTGCAAAAGCACCCTCATCTCGTGTAAGGTAAAGGCTTAGTCCCCTCTCTAAATCATGGCTCGCTTTGTGACGCCATTCTATAACTCCTACTTTTATCCATCTTGTGGTAAACAGAGTAACACAATAGAAAAAATGTTTACATTAGAAAAAGACTTTTCTTTTCACGATGGAACTGCTAAACTATACAGAAGTTTAGAACCTCATTACAGCATTTGTAAGACATAAGAAAGGAGTCTGCTTTAGGGCATATGGTTGTGTTGCCTTACAGTCAAAAGAGGAAGAAGAAGCAGTAGATCCTTATTTCTAATGTCACATTTGTGGGAATACAGAAATAGGAGCAATAACGCATATTTGCATTTAGTTCAGGGAACCATGTCACAAAACACGCTTTAGGCCTCATTCAGATGTCCATATTGCATGTTGTATACATTTTTTTCACTGATACAAACACGTACCCATTGTAGTATAGGAGGCAATTTACTGTACAAATCAATATTTTTTCACAGACCATATCTTCATGCAAAACTCAAGGAGACATGTCCATGTTTTTCTGGTATCATGGATGAAAAGGAGCCTTGCTTGTCTATGGGTCAGTGAGAAACGCATACAGCACACAGATGGCATCAGTGTACAATCCCGGTGCTGTCTGTATTTGGCATTGCAAAGGATAAGAGAAGCTTTATCATTTATCTATTGTATTATCTATCTGTGGAAAACACTGACGGTAAAAACGGACATGGGGAACATACGCTGATAACACACGGATCCAAAACACTGATGACATTGGTGCCATTTTTTTGCATTTGTGAAAAATACTGACATCTGAATGAGACTTTACAATGTCGGGTGGCAGGAGCAAGTCACAGACACCCATGAATCAGGGCCAGTAAATGGAATTTCTGTCATTTCTCCTTGTGTCCGGATTGCAAGAAAATAGCACTCTGTTTTTGCTGCAAAGTAGAATTTTTTTTTATTTATAACTTGTTTATCCTCACAATCGCCATATTATATAGCACTGTGTACTTACAATTGCTTATTTTGCCTTTCTACCCAGCTAATTCTTCTCTTTTCTCTGCTCTATGTAGAAACAGGAAGTCTATTTTACCTGCATAAATCACTCCCTTCTTTAAGTGTTGACCCAGCAGCTCCTCCTCCCCCTGCCAGGGACTTTTGCAGTGACTGATGGAGGGAAAAGTGACCTCCTGTTTCTACATACACCTTAGAAGGAATCAGCTAGTCAGTTTTTAATCACGTGATGCCATAGACCTAATGGAAAAGAGTAGAATTAATTGCGTAGAAACGGAAAATGAGCAATTGTAAGTACACAGTGCTATATAATATGATGACTGCAATATATTAAGAGGATAAAACTTTGATGGGAGGAGGAGTGCTTCTTTATTATATTACACTTTTGTCAAGCAGTTTCACCTTCATCAGTTATACTGTGTAACAAAAAAGGAAACTATACAGAAATCTAAATTTTATACTATATTACACCAAATAGAATGTGTTAAGGTACCTTCACACGAAACAACTTTGTAACGATATCGCTAGCGATCCGTGACGTTGCAGCGTCCTGGCTAGCGATATCGTTTAGTTTGACACGCAGCAGCGATCTGGATCCTGCTGTGATGTCGCTGGTCGCTGAATAAAGTTCAGAACTTTATTTGGTCGTCCGATCGCCGTGTATCGTTGTGTTTGACAGCAAAAGCAACGATACCAGCGATATTTTACACTGGTAACCAGGGTAAACATTGGGTTGCTAAGCGCAGGGCCGCGCTTAGTAACCTGATGTTTACCCTGGTTACCAGCGTAAAATGTAAAAAAAACAAACAGTACATACTTACATGCGTCCCCCGGCGTCCGCTTCCCACATTGACTGAGCGCCGCAAAGTGAAAGTGAAAGCACAGCAAAGCGGTGACGTCACCGCTGTGCCCTGCTACTGCCGGCGCTCAGTCAGTGCAGGAAGCGGACGCCGGGGGATGCATGTAAGTATGTGCTGTTTGTTTTTTTCACATTTTACGCTGGTAACCAGGGTAAACATCGGGTTACTAAGCGCGGCCCTGCGCTTAGCAACCCGATGTTTACCCTGGTTACCCGGGGACCTCGGCATCGTTGGTCGCTGGAGAGCGGTCTGTGTGACAGCTCTCCAGCGATCAAACAGCGACGCTGCAGCGATCGGCATCGTTGTCGCTATCGCTGCAGCGTCGCTTCATGTGAAGGTACCTTTAGTCACACTGAGACATTTAGATTTTCATTAATCTTTCTAATTTTTGCTAACCTCATTTAGATACCCGTTTTTTCACATATGTGATCTATCATTGGTATTCAAAATAGAACTCGCACCCATTATAATCTATGGCACACTTCACATGTTCATGTTTTTTTGAAGACTGGAGTGAAAATGCCTATATTGATTAATCGGGACAATGGGTCCATGAAAATCACAGACAGCACATGGATAGCATCAGTGTGCAGTGCTGTACAATATTAACATTGTAATTGATAGGAGAACAGATTGCAATTTGTTGTATTTATTTTTTTCATGAGAAAATCACTGATGAAACTTTAATGTTAAAAACTGAAATACTGACCAAACACTGCTGAATACTGAATGCAAAACACTGATGAAAATTGGACAATTTTTTTGCATATATGAAAAATCACAGAGATCTGAATGAGACCCTACTATGTGCATTTGTTGAAGATGAGACTACATGATCGAAATGTAATATGCTAAAATGGTGTCCCACGAAAAAAGTGCATTTTAATTAATAGATCTGTTCCTGTCCTGAGATAATCTTATGAATGTGCCTCTGCTATGTAATGTGCAATGACTGTGTCTGACCCTGCAAAGGTGCTCAAATTTATGGTTGGCATATACTACAGCTCCTGGCCAGGATGATAAGTGAGTATACAGACAAAACACCAGGGGCTTCTAGCTGCTGTTTACTGTTAAAACACAATTCCCTTACTATTTTATCACAGGAATTAGTGTTTCTGATCCTGTCACAAGTCCTTTGAGCTTATCATTAATCAAGTCAGTGACATATAAGTTCAGCGACCACTGAAAATTTAATGCCACTGAGCTGATTTATGATGGGCTCAGAGGACTGGAGATGCAGCAGAAACACTTGCTCCTGTGATAAAACAGGCAGGGAAATGTGTTACCTGAGAATGTAGCAGCGGCAAGACCCTGCCGTTTTATCTGTATACTCATTATCTTAAGTTTGCTGCTCTTCCCTACCTGGTCAAGGGCTGTGGTATATGCCTACCATGAACTGGAGCTGTTCTGCATGGTCGGACACAACAGATTATCTCAGCAGAGCAACATTTTTTTAACCCACCCAATTGTGGAACTTTGTATTCCAAGATCTTTTGATTAAAATATACTTTGCTCATGGAAAACCCCCTTGTAGTGCGGATCGCAATAAAAAATAAAACATTTTCTATTTTACAACAAAAACAGAGTGCTGATTTCTTGCTACACTTACTCCAGGAGTGCTGTGCTGCATGTATGGACAATTATTGACAAATGCTTTGACTTCACGTTGTAATATCTTATTAATTGTTGTACTTATGTTTATAGTGGCAAATGTATAAAATATATGCATGTATTTATTATTTATAAACTATTGATGTGAACCCTGCTTCTTTACCTCCATTCATTTTACCTGGTCCCTTGTGTGACATGTTGTTTGTAAAGTGTGTGTTAGTAATAGTGTATCCAGTAATAAAGGTTTACAATGAGATGCATTTTACTCTGATTTGTTATTGAATAGAGGTTCTCTTTTTGGTTTTCTTGTGTAGCAGCGTACTTGCACTCAGTATTTTTTATTAACCACATATATTGTGATTGTTATTGGAATTACATGGCGCACTCCTCCTCATAAGTCTTTTATTTATTTTCACAGACGCAGTTACTTACTGTGGCGTTGGTACTTGGGGACTTCCGATGGGTGAACAGTAGATCGACCTTCAAAATATATTAAATTAAGGCAAGACAGTTATTTTGTTTTAACTCAAGAAAAAACATCATGGATGAAAATAAGTCTTAGGCCGGGGTCACACCTGCGAGTGCAATGCGAGAAATTCACGTGAGTCTCTCACATCAATTCCCGGCACTGCCGCCGGCACTCGGGACAGGAGCGTTCAGCTGCATAGAAATACATGCAGCCGCAAACTCCAGTCCCAAGTGTCGGCGGCAGTGCCGAGTGTTGATGCGTGAGACTTACGCGAGTTTCTCACATTGCACTCGCAGGTGTGACCCCGGCCTTAAAAGGAAACTGTCAGCAGATTTCTACCAAGAATTATGCTCTTGGGCTTGTAAATAGTGGGGTATACATGTCCATGTTTAGTGTCTTAGAGACCAGATCCTATTTACTGACATATTTTTTTCATTATTACCCTTGCTTTTTTATAGTAGCCATAATTGTATTATTTTTTTCATTGACGTGGTTGTATGGCTTTGTTTTATGCTCGACAATTTGTATTTTTAGTGTTATTTTGGGGAACATATAATTTACATATATAATTTAATTATTTTTGTAATTTATATAATGTTTTTCCATGAAAAAGAGAAAAAAGCAAGTTTTAATTAAGTTTTGTTTCAATTTTTGACTGTTTTACATCTATATTGTATTTTTTTTTTAACAATTTCACAATAAATTACCAGTTGAATTAATTTCACAAGTTATTATGGATGTGTAGATACCTAATATTTGTATTTTTGTTGTTAAATTTTTGCATTAAAATGTATTTTATATGAAAAAAATATCTTTTTTTGTGGGGACTTTTGTGTAGAGGAATTATACATATAAAAACAGACACTTACACAAACATACAGTATATATATATATTTTACTTTTTTTTAAATTTCCCCAAGAGATTATAAAATATATCTAAGGATAATATATGTTCTCTATATTGCGACTATACTGCTCAATGAATTCATCTATGGGTGCAGTGATCATATTGACACCACATGTGCATCACAGGATTTTATACCATTAGGGGGTAAAGAACGAATAATTACATTTTACCACTAAAATGTTGCTTTAGTCTCAAGTTTTTAATTTTTATAATTGCTAATAGGAAAAAATGGACCTTACAGGTTGTTCTGCAATTTCTCCTCAATGTGCCAATACCCTACATGTAATTGGGAAATACTTTTCAGGCCAGTGGAAAGCTCAGAAGGGAAGGAGTGCAGTATTATAGGGCAGATTTGACTGTTACGGTTTATGGGTGTAATGACCCACTCGAAGAGTTCCTGAGATACCAAAATAGCAGAATCCCCCTATACGTGACCTTACTTTACAAACTTTGCCTTTCAATGAATTCATCTAAGGTTGCAGTGATCATATTGACACCACAGGTGTGTCACAGAAATCTATACGATTGGGCAGTGAAGAATAAATGATTTTGTTACCACAAAAATGTAGTTTTAGCCCCAGATTTAGAATATTCACAGTCGGAAATAAGTAAAACTGGCAACAAAATTTGTCACACAATTTCTGCTGATTGTGGCAATACCCCATATGTTGCTATACAGTACTGCTTAGCCACACGGCGAGGGAAGGAGCGCTATTTGACTCTAGGAGAACAAATTATTGAAGAATAGTTTGCGGACTCCATATACCGAGCCCCTAAGTGCCAGAAGAGCAGAATCCTCCCCTCAAGTGACCCCATTGTGGAAATTACACTCCTCTGGAAATTTATCTGCAGGTGTAGTGACAATTTTGACTCTATTGATGTTTTCCAGAAGCAAACAGCAGTGGATGTTGCTGATTGAAAAAACTGCAAATGTGCCATTGTAGTGCCCAGTAGATTGCAGTGCCCAGTATCTTGTAGTGCCCAGTATGTTGTAGTGGCCGTACATTGTGCCCAGCTTGTGTTTCTAAAGAGATGGACCGGGTAAATTGGGCAGATTCTCATCGCTACAGACAAGCCAAATGTGTGGACACTAAATGTGATTTATGCATAGTAGTGCTGATTTTCTTTTGGGGGTGAGGAGCCATAGCACTTTCCCAGAGCCTTTGTGCTACCAGTAACATGGAAGCCCTCTATATTTCTGTTAACAAATGATGGACCTGTGAGGGGACTTGCTTTTTTTTTATTGAGTTGGAGCCCCATCCCTCTCCCAGCTTTCTAAATGCAGTGATTGATACTGATTGCAGCATTTAGGGGGTTAAAATGCCAGGGTAAATGCCAGGGTAGTGTGGGCACTGCTCTTAGCAATGACAGCTGTGTCTCAGCTTTAACTTAAGCTGAGTTCCTGGGGATGATCACGCAGGGACAACTCCTGTGTACGCACGATCGCCATGACGAATGCATACGTCAAAGATCGGGAACTCTTATCTGACGATGACGTATGGGTACATCCAGGGCCAGACTGGGACCAAAATTCAGCCCTGGCATTTGAAGTCACACAGGCCCACTTGTCACATGGTGACTGTATAATATCTTTGTACACTTGTAGGTTACAAGAAGTGAGGGGAGTGTAACATGACTATATAACATACACTCACTGGCCACTTTATTAGGTACACCTGTCCAACTTCTTGTTAACACTTAATTTCTAATCAGCCAATCACATGGCGGCAATTCAGTGCATTTAGGCATGTAGACATGGTCAAGACAATCTCCTGCAGTTCAAACCGAGCATCAGTATGGGGAAGAAAGGTGATTTGAGTGCCTTTGAACGTGGCATGGTTGTTGGTGCCAGAAGGGCTGGTCTGAGTATTTCAGAAACTGCTGATCTACTGGGATTTTCACGCACAACCATCTCTAGGGTTTACAGAGAATGGTCCGAAAAAGAAAAAAAATCCAGTGAGCGGCAGTTCTGTGGGCGGAAATGCCTTGTTGATGCCAGAGGTCAGAGGAGAATGGGCAGACTGGTTCGAGCTGATAGAAAGGCAACAGTGACTCAAATCGCCACCCGTTACAACCAAGGTAGGCCTAAGAGCATCTCTGAACGCACAGTGCGTCGAACTTTGAGGCAGATGGGCTACAGCAGCAGAAGACCACACCGGGTACCACTCCTTTCAGCTAAGAACAGGAAACTGAGGCTACAATTTGTACAAGCTCATCGAAATTGGACAGTAGAAGATTGGAAAAACGTTGCTTGGTCTGATGAGTCTCGATTTCTGCTGCGACATTCGGATGGTAGGGTCAGAATTTGGCGTAAACAACATGAAAGCATGGATCCATCCTGCCTTGTATGGAGCATCTTTGGGATGTGCAGCCGACAAATCTGCGGCAACTGTGTGATGCCATCATGTCAATATGGACCAAAATCTCTGAGGAATGCTTCCAGCACCTTGTTGAATCTATGCCATGAAGAATTGAGGCAGTTCTGAAGGCAAAAGGGGGTCCAACCCGTTACTAGCATGGTGTACCTAATAAAGTGGCCGGTGAGTGTATAATCACAGCTGTATCCAGCATTACAGCACAGCCCCATAGAATGTAATACAGAACAGTCCCCATAGAATGTAATACAGCACAGCCCCCATAGAATGTAATACAGCACAGCCCCCATAGAATGTAATACAGCACAGCCCCCATAGAATGTAATACAGCACAGCCCCCATAGAATGTAATGCAGCACAGCCCCCATAGAATGTAATACAGCACAGCCCCCATAGAATGTAATACAGCACAGCTCTCATAGAATGTAATACAGCACAGCCCCCATAGAATGTAATACAGCCAGTCCCCATAGAATGTAATACAGCCAGCCCCATAGAATGTAATGCAGCCAGCCCCCATAGAATGTAATACAGCACAGTCCCCATAGAATGTAATACAGCACAGTCCCCATAGAATGTAATGCAGCCAGCCCCCTATAATGTAATGCAGCCAGCCCCATAGAATGTAATGCAGCCAGCCCCCATAGAATGTAATGCAGCCCCCATAGAATGTAATACAGCCAGCCCCCATAGAATGTAATGCAGCACAGCCCCATAGAATGTAATGCAGCACAGCCCCCATAGAATGTAATGCAGTACAGCCCCCATAGCATGTAATACAGCACAGTCCCCATAGAATGTAATACAGCACAGCCCCCATAGAATGTAAGCAGCACAGCCCCCATAGAATGTAATGCAGCACAGCCCCCATAGCATGTAATACAGCACAGTCCCCATAGAATGTAATACAGCACAGCCCCCATAAAATGTAAGCAGCACAGCCCCCATAGAATGTAATGCAGCACAGCCCCCATAGAATGTAAGCAGCACAGCCCCTATAGAATGAAATGCAGCACAGCCCCCATAGAATGTAAGCAGCACAGCCCCCATAGAATGTAATACAGAACAGTCCCCATAGAATGTAATGCAGCCAGCCCCATAGAATGCAATACAGCACAGCCCCCATAGAATGTAATGCAGCACAGCCCCCATAGAATGTAATGCAGCACAGCCCCCATAGAATGTAATACAGAACAGTCCCCATAGAATGTAATTGGAGCACCCCCACTGCCGCAGGGCCGAGGGGTACCCGGTACCGGGCCTCTCTGTCTCAGTTCTGGGGTTGTCACGGTAGCTAGACCCGGCCCGTGACCCTGCTGAGGGGCGTCCAATGAAGGTGGAGAGTGATGCTGTTGTGGTGTGGTGCCGGTCGCAGTTAATAACGAGGACACCAGGTTGCAGTCTCTTTACCTCTTTACTGAAGGCTTCAGGATCCTCAGTCCGGAATACGGTTAACTGGGCTGCGTGAGTCCAGCCGGTCCGATGGCACCTCCAGAGTTCCCTTTTGCAGGTGGAAATCTGTGCCTACCTTCTAGCGCTTGTGTGTTGTAGTCCTTCCCTGCTGTGCTTACGGGATAGTCCTCACAACTGTTGTGTCTGTTTCTGAAGTTCCCTCACAACTCGATTATGATGTTCTGTTTCGTCCCCCAGATGATATGGCTAGGACGCACCCGTATGACGGGTAGGCTCGGAGGTCTTCTGGGACCCTAGAGTCGCCCCTCTCCAGATGTTGCCCCCTGTGTCTGCTTAGGTGATTTTGGGTGAGACAGCCCGCCTATAACTGACTGTCCTGCCGTAGGTTTGAAGTAAAGCCTGGAGCTCAATACTTCCTCGGCGTTCCGGCCACCGGCTACGCGCCTCAGTAGGATGTTGCCTCATCTTACAGCACGACTCCTACTGGTGTTTCTCCTTGTTGCGTTGATCTCGTTTCTCACTCAGCACAATAAACCTCGCTTCTTGTCCTTTCTTGGGGTACCGCCGCGATGAAGTGCAGGCGCGATCCCGTAACGTTCTTTCTGTTCGCTAGGCCTCTGTCAGGATCCCACCCCTGACAGGGACCCCCCTGAATCTTCCCCTGCAACACCCTCTGCCACAGGATGTTGCCTGGTTCCAACCCAGTCAGCTTCTGCCTAACTTCCTATCTAACCCCCAGTTTTACCAGATTGTGAGGAGTGGCCTAATACATAGCACCCTTAGCTCCCCCTGGAGGCCAGACTGTGAAGTGTATTGGTGTCTGTGATACCTGGTCAGGTGAACTCCTTCAGTGCCATCAGACGTACCATAGCCCCCTTTAGTGGCGGAGAATCAGTACTGCAACGACCAGGACTCTGGGGCACTGCATAATACAGCACAGCCCCCATAGAATGTAATGCAGCCAGTATATGACGCCGGTATAGTTGAATGCGGGGCCGGGAGTGTGCCAACAGCGGGGGGAGTGTGCTGACAGCGGTACACTCGAGCGGCCCACTACTGCCACCGGCCCTTCTGGCATTTGCCAGAACTGCCCAATGGCCAGTCCGGTCCTGGGTACATCAAAGGTCCTGATATTGCAATCTCTGCTATTGATAGAACATCTACATGACTCTTTTGCGCAGTTAACACCCACATTTTAGAAACAGTGTTGCTCACTGTGTTGTACCGCTTCTTAAACTTCCATTTATTCTTACGTGAGTTAATATACATTATAATACCTGCTGTATATTAGCTTCTGTCAAGAGCTCATGGTTAGAGATGGTGCAAATCGATTTTACATGACTCGGTCCAGTGGCCATGCCCTTAATCTGAGGCTGACGGACAGGAGCCCCATGAACCACCTCCCACGTGATGGAATCCTGGGCTCTTCTTTTGATTAGCTAGCCTTGGGTGATGTCATCATTGTGGCATGATGCACATGTGACGTTATATCAGGTCAACTAATCAAAAGAAGAGCTGAAGATGCTCAATTTGCATCATCTTTACTGTAACATATTTTACTGTTCTGGGGGCTTACACTTTTTTCCAAAGATAAGCAAACCATCAGAGTTTTACTCACGGATAACCTGGTAAAGATTGTTGGTCCATTCGAACGTCATTCACTGATGATTTATTTTCCACAGTTTCATCTCTGTGTAAAAGAAAAGGCACTACATTTTGGAAATGTAAGTAAATGTTTAGGACAGTAATTACTATATATTGGACTTACACATACTACTTGTGCTTATTCATTTTACATAAGAATCTTTGATTAATCACATACAGCTGAGATATTAGCACATAGTGACAAAACCACAAACATAAGCATAGTAATGTTGTATACAGCTTTCCTTGTATCAAAATAGTTATAGAAAAACATATAGTACTGCAATAGAAGGTCAAAGTTCTGTGCATGTTCCACATGTGCAGCGCTGGCATTCTGGGTTCAAGTCCCACCAAGGATAACATCTGCAAGGAATTTGCATGGGATTCCTCCCGCACTCCAAAGACATACTAATAGGGAATTTAGATTGTGAGCCTCCACAGGGAGGAGTATGCCTCTACAGTGCTGTGGAATATGAGGTTTCTGCATAATCCTAACTATATAAATAGAATATACTGTAGTATGTTATATAAGTGAGAGGACATGAGTCAGGACAAGAAAGTGAACTCCAAATAGACCTAGCCCTGTGTCCAACTTGCCAACAATCCTGATTTTGCCATCACATGCCCCGATGAAGCATACAAAACAAAAAAAGGGATCTCACACCTTTAGTATAACATTAATGTACAGGTGCAAAATATGCTGTGGTCAATATATAATCATATACATACAATTAGCACCCAGGTCTATCTATCTTTTCTAGAAAGGTTTAATTAAGAGCTAAACATGGATCCCATCAGTTTCCCAGTTCATGAGGTCTGTTTGGACACATTGAGAGGTGAGTCATTACAGTTGGGGACCATCCAAAAATTAAGGTACACTTTGTCTTGATTGAATAGCTTTTTCATTTCTTGATCAAAACATGTTTTCACAGTGTATGTGCAAAGCTCATAAGACACACTTACCATTATGTCTAAAGATTCCATGAAGTTATGCTGTTATGTTTGCATACAGTGGCCAAGTATATGTTGGAACACCTTCATTACTGGCTATGTAGGAAAGTGTGATTTCCTGTGCATGACAACATGACCAAGTATATGTTGGTACGCTTTCATTATTGACTACATAGGAAAGTGTGGTCTCCTGTGCATGCTCAACAGTAGGCCACCATGACAACATGACCAAGTACAGTATATGTTGGTATGCCTTCTATATTGACTACATTTTAAAGTGTGGCCTCCTGTGCATGCTCAACAGTAGGCCCACCATGACAACATGTTTTTAACATGAGACCACCTTATGGCATACAGTGGCAGATGTCTGCTTTATGTTAACATGTGCTGGCAGAATTACCCAGCAAGTGTCCTGAACATAAAACCCAAACCCAACACAGCCTGGAGATACTAGAAAGAAGTGGAGGAGCTATTGACACTCCTCTTGAAGACCCTTTGATAATATAATGCATTGCCATGGTTTGTATGTTGTTTTATAAGGTTTGGGGCCTGCAGCAGTTCACTAACCAGTAAATAGGGTTAACTATTAGGGCTAGAACAGAGTCAAAGGAGTTACGTTGGGATAGAAAATTCAGTTTTCTGTTCGTGTGTCAGTTAGTGGAAAATATTGAAAAGGGAAGGACCTATGGTCCCATTGTTCATAGATCTGTATGGAAAAGGATGTTTTGTGCAAAGAAGGGAGACCATACTTGGATAGGACGTTCTGAAGTAAGCAAGGCAGAATGATTCCTCATCTCAGGCAAGTCGGTGGCATACAGCTAGCATTATCTATATGAGATAAGAGGTGGAAGTGTAGCCGCACCTGCGGGTCATAGAGAAGAAGATGTCAAGGCTGGAACACATGTTCTCCTACTGGGAATTGAAGATGCAGTGGCACACCAAGGGAAAGATGAGAATGGTTGTGAGGGGTCATAGCTACACACCTCAAGGCGTGCCGCCTATTCAAGGGAACATGGTTGCTACTATTGTGATCTGGTTGTTGACTGTAACATGTAATGGAATAAAAATGTACCATCACGTGTAACCGTGTTGTTCCTGCCTCTGGATTGTGTACAAGATGTATTCCTAAAGTGTCATGCCTGCTATCTGATGTATATACATTTCATTGATTCATTAAATAAAGTTTATTTATGTACTCTGGTGTCCCTCATCTCAACTTTGTTGGGTCCTGGCCTGCCAAGTCAAGCGGCAGCATGCAGTCTGTAGAGGCACATCACACAGTCAGCCAGTATCCCCTTTTTCTGTAATGTCTGGAGACACAGAAGCAACCCTCGGCTTTATCACACATGAACAGCAGCGTTGCGTACCATGATACTGTGCAAGATAGAGAATATAACAGTTTCTTTAATTAAGCATGTGATAATTGGCTTAATTAACACTTACCCCACAACCTGCACTACAATAGCAGTTGGCTTATAGCCACTACTACAGCTTGAAGGCTCTGTAGGATTGAAAAGAACAGAAATGAGAACTATAACATGCACAAAATAATCTACTCTTCTGGATAAATAGGGATATTAACAGCTGTAAAAATGCTAAATAATTCATATACATGTCAACAATGTTAACCTCAACACTCAGCTATACTCCATCCGTCCATCCAAACGTCCGTCCATCTGTCCATCCATTATCCAATTTGATTTTTGTACAGCAAAGAGAATTTTCGCATACCTATTCCTTGAAGTATACAGTTATATAGGGTACAATTGTATAGGTCAATATTTGCAAACACAGTTTTGTTAGAGATCATCAAACCAGAGCATTAAATGGCTGAGTCTTTACAAGCCTGTGGAATTATGATGTTTGTGTTAATGTGTTCTCTAATTATTACAAACGTCTTCCTAATTAATCACAAACTGAGATCGGAAACAAAAAATCATTAACTGCTGTAGACTCCGTGCCAATCCATCTGTAGTGTATGGACATCAGCACCAGGCTGAATAATATTTGGGCCTTCCTCTCTCCCACAGATAGTATAATAGAGCGCCTTCTTCATGTCTCAAAGGAAATTACAAATAAGAAAATTGCTTTAAGAGATTCAATTGCCCAGTTCCGCCAGATTTATACAAACGTGTCTCATGCACTTTAGTGTGCGGTCCGTTCATTTTACGGATATCACTCGGACACATTGTGGTGTATAGTCCTTACACATATCCTTTTTTTTTGCGATCAGATGACCCACAAAAACATATGTTGGAGGTTAGTCCAATTTTGACCAAACTCAAAATGTCAAAGCAATCCGTGATGTGAATGGATGCCATCTGTGTTAGTTCAATGTGTTGTCCATTTCAAGGACAAATGTGTCAATTCAGCCTGAGAGCCATTAACCCCTTAACCCCTGGAGCTTTTTTCGGTTTTGCGTTTTCGGTTTTCGCTCCCCTTCTTCCCAGAGCCATAACTTTTTTAATTTTCCGTCAATATGGCCATGTGAGGGCTTATTTTTTGCCAGACAAGTTGTACTTGTGAACAACACCATTGGTTTTACCAAGTCGTGTACTAGAAAACAGGAAAAAAAATTCAAGTGAAGTGAAATTGCAAAAAAGTGCAATCCCACACTTGTTTTTTTTTTTGGCTTTTTTGCTAGGCTCACTAAATGCTAAAACTGACCTGCCATTATGATTCTACAGGTCATTACGAGTTCATAGACATCAAACATGTCTAGGTTATTTTTTATGCAAATGGTGACAAAAAATTCCAAACTTTGCTAAAAAAAAATTGCGCAATTTTCCAATACCTGTAGCATCTCCATTTTTCGGGATCTCTGGTCAGGTGAGGGCTTATTTTTTGCGCACCAATCTGACGTTTTTAATTATACCATTTTGGTGCAGATATGTTCTTTTGATCACCCATTATTGCATTTTAATGCAATTGTATGTAGAAAATGGCTGGCGCACTACACTAATGCACTAAATAGGTTGAGGGGGTGCAAGACTGATGGCTGATACACAAAGTCACCAAAAAACAAGAAACAGAAGCCACCAAGAATGTCCGCACACCACCAAAATAGTACGTAGAAAATACAAAAGCTTTATTGGTAACATTATTTAAAAACATTTAAAACCACGTACAACACCCTCCGTACACATTTGACAATACCATTATGTACCACAAGACATTTCACATGCACTAATAGACCATGTGCAAAGCATGCATAAATCCTGCAACGTATAACTATATATAATATCTAGACAATGTTAAACAAGCTGTATTCTATATCAGTATTTGCATACACAGTTCAAAATAATCAAAACCTGGTAGCAAGTGCTGCCCCACCAATGTATGCAGCCCCCAACACTGTCCCTATGGATCCAGAGGAGCATATGCTAAAGTAATGCCCTAGGAAAGAGAGCAAATGTCTCAGTCCTGAATCAACATACCCTGTATGGTTGTGAGCCAAGGAAAAAATGCAAGCAAAAAAATAGGCTTAAAAGGAGACCGAGGAGCAAAAGCTCATGAAGGAGGCTGTGAGGCAGAGCTACCGCAGGACAATTGTGGCCGGAGGGAGAGCTTATTTTGAACTGTAGCCAATCACTTTCAGTCATAAGGTTGGTGCAGGGAGCGGTTAGGGTATGTTCATTTTTTCATAAGTATTAGTAGCAGAACCTTTTTAATCAAAACTTGTGGATTTGAACTATTTGTGGTTTTAAGAGGTGTGAACATACTTTTATAGTCACTATTCCACCCTATGACTGAAAGCGAGCAGATATAGGGAGGTTATGATTATTTTTTCTGTGTATCCCTATACCTGCAGGTATATAGTGCTTTTGGACATGATAGGTTCCCTTTAAGGCCCGCACCCCTTAAAAATAGTATGTGTGAGATGGTACATTTTTACTATCCATGTGGCTTTCTGTTGGCCGTACGTGTGTATGTGTGTACCATCCATGTGCTGTTCATGTGCTCCATCTGTAGCGCCCCCACTGCCGCAGGGCCGAGGGGTACCCGGTACCGGGCCTCTGAGTCTCTGCTCTGGGGTTGTCACGGTGGCTAGACCCGGTCCGTGACCCTGCTGAGGGGCGTACAGTGATAGATGTAGATAGTGGTGGTGGTGCGGTGCAGTAAATAACGAGGACACCAGGTTGCAGTCTCTTTACCTCTTTACTGAAGGTCTCTGGGTCCTCAGTCCGGAATACGGTTCACCAGGCTGCGCAAGTCCGGCCGGTCCGATGGCACCTCCAGAGTTCTCCTTGCAGGTGGAAATCTGTGCCTTCCTGCTAGCGCTATGTGTTGTGGTCCTCCCCTGCTGTGCTTACGGGATAGTCCCCACAACTGTTGTGTCTGTTTCTCGTGTTCCCTCACAACAACTCGATTAGATGATGTTCTGCTAATCCTCCGTCCCTCCCGGTGTTATGGTTGGGACGCACCCGTATGACGGGTAGGCTCGGAGCTCTTCCGGGACCCTAGAGTCGCCCCTCTCCACAGGTTGCCCCCCAAGTCTGCATAGGTGATTTAGGTGAGACAGCCCGCCTGTGACTGACTGTCCTGCCGTTGGTTTGAAGTATTGCTTGGAGCTAGATATATGAATACTTCCTCGGCGTTCCGGCCGCCGGTTGTGCGCCTCAGTAGGATGTTGCCTCGGTCTTACAGCACGACTCCTACTGGTATTCTCCTTCTTGCTTTGATCTCGTTTTTCACTCAGCACAATATATCTCGCTTCTGATCCTTTCTTAGGGCACCGCCGCTATGCTGAGCAGGCACGGTCCCGTGACGTTCTTTCTTGTTGCCAGGCCTCTGTCAGGGTCCCAAACCTGACAGGGACCCTACCGAATCTTCCCCACAACACCCCCTGCCACAAGGTGTTGCCTGGTTCCAACCCAGTCAGCTTTCTCCACTAACTTCCTGCCTGACCCCCAGTTTACCCACACGGTGAGGAGTGGCCTAATAAATAGCACCCTTAGCTCCCCCTGGAGGCCCGACTGTGAAATGTATTGGTGTATGTGATACCTGGTCAGATGAACTCCTTCAGTGCCATCAGACGTACCATAGCCCCCCTTAGCGGCGGAGCCACAGTACTGCAACGACCAGGACTCTGGGGCGCTGCACTCCCCCCCGGTTAAATCCAGTACTCCGGGACTGGGAAGAAAACAACAATACATGTCAGCAAAAAGACATACAATTTTGTGAGTGCAATAACAATAAGCATACTTGAACGGAGCTTCCCTTTATGGGAGGTGAGGACACTTGAACGTTACAAACACGGTTAAATACCTTGAATAACTTAGTATAAATAACTTTTCTCACCCAACCGGGTATTCTACTTAGTGCAAAATTTTTAAACATTAATTTAACATTGCCTTTAAGGATGTACACTCTAAATCCACTAAAGACCTTCTTATAACACATTATAAGGCTTAAGCAACTGTGCTTCATTCTCCTACTTTACGTCTGCAGGACCGCCTGTCCTAACGGCTCCAGACCTACTGCCTCTCCTTTCTATTACAGGACCGCTCCTTTCAGCCCGAGCCTTCTGTCCTTCCACTACTATACACAGTATAGAACATGTTTTTCTTTCAGTTTGAGATCACTGAGCCATCCCTATAGGGCTCCTAAGAGGACTCACCACTAACCCCTACGGGTTCACTTCCTGTCCTCATCCTTCTATTAACATTATTGAACATTTCTTACAATTAACTAATTGGTTACATTTAACTTTCACATATCAACATTATTACTTCTTTCAAAGCATCATCATTCCTTAAGTGCTATCGATGAACATCCCCTTTAAGAGGGGACCAAGTCTCTATGAGGTGGTGCAACTTTTCAAGCTGCAAGTCCGTATGCAGCAAGGACTCCAGTACAAGTTCCAATAACCGTATCTTCGCAAAGAGTCCGTCTTTTATATAAAACCAGTAAGGAGCACCTTTAAGAAGGTGCAAACTATTTACAAGGAGTTTGTATCATGCACTGTTCATGATCCCAGCAGTTCTTTTCAACAGGAAACAAAAGGTAGAAAAGCAACCAAAAAGCAATAGGGATCCCGGGTCAACAAAGGGATCCCTTTAAGAGTTAACCCTAGTCGGGTTTAAAGTAGCAAAAAGCAGGAAAAGAAACAGTTAACTATTTACAATCTTCGGTTCTCCGAGGTTTAGTTGGACGGCTTCCAGGGCTGCACCTGGCACTTAACCCCTCTTGGCCTGGGAAAAGTGAGGTCCAGGGTTACACCCAGTGCTGGACAAACGCCGTTAATCCGTCTTTCATGTACGGTAAAATCATGCGCAGCGATGGAGGTCTGCGCAGCTTGAGTATGGACATTTGCTGCAGCAGAGGTAGCGGCTGCTGCAAGATCAGTCACTGGAACGGAGTCAGCAGCTGTGGCACTAGCAGTCACTGGAGTGGTGTCGGTCGTCAGGGCAGGGTCGTCCTTCATACCTGCTTCAGATGCGGTCCCTCCGGTGCCGGTCTGCTCCGTCTCCGCTGGTGCCTGGAACACTGGTTGCAGGGCCTTGCGCTGCGGCATCGTCATCTCCGTTTGCAGCATCTCGCTTTCCGGCAGAGCCTTGCTTTCTGGCTTCGGAGCGCTGGAACTTCTTTCTTGCTCCGGACCAGACGAGGCTGCCGACAGACGTCTGGTGAGGCTCCCGATGAAGGTCTTCTTCCACCTGACCTCAGTGCTCAGCTGCGTCCGCAGGAGTTGGTCGTTGAGCTCATCCACTCCGGTCTGCAGGAGGTCAGCGTCAACTGTGGAGGTCTGGCTGCGGTGCCTCTCCGGGTAGCTGGGGGAGTCCTCGGCTCCGACCCCACGCTCCAGCTCCGGGCGGCTGGCCATGGCGTCCTCCATGTGGTTCGCTTCTTCTTCCTGGTCCTTTTCCCGCTCTCTCCTTCGTGGGCGGTTTCGCTTTCGTTGTCTCCGCCCCCCATTGAGGATCAGTAGGCGGATCTCGGCTGCTGACGGACACGTCCTCAAGGGGCAGAAATATTTAGACTGGGCGGCCATTGTCTTTCGCGCTCTCCAGCTTGTCTACGCCCACTCCGCGCCCTTCTTCTTCTCCTGCGCTCTCCTTAGCGCTGCAATGGCGGCGACTTTTGGTGGGAACTTTTGGTGGTAAATGGCAACACACAGTCTTTGCAATAAAGTACAGTCCAAGCACAATAAATCACAGTTCCAAGGCACACATGACCCGATTCCTCAGGCTTAAGTAGATCCTGTTCGTGACGCCAAGTTTGTAGCGCCCCCACTGCCGCAGGGCCGAGGGGTACCCGGTACCGGGCCTCTGAGTCTCTGCTCTGGGGTTGTCACGGTGGCTAGACCCGGTCCGTGACCCTGCTGAGGGGCGTACAGTGATAGATGTAGATAGTGGTGGTGGTGCGGTGCAATAAATAACGAGGACACCAGGTTGCAGTCTCTTTACCTCTTTACTGAAGGTCTCTGGGTCCTCAGTCTGGAATACGGTTCACCAGGCTGCGCAAGTCCGGCCGGTCCGATGGCACCTCCAGAGTTCTCCTTGCAGGTGGAAATCTGTGCTTTCCTGCTAGCGCTATGTGTTGTGGTCCTCCCCTGCTGTGCTTACGGGATAGTCCCCACAACTGTTGTGTCTGTTTCTCGTGTTCCCTCACAACAACTCGATTAGATGATGTTCTGCTAATCCTCCGTCCCTCCCGGTGTTATGGTTGGGACGCACCCATATGACGGGTAGGCTCGGAGCTCTTCCGGGACCCTAGAGTCGCCCCTCTCCACAGGTTGCCCCCCAAGTCTGCATAGGTGATTTAGGTGAGACAGCCTGCCTGTGACTGACTGTCCTGCCGTTGGTTTGAAGTATTGCTTGGAGCTAGATATATGAATACTTCCTCGGCGTTCCGGCCGCTGGTTGTGCGCCTCAGTAGGATGTTGCCTCGGTCTTACAGCACGACTCCTACTGGTATTCTCCTTCTTGCTTTGATCTCGTTTTTCACTCAGCACAATATATCTCGCTTCTGATCCTTTCTTAGGGCACCGCCGCTATGCTGAGCAGGCACGGTCCCATGACGTTCTTTCTTGTTGCCAGGCCTCTGTCAGGGTCCCAAACCTGACAGGGACCCTACCGAATCTTCCCCACAACACCCCCTGCCACAAGGTGTTGCCTGGTTCCAACCCAGTCAGCTTTCTCCACTAACTTCATGCCTGACCCCCAGTTTACCCACACGGTGAGGAGTGGCCTAATAAATAGCACCCTTAGCTCCCCCTGGAGGCCCGACTGTGAAATGTATTGGTGTATGTGATACCTGGCAACATGAACTCCTTCAGTGCCATCAGACGTACCATAGCCCCCCTTAGCGGCGGAGCCACAGTACTGCAACGACCAGGACTCTGGGGCGCTGCACTTCCATGTCACACGTACCAGAATAGAATGCAGAATAGAAATTACAGATGTTTACGTGTACAGATGTGCAATAATATAGATAGACATCCGTGAGATATAAAATTAATGCCATGCATGTGTAGTTTACTGTACATGTATTCAGCGAGTAAATAAATAAAAAAAATGAAAAAAACACTTGGGGTTCCATCATTTTTGGTACCCAGCAAAGGTAAAGCAGACAGCTGTGAGCTGATATTATCAGGCTTGGAAGGTCACTGGTTATTCGTCCCTTCCAAGCCTAAAAATACCAACCCGCAGCTGCCCCAGAAGTGGCGCATCACATTAGATGTGCCAATTCTTTTGCTTTGCCCCAGCTGTTCCTAATTGCCCAGTTCCATTTGGCAATCAGAGTAATGGTAGTTGGGGTTGACATCTGCTGTGATTTGTCCAAAATCATAGCTGGCATCAAGCCCTGGTGTTAGTGATGGAGATGAATCTATCAGAAACCCCCATTACTAAATCAGTAATTAAAAAAACACACCAAAAAATATTTAATTTAAAAAAACACTCCCTGACACTCCGCTGTTTCAACAATTTATTTAAAAAAAAACCCATGCAGGTCCGCTGTAGTCCAGAGTATCAGACGTAATCCACAAACAGAAACATGAAAAACATAAAATGAGATAAATAAAAATAAGACACGGTCCACCAATATATATAAAAAAAAAGTTCCTATGTAGTCCAGTGATTCTCATGACATTCCCCGAATCCGGCCCCATCAACTGTGAGTAGCATTAACGCTATTCACAGTCACTGGTTCTCACTTAGTGCAGCGTGAGCTGGCTACTCTGAGAGGTGATGTCAGAACCCAGTGACTGTAAAGAGCAGAAATGTAAATAACCTTACTGCGGTTCACAGTCGCTGGGGGCGGATTCAGGGTACGTCGTGGGTATTGCTGGATTATATTGAACCTACGTGGACCATTTTTTTAATAAATTGGTGAACGAGGGACAGTTTATTATATTAATTCCCCTTTTTTATGTTTTTCAGGCTTCCATTTGTGAACTACATGTGATGCACCACTTCTGGGACTGGTATTTTTAGGCTTGGAACTGCACAATAACCATGGACCTTCCTAGTCTGATAATATCAGTTCAAAGCTGTCTGCTTTACCGTAGCTGGTTACCAAAAATTGAAGGGACCATGTCATTATTTATTAGCTTAATAAATGTACTGTAAAATATACACACAAGGCACTGCTGCACCCTGTCAGTGCATTTGTCATATGACAAGTTTTTGGTGAGTCTGCTCTTCATGTTGTGTTTTTTTGCGTTTTTCTATGTTAGGTGTTTTCTATATTAGAGTAGGACTTGCAGGTTGATGAGGACCTTTGACGTTGAGTTGCAAGCTTATCCATTTTGGCCAAAATTGTAACTAATACCTCATCTAATGTATTATATACATTATTTAATTTTTCATCTTTTTTGCACTTTTTATCATCTTTTTGCAGGGTGCGGCAGGGCCCCTTTATGTTGTTTCTTGTGTGTTGCATGTATATATATAGTGCTGGACGGCCCGCCTGCTAATACTATGGGCGTGATCAATAGGTTGTCCAGACACTGTGCACCACATTTAGCTGTGTGAATAGTGTCTTATGCAAGCCTTACCTGTGTGCATTTTTGCTACTCGGCAGCCAACCCCTCTAATGTTTGGGTGAGTGGGTGGTTGCTCTCATCAGTAGCTTGCACCTATGCTGATTTAGCATTTATTATCGGGGGCCTGCTGCACCCTGCGAGTGCATTTGTCATATGACAAGTTTTTGGTGAGTCTGCTCTTCATGTTGTGTTTTTTGAGTTTTTCTATGTTAGCAACACTAATTATATATCTCACTGATCCATTAATCCCTTTGCACCTAAACATCTCTAAACTCTATTCTGCAATCTATTCCGGCACATGTCACACGGAACATGGATGGCGCACTTTATGTCATAAGTGTGAGGTACGTATGCATGCTGCCGGAAAATAACGAACATCGGACATGGTACCAATAGACAAACAACAGTGTATGCATAGAGATTGGGATCACCACAACAATAAGTTTAAAGTATCAAAAAATCTTTATTTGTGAACTACACACAGAACATATTAAAAACACTTAAAAGCCCATAACGTAAATTAGGGTGATGGGTCCACAACAATATTAGGTTAAATACCAACAAGAGATGCACATAACACAGCTATTTATAATACTCGAGCATAATATAACAAATACAAATCACATCTGCCCATTAGTGACCCGTAACATGCATATAAATGCACAAAATGTGCTGTTACTAAATGAGTACCACCAGGTTGGTAGGTGCATGAAAAATACTAGGTCCTATGATAGCACCAGCAAGCTACCCCCAGAATGGGAGCAGCAAAATAAACATGAATATAATAATCCTCCCACACACTGTCCTCCTAGATCCCAGGGAGGCTCTTACCCAACCTAGTGTAATCAGCGTACTCAGTGGTCATAAACTGACAGGCCCATAAGATCCTGCTAGCTTGTGTGGGTGCAGAGACCCACGCGTATCGACGCTCAAGGCGTCTTCCAAGCTGAGAATATGTAGTTGGAAATTTGGCCCGGAGTTCCTCCTCAGGTGCCATTTCCACTGGTGATCACAGGAAGGTAGAGGAAGAAATGGGGAAAGATTTCGGCACAACCATCCAGGGCTAAAATGTATTCTTTATTCAAATGTAGTTAAAACATTAGAAGGCGAGGCCTCGTACCTGACGCGTTTCAGGTGTATACACACCTTTAATTTTTGTTTTATTTTTTTTATCACGCCTTTAGTCATAGGCTAAGCCATAGACTTGAATGGGTGACTGCGATTCGATTATTGGATGCACTCGCAGCATGCTGTTATTCTTTTCTCATGCTGAACAATCGCAGATTTGCACTGCCCCATAGTATACGATTAGGCTGAATGCTATCCAGTGTGAGCGTACCCTCAGCCTTATTGTGGCAGAACATTAGTCACAATTTGTGAGTGCAGACAAAAGCACAACCAAAAAGCTTATTCACACATCAGTATTTTGTATCAATATTTGTAAGCCAAAATCAGGAGTGGAAGATACAGAAAAAAACTATAATTGAAAGATTGACAGATGTTCTGTGTTTTGGAGACCATCTTGGTTTTGGCATACAATTACTAATGAAATACTGATGTGGGAATAAAGCCTAATCGATAGTAGGAAACAATAGTATATTATATATAATTGTATTCGTTCTAAAGCTACATGGAGCTACTTTGGCCAGGTGCACACGATCCGGAAGTAGCAGCGCATGTTCGCTGTGTCCAAAGCGCTGCCGTCTATTGAGCGCAGGTGAATCCACATGAGTTTACTGAATTGTGCGGATTCACCATGCTCAATACATTATATAGTTGAAATTTCTCTTACGGAGACTAGCAAGGGAAATTGACATGCTGCAGACTAGCGTCTCCACAAAATAAATTGACATGCTGCGGTCTGGAGAGGCACACCACATGTCCATCTCCACGGGTGATCCGTGAGAGACTGTGGGCGCATAGTGGCAGGGGATTTCTTGAAATCCTATTCATTATGCTGTAACATCTGGACGCACAAGTACGCAGCGTCCAACCCGCAGCGTTTACAGATCGTGTGCACCTACTCTTAGTAATTTTAGCTATTAAAGGGAACTTGTCACCTGTTTGGCCTTTATAAGATGCGGCCACCGCCTTTCAGGGCTTATCTACAGCATTCTATAATGCTGCAGATAAGCCCCTGGTCCGACCTGCAAGTGAAGAAATATACGTTTTATTATACTCACCTGGGGGGGGCAGTCCTGTGCGGTCCGGTTCGATGGGTGTTGCAGGTCTGGGTCTGGCGCCTCCCATCTTCTTGCGACGCCGCCCTCCTGCTTCTTAATCGCTCCCTGGCATTGCTCTCCTGCACAGGCGCACTTCTCTGCTCTGTTGAGGGCAGAGCAAAGTACTGCAGTGCACAGGTGCTGGGAAAGGTCAGAGAGGCCCGGCACCTGCACACTACAGTACTTTCAGGTCAGATCGGGGGCTCATCTGCAGCATTATAGAAAGCTAAATCGCGGCTGTATTAATGTGGATTGTATTCCTTGAAATAATTCAGTAGCGCTACAAGTCTCAGGGTGGCACTGATTGCACAAGAAAATAGAGAGTTTTTCAGATAAGGTTGACAGGTAATACATCCCTTCCAACAAGCTTGAGGCTATGTGTCCACGTTGCAGAATGTAAGCAGAAGATTCCTCATCAAAATCAGACTCCCTTGACAGGAAATACGCTTGCGTTTTTCTAGCGTTTTTTTTTTACTTTTTTTGCATTTTTATCACATATTTGTCGTGATTTTCCATGCATCCCAGTACAATTATATAGCGGCAAAATCGCCGCGATTTCGCAAAATTATTAAACATGCTGCGTTTTTTTTTCCACTATGCGTTTCCGCTGCGGAAAAAAATGCAGCATGGGCAAAACAATTGCAGAATGCCATTAAAAATAATGGGATGCGTTTTGTAAGCGTTTTTTAAACGTTTCCGCAATAGAAAACAGAGGCAAAACCGGTTAAAAATTGCAACGTGGGCACATAGCCTGAGTCTGACGTTAAATTAGAGAACCTTTGAATTATTTTGCCCATGTGCGGACATCTGTAAGAAGGGTAGGGTTTTTCAATTTCTTCATGAACGCCGCAGTACCGGGGTTAATGACTTATAGGCTTTCATGGCGCTGTAATTTTCATTCTGATGAAAATTATTATTTATTGGAAATTGATTTCTGCTAAATAATTCCTTATTAAAATTATTGACATGGTCACCTACTTTTTAAAATGTATTTGTCAAAGGCATCGTCTTTTCTCCCTTTCTTGTACAGATATGTCAGCTGTTTCAAATCGTTCACCCTCTCGCCCAAAGACAAGATCTGAAGATCCTTAGCACCAAATGGTTGAATATTTTGAATCTGTCCAGAACCTGAAACAAGCAAGAAAAGATTACAGAAATGTACACATCGTAAGGCTAGGTTCAGACGAGCGTATGAAAAATTGTCTGATTTTCATCCAGAAACGTTCTGTATCATCGTCATCCATATTTCACCAGTGTGTCCGTTTTTTACATTCATGTTGCATCTGTGTTTATACATTAACAGTTTGAAATGTGCACGATCAGATACAGTTTTATAATATGTTCGAGTCCCCGTGGCTGCATGTCTCGCTGTTGTTCGATACCTTATCCGAGCACATTCGCTCATTACCATTTCTGACATATGGTGTTAGCCTTGCCACAAATCTTACTCTAGGCGGTGACTGGAGTAAGATTTGTGGCATGAGGAACACAGCCACTAGTCATGAATATGATTCTAGGGATCAGTAGGAACTGCAAACGTCAGACACCCACCGATCATAAAATGATGGTATAATATAAAATAAGGGAATACCAATAACAATATTTTGTGAGTGAGACCTCTTGCTGATTACAGCTCACCTAACCTTGTACCCTCCAAGTTGCATGGAACCATTGAGGCAAATTGTACTCATATGTCCCTAAAACAAATATCACAAAGATACTTTTACAATACTGTGCCATAAAAAACCAATGATCATAGCTTTGCTTTTCTACATGGCTACATTGTGAACTTTGGACTGTTATCTTCTCAGCTATTTATACTTCCGTTTCTATTGTAATATTGGTTAATAAAAGGCCATAAAAGTATTTCATTGTTTTTTTTTCTGACATGGGTAACTTAAGTTCCCTGGATGAGTTTTTGGTGCGTTTTTATGGTATGTAATTTTGTTGAGCCAAAAACGCAGCATCTTACAGTTCCAGGAAAGCGGATGGGATTTATAGAAATCTCATGCCCACTGTGCTTCTTGTTAGTGCAGCGTAAAGTAACCTGCGGTGCGTGTTTCAAATCCGCAGCATGTCAATTTCTCTTGCGGGTGCGCTGAGTACTGTGCGGAATTTCCCCATAGACTTGCATTAGGTACGGAAATTCTGCAGGTGAAAAACACACATGCGTTTTAAGTGTTTTTCCATGGTAGAAACGCATCAAAACCGCATGTAGTCTACACCTAAGAATGTCAATAAAGTTTTGTCAAAGTCAAATACCAGGAAAAATCATAAACAAAACAGTTTTATTTAAAACACAACATGCCAAAAAAGACAAACTGCAGGGTCAAAAACGAGATAAACTTGCATGTAAAAAAAAGCAATAAAAAAAAGCAATGAAAAAAGCGCCAGTAGCCTAATTTACCAAATAATACTGCAGAAAATCGGGGACATCAAAAACTCAAATACTCATTGCAAAGTCACTGCTTATTAAAGAGTTCTTGCCATTTGCCATAATCAGGTAAGTTTGTAGCTGGCCTAAATACCATGGATCTAAAGGTACCGTCACACTAAGCGACGCTGCAGCGATACAGACAACGATGCCGATCGCTGCAGCGTCGCTGTTTGGTCGCTGGAGAGCTGTCACACAGACCGCTCTCCAGCGACCAACGATGCCGAGGTCCCTGGGTAACCAGGGTAAACATCGGGTTGCTAAGCGCAGGGCCGCGCTTAGTAACCCGATGTTTACCCTGGTTACCAGTGTAAAATGTAAAAAAACAAACAGTACATACTCACCTTCGCGTCCCCCGGCGTCCGCTTCCTGCACTGACTGAGTGCCGGCCCTAACAGCAGAGCGGTGACGTCACCGCTGTGCTGTACTTTCACTTTACGGCCGGCGCTCAGTCAGTGCAGGAAGCGGACGCCGGGGGACGCGAAGGTGAGTATGTACTGTTTTTTTTTTTTACATTTTACACTGGTAACCAGGGTAAACATCGGGTTACTAAGCGCGGCCCTGCGCTTAGTAACCCGATATTTACCCTGGTTACCATTGTAAAACATCGCTGGTATCGTTGCTTTTGCTGTCAAACACAACGATACACGGCGATCTGACGACCAAATAAAGGTCTGAACTTTAATCAACGACCAGCGATATCACAGCAGGATCCTGATCGCTGCTGCGTGTCAAACTCATCGATATCGCTAGCCAGGACGCTGCAACGTCACGGATCGCTAGCGATATCGTTTAGTGTGACGGTACCTTAAAGAATCCAGCATTGTCTGTGTTTTGTTCCTGCACCTGAAATATGGCATCCTCTTCCCTGTCTGTAAATCTAATCTTGTTAGTCAAGAAGGTGTGATCCTTAACTCTTCTGTAGGGGAATCTTTGTGAAGACCATGCTTCTTTGGCTAATGAGACTAGATTTATATATAGGGAAAAGGAGGGAGGGCGGAAAGGAAGGAAAGGAAGGAAGGCACTACTACTGTGGGTATACAGTAAACTGGAGGATAGGTGTTTGAAAATGACCACGGTGCTCTAAGGGATGAGAGGTTCCACACTCCAGTCGTTTCATTACGCATTTCTGCCTCGAACTGAGCCTTTTCTCAAATCGAACTACTTTGACAAAGTGGTTTGATTTGAAAAAGGGCTTGGCTGAAGCCAGAAATGCGTAATACAACTACTTGAATCCACCTTGAGACTCTATGCCTCATTTGTCTTTTTTTGTGCTTTCACTCCACCCCATACTTTCTTGGAAGTGTCCTTCACCCTTTAATTTTTTTCTCTCCTGTTTCACAGGTGTCTCCTCAGCATGACATGACGTAATTTGCGAGGGCAGCGCTGGTCTCTGCACCCTGGGTTTTCTTACAATGCACACTGACAGTGTGCTCTCCTGCTAATCTGAGATGTTGAGAGAGCGCACTGTCACTGTTCATATTCGACAGTGACGAGAATCTACTAAGCATACATTGACATTGACAACTGACACATGCTCACTAGTGCAGGGGCTAGACTGACCCCTGAAACCGAGATTTGAATATCCCAGCATGCACTAGGATTCTTAAACAATGCGTCATCCAAGAGGAAGTAGTAAAACAAAAATAAAGCAGTTACAGAGTGTAGTGAGGGAGGTATAGGGAATTTTTTTATCAAAGTGTACTAGAAAAAAAGATTAGCTTATGACATTAAATACATAGGCATTTACAATGTATTTTTATTTTGGACTAACCCTTGAAGCATGCAGTTGTTGTACTATATTATCACACAAATTATGATAGAAACTGAATTTACCATCCTCTCCACGAATGACATGTGCAATTGTGATGCCACCAATTTCTGAGTCACTAAACCGCAAGAGAAATGTACCACTCGGCTCAACGCTGAGAAGCTTGTGTACATACTGCTTGCTGACAAATCCCATTATTAAGCTGGAACAAAAGGAAATGAATGACACCATGTTATTCATACTAAGCAAATACAGGTTCTTTCCCAGAATATGTGTATACTCACACTTAGTGACAAAGTTATTCCTGTAAATTGTTCTCTAATGTTAGTTTGAATTATTGTACTTTTTTACCCTGTTCACACTACTAATCTATAAGCAATACATTAATTCTCCACTTCATATACAGACTGCATGTATATCATGGACCACATTAGGATTACCGTATATCAATTCTTTTTGTCTCTATTCATTGTAACATAACAGGCTTGCTTGACAGATGATAAGATGTCTTGGTACTGTATGTTTGAAAGGGTATGTGCACACGGTCAGTAAACGTTGCGGGAAGGACCCTGTGTACTTGTGGAGCTTCCAACCCACAGCGTCCAGATGTTACAGCATAGTGGATGGGATTTCAAGAAATCTCAGGCCCACTATGAATGCACAGACGCCTGCGTCTCACCCTGTAGACTGACATGTGGCGCGTCTTTCCAGACTGCAGCATGTCATTTTCTCTTGCGGAGACGCTAGTCACCTATAGAATGTATTGGATGTGAACACATGTGGATTCACCTGCGTTCGATAGCCGTCAGCGCTTTGGACGGAGTGGACATGTGCTGCATCCAAAGCGTTGCCAGTTCTGGATCGTCTGCACCCGGCCATAGAGGTTATGTCAAGTGCCAAATATTGTATTGCTTGGATACTGACCGGTAATTTTTTTGTCCTTTGACTAGTGTTAAGAACCCATGAACTCTCAATCTGGTTTTAGACTTTGGACTTTTTGACTACAACTCAATGATCGTACTGCATTGCAAACTCCATTCATAGTTGATTAAATAAACAGCAATATAACTTGGGATTGTTCAAGTGACTCAAGCCTATGATGAGTCATGAAATAAAACAACATCTCTTTAAATAGAGTACATAAAAATATTTTATAATAAATTGCCCATTTAGTTTGTGTCTTTGGGTTTTTCAAAAAGCAAATTTAGACAAGGTGAAGGATGTTTTATGAAGCAAGCTGAAATATTTAATTAATAAAAAAAACAAAACAAAAACAAACAACATCCATGACGGCAAGTTTACAAGTTTAACGGGGAAGCATATGACCAGCGGTGGGCACATTGATGTGGCCAGCTTCAAAGCGGCGCTTGCAAGCTTTAGTGGAAGAGCTTGTAACATGAACTCTTTACTTAGGATATCTCAGCAATGAGGAGTAAACTATACAATTAACACTCCCTCCATTCTTGGTGTAACAGAACAGGGGCACCACAATCCCCATTTAAGTTCCTAGGGTTTGTTTAGATATGATTTATTTCTTGAATTAAATATCTTTTTAATCTTTTTTTACACACATGCCTTTTAAAGATGCTTTTTTCACTAAATCTGTGGATACATGTATGCAGTGTAGTGTCTGTGTGTGTTAATATACTCAACTACCTCTGCCTTCTCCGGTATCCAGGACCACTCAGGTCCTCTTCTCAGAGACGTCACTGATCTTCAGACCATCCAGCTCACTCTACGCGTGAGCTGGATGTCTCTTTTATAAAGGAAGTCCATGGAACCTCGTTCTGCCTCTCCATTGACTTACATCATAAAAGCCCAGAAAGTCTGAAGAGCGGTGACGTCACTGAGAAGAGCACCGGAACGGTGCTGGATCCAGGAGAAGGCAGAGGTAGGTGAGTATATTAACACACCGACATTACTCTACAAACCCAGATGCACAGATTTATTGAAAACTCTACTGGGAGGGCATCTTTAATGCTCATGTTTATTGTTTGGTCTCAAATTTTGATCTCAGGAATTGTGACTATATGAATTCACTGTACCTACAGGTTCTGCATAATAGGCCCCAACACAGACACCATCATGTGGAGCTATTTTTTGTGGTAAAACAATGGACACCACAGCGTAACCCAATGCAGCACATGGCACATAATACGTCACTGGGGTCTATCGGCACAGAATTGTGACTTCCAACATAAGATGCAATGCTGATGTGAATACATAACATCGTATTCATACAGTATAGATGTGCATACTGTGCTCATAGTTTATATTATAATAAGTTTGCAATCCATATCCATATAACCCCTTAGGCTTCATGGATGTAACGTCACTTGAGTGCAATCTCTTAACTCATCCATGTATTAAGGCCACTGCAGGAAAAAAAAGTCTGGCATTTTCTTGTTGTATCAGGGCCGGACCTGTGGATCATTTGATTGCCAGAAGTAATATAAAAGGGTTGTCTCTGATAGGACAGCTTCTTAAACAAAATGATGGAATTTACTTTGACAATTTCAGGAATATGTTATTGTATATTAAGAAAGATCTCATCCAAGAGTAAGTCCAAACCTCTGTGACAACATTTTCAATCTGTTTTTTTTCAGTGTTTCTTACCCGTCTGACCAGTAATCTTTCAAGTATTTTTTAGTGAGGTCCATAACTCCATCGAACCACTGCCAGAACGTAAAGTTTCTTTCCCGAAGTGGCTCCTGAAATACAGAATTGATTTAAAAAAAAAAAAAAAAAGAATTTTTCTTTATGATTCTGTTTACAGACTTATTCTAAGGACTCATACTGATCTGCGTTTATAAAATCGGTCTGATGTTGGTCCTGAAACGTCAGATGAGTGTTATGCAAGTGTGATACGAATACAATGTGATTTTTTCTCACCTAGCATCCGTATGACATGCGTTTTCAACATCAGCTTTTACATACTGTAATTCTGTCATTTCAAGCTAGTTTACTAATTAATAAAACAATCTTCAATACAGATATAGATAGATGATAGATCTATATATATAATCGTCTAAGGTCCATTTCCGTCTGTTTGTCTGTAACGGAAATCCGGGGTCGCTGATTGGTTGCGCCAGCCGACCAATCAGCGACAGGCTGGCGCGACCAATCAGCGATGCAGGATTTCCGTTACAGACAAACAAAGAGACTGTAACGGAAATCCCGCATTGCTGATTGGTCGCGCCTGGCCGGCCGCGACCAATCAGTGACAGGCTTTACTATTGATGCTGCCTATGCAGCATCAATAGTAAAAAGATATAATGTTAAAAATAATAATAAAAAAAAAAAATCGTGCTATTCTTAACTTCCGGTGGCCCCCAAAGCCTTCCCCATCCTCGCGATGCTCTCGGCAGCTCCGTTCCCAGTAATGCTTTGCGAAATGACCCCAGATGACGTAGTGGAGCGCCCCCACTGCCGCAGGGCCGAGGGGCACCCGGTACCGGGCCTCTACGTCTCGGTTCTGGGATTGTCACGGTGGCTGGGCCCGGTCCGTGGCCCTGCTGAGGGGCGTCCAGTGAAAGTTGAGAATGTGATGAGGTTGTGGTGCGGTGCAGGTTGCAGTAAATAACGAGGACACCAGGTTGCAGTCTCTTTACCTCTTTACTGAAGGCTTCAGGATCCTCAGTCCGGAATACGGTTAACTGGGCTGCGTGAGTCCGGCCGGTCCAATGGCACCTCCAGAGTTCCCCTTGCAGGTGGAAATCTGTGCCTACCTTCTAGCACTTGTGTGTTGTAGTCCTCACAACTGTTGTGCCTGTTTCTGAAGTTCCCTCACAACTCGATTTTGATGTTCTTCTTCGTCCCCCCCGATGATATGGCTAGGACGCACCCGTATGACGGGTAGGCTCGGAGCTCTTCCGGGACCCTAGTGTCGCCCCTCTCCAACTGTTGCCCCCTATGTCTTCTTAGGTGATTTGAGTGAGAGAGCCCGCCTATAACTGACTGTCCTGCCGTAGGTTTGAAGTAAGGCCTGGAGCTCAATACTTCCTCGGCGTTTCCGGCTACCGGCTACGCGCCTCAGTAGGATGTTGCCTCGTCTTACAGCACGACTCCTACTGGTGTTTCTCCTTGTTGCGTTGATCTCGTTTCTCACTCAGCACAATAAACCTCGCTTCTTGTCCTTTCTTGGGGTACCGCCGCGATGAAGTGCAGGCGCGGTCCCTTAACGTTCTTTCCTGTTTGCTAGGCCTCTGTCAGGATCCCACCCCTGACAGGGACCCCCCTGAATCTTCACCTGCAACACCCTCTGCCACAGGATGTTGCCTGGTTCCAACCCAGTCAGCTTCTCTCTAACTTCCTATCTAACTCCCAGTTTTACCAGATTGTGAGGAGTGGCCTAATAAATAGCACCCTTAGCTCCCCCTGGAGGCCAGATGGTGAAGTGTATTGGTGTCTGTGATACCTGGTCAGGTGAACTCCTTCAATGCCATCAGACGTACCATAGCCCCCCTTAGCGGCGGAGCATCAGTACTGCAAAGACCAGGACTCTGGGGCGCTGCAGTAGGATCACGCGAGACCGCTACATCATCACGGGTTAATGCCGCAAAGCATCACTGGGACCTGGCGAGAGCATCGCTAACTCCTGGGCTGGATCCGGGGGCTGCCGGAAGGTGAGTATACAACTATTTTTTATTTTAACTATTTTTTTAACAGGGATATGGTGCCCACACTGCTATATATTTCGTGGGCTGTGCTATATACTACGTGGGCTGTCTTATATACTCCATGGCTGTGCTATATACTACTTGGATGGTATATACTACGTGGGCTGTGCCTGTGCTATATACTACATGGCTGTGCTATATACTATGTGGCTGTGCTATATACTATGTGCACTGTGCTATATACTACGTGGATTGTGCTATATACTACGTGGACTGTGCTATATACTACGTGGGCTGTGCTATATACTACATGGACTGTAATATATACTACGTGGATTGTGCTATATACTACGTGGACTGTGCTATATACTACGTGGGCTGTGTTATATACTATGTGGCTGCTATATACTACATGGCTGTGCTATACACTATGTGGGCTGTGCTATATACCACGTGGCTGTGCTATATACTACGTGGCTGTGATATATACTACGTGGACTGTACTATATACTACGTGGATTGTGCTATATACTACGTGCACTATGCTAAATACTACGTGGGCTGTGTTATATACTACGTGGGCTATACTATATACTACGTGAATTGTGCTATATACTATGTGGATTGTGCTATATACGACATGGCTGTGTTATATACTACGTGGACTGTACTATATACTACGTCGACTGTACTATATACTATGTGGATTGTGCTATATACTACGTGGACTGTACTATATACTACATGGGCTGTGTTATATGCTACGTGGACTGTGTTAGATACTACATGGCTGTGCTATATGCTATGTGGCTGTGATATATGCTACGTAGGCTGTGTTACATGCTACGTGGCTGTGCTATATACTACGTGGGCTGTTATATGCTCTGTGGCTGTGCTATATGCTATGTGGCTGTGATATATGCTACATGGCTGTGCTATATACTACGTGGGCTGTTATATGCTCTGTGGACTGTGTTATATACTACGTGGCTGTGATATATACTATGTGGACTGTACTATATACTACGTGGATTGTGCTATATACTACGTGCACTGTGCTAAATACTACGTGGGCTGTGTTATATACTACGTGGACTATACTATATACTACGTGAATTGTGCTATATACGACGTGGCTGTGTTATATACTACGTGGACTGTACTATATACTACGTCGACTGTACTATATACTATGTGGATTGTGCTATATACTACGTGGACTGTACTATATACTACATGGGCTGTGTTATATGCTACGTGGACTGTGTTAGATACTACATGGCTGTGCTATATGCTATGTGGCTGTGATATATGCTACGTAGGCTGTGTTATATGCTATGTGGCTGTGCTATATACTACATGGGCTGTTATATGCTCTGTGGACTGTGCTATATACTATGTGGCTGTGCTATATGCTACGTGGCTTTGCTATATACTACATGGCTGTGCTATATACTACGTGGCTGTGTTATATACTACGTGGCTGTTCTATTTACTATGTGGGCTGTTATATGCTATGTGGCTGTGCTATATGCTATGTGGTTGTGTTATATGCTACATGGCTGTGCTATATACTACGTGGCTGTGTTATTACTACATGGCTGTGCTATATGCTATGTGGGCTGTGTTATATGCTACGTAGCTGGCTATGTGGCTTTGCTATATACTACGTGGCTGTGCTATATACTACATGGCTGTGTTATATACTATGTGGCTGTGCTATATACTATGTGGGCTGTTATATGCTACGTGGCTGTGCTATATGCTAAGTGGCTGTGTTATATACTACGTGGCTGTGCTATATACTATATGGCTGTGTTATATACTATGTGGCTGTGCTATATACTACGTAGGCTGTTATATGCTATGTGGCTGTGCTATATGCTATGTGGCTGTGTTATATACTATGTGGCTGTGCTATATGCTACGTGGGCTGTATTATATGCTACGTGGCTGTGCTATATGCTACATGGGCTCTGCTATATGCTACGTTTACTGAACAAGTTCTGTCATACATATTTTAGAATACCCGATGCATTCGAATTGGGCCACCATCTAGTAGATAATAAATACATAGATGATGGATAGATAGACGATTGATAGATGATCGATAGATAATAGATAGATAATAGATAGATAGATGATAGATAATAGATAGATACATAGATGCATAGATAGATTGATAGAGGTCATTGAGATATATCAGTGCAGAGCGTGTGTACTTTAGTGTACTTTAGTGATGACGTAGTTTGAGTGGTGTGTAGTTTGGCGGTGACGTCAGTGAAATGACCAGGGTTCATCAGCTATGATCTCCAGTGACTTGTCTCATGTCTGCACTACACACTGCAGGAGCTTTGTCACACTTCTGTCTCAGTGTGTTCCGGCTGGCTTGCTGAGCGGTTGCATCAGCGGTTGCATCATGGATGTGGTGTGGGGACATGTGATGCTCTATCACCACTGTGGATGTGATGTGGGGACATGTAAACCTCTGTTACCACTGTGGATGTGGTGTGGAGTGTAGTGATTGTGCTGCTTTCCACAGATACAGGACACTGCTCTGCTATTTCCAGTACTGGGGTGTGTTTTTTATTGCGTTCTTGTGTGTGTTTTTTAACATGAGTTTTCATTGCGTTTTTGATGCTGTGGTTTTTGTCTCTTGTTGGTATGTCATGTTTTCAATAAAGATGGTTTGCTTTTGATACTTCCTGGTATTTGGCTTGACAAAATTTTATTAACATTCTTAGGTTTCCTCTGCGGAAACGCACTAAAAATGCATTTACATGTGGGGAAATTCTGCACAGAAAACTCAGTGTACCGGCAAGAGAAATTGACATGTTGTGGATTTGAAAATTGTCTCTTCAGAGAGGAAGAGGACTAGAACTCTATTGCCACCTATAGGAAGTAGTGATCCTAAAAGTCAATATACGTAGACTCTGTAATGAACCTTGTCACATGACTTAGGATTAGTGTTGAGCATTCCGATACCGCAAGTATCGGGTATCGGCCGATACTAGCGGTATCGGAATTCCGATACCGGGATTCCGATACTTGGCGCGTATCGGATACCGGAATCGGAAGTTCAATGATTCAAAATTCAGAAATTCAGCCAATGAGAAAGATTCCAAGTGTGGGCACATCCTGTTTAGCATGGAGGGCATGAAACTACTGGCAAGGCTGTGATTGGCTGCTGAAATGATGTCATGATGCAGTTTAAAAGTCGCTGGCGCCATTTTGCGATCACTCTGCTGTGAATTCAGTTAGTGACAGGACGCTGTTTGCTGACTGAGGGACAGTTTAGAGATAGCGATTTGCTTCTTTGTGCTTTCCAAAGGCTAATTTAGCAACCGCTGTGTTCACCTACTATTCACCTTCTTTTTGCCTTGTAGCGCTGTTTTCACAGCGATCTGCAAGGTCTCTCTGTGTGTGTGTGTGAGTGCAGCCCACTCTCTAGTCTGAGTGCAGCCACATAGGCCATCCATAGCTGGTTGTATTCAGTTCAGGGAGGGTGGTTCATTGCCTCATACTGTCCTTTTTTTTTTTTTTTTGAAGTAGTGCAGGCTGCTGCACATTTTTTCCAAAAATTCCTATTAGTGTCTTTCCACCCGTCTCCAGCTAATTTGTGGAAAAACACTACATAGGATAAAGTAGAGGAGGGTTTTTGGGCCTTGCAGCGCCGTTTACGGCTGTCTGCACGGTCTCCGTGTGACTGCAGCTCGCCCTGTAATCTGTGAGCAGCTATAGCCTGGTTGTCTCCAGCTCAGGGTTTTTCACTGCGTCATACCGCCAAATCAATTTTCTTTTTTTTCAAAGTAGTGTAGTCTGCTGCTAATTTATTTTAAAAAATCCTATTAGTGTCTTTCCACCCGTCTCCAGCTAATTTGTGGAAAAACACTACATAGGATAAAGTAGAGGAGGGTTTTTGGGCCTTGCAGCGCCGTTTACGGCTGTCTGCACGGTCTCCGTGTGACTGCAGCTCGCCCTGTAGTCTGTGAGCAGCCGTAGCCTGGTTGTCTGCAGCTCAGGGTTTTTCACTGCGTCATACCGCCAAATCAATTTTCTTTTTTTTCAAAGTAGTGTAGTCTGCTGCTAATTTATTTTAAAAAATCCTATTAGTGTCTTTCCACCCGTCTCCAGCTAATTTGTGGAAAAACACTACATAGGATAAAGTAGAGGAGGGTTTTTGGGCCTTGCAGCGCCGTTTACGGCTGTCTGCACGGTCTCCGTGTGACTGCAGCTCGCCCTGTAGTCTGTGAGCAGCCGTAGCCTGGTTGTCTGCAGCTCAGGGTTTTTCACTGCGTCATACCGCCAAATCAATTTTCTTTTTTTTCAAAGTAGTGTAGTCTGCTGCTAATTTATTTTAAAAAATCCTATTAGTGTCTTTCCACCCGTCTCCAGCTAATTTGTGGAAAAACACTACATAGGATAAAGTAGAGGAGGGTTTTTGGGCCTTGCAGCGCCGTTTACGGCTGTCTGCACGGTCTCCGTGTGATTGCAGCTCTATCCGTTGTCAGTTCAGCCCCCAAAAAATAAATAAATAATAAAGTTCACCAAACACACCAGTTACACACCACTTTACATTTGTGTAGGCCACATTAGCTCATATTCAAGTCTAGTCCACACTTTAGAAAATTAGTGTGTCTTATACCTGTTAGGAGGAGTTGCTCAGGAATAAGCACACAAAGCCGTTAGTACTTTTCTGCTTATCTTTATCAGTCAACCAAGATGAAGAAGGCAGTGAGTAAGGCACGTGGGCGTGGGCGTGGGCGCGGAGCAGGGAGGGGACGTGGGGATTCTGTGCCTGCTGCGGGCACCGGTGAGTCATCAGCACCCACTTTCACAAGGGAACAGTCGTTCATGCGCAGCTTTGTCGCCGAGCGCCGTACACCGCTGCTGCGTGAAGACCAAATTGAAGCCGTTGTGGGATGGATGGCAGCTAATGCATCAACTTCCATTAGTGCCACATCCTCTCAGACACAGAGCACTGGAGAGCAGCCATCTGTCTCTTCACCACCTGCAAAATTGCCCAGGCAGACAGAGATCCCAGGACAGGAGCAGTCTCTACTTCTGTTCTCTGAATCATCTCTTGGCTTGGAAACAGGGGGCCAGCCAAGCAGCATTGGAGAAATGGAAGAAGAGGCAGGGTGCAGTGATGCCCAACAGCTTTTTCTGTCTTCCTCTGAAGAGGCGGGTGGGCCAGTGGCTCCGGTCACCACCTCGCAGGCCGCATCAGCTGATGATGACACTCAGGTGCCACTTACTGGTGCGTGCTCTGCTGCTGAGACTACCCAGGAGGAGCAGTTGGGGGCAGAGGGTAGTGTAGATGATGAGGTCCTTGACCCATCTTGGCGTCAGGGACAGGAAGGTGGTGGGAGCAGCTCTGAGGAAGAGATTCCCCGTACGGCCCAAAGAGGGAGAGGGAGGGGGAAGACTGCGGATCCTGCAGCCTCCGCTTTGGCACCCGTAAGGAGCATGTCTCTTCCAAAAGTCAAAAGGGGGGCTCCCAAGACTTGCAGTGCCTGGTCCTTTTTTGACACAGTTGCAGATGACATTTGCTATGTCAGATGCAAGGTGTGTCATCAAAAAATCAAAAGAGGTCAAAAAGTCGCCAACCTCAATACCTCCAACATGTGGAAACATGTGCGCAACAGGCACCCGGCGGAGTTAGACAAACACACTGAAGAGCTAGGCCAACCAACAGCGGCAGCTACCACCTCTTCAGCTCGTGTTGCCTCTTCCTCTAGCTCACACGCAGCTGGTTCGGCTTCCTCCCAGGATCGCCGTGGAAGAACCTCTGGCCCTGTTGTCCAGAGACCCGCTGTCATTCCACCCGCAGCACCACTTTCCCAGTCAACCACACACTCCCAGCCCAGTCTACAGCCATCGGTAGTACAGGCATGGGAGAAAAGGCGGCCTTTCTCGTCAAACCACCCACGAGCACAGGCTCTGACTGCAGGCATTGCCAAACTTCTGTCACTGGAAATGCTGTCATTCAGGCTGGTGGAGACTGACAGCTTCCGTGACTTGATGTCATTGGCAGTCCCACAGTACAGTGTGCCCAGCCGCTTTTACTTCAGCAGGCAAGCCGTCCCTGCCCTGCACAAGCATGTGGAGGGACACATAAAACACGCGCTACTGAACGCCGTCAGTAGCAAGGTCCACCTCACCACCGATGCGTGGACCAGTCAACATGGACAGGGGCGATACCTTTCCCTCACTGCCCATTGGGTTAATGTCGTTGAGCCGGGTACAGACCGTGCGAGTGGCGCAGGACGTGTCCTGCCCACTCCAAGGATTGCAGGAATCCATTCTGTACGCATTGACTCCTCCTCTTACACCAGTTCCTCAGAATCATCGCTGCAGGAGCCGTCACAGTCCACCTCCACATGGACCCGTGATGAACGTGTACCTGTTACGACTGACATGAGCACAGCCGTGGCCAAACGTCAACAGGCCGTCTTGAAATTAATTTTTTTGGGGAATCGTAGCCACACAGCGCAGGAGCTCTGGAATGCCATCAAGCAGGAGAGCGATGTGTGGTTTGAGCCAGCGAATCTCCAGCCAGGCATGGTAGTGTGTGATAATGGCCGAAATCTGGTGGCAGCCCTGGGCCTCGGCAACCTCACTCACATCCCATGTCTGGCACATGTGCTCAATTTGGTCGTGCAGAGTTTTTTGAGGGACTATCCGGATCTTGATGCACTGCTGCACAAGGTCCGCCTAGAGTGTGCTCACTTGCGGCGTTCCAGCACGGCAAAAGCGCGCATTGCGGCTCTGCAGCGCCGACACCGCCTGCCGGAACATCGCATCATATGTGACCTACCTACCAGGTGGAATTCCACGTTACATATGTTGGAGCGGTTGTGTGAGCAGCAGCAAGCTGTAATGGAGTACCAGCTGTATCAGGCGCAAAAAAGTCGCAGTCAGCGCCGTACAGACTTCACAACCACAGAGTGGGCCACTATGAAGGATGTCTGCCAGGTTTTGCGTCCCTTTGATTATTCCACGCGGATGGCGAGTGCAGATGATGCACTAGTCAGCATGACTGTCCCCCTTATCTGCCTGCTTGAAAAATCACTGCAAGCGCTAAGGGATGATGTTGTGGAAGAGGTGGAGGATGAGGATTCACCACTTCCATCATCTTCTGGACAGTCAGCGCCACGTGGTTCCTCACAAACGCGTAGGCAGGGGACAGTTTGTGAGGAGGATGAGGAGGAGTCAATGGAGGAGGAAGACATCCGTCCAGAGGAGGGAGTTCCCGAATTGTCCAGTACTCAGTGTGTACAGCGAGGGTGGGGTGATGACGAGCGGGCAGAGATCACGCCTCCAGCTGGGGACAGCGTTTCTTGGGCAGTTGGCAGTCTGCAGCACATGGTGGATTACATGCTGCAGTGCCTGAGAAACGACCGCCGCATCGACCACATTCTCAACATGTCTGATTATTGGGTGTTCACCCTCCTCGATCCTCGCTACCGGGACAACGTAGAAAGCCTCATCACACCGTTGAACCGGGAGCGAAAAATGCGGGAGTACCAAGACACACTGGTCAGTTCCATCATCTTCTCCATTCCAACTGAGAGAAGTGCTGCTAGTGCATTCCAAAGCAGCTCAGTGCGTCCAGGCAGTGGTGGAGGCTCGGCACAAAGAGGGAGCAGAAGCAGTGCCTCTGCCCAAGGCAAGACCAGTATGGCCGAACTGTGGCACAGTTTTCTGTGCCCGCCACAAAAGTCTACACCATCACAGACGGCTCCAGTCAGCAGGAGGCAACGGTTCCGTCAGATGGTGACAGACTACATGTCTTGCCCTCTTGCTGTACTCCCAGACGGCTCTTCCCCTTTCAAGTTTTGGGTCTCAAAGCTGGATACATGGCCAGAGCTAAGCCAGTATGCATTGGAGGTGCTGTCTTGCCCTGCGGCCAGTGTATTATCGGAACGTGTCTTTAGTGCTGCAGGTGGTGTACTAACTGACCGTCGCATGCGACTATCCTCCGATAACGTTGACCGGCTTACTTTCCTGAAAATGAACAAGGCCTGGATCTCGCAGGAATTTGCCACTCCTCCTCCTGATTAAATAATTAGGTCACTGTATACGTTATCCAGGTCTCCTGTTGTGTTCATCTTTCTACCACCTGAACTTAAATTCCTGGGCTCCAACACCGCCAGTTGAGGCTCAGATGTGCCGTCTGCACAGTCAAAACATACGACCCAGTGTTATTGGGTTTCAGTAACGTCAGCTGATCCCCAGCTGTGTAGCCGGCAATGTGTCATGCGACCGCCACGCTGACACAACAACTGAAATGTAAGGGAATCTGTCCCCCCCCCCCCAAGGCGTTTGTTACTGAAAGAGCCACCTTGTGCAGCAGTAATGCTGCACAAGGAAAAAGGTAGCTATTTTGGTTTTGCTCCTTGCACACGCAAAACTTAACACTTATAAAATGTGTCCACTGATACCGTAAAACCGTCCCGGAGGTGGGACTTTCCTTCGTAATATGACGCAGCACAGCCGTCATTCCTACCCCCCCGGCGCCGCGCCCCGGCTCATCAGCGTTGTTTGATTCCGTCCCGGAGCCTGCGCTGTTATGTTATCCCGTGGCCAGGCACACTTAGCGCTGCCCGTCTTCTGGCATCATTTGGTGTCAGGCTGGCTGCGCCTGTGCGGCCACGCTGGCCGAGAGCCCGCCTCGCAGTGTCTTCTGATTTAATCCCACTGGGGGCCTGGGATCTATGGACATGCGCAGTGCATATCTGAACCTCCACCTCTCACTCATCTCCCTATGGCTTCTTCAGACTGTTCGGTGTCAGCTGGTCCCTAATAGCATGCCACGGCCGTGACACCGCACAGTCTGAAAAAGAAGCCGTAGGGAGGGGAGTGAGAGGCGAGGATATGCACTGCGCATGGCCATGGATCCCAGGCCCCCAGTGGGATTACATCAGAAGACACTGCGAGTCGGGCTTTCGGCCAGCGCGGCCGCACAGGCGCAGCCAGCCTGACACCAAATGATGTCAGAAGATGGGCAGCGCTAAGTGTGCCTGGCCACGGGATAACATAACAGCGCAGGCTCCGGGACGGAATCAAACAACGCTGAGGAGCCGGGGCACGGCGGCGGGGGGGTAGTAATGATGGCTGTGCTGCGTCATATTACGAAGGAAAGTCCCACCTCCGGGACGGTTTCACGGCTTCAGGGGACACATTTTAAAAGTGTTTAGTTCTGTGTTTGCAAGGAGCATGATGAAAAGAGCCACCTTTTCCTTTTGCATCTTTTGTGCTGCACAAGCTGGCTCTTTCAGCTACAAACGCCTTGGGGGGGGGGGTTAAAGGTTCCCTTTCGACTTTCTCAGGCTTCGGCCTACATTGTGTTCCTCTGCTTTTCCACCTGCCCCTGGGCTCCAACACCGCTAGTTGCCGTCCAGAAGTGCTGTACGCACAGTCAACAGTCGCTCCTCTGTTATTGGGGTTCAGTAACGTCAGCTGTTCCCCTGCTGTGTGTGTGGCAATCCCTCCTACCTCCTCCAACCTCCTCCTCCTCCACCTGTCCCTGGGCTCCAACACCGCCAGTTGCCGTCCAGAAGTGCTGTACGCACAGTCAACAGTCCCTCCTCTGTTATTGGGGTTCAGTAACGTCAGCTGTTCCCCTGCTGTGTGTGTGGCAATCCCTCCTACCTCCTCCTACCTCCTCCAACCTCCTCCTCCTCCACCTGTCCCTGGGCTCCAACACCGCCAGTTGCCGTCCAGAAGTGCTGTACGCACAGTCAACAGTCCCTCCTCTGTTATTGGGGTTCAGTAACGTCAGCTGTTCCCCTGCTGTGTGTGTGGCAATCCCTCCTACCTCCTCCTACCTCCTCCAACCTCCTCCTCCTCCACCTGTCCCTGGGCTCCAACACCGCCAGTTGCCGTCCAGAAGTGCTGTACGCACAGTCAACAGTCCCTCCTCTGTTATTGGGGTTCAGTAACGTCAGCTGTTCCCCTGCTGTGTGTGTGGCAATCCCTCCTACCTCCTCCAACCTCCTCCTCCTCCACCTGTCCCTGGGCTCCAACACCGCCAGTTGCCATCCAGAAGTGCTGTACGCACAGTCAACAGTCCCTCCTCTGTTATTGGGGTTCAGTAACGTCAGCTGTTCCCCTGCTGTGTGTGTGGCAATCCCTCCTACCTCCTCCTACCTCCTCCAACCTCCTCCTCCTCCACCTGTCCCTGGGCTCCAACACCGCCAGTTGCCGTCCAGAAGTGCTGTACGCACAGTCAACAGTCCCTCCTCTGTTATTGGGGTTCAGTAACGTCAGCTGTTCCCCTGCTGTGTGTGTGGCAATCCCTCCTACCTCCTCCAACCTCCTCCTCCTCCACCTGTCCCTGGGCTCCAACACCGCCAGTTGCCGTCCAGAAGTGCTGTACGCACAGTCAACAGTCCCTCCTCTGTTATTGGGGTTCAGTAACGTCAGCTGTTCCCCTGCTGTGTGTGTGGCAATCCCTCCTACCTCCTCCAACCTCCTCCTCCTCCACCTGTCCCTGGGCTCCAACACCGCCAGTTGCCGTCCAGAAGTGCTGTACGCACAGTCAACAGTCCCTCCTCTGTTATTGGGGTTCAGTAACGTCAGCTGTTCCCCTGCTGTGTGTGTGGCAATCCCTCCTACCTCCTCCAACCTCCTCCTCCTCCACCTGTCCCTGGGCTCCAACACCGCCAGTTGCCGTCCAGAAGTGCTGTACGCACAGTCAACAGTCCCTCCTCTGTTATTGGGGTTCAGTAACGTCAGCTGTTCCCCTGCTGTGTGTGTGGCAATCCCTCCTACCTCCTCCAACCTCCTCCTCCTCCACCTGTCCCTGGGCTCCAACACCGCCAGTTGCCGTCCAGAAGTGCTGTACGCACAGTCAACAGTCCCTCCTCTGTTATTGGGGTTCAGTAACGTCAGCTGTTCCCCTACTGTGTGTGTGGCAATCCCTCCTACCTCCTCCAACCTCCTCCTCCTCCACCTGTCCCTGGGCTCCAACACCGCCAGTTGCCGTCCAGAAGTGCTGTACGCACAGTCAACAGTCCCTCCTCTGTTATTGGGGTTCAGTAACGTCAGCTGTTCCCCTGCTGTGTGTGTGGCAATCCCTCCTACCTCCTCCAACCTCCTCCTCCTCCACCTGTCCCTGGGCTCCAACACCGCCAGTTGCCGTCCAGAAGTGCTGTACGCACAGTCAACAGTCCCTCCTCTGTTATTGGGGTTCAGTAACGTCAGCTGTTCCCCTGCTGTGTGTGTGGCAATCCCTCCTACCTCCTCCAACCTCCTCCTCCTCCACCTGTCCCTGGGCTCCAACACCGCCAGTTGCCGTCCAGAAGTGCTGTACGCACAGTCAACAGTCCCTCCTCTGTTATTGGGGTTCAGTAACGTCAGCTGTTCCCCTGCTGTGTGTGTGGCAATCCCTCCTACCTCCTCCAACCTCCTCCTCCTCCACCTGTCCCTGGGCTCCAACACCGCCAGTTGCCGTCCAGAAGTGCTGTACGCACAGTCAACAGTCCCTCCTCTGTTATTGGGGTTCAGTAACGTCAGCTGTTCCCCTGCTGTGTGTGTGGCAATCCCTCCTACCTCCTCCAACCTCCTCCTCCTCCACCTGTCCCTGGGCTCCAACACCGCCAGTTGCCGTCCAGAAGTGCTGTACGCACAGTCAACAGTCCCTCCTCTGTTATTGGGGTTCAGTAACGTCAGCTGTTCCCCTGCTGTGTGTGTGGCAATCCCTCCTACCTCCTCCAACCTCCTCCTCCTCCACCTGTCCCTGGGCTCCAACACCGCCAGTTGCCGTCCAGAAGTGCTGTACGCACAGTCAACAGTCCCTCCTCTGTTATTGGGGTTCAGTAACGTCAGCTGTTCCCCTGCTGTGTGTGTGGCAATCCCTCCTACCTCCTCCAACCTCCTCCAACCTCCTCCTCCTCCACCTGTCCCTGGGCTCCAACACCGCTAGTTGCCGTCCAGAAGTGCTGTACGCACAGAGCCAAACACCTCGCCAATGTGTTAGTGGGGTTCAGCACCGCCAGCTGTTCCCCTGCTGTGTATACGGCAACGTGTACTGCGACCGCCACGCAGACACAACAAGTTAAATGTAAGGGAACCTGACCCCCCCCCCCCCAGGCGTTTGTTACTGAAGGAGCCACCTTGTGCAGCAGTAATGATGCAAAGGGAAAAAGTGCCTCTTTTCGTGATGCTCCTTGCACATGCTGAACCAAACACTTATGAAATGTGTCCCCACACAGCGTTAAACCGTCCGGTAGGTGGAACTTTCCTTTGTCGTGTGACGCAGCACAGCCATCATTTTTACCCCCTTGGCGCCGTGCGCCCCCTCCTCAGCGTTGTTTGAATCTGTCCCGGAGCCTGCGCTGTTAGGTTAGCCCTTGGCCATGCACACATGTTGCGCTGCCCGTCTTCTGACCTCATTTGGTGTCAGGCTGGCTGCG